>NC_086320.1:43196639-44441639 GCF_036172605.1 Pelobates fuscus
TTTTGGCAGCATGAGGGCAACCTATACAATATTAGACAGGTGGTTTTAATGTTGTGACTGATCGCTGTACAGGCTTAATATTTTTATCGCAAACATGTACATGATCAGGAGTGTCTTCAAAAACCACCTGGCCATAAATCTGTGTAGGTATGTACACTAATATATTTCCAACAAATGGAAATGTATTTCTATATTATAGTATAATTAGTTTTTTGTATATAGAAAGCACGTTCTTGATGGTATTATTATTATTATTATCATTATTATTATTTATTCAAGTAAAGAAAATAATTCACAGTGAGCTTGATAGAATAATTATAGGGTATTCAGAACTCAATCTGACAAGAGATAAACTGATAAATATTGCAGAGATGGCCTCACGCACTCCAAATGATGTGCTTAATGAACACAATATATATTTTCTCAAAGTATCTTGCAGAATTTTTACAGTTTATATCATTAATGTATGCGTGTTGCAAGTGAAAAGAAGAAAATAGTTAGTTATACGTATATTGCAGAATAAACAAATAAGATAGCAATTAACCATTCAAAAAGGAAAACAAGGAAAATGTACAGATAACATTTACTGATAAACACCACATCATATTGGATTGACAAACAAACATATACAGACTAAATTACCAAATTGATTAAATGCATCTTTATGAGGAGATGCTGATTGGCCTTGGCTGTGTTTGACTTGTGCTGGCTTGGCCCCCTGATCTGCCTCCTTGACAAGCTCAGCCTATCCAATGCTTTCCTACAGGAAAGCATTGGATTGGCTGAGATCACCACTTCTGATGATGTCAGCCAAGGAGGCAGATCAGGATCAGAGCCGGCACCAGCAGACTGGAATAAAGGTAAGAATTTACTATGCTTAGGTGGGTAAAGGGGGCCAGGGGGGTGGGGGTGGGGGGGTTAGATGATGTTTTTAACACTAAAGGGTCAGGAATATATGTATGTGTTCCTGACACTATAGTGTTCCTTAAAGAATGTTTACACATCTGTGCTTTTTGTCTGTCTTTTGTCTGTCCTTGCCTGTTACAGAGTCCAGGGACTTTTGTAGTCTCCAGCTCTTGGTCAGTATACTCTATGTTCATTGGTAAATGGGTTTATATGGTTAAGCACTTTATGTCTAGATCATGTTATTGTTACCTATGCAGTTATGTAGACATTTGCATATTTATTTTACACATAAGCACTTTGTTGTTATGCATTCATTAAATAAATAAAAACATTGTTATGTGCAATAAGTGTTGGTGTGCTTGGGATTTATGCTATTCTATCACAGAGTCTAACAGGTACAGTACACATGTTGCATTACAAAATGGAAAATGCATTGTGCATTGTGCATTGTGAGTACAGCTTGGATTCGGTATTGGGGCCTGACTGCAAAGCTGAGCAGATGCTGGTCACATCAGCTCTTGGATTCTTTACACTAGTTAATTTTTCATTACAGTAGATTACAGTACATTTGAGACATCCCCCACATGATAGAAGCCACTCAACTTGCAGTTTACACTAGCGGATTAGTGATTCACATTTGCAGCTTACTCTGTGGCCTGAGCGGAGGAAGCAGCTGATCTTCCGGGCTTGGCCTAAAGGGTCTAACTCTATGCAGGACCTGGGCCCAGTACTCGTCCCCCTGTGGGCTGGTGGGGGTTATCCTGGACCCCAACAAAGAAGAGCCTCTTACCTACTATATTCCAGTGACAAAGTTGCAGGCAAACCGGGACCCAGGAGGGATACCAAAATGGCTGCGATGGTCAAAACCCAGTGGAGTAAGACGTAGGAGATGTCAGATCAGCAAGGCTTGATGGCTACTCAGCGTCTGACAAGCCACAAACATGAAACAGCCATACCAATCCATAGCATGCCCTTATTGGCAATCAGTATTTAATCCTCATTTAACGAGGCCTGCTTAGCCTTTTGGTCCTAGATCGGGTGGAGTCCTGACAGCAGCAAAAGTTCCTGACACCGGTGGAAAGCCCCAGCAAAGTCCATGGCGCAGCTCTGGACAGAGAGCCAAAATAGATGTTCTACCTATCAGCCACTAACAACCCAGTGGGACCGTTGATGAGAGAAGGATCCTGCAGAAACATGGCCCCATCTCTGATGAAGTCATTGTGGGCGGCGTTATTATATAGCATAGCCTTGCAGCATCCGGTGTCCTTCCTAACGCTGGACCCGGCTGCTGTATTAAGGACTGCACGCAGGGAGAGGCTCTGGAGGTAAGGTGAGTTACCTCTCCCTCCTTTAGTGTGACCGCACCGATCAGATGCGGTCACATCGTGGTGGCGATCGTGCACTGCGATAGTGTGACCACACTAATGCGGTGCAGTCACACTGAGGTTCTGATTAGGCACCGTGACATTGACCTGCTTCATTCTGATTCTGTGCTTTTCACTCTGTCAAAACAGCAGTAACCAAAGTATACAATGATCTTATCACTGCTAATTTTAATGGCCACTACTCTATCCTAATTCTCCTCAACCTTTCTGCTGCTTTTGACATTGTTGATCATGAACAGCTTCTTCTCATACTCCGTAATCTCGGTCTACGACATACCACTCTCTCCTGGTGGTGCTCTTCCCAGCACTCATTCAGTGTTTCTTTCTCTGGCTCTTCTTCTTCTCCCCAATCCCTCTCTGTTGGTGTTCCCCAAGGGTCTGTCCTTGGTCTACTATTGTTGGTCCTTGGTCCACTCAATCTACACTGCCTCCCTTGGTAAACTCATCAGCTCCTTCAGCTTCCAGTATCATTTCTATGCAGATGACCTGCAAATTTATCTGTCCTCCCCTGATTTCTCACCACTCTGGCCCTCCAAGTCACTGGCGCTACCATCCGCTCTACCTCTAAGGCTCGCTGCCTAGGTGTTCTCTTTGACTCTGACCTCTCCTTTACCCCTCATGTCCAATTAATTTCCAAATCTTGCTGCTTTCATCTCAAAAACATTGCATGTATCAGACCCAAAGTTGCTTGTCCCTGCTGTCCTCTTGCCTTGACTACTTTAATCCACTTCTCAGTGGTCTTATATGTTCCCAACTTGCCCCCTTACAGTCTTTAATGAATGCGACAGCGAGGTTCATCTTCCTGTCAACCCGCACCTCCCACGCCTTTGTCAGTCCCTCCAATGGCTTCCCGTAAGATATAGGGCTCCATTTAAGATCCTGACACTTGCTTACAAATCTCTACACAATGCTGCTCCCACCTACTTATCCTCACTAATACACAGGTATGTCCCGTCTAGACCCCTACGCTATGCCCGAGACCTATGTCTAACCTTTGTTTGTACTCCTACCTCTGATGCTCACCTTAAAGACTTCTCTAGGGTTGCACAGTTCCTATGAAATGCCCTTCCCCTCTCTGTTAGACTCTCACCCAATCTCCACTCCTTCAAAAAAATCTTTGAAAACATACTTCTTTAGGAAAGAATATAAATTAAACTGTGAACAGTTTTCCCTCCCCGCTCCCTGATTCATCTCCTGAAACTGTCCTCAAAACAAAACAATACTATCCTAGCAACCTACTTTTCTACCCTACCCTTACCTTTTGTGTCACTTTACCCCACTCCCTCTAGCATGTAAGCTCACTGAGCAGGGCCCTCAACCCCTCTGTTCCTGTGCGTCCAACTCGTCTGGTGACATATACATGTCTGTTAGTCCACCCATTGTACAGCGCAACGGAACTTGTTATAAATAATAATAATCTCATGTGTATACATTTTGTCATTTGACAAATAAGGGACTTTAGACCATCCCTATTAGTTTAAAATACCGTCAATAGTTGGTAAAAAAAAAATACATAATAGCATTACATATTTTAGTATTTCATTCACACATCTCATAAATTACTACTTTGCACAAAAGTATTTTTAAGGTTAACTTGAACTTGAAGCAATGAAATAAAACTTTATGAGAAGTTGTCAATCTAAAATGTTATGTCTGGAAGTAAAAACTTGTGGAATGAATAAAAGTTTATTGCACTTGTCCCCGTTAATAAAAGATACTTTCTTTCTAAAAAAATAAAAATAAGTTCTTTCTAAAAATAATTAGAGCTCAAGTTTGCTAGATATAAATCTTTCTTTACTTTGATGCAAAAATAATAATAATAATAAAAATAATAATAATAATAAAAATAATAAAAATAATAATAAGATAGCTCTAAACCTTTCCGCAAATGAGAATAACATGATTCACCATACGCTATGCTAGTCATTTAAAGAGAATTCTCTACTGAACAGAACAAAACCCAGACACAAACATATTGCTGTGGGTTGTATCCCATAATCTAATGGTACTTCAGGTAGTCTCCAAAAGATTACTTTTTATTACTTTTTTTAAAATCCACAAATAATCTTATATTCTAATAACTCAAGGCACATCTCTCTTACTTCCATGTAAAGGACAACTAATCTGAAACACAATGGAAATGCAGGACTCTAAACGGCAATCCTTCAACTTGTCGCTAGTTGTAAACAATGTTTTTTTGGAAACCATGTTTTGGATAAAAAATATATATTTTTTATATATATAAAAATCGGATATTTCTTGCACTCAAGCTCTTCAAGCTCTTGTAAATAAATAACAGGTGCCAAAGCCATACCATAAATGTATTTACCATATAGTTCTATTTAACAAACCAAGAGTTAGCAAAATGTAGTTAACATTTTTTTGAACCTTGCAAACAAAGGCATGTCACCTACTCGTTTTATATAATTTTTTAAAAATGCTCATATTTTTTAAAACCTCAATTTTTACTAAGCCATAGTTTATGGATTCTTTGACATCTTGTGTGTCGTTTTCTTCAGATTTTCTAAGAAGATCGTTTTAGACTTTTTTTTTTTAACCCACTAATCTCTAAAAATTATTTTCTCTATCTATTCTCATAATTTTACTCAACATTTTTGCATATTACACATGCTAATAAAAATCTACCAATAATAATTCTTATTTTTAGAATTAAACTCCTCGAATGTACCATGGACTGGAATAACAGAATAAAATACTCGGGCCACTTAACTATTTGATTGAACGTTCGATATGCAAAAAACTGAAATGCTTCAGGCATTGAGCATCACTAATCTTTTTTATTTTAATTTTATTAAGCTATTATTAATTGTATTAAGCTATTTACACGTGATTGGTCAAGCTTAAGTGATAAACTGAATAATATACAAACTTTGTAATATCAGTAGCACGTCTTTTATTTTCTTTAGGTGTTTCTTAATAGGGTTAAGAATCGTACATGGGATTTTATTCAGTGTCATCAGCTATGATAACACGTTCAGCTATGCCAGCTGGATAGTCTCAGAGTGGAATAAAAGGGAACTTGAAACAGTGCCTAAAACTCTAGCGATGAGCCGCGCACAGTAGGACACTTTTGCTAAGATATCTGCACTCGGCATTATTTAGCTAACCACCTGATGTTTCTGACAGACACTAAATCAGGAAAATTACATTGGGCTAAGATTCCGCTCTCTGTTTTAAAATGTGAAATAGGAAAATGGCCATCCCTTAACTTTATTTTATATTAGAAGAGATCAACCTGTGTGAATTATTGCTGATACAGTGCTGCAGGTAGTCAGAGAAATGAGAGACATCCTTTTAATAAATATCTTTCTTCGTGGACATTGTTTGACACAAAAAGTAGTTTGCATTCTATATGTTTTATGAACCGGAGCATCCTATTGTACATTTAATTATGAAACACCCAAGCATGAATGGTTCAGTAAAATACTTAGTATGGAGCTCATTCATCACATGTTCATAGTAATATAAAAGAAAAATAGCATATTTTGTGTTTCTTTTAGTCTTAGTGGTATTCATTTAATATATATATATATATATATATATATATATATATATATATATATATATATATATATATAAAGGTGGACACTAAAATATACAATGCAACATCTATAATCACATATAGTATGCTGTGATCTGATTTAGTACACCCCCGTGATGTAGAAACAAATGGGGCCATGGTCTATCAATGTGAGGCACTCAATGATACTGTGCATGTGTTCAGTATTCGGTAAACCCCTTTTCTCATAACACAACATAACGCCTACACAATCCACAAATATGCTGATCTGAGAAACAAACAAAAGATAAGTTAAGTGATTCATGTTTCATACTCTGATAGTAATCCCTATGTAATGTAGCACACAACAAATTACATATATATATATATTTATATAACATCACTGTAGATTTAGGTTTTATTTTTCATTAGATTGTTTTTGCGATGGCCTCTATATAAGGAGCTATACTAAACATAATCCTTCTCCTCTTTAGTTTATACATGTGTGTTATGTGAATGCCAATATACCAAGAGATCAGAATGATCAAAATTATTAAATATTATTTGCTCATTTTGTAGCCATATCCATTTCACATTTATATATATATATATATATATATATATATATATATATATATATATATAGTGTAAATATTTTAATATTAGTTAAAAAAAATTGTAAAAAGTGAAACTATTTAGAATATCATACGATATATGTAATAGACTACAATGTGACAAATGCTATCTATTTGTTTTATCTGCATTTGAAAAATAAATAGAATGAGACGCAGGATGTCATGCTGTGTAAACAATATGTGTGCAAGCAGGTATTGTTTACAGACATAAAACATAAAAATCAAGATCAAAATACACAGTAAATATAGTAAAGCATCACCTGTACATAGTACATACTAGAAAATGTAATTAGTCAGAAAATATGTTTTTGTTTGGGTAGTTCAATAGTTGACCATGTGTCACCTTTGTATGCAAAATATTCAAGAAAATGATTTAGACAAATCAAACAGGTGCAAACGTGGGCCAGTCAGTTTACTGCAAAATATAAATATTATGTATTGATTTTTCAGTACATTGATAGGTGTATTGATAGATATTGATAGATATCTGACATTGTCCCCCTCATGGGTGGCTAGGAGTCTCCAATACCATGGCCACTCTTCATTAAAATAAACTAATAATAGTGAGGGGTGTCCATTAAACTAATACCTGTAAATTATAAAAAAATATATACTTACCATTGAAACTGTTATATTAATATGTGTTTAAACTATTAGTTAATAATGATGAAAGTATAATGTGCCAAACAAACATAAGTCCAGCCTCACCCTCTTTCTTTTTAATTTTGTATCATTGTTTTTAAATATGGAACATACCACTATTATTTTAGTGGAATGTTTGCAAATAAAAATAACACTAGTAAAATTACATAAACTAACACATCATACACAAAAGACAAAATATTGTACACATAACAATATTCAATAAATATACCAACCAGACAAACATCACAAATAAAAAACATAATATACAAAAGATAAAATATGAGGGGAAGGGGGGATATCTGTGAGATAGGGCATGGTGCACCGTATACAAAATACACTTTATTTATACAAAAATAAAGTGGCTCGATCCTCATTTTCCTACAGAGCACCGGATTATGGAATAACCTCAGGGACACAGTCAAATCTTCATTCAATCTAAAATCTTTTAAGAGATCTATGGCAATATACCTCACCACAGAATGCACATGTCATGGTTGAATATATTTATCACCTGTTATATGTTAAATTTATATATGTGTGTGTACATATATATGTTTGTATATTATATTTTTTGAATTATTAAATCCTATTGTAACAATGCAATGTTTGTGGACCCAGGACATACTTGAAAATGAGAAAAGTTTCAATGTATCCATCCTGGTAAGATATTTTATAAATAAATAAATAAATAAAATTGTTGTCTAATAATGCCCTTTACATCTTTCCACCCTCTTATTCCAGCCACGTCCTGTCCATAGAGCAGTTTGTCTGCTCAGGTAAATGTGAGTAATATTTTCTTATTTATTCTTCTGGTTGATTTTATATAGTGAGCACTATTGTTGTTTTGTTTTTATTTATTGGTCCACACAATATTATTATTAATATTTCATTATTGAGGGGCGGAGCCAGCTGCCTAAGCGAATGGACGCGTCCTGCGGGAGTTCCAACTTCACAAACAGCCAAAAGAGACAAAAAACCTAGTTTTGCCCTGAAAATCTTGACCACAGACGGGCTACAGCTTGTAACCACGATGGGGCGCAAGTCGAAAAAATATCGGGCAGATAAACCCCTGACAACCGCCGATATCGGCGATCTCCTTTGGAGGCTCCAGGGCTCCATGAGGCCTGACATAGCACCTCTCACAGATGGGCCGTCGTGCTCATCCAGCAAAACTTCCCTCACCGATTTGAGAGACCTGGAGGCACCGGCACACAGTAAAAGACCTGACAAACGGTCTGATCGACGACCTGGGGAACCGGTGACAGAGAACACCCTAAAGGCCCTCCTAGACGAACTACGTCGTAACATTGCCACAGACATCTCCACATTTCTGGATGAAATTAGAGGAATCTCAGCCCGCCTCCATAACACGGAGGTAACTACAGCAGGCCACGAGACAAGACTCGCAACACTTGAGCGAGAACTCACCGCCCTGAAGGGCGAACAAGCTAAGATTCAACACCGCATGGCCGCAGCAGAAGACAGGAGGTGGTGGAAGAATATAAAGATCCGCGGCCTACCTGATACAGTCACCACAGCGGAACTGCCTCACCTAATCCGGAGGCTCCTGACCCAACTATTTTGAGCCAAACAAGCCAAAAAAATGCACTTAGACGGCAGCTACAGACTCCCAGCGCCACCTGCAAGTGCCACAGGAGGGTATAGGAACATCATAATCCGCTTTAGAAACAGCCCTGACAAACAGGCGTTCATTGCAGCCACTCGTAACAAATCGCCCTACTCTTTTGAGGAACACCAACTGACTTTCTTCCCGGACCTCTCTAGAGCGACCTTAGAGTGGAGGAGATCCCTGAAACCACTAACGACAATGCTCACAAAATTCCAGGTGCCTTACAGGTGGGGAACACCAAGGAGCCTTCTGATCGCCCAAGAATACACTGAAAGTACTGGAGGCGGAAGAAATACCCAGAGCTCTGCGGACCCTTGGGCTTCCAACCACTCCGGAGGGATCTCAGACCTCTGCTCCGGGTACACGGCCGAGCACCTGGGACCCCGAGAGGGTCCGCCCGTTTGTTCCTGCTGCTCTGCAGGATGATCCTGCCACAACTGCTGTGCCCTGAACGGCCATGGACTGAAACCAGTGACTATACCTTATACTTATATATGTTGTTGCCTGCTATATGGCTTACACTGCTTTCTCTCTTTTTGCTTTATGTTTTTTGATGTTTACCTTACACACTGACGCAAATACCATACCCCTAGGGACGCATCCCCTTACCTTCAGATGCATGCGGCATAGGGAGTACACTCCCTCTATCACCCCCCCACTCACCTACTTCTGTCTAGCAGCACTAATATATAATTAAAGTGAGTGCCAACCTCTTGCCACTCAACAGACACGCAAGTATACTTTCATACAACGCAAGAGGATCGAGACCCGCGATACCCCCTAGCTACTAACCATACCTCACCATACATTCCACAGGGATCGCGAGTTCAGTCTCCACTACTCTCGGACTCCTTACCAAAATCTTTCATTATATTAAACGCTCATCCACAAACACACACGACCGTCCACACACAGGATTTCGATATCCATTGAACATCCCAGCTAGAGCACTCTCATTCCTGAACACCATAGTGGATTAACCTGCTGATAACGATATCACAAAATAACAATAAAATTGTGCCAATGTATGCTACACTATGCCACTCTAATGTTATAATATGTTATGTTGTGCAACGCAGCTGCTGTTGTGACACTGCCTGCAATGATGTATAAACCTGCACTTGCAACCTGCGCTGAACAATGGGTGGAATAACAGACATGTAATTGTAACTAGACAACTGGACATACAGGAACAGAGAGGTGGAGGGCCCTGCTCAATGAGCTTGCACACATAATTGAAACCCTTTTTCATGTATCCTATAAGTGCATATTGCACCACTGTACGCCTTTCATTCTAGAGCTGGTTTAAAGCTCTAAAATACAAGGGTAGGACCATATATACTTTTATTCTTATTTTTGTATTTTCTAGACATACTGCACCATTATCCTCTCCTTCTTTCCACATACGGACCACATCTGATATCCCAACAAGAACATTTTCCTTGATCAAGTTCGTGATTGCTCCGCCGGAAAGTATATACCATCATCTTTTATTGGACTCTCTATCTCGGACATAAATTTAATATTTAATATTTTATTATTTTATTTATCTTATTTTATATTTACCATATATACTCGAGTATAAGCCGACCCGAATATAAGCCGAGGCCCCTAATTTTACCCCAAAAAACTGGGAAAACGTATTGACTCGAGTATAAGACTAGGGTGGGAAATGTAGCAGCTACTGGTAAGTTTCTAAATAAAATTAGATCCTAAAAAAAATATATTAATTGAATATTTATTTACAGTGTGTGTATATAATGAATGCAGTGTGTGTGTATGAATGCAGTGTGTGTGTATGAATGCAATGTGTGTATGAATGCAGTGTGTGTATATGAGTGCAGTGTGTGTATGAGTGTAGTGTGTGTGTATGAATGCAGTGTGTGTGTATGAATGCAGTGTGTGTATGAGTGCAGTGTGTGTATGAATGCAGTGTGTGTGTATGAATGCAGTGTGTGTATGAGTGCAGTGTGTGTATGAGTGCAGTGTGTGTGTATGAGTGCAGTGTGTGTATGAGTGCAGTGTGTGTGTATGAGTGCAATGGGTGTATGAGTGCAGTGTGTGTATGAGTGCAGTGTGTGTGTGTGTGTTGCAGAGCCTTGGTGGGGGGTGGGCATTTTTATTATTATTTTTTTTAATTATTTTAATAATTTTTTTGTTGTATTATTATTTTTTATTTTATTATTTTTTATTTTATAAATATTATTATTTTATTTTATTAATATTTTTTTCGTCCCCCCTCCCTGCTTGATACATGGCAGGGAGGGGGGCTCTCACTCCCTGGTGGTCCAGTGGCATTGGCAGTTCAGTGGAGGGGGGCTTGCAGGAAGTGTTTACTTACCTCTCCTGCAGCTCCTGTCAGCTCCCTTTTCCTCCGCGCCGGTCTGGTCAGCTCCCCTTTCAGCTCACAGTGTAAGTCTTGCGAGAGCCGCGGGGTCATAGTGCGGCTCTCGCGAGACTTACACTGGGAGCTGACAGGGGAGCTGACCGGACTGGCGCGGAGGAGAAGAGAGCTGACAGGAGCTGCAGGAGAGGTAAGTAAACGCACACAGCCCCTTGTCTGTATTATGGCAATGTAAGTTGCCATAATACAGACATTGACTCGAGTATAAGTCGAGTTGGGGTTTTTCAGCACAAAAATATGATAGATGACTCTGGAGCGTTCCATTTTACCATCTGTGCCAACTGTGTTACCCTATAATTAGTTTTAATTCTGGATTTCAAAACCCATTTTTCTTTCCTGACCGTCAAAATGGCTTTCTTGAATGCCTATACATCTCTATGCATCAGTTTAATTGGTAAGGTATTGGTAAGGTACAAAGTTTTTTGGTAAAATAATTTTTATGGAATGAACCACATATGGCCAGAAGATCATGCAGTTTTTTTTAGGATAGCTCTGCGATTGTGTGTGCATAAGGATAGGCTTTAGGATAGGCCAGCAGTTGTGTGTATACATATTTATATGAAGGATAAATGAATAGTTGAAAAATAAAAATTTACCCAGTTTTCATTTTCCAATTATTTATTCATCCTTTATATAAATATTAGGGAAATTAAAAGTTTCAGACATACAGTGTCATTTATTTTTCAATATTTCACACAGGGTCTAAAATAGTAGTATAAAAGCAAAAATGCATTTTCTTTCACATACAGTAGGTGTGACAAAAATAAATAAATAAAATGCTGATGGCATTAAAGCTAACTAAAATGACAATAGAATCTAAAACAAATTTCTGCATTTGAGCATATTGCCCACACACAGAAAATACAGTTAAATCATATATTTCTGAAGTAAAAATATTTGCTATAGCAATCTATAGCAATCTCTGGACTGCTAACAGTGAAATGGTACTTTTTACTCCTCCCCCTCCCTAACAGTAGGAATGATATGATCCATCAAAACGTCCTGTGCTGTTTATTTTAAAGCTTATGATGAGCTTACATTTTTAGAAAATGTATTGGCATTATATTAGTGACATTTGGCTTCTGTCAGAAAAATGTGTTTCTTGGCATTCTGATGATTAATGAGACTTTATGGACTAGATTCAATACCTGTAAAATATATGAAAATGAAAACAGTTTTACTCCATTTGGGTAATGAAGTGTTTAACTCACCAAAATACAAACATGGGGTTAAAATAAAGAGATAAGTTGATCTCTGAAATTTAATATTCAAAATATGTAAATGTAATACCTCACTGTACTAATGTGAATTATCTGCATATTTTTATTTGGCCAAGGGGACATAAACTTGTTGATAATGCTCCGCTAAAATGTAATATTTTATATAATTGACATCTAGGTCTCATAATATTTGCTTTTTCCTCTGAAATTTGTGATGATTCAGTAGAATTACTGAGTATTTTCTCTCTTCTATGACCTTATACATCTGTGTTCTCATTTGGTTTTATGACAAGTGAAACTATTTTAAGTCATTTACTCTACCATTATTGCATTCATAATGTGACTTACGATGGTAAGTCCAGTGATATGAAGCATTACTATGTGTACTGTATAACAGGCTTTTAAATCTGTTTTATTTTTAAACTAATGCAAAAAAATGAAATAATTCACACTCCAAAACCACTTAAACCTTGCTATAAATGAAAAATATAACTTTTGATTCTATCATGGTTCTCAAGAGCATGTTTCCTGCATATGTAGATACAATTTCAATTTCAACATTACATATAAAAGAGATTAAAAATATAATTTTAACATTTTAGAATTACAGGTCTCTGCACTGTATGTGGCATGTTACTGTCTTATCTTTAATACTTACATTAATTCTGACATACATACAAAAATAAACATATCCGCTTGGATCAAATGCCCAAGTGATTACGATATCTATCTAATGGAAGATTCAGTAAATTTTGTTGGTGTGTAACAGGTCGTTGAGTTGAAAGCAGCCAACATACATTATAATTGTCACGATTCCGGGAACCAAACACGCTAACACACACACAGAAAAGGTGCAGTACCGGACCTTAGAGTGGCCGGGCTAAGCACACAGAGAATAGTCAAGAGACAAGCCGAGTAAGGGGAAACAGAAGACAGAATAATGAGAAACGAGCAAGGTCAAAGGGTAGGAGAAAGTCACAAAGTTAGGTAAACAAGCCAGAGAGTACGTAACCAGAAACACAAGTTCAGTAGCAATACTAGCAAGCAAAGACCACAACAGGGCAGAGAGGAACAGGAAAGCTAAGTATTTAAATCCATAAGTTAATTCTGATTGGATAATTTCCAATCAGAATTAACAATCACACGTGGGAGATATCTAGACCTCCCACTGTGATTGAGGCGCTGTACCTTTAATGCCGGGTCAGGTGGCTGACCCCGGCGTTTATTAAATTGGGCGGTCTCCCAGCGTGCAGCGTCATGCATGCTGCCGCTGGGGGATGCAGAGGAAGACGCGGGCGGCATCCGTGGCTGGGAGGATGCCGCACGCCGAGCGCACGCCAGGAAGGGGACCGCGGACGGCTGGAGGGTGAGTGCCGCGAGCGGACTGCAGCCTCCCCTCGAAGCCGCCCGCAGGATCCTGACATTACCCCCCCTCGAAGACCGCCCAGAGGGCGGGAAGCAGAAGGCTTCAAAGGAAACCGGGCATGAAAGGAGCGGACCAAAGAGAGAGCATGCAAATCAGAGCTCGAAACCCAAGACCGCTCCTGAGGGCCGTAACCCTTCCAATCCGCCAGATATTGCAGCCGACCCCTAGAAACATGAGAGTCGAGAAGGGCAGCCACTTCATACACGTCACTAGAGACAGTGCAAGGGGAAACGGGCCATCCGAGGGGACGAGAGAACTGGTTACACAGCAAGGGCTTCAAAAGCGAGACGTGAAACGTGTTCGGAATACGCATGGAAGGAGGCAAGTCCAGGGAGTAGGAAACGGGGTTAATCCTACGTAACACCTTGTAGGGACCAAGAAATCTGGGAGCAAACTTCATCGAGGGAACCTTGAGACAAAGTCAATATCACTGTCTGACCATCAGAAGGAGGAAGGTCTACAATAAAATCCATGGATAAGTGGGTCCATGGTTTCTTGGGTACAGATAGAGGCATCAGTAGACCGTGGGGTCTCACATTAGGAGACTTACACTGCGTACAGACCCGACAAGCCTGTACAAAATCCACCACGCCTCGCTTAAGTGAAGGCCACCAGAACTGTTGAAGGAGGCCCTTATAAGTCTTGGTAACCCCCGGATGACTAGCAGTTTTGGCGGTGTGAAATAAAGTTAACAACCTTTTTCTGTCATTTACTTTAACGTATAGTTTACCAACAGGCGTCTCAGGGGGTTCTTGGGTTTGGTATGTCTTAATATTATCAAGGAAAGGAGACGAAACAACCAAACGGGGAGCAGCTATTATCTGAGATGCAGGTACAATAGGTTCAGGAGTTGGGTTAACAAATTCTAAAGGTTCATACTGTCGAGAGATAGCGTCAGCTTTGGATTTATGGCAACCAGGTCTATAGGTAATAACGTATTGGAAGCGTGAAAGAAATAGAAACATAGAAACATAGAAACATAGAATGTGACGGCAGATAAGAACCATTCGGCCCATCTAGTCTGCCCAGTTTTCTAAATACTTTCATTAGTCCCTGGCCTTATCTTATAGTTAGGATAGCCTTATGCCTATCCCACGCATGCTTAAACTCCTTTACTGTGTTAACCTCTACCACTTCAGCTGGAAGGCTATTCCATGCATCCACTACCCTCTCAGTAAAGTAATACTTCCTGGTATTATTTTTAAACCTTTGTCCCTCTAATTTAAGACTATGTCCTCTTGTTGTGGTAGTTTTTCTTCTTTTAAATATAGTCTCCTCCTTTACTGTGTTGATTCCCTTTATGTATTTAAATGTTTCTATCATATCCCCCCTGTCTCGTCTTTCCTCCAAGCTATACATGTTAAGATCCTTCAACCTTTCCTGGTAAGTTTTATCCTGCAATCCATGAACCAGTTTAGTAGCCCTTCTTTGAACTCTCTCTAAGGTATCAATATCCTTCTGAAGATAGGGTCTCCAGTACTGTGTACAGTACTCCAAGTGAGGTCTCACCAGTGTTCTGTACAATGGCATGAGCACTTCCCTCTTTCTACTGCTAATACCTCTCCCTATACAACCAAGCATTCTTCTAGCATTTCCTGCTGCTCTATTACATTGTCTGCCTACCTTTAAGTCATCAGAAATAATCACCCCTAAATCCCTTTCCTCAGATGTTGAGGTTAGGACTCTATCAAATATTTTGTACTCTACCCTTGGGTTTTTACGTCCAAGATGCATTATCTTGCACTTATCCACATTAAATGTCAGTTGCCACAACTCTGACCATTTTTCTAGTTTACCTAAATCATTTTCCATTTGGCTTATCCCTCCTGGAACATCAACCCTGTTACATATCTTAGTATCATCTGCAAAAAGACACACCTTACCATCAAGACCTTCTGCAATATCACTAATAAAAATATTAAAGAGAATGGGTCCAAGTACAGATCCCTGAGGTACCCCACTGGTGACAAGCCCAAGCTTCGAATATACTCCATTGACTACAACCCTCTGTTGCCTGTCACTCAGCCACTGCCTTACCCATTCAACAATATTCGAATCCAAACTCAAAGATTGTAGTTTATTGATAAGCCTTCTATGTGCAACAGTGTAGCCTGCAGGGCGGACAACCTTCTAGCATCAGCTATATAGGAGAGGTTCTTATGATCTGTTATAACCATAATTTTAATTTTTAATTCCTTAAAAGCTAACACAATAGCTAATAGTTCCCTGTTCCCAACATCGTAATTCTTTTCTGGATCAGACAACCTTTTAGAAAAGTAACAACAGGGATGGAGGGGTTCGTCATACGATAACCTCTGTGACAGTACTGCTCCCACACCCGATTCAGAAGCGTCTACTTCCATAACAAAGGGAAGAGAAGGATTAGGGTGGTGTAGCACTGGAGCAGAGGCAAATGCCTTCTTGAGAGTTTCGAAGGCCTTAAGGGCTTCAGGAGTCCAAACCCTAGGGTGTAGACCTTTTTTAGTCAGCTTTGTTATAGGGGAGATAAGAGGTGAAAAGTTTTTTTATAAATTTCCTATAATAGTTAGCAAATCCTATAAAATGCTGGATAGCCTTAAGTCCTTTAGGAAGTGGCCAGGACAGTATGGCTTCCAATTTAGCAGGATCCATACTGAAACCCTGTTCAGAAATTATATCCTAGGAATTGCACAGAGGTCTGATCGAACAAACATTTTTCTAACTTACAATAAAGTCCGTTCTGTAATAACTTTTTAAGCACCATCCTAATGTGATTATGATGTGACTTCAAATCAGGAGAATATACAAGTATGTCGTCAAGGTACACCACGGCACAGACATGCAATAGATCCCTAAGGACATCATTTATGAGGTCCTGAAACACAGCAGGAGCATTACACAGTCCAAAAGGCATGACCAGATATATTCGTAATGCCCACTACGCGTATTGAACGCTGTCTTCCACTCGTCATTCTCCCTTATACGGACAAGGTTATAAGCCCCCCTGAGGTCTAATTTAGTGAAGTACTTAGAACCTTTAACAAGATCAAACAACTCAGTGATGAGGGGGATAGGGTAGGCGTTTTTAATCGTTATATTGTTCAGACCCCTGTAGTCTATACATGGCCTTAGGTCACCCTCCTTTTTGGCAACGAAAAATAAACCAGCCCCAGCAGGAGAGGAGGACCTTCTGATAAAACTTTTACTTAAGGCATCCTGTATGTACTCCTCCATGACCTGGTTCTCTTTTTCAGAAAGAGAATATTCCTTACCCCTAGGCGGCATAGTACCAGGTAAGAGGTTTATGGCACAATCATATTCACGGTGTGGGGGCAGTTTATCTGCCTCCCTTTTTTCAAAAACCTTTGCTAGGTCTGCATACACAGGAGGGACAGAAACAGAAAGTGGTTTGGCTGTGGGCACATTAAGCAAGCTAACAGGACAAACACGAGTCATACAATCTCTTTGACAAGACTTCACCCAGGAGAGAATCTCCGAACAACCCCAATCAATCATTGGGTTGTGTTTAACCAACCAGGGGAAGCCCAAAACGATAGAGGCTGTAGGAGAGTCGATTATTTGAAAGGACAATCTTTCCTTGTGCAAGGCACCCACAGACATAACCAGTTCTTGGGTTTCATGGGTCACCAGAGGTTTCTCCAGTGGTCTACCGTCTATGGTCTCCACGGCCAAGGGAGTGACCTTTTGGGAGTGACCTTTCGGTTTTAGCAAAACTCTCATCCATAAGATTGTCAGCAGCCCCTGAATCTTTTAAGGCTTTGGTAATCACAGTAATATTTCTAACAAAAAGGGTAACCGTAATAAACGGTCTAGCAATGGGGACGTGAGAGGAAAATGACATAACACCCGAGGCCGGCCCCTCTATAGGCCTTAGGTGCTGAAGTTTTCCCTGCAATTCAGGGCAGGTTCTTAGAAGATGTCCCCTTTACCCACAGTAAAGGCATAATCCTTCCCTTATTCAATATGATTTTTCAACCTCAGTTAACCCAGTAGCACCCAATTGCATGGGTTCAGGGGGAGGTTGGCTAGAAGGGGGTAATGCTAGTAGCGCAGTATTGGGTAAAGCAGGTAACATCTGTGTATACATACGCCTCTGACTACGTCTCTCTCTAATACGATTATCAATACGGATGATATAATCAATAAGATCATCCAGAAGGACAGGCAATTCCCTGGACGCTATTTCGTCCAGGATGTAAGCGGCCAAACCTTCCTGAAAGGCCGTTACGAGAGCGCCATTATTCCAAACCACTGCAGCTGCTAAAGTGCGGAATTCAATAGTGTAATCCGCTACCGATCTGTTCCCTTGTCGAACCCAAAGCAGAGCTTTGCCAGCAGAAGCAACCCTACCGGGTAGATCGAAAGTACGTTTAAAGGCTGTCAAAAACTCAGCAAAGGATGTAGGGGATGTATTTTCCCATATGGGATTAGCCCATGCTAAAGCTTTCCCGGATAGATGGTTAATAAGGAAAGCAATCTTGGCTCTATCAGTGAGATAGGAACGAGGATTCATTACTAAATGGATATCAATTTGGTTGAGGAAACCACGACATAATGACGGATCACCACTATAACGGGGTGGTGGCGTCATATGCACTACATGAGCAGGAGCGGGTACTGGCTCGGGAACAGGTTCTGGCGTCGTAGCAACTGCATCTTGGAAACCAGGCTGCAAGTGAGCGGTACGAACCAGTATGGTTTGTAAAGCCTGAGCAAATTGGTCCATACGGTGGTCTAAACCATCCATTCTAGCTTCCTGATTAACCAATAACTGTGGAATGTCAGCAGGTTCCATTATGGCCCTGTTGTAATGTCACGATTCCAGGAACCAAACACGCTAACACACACACAGAAAAGGTGCAGTACCGGACCTTAGAGTGGCCGGGCAAAGCACACAGAGAATAGTCAGGAGACAAGCCGAGTAAGGGGAACCAGAAGACAGAATAACGAGAAACGAGCCGAGGTCAAAGGGTAGGAGAAAGTCACAAAGTTAGATAAACAAGCCAGAGAGTACGTAACCAGAAACACAAGTTCAGTAGCAATACTAGCAAGCAAAGACCACAACAGGGCAGAGAGGAACAGGAAAGGTAAGTGTTTAAATCCGTAGGTTAATTCTGATTGGATAATTTCCAATCAGAATTAACAATCACACGTGGGAGATATCTAGACCTCCCACTGTGATTGAGGCACTGTGCCTTTAACGCCGGGTCAGGTGGCTGACCCCGGCGTTTATTAAATTGGGTGGTCTCCCAGCGTGCAGCGTCATGCATGCTGCTGCTGGGGGATGCAGAGGAAGACGCGGGCGGCATCCGTGGCTGGGAGGATGCCGCCCGCCGAGCACCCGCCAGGAAGGGGACCGCGGACGGCTGGAGGGTGAGTGCCGCGAGGGGACTGCAGCCTCCCCTCGCAGCCGCCCGCGGGATCCTGACAATAATGACAGACCGAGTGAGAAAGCCCAAGGTACTGGGAGAAACATGTCTCGGCGAGGAGAGTCTATATTGGGACATTTTAACTATTTTATTATTTTATTTTGTTCCTGTATTTTATTTTTGTTTATTTGTAATAAAACTCTTAGTCCTATTCTGACTACCTGTACTACTGCTTCCTAAAAAGAAAGGTGGTGCCCTCTTTATAGGCATCTAAGCAACTATATCCAGAGCCAGGTTTTACAGGCTCTGGAGAAGGTGAGCACACCATTCATTTGTTTATTAACATAATTATATCACCATTATATACTTCTCTATGGAGGTTTTCCATATCTATGTTTTCTTCTGAGGGCAACTCTCCACGTTATCAGAGGGTAAGGTGCCACCAGACGGTACATAAGCGCAAGATATTTGAGCCTGTCCTTACAGAGGCTCTTCTCAATGTGATTTGGCATTATTCACCTCTACCACTTCTTGTATAAATGTCACACAGATTTATGCTATGTTGTATTTTCTCATTCCTATTTATGGTATGAGCATATTCATCGTGTATTTGATGTAAGATATTATTCCATTTATTATCTTCAGCGCTCCACTTAATATATGCCACAAGGGAGAAGTTAATTCATAACCTGGGCATATATAATTTTATATTGTACATGCATTATAATGGTCTTTACTACTGAAATATTTAAGTTTTAGTTTTGGTTCTATTTTACAGATTTTATGGGCTATTAGACAAAGGTTTAAAAAGAAAATGTAAGCACCATTATAGCTTTTTGAAGAGGTTATGTAGGTTAAGTTTAAAGTGCTTTCAGGGTTCTGGCTTCACCAAAATCAGGGAGACCAGGATATTTCTTGATGTACAACAGTACACATTGCAGCATGTACTTAGTAGTAATAGAGGCATTCCAATACTAGCTTGAATAGCTCGTACATGCCATAAGACTGCTATAACAGTCTTATGGCATGTACCTAACTCCATATTTAAGAAACAGAGCCTTCCTACCCAGATTGTGAGCAAGGGACTTTAGAGAAATAGAGAATACAGGAATGCAAAAGACAATATTGCATTCAAATTGTTCAATGATCTTAAAGAGAGAGCCCCATTAACTACCAGAGATCATTTTAAATCATTGCAACTATGAGATTCTGCTAAGAAAATACACAAAAACTACTGCAGTGCTAAACAATTAGTGGAGAACGTACAATATACGCAGACAAATACAAAAGGAAGAGAGGGCCCTGCCCGTAAGCTGATATCTAGCCATTGAAGCTCTTTTATACAAAGTGTTTAGCTAGATAGCCCATGAGCTTACACTCTAAAGGATACAGAAGGGATTTAGGACTAGAGGTAGCAGGGGAAATTTGGAAGTGTTGGCTAAAACAAGTTAACAGAGGGTTGCAACTATTGGTAAGATATAAAGGTATTGAAGAGGTAATTGAGTGAGAATCTCAAACAGCTGGATGAGCATGCTATATATTTATGGGGAACCTGGGTGGGTGCTAAGAGAATGCAGTGAGTAGTGCTGAGAAAAATGTAGAGCTTCAGTATTATTGTTTCTGTGATTGTGAGGTTAGGCCTGAAGAACAGAGATGGTGATGAAAAAGGTATATGACGGTGTTTAGAGCCAGGAGGATGAAGGGCCAAGTAAAATTGGATATAAATCACTATGACCAACATATTGATAAAAGGGAGGTTAATTCCCACGCCCTGCAATTTGACTTAGAGCACTCTGATTGGTTGATTCCAAGCCACCCAATCAGAGTGCTTTGACAGGTAAATTAAGAGACTGACAGGTAAGTATCTACATTTACCTGTCACAGCCCTCTAATTGGTTGGCTTGGAATCCAACCAATCAGAATGATCTGAGTCATTTTACACAGCGTGGGGAAGATCTTTGGAATTTTCCCATGCTGTGTAAACTGATTCTCTGATTGGTTTATTATTAACCTCCCTTTTATTAGCATGGGGGTCATATTGACCCTCATAGGTTTTAATGCGGAGGAGGGGTGTAGGAGTTAATATTATTACAAGGAGGGAGCTGGTAGGCTTGCCAGCTCCCCCCTTGCGTTTTTATAAATTTTATTAATTTTATTAATTTGCTCATGTGCAGTGTTATTTTCATTCTAAAGGACGAAAACATGTTTTTTTTAAATGAATTTTATTTGAAAACGAATGGTTTACAAACGAAATTCGGGATTGCCAAATACATTTTTATTTAGTACAAAAACATTCATATGAAACTAAAATTTCACTGGTGCACATATCTATATACCACCAAGAAAAGAGGCATTATTCTACACCAGGGTACTTGTAGGTTAACATAGTTTTTATTTGCGTTACTTGTTAATATACAGCTATATAGGTTTTTATGAGCACCCTCTGCCCTCTGTACACCAACGTAATCATAGGAAAGTAACTATTCACTGGTATACCCTCAAGAGTAGTTGGATTATTTCCCACTCATTGGTATAGCTTACCCTTGTCTTAGCTGTACATTTATATTCCCCATCGCTTTCCCCTTCTTAAGTTCAGTAACTGGTTAGGAGGGTTAATCAATTGGGGCCTTAGTCTAGTGATCTAATATTGTAGATCCTAAAACGTCTGCTATAAAGTTTTGTCTCCTTTTATTTAGCACACTGCCACCTCTATTTATCACTCAGGTTTGTCAGTCAACACTTTACTCTCCTTTTCTTGTATATATGCAGATAATCATGTATGTCTGTTTTATTTTTAGTTTAAACTACCTTTAATAAAGTTACTTAATTTTTTTTTCATTTTTAGTTTTATTCTGCAGTCTATTTAGCTTTATTGGTTTATCCACCTTAGCAACTCAACTTATACTAGCTGCCTGCCCTAAACTTTGGATTTGTCTTATTGTATTTTCCCTTGTCAGGTTTTATCTTCCTGCACAGCACCCATGCACACGTTCTCTTCTCAGGTTATTTATCTAATTTATTCTAATATGTGGTGTTTGTGATCGTCCCGTTGTTCACTCACCTAATTACATAAATTAAATAAAAAATTAAATCAATCTTGCTGCTGCTCCCCCTTTTTCAAATTTGTTTTATTGTGGTCTTGTCCTGCCTGACTGAATCTTTAGGTGGACGTTACCTCTGCAGATGCAGTTGGAAGAAGCTGACTTTTTTCCACACTGAATCATGGTCACTTTTTTTCTACAGAAACTGGACCACCCACTCACCTGTTCCATCCTGAGAAGAACAAAGTCTTCCCACACATATAGTATATAGATTGAGGGACCATCATTCAGTGTGGAAATATTTGATGAAAACTATATAACAAAATCAGATATACAGCAGTCTAAAAATACCCAGTATCCTCTGCTTTAACTTCCATTGGGTATTTATGCTATTTTTCTTCTTACATATGTTTTTTTACGCTGCTCAAAACACTCTCTTATAGTTTATTACTGTGAAGTCTTTACGTCAGCTCCTTGACATCCATTCAATCTGCATCTAGCTTAGAAATAATACATAGTTTCGGAAAATCTCAACTAATATCAGATTTCTGATTTGTCGTGTCCTGCTGTGTTCTACGTGTAAGCAATAAATGTTCACATGGAAATACAAGCTCTCAAGGCCCTTGTTCTATTCAGGTCCTTTCCAGATTTTGTTGTGTAAGAGTTGACAGAAAAAATATAAAGTGTCAAGACAGTTAAAAGCTCAAGTGAAATTCATGTTTTGCCTCTATCACTTTTTTACTATCATCGCATGGTTTGCAAATGGTCACACACAATGTAATTGCTTTTTTAAAAAATCTAATTCTGTTTCTCTTTTTGGTTATCTTGAGAAATATAGTATCCAGCACAATGTATTCACAGAACAGATGCCAAAGTCAAAGCCATATAAATATAAATAATACTTGGCTATTGGCTTCTCATTACAATTCCATTGACAAGAGCAAATTGTTCATCATAGTATGCCAGCGGGCGCCCCCACAAGCCTAATTTGACTCATTACACACTTCAAGGGTTCTTATTCATAAGGATTTACATCGAGGTGTGAAAACCGTAAATGGTTATAAAACACATCAATAATAGAAAATAATTATTTATATTAACTTTAAGATTTTTCCTGTGTAAACCATGTATTGGATGCTATGTCAAATGGTTTTGGTTAAACACCCAAACTCACAGGGAAATATCCCACATGGTAACAATGTTTTAAATTAATTTTGCATTTGTTTCCCAATTCTGAACATTTTCTTATTTGAAACCTAAGAAATAGTTGTACAGTATACATAAAAAATACAGTGTCTTGCACAACAGAATACGTTTGAAATGTCAAACATATTATTTTTAATAATTTGCAACAAACCAAGTTTTATTACATCATTATTTACTATTCTGTATCATCTGATTTGTGGGTGTGATAGATTGCAGTAGAACCCAATCACAAAGCTCCATGAACCAACCTAGCCCCCAAATTAAAGTGCTTGTCTTTGTTCCATCTTGTTGATGAAATCTACAAAAGGTTTTAGAAAGGACTTTTTCACTTTAAAATAAATAATTGCAGAATATGTTGTGTTTGACTCCATCTTCGCTAAAATATCCATTGTACTTATTATAGTAATCCCAGCTAAAAGGGACAATCAAGGCACCATTGCCACTTCAGCTTATTACAGGATAATGTCTTTGTTGAACTAATTTCTCAGGCTGTCAAAATATTCTTTTAAGTACAGATTGTAGTTCCACTGTAAAGGCCTGTTATTCAAATTAACAATTCTTTGAATTCAACACAATTCAGAGTTTAGTGAATAATTTTAACGAGATGTTTAATTTGCCAAAGGAACTTTTTATCCCTCGAGTACTGTAAAATTACTATTCTGTCTGCCCCTCCCCTCAAACCAGCAGTAAATATTTTTTAATTTTTCCAAGTACATGATTCAGGTTTAAACATACATAGTTTGCCTGGTAATCCCCAGTCCTCTGCAGTAAGCCATACGGAAGAGGATTTGGGGTGTTGACAGGCAAAAGGTAATGGTCAGTGGGTGTTGCCAGTGCCACCAAAGGGCATGTACCCGGTTAAATGTAAAAATTGAGAAATATCAATTAACTGGCAAGATGGTTATGCTAAACAACTTGGAGGTCTGTGCCTACTAGGCCTTGCAGTAATGTATTGTGAGGGATAAACTTGGGAGATTGGAGATCAATAGCTCCTTTCTGTCTAGAAATCGGTACTAAATGCACAAAAAAGCTGACTGCTGTCTTTATTAGATCCTTAATAGCAATAGTTTGCCGATAAAACAGTCTCCCTTTGTTGTAGCTATAGCCTGACCAATAAATCAATGATGTCGGTGGCTAAGGTCTGGTTACCAAAAAGCTAACAAAAAGATCCCCATAAGGTGCATTGGCAGCAATAAAAAATCATAGGATAAGGAGTTACAATACTGGTTAAATACAGTGTTGCAATGATCAAAAAGTGATCAGCTAAAAGTAATTCCTTCCTTCCTAATTCTGTTTGGGAGGTATAGATTGGAGACCAGTTCCCATAATATTCGTGTAGCGACTTGTAACCCACTCTTCTGGTATCTTGTCTAACCGAGAGCCTGTACAACAGTCCCTAATAATCTCCCAACACCTTCGAGGGTGTTCTAATCTGTTACTGACTCTAAAATAGAGCAAAATGCTGCCTAATGTGCCATCACAATCGCTGCAAGGACATCACTGTGAAAGTAGAAAGAGATTACATTAACCAGTGAGGGTCTAAATACCCATAGTGTGCAAAACAAGTGGTGAGGTGAAAAAAATAAATAATAAGGCTAACGCCCGACGCGCGTTTCGGTGTACTCAGACACCTTCGTCAGGGGCTAAGAATTTGTCACCTGGGAAAAGCCGGGACTTTTAAATCCCCTGTGTCCAATCACCTTCGTCCGTACCTCCTCCGTGGGCCGGTCACATGACCGGAGTCCTGTGACGTTAATCATGACGCCCTGCATCATGTGACCAGAGCGTCATGTTTCCCTGTCCGCCCACGTGACTAGCCGTGGGCGGATTGGTAGGCGGGGCGAAGTGTGTTTGGCAGTTAGATTGACTGAATAGCAAACGTCAATAATGACGCCCTGCCTCACGTGACTGTCACTGGGTGGAAGCAGTGGGAGGGACCCTGTGACGAGCATCGATTTTGATTGACGGCTTCTGTTGGAATAGTGCCAGTCTTCAAATGGGTATGCTCCTTGGTCATCATATTTAGATGTGTTTAATACACTAGATTTCCTCCATGATCCATTTGCTATATATTCTCGACTTATCAGTAGGGGTGGTAGACTTCGTATGGATGTTGATTGCTATGTTTTATAATTAACTTATAGTGTCACATTCTAATGTCTTCCACTTCAAAGTGTTTGAAAACCGATATTTCCCTAGAGGATTTGTGTACGTTGAGTAATTATGGTAATCCTCAACGGATGTCATCCTCTATGGGGGATATAGTACAAAGAATATTTATATAGGTATAGATCAGAGGTTCATTTATGTAAGTGATGTACCAGGATGATGCTGCACAGAGAAAAGGATTGGGCACAGGTAAAGGAAATATCTGTATGTGCTGAGTGGTTAACTAATTTATTTACAGTGAATTATTTACAGTGTTGGAAAGAATATATGTTCCATATATTCATCAAGTTGTCAGTCGTTATGGATAGAGATTATGTTATAAAGGGAGTGTATGTGAACCCTTCATTCAGTCCATTGGGGGACAGGGTTTTCAACCGGTAAATCCAGTAACACTCCCTTTTTCTAATTTGTTGGTCCCAGTTTCCCTTCCTTTGATCCTGTTTAATCAATTCAATTCCCTGAAATTTCAAGACTGTAGGGTCTCCACTATGTGCATTCTTTACATGCCTAGAGATAGGAGTCTCCATATGTCTGGTAGTTTTAACGGAATTGATGTGTTCAAGGATCCTCCTTCTGAAGGGGCGGAAGGTTTTTCCCACATATGCAATTGAGCATTGGCAGGTGATTAGGTACACTAAGCCTTTTGAGCTACAATTAAAAAAGGAAAGTGTGTCAAAGTGCTGATTTTTGGTACTGTCGGTGAAGGTTTTTGAGTCTTTTTTAATGTATTTGCATGCCTTGCACCTCCCACATTTGTACGTACCTTTAAGGTTATTTGTTAGCCAATGCGTTGGTGCTTTGGGTCTCTGAAAATGGCTATGTACCAAAGAATCTTTAAGGTTCTTACCCCTCCTTGCTACAAGCGCTACCTGTGCTGGGATGATGTCCCTCAGGTGTTCGTCCTGTTTTAACAGTGGCCAAAATCTGTGCATAATTGATCTTACACAGTTCCATCCAGCATCGTACGTGGCTATACATCTTAATTGCTTGTTGTCTTGTTCCATCAATTTCTTGCGTGGAACAGTGTCCTCTCTTATTAGGCTCTCCCTGTCTACTAAGAGGGCTCTGTGATAGGCCCTTTTGAGACATTTGTTGGGATACCCCTTAGTCCTGAACATTGTTCTTAAGGCCCTGGCCCTGGTTTTAAAGTCTTCAATATCTGTACAATTGCGCCTGAGGCGTAGATATTGTCCAATGGGGATTCCCTTTTTCTGGGGTGTTGGGTGGTGACTCTTCCAGTTTAATAGGCTATTTGTGGCCGTGCTTTTCCTAAATAGATCGCTTTTGATCGTCCCATTTGGATTGGGGATCAAAGTAAGATCTAAGAATGTCAAGTTTGGGGTTCCTACTTCAGTAGTAAATCTGAGGTTAAGGTCGTTGATGTTTAGCAACTGTACAAATTCTAGGAACTGGTCGTGTGTTCCAGTCCATACAATCACTATGTCGTCTATGTATCTTTTCCAATAGTGGATACATTGGACTAGTTGGCTTTGTGGGTGAGCAAATACTATTTTTTCCTCCCACCATCCCAGGTGCAGGTTGGCATATGAGGGCGCACAAGACGTCCCCATAGCTGTTCCCTGCACCTGGTGATAGTATACCCCATCAAATAAGAAGAAGTTGTGTGTTAGTATGAACTTGAGTAGTTGTGTAGTGAAATCGCTATGTTCATATAGTTGGGTACCTCTTTGACGTAGGAAGTAGCTTGTGTGTTCTAGACCCAAGGAGTGAGGAATAGAGCTGTACAGATTTACTACTGAAGTAGGAACCCCAAACTTGACATTCTTAGATCTTACTTTGATCCCCAATCCAAATGGGACGATCAAAAGCGATCTATTTAGGAAAAGCACGGCCACAAATAGCCTATTAAACTGGAAGAGTCACCACCCAACACCCCAGAAAAAGGGAATCCCCATTGGACAATATCTACGCCTCAGGCGCAATTGTACAGATATTGAAGACTTTAAAACCAGGGCCAGGGCCTTAAGAACAATGTTCAGGACTAAGGGGTATCCCAACAAATGTCTCAAAAGGGCCTATCACAGAGCCCTCTTAGTAGACAGGGAGAGCCTAATAAGAGAGGACACTGTTCCACGCAAGAAATTGATGGAACAAGACAACAAGCAATTAAGATGTATAGCCACGTACGATGCTGGATGGAACTGTGTAAGATCAATTATGCACAGATTTTGGCCACTGTTAAAACAGGACGAACACCTGAGGGACATCATCCCAGCACAGGTAGCGCTTGTAGCAAGGAGGGGTAAGAACCTTAAAGATTCTTTGGTACATAGCCATTTTCAGAGACCCAAAGCACCAACGCATTGGCTAACAAATAACCTTAAAGGTACGTACAAATGTGGGAGGTGCAAGGCATGCAAATACATTAAAAAAGACTCAAAAACCTTCACCGACAGTACCAAAAATCAGCACTTTGACACACTTTCCTTTTTTAATTGTAGCTCAAAAGGCTTAGTGTACCTAATCACCTGCCAATGCTCAATAGCATATGTGGGAAAAACCTTCCGCCCCTTCAGAAGGAGGATCCTTGAACACATCAATTCCGTTAAAACTACCAGACATATGGAGACTCCTATCTCTAGGCATGTAAAGAATGCACATAGTGGAGACCCTACAGTCTTGAAATTTCAGGGAATTGAATTGATTAAACAGGATCAAAGGAAGGGAAACTGGGACCAACAAATTAGAAAAAGGGAGTGTTACTGGATTTACCGGTTGAAAACCCTGTCCCCCAATGGACTGAATGAAGGGTTCACATACACTCCCTTTATAACATAATCTCTATCCATAACGACTGACAACTTGATGAATATATGGAACATATATTCTTTCCAACACTGTAAATAATTCACTGTAAATAAATTAGTTAACCACTCAGCACATACAGATATTTCCTTTACCTGTGCCCAATCCTTTTCTCTGTGCAGCATCATCCTGGTACATCACTTACATAAATGAACCTCTGATCTATACCTATATAAATATTCTTTGTACTATATCCCCCATAGAGGATGACATCCGTTGAGGATTACCATAATTACTCAACGTACACAAATCCTCTAGGGAAATATCGGTTTTCAAACACTTTGAAGTGGAAGACATTAGAATGTGACACTATAAGTTAATTATAAAACATAGCAATCAACATCCATACGAAGTCTACCACCCCTACTGATAAGTCGAGAATATATAGCAAATGGATCATGGAGGAAATCTAGTGTATTAAACACATCTAAATATGATGACCAAGGAGCATACCCATTTGAAGACTGGCACTATTCCAACAGAAGCCGTCAATCAAAATCGATGCTCGTCACAGGGTCCCTCCCACTGCTTCCACCCAGTGACAGTCACGTGAGGCAGGGCGTCATTATTGACGTTTGCTATTCAGTCAATCTAACTGCCAAACACACTTCGCCCCGCCTACCAATCCGCCCACGGCTAGTCACGTGGGCGGACAGGGAAACATGACGCTCTGGTCACATGATGCAGGGCGTCATGATTAACGTCACAGGACTCCGGTCATGTGACCGGCCCACGGAGGAGGTACGGACGAAGGTGATTGGACACAGGGGATTTAAAAGTCCCGGCTTTTCCCAGGTGACAAATTCTTAGCCCCTGACGAAGGTGTCTGAGTACACCGAAACGCGCGTCGGGCGTTAGCCTTATTATTTATTTTTTTCACCTCACCACTTGTTTTGCACACTATGGGTATTTAGACCCTCACTGGTTAATGTAATCTCTTTCTACTTTCACAGTGATGTCCTTGCAGCGATTGTGATGGCACATTAGGCAGCATTTTGCTCTATTTTAGAGTCAGTAACAGATTAGAACACCCTTGAAGGTGTTGGGAGATTATTAGGGACTGTTGTACAGGCTCTCGGTTAGACAAGATACCAGAAGAGTGGGTTACAAGTCGCTACACGAATATTATGGGAACTGGTCTCCAATCTATACCTCCCAAACAGAATTAGGAAGGAAGGAATTACTTTTAGCTGATCACTTTTTGATCATTGCAACACTGTATTTAACCAGTATTGTAACTCCTTATCCTATGATTTTTTATTGCTGCCAATGCACCTTATGGGGATCTTTTTGTTAGCTTTTTGGTAACCAGACCTTAGCCACCGACATCATTGATTTATTGGTCAGGCTATAGCTACAACAAAGGGAGACTGTTTTATCGGCAAACTATTGCTATTAAGGATCTAATAAAGACAGCAGTCAGCTTTTTTGTGCATTTAGTACCGATTTCTAGACAGAAAGGAGCTATTGATCTCCAATCTCCCAAGTTTATCCCTCACAATACATTACTGCAAGGCCTAGTAGGCACAGACCTCCAAGTTGTTTAGCATAACCATCTTGCCAGTTAATTGATATTTCTCAATCTTTACATGATTCAGGTGTATGTAATTGAACATTGAATACGATTTATGACAACTGACATTTGCAGCACCCATAAAGCACCACTTAGGTGACAGGTTCTGAAGTGTTATAGAAAGTTATGTGATAATCATAAACTGAGTAACTTCCTGGATGAGTGGGAGTTTACTATATATGTTGTACAGTCACAAAATGTGCAGCAGATACAGAAACGTAACACTTTTTTGTTGTTGTTTTTTAACTATTTTTACAATAATTTTATTACTATTTTTATTATTATTTTATTATTTTTATTATTATTATTAACCCATAAATGCATATAAATTGATTAATACCAGATTGGACTATCACTTTAAAAATACAAGTTTAAAAATTGCAAGATTAATTATCATTTTACGGTTATGCCAAAGATCAAATGTTTTGTCTCTGTAACTCACATACATACACACAGACGCACACTGTCACAAGCACATAGTCACACACACACGGTCACTCAGAGTCAGACACAGAAGTCAGGTTCACACAGTCAGACGCATACACTATGTGACATACACATACAGACATATGTACACAGTTGCACACATCACACATAGTTAATGGCACACAGTCATACACATAATTACATACACACAGTCAGACACCACACACATAGCAAGCACACACAAGCACACATTGTCACCATCTTTTTTTTCACATATAGGATTTTTTTTAAATACATTTTAATATTATGACAAATCTTTTGAAAATCTTATCCAAAAATTGTAAATCAAGGCCATTATCAGCAAAATTCTGACTAACGAAGACCTATTTCCACCATGTGTCAATTGCTCTTTCATGTTATAATTGCACAATACATCGATAATGAATCAAATCTGGAAATGCATGTGTTAAACCTTTTACAAAAGATGCAATCACTCAATACCATACGATACCTTGTAGACAAGCCAGAAATGTTGCCATTAGTGATGTCGCGAACCCGAAATTTTCGGTTCGCGAACGGCAAACGCGAACTTCCTCAAATGTTCGCGAACCGGCGAAACGGGCGAACCGCCATTGACTTCAATGGGCAGGCGAATTTTAAAACCAACAGGGACTCTTTCTGGCCACAAAAGTGATGGAAAAGTTGTTTCAAGGGGACTAACACCTGGACTGTGGCATGCCGGAGGGGGATCCATGGCAAAACTCCCATGGAAAATTACACAGTTGATGTAGAGTCTGGTTTTAATCCATAAAGGGCAGAAATCACCTAACATTCCTAAATCACAATGGATATGGATTGACACCTGACATATGACATATTGACACCTTGACATATGGATTGACACCTGTCCTCAGAGCCCCTGATGCACACGGACACAGAGCAGAATAGGGACTGTTCCCCCTACATAGGATCACTTGGGAGATATGGATTGACACCTGTCCTCAGAGACCATGATACACACTGACACAGAGCAGAATAGAGACTGTTCCCCCTACATAGGGTCACTTGGCAGGTATGGATTGACACCTGTCCTCAGAGCTCCTGATGCACATGGACACAGAGCAGAATAGGGACTGTTCCCCCTACATAGGGTCACTTGGGAGATATGGATTGACACCTGTCCTCAGAGGCCATGATAAACACTGACACAGAGCAGAATAGAGACTGTTCCCCCTACATAGGGTCACTTGGCAGATATGGTGTGGTCGTGGGAGGAGGAGGAGGATGACTTTCACCTCTTCCCCTGTTAGATTCCCGTTGTACTGTGACATCACCCTTATATGCTGTGTAAAGCATACCTTTTAATTTATTTTGCAAATGCTGCATCCTTTCTGACTTGTAATTCGGTAACATTTCCGCCACTGTCTGCTTATACCGGGGGTCTAGTAGCGTGGACACCCAGAACAGGTCGTTCTCCTTCAGCCTTTTTATACGAGGGTCCCTCAACAGGCACGACAGCATGAAAGACCCCATTTGCACAAGGTTGGATGCCGAGCTACTCATTTCCCATTCCTCCTCCTCACACAGAGCAGAATAGGGACTGTTCCCCCTACATAGGGTCACTTGGCATATATGTATTGACACCTGTCCTAAGGATCCCTGTATTGGGGAACATTGTCGCCCAAACTAATTTATATGACAATCAATTCCGAGCTACAAATCCGGACTCTTTTTTGGCAAAGATACACACTGTGCCAGAATTTAAAAGATTCTGGGCATTGACTATGCTGATGGGCATCATAAAGAATATATGAGTGGCAATGTGCACTGGCACAGTTCTGCAGAGCACACGCTGAAGGAAGGCCTGACAGAGCCACTTGAAGGACACTGACTGGCTGCTATTAGCTTACACTGGAAACCTTTTTTCTTTGTAAAAGCACGCTACAGAGACACCAGATAACTGGCAATGTGCACTGGAACAGTTCTGCAGAGCACACACTGTAGGCCTGACAGAGCCGCTTGAAGGACACTGACTGGCTGCTATTAGCTTACACTGGAAACCTTTTTTCTTTGTAAATGCACGCTATAGAGACACCAGATATGAGTGGCAATGTGCACTGGCACCGGTCTGCAGAGCACACGCTGAAGGAAGGCCTGACACAGCCGCTTGAAGGACACTGACTGGCTGCTATTAGCTTACACTGGAAACCTTTTTTCTTTGTAAATGCACGCTATAGAGACACCAGATATGAGTGGCAATGTGCACTGGCACCGGTCTGCAGAGCACACGCTGAAGGAAGGCCTGACACAGCCGCTTGAAGGACACTGACTGGCTGCTATTAGCTTACACTGGAAACCTTTTTTCTTTGTAAATGCACGCTGTAGAGACACCAGATATGAGTGGCAATGTGCACTGGCACCGGTCTGCAGAGCACACGCTGAAGGAAGGCCTGACACAGCCGCTTGAAGGACACTCACTGGCTGCTATTAGCTTACACTGGAAACCTTTTTTCTTTGTAAATGCACGCTATAGAGACACCAGATATGAGTGGCAATGTGCACTGGCACAGTTCTGCAGAGCACACGCTGAAGGAAGGCCTGACAGAGCCGCTTGAAGGACACTGACTGGCTGCTATTAGCTTACACTGGAAACCTTTTTTCTTTGTAAAAGCACGCTACAGAGACACCAGATAACTGGCAATGTGCACTGGAACAGTTCTGCAGAGCACACACTGTAGGCCTGACAGAGCCGCTTGAAGGACACTGACTGGCTGCTATTAGCTTACACTGGAAACCTTTTTTCTTTGTAAAAGCATGCTACAGAGACACCAGATATGAGTGGCAACTGTCAAAGTATGCTGGCACCGGTCTGCAGAGCACACGCTGAAGGAAGGCCTGACACAGCCGCTTGAAGGACACTGACTGGCTGCTATTAGCTTACACTGGAAATCTTTTTTCTTTTTAAATGCACGCTATAGAGACACCAGATATGAGTGGCAATGTGCACTGGCACAGTTCTGCAGAGCACACGCTGAAGGAAGGCCTGACAGAGCCGCTTGAAGGACACTGACTGGCTGCTATTAGCTTACACTGGAAACCTTTTTTCTTTGTAAAAGCACGCTACAGAGACACCAGATAACTGGCAATGTGCACTGGAACAGTTCTGCAGAGCACACACTGTAGGCCTGACAGAGCCGCTTGAAGGACACTGACTGGCTGCTATTAGCTTACACTGGAAACCTTTTTTCTTTGTAAAAGCACGCTACAGAGACACCAGATATGAGTGGCAACTGTGAAAGTACGCTGGCACAGGTCTGCAGAGCACACGCTGAAGTAGGCCTGACACCCAGACACGTGCAGACAACTAACTTCTCTTCTATTACAGTGAAATTTTTTATTTTTTTTTTAAATGTAAAGCTTAAGCTATTGTGACAACAGATATGAGTGGTGGCACTGACTGTGCAAATGGGTACAGCATCCAGCCTGACACAGAAGATGGCAGGCAGGCAACTGCTCTTCTATAACAGTGAAAACTATTTTTTTTTTTAAATATAAAGCTTAAGCTATTGTAAAAACAGATATGAGTGGTGGCACTGACTGTGCAAATGGGCACAGCATCCAGCCTGACACAGAAGCTGGCAGGCAGGCAACTGCTCTTCTATTACAGTGAAAAAAAAATGTTTTTTTAAATGTAAAGCTTAAGCTATTGTAAAAACAGATATGAGTGGTGGCACTGACTGTGCAAATGGGCACAGCATCCAGCCTGACACAGAAGCTGGCAGGCAGGCAACTGCTCTTCTATTACAGTGAAAATGTTTGTTTGTTTTTCAAATGTAAAGCTTAAGCTATTGTAAAAACAGATATGAGTGGTGGCACTGACTGTGCAAATGGGCACAGCATCCAGCCTGACACAGAAGCTGGCAGGCAGGCAACTGCAATTACATTACACAGAAATTTAAAAAAAAGCAGACTGATGTTCTAGCCCTAAAAAGGGCTTTTTGGGGTGCTGTCCTTACAGCAGAGATCAGATGAATCCTTCAGGATTGTAGTGGACACTGAATACCCTAGCCTAGCTATCAATTTCCCTATCTAATCAGCAGCAGCTAAACTTTCCCTCCTCTCACTAAGCATGCAGCTTCAGAATGAATCGAAAATGGATGCTGGGAGGGAGGTGGGAGGGTCTGCTAGGGAGGGTGTGCTGCTGGTTGGCTGGGTGTGCTGCTGGGTGTGCTGCTGACCGAGAGGCACAGGGTCAAAGTTTGCTCAATGATGACGAATAGGGGGCGGATCGAACCGCGCATGTGTCCACCCGCCGTGGCGAACGCGAACACGCTATGTTCGCCGGGAACTATTCGCCGGCGAACAGTTCGGTACATCACTAGTTGCCATTCTAAAACACTTTGCAGTTCATGTACACTTAAGAAAACTACACATTTTCTTATCAGTAGAATCTGAAAGGTAGTCTTTATTTGGGTATAAATATCTCTCCCCAACAGAAAGATGAATGGAGTGACATTTTAAGCTGTTTGTGGGTGTTAGTTTTTTTCTCCCAGAAATAATTTTTCATCTTTATCATGGCACTTAACTACTTAATAATAGTTAGTTGAGTAGGCGATTGCCTACTAAAACTGTGCAGAGAGCAACAAAATTATTCAGTGATAATGGCTACCAATGACTAAGGCATGCATATACCAACTGAGATAATTTGATAAAAAAAAACTAAAAAAAAAAACAAAACACCTGGCTTACTTCACATAAAACAAAGTCAACTTTTCAGGCAATTGGAGATATAAGTTTTTTAGACTCGAATGTCCAGCCCTCTACAGAGTGTTTTGTAAAAAGTACAGCATTTGAGCCTTCCCTTCTATTTTAAAGTTAATGTAGATGTGGTATACAGTTGGTAGAAAAGGTATCACATGGTTTACATGCCATTTATTGTTTATTTTCTTGAGTGTGCATTTTTGCTACAAAGTTCACACCTTTTCTTACTTTTTCTTTTCTTACACCTCAGCAATGCGGCAGTTTTGTTATATGCTGTAAGGGATAGCTGGGCCCCTTGCAAATCACACTTGACCAATGAGACACTTGTTGGGCCAGTCAGTTATTTCCAGTAAATTAAAGGAACACTATAGTTAGTAAAACTGGTTTAGCTTGATGAAGCAGGTTTGATGTATAGATCATGTCCCTGCATGCTCCACGCTCAATTCTTTGCCATTTAGAAGCTAAAGTACTTTGTTTATACAGCCCTAGTTACACATTCCTATATGGGACACACCCTTCTTAAACACTTCCTAAAAAAAGACATCTAACATTTAGACTTCCTATATTGCACATTCTGCTTACTTTAGACTTTCTTATCTCCTGGTCTGTTAATAGTTTGCTAGACCCTGCAGGAGCCTCCTGTAATTAAAGATCATATTACAGAGCAGAAGATAAAATCTTCTAAAGCAAGTTAACATCTGATTGAAAGTGAAACCATTTTTTCATTCGGGCTGTGTGTGTGACAGCCGGGGGAGGTGTGGCTAAGGCTGCATAAACAGAAACAAAAGTGATTTAACTCCTAAATGGCAGAGAATTGAGCAGTGAGACTTCCGGGGCATGATCTAAACACCAAAACTGCTTCATTAAGCTAAAGTTGTTTTGATGCATATAGTGTCCCTTTAAGCAGTCATTAGCAAGGCAGCATAGTGGATGGGCAGAGAAAACTTACGTGGCTCTAATTTGTGAATATTGGCATACTTATTGGTCAAAATTGTATAAAGGGGCTCAAAATATCCACTCACCATTAGCCTTTTGTGAGTGAAAAAATGTTATACTATAAAAAAATATTTTTGCATATATGGTAAGGCACATAAAAACAAACTGCTTTTAAATACAGTTTGTCACAGGAAAGTGTGTACTCATCTTTTGGACACTCTGTATACAATCTATGAATTTTGACTTAAACTTTGTTATATTCCCTGACATTGCCTTAAAACACTCTAGTTTTATTCAAATGTAACTGGCAGCTCCCATGAAAACCATTCTCCATATTTGGATTTCTTCTGGCACGTCAAGTCTGGAATAATGCAAAACTAAACTAGCCTGTGTGTTCACATTGGTAGAAGCCTCCCTGTTCAGGAAACATAGGATTTAAAAACTTTTTTTCTGTATTGTGAACCATACATACAATCTTTATAGATACACATAGTAAAACACCTGTTCTCCATATAGTTCAACTTACCAATTGATATTCTTTAAGACTACCGTCTACCGTCACCTCCTTGGTCTGCTTACCTTGTATTGTTTCTTAGTTGTGTTGCACTGTGTCTTTTTAACTTGTACCATTGTAACCATGGACAGCGCTACGGAAGGAGTCTGTGCTTTATGAATAAAGTATAATAATGAAAAGATATGGCAACTGTTTTATTTCTATTTTTGGAAAGTGGGGTAATCTATACCTTCTTATAAAACCAATTTTGATGATGATTATTATTATTCCTAATAATACATATTAGTTTCATGTAATTGTTCTTATTTTATTTTTTTCTTTTAATGAATTTGACCTTGGCAATATTGTTTTGGGAGTTTGGGTAATCCCAACGCCCACTGCGTTCTCTGTACGAAAACCTAAATTGAGCTGATAGTATATGTGAAACCCTTATTTCATGGCTGTGTTCGATGTGGCATAAACAAGACAACAGGGCTAAGGATGGGGGTAATTAAAGAAGACTGAAGCAAAGAGAGACAAGAGAGAGCAAGAAAGACGAACACTACAGGAGGAGAACAGCAGCTTGAATGTCTTGAAGTAAGTAACAAAAACACTTTTTACATATACTGCACTTAGACACATAACTTACAATAATGTTTACTTTAAAATTGGGTATGCAAACTATAGCTAATTATTTATTAGGCAGGTACGAGGAAGGTATGTTAAAATGGTCATGACAAATAAATGCAGTGCAGGTCAAATGACATTGGAAGCCAGCCAGAAATCTTGTACATAATATATATGGAGACAGAGGATTACAGTGGAAATCTATCTGGCAACAGAACGTAGATATAGAGCTGGTACAAGGGAACCTGACTCCTATAATAGACACTGGCAATTAATCTAGATAGGGTAGAGCCCGGACATACATCTCTGAGACTCACTCCATCAGTATTCTAAGGAGAGACAGGTCCAAGCAGGGTTACATATAGCATCTTCTGTCTTGTATATATGCTTTAGGATGAGTCATGTTTTACACGCATCTGGGTTATTTTTCACTTAAAAGAACACACACTGTGCTGTAACCCTATGATCTTCAATGAAAAATGTTTACAAGAAATATACCAGAAAACAGCGCAACCAGCAGAAATGGAAAATAAGTATTCTTGTAAGAGATCATGCAATTATAATGATTTGTATTTGTTAATTTAGTTTACTCAAAGTTACTAATACGTATTATGGCACAATGTATTTTATAACGCAGAATGCAACTACTTAACATTATAAAATGAATTTAAATTACTTTGATGATGCATTAATGTTCTGTGTGCTATCCAAGTCGGCATTTCATTAACTAAATAAAAGAAATTTATAATTATAAGTGTCCACGCACACTATTTTCTTTTCATGAAAGAATAGCGTTTTCCCCAAATGGTTGTGTTTTAATTAGATAAATTATGGAAACAGCTCTTTCTGTTGCATTAATGTGTCAACTCAAGTTAGCAGTAGGGACCTAAATATATCACACAATGATATGTCATGTTTTACTACAGAAAAAGTGTTCATTCATCCTGACAGTAAAACATTACAGCTTTGAGATGTAGTAGATGGAGGTAGGACAAAGAATTTTAATTCCTCCATATTGAAATATGATGACCTGGATAACTGTATCAATAATGCATTCTAGAACAGGGGTACACCCCAGATGTTGTGGACTACATCTCTAATAATGCTCTGACAGCCATAATGCTAGTCCACAACATCTGGAGTGCCTAAGGTTGTGTACCCCTGTTCTAGAATAAGAACTAGTATTGTTTCTTTTCATAACAGTTATAAATAGTATATCCTACAACAGAGGTTTTTAGCCCAGTCATTGAGGTATATGAAAAGTCCAGAATTTAACCGTTACCCATTTCTGTTCCTTAATGGCAGTAGGGATCAGTGTGTGCAGGCAAGTCGGGCATGTCAGTAGTCTTTTCATAAACAAACAGCCGGACTTGATCAATCCATTTCTAAATCAGGCTATGTTTGATATTTCTCATTCCTTTCCAAGCTGACATCTTACTTTTTATATTGTAAAATCATAAATAAGTTATTGACATATAGATCTATCTATCTATCTATCTATCTATCTATCTATCTATCTATCTATCTATCTATCTATCTATCTATCTATCTATCTGTCTGTCTGTCTGTCTGTCTGTCTGTCTGTCTGACAGACAGACAGGCTTATATATGATAGAGAATAGATAGTAGGAAAAAAACATATTAAAAGTATTCCTATAAACCTTTCACTGGAGTTCTGCTTAATGACAGGCGTCATTAGTATTTAAAACATGCAGGTAATTTTGAGAAATAAGCCACACTTCATCACATCTGATTTGACTTGTGATTCTATCCCCACTTGCTAGGCTTGTCATGTTCCTGGTAAGCAGAAAGCTCTAAGCATGCCAGCAGCACACAAAACAGGTCACAGCACATTTGAGCTCTAGAAAAAAAGCATTGGAATGGGAAGAAAACTAATATTTTCTGTTGAATACGTACAAGATAATCGTGTTAACTGCACCAAACTGTGATTGGAACATTGTGTAAAAACGTGATTGTACCACTCAGAAACAGCCCCAGACAAGAAAGGGACGTTCAATTGTTAATTTGCAGGAGGTTTATTTGATAAACAGTGAACTGTTTGAAATTAAAGACCCAATTCACATATTCAAGGTGAATTTCACCCACCATATTTTTCTGACTTCAATAATTGTTCCTATAATTTGCAAACTAAATTTTTCAATTTGCCAGAATTTGTTGTACATCATTTTTCGAAGCGATTGTTTTCAGCATTTGTAATAGTTGGGTTGTTAATATAACATTGGTCATAAACCTACAATTGCATACATGCATACATTTTTTATTTTTTGTATGCATTATTTTAACACCAGTCTCTTCTGATATTTTGCACCAGTGATAGTCCCCAACCTTCTGTTGTATTTCTGAGTCCAACAAGCAATGTTCATCTTCAACAAAATCCTTCCTTTGCTAATAGGAGTGGTCCTGTGGAGGGGATGTGTAGGAGTGTTCTCCTGGAGTGAAGTAGGTTGGTGGACGGTTCTCTGCACTTAGGGTATACTTAGGACCTTTAAAACAGGATAACAATACATGTTGGTTGGAAAACGGGGTGTCGGCTAATTAAATGTACTCATTTTATTATTCCAACACATCACGAACACAATATCTCACTTGTGATGGAGATGACAACATGACAATGACATTGCAACCTCACATCTTCAACAACACAACTTCCATACTGAAAAAAAGAAAAGACATATGAGACAGAGGCATAATAAATAACATAAAACATCATTCTGATGATAAGAAATATCAGAACACAATAATGTGCTCACCTTAAAATAATGTTTTGAGTGACACTTTCTGCAGACTCCTCACTGATCAGAGGTTCCACTAATCAGGAACGTGATGAGTTTAAATACAATAAAACTATGAATGCATTTATTTTTCTTTATAAACTATATTGTTGTTGGAGGGTTTTTACTGTAATATATAAAACCTGTCCGCCTGATATACTGGCAGTGAACCTGGTTAATAAGTATGGAAATCCATTTCTAAGAGGTTTTTGAAAGCTTAAATTCTCATGTGGAAACAGTTTTTCATTCCCTTAAATATAGAGACTTTGGGTCAACTGTTTTGATTTAAAACTTCTTCATATTAATGTTTTGTCTTCAATGCCCTGTTTCTCACAGGCGTTAATAGTAAATTGATTCTCAGCACATGGAACATGAAATATCCAGTTTCGTGAACAAATCTATTAATAAAGACATCTTATTAAACTACTCACTAGACAGAAAAATACACAAAGATATAAAATTCTAAAAACATGTAGTATGGCTATATTCCATTACTGTATTACTAGATACTGTCTAGATTGTATTACACTACACTGGAAATAACACCATTAATTAAAATGATGAAAATCCCCTATAACTTGTTTTCAATATTTATTTTTCATGTAATGCTCAGTTTTCTTTTAAATGTGTATTAAAGATTTAGCAATTGACATCACAATTCAAACGATACTGCAAGGTGTTGGGCTCTAACTTGAACGTGAAGACAGATAATTGGACTCGAACGAGGAGTAAAAGATTGTAGTGTTTTTCATTCAATACATAGGTAAAATAGGGGCATTGCAAGAAAGATGCTTATGTGTTTCATGCCAACAAGGAATTTCCTCAGAGATATCAGAGACTTCACAATCCAAATTAGTCCTGTGTAGGCCAGGCACACAATGAATTATAGGACGAGAAACAGAATTGTCCTTTTCTGCTTACTAGGGGGTTGGAGTTTTGATATTATTTAACCCCTTAGTGACCAGACCGTTTTTCAATTTTCTAACCGTTAAGGACCAGAGCTATTTTTACATTTCTGCAGTTTTTGTGTTTAGTTGTAATTTTCATTTTACTTATTTACTGTACCAACACATATTATATACAGTTTTTCTTGACATTAAATGGTCATTCTAAAGATATTGTTATTTTCATCATATCATATAATTTACTATAAAAAAAATTATATAATATGATGAAAACTTTGACCCCCAAAATCTGTTACTCATCTACAACCGCCAAAATACACCCTTGCTAAATAGTTACTAAATTTTGTCCTGAGTTCAGAAACACCCAATGTTAACATGTTTTGTTTTGCAAGTTATAGGGCAATAAGTACAAGTAGCACTTTGCTATTTCCAAACCATTTTTTTTTTCAAAATTAATGAAATTTACATTGTAACACTGATATCTGTCAGGAATCCCTAAATAACCCTTCACATGTATATTTTCTTTTTTTCTTTTTTTATTCTTTTTTTTGTAGTGCATTGCCAGTTTCACACATAGACAGGACATGTTCGAATATAACATTTCAAATTGGCATTCGGTACTATACTGTACACGTCAATAGTACTGCACTGTTTTTAAAGTAAAAGAAACTATGAAAAACACATTACACAGTGCATAGGCTTAACTTACGAGATTATCTGACAGATAGGCGAGATCTATTCTCTGGTAGTGATTATACTTAGTAAATATGAAAAAAAATAGAAAAGGAAAGAAAGCAAGATGCTCAGCTTTGAGCTCTAGTTAGTGAGGCAGGTTAGCCAGCCTTAATTGCTTGTGAGCAGCCATATAATTGGGAACACCGCTAAATTTATACAGGCTAAACTTTCGTGTGATATAAGATAGCTTGTGTTTAAGTAGTACAGGTTGGAGATTACTTGATAAATATCAAGGCCTCATCTAGCTTTAACTAAGGGGTTGTCAAATCCACCTAGTGTAGAGAGCTATGACATCATGCTTAACTCTGCAAAAGTTAGCTGTTGTGGCTGAATATCTTGGCAGTACATTCCCTGGTTTATCACGCAGGGGAGTGAGACTAAGGTGCAATGTTTGGGAGATAAGCTAGCAAGGTAAGAAACAGAATGGACAGAGAAGAGTAGATAGGAGTGCAATGGTGTTTGTAGGTCCCAGCTTAGGAAGCTGCAGGAGGGACTAGATAGTGTCCGTTGTGTCAAAGGCTGGTTCTGAGTGGGGTCCACTGTATTTTCCTGGAATGTGAGTTCCCCTTCAGCAGATTCCCAGCATAGGAAAAAGGGTTGAAGATGTATGGAAGTCCTGCTGGGGCAAAACAAAGTCCAGCTGCATGAGTCCCAGCGTCGGGCCCATCCTCTCCGCACTGTGGAGACCTGCGTTTGTGGTGCAGGAAGATGATGCCTCTGTTAAGGATTCCTGGGATCTCCGTGGCCTTGTCAGGATCCGGTGCTCAGCGGGTTTCTGCTTCATGCCAGATCTAAGGAGAGCCTGTAGAATCTTTCGAGCTGGCACCGCTGCTTGGTTTAATCGTGCCGGTTTGTGGGCAGGCGGAAGAGGTCTCCGTAGTCGGTGCCATCTTTTGACCCCTTTCGGACAGGGGTCTGCGTGGCTGTGGCAGGGACGTGCAGCCTTTTCTCTGGGTGAGTATACGGCTGTGTTGGTCTGCCGTTCTCTGCTTGCCAGCTTCGCCCAGAATGCATTGAATATGGTGTTAAGCCTTGTCAGGGTGTTGGGTCTTACTTTGCCGCAGTTGTAGTTGCACGTGGTGTCCGCCATTGTGCACGCCTTTGTTGCTAGAGGCTGCTCATGTGGCTTTGCTGTCTGTGTCTGTTGTGGCCAGGCTGCCTGGAGGGATTGGACCGGGATCACCCCCACTGGTCCTGAGGGGGGGTGGAGCGGGCAGTAGGGGCGAGGAGAGGTCCCATCAACTGTAGGCCGCAGCGTGCCACCTCATGTTCACAATTTCAGGAAACACTCATGTCTGGTATCAGGTGATTCACCAGGGTGCCCCTAGCTTGGGTAGTGAACCCTGGCATCTTTGTAGACTTTGAGTCAGTGAGTATTTCCCTATAATCAGCATGAGTAATAGGAGCCCCTCCACCATGCGACTGTTCAGCTTGCAGGTCAGGCCCCTCCCCCCACATTTATATATATTTTTTAAAAGAAGACAACCTAAGGTATTAAACTTGGGGTATTTTAACTCTTTTCATGCAACCATGTTACTACCATATATGCAAAATGTAAAAAAATAAATGATTTTTTTTGACACATATAGCAATTTAAGAATACATGTACTGAGAACTTTAAGGGTTCCTGCCAAAGAACACCCCAATATGTGTTCAGCCACATCTCCTGAGTACAGTGATACCACCCATGTGGAGGGTGCGCATTCCAATTTTCCAACTTGGAAATTTAATAGCTGGTCATCATGCACCCATGTCCTATTTGAGACATTTTTAAAGCCGGCCAATGTAATTTACCCCTATGAAACCATATATTTGTGAAAAGTAGACACTCTAGGGTATTTTTAAATGGTGGTATTTTAACACTTTCCATGCACTAATTCTACCACCAGTCTTTGTCAAACTTTTGGATAGTCATTTATTGTTTCTCTCACATTGTACTTTAGGCATGGATTCACAGTTCCTGTTATGTGTTACTGACAAAGAACACCCCAATATGTGTTCAGCAACTTCTCCTGACTCCTGAGTACAACAGTACCCCCAATGTACAGGTTCTATGGGTTTTTTGCAAACTTGCAGGGCTTTTCCCTTTTCCATGTTTGCTCATTGAAATTTGCCAGATTGGTTTGTTGGGCCTATGTTGCCTTTGAGACAGTATAGCAGCCCAGGAATGAAAATTAACCCCATCATGGCATACCATTAGTAAAAGTAGACAACCAACGATATTCAAAATGGGGTATGTCCAGTCTTTTTTAGTAGCGACTTATATTTGTTTTTTGGGATTTTTTCACACATAAACTGCCATTTCACCGATGATATTATCAATATAATACATTTTACTGCTCTAACACACTCATATTTTTGTAGAGTAATGTCTCACAAGTTCAATAGTTCCCTTCAAGTACAGGTTTTATGGTGATTTGGAAAGTTACAGGGTCAAACATAAGATTTGACAATTTCTGTTTTTGTAAATTGCTATTTGCTAGATTGGCTATGTTGCCTTTGAGACGGTATGGCAGCCCATAAATGAAAATTAACCCCACCATGACATACCATTTGAAAATGTAGACAACCCAGGATATTCAAAATGGGGTATGTCCAGTCTTTTGTAGTAGCCACTTAGCCACAAACGCTTGCCAAAGTTAGCATTCATATTTGTTTTTTTGCATTTTTTTACACAAAAACTGCACTTTTACTGGTGATTTCATTGTCGTGATAAGTTTTACTGTTTTAAACACTCATATTTGTGTTTAGCAAAGTCTTCCGAGTATAACAATACCCCACATGTACAGGTGTTATGTTTTTTTGGAAAGTTACAGGGTCAATATAGGGCTTGCCCAATTCAGTTTGCCAGATTGGTTTGCTGGGTCTATGTTGCCTTTTGAGACCACATCATAGCCCTCGAATGTGAATTAACCTCATCATGGCATACCATTTCCAAATGTAGACAACCCAGGGTATTCGAGTATACAAATATAAAAATAAATATTTTTTTTTTTAAATTTATCTTATAAATATATATATATATATATATATATATAAATAAAGATATATATATAATACATGTGTGTGTGTGTATATATATATATATATATATATATATATATATATTTATTTCTTTATTTATATACAGCATCTCACAAAAGTGAGCCACTTGACCCAATAAGATTAAAAGACTTATTTGGAGCTGAAAAGCTGCCGTTATTAATTATCGGCTGATATTAAATCAACTCCTATATTACCTCATGGCCATTCATTACCTCAACTCTTAATGAAGATACATGATGTAGATTGTAGGTATGGTGTGATCTCTATGATGACTGAATGGTGTTTTGACTGAATAGTGTTTCTTTTTTATAATAACAGAAAAGAACAATGATTGACATGGAGGTGCTCAGTTCTAGGATAGAGGTAAACACAACAGTGTGAATTTTGTAAATTTCTTTAAAATAAATTCAGAATTCAGAAATCCATGTTTGTTTAATTTAAGGATGTGTAATCATAATATAAAGACCCTAGGAAGGATCAGAGCCCTTTAAACTTTGGTAACTGAATAGCAGTTTTTAATATCTTTCAGCCACAAGTGACATGGTTATCTCTTATAAAAAGAATGCATCTCACTTGATAAGAAATGGTAACAGGCTCAGATATTAGCCTGACATAAAACTTTGTGATGATCAGGGCCGTCTTTATTATTGATAGGACCCTGGGCAAAGCATTTGCTTGGGCCCCCTGGATCCTGCCCCCCTTCTCCCTCGCATGCAATCACACCATCCACCCCAATGTAGTGGTGTAACTAAAGGAGAGAGGTGAATGCATTTTTTTGGGGCCCCCCTATTACAAGGATCACCATATGTCGTGCAACTCCAACAATGCATTGACAACTGGGGATCTATAATTAACCATGTTTTCACATTTGTATTTAGCACTGAGCAGTGTTTGTGTGTTTGAATGTAAGTATGTTCTTGTATGGAGTATGTTTGTGTAAATATAGGGATATGTTTGTATGTGGTGTTTGCATTTGAATGCAAGCATGTATTTATGTGTAGGGTTTTTGAATGTAGTGTGTTTGTATGTAGTGTTGACATTGTAATGCAGAAGTGTGTTTGTATGTAGTGTTGAAGTTTGAATGAAGGGGTGTATTTGTGTGTAGTGTTGGCATGTGAATGCTGAGATGTATGCACATACATGCTGACACACACACATATACACTGACAGACATACCTTTACAGACACATACAGACAGACACATACTAACACACACACACAGACATACTGAAAGACATGCTAACACATACACCAACACACACATACACTTACATACTGACACATACAGACATATTGATACAGACATGCGCGCGCACACACACACACACTGACAGACATACTGACACACACATACACATATATTGACAGCCATACTGACACACAAACACACACACACATACTGACAAGCATATTGACACACATTTACAAATGCACACAGACATACTGGGACACACACTGACAGACACACATATACTGACAGACATTGACATACATTCACTGACACACACACACACTGACAGACATACTGACATACACACTGACAGACATACTGACATGCACAGACATATTATATAGTTACATAGTTACATTGGCTAAAAAGAGACATGTGTCCTCACATTTGTATTTTGCTGTTGATCCAAAAGAAGGCAAAAATGTTTGAAGCACTTCCAATTTTGCAACAAACTAGGAAAACAAGTCCCTTTTGACCCCAGAATGGCAGTCAGATTAATCCTTGGATCAAGGAGCATTTACCCTACATTGAAAAATTATATACTTGAATATTCTGTTTCAATATCTGTACGGACTCTGATTAAACCACTTCTTCAGGCAGAGAATTCCATATCCTCATTGTTCTTTCGGTAAAAAACCCTTTCTTTTGCCTTAGACTATATCTTCTTTCTTCTAGTCTAAACGCATGACCTTGTGTTCTATGTAAAGTCCTGTTTGTGAATAGATTTCCACACAATGGTTTGTATTGGCCACAAATATATTTGTATAATGCTATCATATCCCCTCTGAGGCAAGATTTTTCTAAACTAAAGAGGTTTAAATTTGTTAACCTTCCTTCATAGCTAAAATGTTCCATTCCTTTTTTTAAATGTTGTAGCCCATCTCTGCACTTTTTCTAGAGCTATGATATCCTTCTTTAGAACAGGTGCCCAAAATTGCACATCATATTCAAGATGTGGTCTTACCAGCGATTTATAAAGAGGCAAAATTATATTCTCATCCCGAGAATAAATGCCCTTTTTCATGCATAACAATACCTTACTGGCCTTAGCCACTGCTGATTGACATTGCACATTGTTGCATAGTTTGTTGTCTACAACAATTCCAAGTCCTTCTCATGTGTGGTTATCTCTAATTCACTTCCATTAAGGGTATAAGTTGCTTGTGCATTCTTGATGCCGAAGTGCATAACTTTGCATTTTTCTACATTAAATTTAATCTGCATTTGAGTACCCAGTCTCCCAGTCTATCTAATTCCCTCTGCAACAAAGTAATATCTTGCTCACATTGTATTACTTTACAGAGTTTTGTGTCATCTGCAAACACTGACACATGACTTTCAATGCTTTTTTCAGGATCATTTATAAACATGTTGAATAGAAGGGGCTCCAAAATGGAACCCTGAGGGACACCATTTGCCACCTATGTCTAGCTTGAAAATGTACCATTAATGACAACTCTATGTACTCTATTTTTAGGCTAATGTTCTACACAATTACAAGTATATACATACCGATATATACTTACAGATATCCACAGACACACACAAACTGACATACATACTGACACACAATGACAGACATACTGACATGTACAGACATACTGACATACACACACACACACACACACACAAACTGACAGACAAACTGACACTTAGAAAACAGATTAGTAGAGCAAACCAATTAATGTACAGCCTGTTCAATAAAATAATGGGTGCCAAGGGTATAAATAACCACTTCTACCAAGTGCAATAGTAACAATGTATAATTAAAGAAATGCCCGCACTCAAACTTCAATAAAATAAAAAATTTATTAGATACAGACAAAATACAATATAGTCTATGTATGCCTACTGTATTGGCATTAGTAACAAACTACCCATAAGGTTTGCAAAATCAGAATAACATACTAAATACAAACAAAGAAATACATATACAGAGCATAGAAAAATGCAAAGTAAAAAAAGATTAATAGACTGCTGTACAATTTTACCTTGTAATTGGACAGGAATAAATACCCAACGTTTTGGCTACAGAGTAGACATGTGCAATTTGTTTTGTTCCAAGTGTACATTCGGACAAATTTCGTGCAATTCGGACATTTGGATGCTTACGAATGTCCAAAGTTCGAATTGCCAAATTGCAGAACTTCCGAATTGCCAAATTGCTGAATTTCCAAAGTGTCAAACCGAATTGCCAAAGTTCCCAATTGCTGAAGTTCCAAAGTGCTTTGGATTTCTGAAAAGTTGCAAAACAAGTGTTAGGGTTAGGGGTTGAGGTTAGGGTAAATGGTTAGGATTTAGGGTTAGGGTCTGAATTACCAAAGTTCCAAATTACCAAAGTTCAGAATTGCCAAAGTTCAGAATTGCCAAAGTTCAGAATTGCCAAAGTTCAGAATTGCCAAAGTGTCGAACCACACCGAATGCCATTGGTCCGAATTGCCAAAGCAGACAAATTGTTTTACTTACCCGAATTTCCAAACCAAATTTTTTGCCCATGCACATCCCTACTGAAATGTTGGGTGTTGATTTCTGTCCAATTGCAAGGTAAAATTGTACAGCAGTCTATTATTATTTTTTGCTTTGCCTTTTTCTATGCTCTGTATATGTATTTCTTAGTTTATATTTAGTATGTTATTCTGATTTTGCATACCTTGCGGATAGAGTTTTGTACGAATGCCAATACTATAGGCATAAATAGACTATATTGTATTTTGTCTGTATCTAATAAAATTTGTATTTTATTGAAGTTGGAGTGCGGGTATTTCTTTAATTAGACATACAGACATATACTGACACACATTCACAAACACACACACACGCACAAACTGAAAGACACATGCAAAATGTACACTTGTGTACTGGTGGCTCTCCCGGTCTGATCCGCTCCTCTCTACCTCCTCCGTCTTTCTTGCGCAGCTCCTCTCTTTGTGGGAGGAAGTGAGTTGCGGACATTACTTCCTCCCATGTTGCTGAAAAGCAAGAGTGCACTGTTAAAGCGCCACAGTGCACGACCGGGCCCCTGCTAACATAAGCCCACCGGATGGCCCTTAATGCATGGGCCACCCGGTGGGCCTCTTAGTGTGCGGGTCCCTGGCTGCACTGGTGGGCCTATGGAGGGGAAAAAGAAATGGTTGAGGGCAGCGGGGCCAATGGTGCACCTACTTCGGACCACCCAGGAGTAATTGGGCCCGTGGCAGCTGGTCCTTTTGCCCCACATTAAAGACGGCCCTGGTGATGCTATAACACTTATCTTATAATGCTAGAACAAAAGAGGTAATTGGAAAGAAAATTCTCCAATTCGGATAGGAGGGTGACTAAGTTTTCCAAGCTCAGTGAATTTTATCTAGATTTTGCAAGTCAATTAATGTTAAACCATGTCTTTATTCAGTTGGTTAGTCAACTAAATTATTTGAAAATCCAGACATAATTATTAACGTGTTGTATTTTTTAGGTACCTCAGTTGTAGTATTTAGAAAATTGGGCACACTAGATGGGCTGAATGGTTCTTATCTGCCGTCACATTCTATGTTTCTATGTTTCTATGTAGTTTTGAAACCTCCATTTTCTGATCAATCGAGGGAGTGGGCGTTAATAAAAAAAAAAATGCAGAAAGATCTTAAATTTGATTTGTCAAAATATTATAACAATATTCAAATTCTGTGGTGGACCACCTTGTACCCCGGCTTGGTATCTCCGCCAAGCACGCTTCCTAGCTTTAACCAGGACACCCGTAGCACTTCAGCCTACAGTCACTGCAGCTTGACTGGGGTCTCTACAGAGTTTCCCACCCTGAAACAGGGTCCTGTGCTCAAGGTGAACAAGCTCTCCTGCAGAGTGAATAGCTAGATAGCTGTCTCATCCAAACACTAGCCAAGACTTAGTAAAGGGTGAAGGAGAACTGCTTTTATTGAGTGAACCACAGGTTTATATAGGATTAATCAAAACAGGGGGTCATCAAAAAAAACAATAGAAGTAACTCCTTGGAGTCTTGATGTCCAGGACAGAATTAGGTCAAGAGTACATATTTGAATTATCTGCCTGACACCAAGATCCATTGCACAATAGCTATTGTATTACAAACTAATTTTCTTTCTTTCTGTTTTAGCTTTTATAAACACAGACTCGCTAACACAATTATCTCCCATAGTACAAGGAAATTCCTAAAACACATATAATACTATACAGCAGACAAATGGGACAATGACCTTCTGGGAAAACAACAAGGAAAGGGGGGAGGAGGGAAGGAGAACAACTAACAAACAAATACCTTACATTCCCTGTGCCTATAATGGGCACCGGGTAAACTGGGGACCTTCAAAAAGTGTCCGTCTTCAGCCCCCAGTGATGGTGACTACAGTCACATTCAATGTAAAAAATTGTTGTCAACAGAAATAATGGATTTGTTGAAAGATGCATTTTTTTTTTTTTTAAATCAAGGATAATGATTTAGTTCACCAATAATTTGGACTACAACTATCAGTTGGGGATTGCAATTCAACAGACAACAGCAAGTGGATGTTTGCATGCTTAGTTATCCTCAAATTCTTCCACCCAGCACAGAAGTTGTGAAGTTTCACCAAAATGGGAACCAAGGTGAACAGCTGTAGCGCCAGATAAGATTTTGATAAGCTATATATATATATTTATATATTTATTTTTTATTTTTTGAGATTCCAGTAAATTAATCCAGGCAATTATATGAAACATGAATTCAACAAGCTTATAATTTACATATTGTGAACAAATCAATTGCAATTGTGAGTCAAATCTCATCAGCTTCTGATTGTATTGAAAGAATGCAACTGATACTGTACATAAATCTTTCTGATCCTAAGTGGATTGCATGCGGTGCAGATGATTCACTTATCTTTAGTTAACAGTTTGAATTCCGCAGACACTTTAATATATCAGTATATTTCTCAGTTTCACAAAATTGATGCCTTATTCTATTACCAATGCACGTCGCTTTATGGAAATGAATCTGTCTAGCCCTCAAGTAGGTCATGAAGGGAGTTAAATTAATCATCCTAATCATGTAATTATTCATCAAGTTTAAAATAAAAAAATCAAAAAAAATCAAAGCCATTTATAATATCACCTGAGAAAACTCAAGAGATTATTTTATAACTAAACAAAGATTTTAGAAACATTATTGTCAATATTATGTGGATTATTAAATAATTGAATGATTATTTTCATTATCCTCATATACAGACACTTAATCATCATTTTTCTTTTTAAAAAAAATGTCTGGGATGGATAGCACATAATCAAACAGCCTACTTTAGGGCTTTTATGTTCGTTGCTAAAAGAAAATGTATTGTGCTGCAAATATTTAATTTTTAACACAAGACAAGTAAATCTGTCTAGTTATTTACTATGGAAAATATAGAATAATAAAAAATCTATTATTATATGAACCTTAAAGGAACGCTGTAATGTTAAAAATGAAAATATTTATTTCTAATGCTGTAGTGTTCCTCTACCTTTGTAGGTGTCCCCTCATGCGTCAAGAGTTAAAAAAAAAAGTTTCACTTATCTTACATCCCGTGGTGCACTGGTCTCCTTGTTGCTGCTCAGCCTTAACTGCTGAGGTCATCAAGATTAAAAGACCACTCCACACCCATAAAGCACTTTGGCTGGCTGATGTATCCCATAAGAGTATCCATGGATACTGACATGCATAATGACAGTTTATAGAAGTGCTGGTTTCCGTCTGCATACCTCAGATAAGACCTCAGACCAGTCCCCAGACCTAAGATCCTCATGCAACTGGTGCATGTGCACAAACCGATGCATGCACGCTTGCACGAAGGGAGACATCCTGAGTGTTCTCAATGAGAAGTTCTGATAGGCTATTTCCATGTGAAGAGACTGAAAGTTTATTCCGGGGGAAAAGTGGAGGGTTTACAAACCACTGCGTTTTTCACGCATGCACATTATATATATATGTATATACATATTATATAGCATCCCAAAATCTTCCCTATGAGGAAGCATTTGATTGGCTGAGATAATAAATATTTAGCCAAGGAGGTGGATAACAGGCCTTAGACTGGTGCAGAGATACAGTAAAAGTAAGTACATTTCTTTACTAGCCTCATTTAGTGGGGTAAAATAATCTAATTAAGTAACAGGACACTATAGCGCCAGGAATACATTTGTGTGTTGTAATTCTCATGAAAATGACTTTGTTTTACTGTAAGTTAGCTTTTATGTTCTTATGGTAAATAAACATGCCTATAACATTTTTACCCTGTTTTTTGTGATGTGTCATGTAGTGTCCCCTAAGGAACTTTTTATTTTTGTTAATCCCTTAAGGACGGTGGGCGTGCTTGCAGTCCTTGGGGACCCGGCTCTAAACGCTGGCTGGCAGCATAGCACGTCCCCGCCGTCCTATTTTCTTACTTTCAAAATGGCTTCTATGACCTTAAATTTTAAATTTGCATTGAATTCACATTGAGTTATCATTTTCGTAATTAACTCTGACATTTAATCCAAAGTGATTTTCAAATTTAAGGTCAAAATATCCAAACCGGAAGCAAAGCATACTGGGTTAAAATGTCCGGTTAGGCTTCTTCCACTTTCTGGTGTTATATGAGTTGTATAGTTAACATAAATAACTATAGTAACCTAATATAATAGCAAAGGGAAATGTGGTCAAACAGTCATAGACAAATTCTTGAGTTTAAAGGCAAACAAGGCTGCCAATTAAATGGCTTTGAAAACATTCCATCCAATAGCAACTTCACAACAAACAATTTTTGAGAAATTTATATAAATACATCTAATGAGTAAGGGGTTCAATTTAATAAAAAACACTTAAGTGACAGAACATCTTTAAAACTTTTTAACCAAAGTTTAAGATTAGAAACATTGTAAATCTTAATTTACTGTTGATTAGTTCCATCCAGTACCATAAAATGATCAGAAATATATTCTGCTTTGAACGTAATGCCTGGTAACTTGAAATTCAAATGCATTGCATTTGAACATATTTTCCATCAATTTAAGTTAAAAAAGGGAGCTATGGGAAGAGAAACGTAGCGTATTATTGTTCACTTTGCAATATGACAAAAAATGAGAATTCTCTGGATCTTTACTTGATCTTTAATTAATGGAACTCTCTGTAAAACAATATACTTTAAACTATGAATTTAAAATAATCGCTTACAGTGCACATCAGTAAACCCACAATACGTGAAATACTATATTCCTAAAGGACCGTTTTCCAGATTAAGAAGTTTGTGTTGAGCCATATCCTCTTTTTTTACAAATAAAAATGATCACAGCAGCGTCTGTACGACTCAGGGATTCTCATATCAATTCTGCCTAAAGGAGAAAGTAGCAGGACATTAATAAAGGGCAATAATCAATAATTATTGATAAAATAAATAATGTTTGTGTTCTTACTATGCACTTCTATTTAAAGGGGCTGCTTTTTATACACCATTTATGTCTGTCAGTGCATTTCATGTGTGTGCTAGAATCTAAAATGCCCTCATTTAAATTAAGAAGATTACTGCTATCAAAGCTCTGTAGAAAATATTTTTTCATGGTGAATAAATTTGAAGTGAATTGTAACAAAACTAAAAATAATTTTATGAAAATAAATTTAACTCCTTAATTAGGATTTTAAATTCTTCGCATTTATTTGTGGACATTACAAAAAGACAAGTGACCAAACCATTCTGGATTATCAACTCACGCCTGAAAGATTACTACAAAGTAATGTTGAGGTAAACAGACCAGCACACTTCTTAGCCTACGTCCCTCTAGCTTACCTTCATGGCAAAACAGTAGTCTGTGTATTGAATGCTTTTTGAATATACTAATGTAATATATAGATGTATACCAATATAACCCAGACATTTTAGAGGGAGTAATGAATCCTGCATTGTATCTTTATCAGAGAGTTCCTTGAAAAATAAGGCGGATGTTTCACAACTGGCAGAGGCTCTGATTGAGAAAAACATGGATGATAAATGATACAACTTCAAACAAATATTACAAAACTACACTTCACAGTAGATAAAATTAGGTATATATAAAATTCCATTGTATAGAAAATAAAAAGATGGGGACTCCATAAGAATTCCTAAAATTAGCAAGGACACGGCTCTAAAAATAACATTGAAAAATTGCGGACACAGAATAAAGACTACAGATAAATGTACAAGTGTCCAACAATTCAGTAAGGCAATATGGACTAACCGTGGGCCAGGTTCTGTCTTCAATCAATATGGGAGCTGAGCCACATGGAAGGGGGCAGGATATTTAAAAATATTCAAAAAGCACCGTTTTCTTTCTAAAAACTATTTTTCAAACTTTAAAGTCAGTTTCATTTTAACATATCTAATACAATATCACAACAGTATTAGCATGAGTCCCACTTCAGAATATCAGATCTATTGTATTAATAAGCAACTTGTATAATTCCCCAACAATAGTCTGATTGAAAAAAAAAAAACTGATAGTTTGACTCAGTATAAAACTGCTGAGGAATGCTACATGTGTGATATACAAGAACAAAAGGAAGAATTAGGGATTTAGTAATCACAAACTGCAGGTTGTTAAAAAAAATGTTGAGTATTTAGATGTTGGAAAGTGGAATAACTTAATTTATATAAAATGTTGAGTATAATAAAAAAGAAATGATTATGGCATTGCATAAATTAATGAATTGAAATGAAATGAATCAACATGAATAAAGAATAGAGAGCAAAAACTACATACATATATCCATATATATATATCTACAAACTATAAAAAAAACAAAAAAATGAAAATATTTCTTTTATAACTAAAGGCATTCAAGAAAAGAGACATTTGCAAGGTTGTTCACTAAAATTAGTGCTTTTTCAGTGAAATCAAATTTTGGGCCAAAGTAGCAACTTTTTTAAGCTATAAAGAAAATAAAATCCTTTTTTCCCCCACAATTTAAAAATATGTCATTGCAGAAGAACAGGTTTCTATCAGGTGTCCATGTGTTGCATCAAATCAAAGTGGCCCTGGCACCTATATATTTATATATGGATTACAATAACAGACACATAAGTAGGTAAATTCAATCTCTGCTTTGTTAAGTCAATTCAGATTTAGTGTCAATAATTCATTTTTCAGTAGTCACCAGGGTATTAATATTGGACTAAGATCTTCCACATGCTATCTAAAATATTGATTAAATATAGCTGTCATGGTAACAGAGTTCAACAATTTCAATTATTTTCTAGTATTGTCTGTAGCAGGATGTATGTTGATGTCTGGTTTTAATCAATTTCTTCTTTCATATTTTACTATAATCTAACTACTTTAAGGTCCTGGCTATTGGATTTCACATCTCTTATATATTTGAATAGTGATGTCGCGAACATAAAATTTTCGGTTCGCGAATGGCGAACGCAAACTTCCGCAAATGTTCGCGAACGGGCGAAATGGGTGAACCGCTATAGACTTCAATAGGCAGGCAAATTTTAAAACCCACAGGGACTCTGGCCACAATAAAGCACGTAAAATAAGGACCTACTGTCCTCCCCCCCTGGCCCCCACCACTGAGCGGTGGGTGGGGGCCCTAAATAAAGATGGGGGGACCTACTGTCCTCCCCCCCGGCCCCCAACCCTGAGCGGTGGGTGGGGGCCCTAGATAAGAATGGTGGGGGGGACATACCGTCCTCCCCCCAGCCCCCATCCCTGAGCGGTGGGTGGGGGCCCTAAAAAAACAATAAGGGGGGACCTACAGTCCCCCCCCGGCTCCCACCCCTGAGCAGTGGGTGGGGCCCTAAATAAAGAGAGGGGGGGACCTACTGTCTTCCCCCCGGCTCCCACCCCTGAGCAGTGGGTGGCGGCCCTGTTGGGGATTAAATCAGCCCGGACCCTTTGTGGATGATGGATATTTGCCAACTCATTCAGAGCTCTGGAAATTGGAAATAAATAGCAGAGACTTGTTCAATAACCAATTCAAATTCCTTTATTACGCAAGTTATATTTATACCCCATTTTCATAGCAGGATGGGAGGGGGGGATGAGCATATGGGCGTGACACTGACAAAGATTGTTTTTCACAAGTTATAAACAGCTGTTTCTAGTAATAATCTTTCGTTATATAACGCATTACATATTTGATTAAAACCAGATATTTACAAATACCGATATCTCGGACAATTAACAAGGACATTTCGAAATCAGTACTTTTCCTGTAACTAGGATTTTATATAAATCCTATTTCCGAGAATAGGAGATAAAATGCCAAATGTATTCTTGGTTCAAATTAACCCTTATATGAACAGCTAGGATAGATAGCAAAATGGATATTTGTATCTACAGGCCCTAAATAAAGAGAGGGGGGATGTACTGTCCTCCCCCCGGCCCCCACCCCTGAGCAGTGGGTGGGTGCCCTAGATAATAATGGGGGGGAACCTACCATTCTCCCCCCCGGCTCCCACCCCTGAGCGGTAGGTGGGGGCCCTAAATAAAGAGAGTGGGGGACCTACTGTCCTCCCACCGGCCCCCACCCCTGAGCAGTGGGTGGGGGCCCTAGATAATACTGGTGGGGGGGACCTACCATCCTCCACCCCAGCCCCCACCCCTGAGCGGTGGGTGGGGGCCCTAAAAAAACAATAAGGGGGGACCTACCGCTCAGGGGTGGGGGCCCTAAATAAAGAGAGGGGGGGACCTTCTGTTCCCCCCCCCGGCCCCCACCCCTGAGTGGCGGGTGGGGGCCCTAAATGAAAATCCCCCCCATCAAGGTGACTAGGGGTCCCAAGCTCCTAGTCACCCCTCCCACCCAAATCAAGCTATCCCCTACCTACACCCCTCACCCTAAAAATAGTGAGGGGGGAATAAAATAACTAACCTATAAAAAAAAATTAAACTGACCATTTGACTTCTTCTTTTTTCTAAAATCTTCATTCTTTAGCCCCAAAAAAGGCCAAATAAAAAGCCATCATACCCGACAAACTTAAAATAAAATAAAAAACCCGGGCACAAAAAAAAAAAACAGTCGAAAAAGAAAAAACCCGAGTGCAAAAAAAATAATCCATCTTCACCCATGGAGGGCTCCGAGCAGACTGAGCTACGCAGGGCGGGGGAAGGCTTATAAAGCCTTGCCCCGCCCTGCAATTAGGCTAAGAACACTCTGATTGGTGGGTTTAAGCCAATCAGAGTGCTCTTTGTCATTTTACACAGCGTGGGAAAATTCTTTGGAATTTTCCCGCGCTGTGTAAAATGACACAGAGCACTGTGATTGGATGGCTTGAAAACCATCCAATCACAGTGCTCTGTGTCATTTTACACAGCGTGGGAAAGTTCTTTGGAATTTTCCCACGCTGTGTAAAATGACAAAGAGCACTCTGATTGGTGGGAGCTGGGTGGGAGCCGGGGGGGAGAACATAGTGTAACCTGTACACAAAGTTTGAATAGAGATAAAGTGTATAGATAACTAACTCACACTTTTCTGAGCTAATACACTAGCTCAGGTATATGCGCTTTAGGGTCCGTAGAGGCGACCCTCACCCTCCTTTTGGTCCAAATTTTCTCCAGGTGCAGTATCCTAGGTAATAGGTATAGGAGGGAAAATATAGCGTAGTACAATGTTTGGTATTTAGTGAATATGCCCCTGTATAACAATGTTTGGCATTTAGTGAATATTCCCCCGTATAACAATGTTTGGCATTTAGTGAACATTCCCCTGTATAACAATGTTTGGTATTTAGTGAATATTCCCCTGTATAACAATGTTTGGCATTTAGTGAATATTCCCCTATATAACAATGTTTGGTATTTAGTGAATATTCCCCTGTATAACAATGTTTGGCATTTAGTGAATATTCCCCTATATAACAATGTTTGGTATTTAGTGAATATTCCCCTGTATAACAATGTTTGGTATTTAGTGAATATTCCCCTGTATAACAATGTTTGGTATTTAGTGAATATTCCCCTATATAACAATGTTTGGTATTTAGTGAATATTCCCCTGTATAACAATGTTTTGCATTTAGAATTATAAAAAAAAAAAAAAATAATAATAATAATAATAAAAAAATGATGTGTGAGGGAGGTGGGAGGTGGGAGGGTCTGGGAGTTAGGGCCTGCTGCTGATTGGCTGGAATGTGTCTGATGACTGTGAGGTACAGGGTCAAAGTTTACTCAATGATGACGAACATCGCATATGTTCGCCCACCGTGGCGAACGCGAACAAGCGATGTTCGCCAGGAACTATTCGCCAGCGAACCATTCGGGACATCACTATATTTGAACAAAAAAGGAATAAGGAAGATGTCAGTGATTGAATCACTGATATATTGGTTATATCTTGAGGATTTCTCGGGAACTATGATAAAATGAAGGAAAATATTTGAATTTATCAATTGGAAATTAAACAATTCTACTACAATTTCAAATATATTCTGCCAGGATTAGCTTTGTTTTTTACACTCATCTTATATAAAATTAAAGTTCTAAGTCCAAGTGTATAAAATATTGGATGCAGTAAACAGGTAGAGAATGTCATGTATGATCTAGGGGTAAGCAACCTCTGGCATGTGTACAATGCATGGCACTCAAGGTGCCTTTGCATGGCACTCAAGACTGCCAGAGACAAACATGCTCTAACCTATCAGGAGTTCCAGTGGGACTTCAGATATCTGCTAGTGCACTTAGCGGTGGTTGTATAGTGAGGGACAATCTTTAATTTACTTAAAGGAAGTTATCTCAGGTCACTTCCTTCGTACTCTTGTTAAAGGGAATCCACACGAGAGTAAGAGCAACCAGCAGCAGCTATCACATCTCCTGTACATGGATGGTACCTGGTCAACGTGGTCCCCAATGGACCCCAGGGATGCTACTCACACTGCTAAATATACACAGAGCTACAGATGAAAATTTCTCCTCATACAAATAATCCAAAAAGCCCCTACAAACACAACACCATTGACAATCAACATACATGCACACAACCCACAAGAAGCCTCTCCCATGCAATACCATAAACAACCCCTCACATACATACACTACTAAACACATAATGTGACATATCCTCCAGACACGCAATTCCACAAGCAGCCCCCATACAAAGCTCACATTCACAGGTATCTTACACAATTCCACAAACTACTCATGTACATATACAATAGTATAGCCAACATATGCACAAATACAACGTTACAAAGCAGTTTGTAACACCCATAAATAAATCAAGCAGAATACGGCAACATATACACCTCAATTTAAATAAAACAATAGGAGACCAAGATCTTGTTTTGGCACAGTGCTACTAAAAGATCGCCTACCCCTGAGCTAGTAGAACAAAAAGTGCAAGATAGGTCAAGCACAACATCAATGTGCAGTTACCATTTACGAGTATTTGCATACTGAATAAATGGACTATATTTTAAAAAGCATGTATACCCTGGGTGTAATTAATAAAAGTATTGGTAACATTATCTCATAGAAATTATGGCTAGATTTACACATACATTTAGATATTGAGAAATAGTACACTCAGAGAACATATATATATTTGAGGGTTTGATGCTATCTGCTATTCTTCGTGACTCTTTTTATAATTTTTATTTGGTTTGTGATATAAAATAGTAATAATAAAGATGTAGCTAAGGGTTAGCAAAATGCTTCCTAATTAAATATATAGATCTTCAGAAATCCAAGACAGTTCGTTTTGCGAGAGGTTGAGAATGCAATAGGCCAGACGTTTTTGAACATCCTGCCACAGACTTAAATTCAGACTGAAGGAAGACGTCATTGAAATAGATTTATAGTTTGAGAGTTCTAACTAGTGTGCTGGTGTGTTCATTTTAAGATGTTTAAAATGTTGAGTTAGATCATCCAGTTTTTGTATTATGTATTTCTTCAATTTTCCTTTGCTAGAGATATAAAAAAAATGCTGCTAAAAAAAAGAGGTTCAAAAAAGAAAAGAACAAATTAAATGTTTATTAAAAATTGTTAAATGAAAGACTTCAGTAAAATTGATGGGTAACTAGAATATAACAAATATTTATAGACACAGGAAAAACATATGTATAAGAGAAATATTAAATAACTGTTGGTAACTATACAATTGATTACATATAGATTGTGTATACTCTTTGATACTAAACATTAAAAACACCCTTTTTATGCAAGGTGGAGCCTTAAAATGTTGAGGCATTAGACGTTGACTAAGCCTTCTATATCTCTAAACTCTTATTCCTTCCCCAAATCAGCTTAAAATGAGCTACATAGTGAGTTCTTCATAAATATTACTACAGTGAGTTAAAAACTGTAAGGTTTTCTAATCCAGGGTATAATGTGTTACGTAGTAATGCATTCATATACAATATACAGTGATTTAATCAGTAATGAGCTCTCTAAATCATTATTTAATGTGTTCCACAGTGAGTGCTTCAAAGGCATAAAACAGTGAGTTAAATTGTAAAATTTATCAAACCCACAATTTAAGTTTAACAGTGGGTAAAACTGATTAAGGAATGTGCATTTGGTTTTAAATAAATAAAAATTTGCCCGATTTATGGGTGATCGACAGGTCGCTTAAATAACACCGAAACGCATAGGGATGTAAAATAAAACAAACTTGACTATGGACAAGTGGTATCGTTTGATGGTTAGGGGGAGCTGTAGAAAAACTCCTAAAACTTCTATTTATATAATATATATTTAATTGTGAGTTAATCTTTTATCAGGTTTTTTATATACATACGTGTTAATTATTTATGACATATTGCACTATTATCCTATTGTATTTTTATCTCTTTTTAGGGTCATATCCTGTTACATTATCAAGATTGCCTATATGTATGTATAAATTATTTTTCTACTACATCCACTTTGAGCACCTTTTGGCGCGGTTCACCATCTTGCTTATCTTCTATTTTGGTTCACCACAAGCAGGTATTGGGAAACCCTGCTGGTTTACTGCTGCCTCTCACCCGGTTAATCTAGTGAGCACCTAAATCCCTTTCTGGTTTCTGCTCTGCTCCGGTCCTCCCGCCCCACCACCTGTTCCCTCGTATCTCATCCGCACTTTGTCTCCCTCTCTTGCTCTTCCTCTCACTAAAATGTTCAATCTCTCCATTTCCTCTGGCACATTTCTCTCACCCTTCAATCATGCAACTGTTACTCCGACTCTGAAAAAGCCCAACCTTGACCCCAACTCCCCATTCAACTACCGCCCTATCTCACTACTGCCATTTGCCTCCAAGATCCTTTAGAGAGTTGTGTACACCAGATTGACTGACTTTCTCGATTCCAACTCTCTGCTTGACCCCCTCAGTCTGGATTCTGCACTGGTCATTCTGTTGAAATGGCTGTGACCAAAGTATCCAACTATTTAATTGCTGCTAAATCTTGCGGCCATTACTCTATCCTAATTCTCCTTGATCTTTCTGCTGCCTTTGATACTGTTGATCATCAACATCTTCTTCGCATTCTCTGTAATTTTGGTCTACGGGATACTGCTCTCTCCTGGTGCTCTTCCTACATCTCCCAGCACTCTTTCAGTGTTTCTTTCTCTGACTCTGCCTCTTCCTCACAACCACTCTCTGTTGGTGTCCCCCAAGGTTCTGTCCTTGGTCCAGTTCTATTTTCTATCTATAATGACTCCCTTGGTAAACTCATCAGTTCCTTTGGCTTCCGTTATCATTTCTATGCAGATGACATGCAAATCTACCTGACCTCTCCTGATCTCTCTCCGACCTATCTTGACTCATGTCTCTGACTGCCTCTCTGCGATTTCCAACTGGATGGCTGCTCACTTCCTTAAACTCAACCTGTCCAAAACAGGACTTCTGGTCTTTCCTCTCTCAAGTGTTGCTACTCCCGTGTCTGTCTCCCTCCTGCTACCATCACCTCTACCTCACAAGCTCGCTGCCTGGGTGTTCTTTTTGACTCCAACCTATCCTTCACCCCTCATGTCCAATCAATCGCCAAATCCTGTCGCTTCCATCTCAAAAACATAGTGTGCATCCGCCCCTATTTAACGCCGGATGTGGCTAAGGTGCTGGTCCATGCTGTTGTTCTCTCTCGCCTTGACTACTTCAATCCCCTTCTCAGTGGTCTTACGTGTTCCCAGATTGCACCACTGCAATCTATAATGAATGCAGAGGCGAGGCTCATTTTCCTGTCTGCTCGCACCTCCCACACCTCCCCGTTCTTTCAGTCCCTGCATTGGCTTCCAGTTAGAAATAGGGCTAAATTTAATTTGGGTGCTTGCCTACAAGTCTCTACATAATGCTGCTCTAACCTACCTATTCTCCCTAATACACAAGTATGTCCCGTCGAGGCCCCTGCGCTCTGCCAAAGACCTATGTCTATCCTCAGTTCCTACTCCCACCTCTGATGCTCGCCTCCAAGATTTCTCCAGGGCTGCACCACTTCTGTGGAACTCCCTTCCCTTCTCTGTAAGACTTTCGCCCAGTCTCCACTTGTTCAAAAAAATCATTGAAAACTCACTTCTTCAAGAAAGCATATCAATTAAACTGTTAGCAGGTTTTTTATCCCCCACCCACCATGACTCCTCTCCTGCAACTGTCAAAAATTACCTACTAAGCCCTCAGTGAATACTTTTCTAACCACCTACTTCGTACCCCTACTTTTATCCTTTGTGTCACTATACCCCACTCCCTCTAGAATGTTCCTGTACATCCAGTTGTCTGGTTACAATTACATGTCTGTTAGTCCACCCATTGTACAGCGCTACGGAATCTGATAGAGCTATATAAATAATAAAATAATAATAATAATGTTTATATAGTAATGTATTATGTAATACAGGATAAAATAAGTCACATAAAAAGAATTATAAAAAATTTTTTTACAGAAAATACAGAATACACTAGACTTGTGAAAAAAAATTAGTTTTTCCATATTGATTCTTCTGAAAAAAAAATAGTTTCAGGCAATTTAGGTTTCATCCATGTATCATTCCAGCTAAATTTTGGAAAAAAGAGACGTAACAGTAAGGCCATTCTAGTACATATTTCAAAGGGTGTAGTCGGGTTGAAAATGTGTTTATGACGACTGTTTCACACATTACAATTAATGCTACTGTGTTGTGTTTTGTTTTTGTTTTGTTTTTTATTAGTTATCGATTAACCCCTTAACACCGCAGCCAAATGTACAAGTTGTGAACAGAACAAAACGTAAACAAAACCTGGCATTTACGCTATATGTCTGTCCAACCGTAATTCACCTCTTTCATATTAAATGCACTCCCCCTTATTATATATCATTTTATTCAGGGGAAACAGGGCTTTCATTTAACATCAAATGATTTTTAGGTATTTAACATAATTTAATATAAAAAATTTATAAAAAAAATGGGGGAAAAAAAGAATTTTTTAATATTTTTTTGTTCTATGTGACATTTTAACTGTGGATGTCAAAATACTGTTTGCTTTTACTGCAATACAATACACATATTTGTATTCAGCGATGTCTCACGTGTAAAACAGTACCCCCTATGTACAGGTTTTATGGTGTTTTGGGAAGTTACAGGGTCAAATATAGCACGTTACATTTGAAATTGAAATTCGCCAGATTGGTTACGTTGCCTTTGAGACTGTATAGTAGCCCAGGAATTAAATTTACACCCATAATGGCATACCATTTGCAATAGTAGACAACCCAAGGTATTGCAAATGGGGTATGTCCAGTCTTTTTTAGTAGCCATTTGGTCACAAACACTGGCCAAAGTTAGCGTTAGTATTTGTTTGTGTGTGAAAAATGAAAAAAACGCCAATTTTGGCCAGTGTTTGTGACTAAGTGGCTACTAAAAAAGTCTGGACAAACCCCATTTGCAATACCTTGGGTTGTCTACTATTGCAAATGGTATGCCATCATAGGGGTAATTTTCATTCTTGGGCTACCATAGGGTCACAAAGGCAACGTAAGCAATCTGGCGAATTTTAATGTGAAAAAAATGAAACACAAGCCTTATATTTGACGCTGTAACTTTTGAAAACACCATAAAACCTGTACATGTGGGGTACTGTTGTACTCGGGAGACTTCGCTCAACACAAATATTTGTATTTCAAAACAGTAAAAAGTATTGCAGCAATAATATCGTCCGTGTAAGTGCTGTTTGTGCGTGAAAAATGCAGAAAACGTCACTTTTACTGGCGATATCATCGTTGTAATACATTTTACTGTTTTGAAACACTAATATCTGTGTTCAGCAAAGTCTCCCGAGTAAAACAGTACCCCCCATGTACAGGTTTTATGGTGTCTTGGAAAGTTATAGGGTTAAATATAGTGCTAGCAAATTAAATTCCCTATACTTTCGGCATGGGTTGTCAGGCAGGTCCCGCTAATTGTAATTAATTAGGATACCTAATTATGTAAAATTATTACATAAATATATGTGTAGAATTAATATATGTATATATATACATATGTGTATATATACGTATATATATATATAATTTTTTTTTAATATTTTTATTTATATATAGGTATATATATATAGTGATATATACGTATATATTTATGTATATAGATATATATATATTATGATATATATTATTTTGTTCTACGTGTATTTTGATATAAATATATATATTAATATCACAATACAGTTAGAACAAAATAACACATCTATATATTTTTTAATTATTTATTTTTAAATATTTTTTTAATTTTATTTTTTTACGTATTTACATATATATTTTTTATATTATATATAAATATATATATAACAATAATTATATATATATTTAATCAGTATCAGTCTACGTGTAATTTGATATTAATATATATATATATATATATATTTATTAATATTTAAATACACGTCGTGTATGTGTAAATGTGTGTGTGTGTGTGTGTGTGTGTGTGTGTGTGTGTGTATGTGTATATATATATACTTAGATCATATATATATAATATATATGATCTAAGTATATTTTATTTGTAACTGTAATTTTTTTAATTTATTTTTTGAACTAATATTTTATTTTTTTCACAGGACAGGGGGCAGAGACAGTGTCAGCCAGTGATTTCACATCACTGGCTGACACACAGGATCAGTGATCACAGTGACTGCCTGTCACTGTGATCACCTCCTGCAGATTGGGTAATTGACCACAGGGGGGAGTGCCTGGGTGGTACAAGCACTCCCCCCTTCCAATCTGCAGGGGGATCACTGTGCCAGTTACATGTGTCAGCCAATAGGCTGACACATGTAACACTGATCGCAGTGACAGGCTGTCACTGCGATCAGAGTGCTTTGAGATCGCAGGGACAGCCTGTCACTGCGATCAGACTTCGCAGATCGCGGTCACTGACCCCAGGGGGACTGCCTGGGGGGCCAGGTAAGTCCCCCGACCGCGATCTGCAGAAGGGGAAAGCCACCGGCCGCATGTGTCAGCCGATTTGAAATCGGCTGACACATGCTTAATACTGGTCGCAGTGACAGCCTGTCACTGCGATCAGAGACTGCAGATCGCGGTCACCGGCCACCGGCCACCGGCCACCGCGATCTGCAGCGGGCGATTAGCGCCGGCCACGTGGGCGGCCATTATGGCGAGGACGTAATATTACGCCCGCCGGCGTTTAGAGCCGGTTCCTGCAGGACGTAATATTACGTCCTCCGGACTTAAGGGGTTAAGGGTAAGAACCATTCTATTTAGAATCAGTTCTAAATTACAAAACTGAAAATTGCAATCTAACTATTGAGTTTTACAACACAGTCAATGAAACATTGGAAAATTGTCAACTAAAATGTTATTTGTAAATAATTTACATGGAAATCAAGAATTTTAGACCTGTGCTGCCAAGCTGAAAAATAGCTTAGTTTTACCATATTCTAATTAAGAACATTTGGAAAGATGCAGTACATTTCCATCAGTTTTGCACACTCAGTTTATAAAGCCATTTTTAATACATGTTTTTCAGGCGTGCGGTTCTTGATTTGGCAGTTTGGACACGTATTTTATTTGTTCTAAGTTTGTCAGGTCTATTCCCTTTGAAATAATATTGCTGTCTATGCCTAGTAAGTGATCTCTCTGTTCTGTCTAGCAAAACAAAGTTAATAAAAATGCTTCTCTCAAATATTTGCTTTATCAATTTTTCAGACCATACTTAAAGCTTCTAATGCCGGGATTTACTGTTTATACCAGGACTCAATATTAAAAATAATTAGCAACAAACATACAGATCTATGGAAAAGCAACAAATGAAGCATAAAGTTAAGATACACATCAAATTGAACAATTATATTTTGTGTTACCATTAAAGTAATGGGACTTGGGTTTACTGTATACATGTCATTGATACCTAGCCATTTTCCATTTGTCTGATTGAAACAATGCACATTCACAGGTGTTGTTAAGTGTGTGCTGGGGGCTAGTTGCACACCAGTACTTGTGACTTAGGCAGCCTAGAACTCTGTTCTGGGCTACCTAATGTCAATTCTGTGCATATTTTATGTATTACTGTATTACCTTTTATTCAGTATAGATAATATAGTAATACTAAGAGAACCACAAATTAAACTCTAAGTACAGTGTACAACTAGTTTCAGATGTGGGAAATGTAATTATTCTGGCTGTACTATTTTAATACAGTACTCACTGACGGAGGTTTATGTCACTAAGTCTAGTAGGCGTAAACTCACTGAAAAGTTATACAAATTATTTTGACAGGACTACAATGATACATTACATACTGAACACATCATACTATCGCTATAGTTAATGGATCTAAATAACACACACAAGATGGAGTAGAACCCCAGACATAGGACTGCAAAAAACAAACAGAATATTCTTTTGGACCAAACTCGCAATTCGGCCAATCGGGAGTTCAAGTGAATTCGCAAATTCTGAGCCAAAATATACCCGGATTACAAACTAACTGAACCACAGAATGCTGAACATGATGAGGGAGTGTCTTTGGTGCTAAAATTAAATTTTTTTAATAACGCTAATTGCTGGGAAAACAAGATGATTGATGGGAAATAAAGACGATTGTTTAGAAAACGATGATTGATGGATAGGGGCAGTCACTAAATTTTGATTTTGACAGATCAGAAGTGAGAAGTAAGCAATAGAGGGAAAACCAAAATAGATAAATAATGTGTATTTAAATACATGAATCTCGATTTTTTTTTTTACTTTTTCCTCTCTTGGCTACTATTTCCAGTTGGTCTGTGGCAGAAAATTGGCAGAAAAATACTATTATCTGTAAAATATATACATAACATTATAACTCCCAAGCACTACCAAGCCTCACTAAGCAAACCAGTAACCAACCTCATGCTGATGAGTTGCATTAACAACGAAACAGCTGTCCATGTGTGGTTCACTAGTTTTTCATCTTTTCCTAAGTTGTGTTCCAAGCTGTTGTATACTGCAAACACAGATTAAAAGGAATCCATGTTTAAAATGGAATGAGGCTAAAATGTGATTGTTTGTTAAGCTAATTTGCATATGCCCACCCAGAATCCTTTGTGGTAGTAAGATCACTGCAGATTTGTGATTTCTGTGGGAAAAGCAAGTCTTATGGCTTGACTGGAGTGCAGACTTTTGTTTAACATTGTATTAACTATATATATACATATATATATATATATATTTAGCAGCACACTGATTGGCCCATTTTCACACCTTTTTGGTTTGTTCTCTGATTCGGTTCATGTATTGACATTCAACCAAGTCAGATTTACATCTGGACGGAATTTGGTTGATCCAAAAAATGTTCTATCTTCAGAAAAAAATATTTGGTAGAACCAAAATTTCTCACTGTCAACTCTGGTTCTAACTACACTGAAACTGGAGGTATGTAGAAACATGAAACGGGAACACCAAATATGTGTTTCATGTGTGTTTCATTTATAAAGGTTAAAGAGAGGAATTCAGCTATGACTTTTTCTTTCTAACAATCAGTGTATAGAAATACATTAGGGTTTTATCAGTGCAAGTCCTGGTTCCACTTATGCAAAAATCATCTATGGAAAATCATAAATCATATATGGAAATGCACAGTAGATGATGGAGAAATGTACAAATTCTTTCTTCCTTAGGGGCATTTGTGTAACCCCTTTCACTACAATAACCAAACCATAATGAATAATATATCTTCTGTGGTACTCAAACCTGGCAGAAAATATAGCCATTTTATAATAACTGATCTTCATGCATGCCGACAATTTAAAATTTACACTTTCACATTTATTTTTATTTATGTAATCATCTTTTAGAGGCATGGCGAGGTATATACATGTTTTAGACTAACTGGAATTCCTTGTAAGCTGGGGCATATTAACAGATACTATTTAGTTATGTGGGAGGTGTGGCTAAACTAGAAATAAAAATGTACAAATACACGTCTATGGGTATGCCACGAGAATGTCAAAAATGCCCACATATGGTAGTGGCATTATATCTGGCCAAAAAAGGGCACTTGGTATAGGGCAATGTGGGTTACAATGTGAAATGTCAGCCCTCTTGTTATTTATTTATTTTTTTAATGAAGTTAAGTACCACAAATTGGGTAATACTGCAAAACATGATACAACTCTACACAGTGCAAATACATGCTAATGAGACCTAATAGGTCAAATTTACAGTCCATGGCTGGTTCCTTGTCACTGATCTTCTTAGATCATAGCCCATACTATGGTTTAAAATAAGCTGTTTCTAAAAAAAAGGTTTCCTTTGCTAAGGGTATCTGGAGAAATGTACTATTCAGTTTCAAACATGATTTGTGCTCATTCGCATGACAAATGTTCTATGAGTTTCTATGCCCAAGAAGGACTTCTCAAAATCCATCTTGAGATGTGCAGGTGATGCAGAACAGTAATTATTAATGCAGTGACACATTACATTAAATATGATACATATTCGTACAGATACAAATTTCTATAAATGTAGTCAAGCACCGTGGTTGTGGTTGGGAATAATAAAGAAAGAAGCTATATATGTTGGTGCTTAGGTACTAATTTCAAGAACTATTTTGTTTGCTGAGTAAAACATTGGGCTACCTATATCTTATTTTAAAAATGGGGCATACCATGATTTCTGATGTTATAAAACAATTAATCAATTATTTTAACAATTTTTTAACTTCTAAAGTTCAACGTGTGTGACCTATGGATACTTTTTAATATATATCCTAAATCCACAAAACAATTACATAATGAGTATCCAACCATTAAACCAAATAAATGATATCTGTAGAACAAACAAAATCATATCAGCTTGACCCATTTTCTTTGTATTTTTGTGAGTCCTAAGAGATCTAAATTTAAGATTTGATCTTTATGGTGTTTTTATTATGGTTTTATACTTAACATTAAGTTCATGCTAAAGGTCTACTGGTTTAGGTAGTTGAACATGATAGCAGAATTTAAATAATATTAGTGCTAGTTAACCTTTATATTTCATCATCTTAGACTCTGACTTCAATCAAGCACACTGAACTTTGACCTATGTAAATATTTTCAAATGACTGAATCATTCATGTAATATTCCTAAAAATATGTTCTTTTTCACACCTGATAATCCCCAGTTAACTTAGAAGTTATATTTACAGAAATTATTGTATTAGTAAACTAAAGAATATGCCTTAAAAAATGTGTTTAGAAATAAAATATATTTTGAATATATTTTGCCATGGCTTCCCAATAAACCATTTTTTGTTACCTTAACAAAATAAAGTTTGCTTGCCTTTTTCAAGTTTGAAATATTTCATCAATGCTTTAATTGGTGTTCAGTTAACGAACACAATAAAAAATTTTATATGAAGGAAGACTGTAAGAGTGAGGCAGTCCCCATTTTAAAGTCTTCATTAAAACAAACAAAATGCAACATGTTCGATAATTAAAAAGATAGTTCTTTGTAACTTATTTTTTTTTTGCTCTTTAGAATATGAATAACTATTTTTTAACAATCATTTATCTTCTGTATAATTTTTACAACAAAATAGGAACAAACTGTAACTTACTAACTCACAAACACATTACATACTGCATACAATGTTTTCTTTCAATGCAAAGATTGTATCTAATAAAACACTCGTATGCGATGAAAGAAATTCCTTTACAGTCTGGAAAGTCTGATGTTTTAAATTACCATTTCATTTTTGCTAAAAGTTTTTTCATTTTATTTGCAAAGATTCACTGTTTCTGTGACGGCAGACTGTAGAAATGTTTGGATTCTGCTAAATATCAGACTTTCACTTTTCATTAACAAAATCAAAACCAGAGTAATTAGCTGCCTCTGATTTTTTTTTTTTGTCTTTATTGCCAAAAAAAACCCCATTTGGAATGACATGCGTAGGTTTTAGTGATGACGGCGTACAGCTACAGTCATAAAAGAATATTTCAAAATAGTAACAATGGTCTATAATGATATTGTGAGAATCAGAAGTTCACAGAACGCATTATTTACATTTTTAACTTTGGCCAACGTGTGCGAGCTTATTGGTAATGATATAGATGTAAGTTAAGTAATAAAACTGACATAGACAAAATCCGGTGGTTCAGTTAAAAATGCATCAACATCTCAGCTGACTCCGACAGGCTGGTAAAGTGACGTATAGTCATGGTTTCGTCAAGTCTCCATGTCTCTCAGCTTAACTCAGTTTTGATAGCATGTTTCCGTCAGTTAGTACTCAAGTTGGTTCACCTTTCCCCCATTAACCAAGATATTTTTTATTATTTCTGCTATGATCTTATAATAAACATATTTTATTGCACAAGATATTCTTACTGAACCTTGGCTGTTCACACATATTAATTTTCAGGTACCCCAAAAAACAAGTGATGTTAATTAAAAGCACAGTGCAACCTCCAACAATACAGTAAGCCTTTCCATATATGAAATAAGGAAGGGCTTCCATACTCACAAAGGAATATTAGCCAGATATAACATAATACTTTCCTGCCGAATTGTGTATACAGACCCATCAGCAGACTCATAAAACATGACAATGTTAAGCAACACAAGCATAAAACCCTTAAATTAAAATCCAGCTTCCATATGAAACCCCCATGGCAAATGCCAAATGGTTTCCTGGTGTCCTCTCTGTCCCTTGTTGCTCCTGGGAGTATGGTCATGCTGTGATGTATGCTGCTGATGTCAGAATAATGCATTTCACCCAGTACTGAGCATATTTCTTCAAATTGCTCCAGTTCTCCTCGATGTTACATTAGTGGAACTTCCATGCACCTGGAAAGATGTTTGTGGTGGTACCAGTGGAAAAGGGTGGACATTGATGAATAACTCTGAAAGCAATAACATACCTCATGTATCACTATGAAAAATTATATATTCCATCTATAGGGGGGAGGGTATAGTATTTAAAGTGAACCTGTTATAACAGTTTAGTTTGAATTTAATATATACACTCAGTTCTATATATATATATAATCTGCAATTTTACATGCTCACGGTTGTTGTCATCTTGAGTCTTAGATCCTGATTCCTTTTACAAAACATCCTGTCATTGCATGCATGACCTCTAATTAATGTGCCTATTATTTGATGACTCCAAAAAATATATAAAATCTCAGCTGGGAAATTACAGACTATTAAAGGATAATAGTGAGGAATACATTGTAAACAACAATGTCATTACTGGAGTCAACATGGGTACATGAAGGACAGATCATGTCAAACTAACTTAATTGTGCTCTATGAAGAAGTGACTTAAAAAATATAGATCACGGTGTCGCAAGCGAATGTGATCTAATTATATTTTGTTCGAGCTGTGACACACAGAAGGTTACTGTATAATAATGAAAGAGATACACTTGGTGGAAAATGCTTTTTACATAAAGGGAAACTTTGAAATCCAGAACAACCTATGCTTATTGTATAGGTTATGCAGGGTCTGTTTGTGTAAAGGAAAACTGTCACAGTCACCAATTTTATGTTTTGTTTTATTTTACATTTATAGCAAAGATTTAGCTAATTACATCAAAAATCAGTTCAGACATATAGAAAGACAAACATAAAGATTGTTTCATTTCTCCACTTCCCTATATGCTTTCTCTATGCTGACTGCCAGATGTGAAGTACAGAGCTTATAACAGGGGCGCCCAGCACGGTAGATCACCAGATGTTCTAGAACTACCACATGATGTTTTGCATGTCTTTAGAATGACTTTAGAATGGCAAAGTATCATGGAAGCTGTATTTTTAAAACTTTTGGGCACCCCTGGTTTATAAGAACGATTGACAGAGAGCTAAAATAGAGGCTCCCAAGATAAAACAGTGTGGGTTTGTATATTCAGTTGTTTTTTTCATACCTCACAAATAATATGTTTTAAATATAGAGAATAGGTTAACATAATATTCAAAATTTGGAGAATTCTTAAAAATTGCAATGCATTGCAAACATCCTTGCAACTATAAGGTCACCTATAAGGCTACCACTTTGGCTGGAGAAATCCATCCTAGTTTTTGCATGAGGTACAGTTACGCTACCTATATTCTCTTTCATTTCCAACGGGAAGCAAGAAACAGGAAAGCAGTGACTTGTTTCTTAAATTAGTGGCATGAGGGTTGAAAAAGCTTAAGAGTCAGAAAACTAAATCTGGGGACAGATTAGTATATATTTATATATTTATTTATTTTATATATAAATATATAATTTTTTAATGTGCTATAATCTAAATACATTACCATACAAATATAGATTGCAAAGATCAATTTCAACAATGACTACACTCTACCTACAGAGCACACGTTATTTGTCCAGTGCAATTCTCAGCATTTCAGCATCAAAAAAAGGAAGAAAATATGAAGGCAGTTTATAAAGCACAATAAAAGTGTGGAAGATTTGGAAAAAAGGCTAGAAAAGTGAATTACCTGATACAATTCATATATTTACAGGCCCAATACAATTAGCTGTTTAGTAATCTGCTCATTAATTAGACAATAATTGAATTATATCCACTCGAAGAGAATCAGTTCTTTACAGTATGAAAAGCTTCCTACAGACAATGTGTTAAACGACAGATATTAATAAAAAAAAAGTCTAGATCTTTTTTTTTTCCCAAAACAGAATAGACAAAGTTTTATTAATTGATATAAATAATATTAACACCAGCTGGCTAGCCATGTGAGAGACCCTTTCTGAAGTTAATATCTTTGAGTGTTTCAAATATATTTAGAAATGCATGTGTGAATTTTTTAACCTAATGGAATTGGGTTTTTTTAACCAAATTTGCCATCATTCTATTCTGTATTTAAAAGTGGATTGTGGTACGTTATAAATTAAATATTAAATTAAATATTATAGTTTGATAATATATATATTTTGGGTTTGTGAATAAATGATGACAATTTCTAGCCCAGGCAAGTACGAACAAGTGGCCTTTTTATATATGAAAAATTGATCTCTGTGTTGATGGTCCTACTTCAACATGCAATATACAGGTTTCTAGAGTGGCATCGTCCATCATCTTCTCATGATACATACTCATTAAAGTCAAGTCTGACAATCTTGTTGGACTCCGTTATAGCAGTCCTAGTAGGCTAGACAAAGTCAGGGGAACCATGAAATCATATGTTATAGGCCCAAACGTCTCTTGGAAAAGCACTACAGTGATTCTAATAAAGGAATCTTTACTAAAGGCACAGCGGTTGGCAAATGTAAACAATGTTGATGCCGGTTTATAGTAAATCTGGGTGAGGAACACCAAAACAAAGGATTCATCTGCATCCAAGAAGACAGAGGAATTTATTTCTGATTAATAGCTGGGACCCAGCACTTAACAATAAATTTGGGTGTCAAAACATGCCCTTTCACATTCACCATCACAATATATATCCAATGTGTGGTGATTTGTACCACTTCACACTTTCTACTGGGAGCCGCTTATGGACTCCAAAATACGTCAGTGCATTTCTTCACATAATCTTGGCCACATCTGTGTCTATTTACATACTACATTATATTGGTTTCTGTTTTGTTTATATTTAATAAAAATTGGACCATCCCTCAAGACACCTACACCATAACCCCAGATAGGAATCATACCACCCAGGCACTTTTAAGTATAGCTTAAAAAAGCTCTACATATTGTAAGTGATTTTCCTTTTTTTTCTTCTCTTTTTCATATATATCATCAATATACTACACTATAGAATCTCCCTGTGTGTATTTGCTCTCGTTTCATATTTGACATACTCCTGAGGACCTTCCAAGGCGCTGCTCCTTCCATCTATATATATTCTCTGACCAGGATCAGAGAGACTCTAATTTGAGTTGTTTTAGCTGTCTTCCATTATCCACATCACTATGGCTAGAAACCTTTTTATGTCCACGTTCCAGAAGCTGCATGCCTAAATGTGTGTAGGTATTTTGTTGCTATATGTACATTTATGTTTTATGAGTTTGTGTGCATGTGTCCACCTTTAAAATCTGTCACAAATTCCAGCAGTGCCCCTCCCAAGTTTGGCTTGAGATCTGACGCTGCATTAAGCTTTAGTGGTTTTGGTGTTTCTAGTGTGCATTTAATGTTGGTTATACACACATATAGGGTATCACAAGAAAGTGTCAAAAAATAAAGATATCAGTTGCAAAAGCATAGAATCTTAGCAAAGATTTGGTCACTAAGTATTGATGTAATAGCTTTTTTTCATCGAGAGATAAGTGTAGCGGACTGGATCCTGCACCAGAGTCTGCCCCAGTTTCCTGGAGGGGACTGCTTGCTCGCCTCCTGCCCTGTGATTATGGTCCCTGGGAGATATGGCCCTTCAAGTACAATATTTGGGCATAATGGATTATGTATGACCTTACTGGCCCTTTAAGAACCATCTGGGGACATACTGTGGAGTTACTGGGTGACCACCATTTCATGTATCAGAGGCACATGGTGAGAACAATGGATGAAGCACATGGTGAGAACAATGGATGGCGGCCATTTTAACTCACAGACATTGTTGTGACTTTTCTACACGGTGCCATCTCGCCGGTATTTGGCACACAAAGACATCGTGCAGTAGTTTTAAACTATACAACAGGGGACACATTATACAGTAATTGTTTTTTATATAATCTGTATATGTTCTGTGGAATCTGCATTAAACTGTATCTTCAAAACTACTGAATGGATCTGGGTCTATTTTGGATATGTGGTTCACCCAGATCCCCTGGTTCTGATGATATTCGTTATATGGGGTTATTGCATGTTTTGGGGTCCCTGTGATATTTTTTATAAAACTGTATTCCTCTGCCTGTGATAATGAGATTACCCATTGTGTTCAGTAATCCTATTACAGGCAGAGGGGAGGATTTTGTGTGGGAGTGTCTGTGTGTATTGTACCGATTGATTGGTTGTTTTGTCCCTCCCTGTGGGCGGACCTGTATTCTCAACAACTGTAATAAAAACCAGGCTGGGAGTGCTAGCCTCAGTTCCTGCTTAACCCTCAAAGTGAAGTGTCGTCTCATTATTGGGGGAGGATTTATTGTATGCTGTTCCAGTTTGACTGCTAGGAGTGTAAACCTATTCGTATGGTTTCCTATTCAACTGTCTACAGCATTCATATGCTTGAGAGGATTTATACGCTTCTCTGATTCGGTGGTTGTGGTGTCTGCTGCAGTGCTTGGAGTCCTCAGGAAACGCTAGGAGCATCCATTAACGGAAGTACCCAGTCGGGGTGCCAGGCAATCCGTTACAATAAGAAATATATGTGTTTCAATTTAGCATTTTAAGACATACGTGCCGTGCATGTATTTAATAAGTGAGCTACGCAAGTTTATTTCATCACCCTCACAGTAGTGTGACAATGTTGGGTCAGGTAGTCCACAAAAATAATTGTGTTTTAAATTAATTAAAGTTTGTATTCGAACAGATTAAATTGGTTAAGAAATACCAGCTGTGCCTTCACTCTCTATAAATAAAATTTCCTGAGAAAGAAAAGAACAACAAATTGCGTTAAGATCCCCCCATGATTGTTCTATGAAGTCTGAAATGAAATCCTTTATTTTTGGCTGCCTTTAAGAAGATGCAATTCATTAATATTTAAAGCAGATGATCCAGACTTAGGAACATATTTAATTAAATCCAAAGATGTGCTTCAGGAAAGAAATATTTAATACTGCTTTGAAAAATATAAAATTAATTCCCGGAGTTATATACTGTTAATAGGCAGAAATATATATTGGTGGGTTAACTTATGTATATTAATATTGTACACATAACTTTGGAGAACATTTAGAAGATTAGAATGTTTAGGTCAGTAACCTCCATTGTGCAAGGCTTGATTCTATCACCGTATAGGGGTTTATGTCCTATAATAGATATAAACATTAGACAAATTTGAAAAATGTGTGACATAAAAGTAACTCACATTAAAGGGACACTGCCAAAATACCAAAAAGAAAAAGTAAAAAAAAATCACTGGTTTATAGATATACCTCCAATAGAAACATTATAAAGCTGTCTTGTCTGCAGCCTTTTCAAGTCCACACCTTCTTCCACAGCCCAGACGTTCTGTGTCTGCCCAATTACAGACTTTCCAATGCAGTTAAATGGGAAGGCAGGTGTGCTGAGCAATTGTCTGCTTCTTGAGTTTAGTTCCACTGAACTAAGCTGCCAGGAAACAACAAGAAAAGTTGTCTGATTGACAGCCAGAAGCTATAACAAGGTTGATTTATAAAAGTGTACTGAAATCTGCACTTTTTGTATAATGAAAAAAATAAAAGAAAAAAATAACACTCTTAGAAACATAGGAACACAGAATGAGATGGCAGATAAGAACCATTTGGCCCCTCTAGCCTGCCCAATTTAAATTAGTACCTGGCCTTATGTTAAGTCTAGGATAGCCTTATGCCTATCCCATGCATGCTTAAACTCGTCAACCTCTTCGACTTCAGCTGGAAGGCTATTCCATGCACCCACTACCCTCTCTGTAAAGTAATACTTCTTGAAATAAATGTTAAATCTTTGCCCATCTAATTTAAGACTATGTTCTCTTGTTGTGGTAGTTTATCTTCTTTAAAATATAGTCTCCTCCTTTACTGTGTTGATTCCCTTTATGTACTTAAATGTTTCAATCATATCCCCCCTGTCTCATCTTTCCTCCATGCTATACATGTTAAGATCCTTTAACCTTTCCTGGTAAGTTTTATCCTGCAATCCATGAACCAGTTTAGTAGCCCATCTCTGAACTCTTTCCAAAGTATCAGTATCCTTCTGAAGATACGGTCTCCAGTACTGCGTACAATACTCCAAGTGAGGCACTTCTCTCTTTCTACTGCTAATACCTCTCCCGATACGACCAAGCATTCTGCTAGAATTTCCTGCTGCTCTATTACATTGTCTGCCTACCTTTAAGTTGTCTGAAATAATTACTCCTAAATTCCTTTCCTCAGATGTTGAGGTTGATAGGGTATCAAATATTCCATACTCTGCCTTTGTTTTTTTACGCCCAATATGCATTATCTTGCACTTATTCACATTAAATGTCCGTTGCCAAAACTCTGACCATTTTTCTAATTTACCTAAATAATTTGGAATTTGACTTATCCCTCCTGGAACATCAACCCTGTTGCAAATTTTAGTATCAGCAAAAATACATACCTTACCATCAAGACCTTCTTCTAATAAAAAGATTACCTTCTGCTAATAAAAAATATTGAAGAGAATAGGTCCAAGTACAGATCCCTGAGGTACCTCACTGGTAACTAGACCTTGCTTTGAATATACTCCACTGACTACAACCCTTTGTTGCCTGTCATTCAGCCACTGCCTAACCCATTCATATTGGAAATCCAAATCGCAAATATTGGAATCCAAACTTAAAAATTGCAGTTTATTGATGAGCCTTCTATGTGGAACAGTGTCAAAAGCCTTACTGAAATCTAGGTAAGCAATGTCTATGATTGATGGTTTCCATCAGTTTCCCCACTACTGAAGTAAGGCTTACTGGCCTGTAGTTGCCCAAATCCTCCCTACTACCTTTCTTGTGAATGGATAAAACATTTGCTAATTTCTAATCTTCTGAGGCTACTCCTGTTAACAATGATTGGTTAATTAAATATGTTAATGGTTTTGCTAGTACACCACTAAGTTATTTTAATAACTTTGGGTGTATCCCATCAGTCCCTATCGACTTATTTGTCTTTACTTTTGACAGTTGAAATAGAGCCTCTTCCTTCATTCATTCTGAATGTCATGCACAGGCAGAACTTCAGAGAATGACAGTGTGGACACAACCTGCTGTATATCATTGGGAAGAACACAAAACACTTCCTTAACCTCAGAAACCTCAATGCAAGCCAAATCATTTGTCCCAAGATGGACAAGTACATCCAATTCCCCTTCCTGCTTTGCTTGCTTCACAATATTACAAATACTTCTCCTGTTTCTGTGAGCAGTAGCTCCAGGAAGACATCTCACAAAGCCACTATTGTACGACTCCATACCTCTTAATATAGAATCCCCCAACAACAACTGCTTTCTATCAGGCCTCACCTTGTCCTTTTTGTCATTGGCTGCACTCTTGCTCACCATAGGCATTGAGGAACAGCGGCGATCGGGTAAGTAAATATTACCGTTATGACGGTTCAGGACCGTCTTTGGTTATCAAGAGGATTTTTCCGATGATGGTCCTGAACCGTCAACGGTCCTTAAGGGGTTAAAGGCATCACCCCCTAAGAATGTAACAACTGAGTGGGCCTGTGCTTATTTGCAAACAATCTCAAACACCTAACTAATTAATTCAAACGCCTTACCAATTACCAACAGGAAACGAAACCTTGTACAATCAGTAACCTTTTCCTATAGATGAATCTTACTTGTAACAGTAAAAAGAAAACTCTTAGAAAAATCTTAGACAGTTGTAGAATCAATAAAACTCTCCAGAATATCTCCAAATACACTCTCCAAATAAACTTTGTAGCAGCACTTAAAAGCAGCTTCCAAGCTTCTTCATACATAAAACACTTCAGAAAGCCAAAGTACTTTAGGGGTCTGGGGTGACCCTTTAAAAAAACAAACAAACAAAAAACAACAACAAATATGTGCTATATAACATTTAGTTTTATAGGGATTTTGTTACTATGCATATATCAAAGAAATGAAAGATTATCATTTTATCATCCAAGAACTATCAGACATAAAAGGTGAAATATTATACCTTCTGTCAATCAGAGCTTGTCTCTGTAGTGTTTTCTTGAATATCTGTCAGATGAATAGGAGCCTAAGACAGATTTATAAGCAACAGAGCGATTTACGTTCTAATTTGGCCAGTTTTTGGTTTTCAAATACACTAATTAACAGAGTTGTATATTCCAGTCAGCAATGCGAAATATTGCCAAAACAGTAAGGCATCTGAATGTCATCCAGCCTTTCGAATTGGCACGGTTAGTGCGGTCAATATTTAGTACTAAAATTGCTTTATTTATTTATACTGTCCATTTGTACATGCTCATATTATCCCAGTGTATTTATATACATTCAGTCAATGTTTTGGATTTATACTTAGCACCTTATGTATATTTGTAGTGTACACCACATGATATTTATTTTGAGAAAATTTTTGTCATTTATAAATTGGATTCATGCACTATATACTCTGCTGGCTGGTGTGCCTTGATTATAATTGCATTGATTGCGCTAAAAGGCTGAAATGAGGGACAGATCCTTATTCAGTGCACCCACATTTCAGGGGTATTAATATTAACTGGGACTTCACTTTATGTATTGATTGTACACTTTTTTCAGAACTAATTCATCAGCCAAGAATAAAGATGCCAAGTAACTTCCTGAAAAGAGTACATTTTCTTTGGCTTTTTATATTGCACAGAGTGTTTAATTTAGAATTGCTTGCTTTTCTTGCCTGTTTCATTAATAACTCATTAGAGCCTGCAGGAACATCCTGTGTGTGATTAACATTCAATGTAAGCGTAAGAGATAAATAATTCTAACCTAACCAGACTTTTTGTAAGTTTGTTGCACATTTTTTTTCACAGAGGCAATGTAAGTCACAGCCATCTAGCCACCCTGGCCCCCTCTTGCCTCCCTAAATATAGTAAAATCTTACTTGTATTCAAGTCTGCAGCTCCTAGCTCTGCCCCTGTTTACCTGTGAAACTGTCTTTGTTTGTGGACATCATCAGAAGTGGTGGTCTGAGCCAATCACAGTTTTTCCCCATAGGATTGACTGAGACTGTCAAGGAGGCAGATCAGGGGCAGAGCCAGCACAAACACAGCCTTGGCCAATCAGTATCTACTCATAGAGATATATTTAAACAATGCATCTCTGTGAGGAAAGTTCAGTGTCTGCATGCAGAAGGTGGATACACTGAATGGCAGTTCTGCCTAATCTGCAGCACTGCCCTAGGAAGCACCTTCTAGGGCCATCTAAGGAGTGGCCAGTGGGGTTATTACCAGGCTGTAATATACACAGTTAATTTTCTCTGAAAAGACAGTGTTTACAGCAAAAAAAAGCCTAAATGCAATGATTCTACTCACCAGAACAAATACAAGCTGTAGTTGTTCAGGTGACTATAGTGTCCCTTTAAGCTTGTTTATTTTGTTTGTGAAATTCTATTTTATGTATCCTGTGAGATGGCAGGAATAATATAACCTAGGCATTGAATAAATGCAAATTTGAATACAACTCCCTGGCATTTACGTTATGTACACTATAAATGACCCATTCATACAGTGAAAAAAATATAAATAAAGTGTATGCAAAAATGTGATTGATCAATAGGGATGGTTTATGCAGAGCAGAAGCAAATTGATTCTTCTTGGTTTATATGCATTGTGCAGAATGCATGCCAATAAACCTGTCCATTTTAAAAGCCAATACTGATTTTGCTTATTTGTACTTAGCCTTAGCTACTAAAAGTATCAAATACAATTTCTACAAAATAGTATTAATGCATGTCAGCCATCAGAAGAGTATAGAACTGTTGCACCGACACACAGACCATACAAACCCCACAGCGTAAGGGGTCACCCTCAAAACTCAGAAGAAAGCACCAAAAGATCCACCAAAATGTTGCTGCAATGCTTTGCAACCTGGAGTCACACGACAAGCCAGCCAAGACGTTGGTCAGACTAACCTGAGAGTCTTTCCTTCTTCACATGACTCCAGATACTCTGAGTCTGAAAGCATATAAGGGGATGAGGTCGGAGAAATCCTCCAATCCTTATGGGAGCCTAAGACCTTTCCAGCAGGTGAAATAGAAAAAAGCACCAAGGAGGTTAAGGCAGAGATCAAGGCACTGGGGTTCAGGACAGCGGCCCTAGAGGAGTGGCACCATCACACATACTAACCTGCTCCCAATTCGGATGGAACATCTAGAGGAGATAATGGAAGATCCAACAGCACCAGGTACAATAACCTCAATATCAGAAGGCTACCAGAGGGTAATGGGCAAAAGTCTCTGACAGAACTTCTCCTAGGGATTTTCAAACCAAGGATGTCAGAAGTCCCGGATCAGTACAGGCATGTGGAAAGGGCACACAAGGCCCTGAGGGGAAAAAGTCAAAACACAAAACAGACTAGGGACATAAACATGACATTTCCCCACAATAAAAACATGGAACCTATACTCAAGAGCAATAACCTTTAATTACCAAGGTAAAGACGTAATGCTGTTCACCAACAGCTCTGCAACGGAGGAGAAAGTGGAAGCCAAATACAGACAGTGACAAACACTCATTCCCACGAATGTTTGCCATGGACTTCTGGAGGAGTGTGGAAGCCGGCCTCCTGCCCACCAACAATGGTCCAGATCTGAGACCCTGTTCGGAAGTGACCCTACCTAGCCGCCATTAGCAGCTTTCCCTGCCCCTGGTTATGCACTTTCCCTTCATTCAAATGGAAATGAACGCTAGCTCCTTGGTGGCTGTTCACATGAACCAAACCCAAGAATGGTCCTCAGTGGTACTTAGCTGCGACCACTAGGGAACTAATTTCAGCATGAGGACTTTGTGGTCCCCGATCACCTCAGCTGTAATTAGCAGTTGTGGAACTGTTTTCGGCATGAGGTGAACTTGAGGTTTCTGGACAACTTGATACAGGGTTTTGAACCACCCGCCAGGAGATCGCTTTTTGGAGGGAAGGTCCTGAGACTAAGGGGAACAAACTCTACCTGAGAGCCAGGCAGAACACCCCATATTTCAGATGCAGGAGCTCCCGAAAGTTGACTAGCAAAAGTACCAAATGCTCTGGAACTATTTTTAGGCATAAGACCACATGTGTGGCTGGTCAGAACTTTAGCACGGTGGTGTTTCCCCTACACTGCATGGATCTGAGCGCTATTTGGACAATTTGTGCACTCAGATCAGGGCTATTTGGGAATGTATAATATGTTATTGTATGGTTTATTGTGTTTTAGGGTACTTTTATGTTTTGTGTCAGGCTTTCTGTTCCTGGGAGATAATTAGCTTACTGATCTCTAACTCAATTATCTCCCAGGCCCAGAGCTTCCTGTGAGGGGATTGTGTTGAATACAATGGAAATCCCATGCTGGGGTCTGTGCATAAAAGGCTGAGTTTGGTTTATTAAAATCAGTTGTACTCCCAGAACTATGTGTAGTTACTGGGAGGGGAAATGGCTAATCACTGCTCAGCTGTCAGGGTTTCTTTGCTGTTTTAAACAGCAACCCTTTTCTGTTTCAGTGATTGAGTTTCAGCTGCAATCACTATGAGCTCCTTCTGCTTGTTGCCACGATTACTCACCTGTGAGTAGTAATCAACCCTGCTGCTAATCAGTTCTGCCTATTTAAGCAGCTAAGCCCAGAACCTCCTTGCCCTTGCGTGGTTTCCTGTTCCCCAGAAGTCTCCTTGTTCCTGTGTTTCCTGTTTGCTCCTGGTTCCTGACTCCGGCCTTGTTCCTGACTCCGCTGCTCTCCGTGCTCCTGATCCTGGCTTGTCTGACTACCCGCTCTGGTGACTGACCCCTGCTTGATTCCTGGACTTTGCTTTTGTTATTTATTTGTTATTTATTAATAAAGGTGTGTTTGCATCTACTTCTGTCTCTGTCTGGTTCCTGGTCCCTGACATTACGCAAGGGCCATGAATACAGATGGTACAGGCAAGACACCTATACCTAACCTATTTACCCGGTGGGACCAGCAGAACCACCATTTTGACCAGTATGCCCATCTGGATCCAGTACCCGGCCAGCCTGCGATTGCGGCCGCCTCTGCGTCACTTCCTGTTCTAGCACCGGTTGTAGCCTCCAAACCTGTAGCGGCTAGAGGAATGACTGGGTCTGTCGCGCTCCCTCAGTATTTTGGGGGCAACCCAGCACAGTGCAGAGAATTTATAAATCAGGTTAAAGGATACCTTGAAACCCTGCCCCAGGCATTTCCTACAGACAGTGACAAAGTTCACTTCATGATTTCTTTGCTGTCTGAAAAGGCCCTAGCTTGGGCAAAACCTCTCTGGGAGGCAGAGAAGCCTATTACTTACAATTACCCTGAATTTGTTGCATCCTTCAAAAGGGTTTTTGATATTCCAGCTCGCTCCACCCCTACTGCCGAACTACTCATGTCTAATGCTCAGGGCACAAAAACTATTGTCGAGTATGCCAGTGAATTCCGTACCATGGTAGCAGAAGGTGGCTGGAACAACGAGACTCTCGTGGCTGCCTTTGCACAGGGTCTCTCCGATGTGTTTAAAAATGAGATTGCAGCCAGAGAATTACCTAAAGATTTAGAGGAACTGATATCATTTGTCACCCTCATTGACATCAGACTCCGAGAGAGATCCTCATCCAAGGAGCGCCTGCGGAGGCCTCTTGTAAATTTGGCACCAAACTTTTCTTGCCCACCCTCACCTCCCTCACCTCCCATGCCTCCTGGTCCTGAGTCCTCTGTCTGTGTGGAGCCAAGGCGGTTAGGCTTCTCACGCCTCTCAGTCAAGGAGAGAGCCTTTAGGAGGAGGGAGGGCCTGTGCCTATACTGCGGACACCACGGTCACATGTTAAAGTTTTGCCCGATCCGTCCGGCAAAGGGTCCGCACCCAAGATACTGTCAGGGGCAGATCTTGGGTGGTCTTTCTGCAGACCCAGAGATATGTGTGGGCAAACCCTTGGTGCCTATTATCCTCTCCTGGCCTGATTCATCCATTGAAACCCGGGCATTTCTTGATTCTGGGGCTGCAGGCTTGTTTATAGATTGTGCATTTGCAGCAAAGCACTCTATACCCTTACAGTCTCGCAACTTCCCACTAGCCTTCGAAGCCATCGATGGCAGACCAATACAGCCAACCCACGTGACCCAAGAAACCGTGCCCATATCTCTGGCTGTAGGGGCTCTACATCATGAGACGATCCAATTCCAGATCATTTCCTCTTCATATTACCAGGTTGTTTTGGGATACCCTTGGTTACAGAAGCAGAACCCCACAATTGATTGGCGCAAAGCTGAGATATTATCATGGTCCCAGCAATGCACATTGTCCTGTCTCCAGAAACCGGTCAAAGTTTTGGGCGCATGTTCTGCCTCTTCCTTACCCGCTGAGTACCAAGAATTCCAAGATGTATTTGACAAAGGTCAAGCCAGCGTTCTGCCACCACACCGTCCGTATGACTGTGGTATCGAACTCTAACCGGGTACCAATCCTCCCCGGGGCCGGATTTACCCACTGTCTGTAGCAGAGAATCGAGCCATGGAGGAGTATGTTACCGATGCACTGTCTAAGGGTTTTATTCGGAAGTCATCTTCTCCTGCCGGGGCCGGCTTTTTCTTTGTAAAGAAAAAAGATGGCGAGTTGAGACCCTGTATCGACTATAGGGGTCTCAATCGCATTACTATTAAGAATGCCTACCCCATTCCATTAATCACGGAGTTATTTGACCGCCTCAAGGGAGCAACGGTCTTCACCAAACTTGATCTGAGAGGGGCATATAATCTCGTCCGGATAAAAGAGGACCACGAATGGAAAACCGCATTTAACACCAGGAGCGGCCATTACGAATACCTAGTAATGCCCTTTGGTCTTTGCAATGCTCCGGCGGTTTTCCAAGAATTTATAAATGACGTCCTGCGAGATATGCTGCAGCAATGTGTAGTGGTTTATCTTGATGATATTCTGATCCATTCCACATCTCTCGAGAACCATCACGCAGACGTTTCTCGTGTTCTACAGAAACTTAGAGAAAATAATCTGTTCTGCAAATTGGAGAAATGTGAGTTTCACTGCAAACAGGTCACATTCTTGGGATATGTTATCTCAGATGCTGGATTCTCTATGGATCCGGAGAAACTTTCGGCTGTACTAAAATGGCCTCGACCTACGGGTCTTCGCTCTATACAACGTTTTCTGGGCTTCGCCAATTATTATCGGAAGTTCATACGCAACTTTTCTTCCTTGGTTAAACCTCTCACGGACATGACCAGGAGAGATGCTGATCCACAGCATTGGTCACAGGAAGCCATTACTGCCTTTGAGTCTCTCAAAGTCGCCTTTGCTGCTGCTCCTATACTGGCACACCCTAACCCTGCCTTACCATTCATTCTTGAGGTCGATGCGTCTGAGACAGGAGTGGGCCCCCTCCTGTCTCAACGTCCTAACCCAGAGAGCTCCAGGCATCCGTGCGGGTATTTCTCGAAAAAATTGAACCCGGCGGAATGCAATTACCAGATTGGTGATAGAGAACTTCTAGCCATAATTTTAGCTCTCAAAGAATGGAGGCACCTTCTTGAGGGTACTTCAGTGCCAATCCTCATACTCACAGACCACAAGAATCTAACATATCTTTCTGAAGCTAAGCGACTTTCCCCCCGGCAAGCTAGATGGGCTCTCTTCCTATCAAGATTCAATTATGTGGTTTCTTACTTGCCCGGTACTAAAAACATTCGGGCTGATGCCTTGTCTCGACAGTTCTCCCCTCCATCTAGAGAGGAGATAACCCCTACTCCTGTGATTCCTCTGGACCATATACTGGCAACCATCCGTACTAACCTCACCTCACCCCTAGGCGAGGAGATTCTGGCTGCACAAAGTAATGCTCCTTCAGAGAAACCTAATGACCGTTGTTTTGTACCTATTAACCTCCGTACGAAACTATTGAGTACATACCACGACCCCAAAGCAGCTGGACATCCAGGCAAAAAACAGTTAATCTGGTCCGTCTCCCGGCAATTTTGGTGGCCTAGTCTCCGTTCGGATGTCACCGCTTTTGTAGCTGCCTGTCCTGTGTGCGCTCAAAATAAAACCCCACGACGCCCTCCAGTGGGTCTCCTGCAAACCATACCTAATGGTGAACGACCCTGGACCCACTTGTCCATGGATTTTATCGTAGATCTTCCGCTCTCCCGTGGCAATACAGTCGTTCTCATGGTTGTTGACCGATTCTCGAAGATGTCGCATTGCATTCCCTTGAAAAAACTACCAACTTCCCAGGAACTTGCAACAATTTTTGCTCGGGAGATCTTTCGTTTGCATGGGTTACCCAAAGTGATAGTCTCAGATAGGGGTAGCCAGTTCGTGTCCAGATTTTGGAGAGCTTTTTGTACGTAAATGGGAATTCAGCTTTCCTTCTCCTCGGCCTACCACCCGCAATCCAATGGTGCAGCGGAACGAGCTAACCAAACACTGGAACAGTTTCTGCGTTGCTACATTTCTGACCACCAGAACAACTGGTCTGATCTGCTACCCTGGGCGGAGTTTGCCCACAATAGTGTGATTAATGCCTCCTCCCGGCTATCCCCATTCCTGGCAAACTATGGGTTTCAACCGTCCATGTTACCTGATACGTTCTTGCCACAGGGGATACCGGCATTGGAGGAACATCTCAGGGAACTCCGTTCCACTTGGGTGCAGGTTCAGAATTCTTTGCAACGCGCAATGCAGAACTACAAACTCCAGGCCGACCGCAGACGCCTTCCTGCACCTACCTATCAGGTCGGAGAGAGGGTCTGGCTGTCTTCCCGCAACCTACGCCTCCGTGTTCCCTCACAAAAACTGGCACCCCGATACGTTGGGCCATTTCGTATACTTCGAAGGGTCAACCCTGTAGCTTACGCACTTGACCTTCCTGCTAACATGCGCATCTCAAATGTTTTCCATGTTTCCCTCTTGAAACCGTTGGTTTGTAATCGCTACACCACCTCAGTGCCACGTCCACGTCCTGTTCTGATTGACAATCATGAGGAATATGAAATACGCAGCATCATTGACTCACGGGTCTTCAGAGGACAGATCCAATACTTGGTGCACTGGAAAGGATACGGTCCAGAGGAACGCTCCTGGGTTCCAGCCTCTGATGTCCATGCACCATCCCTCCTTCGTTCCTATCACGCCCGCTTCCCCATGAAGACCGGACCCACCAACAGAGATGGGGGGAGTCGTTGAGGGGGAGGTACTGTCAGGGTTTCTTTGCTGTTTTAAACAGCAACCCTTTTCTGTTTCAGTGATTGAGTTTCAGCTGCAATCACTATGAGCTCCTTCTGCTTGTTGCCATGATTACTCACCTGTGAGTAGTAATCAACCCTGCTGCTAATCAGTTCTGCCTATTTAAGCAGCTAAGCCCAGAACCTTCTTGCCCTTGCGTGGTTTCCTGTTCCCCAGAAGTCTCCTTGTTCCTGTGTTTCCTGTTTGCTCCTGGTTCCTGACTGCGGCCTTGTTCCTGACTGCGCTGCTCTCTGTGCTCCTGATCCTGGCTTGTCTGACTACCCGCTCTGGTGACTGACCCCTGCTTGATTCCTGGACTTTGCTTTTGTTATTTATTTGTTATTTATTAATAAAGGTGTGTTTGCATCTACTTCTGTCTCTGTCTGGTTCCTGGTCCCTGACATCAGCACCTTGTCCAGCTCATGGAGGATTTGATAGGGAAAGTCCTGGTAAGAACTACAGCTGTGTGTCGACCAGTCCCTGGGAGGGAATAGTGCTAGTCCCCTATCCTGTTAAAGGATGGAGAGGCTCCAGGAGGACCCCAGACAAGCCAGAAGCGCTGAGATTTTCCACGGTTCCAGCTAGGAAGCGATCCTTGGTGGAGGTACCCAGCTGCGGTACAGGGAACTCTGCTACACTTTTTAAAATACCACAACATGAGGTTTGCCTGGGGACACCCCTTCAAGATCCTGGTGTTTTGGGGAGGGAAGATGCTCACACTAAGTGCATACCCAAAGGATTTCCTAAGGGGCTTGGAAGTTGCAGTGACAGAGGACTTTTGGACACCACAAGGATCTTTAACAAAACTTCTGTTTATGGAAGTCAGACAGCGGATGAGAGGGTGACTTGATTTGTTTTCACATAGAAATCCCCTCTACAAAAAAAGAAGGGTGTGATCTCAAGCCTTATCAAATCCCTCTTTGATGGTGAACAGTGGAACACCATTGAACCCCAATACAAGAGACACACTACAACCATGACAGTTGTTATCTCAACAGTTTTATGTTATTTTTTTATTTGTATGCTTTAATGTTCATTTAAGTTAACAACTATGCACATGATGTTATAATTTATGTGAGCGGCCAAACCTTGGAGTTATAGTTTCACCCCAATTTAATGACTCTCTGTCACTCCAAATCCCCAACGGGTGACATTCTCACAGGTGACTATCTCATGTTACTATCATTGTTGTCACAAGTAATATTCCTACTAATATTTCCCCTTTATACTGGAATCTGTTCCTTTCCACAACCGGAATAATCTCTATATATTTGGGCAGACACTTGCACCCAATCTCTTTCTTTTCTTTTCCTGATTACACATCAATGTGTTTGAACCTCATTCCGGAATTTCTGAATGAGCACCGGCAATCTACTTTGAGCCTTCCCGGCCACCGTCCCCTAACCCCTCCCCCTTAGGCCTCGCGCAACCAATGAGGTCTCGGAGAGGGCTATTTAAGACTCCTCAATCTGGGGAGTCTTTTTCCCCTGACGAGCCTGTGACACTCAGGCGAAACGCGCGTCGGGCTAAGACAACCGGGAGATCATATCCACTCTGTCGACACTCAAACCGACCTAGGTCTTACTTCGGGTGAGACCTTCACCCGCCCCACTGGACCATACAGCTGGGCTTTCCACTACCTAGCATCTACACTGATGCCCCCTCGGTGACTGTTTGTAAGTTATCTATTGAACTCAGTGTATTTACTACCCAGACGGGTTACCTGTGCACTCAGCACTGTACCCTCTCCGAAATCCTCCTTACCTCTCTCTTTCCTATACCCGGTACCCATGAAGGCACCATTCCTTCCTACTCTCTACTTGGCACATCTATACCAGCCGGGACACTTAATCCTCAACATCCTTACAGGCATAGAGTAGGGGTTACAGCACACTGCACTGTACTCTCCACATATCGCTGTGTTTCCCCCTAGGAGGAGGGAACCCGGCTACTCTTACACCTGTCTCGTCATTTTAGACGTGCACAAAGTATTTGGTCGGCCATTGACGGACCCCGCTACTTTCTGCAGCATTTGGTATTGGCAGGCGAGTTCTGCAACATTCTCTCAACCTAAGGCTCTTACTAAGGGGCTATCTCTCTCCACGAGCACCGCTAATTTGTATACTGGGATCTGGTTGCATATTTTAATAGTGTTCATTACATTGATCCTATCAGCAACTCCCCCGGACACGTACACTTTAGCCCTGAGGTAATTACAGTACTCCCTAACTTGCCATATTGTATCGGGGGTCAGTATTTGCTAATTTGTGTACTGGGATCTGGTTGCATATTTGAATAGTGTTCATTACATTGATCCTATCAGCAACACCCCCGGACACGTACACTTTAGCCTTGAGGTAATTACAGTACTCCCTAACTTGCCATATTATATCGGGGGTCAGCATTTCCCCTGCGATTATCGCTCTATCTATCGTGGGGATCTTTTTCTCCAGCAGCACAGCGAAACTCTATACGGGAACCTGTTTGCACCTTGGACAGTGCCTACCACGCATTGATTTCCTAGCAACACCTTCTCGTTACTGTAGCCATGCACTTTTTATTATCAATTGTTTGGTTGTAAAGTGACCCGCTCTGCTATAATCGATATTGACTAAGTCGTGTGGCACTTTGGCCACGGTGGGCTCTCATTAGGGGCATATATCCCTCGACGAGTATCACCAACCTGTACACGAGAATTTGTTAGCACCCTTTGGACAGTAACTGACACATACACTGATCCTACGAGCAAAACCCTTGATATTTCAACCTTCAGCTGATTACATGACAGTGGGTTGCACGTTTTTGTTACCAATTGCTAACTTTGACAGGTCAGGTTAACTAAGACCGGGTGTGTTTTCATTTGAATCACGACCATCGATTTATTATTATTTTTTGTTCCGACAGGTGACCACTATTGTGAACCAGCACTAGCGCTGGGCAGTACTGAGTATCCCACTGTACATAACCTTAGGGTTAGGTAGTGTTACTCTATTGTTACTTAAATTGTTTTACTCAGGTGCCATGCACCTCATTGTCTCCTATTCCCCCCCCCCCCGTGTACATAAATCAGTTTATGTTACCTAATAAAGATATAACTTTTTAACTGTTTCCTTTGACATATGGTGTATATCTCCATACAATATAGGACAGACTTCGTTCTCTTCTTGTTTTCCTCCCAATTACGTAGGGTTACCCCCTGTTCTGTCCTTTGGGATCCACTATCCGGCCACCCTTCTCTATATGAGCGGCCAAATCAATCTCTTATTTAGTTCAGGTACACAAGAAGGTTCAGTATTTTCGCTATAAAGAACAACAGGGTCATCCCTAGACTACAGGTGCATGGTACGCCCTAATACATTGCAACTCATACAGGCTGCGTACACCTTACTGTCACTTAGTAACGCAGGGCTTATGTTGCTAAAGTAAGTTAAAAGTACATTTTTAAAAAATAGGTTGATTGGGTCATGGGTTTTATGTTTTTGCTTATCCAACTTAACCTCTTATGTAGTTAAAGCACACTATTGTGGATAGGAAACATTAGAAGAGGGGGACTGGGATCCTGGCTTCAATTGTCTTTTTCTTTGGACAGAAGGAACAGAAGGGCCTTCCCTAGACCACATGTGCATGGAAGACTCGACAGGCATACAACATAAAACTGCCATCTGGAAACAAAGGAAGTGAGCGGTGGAGAAAAGTCAGACAAACACAAAACAAAAAAAATACAAATCATAAAAATACAAAAAAAGAGGGGAATTTAAAAAAAAAATCTAAAATCTACCATACAGTATAGCAATTAACATACAGCATTAGACACTCAATCCAACAGACAGAACAAGTGCCACTTAACAATGAGCTCAACCATAGGATAGGTAGAACCAAAATGTTAGTCAGTAGACCCCTTCAGCCACTTACCTGAATCCAGTGCCGATATCCCTCTGTGCTGGGTCAGGCTCCTCCCATGCTTCTCTGGAACTGCAATGTTTTACATTGCAGCACTAAGTGCAATAGGGACACTGTACCCAGACCACTTCAATGAGCTGAAGTGGTCTGGATGCCTACAGTGTCCCTTTAACTGAAATAAAACTTAAACAGGAGAAGCTGTCTTGACTACAAGGAGTTAGGTAAGTGTCTATGCTGATTTAGCAGGATGGGGACATAAAATGTAAGCAATAGGCATAAAGAGAGTTTAAATAAATCAAACATGGTAGTGGATTCACATTGCTCTTACAAGTTGCCCGCCAGGGCCATATCACCGTTCAAGCCTCCATGCTGCAGTCTGCAGCCAGCGGCTCATGGTTCCGTGTCGCCATGTCCATTAATCCCCTCATCTGGATCATGTACCCAAGGATTCTCCACATCCCGGTTGTCCCCCTGGGTGTATAGACAGCAGTGGAGAAGTACCTCCAGGTGATCCTCCAACTAAGAAGAAGGGTGAGTGGCAAAGACAACAGCATTGTCCGCTTGCGTGGCAAGAGATGCTGGAGGGTGAGCCACTTGGGGATGTCACCTCATTTTTTTTATTGTAGATTACACAGAATGTGCGAGGAGCTCACATCAAACACGTCCATCAGCCTTGATGGTTAGGCCCCGTTCCCCGATTTCAATTTTTGTTTTATTCCTTCTCTTTCCCCATTACCCGCACAGCAGACAAAATAACATGGCTTTAAAAATTTATTTTCTCAATGTAAATGGGCTGAACACTCTCAGTAAAAGTAACAACTCACAGGTCGCTTGGCATTAAAATGACGGATCACAGTTTTGACAGATCGTACTACTCCACTGACTATGGTGTACAAATTCCAATATACAAAAGGTGTAATTTTCAAGTAGCTGATGATTTTAGAGATGATGAAGATCGGTTTGTTTGTATTACAGGATCATTGGTCGCTAGGGTCATACACTTAATACCTATGCTCCCAATGACCCTGACCCTCATATTGGTCCACACTGGGGGGTTCTGATAAAATAGCTACCAAGGTGAAATTTGATGATAGGAGGGGACTTTAAAGCGGTGCCATGTCCTGCAGCTAAAGAGCAGAAGAGGTGGCCAATTATATTACAAACTGAATCACTATATTTATTTGCTAATATAGGTGATTTTAAGTAGCCATATTAAATGTAAAGCTGTCTTTTTGTTTGTGTGTGTGCTGTTCCTTTAACTTCATTTTGTATATGTTTTGGTCTTTACGGTAGCACCACTGCTTGGAAATGCATGTTCTGGGTGTGTCCCAATTCCCATTTGTTTTTCAAATAACAAGCCATAACACTCTTACTCAAAGAAGCATCACCAGAAAACATAGCCTGATCGATCTTATGGTCGAGGCACTTTTTGCGAAAAAGTCCAACAAAATGGACACATTAATAGTTAGCTCCTTACACTCAAATCAGAGATCTAAAAGCTGACCTATAAGCTCTCTAAAAAGCCTTCCTTAACAAATGCCCCCTCTCATGATTGCCAAATGAAACGGAAGAGACCCTGGACTTAACTATTTCTAGCCCAATATGAGATAGCCAAACCCATTGCCACCCGAAAGGGACACAAAACTCAGCATACCATTTACAAAAGTAGACAACCCAATGTATTGCAAATGGGGTATGTCCAGTCTTTTTTAGTAGTCACTTAGTCACAAACACTGGCCAAAATTGGTGTTCAAATTAGTTTTTTGCATTTTTCAGACACAAACAAATATTAACACTAACTTTGGCCAGTGTTTGTGACTAAGTGGCTAATAAAAAGACTGGACATACCCCATTTGTAATACCTTGGGTTGTCTACTTTTGAAAATGGTATGTCATCATGGGGGTTATTCTTATTCGTGGGCTACCATACGGTGTCAAAGGCAACATAACAAATCTGGTGAATTTCAATGTGAAAAAACTGAAAAATTTCACATGCTATATATGACCCTATATTTGGGTGCACTTCATATAAAAGAAGTGAAATACGGTTGAACACGCATGTGACGAAACCAATCTCGCCACATTGTATTGGAGGAGCCTGGTTGCCCGCCTGCTACCTCTGGACTATGGACCGGCAGCTAAAGGGTTAATTTTACTGTGCAGAATGATTTATTTCTCCCTTTCTGCACAGCAGTTCGGTAGATTTCATCTACCGAACAAACAGCTGTTCACCAACCTCCCCAGAGCCGTGGGAAGCCGGCCGGCGTTGTTAATTGGCCACCCAGAAGCTGGAGTGTGCCCTCCATTTACCTCCCTGAAGCTGCGGTTAATTGCCTGTTAACTGTGTGGCCGCTGTTACACTTAGCGGCCGCTAGGTGGCGCTGTTCTGGAGCTCCCCGGGCAGCCAACACTTTTCTGCCCGGCTTTCATGCACCAAAATCGGACACTTTTACGTGCAGGCACCGCTGAACCTCCAGCCCCTGGTTCTAATTCGAATGGATTTGGTGAATGCAGGGAAATTCGGTAGTTTATGTTTTATGTGAACTGTAGTAACCCAGATAGCCTGCCATGGAGCCTGTTCGTATAATTAAAGACTTTGGCTCCATGGCAATTAAAATGTATTTGTGTGGTCTGGGTGCCATTCACCTAATAATGTGCACCCAGACCTGAGCTATCTGGGGATATGTTACATGTCTGTGTTTTGTGTATAAAATGTGTCTGTATGTATTTTAAAGTGATAGTCTGTTTCTGTGTCACCATGTGCATAATGGAGTCTGGCCTTTGTCTTAGGAGATAATTGAATTACTTCATTAATTATCTCCAGGGCAGGGAGGAGGAAACCAGGATGCATTGTGGGAAAGTATTGTGGCTGTGTGTACGAAAATGATACATGTCTGTCTGCTGTTTCAGTCTTCCATCTGGTCCCCTAGGGGAGTGTCCACCAGGTGGGAGACCTGCATAAATACAGGGGCAGGTAGCCCTGAATAAACAGACCACTGCTTGACCTTCAACACGGAGCCTTGTCTCGTTCTTGGGGGGATTCACTGTATGCTGTTGGAGATTGATTGCTAAGGAGTGTAAGCTGATGTCTGCTTTTCCCTATTCATCTGCTAGCAGCTATTCGTGAGGTTCCAGCTGGAGTGCTACCTTATTCCCTTGTATGCAGTTCGGGAGTTTGGTGCATTCATTTATATCCGAATTCGTGAGTTTTGGTGCTTTTATAGTAGCTGTGCCTTGTTTGGGAAAAGGGGATTATCGCCTAAACGGATTTTTCCCCTTTTATGCTGAAACGGTCCGTAACAATTGGTGGCAAGCGGCGGGATCGTTCCTACAGCCAGAAGGACAGCTACAGAACACCATTGCTTTGGATTTTTACAATTTGAGGGCAACGCATGTCCCAGTACAGCGACCCTAAAAGCAACAGCATGGAACCAGCAGTGGAGTACGATGAGGGTGACATGGATGACCGGGAGGCGTTAAGGAAAGGCATCTGGTACCAGGCACTGGACATTGTGGAATACCAACGAGGTGAGAGACTTCCCAAGGAAGATCAGCGTTTGCAGGAGCGACTAGCCCTGCGGATGCCCTTCCTGGGAGAGCAGCCCAGGGAGGAATGGGTAAAAGAATTGGAGCTCCGGGTATGGCAGGAGATGTGGCTGGAGGATGCCTACCAGGCGCTTTGGTGGTATGTTGCACGGCACCTGCCCTGGACAGCCGAGCATGACAAGCCAGAGGGAGAGGAGTTTGATGGTCCTGGCTTGTTATGGGAGACTTTTGCAGAGCCTGAATTTGGGAGCCCCACACAAGCCCGGTTCAGTGATCTCTTTGAGTGGAGGGAGAGCAGGTATGACTGGGACGACACTCATGAAATTGAGCAAGACCTGGTCCACCTAGTAACCCGAGAGATGGAGCTGGAACAGGACTACCAAAATCTGTTCCACTCCAGTGAGAAGGCTCAACAGGGAAGCGCAGACCCAGATCCAGACCCCTTCACCTGGGAAGATATTGTACAATTTTACTGGGAAGAACCCCAGGTGGCCAGTGGAGATGGGACCGAGGTCTCTCCACCGAGCCTGCAGGGAATTGGGAGCCCAGTCTCCATTCCCCAGCGGCAGTGTAAAGTGCAGGGAGAGGAGAGCAGTATCCTCCCTCCCCAGCGGCAGGCTGAGTTACAGGGGGCAGAGGTAGTTGTTCCTGCCCCCCAGCAGCAGAGTGATATGCCAGGAGGGCAATGTGAAGTGCAGGGAGAGGAGAGCAGCGTCCTCCCTCCCCAGCGGCAGGCTGAGTTACAGGGGGCAGAGGTTGTTGTTCCTGCCCCCCAGCAGCAGAGTGATATGCCAGGAGGGCAATGTGAAGTGCAGGGAGAGGAGAGCAGCGTCCTCCCTCCCCAGCGGCAGGCTGAGTTACAGGGGGCAGAGGTAGTTGTTCCTGCCCCCCAGCAGCAGAGTGATATGCCAGGAGGGCAATGTGGAATACAGGGAGAGGAGAGCAGCGTCCTCCCTCCCCAGCGGCAGCGTGAGTTTTCGGGAATTGGGGGCCCAGTCTCCATTCTCCAGCGGCAGAGTATCCAGCAGGGAATAGAGAGCCCTGTCTCCTTTCCCCAGCGGCAGGACTCTGTATTGGGAGGAGAGACAGTCGGTCTCCCTCCGCAAAGACTAGGAATATGTATGGGAGAGGAGCTTGTTACCACCTCTCCCCAGCGGCGGATCATTAATGTGCAGAGCGTTCTATCGGGAGAGAAACTTGTTACCCCCTCTCCCCAGCGGCAGCTTAATGTACCAGGGGGAGACTGTAAACCCCCCACCAGTGCAGATGGGACCGTGGTCTCTGCACTTACCACACAGGGGGTAGGGATGGTCGGTCCTACCCCCCCACGACAGAGCTGTGTATCCAAGGGGGAGACAACCGGTCTCCCCACTCAGCAGCAGAGCTATGCAACTAAGGGGGAGACAGTCCATCTCCAGCAACCAGGCTCCAACCAGACTACTCCGGTGGTAGTGCTGGCACCAGGACAGAGTACCGCTGGTCTCTGCCCACTCAGCAACCCACCAAGGCAGCCTACCAGTCCCCTACACAGCCGTGGTGAGGCACCTGGACCGGGACAAACTTCTCCTCTACCCAGGTGTAGTAACTATTTATTGTGGGTGGGCTGTACTGTTTTTTTTGCTTTGTGGGTGGGTTGCTGGACTAACAAGGGCACTGACCGGCAGGAGGTCAGGTACCCTGTTAGTCTTTTTGGAAAGGGGGAGAGATGTGACGAAACCAATCTCGCCACATTGTATTGGAGGAGCCTGGTTGCCCGCCTGCTACCTCTGGACTATGGACCGGCAGCTAAAGGGTTAATTTTACTGTGCAGAATGATTTATTTCTCCCTTTCTGCACAGCAGTTCGGTAGATTTCATCTACCGAACAAACAGCTGTTCACCAACCTCCCCAGAGCCGTGGGAAGCCGGCCGGCGTTGTTAATTGGCCACCCAGAAGCTGGAGTGTGCCCTCCATTTACCTCCCTGAAGCTGCGGTTAATTGCCTGTTAACTGTGTGGCCGCTGTTACACTTAGCGGCCGCTAGGTGGCGCTGTTCTGGAGCTCCCCGGGCAGCCAACACTTTTCTGCCCGGCTTTCATGCACCAAAATCGGACACTTTTACGTGCAGGCACCGCTGAACCTCCAGCCCCTGGTTCTAATTCGAATGGATTTGGTGAATGCAGGGAAATTCGGTAGTTTATGTTTTATGTGAACTGTAGTAACCCAGATAGCCTGCCATGGAGCCTGTTCGTATAATTAAAGACTTTGGCTCCATGGCAATTAAAATGTATTTGTGTGGTCTGGGTGCCATTCACCTAATAATGTGCACCCAGACCTGAGCTATCTGGGGATATGTTACATGTCTGTGTTTTGTGTATAAAATGTGTCTGTATGTATTTTAAAGTGATAGTCTGTTTCTGTGTCACCATGTGCATAATGGAGTCTGGCCTTTGTCTTAGGAGATAATTGAATTACTTCATTAATTATCTCCAGGGCAGGGAGGAGGAAACCAGGATGCATTGTGGGAAAGTATTGTGGCTGTGTGTACGAAAATGATACATGTCTGTCTGCTGTTTCAGTCTTCCATCTGGTCCCCTAGGGGAGTGTCCACCAGGTGGGAGACCTGCATAAATACAGGGGCAGGTAGCCCTGAATAAACAGACCACTGCTTGACCTTCAACACGGAGCCTTGTCTCGTTCTTGGGGGGATTCACTGTATGCTGTTGGAGATTGATTGCTAAGGAGTGTAAGCTGATGTCTGCTTTTCCCTATTCATCTGCTAGCAGCTATTCGTGAGGTTCCAGCTGGAGTGCTACCTTATTCCCTTGTATGCAGTTCGGGAGTTTGGTGCATTCATTTATATCCGAATTCGTGAGTTTTGGTGCTTTTATAGTAGCTGTGCCTTGTTTGGGAAAAGGGGATTATCGCCTAAACGGATTTTTCCCCTTTTATGCTGAAACGGTCCGTAACAACGCATATAGTAAAATTCCAAGTTTTGTTTACGTTTTATTTTGATCAAAATGTGTACATTTGGCTCAGTCTTTAAGGGGTTTACAGGCCTGAGACATAATTGGCAAAGTGCTTCAGAGACTTATAGAGTTGGACCATGGTCTTTCCTGCTCTTGGGAGCAATAGAAGAAGTGTCCTCACACACCTGTAAACTATTCTATAGGCTACACAAGCAGCTGGATGAGCCCCGGTTCAACACTGGAGAGCTGAGAGAGGTGATAGAAAAAATCAAAGATAACTACCTGATGGACAAGTTACTGCTCAGGGTAGGTATTCCATGAAACCATTTTCTAAGGTGGAACAGCCATGGGTATGAAACTGATACTCTTGACCAGAAGACTTAGAGAGTCGTGGTTAGGGACATCGCTGAGAAAGATGGACCACCCACATTTTAACCTCACTCTTGTCCTTTCCATCCTTTTCCACATTAGCTTGCATTTTACCTTTTCACTTATGTTTATTTAATTTCTGTTATTACGAAAATTAGGTATACAACCCTTTCTGTAATGAAGATCAGAAACTCTCTGTAACAAATGTCATTGTATAATCTTTGTGATGGTCTGTACAATAAAATAAATACATATCAAGAAGAAGAAAAACAAGTAAATAAAAAAAATAAAAGATTTACTGAACTCTTTTTTTGCTGCATTTGAAAAGATGTGAAATAATGGAAACAAAGTTGCTAAAATAGCTTATTAAAATTCACTATCTGCAGTGCAGATCACATGTTTAAAATAACATCTGAAGAATGATGATGTGTATAATACTATATAATATATAAAGACTGGATATACAGAATGTAAACTATTTTTAGTGCTTATTAAAATATTAGATACCTAATGATTGTAACATTCCAACTTCATTATTTTGAATATAATTGGTTCTATCTTTAATAAATTACAAATTTCAAGCACAAATATAATTAGGTGATCTAAACCTGTTCTTGAAATGTATGGGCCATTAATGAAAGCAAGGGATAACAATTTGTACTTAGACCTTGCTTTCCAATAGTATGTGGCTAATTACTGCACCTAATTTAGTGAAGCACTATATAAACATGGTAGGTGCAATGCAAGAGTGGACTCAAAGTCACACTGTATCTTCTTTAAACATCACTCAGAATATGCCCCTTTACAAGCAGAGATTAACAACTGTGGAACTAAAAGATCTGGACTAATCAGGACTTTTGATGAGCCAGTGTCACACAGAGCATAAGGTGTTTACTGCTTCAAATGCAAGACTTGTGTTATCCCATAAAATCACATCATAAAATATTAATTAAAACTATTCTGCATAGGCATCATACTGATGTTTTTTTTTTAAATACGCTGTAAATAACATCAAAAAGGTTACTATATTAACTTTTTAGAAAACAGACCTAGGTCGATAAAATATTTTTTGGTATTCCCATGGAACGATATAGAGATGCAAGAATTAATGTTTTTTTTTTTTAAACCTATGTTATTAATTCTTTTAAAACTGTGCTTTTACCTAATGATTTTTAATACATGTATTCAGCAGTAGATGTGTCTGCGGGACCAACAAAATAACACATTAGACATTAATTAAATAATTGTTAAAAACAATCAATAACTTGTGCTAGACCGACAATATGGATAGCTAAATCTAGCATATAAATAAGACATTATAAAAGTCTGTCAATGGTTAGATGACATCCAACTGGCATCTTGAAAGGCCCAGTGTCTTCAAGTCTAGCAGACGTTGTGGGTTAGATAGAGAAATTATACTTCAAGACTCCACCAGATCTCCATAGACCACTGAATCTTGATTTTTACATTGTAAAAGGCACATTAAACATGATTTACTGCCATTATTTATGATGTAATGTTGCAGATCAGGCTGGCGTATATACATTGAGTGAACACACATGGTCTAGAAGCATTGCACCAAACAAAATAAAGATAGAATAAAATAAATAGATTTGGGCCCAAATGTGTTTCAGCTGGTATGACAGAATCACATTTCTTTAATCTGTGGTCAAACAAATCAATTCATCCCTGATTTATCTGTGACGTTGTATTCATTGAATACGATTCCACAGGTAAATCCCAGATGGATCGATGCACTTGGATGCAGATTAAAAGGAACTTGATTATTTTGAGACCACATTTCCCCCATTGTGAGTGCATTTCTTATTTGTTTTCAAACTCACCTTAAAGTTACACAATCACACTATTGTAATCTCTTCTCTTTTTGCTTATTGTTGTAGATTTACCACTGAACATCACTGACACTACAAATGAGACACATATATCCATAAGCTGGGAATTATACCAATGCATGTTATTAAGGTTGCAGCTGGTTATGAAGCTTTCTGACATGTGAGTGTCACAAATTAAAACATACTACTCTATTTTGGATTTTCATACTTTTCGAAGTATATTTATCATTTATATTTATTATTAGGCGCATCCTGTTGTGTTTGTTTTTTTCTATTTGTCCTTTGTTTGAACTTAGAGGGAGTACCCCAGTTTCAGTGTCTGCTACCTTGGGTAATTATTTTTGTCTAATTTAGTGCTTGTGGACCTTGTCTGTGTTCATTTGATTCTTTTGTACCAACTGAAACACATTTATGAACAAGTCTCATGAAAAAAATATGAAAAGAAAGTCCAAATATGTAATTAAACTAAGATTAGATGTACTAGTTAGGGCAAATACTACATGACTGATTTAATATTTGTTGATTTAATATTAGTCCCTTACACAAAATATATCCCCAAATGTGATGAACAGAAAGGGTTTTCTAAGTTATGAGTGTGACAGATCCCCCCTTTTCCTGGATTATCAGCCTGTTTATTGTTGCTTATTTATTACACTGGGTAGTTTGGTATACGGGATTCACTGAGACCCATCTAGTTCGTTTACTGAACAGCCAGACCACCCAGGGGAGGCGTGTGCTGCTTATTGACCCTTTTTACCCTTTTTCCCACCTCAGTAACTGCGATTATCTCAACGCTCTGAGCGGTCGGCTTGGTGGGCGCTGTTTGTATGGCTGAACACGTGGCGTTGGCCATTTTTAGCCATGAACGCATACAGCGTTGTTTGGTCGTTGAGTACATGGGCGGTGCGAACACTGCTAAAACTTCCACTTCCATCGAAGTTTGGTAAAATGTGTGGGAATTGAAAGGCGTTCGGTGGGATCAAGCTCCCGAACGAGGGATAGAGACCGAGCTTACCCATGAACCGTTACATTCTGTACTTTTTATTGTATTTCGTACTCCTGAAAGATACCGACCACACAGCTTGATTTCATGGAACTCTTTTGGGCAAGAGCTCGTGTGCGGTCGGTCAAACTATGACTTTCATGGAAATCCTGAAGCCCTGAACCGATCTGGGTGACTTTTGGATATGTTGGTTCCCCCAGATCAGGGCTATCAGGGGGATATGACTTTTGTGGGGTTTCCAGTGGTTTCTGTTTTTTTGTTTTTTTTTATATTGTAAAATGTTTGTTTTCTGTGCCTGGAGATAATTGAGTTTATTACAGTGCTTGACTCAATTATCTCTTGGACACAGAGGACCTGACCTGAGAGCCACTGTAAATACATCATAGTGTACTCTCAGGTCCAGTGGGAAATGCCCCTGAAATATGTTAATGTAAACCCCTTGCATATAAGGCAGTTGTGGCTACCAATAACCAGTTACTGCTTACCCTCAACATAGAGTCTCATCTCATGATTGTAGGGATCAGCTATAATCCCTGTTCTTTGGATTGTTCTTTTGGATTGCTATAATCACTAGCTCTTGTAAGAGCTACACTGCTATACCGTGCTTGGATTGGATTATCGTGCTCTGGATTATGATGGCATCACTCTGCATAGGGGAGAAAAACATCCTTGGCAGCGAGACCCCTCTTCCTCTCAGGGTGGCCTCCACAATGGGAACAAATAAAAAAAATTAAACATAGATCTGTGTGATCTTCATATGGATGTCAACTGTAGATATAGGGGAAAATATTCTGATTCCTTATAATTTTTTGTTCACACTGGGAAGTTATTAGATGCACACATGCAGTCTTCTTTCCCAATGACATGACATTGCTATTTCCTCCAGCTGAAGGTATTCCAAATCCTCAGTCACTCCACTTTGGTTGCATTCTTTTTCAAGGTAATCACCCGGACCCCAGAAAATCACCCGTAATAACACACAGGCAGTAGCCTATTTTTCTATGAAAGTACCGTATATACTCGAGTATAAGCCGAGTTTTTCAGCACATTTTTTGTGCTGAAAAACCCCAACTCGGCTTATACTCGAGTCAATAGTCTGTATTATGGCAATTTGCATTGCCATAATACAGACTGGGGCTGTGAGAGAGCGTTACTTACCTCTCCTTCAGCTCCTGTCAGCTCCCTGCTCCGCGCCGTCCGTTCAGCACCTCGGTCAGCTCCCAGTGTAAGTCTCGCGAGAGCCGCGGCTCTCGCGAGACTTACAGTGTGAGCTGACAGAAGATCTGACGCGGAGGAGGAGAGAGCTGACAGGAGCTGCAGGACAGGTAAGTGCTCTCCGCCAGCACCCCCCCCCCCCACTGAACTGCCAACTGCCAATGATTGTGAAGCTGCCTTAAGCTTGAATCCTGGCAACCTCAGAGCCCTGTACCGGAAATCAAATGTTCTGTATATGTTGGAGAAATACAAGGAAGCTTATGATGCAATAGCCAGCTGCTCCCTCACTGCCCCGCAGGTAGGACATGCAAAGCAGAATATTTGTTTCCTGGTTCCTTCTCTTTGTTAAACTGGTTAAATGTCAGTTAAGTAAACCTTGCAGTTCAATGCATTGTAAGACTAATCACTTTGTCTCCCTTAAGTCTTTAAAGGACATAGTGTAGCTCCGCAACCTTTATGGTAATTTAATATGTGGAAATAACTTTTTGTAGCAACACTTTTGTGGGTCCCTAGGAAAGCGTCTGACATGTTTTAGGAAAAGGTTTCAGACACAGATGTAGGTTATGGAATATCCAAAAAAGCTGTATTTTACCGTAATCCTAGTCAGTCTTAACTTCCATTTTTACCTTTTGCACTACCAGGACTTTAAATAAACGTGGGGAATCCCTTAGCACATTGTCTTATTCAGGCAGCTATGTGTAATCAATCTGTTTATCAAAAGGCAAAAATACTTATCAGAATGAAGTGAGTTGAGAATAAAGGGAAAACCCATTTTTCTAGTAAGTTCGAAAGGGACTGAAAATTCTATGCAAACACAATGACAGGTTGAGTCTTACAAACCTGAACAGTCCCAAAGCTGCACATCTTAGAGAACCATATACACACACGCTGCACTCATACGCACACGCTGTACTCATACGCACACGCTGCACTCATACGCACACTGCATTCATACACACACTGCATTCATTATACACACACTGTAAATAAATATTCAATTGATATATTTTTTTTAGGATCTAATTTTATTTAGAAATTTACCAGTAGCTGCTGCGTTTCCCACCCTAGTCTTATACTCGAGTCAATAAGTTTTCCCAGTTTTTTGAGGCAAAATTAGGGGCCTCGGCTTATATTCGGGTCGGCTTATACTCGAGTATATACGGTATAAAGTTCCACAAAATAAATGCTAGCCAAAAATTCGGGAATAGCACGGATAGCTCAAATTGGTAATCATAGTGGTCTATTTATTCAATACCAAATTGCCCATACTAAATTCCATGCTAAATGAGGAAAACATTCTGTTCTATACAGTCCACGTAGACTGCAAAATCTTGACATTATTCACACTATTTAACAATGTTGCTGAGCAAACTCTTAAAGTGCTAGCAGCAAGTGGATAAATAGTTTTTTTTCTTTTTTTTTTTTTAAACCTTGGCCGTATGACATTTAATCATATAGTAGCTGGTAAGCTAAAATTTTTTTTTCAAAATAAAAAATCATGCGGGAATCATATGACCACCATAGGACTATAAGGGAGGTATGAAACCTCCTTTAGGTGCCCAGCTGCCATGCTGTGGGTGGGGGAATGTCTAGTAAACAGTAAACACTATAATTAAAAACTAGCAACTGGTCATGTTGATGGGGCCTGTAAAATACTAGGATAGGATGAACTGTCAATGGTCCCCCCTCATGCCCTCAATGACAGACATCAGGCTGGGTCTTAAAGTAATTTTTGGGGAGTTGCCAGACCATTGTCTACCATCCGACCCCTACTTGTGGCATGCAGGTGGGGTTCTATAATAAAACATGGGGGCATTAATATGTAAATCATATAAAAATAATAAAGCATAAGTTGAATGAAATACACCAGTATTAAAATATACAGATGCCTGGTTTACTACTAAATATATCTATAAAATTGAATAGTATTCATGACCTTTAGTGTTCTCCAATCCCCATTTCAGCCCACACAAATGTGTTTTTTCCAAAACTTAAATGATTGCATTTAGTTCCCACTCCATCAAACATGACCATTTCATCTTTATTGATCTCAAATAAGACTCCACCTGGCAGAATTCAGAGAAAATAAAGGATCCATCATTAAACTGGAATCATTAAATAGACATTAATAGGCCGCAATCTCATATAAACATATTTCAACTGCAGCTGTTCTTCATTTGTTGTTTTATAAGCTTTATATTTATTTCCTTATTATTTAAATTTCGAGAACAGGAAAAACTGTGCTGCTATTCTTTGTTTAACACACTACATGACCACATCATCTTCTTATGAGACACACAGACCATAAAACATATTACGGCAGTTTATGATCCAGTTGTTGTGTTTCAGAAGAACAATAAACATTTATTACCCTCTAAAAAGACAATGGTTATTAAGAGACAATTTAGTTGACTTGCAAAATGTCCTCCATATCTGACCATGAGATCAACTACATTTATTCATCAATGGACAATTCAATAGGGAATGAAGGCATGTTAGCACAAACAAAAGAAAATGAAAAGGTAAGGTCTGCTGCACTCAAACTCCCAAGAACATCTGTGATTCAAACAACAGGAAAGTACTGAAGGCAGCAAGGGGAGCAATTAGTACTGGCAATGAAAAGTGAACTTTGGGTTTTCATTGACATGTTTTTTTCTAGTTTTGTAAGCACAATCTCATGCAGTTCAACAATAATAAAAACAATACTAAAATACAAAAAATATCTTACTTGTACTTCAGTATTACAAATTCACAACATGTGATATTTTTCTAGACAGATGACCATTAACCAAATATGATCACAGTATATAAAATGCTGGACTTTGCCAAACACATCAGTGTAAACTTTTCTGGCATAGCTGTCTTCTGAAGGTCAAGAGTGTTTCACTATTTGTACCATAATTATAAATACAGTAAAATGTGGGTGGTTAAACGGATACTATAGGCACCAAAACAACTTCAGCTTAATGAAATAATGTTGGTGTATAGATCATACCCATGCAATCTGCTCCAATTTTCTGCCATTTAGTAGTTAAGTTACTTTGTTTATGCAGCTCTAGGCACACCTCCCTGCATGTGATTTTCATGGCCTTCCTAAATATTTATTGTAAAGAAAGTGCTAATGTTTAAACTTCCTTTATTGCACATTCAGTTTAATATAGAATTTCCTATCTCCTGCTCTGTAAATAGCCTTCTATGCCCTGCAGAAGCCTCCAGTGTGTGATTAAAGTTCCATTTACAGAGCAGGAGATACACATGTCTAAAGGAAGCGCACATCTGATTGAAAATGCAACCATATTTAATGCATACTGTGTCAGTCACAGAGTGGTGGTGTGGCTGTAGATGCATAAACAGAAACACACGTTATTTAATTCCTAAATGGCAGAGAATTGAGCAGTAAAACAACAGGAGCATAATCTATTCTTTACACTAACATTGCTTCATTAAGCTAAAGTTGTTTTGATGCCTTTAGTATTTTAACCTGATTGACTAATAAAAGAAAGATAAAAATTTCCAGAGAACCCATATAAAATTAAATACATTTTTATCAAATAGCTATTAAAAGTACCTTATATCTAAAATAGTTAAATCAGGCATGTAAGTCCAAATTCATGATACTCACTGACAGCTCTAAAATATGGTTATTAACCTAGTCATGATGCTTTTTTGGCACCATAAAATAAAAAAGTCAACCTGGATTGTGTTGCGCAAAAAGCAAAAAAGTATATTAGCTTGAAGTTGCTACAAACTTGCTATCCCCCTAGTAACATGTAAAATAACTTGAAGGAATGGAAAAACACATTAATTGATAGACCAATCTTTATCAAATCACCACAGCTATTAGCTTAAAGAATGATGCTTACATATATATATACGTACATTGTGTAGTACTGTAGACAAAAACAACTACCAAGTATGAACTGTAACATTATTTAGTCTTATTTAAATGCTTTTAGTATGCACTCAGTACAGCATTTACCTCCAATTTGTAATGAATTACTTCATCTAGTTACTGTAAGGAATCTGCATTGAAGAAGATAAGTAATTGTAGTGTGCAGCTTGCATAAATGTCCACCTCAAATCCTTTCAACTACTTTATACAGTCAACAATATTTTTTTTTTTGCATCCTCCGAAAGCAGTTACATCTTTTGTCAAGATACTAGCTGTGGCAGATTCAAGAGGATTTTTTGTTATCAATTGATATGATATTAAAAGATCTGCCTTTTTTAATCAATTGCTTAGTATCCTTGTTATAAAGGGTATTGAAGTGTTGCGGCCATCTGGTGGACTGTGTTACAAACTGTCAGGGTACCTAAAGTCTCTACCTCCGAGAGAGGTAGAGACTTAGACGTCCATCCATCCGGACGGGCTGTTTCCTCTGTTCCTCGCGGTCCATCCGGTCACGTAAACGCCGGCCGCGAGGGACTCACTCCCTTTTCTAGCATGACGTCCGGAAACCGACGTCATGACGCCAACCCAGAACGACCTGTCACTCAATCCTTCAGAGACTAATCAGGACTCGTCGGAGGCGTGTCTACCCTTCCGAGCCAGGGTATTTAAACTTGCTTCTCCCATTTGCTCATTGCCCTGTCGTGGTTCTAGTCTGCCTAGTCACACAGTGCTCTTGTATTTCTGTTATCCCTTTGGTTCTGACCCGGCTTGTTTGACTTACTCTGTTTATCTCTGTTACCCTTGACCCGGCTTGTTCCTCGCTTACCTGTCTTCTCGTTCCCTCGACCTCGGCTTGTCTTTGACTATTCTCTATATTCTCCGTACGTTAGTCCGGCCATTCTAAGGTCCGGTATACGTATCCTGTACCTGTTTGTACTCTGCGTGTTGGATCCCTGTCCCGATCCTGACATTACGACAGGGCCAATGGATCCTGCAAGTACAAACAGTCAGCTTGGTCCTTCTGATCCTAGGTTCGAGGCCATGGAGCACAGAATGGATCAGATGGCGCTAGCACTACAGGCGTTATTGTCTCGTGCTAATAACCCGCCAGAGGAGACGCGTACTACTTCTATTTCTCCTGTGAGCTCAGGCCTAGAGGTAGCCACTGTAGGTGCCTCATCCCGTATTACACCACCAGTACGTTATGGTGGCTCACCTTAGAAGTGTCGTGGTTTCCTTAACCAGATCAGTATCCACTTTGAATTACAACCTCGCTCCTATCCTACAGATAGGGCGAGGGTTGGATTTATTATCACCTTACTCATTGAGAAAGCTCTGAGATGGGCCAACCCATTATGGGAGAATGATAACCCTTTGGTATATAATTATAATGCCTTTGTAGCTGCCTTTAGAAGAACTTTTGACCCTCCTGGTAGAAAGGTCAATGCAGCTAGATTACTGTTGCGCCTGAGACAAGAGAACCGAACTCTTGTGGATTATGCACTAGAGTTCAGGTCTTTGGCGGCAGAAGTTAAGTGGAACGAGCAGGCATATATAGATGTATTTTTGAATGGGTTATCAGATGTAATCCTCGACGAGGTTGCTACTAGAGAGCTTCCTGAAAATTTGGAGGATTTAATTTCATTCATTTCTCGTATTGATGAGCGTTTAAGAGAGAGACAGAACACTCGAGAGAGGAACCTTAGACCTTCATTTAAATTAGCTCCCGCATTGCAAAGTCCTGATTCCACTACCTCACTATGTCCTGAACCTATGCAGATAGGCAATACTCGCCTCTCAGAGGAGGAGAGGCAATACAGGAGAAGGGAGGGATTATGCATGTATTGTGGAGTCAGAGGTCACCTACGCCTGAATTGTCCTAATCGTTCGGGAAACGCTCGCACCTAAGTTTCTCTAGAGGACAGGCCTTGGGTGTTTCTATTTTGTCCTCTACGCATAATTATAAAGATCACAGGCTTCTGCTACCAGTTTCTTTAACTTGGGAAAGGGGAATACTAAGGACCATGGCTTTGATAGATTCCGGTGCTGCTGAGAATTTTATCGATCAAGCCTTTGCTACTAAACACACTATCCCATCCCAGTTAAGGGATACACCCTTGGCCGTTGAGGCCATAGATGGTAGACCTTTACTTGAGCCTGTTATCTCTCGTGAGACCATCCCAGTTAGCTTAACTGTTGGGATCTTACACGAGGAAAACTTATCGCTTATGCTTATTTCATCCCCTTCTGTTCCCATAGTCCTGCGTTACCCATGGTTAAAAAGACATAACCCTATTATTGATTGGGAGTTAGGGGAGATACTCTCATGGGGCCAGGGTTGCCAGGAGAATTGTTTACGGAGTGTTTCCCCATTGGGTGTAATTAACACACCAGGTAGTTCTACCCAGTCTACAGAGTTACAGATACCTAGACTTAAAAGCAGTATTCGACAAAAAGAATGCTGATACTCTACCCCCACACAGGACCTTTGATTGTAAAATTAACTTACTACCTGGTACCATGCCTCCGAGGGGCAATGTATACCCCCTATCCACTAAGGAGAATTCAGTTCTAGAGGAGTATATTCGGGAGAATCTAGACAAGGAATTCATTAGGAGATCTTCTTCTCCTGTCGGGGCTGGGTTTTTTTTTGTTAAAAAGAAGGATGGTTCACTAAGACCTTGCATTGATTACCGAGGTTTGAATAAGATAACCATCAGAAATGCCTATCCGATTCCCTTGATTACCGAGCTGTTTGATCGTCTGAAAGGCTCTAAAATTTTCACCAAGTTGGACCTCAGAGGGGCATATAACTTGGTGAGAATCCAGCAAGGACACGAGTGGATGACAGCGTTCAATACCCGTTATGGGCATTATGAATACACGGTCATGCCTTTTGGTCTTTGTAACGCACCTGCAGTATTTCAGGATTTGATTAATGAGGTTCTTAGGGAATTTCAACATGATTGTGTTATTGTATACCTGGATGACATACTGATACACTCTAGAGAGGTTGAGACCCACCACAGACAGGTCAGAAGGGTATTACACAAACTCCTGCAGCATGGCTTGTACTGTAAATTGGAGAAATGTAGCTTTGACCAGTCTCAGATAGACTTTCTTGGATACGTGATTTCTGGGGAAGGCTTTAAGATGGACCCTGACTAACTCCAGTCCATTTTAGAGTGGCCTTTGCCTAAGGGACTCAAGGCTATCCAGAGGTTTATTGGTTTCTCCAATTATTATAGGCGCTTCATTAAGGGATACTCTTCTATTATTGCACCTATTACCAATATGACCAGACAGGGGGTTGACACTAAGACTTGGTCTAATGAAGCTCTCGCTGCTTTCAAGACTCTCAAGGATCTTTTTGCTTCTGCTCCAATTCTAGTCCATCCTGATACGACTCTGCCGTTCCTACTCGAGGTCGATGCCTCTGAGACAGGCGTAGGGGCTGTTCTGTCACAAAGGTTAGGGGTGGATAAACCACTACACCCTTGTGTTTTTTTTTCTAAGAAACTGTCTGGTCCTGAAAGTAGATATGACATTGGCGACAGGGAACTGTTAGCGGTCATTATGGCCTTAAAGGAGTGGAGACATTTATTGGAGGGGACCTTACATCCTGTTACTATTTTGACGGATCACAAGAACTTGTCTTATATTGGGGAAGCCAAGCGACTGTCCGCCAGACAAGCTCGTTGGTCCTTATTCCTGACTCACTTCAATTATGTGCTTACTTATAGACCTGGTTCTAAGAACTCCAAAGCCGATGCTTTGTCTCGCCAATATGAACCTTCTACTATATCTGAACCGGTTCTTTCCTCTATAGTTCCGAAATGCAATATTATCGCCAACACGAATCTCAAGATTCACTCTCCGTTACTTGCCGAGATCATTAAACTGCAACATCTAGCTCCTAAACAGACTCCTGAAGGTCGACGTTTCGTTCCTCCTGTTCTACAACTGGAACTGTTGCAATGTTTCCACAACAGCAAGGTGGCTGGACATCCTGGTATTCGCAAGACATATGCTTTGATCTCTAAGGACTTCTGGTGGCCTGATTTACGGAAGGATATTAAAGATTTCATCGGTGCATGTGAGGTTTGTACTAAGACCAAGCAACCTCATACCCTTCCCTGTGGATTTCTGCATCCCTTGGAGGTTCCAGAGAAGCCATGGTCCTGTTTGGCTATGGACTTTATTGGCGATTTACCTATCTCTAAAAAACAGACTGTTATCCTCACCGTGGTTGACAGATTCACCAAGATGGCTCACTTCGTTCCTCTGCCTAAACTCCCGTCTTCTCCCGAATTGGCGGAGATATTCGCAAGGGAGATTTTTCGATTACATGGGATACCCTCCCAAATTGTATCTGACAGAGGTTCCCAATTTGTTTCCCGTTTTTGGAGGTCCTTCTGCTCTCAACTGGGTATCAAATTTAATTTCTCTTCTGCCTATCATCCTCAGTCTAACGAAGCTGCTGAACGCACCAACCAAAAGATTGAACAATATTTACGTTGTTTTGTTTCCGAACACCAGGACGATTGGGTTGGTTTGATTCCTTGGGCGGAGTTTGCACACAACAATCTTGTTTGTGATTCTACTCGTTCAAGCCCCTTCTTCATGAATTATGGCTTTCATCCATCTATTCTTCCTTCGGCTTCTTCTTCCCAGGGGGTGCCATCGGTTGATGTTCATGTTGCCAATTTGAGGAAGTTGTGGGATCAGTCTCGACAGATTCTTCTGCACAATTCTATGCTGGTTAAGAAACACGCTGATAAACGTAGAAGGGCGGCTCCGGTGTTTGTTCCAGGTGATAGAGTATGGTTGAGTACAAGAAACATCCGTTTAAAAGTGCCTTCCATGAAGTTCGCTCCTCGTTATATTGGACCTTACAGGGTGCTAACGCGCATTAACCCAGTTGCGTATCGTCTAGCTCTTCCAACTGCCTTACGCATCCCTAACTCATTTCATGTTTCATTGTTGAAACCACTAGTCTGTAACAGATTTTCCTCCACATCATCCTCTCCTCGCTCTGTTCAGGTGGAGGGTCAGGAGGAGTATGAGGTTAACTCTATTATCGATTCTCGAATCTCCCGGGGGAGAGTACAATATCTGGTCGATTGGAAGGGATATGGTCCTGAGGAGAGGAGTTGGGTACCTCAGGAGGATGTTCATGCTCCTCGTCTCCGCAGGGCGTTTCACTCCCGCTTCCCATCTCGTCCCGGTTCCTTCCGCCCGGTGGGCGTATCTGAGAGGGGGGGTACTGTCAGGGTACCTGAAGTCTCTACCTCCGAGAGAGGTAGAGACTTAGACGTCCATCCATCCGGACAGGCTGTTTCCTCTGTTCCTCGCGGTCCATCCGGTCACGTAAACGCCGGCCGCGAGGGACTCACTCCCTTTTCTAGCATGACGTCTGGAAACCGACGTCATGACGCCAACCCGGAACGACCTGTCACTCAATCCTTCAGAGACTAATCAGGACTCGTCGGAGGCATGTCTACCCTTCCGAGCCAGGGTATTTAAACTTGCTTCTCCCATTTGCTCATTGCCCTGTCGTGGTTCTAGTCTGCCTAGTCACACAGTGCTCTTGTATTTCTGTTATCCCTTTGGTTCTGACCCAGCTTGTTTGACTTACTCTGTTTATCTCTGTTACCCTTGACCCGGCTTGTTCCTTGCTTACCTGTCTTCTCGTTCCCTCGACCTCGGCTTGTCTTTGACTATTCTCTATATTCTCCGTACGTTAGTCCGGCCATTCTAAGGTCCGGTATACGTATCCTGTACCTGTTTGTACTCTGCGTGTTGGATCCCTGTCCTGATCCTGACACAAACACAGACTACTTGGCAATTACCCAACACAATCCAGTTTGATTTAATGTGCAAACAGGGTGTGAGATGACTAAGAACATTTAACATGTCCATCAGTTAGTTCCCGCTCAGATTTAAAAAACAAGTTGTATCTTAAAATCTTAACAGGGATATTAGGTACCATATGGATACAGGAAAATGTGGTTTTGCACACACAATGGATAACTGATGAGATAATCTGTAACATAGACAACTATCATAGGGCAATATGCATAAAACCAGTATCTGGTATGAAAAATAATTGGGAGCACTCACACTTTAGAGAGCCATATAAGTTGGCTCTCTACTGTAGTAGCATGTAGAATACTCAGTCAACGATACTGTAGTTGGAATGGTCCCCCAGGAACAAGAATCAAATTCTGTCCTGAATGAAAACAGGTGGTCCTGAAATGAAGGCTGTCAGCGATTTCTGCTAAGGTAATAACTGGGAACCCTGGAGACAGTAATGGCGACCTCAAGCTCTTCTTCCTCACGATACCATGTTCGGATACTCAGCCCCTGGCTCCATGAGCCTTGGATTGCATGCGTAAGCTCACTCAGCTTCTCTCTGCACTTCCAGTTCCCGTGGTTTCTCCTCACCAGGCACTTCCGGCTCGAGCTCCGCACATCCAGTTCTTTTCATATTGTTATTGCATATTGTTTAGCGCCACTTACCCTATTGTTTGTGCTTGCATATTAGGTACCATAGTAGATCTCATCTGCATTGTAGATCTCATCTGCTGATCAAATGGTAGTCAAGCACTGAACTATATGGCTGCTTCCCTCAAATTGAGAGATACATCAACTTCAGACAATCATCCCAGCCTTCGTTGGTACTTGCCATAGGGTTGTATTTTTACCCATCAAGACACAATGAACAAGGGCTATAAATCATTTTTCTAAAACAATATTCCAATGTTAACATACACAGTCAGTGTAAATAGTGCTTATCCTTATTCTTATTTTCAGTAAATTTAGTTACTGGCCTAGATATAATTATGCTTTTTAAATTAGAAATATTTTTACAGATGTCCAAAGTTCACTTTTCATTGTTTTTACTAATTGGTCCCTGGCTGCAATCAGTACTATAAATGAGTCTTCTTTCATTTTCATCTCAATTTTTCTTTGTGACTCAAATGTAGCTTTATTTTCAAAATAATGCTCTTGATTTGTTTTATTTTGGTAATACTAATATGCTTTAATTTATTTAAAAAAAATAAAATCCATTCACATTTTTGCAGTGGATATGCTGACCCATCATATTTTTCTGAGAAGCTTTGACACTTCTATGTCCTTACCTAGATGTGGAACACATTAGTTAAAGCGGTACCAAGTTGTGAGGCTCAGTTACATTCTCCGCCGGTTTTATTGAGACATAAAGATGGGGGTGCTCTCTTCTCTAGTGTAACAAAATGTATTAGAGTGGTCTCAGGTGTCACCGATATGTTATTTTAAGAAATAACAAGTATTTAATTAATCGACAAAGGTGGAAGTCCAGTGAGACCACAATACACGTCATTGTTCAATAAACTAATTTGCTCAAAATGCATGAAAACACCTGATGTCTGTATCATAACTCTAATTAACCGTCACTATTATTAGGAAAATCGTCAGGAAGCGAATACTCTGCGAACAAAGACCAATACGTGGTAAATACTGGTAATTAATTTAATCATAAAGTTCATCTTCCACAGCTGAAGGATAGTGTGAAAGCTGAACTTTTAATGTTCATGTTGAACTATTATGAAAACATATGTGTGCCATTTGCTGATTTAGGTTAATTTGCAAAGTGATAATGCAAACTAACACTTACACTTTAAAAGTTATTTGGTAAATGTCTTACCTTCTTGAGATTTTTCAACAATATAATTGAAAAATAAAACATTCAGTGATCCTCCCCTAATAATTACACATCAAGCTCCATGGCACCGTATCAACTGTTTTTTTACTTTCTTTTTGATCACCTGTAGAAGCAGTCTCTTTTCAAATTAGATTCCTATGTTACTATGGCCTCAATTTATTATTTTTTATATAAGATTTTCAAATGATTTAATATTTTGGAATAAACCTTTATAATTATTTAATGTTTTGAAAATAGTTAATGTTTTTCCTTTTAGTACAATGAGAACACACTGTTCTCAGTCCCTCCCGCTGATTCGACTGTCGGAACACCCCTACGTGCGTGATGACGTAATGCCAACATGTAGACGTACTCCACTATATGGCGTCCCGTTACCATAGAGATGCTAAACACCGAAAATTGAAAGTGACAGTGAGATTGTGTGGATTAAAATCATACATGGAGGACAAAAAACAAAAAGAAATAGATACAGATTAATTGTACCCAGTATACAGGAGTATTAGACTCATGGTCCTGGTATGCAAGAGTAGATAGGCTAAGATACATATCCTCCATCACTCTCATCTGTTTCTTTATCCTTTTTCTCTTGCTCTTTCTCTTTTTTTACTTTACTCTTAGTATGTTTCACTTACTCCTTTACCTCGAGCAATAGCCCTCTGTTAATACTTTCAATTGCTAGCCTATCTACTCTTGCATACCAGGACCATCATAAAACCCTTTTTATGATCCTGAAGAAAGTCCTTAAGGAGGACTGAAACATTGATCCTGTTTTTAATGAATTTGGAATAAAAGTACATTTTTATTGAAAGACCCTGAGTGCAGCCATCTACTTTTGGATTTTGGATATTGGAGCCCTGGTAGTTCATCCAGCCACGTAGTTTTGCAGCCTGAGTGCAAGGTGTTGTAGCATATATATATATATATATATATATATATATATATATATATATATATATATAGAGAGAGAGAGAGAGAGAGAGAGAGAGAGAGAGTTTAAAAAATATATCTTAGCATTTAAAGTTGTTAAATGTGCTGCACTTGAACAATCAAGTTGCAACTGCAGACATCACCCACCAAGATGGGAATACGCTCAACCAATCAAACGCTTCACATCAAGGTCTATAACATAGCATTTTCTGAAACAAACTCCTGCCCAATTACAAACATAGGCCGTGATGTGAAGCTTTTGATTGGTTGAGCGTATACCCATCTTGGTGGGGGATGTCTGCAGCTGCAACTTGATTGTTCAAGTGCAGCACATTTAAAAACTTTAAATGTTAGGATATATTTTTTAAAAGCTTGAAACATCCCTTTAATATGTTTTTCGCTGGCTAACAATAATTATTTTGCGTTTGCAAAACGATAAGTCAATACCACCCTAAGGAAAAGTTATGAAATAGAAGGCATGACATCGAGTTATGCTTGTCATGATTGAATGTTAAAAAATGTCAGATTTGAAATCTGTCTGAGAACAAGACATTTCCAAATATTGTGTCATCGTAGAGAGAGAGATGGCAAGACTGGCCACGGTTACTATTGTAATAGAACAGCTACTGGAGGCCATTGTTATACCATCTAAAGATTTGCCAAGGGCAATACCTCTTCTAAAGAAAGACTTAGACAAAAGAGAATAGGCTCCCAAAAGGAATATGCATGATTCTATTCAAGTACCTGTGCTGAGTATCAGAATGATAAAACAAGAACAGTATTTTTGTTAATGTACAGCTGGCTCTGTTTAATATGCTGTGTAGTCAATGTGAATGTTCAGTACAAGATAGGAAGGTTTTGAACAGTGAATCTAGTAGTTAAAATAAAGTTATTGACTGGAGTCAAGAATGTTTAAAATATGTTCTCCACTTTTCCTCTGAACTATAATAAAAAAAATGTCTTTCTTTCTTTCTTTCTTTCTTCACTGCAGCTGCCGTCTCACGTGCTCAATTCCCACAGCCTCACCGTCGCTTTATATTGAAAAGGGGATAGGAAGTTAGACAGGCACACCTCCCTACACCTCCTTGTGTAAATTCTATCAATGGGACAGTCAGTACAGGCAGTTAATTTGAGTCCGCCATTTGAATTGTATAAACGTTCAATAAACATAAAGTTGTAGAAAACTACAACTCATGGTCAGTGGGTTGTCCTGCTTAAATGGGTTGTCCTGCTTAAATGAGAAAGAAGAGATGCATCCCTATTACCTGATTTTATCATAAACAGCCATTTCCTTTCACAACCTTGTTCATTCTTAAAACTCTTATTGAAGAGAGAGAGTCTTATTGAACATGCAAAGCACCCACCGCATATTTGGGAAACACAATCATATACCACTTTTTTATAATTCTTTTTGGAGTGCAGAGTAATATACAAGCTCAAGCAATGACTTGTAGTACACAGTAATCACAGTATCCAAACACAGGTATCAGCAGTCAAGAATTTTTTTTTTTATTTTTTTTAAAAGGAGGAACATGAGTAAAACCATAAAAAGTTATAACAAGATGATTTCCCCAGGAGGCCCCCACTGATAGAGTACAAGGGTTTAACAGAAAGAGTGGCATGACTGGAGATTTAGGCTAAACAATTAAGAGCTGCAGACAAAAACAGCAACTATGTAGGCAGCCAGAGGTAGTGAGGACTCAAAGGCTCAACTCCTAGCCCAGTCCCAAAAACTCCTTCATCCAATGCCCTGCAAAGGTAGAGCACAGGCAAACCGAAGGGCACAGCTCCAGGATGCAGATAGGCAGGTCGGGTCTTCTGTCTTGTTTGGAGTCCCCGGATAGACAATTTATATAGAGGAATGTGATCTGGACTACTGAATTGCCAACTGAGGAAGCTGCATCCAGCAATAAATGTCTTGGCATTGAGGCACTGGACTTAAGAGGACTGTGATAAGTGCAATTGATTATTTTAATTAATGTTTTAAGCTGTTTTTATTATGATTTTCAATAAATAAGAATTGTAAGCACTATTTGGCAGTCTGTCCACTCCAGGCTTCTAGATCACTGTTTGGGAGGTGTCACCCCAGAAATCGGCACTAAGTGTTATCACCTTATAGCCAAGAATTACAGGGCTCTAAATAAGGTGAGTCTATATGTTACTGTGGTATTATGATCAAATTTGTGTTTAGGTATACTACACTATCATTTCTTGTGTGTATTTTCTGTTGGCTTTTGAGAATTACCCACGTTGGAAAAAGGTGGCGTGCTACTTGTTAAAGGCACTATTGTGCAACTATTGAGCCTTATACAGTCAGGCTCTAATAAATGTGAGTTTAACCACCAAATTAAACCTTGCACGTTACACTTTATACAGAACCATGTGCACTTTGCTTTTTCTGTTTCATAAGCTCCAAGTCAATACTTAGATTTCCACTGTATCTCTTAGGGTAAGAACCATTGTATTTTTAGTTGTTTTTAAAGCACTCCACAAATTGTTTGATAAGTGTATCAATTATAAGATACCGGTTAATATATATTACTGAAGGTCAGGGATAAAAGGTATTCCTTCACGTGTGTTTTGAGCTGCTACATATATATATATATATATATATTTTTTACTCTTTTGAAGCGCTAAACTCACACTCACTCTTTTTAGAGTTTTTATCTTTATAAACATTTAAAGATCTAGATAGTCCACATAGACATATTTTAGAAAACTCAGATAATAGTGAAAGATAATAGTGAAAGACGGGAAAAAAGGCACAAAAAAGTCACTTGTTAAGTTAATGGAATTCTTTGGGTGGCCACAGAATTTTTGCCAGAGATCTGTTTAACATTTGTGGTTACAAAACAAAGGATATCAATACAATGACTTAAATTTAGAATACAACCACAGTTAAATATCTCTCCTGATATACGTATGCACAGTCCAAGAAGCCATTCTCCTGGGCAAACTTAATTCACAAAGAGTCTCCATTGATGCTTCATATAAAAACAATGTCTATGTCCATTACCTCACTTTGGACAAGTCAACTGTTAATAGTATACTGGTGAATGGAAAGAATTTTAACATTTTCCCAGCAAAATTAAGGTTGTATGTTATGTTTAAAAATATAAATTTGAATATGGAATCAACCATTGAACAGAAGGTATTGTAAGAATAAACACTGAATTAAGTTGTAATATTCACTCTTGTTAAAGTGAAACTAGTAAAGAACAGTTTGAAGGGACACTGTAGGCACCCAGACCAGGTCAGCTCATTAAAGTGGTCTGGGTGCTATGTCCCATGTCCCTTAACCCTACAGTGGTCATTATTGCAGTTTCCGAGAAACTGCAATACTTACCTGCTAGGGTTAACTCCTTCTCTTGTGGCTGTCAACCACTTTTGGTTGCTTGAATGATGCTGGACGTCCTCACGCTATGCATGAGGAATTCCAGCATAACCGGAATCCCCATATTAAAGCATTTCTTATGAGGAATCCTAATGCAGCCATTGCCGCGCATGCGCATTAGATCTCCCCTGCCGGCTGACGTCGGCGGGGGAGGAGCGCGGGCATAGACTGACCCAGTGCCGAGGAACATTGGTGCTGGATTAAGGTAAGTGACTGATGGGGTTTTAACCCCTTTAGCGCTGTGTGAGGGGGGTGCAAGGGAGGGGGCCACTGAAGAAACCTATAGTGCCAAGAAAACGGCTTTGTTTTCCTGGCACTATAGAATCCCTTTAATAAGTTACCAATTTTATCACTCATTTGGAGGAGTGAAGGAAAAGAGAATTTTACAAAATGTAACAATGCAGCCTGGAATGCTTTTTGTTTGATTGTGAATGTGTCTATGTGGCTTTTAACTCTAATTTAAGCCTAACACCACCAATGTTTAAACACTTAAATAGTATAGATAGCTTTATGTACAGTTTGCTCAATTAGAAATATATAAACATATTAGGTATATAATCGGTATATAATAGGTACTTTTTAAATTGTTTTATACACCCCATTGCGTAACAATGTATATAGACCACAAATGCTTTGCACCCTATTTATGCAAAATATGGAAATGTACCCCAATCAGCACCTCCCCATTTTTAATTTACTCCAACTTTTTTTTTAGGATTTTACTGAATCCTGTTAGATTTGCCTCCATGTTGTTTATTCTATGTACCTGAAATAAATGTAGGTATTCACCTACTTTCCTGGAAAATGGTGATCTGATACATAGTTGCCCAGTGGAAGGAAGCAACTATCTATATATGCTGTATACGTATTGTGATTTTGGTTTTCAGTTTTCCCATGATTCCATGGATTTCCATTCAACAGCAAACACAGAATGGCTGATATATTTCAACCAATCTGTTTGAAACAGCTTGAGTTTCCAACTACACATATGTGATCATGTGCACATATACTAAATGAACCCTCTCTACAAAGGAAAATGCTCAGCCATAAGTATTAGCAAGTGGCTTCCATTTATTAAATGCAAATATAGATGAATATACTGCACATTTAAATACAGTAATGGTTTATTGCATTTTATTTGTTTCGCTTCTACCAATATATAATAAAGCTTTTAATTTTATTCCTCTGGATTACATGTAATTGGCGTTTAGTTATCCTGTTGGCAAAGACTAGAATGTAGTTTTTATAGTCCTCTTTGTTATATGAGCATTCATTTCCATTAGTATCTTGAATATCTTCTATTTTCTCACATTTCAAACATTAAAAATAAACTTAATTTCATGAATTAAAACAACAAAGACTAGAGGCTCCAACTGTATGCCGTTAGTATTATCATGATATGAAAAGTACTAAGTAACAATATCACAAAGTAATTACCCAACACTTTCATTTTGTTAATTCATTTAGATTTTAATACATCCATGTCTCTTTCCCAGTATTTCTTAGATAACGGCACACTCCTACAAAGTAATTGTTTATTAGTCATTATTACATGTATAAACAACTATATGCAAAATTATTTGAACTGTACGTTGATATTATTTACAAGTTAATTGTGTTTTTGTAATTAGATGTCTCTTGATTAGCTCCAGAAAACTGCTACAGCTGGGTTCACAGAATGCAGATCTAGAAATCTCTAAAGAACTAAGTATACCATATTACAAACTGATTAACATTATAAAAGGGAAGGAATAATTTATAGTGGATGAAATTAGTGTCATCTTATTTTGTCCCCAGAGTGTTAACACTCATTAATAGGTATCTCTTCATACAGAATAGATGAATCTATTATCATTTATTCGTTTAGTATTTAGTTTACAGTGATTCAAATTAAATGTAGAAAGGTATATTGCTCTTGACGGCTTGACGGCTTGATCGATGAGGAGTTGTCGGCCCTACGTACCAAGGAGGCTATAGAGTTGGCTCCGCTGCATCCATCGGGGATCATCAGCAATATCTTCCTGTTGGAGAAAAAGGGTGGCCAGATGTGCCCTGTAATCAATTTGAGCCCACTCAATTCCAGGGTATGCTACCGACATTTCAAGATGGAGGGCATCCACCTCCTCAGAGACTTGCTCCTACTGGATTTGAAAGACGCATACCTGACGGTGCCAGTGAACCAAGTTTCAAGGGACCTCCTGCGGTTCCGTTGGAGGAATCACATATGCCGCTTCACCTGTCTTCCATTTGATCTCTCTTCAGTGCCTTGGTGCTTCATCAAGCTGCTACGTCCTGCGATGGCCTGGCTCCACAGTCAGGGCAGTCAGGGCATGTGCCTTATCATATATCTGGACCATATTCTGCTCATGGCTTAGGATCACTCCATTCTCCTACGACATCTGCGATGGATGGTGAATCTTCTGACCCAGCTGAGTTTCCTCCTCAATTGGGAAAAATCCTGTTTGACACCATCCAGATGCATGGAGTTCTTGCTAGAGCCTGGCTAGGGACATAGATCTCATTTCAGCCCCTGTAACGTTGATTCTCCAATTCCTCACATCTCTTTTTAAAGCTGGCCGAGCGTACCGGATGATCAATGTATATAGATCAGCTATTACTTTGGCATATAAAGGCTTTGAGGGTTGTCCAGTGGGACAACACCCCTTAGTGTGCAGTCTTCTATGTGGCTCCTGCCTCTCTCGTCTGCCGAGGCCACGGTATTCCTCCACTTGGGATGTTTCAATCATATTATCGCTGTTTGACTCTTAGTCATCTAATGCGGATCTTACCTTATGCCAATTGTCGGCTAATTTGGTCACTCTTTTTTGCCTGGTATCCTGTAAGAGAGTTTCGGGCGTACGTGCCTTGGATTTTGACACACGTTCCTTCACTCCCGAAGGGGGGACTTTTAATATATCCAGGCGCACAAAGACTTTGATTAGATTGTTATCTTATCCAGCTTTTCCCTCGGCACCAGCGTTGTGTCCCATTGCCTGCTTATGTGAATACGAGGTTCGCACCGGACCGCATTAGTTGTCATCAACTCTTCATCTTTTTCTTTCCATTCGTCCTCCATTCTCTCCGGTGACGAGTACTACCCTGGCTCGTTGGTTGAAATGGGTGTTACAACTGGCAGGAGTAGAGACTTCAGTATTGGGGGCACGGTTGGAAGATCTGTAAATTTTATTTTTGACCAGTGACTCATGTTTTTTCTGGGGTTGTCCGTCAGCTTTGAACTTGCAATATGAGCCTCCGTGTCTTGTTATTACTTGATAAAGATCCCTTTTGGGATCGAAACGCTGCACTTGTTTCCAATAAACCTGTTATTGAAATGAATCCTGAGTGCCTGGACCATGCTTTTGTTCAAAACAGTTTCATTAGGGACAGCCAACCCCAGGTGTGGCAGCACCTGGATCTCAACAAGAGTGCAGTATTTCTCCTCTTTTTCCAATATATTGTTATATGATTATGATTTTGCTATTACATGACGAAAAGTCATGATTTTATTAAAGACACAGAGGCGAGTATTGTCCCACCCTATGTATATTTCTGAATTTGATTACATCTTCCCTCCCTGTTATGTTGTTTGATAAGGTTGGTATTACGGTAAGTGGTGATATTTTTACACTAATGCTTTGGTGGTCAGTATGTTTTGATCATGAGGTTTTTCAAGGTTTTTTCATGATTAGTTTGATAAATAAAGGCCTGTTTATGACTTACATTTGCACTAAGTTGAAAGGACTATAACCATGTGGCTTCTGTTTTATTTATGTTTTCACAGCCTAATCCGGATTCGTGCCATGGATTCCTGATGTTTATCCTTTGACGGAATCTTTTCGGTTGGCGAATTCCTGTTCCTGTTATGTATTTGTTCGGACTTGCTGGATTGTTGCCTGGTTTAAATCTGACTTTATTTAACTGCGATGTTGCTCTGCGGTTGGACTGATTCATCGGTTCCTGTTTTATTGTGTTCGCATCTTCAAAGAAAGAGGAGGATTAAGGAAGGTGCTGACTATTATATTGGGACTTGGTCTGGGAGTGGCTTATATTACTATGTATACCATGTTTTTCTTACGTTTTTTTTATTATTTGCTGCTATTGGTGGACAGTAAAGAAAGGGATATGCAATACTCGCCTCCGTGTCTTTAATAAAATCCTGACTTTTCATCATGTAATAGTAAAATCATGTAATTATATAACTGTAGAGTAATAGCTTCTTGACTGTCATTCTGGGGTCAAGAAGGAATTTGGTTTACTAGTTTGTTGCAAAATTGGAAGTGTTTTTAATTGGTTTATTGGTTGGTTGGTTGGTTGTTTTCTTTTTGCCTTCTTTTGGATCAACAGCAATAAAAAACAGATTTAAAAAATGATGTACTTGATGGACACATGCCTCTTTTCAGCCTTTGTAACTATGATTCTAATGGTCGTTTGTAAATTTGCATTCCCAAAATTACCAGCAGATTCCTTTCTAATACCTATTATTTTTTTATTGTAAACGTGATAATTTTCAAATTATCTATTAGCACTAATTTGTCTGATCCTTTGAAATCAACTGCAAGATAAGGGTTATAGTATAATCTTTATTACTTTACAATCTGTTTCCAGTTGGATTTTGCATTGAATTTGTTTGTTTTTTCACTTTCTTTTGAACCAACAGCATAAAAAAGACTTGAGTTCAGTTTTTAACCTAGAATGTAACAGTAAGATATTGTTTAACCTTAAATGGTCTAATACTAATCTGTGCCATCATATTTGTGCACCATTATTGGTCCTTAACAGGTACCAATCTATACATCATGACATTTACATTTTAAGCAACCCTATCTCTTTGTATTGAACTTATATTGACTGTAGCATTAAAAATACTTGCATTGTTTAGGCATCCAAATTGCAAGGAGAATGCTGTCCTCTAGTTATCTATTTTGTCTTTAGCAAATTGCTCTTGAACATAATTGTGAATGTGATACCAATGCCAGACAGGTCAGTGTGTAGTTTTACCTTTAATCCCCTGTGATTATCATCATTTTGATGCAGTTCTACAATTTGTCTTTCATGTAAATTTACATGAATATTAATATGAAAAGTATGAAGATCTCTAAAGCCATCCCCGTTGTGAATTATTTTAAATATTTATCTGGCTTTACTCCAAAATGATTATCCAAATGACTTTAACCTTTGCCATTGACCGTGGCATATAAAAAAAAAGTTTTGAAAAGCATTTCTTTTATCTAAAATGACACTTGTTTCATGAATATGCTAAGAGTAAGAAATATACTGCAGATAATTCACTTTGGACTTGGTATGTCTTTGGATGATAATAGTGAAAGTTAAAATAGAAAGTCATGCCTTCCAAAAAACAAAACAAAACTGGACATCTAACAGAAATCACTGACAGGTGCACACACATACGACATGCTACAATGACCACCAAATTGTTCAACAAAAAAAGAAAGAATAAAAAAAAAGGGAACTGCTCCAAAAAGTTAATGGAATATCTTTTGACATTTGATTCACTTACTTGAACAATTTTCATTCATTCATATTTCAAGGGACTCTCCAGTGCCATAAAAACAAACCGTTTTCTTGGCACTGCAGGTCCCCTCTCCCTCCCACCCCCCATCCCAAGTTGCTGAAGGGGTTAAAACCCCTTTAGTGACTTACCTGTATCCAGCGCCGATGTCCCTTGGTGCTGGCTCAGGGTCCACCCAAGCTTCTCCACTGCCGGGGGAGACCTATTGAGCATGCGCGGCTGCTGGCAGGGGAGACCTAATGCGCATGCGCGGCATTAGACCTCCCCATAGGAAAGCATTAAAAATGCTTTCAATGCTTTCCTATGGGGATTTCAGCTACGCTGGAGGTCCTCGAATAGCGTGAGAACTTCCAGCGACTTTATAGCAAACTTTTCATGTGCCATAAACATGGAAGTGCCCTCTAGTGGTTATCTAGTAGACAGCCACTAGAGGAGGAGTTAACCCTGCAAGGTAAATATTGCATTTTATGAAAACTGCAATAATTACACTTGCAGGATTAAGGAAAGCGTGAGTTCGTACCCAGACCACTCCAATGGACAGAAGTGGTCTGGGTGCCTGGAGTGTCCCTTTAACCCCTTAAGGACCAAGCTTCTGGAATAAAAGGGAATCATGACATGTCACACATGTCATGTGTCCTTAAGGGGTTAAAGACTGAAAAACACAGTCACAGCAGAATCATACATGCTCATGATTATATAATGAAGCCATATAAGAGATTAGTAAAGATACCCACTAACCGGCCTATTGAAGCGAGCTGTATGTTTAAGATTTGGTTGGGGTAGTTTAGCCATAAAATGGCTTAACGAGCAGCTCAAATTCCTTAGAAAACCAGCATGTCTGTAAGATGAAAAAGTAAACAATTTTAACTGTAAATGCATTATTTTTATGTAAAATACAAATGAAGGGGTTGGTAAACCCATCCTGGAGTTTTAGTATCTATCCAGGGCCAATTCTGGGTGAGTGCAAAGTGCCCAGGCGTTTTGTCGATAGAGGCGGATTGGCAAGTTGTGCAGCAATAGTCTCCAGCCCCCATCGTATTTGATCATGCCCCTTGCATTATGCCCCACACCCTTGCTATTAGTACCTGGTGGCAGACTGGAAGGCGAGAGTTACAAGCTGACAAACTGTTTGAGGACAACTTGGCATGTTGTCTTTAAATAGCTTGTCAGCGTGTAACCTTTGCCTTCAAGCTCTGCAGCCCTGCACCGATTGTCTGGGGCAGAGCCTAAAAAGACCTAACACAAGGGTTGGAGCCTGATGCGAAATACTCTGCCAATATGTTTCTTTCTATCGAGTTCCTGGCTGTTTTGCACCCACCCAAGATCAGCCCTCTATCTATCTGCCTTTCTATCTATCTATCTATCTATCTATCTATCTATCTATCTATCTATCTATCTATCTATCTTTCTGTCTGTCTGTCTGTCTGTCTGTCTATCTATCAATACAGATGAACATAGTATCTTATAATACTTTTTTTAGTGGACTAAGAGAATTTTCAAATGACAAGCTTGTGAGAGAACCTCACTGGACTAATACAGCTACAATCTATATTCTTTCTCTCTCTCTCTTTCTCTTTCTCTCTATATATATACATATCAAGCAATATAGCCAACTGATACTTTGTTCTCTCTAAACTCACATTTATAAGACAGAAGTGTTTATTCCAAAACACAATAAATTGTTCCAAAGTTGACTATGTAAATAAGCTCAATATTTCATTCAGTGAATATAAAACATTGGTTTATTCAGGTATAATCTTAAAATGGATATCACATTTTAAGAGTCATTGAAAAGCCTTAAAACAGTATACATTCGCAAATGATATCTTTTGGGGATTATGTAAGCTACAGCGCAGGCACTTCAAACTGATTGCATCTGAAAGTAATTCTAAGAGTCTTCACACTATTATGTGAAATGAAAAACAAGCTCGCGATTTCTTGGTAGCTATTTAGTCTACATATTTTAACGTCTTTTTAGTTTTCATTAGGGGAAACAACCTTTACAGAAGATAAATCATTTCTGAAATGAATTTCATATAAGATTTAATTTATGAGGTAAAAAAAATAGTGTTTACCCCTCCCACGATACTCTGGGAGTATTTTGCCACAAAATACTGCTAACGGAGTAATAAATTTTTTATGTTTAAAACATTTTATTCTTTGAAAGTCAAACTGAAAAGCAAGTATATTATCTCAAATGATCAATAGTTCACAGTTGCATACGGGTTATGAATCATTGCAAACTGAATAGCAGATCTCTAACATTTAGGTCAGAATAGCTGTTTCTTATTTTTTTAATTTATCATTTTGTCAAATTTTATAAAACTTTTAAATGCCAATAAAAATGAATGCAAGTATCGACAATTATAAACTTTATCATGTAGTGTTGCTAATCTTAACCCCTTAAGGACCGAGGACGGTTCAGGACCGTCATCGGCATTTTTGCATTGCCGACCGAGGACGGTCCTGAACCGTCGTAACCGTCCAATGTACTTACCCGATCGCCGTCGTTCCCCCAGCGGCGATCGGCGGTGCTCGCGTTGTGGGGAGACTGCCTGCAGCCCAGACAGTCTCCCCATGGCGGATTAGGACCCCTGTGGCCATGTGATCGCCCAACAGGGCGACCACATGGTCACAATAGGTGTCCTAGTCTCTGCCTGCAGGGGGACTGTCTGTGCTGACAGGCAGTCTCCCTGCTTAGTGTAAAATCATAAAAAAAATAAAGTTTAAAGTTAATAAATAAAAATAATAATTATATATGTGTATATATATATATATATATGATATATAGACGTATATTATATATATATAATATACGTCTAAATATCATATATATAATGTCATACTAAGTGTATTTTTATATTAATATGTACATATATTAATATAAAAATACACTTAGAAAGGAGAAAACAGAAAAGACCTGGAAGCCTGGAAAGGGCACTCACAGGCAAGGGGTTAACCCTAGAGGAACTACAAAAGTAGTATACACAGAGAGGAGAAGGATGAGTGCCCAAGTGTAGTTAATTAAAATATAACTTTTAATAGAGCCCTTAAAAGTGGAGAACACCACCAACAGTGGAACAAACTTGGTAAAAGAGGAACTGTTACAAGTTTACAGAATCCTCGGAACAAAAATCTATTTGCGCAAAAGACAGATGTTTACCCAAATCAGAAATATGAATGAAATTGTATGCAAAAGCCTGTAGATTCTCGGCAGCACTACAATTAATCAATTATAATACAGTGGTACTAAGTACGATCCTAGTATGGTATTAGACTGATGTGGGGATAGCCCCCGTAGAGGTAATAGAGGTGACGATCATTAGTAAATGGGGAACTGTGCAGAATGTATCCAGTATCCTCAAAACTGAGATCTAGTTAGTGATGAGGCAGAATTTGCCCGGTGGTTAACTATCCGTTAAATAGTATGCTCATGCCTCTATGGTTAATACAAACAATAAATCATATGGATGTGTCATAACGGCTATTCGTTATAGGTTGCACAAACAATTCCTAGTGTATATTATAATGAAAGGTGCAGAGATACAGCGTAACCCAAGTAACAGGGTAGTGATAGAGGCTGAAACCTCCTACATGGAGATCGCTGATCCGCCCACAGCTGTATCTAGCCCCTTAGTAAACAGTGTATCGATATGCTAACAGAGTTCGTATTATGCAGCATTAGATGGTGCCAGGTAAAAGCCTTACACGTACAGATATGTTGGGGATCAATTACGGTCGACAGTGAACCCCAACAGTTACAATTGTTAAAAGTATGATTCGAAATTAGCCTTGAGTATAATGTTTGAGTTAGGTGTGTGGATCGCCACCATAACAGTAAAACATAAGATACGGGAGGAACTATTCAAAAGTTTTCAGTGTGCTCCGTGTATAAAGTCTATTGCGCAAAAACAATTTTTTGCTCAAATTGCTAGGCAGCCTCGATCGGTGCCTAGTGGAAAATCATATACATAGTGACAATAATAAGTGCATAAAATAAACAAACTGCCAGCTGAGTGGGAGAGAAATATATGCAGAACCGACAAAGTTGCCTATAAGCAGTGAGATGGTACGGCTAGTTCGTAACAGAAACTAGTTAGCCGTGGGTTCCTGTCCCTACAACAGGCAGCTGGAAGTCAGCTCGAGAGCCAAATGCCACATAAACCAGAATACGGAGAGGTAAAGTAAAGCAATAAATGGCAGCGGCAATGGATCATCAGAGGTGTAAAAATACACTTATAATTAAATTACACACGTGTATATATATAATATATATAATAACTATATATATTGTATATATATTATTATAAACTACAAATAATAAGTAATTTAAATTAAACTAAAAAAATTTAAAATAGTAATAAAAATTTTACAAAAAATTATATATCTATACGAAATTTTATTCTAACTGTATTTTGATATTAATATATATATATTTATATCAAAATACACTTAGAATGAAATTGTATATATATATCTATGTATATATAAATACATAAAAAGAATACGAACTATTCATATGTCCATATACAAAATTACATAAATAATTATATAAATATACACGTAGACTTCAAATATATAAATATGCATATATATTTAAATTCTACGTGCATATTTATGTAATATTTTTACATAATTAAGTTATTTTATTGATTGCAATTTAAGGGACCTGCCTGCCAACCCAGGCCGAAAGTCCAGAGAATTTAATTTGCTATCACTGTATTTTACCCTGTAACGTTCTACGACACCCTAAAACCTGTACATGGAGGGTACTGTTTTACTCAGGAGACTTCGCTGAACACAAATATTAGTGATTCAAAACAGTAAAACATATCACAGCGATGATATTGTCAGTGAAAGTGACTTTTTTTGCATTTTTCACACACAAACAGCACTTTTACTGATGATATAATTGTTGTGATACATTTTCCAGTTTTGAAACACTAATATTTGTGTTCAGCAAAGTCTCCTGGGTATAACAGTACCCCCCATGTACAGGTTTTATAGCGTTTTTGAAAGTTACAGGGTCAAATATATGGGTCATATTTTTACATTGAAAATGGCCAGGTTGGTTACGTTGCCTTTGAGAGCGTATGGTAGCCCAGGAATGAGAATTACCCCCATGATGGCATACCATTTGCAAAAGTAGACAACCCAAGGTATTGCAAATGGGGTATGTCCAGTCTTTTTTAGTAACCACTTAGTCACAAACACTGGCCAAAATTAGCGTTCAATTTAGTTTTTTACTTTTTTCACACACAAACAAATATGAACGCTAACTTTGGCCAGTGTTTGCGACTAAGTGGCTACTAAAAAAGTCTGGACATACCCCATATTGAATACCCTGGGTTGTCTACTTTAAAAAAAATATGTACATGTGGGGTGTTATTTAGCGATTTATGACAGATAATAGTGTTACAATGTCACTATTGATACATTTTAAAAATATAGGTTTTGAAACCGCAATATCTTACTTGTACCTATAGCCCTATAACATGCAAAAAAATAGCAAAAAGCATGTAAACACTGGGTATTTTTAAACTCAGGACAAAATTTTGAATCTATTTAGCAGTTTTTTTCATTCACTTTTGTAGATGAGTAAAAGATTTTTTACATAAAAGTCAAAACACATGTATTTTTTTTCAATTTTTCATCATATTTTTTCATTTTTTAAAAATTAAATTACATGAGATTATATAAATAATGGTATGTAAAGAAAGCCCCTTTTGTCCTGAAAAAAACAATATATAATTTGTATGGGAACAGTAAATGAGAGAGCGGAAAATTACAGCTAAACACAACCACCACAAAAGTGTCAAAAAGATGCCTGGTCGCAAATGTACAACATCGCAAAAAAAGTCCGGTCCTTAAGGGGTTAATCTAGGTCACAAAAAAACGTATAAAATAGCATAAATAAAACAGGGAAGCTCAATAAGTATTTTAAATGAGTGTAAGCTCACCTGCCAACATCAAGTTCTATGCTAACAATTAGCCATGCTGCTTTCAGCTTAAAGCAAGATAATTTGTTTCAAATATAATCTTCCAATGCAGCCAAAGATGTCAGAAGACAAAGAAGGAACTACTTTGTCTTAGTATATTCCCTATGATTGATAGAACTTGACAAAAGGTGAAGCTTCCGTCGTCAAATTCTGTTGTTTCCCCCAGCCATCACAAGTGATCACTGTAGGGAAAAAAGGTGTTGTCTATCGAGAATCCCTTGGTCTTGTGGAATCCTCCATTGACCTCAGTGTTGTACTTGTTTGCATACATGAGCTCTAGGACGATAAAGTGCCAGGAGCTGAGGAAGACTGGTAAAAAACTATGGTAGCAGCTGTGATGGACAGGTTCAGGTAAGTAAATCTTGCATCCCATGACTGGCAAGAAGACCATGGTGGAAGCCGTGAGGGACAGGTTCAGGTAAGTTTGTCTTGTAAACCATGCATCCCACCAGTGCAAATTATGCAAAGTGTCAGAACCAATTTAAAAGTTCCCATATAGTTTATAAAACGTGGAGTTTCCCAAGAGCCCAATATTATAAGGGAAGGGGCCCAACAAGTATCCCCAACTCATCTTTCATCTAGTGCACAAACAGTAATGATAATTGGATGATAATAATCATATGAAACTGTATTAAATATAAAAAGATCTGATTCAAAGTATTACAGGATTTTTTTTTTAAAGCATTTATCATTATTACTAGTGTGAGGGTGGGGATATGTTTTGGGATGGTTAATAGCTAGCTGTTAAGGATATTTGAGAGGCCAGAAGTCTGGAATCTACTGGACTCCAAAAATGCGGTACTTTTATGAACCTAAAAGAATGAGCATCTTCTGCACTTAATTATTATTCCATTTTATTGTTGAATGTGAGGTGAAGAATTAGGTAGGAGCCACTGGTCATGCACCCTGGTTGTGCCCCTATCTAGTAATATTAGGGTCCCAGGGTATCCAGTGGTTTTCTATTTTTCTTTTTTTTACCTAAATGTTTGTATGTGCCTGTCAATGCCACAGCAGCACTGAATGGGTTAATTCGAAGTTGATCTTTTGTAATTTCTATGGTAATCTTTTGTTACAAGCACTTTGCTTTTTGATTTTTTCCAATGGTAAGTTCTATCCGGCGATTGATATTAATTGCAGTAGAAGTTTCTAGCATTGAGCTGTTAAACGTGAGGTTTAAGGGTTGAAGATTTGTCGGCAATTTGTGGCTGCTAACAACTGCAAGCTGTTGTTATTATCAGCAACTTATGGCAGATATTTACTGACAACACTGGAAACAAGTCCAAAATCTCTAATTAGACACAAGAGGGTATTCTTATGAATCCTAACAAACGTATTTAACCTAAATAGAGCACACATGGTGTGGGCGGCAGTAACATGGCTGTGCAATACAACAACATACAAAAAACAATCCGAAAGCATATAACAGGGCTGCCTCCCACTCCACATTTGCCCTAATTAATGTTAATTGGTTAGTAAAGATTCATAAGCATACCTACTATCTCATTACAGATTATGTTATTAAATTGAAAGTAGTTTGATAAAGAGGGGGACTTTGGGTCCATTTCTGGATTTTATTATGTCTTGTAGACCTCAGTTATGTTTATATTAACCCCTAACCCACCTGACTTTAAAAGTGCACAGGGAACAGCTCAGGACTATCAGTTAATAGTTATATTACAACACAGAGAATGTGGGGAAAAAGCAGGCAGATAATGCTTTCTTAATGCAAACACAAGGACTGCTAGAAGAAGAGGTGGCCATAGTAATTTTTCTTTCTAAGTTATTAAGAAGCCCTTAAAAACTATATCCTTCCTATGTATGTATCCTTCCTATTAGTAGCTTACATAGTCAATGGGTCAAATTATGAGGCAGGTTTTGAGCTGTATCAAAACTCTTGGGATGTTTCTAAGCTATTGTGTCCTAATATTGTAGCAATATAAAAAATTCAGGGCATGATTATAGGTTTTCATAAATTGTTTAAATAATAGTCAATGAAACTGCTTACCTTTCACAAATAAACCTCTATTTTTGTACCTTATAAACAATTTATTATCCTCATCCAGCAAAATCACAAGGTGCAAGCTATAGGAAAAGAGTACTTTTTTAACCTCTTAAAGGGACACTATAGTCACCAGAACAACTACAGATTATTGTAGGTGTTCTAGTGTCTATAGTCTGCCCCTGCAAGCTTTTTCATGTAAACACTGCCTTTTATGAGAAATTCACTACTTTCTCAGTCTAACCCTCCTAAACTTAGAAGAAACCCTAATTCTCTGACTCTTGTCAGATATTATCGATTCACAATAGTGATGTCGCAAACATAAAATTTTCCATTCGCGAACGACGAACGCGAACTTCCGCAAATGTTCGCGAACGGGCGAACCTTGCAAACCGCCATAGACTTCAATAGGCAGGTGAAATTTAAAACCCACAGGGACTCTTTCTGGCCACAATAGTGATGGAAAAGTTGTTTCAAGGGGACTAACACCTGGACTGTGGCATGCCGGACAGGGATCCATGGCAAAACTCCCATGGAAAATTGCATAGTTGATGCAGAGTCTGCTTTTAATCCATAAAGGGCAGAAATCACCTAACATTCCTAAATAGTTTGGAATAACGTGCTTTAAAACATCAGGTATGATGTTGTATCGATCAGGTAGTGTAAGGGTTACGCCCGCTTCACAGTGACAGACCAAACTCCCTGTTTAACGCACTGCAAACAACCGCAAACAGTCCATTTACACAACCGCAAACTCCCCATTTGCAAAACGTTCGTGTGTGGGGGTGCTGGAATGACGTGGGCCAATGGGAGCCTGAATCAACTTTTGGCTCCCACTGCCCCTTTAAGAGCGTGCTCGTGACTCGAGCCGTGCTCCTAGTGCCAGGTGGGCCACGTGACCGATCACTGCGGTCAGTGCACGCGGCTAAGTCAGAAGAGGAGATCAAGCCGCATGCAGCTCGTGTGGAGGCAGGAGTGATCCAGCCACGCGCGGCTCAAGCTTAGGAGCCTGGTCGGTCCCAGGATAAGGTAAATACAGCCACAACCACTTATCCCAATCACACACCTTTCCTAACGTCCTATCCCATTAAAAGCATATTACCGTGTATTTAATAAAACAGATAGACCCCCTACTTCATGGCTTTGTAAATTTGATGCAATAAGTGTGTTTTTCTTTAATACCTTTTCACCCTCTTTGCATGAACCCGATTTACATACATTACCAATATGTTTCTGAACATATATATTATATTATTCACTCATTCACTCACTGGGGGGGATAATGTATAATAAACACAGGTTACTGGCTATGGGGAGGATAATGTATAATAAACACAGGTTACTAGCTATGGGAGGATAATGTATAATACACACAGGTTATTGGCTATGGGAGGATAATGTATAATAAACACAGGTTACTGGCTATGGGGGGGATAATGTATAATAAACACAGGTTACTAGCTATGGGAGGGATAATGTATAATAAACACAGGTTACTGGCTATGGGAGGATAATGTATAATAAACACAGGTTACTGGCAATGGTGGGATAATGTATAATAAGCACAGGTTACTGGCTATGGGAGGATAATGTATAATAAACACAGGTTACTGGCTATGGGGGGATAATGTATAAAAAACACATGTTACTGGCTATGGGGGAGATAATGTATAATAAACACATGTTACTGGCTATGGGAGGATAATGTATAATAAACACAGTTTACTGGCTATGGGGGATAATGTATAATAAACACAGGTTACTGGCTATGGAGGGATACTGTATAATAAACACATGTTACTGGCTATGGGGAGGATAATGTATAATAAGCACAGGTTACTGGCTATGGGGAGGATAATGTATAATAAACACAGGTTACTGGCTATGGGAGGATAATGTATAATAAACACAGGTTACTGGCTATGGGGGATAATGTATAATAAACACAGGTTACTGGCTATGGGGGGTAATTGTATAATAAACACAGGTTACTGGCTATGGGGGGATAATGTATAATAAACACAGGTTACTGGCTATGGGGGATAATGTATAATAAACACAGGTTACTGGCTATGGAGGATAATGTATAATAAACACAAACACACACAAAAAGAAAGAATAAAAAAATAAAATAATGCATCTTCAGAATTAATCTAAATTGTATGCTGTCTAGGAGGTGGGTGGGTCTGGGAGGGAGGGTCTGCTGCTGATTGGCTGGAATGTGTCTGCTGACTGTGAGGTACAGGGTCAAAGTTTACTCAATGAAGATGAATAGGGGTCGGACCGAACATCGCATATGTTCGCCATCCGTGGCGAACGCGAACAAGCTATGTTCGCCGGGAACTATTTGCCAGCACATCACTAATTCTCAACTCTTATTAATCCTTACCTTTTGTTCATGTTTGGCTATCTCCTCATATAATGTTACCCTCACCTCCTCCAGTCCTGCTCCAAGGAGGACGCACCTCAAATGCACTACCTGCAGAGATGCTCCTATTCATCTGAATGCTGCTGGAGGAAGTCTTACAACTTGTCGGATTTTCTCCATTACAAATTCATCTTGTGCTTATACAGCGCAACCCTCACTTTTCCTTCTCATTAGTTTTTTGCCAGGCATCTTTTTTGATACCTTCAACTATCTCCACCTATGCATGCAAAGCTATCAACTGAAAGGGTAGTTTTGGGTGAGGATAAAGCAGGGCACTTAAGCCACACTCAAAACTATCCTTTTATAGGAATGTGCATGTGAAAAATATTCAGTTTGGTTCGGCATTCCGAAATTCGAGACTTCAGCACTTCTGAACTTCGGCACTTCGGCACTTCGGCACTTCAGTTTGGTTCGGCACTTCGGAACTTCGACACTTTGGAACTTCGGAACTTCGACACTTCAGAACTTTGGAACTTCGGCACTTCGAAACTTCGGGACTTCGGAACTTCAGGACTTCGGAACTTTGGGACTTCGGGACTTTAGGACTTGGTAAGTGTAGGATTAGGGTTGGTTTAGGGTAAGGGGTAGGGTTAGGATTGGGTTGGGTTAGGTCAGGGTTAGCGTTAGGAGAACTGTTATGGTAGGTTTAGGAGTAAGTTTAGGGTTAGGGTAGGGTTAGGGGTAGGGTAGGTTTAAGAGTATTGTTAGGGTTAGGGTAGGGTTAGGGGTCAGGTTACAAATAATGTTAGGGTTACCCTACCCTTAACCTCACCATACCCCTACCCTACCCCTACCCTAACCCTAACCCTACTCCAACCACTAACCCTAACCCTACCCTAACCCCTAACCCTACCCCTAACCCTACCCATACCCATACCCATACCCAAACCCCTAACACCAACCCTCTCCTGTTTTGCCACTTTTCAGAAATCTGAAGCACTTCAGCACTTCCGAAATTCGGCACTTCACCAATACGGTCCAGTTCGGCATTCCGGAATTTGGCACTTCGGCACTTTGGAAATTCGGTAATTCAGTTCAGTTCGGCATTCCAAAATACACCACTTAGGCACTTCGTAAATTCGGCAATTCAGGACTTCGCACATTCTGAAGCATCCGAATTTCCGAAATGCATCCGAATTTGCATTCGGAACGAAACAAATTGCACATGTCTACCCTTTCAGTTGACAGCTTTGCATGCAAATTTACTGAGAAGATTAACAAGGTAAGGAAAGAATCCCTCCCCCCCCTTCTCTCTCTCTCAACCGATGTCCTGATGAAAGTTCCAAGGAGGAACTGAAACGTTGACTTATATTTCACAATAAAAGAACACATTCATTACAAAGCCAGGAGTGCTGGTATTTTCTAAACAAGGTATATATATATATATATATATATATATATATATATATATAGAGAGAGAGAGAGAGAGAGAGAGAGAGAGAGAGAGAGAGAGAGAGAGAGAGAATAAGAGAGAGAGAGAGAGAGAGAGAGAGAGAGAGAGAGAGAGAGAGAGAATAAGAGAGAGAGAGAGAGAGAGAGAGAGAAATATACCAAGGAGCCAAGCATGAAGAATTAATATAACACCCAGATTGGGTGAGAAAATATTTTTATTAATTATATCAAAATTATGTGTGTGTGTCAAAATTACAACAAAACTTACTATGACAGACAGAAACAGACTAAAATAAAATAAGGTTTCTGCTGAATCATTTCAAGACATTATCATTTTTGCACAATATCCATTTCTCAGAAAATTAGCCCCACATGAGCGTTGTTGCGATCTTTAATGTAATTGAAGCTTTCCATGTCCTATTTTTCCTTTTAGTTGTAGTTTATTAAGGTTAATAAGAAAACATTCTACTTAGAAAGCCTTGAAGTTTGACTCTCAGTTCAATCTCTGAAGTTGAGAAAAGAAGTAAAACTGAATTGTCAACCTCAAATGTCAGAACATTTACAGTTACATTGTAATGACATCTCCGCATAGCTTCCTCTTCCAATATTTTATGGTGCACTTTACAAATGACTGGAATCTGCCCCCCATTAGAAGATTAGCAGCTGCAGGTCGGGTTTTCAACATTTGCTAACCTGTTTGAATTTGGCTTTTATTCAACTTTAATTTTTTTACGAATTCTATTCAATTGGGAAAGATCTTTTTTTTTCTCTGTAATTTTAGTACTATCAAATATATGATAATGTTTCATATGTTTTAAAATAGGATAGGATAGATATCTGATTGTCTATTTCAATGCAATTGTACGAAGATTGCAGAACCAGTATGTGTTTATAAATGATCATTTTACTCTATTGTTTTGAGAGTCATTGTCTCTTGGCTCTTTGTTTCCATGCTTGTACATTATATTGGTAGAAAACGGAATGCTTATTCATCACCAAAGCTGAAGGATTAAGAGGATGAAACTGTCAGAGTACAAAACTAGTACCGCAGTCTATGTCTGCTCATACAGTGAGAGTAAGTATAGAGCAAACTTATACAACAAATTCAGCAGTGCTGTACAATGGGTGGACTAACAGACATGTTTTTGCAACCAGACGAGTTGGACGCACAGGAACAGAGGGGTTAACGGCCTTGCTCAATAAGCATAAATTCTAGAGGGTGTGGGGTATAGTGACGCAAAAGGTATAGGGAGGGAAGAAAAATAGGTTGGTAGAATAGTTTTCACTAAGGGCTTAGTGTTTTTTTTTTTCCTTTGGATGATGTAGAGCTTCATATGAAGAGTCTCTCCCTGCAGTGATGTCAGTGAATCCATCTAACTTTAAAAAATAACCCACTGATACTTTGTTTTACAATGATCAATGATCAAGAAGACGTCAAGTCTTGCTCACAGTCTTTATGAGTGAGTGAAAGGATAGGGCACTTACCTTATGCCTGCCATGTATCCACATCCTGTCTACTTTACAAAAACAATCTCAGTGCATTATACAATAATCACAAAGCCCTCCAAGTCTGATTTACTCAGTATTTGTAAGAAGAGCAATAAAATAAGTATAGATCTATTCTTGCCAAGGTTTGTATTGCTCATAGTACATTCTATAAAACAAATATATAACCCACTCATTACTGTGTTGTACAGTGACAAACAATGCAGTCAACTTTGACCCTCATGCTGAGATCATGAGTGAATGATCAACATAGGTCAACAATGGGATTGATTAAATGAACACAAATCATCACACTAATGTATTGTCAAATTGTCACTGTTATATACTGATGAAGGAGGCTAGATTACCACATGATCCTCACTCAGTGGTTGTCAGATAAAGTGGTTCACACAATGATTTGTCCATTCACTTTAAAAAATATAAACTCAATGATCATGGCGAAAGAGCTCCCGTGTTAGAGTTCATTAAGAGGTTGTGAGAAAGAGAGAAGGTTGAGTGACAATACATACACTACCCAATCCTCCACACTGCCCCTAAAGCCCCCAAACACCTTTTTAAAATAAATTACACAATCACTATATTATTCATTGTTCAAGGATCACTTACTCTCACTTTAACCTTTCCTTGTAAGTTTTATCTTGTAATCCATTAACCAGTTTAGTAACCCTTCTCTGAACTCTCTCCAAAGTATAAATATCCTTCTGGAGATACGGTCTCCAGTACTGCGTACAATACTCCAAGTGAGGTTTCACCAGTGTTCTGTACAATGGCATGAGCACTTTCCTCTTTCTACTGCTAATATCTCTCCCTATACAACCAAGCATTCTGCTAGCATTTCCTGCTGCTCTATTACATTGTCTGCCTACCTTTAAGGCATCAGAAATAATTACCCCATAAACCCTTTCCTCAGATGTTGAGGTTAGGACTCTATCAAATATTCTGTACTCTGCCCTTGGGTTCTTACGTCCAAGATGCATTATCTTACACTTATTCACATTAAATGTCAGTTGCCACAGCTCTGTCCATTTTTTTAGTTTACCTAAATCATTTGCCATTTAGCTTATCCCTCCTGGAACATCAACCCTGTTATATATCTTAGTATCATCAGCATAGGTGGTAAAATAAGTCAAACGAGTAAGAGGACCTTTAGAAGGATAATGTGAGAAAAGGATAAGTGTGAAAAGATGAGTAGAACTCCGTGAGAGGAATAAGGAGAAAAACAATACCATTCTCTCACATTAACCATCCTTTTTGTGCACCCATCAGCCATAACATGAAAACTATGTGCCTAATGTCTTGTAGATGCCCCTAGTGCTGCCCAAATAGCATTGATGCTTTGAAGCATTTACTCCACCTGTGAATGCATCCTGTGATATCTGACACTAAGTTATTGTCAGCAGATCGTTTAAGTCCTGCAAGTTGCAAGATGCAGCCTTCATATATTGGATTTGTTGTTCCAGCACATTCCACAGATGCCCAATTGGATTGAGAGCTGGGGAATTTGGAGGCTAAGGCAAGATCTTGAACTCGTTGTCATGTTTCACAAACCATTCCTGAACATTTTTTGCAGCACCCAACAAGTCTTGCCATTTTGGAGATTCTTTGACCCAGTCATCTAGCCATCACTATTTGGCCCTTTAAAATTCACTCAGGTATTTTCACTTGCCAATTTTCCTGCTTCATACACATTCAATTTAAGAACTGACTGTTCACTTTCTGCCTAATATATCCCACTCCTTGAAAGGTGCCATTGTAACGATGTACTCAATGTTATTCACTCCACCTGTCAGTGGCTTTAAGGTTGTGGCTGGCTCATCAGTATATATGTAATGGCTTTGCTACAGTAATAATTATACAGATTGTAAATTACAAGCATTATTTTTTTTTACAATAATGCATATTTGAATGAAAGTGAAATATGTGCATGGCATTCTTATGAAAAATATTCCACTTTAAATGCACTTGTTACTAAGCTTGTTACTAAGCAATGATTTAAACAATGGTTTAAATCATTGCTCCTTTTCTTCATACAGCATAATTTCCTATATGTCCTTGTAAAAATGTATACGAAGATGAAACAAGTAAAGACAGGATCTACTAAAGTAAATATATGTCTCATGTTGTTTTGAGTTTGGCAGAATTTGAAGTTTGTTGTTCTATATCTATGGATAACCTGCCTCCTTTTAAATATTAAATTCCTTTTTATGAAATTCTTATTTACCACTGCCTCCAAGATTTGTTCCATTGAAAATATGTTATCTGTCTCCTTGAAACACTTATTAATAATAGATATATCTCCAAGCATGTTTATAAAATATTTTATTATGTGGTTGTCTATCTATTGTGAGAACTTATTGTGATAAGAATGCCATTATCATATGTAAACCAAAAATGTACAAGGAATGCACTGTATAAAAAACAGATATTCTAAATAGCAATGTTAAATGTAATCCATGACCATTTGCCCATTTTATTGTAAAAAATACAAAAAAGAAAAAAGAAAATGAATTACAGAGGGTGGTCCGTGGTTCCTTGGGATACGGATAAACAAAATGTTTAATTTGTTTATAATAAATATTTATATTTAAATAAACACAAAGTGGAACATTTCAGAGTGGTACATGTAAATAGCAGTTACAAAATTAACAGTTGTTGAACCCTGTGTGTGTAATTACCAACTGCACAATTATCAGCTATCAATTGTTTAGACCTGTATGTGTAATTACCAATGCCACATGTTTGAAGCTAGACCTAGTTTAACCAAATATTGTAATTACCCCAGTACCCTAAGATCCCAATTACCTGAAATCGTATTCTGACTTTGGGCTGGCACAAATGACACATCAATGTGCCAATTTCAAAAGATGTGCCAATTTCATAATATTGCCCCTATTGGTGTCAATTAGAAACTTCCATTTTGATTTTACAACATCACACTGAGTCTAGCCAGAAGAAAATGGGTGCATGTGTTTATGGTACCAAACTTACAAATAGCATCTGCGGTTACATAATGTCACATCTAAAAGCGAAACACTGAATGTATAGATTCCAGGCACCATGACCACTTCAAAGTACTGAAGTGAACATGGTGATGGAAATGACCTTTTAAATAGCTTCCTCATAACACAACTCTCAGAATAGTTGTAAGCGTGTCTCAAACCTGCGTAGGTCACTAATATAGTCTAGATTTTACTTTGATTGCAGGTCCCCCAAACTTTATTACTTGGTATAAGTATAAAAAAAACAGTGTGTATATTTTATGTCTAATGAGACAGATAGGGCTATTTCCCAAACTCCTACATACTTATTAACCCTTAATAGGGAACTATTATGTATATTTTATGTGTCACACAGCCATGTTACAATGCTGTCACCCATCCCATATGTTTCCTATTAGCATATATAAGCATATAGGGTTTTAGAAAAATACCCCTCTCTGTCTAATTAGATATTTCTTTACCTGAAGCCAAAGGAAGCAAGGTGAATTGTTAGTGTAGGACCCACCTAAGAGGTTTGCCTTGACGTGGCAGGTGGGCTTATATCTAATGGCCATTGGAGTAACTAAATAACCTCCATTTATTTAGATATGCATAGGGATCTGGGCTAGTTACTGAATGCATTGGGGCTGATGTATGCTATGGTCATTGCTGCCTCCCAGGAGTAGTGGAAGTTTGAGCGTAGGACTTATTTTTTTGTATTTGTATGTTTTATGTGGTATATCTGGAAATAGTGATTGCATATACTTTATAGCTTCTATCTACTTTTTAAAGTATGTTGTGATATCCTTTACTTACTGTATTCAGTGTTGCTGCATTGATAGACAGATTGAGATAGACTGGTACTTAATATATTTTGCTGCTGTTATGACAAACAACCTAGAAAAGAAACCGGTACTTTATATGTTTTGATAAACACAGAACACATTCTCATATCTTGATAAACGGCTTATGGTTACATTTTATAAATGTGGTGAGCTTGTCCCTTCATATGCATTACCTACAAGAATAACTATTTGTAAAAAAAATGCGTCTTTAAACCAAGTATTTCCTCAAAAAAAAATTAAAATTAAAATGTGAAAAATTGAGAACTTGAATTATTTCTCTCGGTGCAGATAACTAATCTGATCTACACCTGTGGCCCATCTGTACAGATTGTAATGGTGTTCTGATGAGAAAACAGCTGTTTTTATTGACTCTGTCTTAGTTTTCTGCTTTCATATGTGCACTGAATTCTATCCTATACACAGAAACAAATGCCATCTGGAATGTCAGCATTACTGTTTCCACAATTAATCCGATATTTTTTTCTTAGCAGTTTCAGTTGCTGTATACATGTTTGTAGGATTTGAAGACACATTAGAATGAGCTGGTATACTTTGCATTTTTTTTTTTTTTTTATTCTTTATTTTTACTGTGCAAGAAAAATTACAAGTATAGCAAGAGTGCCACAACAGCACGCATAGATTAGTCAACAGATTATTCAGATAGGCACGTGAAAACTGCACATTTTTTTTTGTATTACGTTGGAACATGCTAGGTACAATTGTGATGTATAGTGAGGAAAACGAAGAAAGCGTTTGTCAGGAAATAGTATATCGTGATGAGACAACAGATTAGGCTAACTGACAATAAGGAAATGAGCAGCCAAGATAAGTATCGATGTGTGTATGCCTTTTAAACAGCTTAAATTCTCGTGTAGGGTAGTTTTACTATGAGTTCAACTGGCATATAAAACATAGTGATCTGTGTGCTGTAACCATCTGGGTTAACAAGAGAGCAAGGAATAAAAACATAGGGAGAGCGTTCCATTATATCAGCCTATACACAGAGTCCCGTATGATCCGTCAGGGTGGGGGCTGGTAGGGCTTGTGAGGTGCTTGGTATAAGCTAACGTTCAGCCCCACTTGCCTTTTGAGGGCCTCCTTTTCAGCCTATGCCCATCGGGGGTTTATATTTGGCCATCATGGGGGTGTCTTTTGCGGATCTCCCACACTCTTCCATGCTGGCTAGTAGGGGTTGGTGAGTATCCTGCTCTTGTTTTGCTGTCCCCTTTGTTGCAGCCCTGTGCTCAATCTCAGCTCTGGGTCTTCTTATGGGAACCTGCCGGACTGATGTGCTTCGCTTGGGCAGGATGCTGGGATTGTGGGGTTGCTTAGGATCGCCCTTACTGCGTTTGTGGATGTGGCTGTGAGTAACTGGGTCGGCGTGGACGGTTTCCCGCCACCTCTTGCGTCGGAGCTGAAGTGGTTGGACGGCCACCCTGAGGGCCAGTAGTGGGGCTCCATAGTGGCGACGGCGGGTCTGTCTCTTTGGCAGTCGTCGGGGGACCATCCCAGAAGCGGCTGGCTTGCTTTTCTGGCAGTTAGGTAGGTTGTCATCCTTGCCTTCGGCTCTAGCCCGCCTGTCTAGTGGGGCTGGCCTCGTGAGGTGGGTTGCGTCCGCCATGTTGCCGGGTCTGTAACATCCAGAGCCCAGGCTTGAGTGGTCGGCAGCAGTTCGATGGGCTGTGTGTGTCCGCTTGGCAGAGACCGGGATAACCCCCGCCGGTCCATAGGGGGGGGAACGGGAGCTCAGATTCTGCCTTGCAGTGCTTGTGGACGGCGAGAGAGCGGCCGCCTTCCCCACCGCCCCCATGCTTGTAGGCCGCAGCATTAGGGAGCACCGACCCATTTCCAAAATCCACGTATGTGGTGTCTATTTGCAGGTCTCGGGTTCCCCTGTCGAGTGGGTACCCCCGTAAGTTTGATCGCGGCCTCCGCTTGTCGGAAATCGGCTTTAGGTCGGGTTAGCTGCGGGAGCAGCAGCGACATGCGTCTGCTCCCTTCTGCGGTCAGGCCCCGCCCCTACTTTGCATTTTTTAAACGTTTTTTGTAACTGCCCTCTTTTATTCTGGGAAAGGATTTAAAGGAAACTTGTTACTTCTCTGGAATTAAAACTGTTGAATAAAACATCACTTGTGATAACCTTTTATTCTTTTAAATTTATATTAATGATTTGGCAATTGCTCAATTTTCTTTTAAACATATATTAAAGATTTGGCAAATGACATTATAATCCAGTTCAAACAAGGCAAAGCCAGGGAACAAGTGGCAAATGACAAGAATAAATAGGATTTTTTTTTTATATATCCTCTTCTCTGTATACTTTCTCAAAGCCAGGTCCTCCATCTTAGCTCCCAGTCAATCATTAACATAATATTTGACTGGGAGCTAAGATGGAGGCACCCAGTTGCAGGTTAAAAAGGTGTGTATTTATACATTTATTTATTTTATTTTTAATTGCACATATTGCAATACATATCTATTAAATACAGAGTATTTGGATAATTTTACACATTTGATATTTATTTAAAATTAAAACATTCGTCCAAAAAAACACAAAAGTTCAATTTTTATTTCACCAAATGTACAAGTTACTGTCTGCATGCTTTTTTATTACAAAGGTGATTGGATAGCTACAAGATTTACATTCAAAAAACCTGGTTCATCTCTTTTTTTAAGTTAGAGCAAGTAAACTAATAAAATCAATATGTGATAGAAATAAAATCTAAAAATGTCATCCGACATCATAATATAAATACTTTGTGCACACTGTCCCCCAGAATCAGCCTCCACAGCAGCTCTCAACTTTTGAATCCTATGGCCATACCCGAGAAAGACCATAAGCCTCAGCAGTTTAAATGCTGCCTTTTCTAATACACTGTAACCTAAGTTCACCTTCAGTTTCTTTCACTACGAGGACTTCCTGAGTTTGGTCTTTCAAAGTTTGCAGGACAGACATTCAGTGATTCTTGCTCTGCAAGGGGATGCTAAACGCTCCCCACAAAGATCCATTCAGTCAAAGCATCTCTGGTCAGTGATGCTGATTGGTTTATTGGGTTGCTTTATTATATCAGAGGACTTGGACATGTCTTTCTAGATATTATATACAGTGTACCAAACTGTAATGGTTATGCTACTTACAATGTCATGTTAACATTCATTTGACTTCTAATTGTCATCAAAATAAGTTTGTAATTTTGATATGTAGTTTGTATGTGTTTTCACTAATGTTGATTTAATTTGCAGAATACATTAAGTAGCAAATAAGGAAATTTCTCAATGTAATGTTACTCATATAAGGTACTAGTATAGCTAGAGATGCAACAACTCAAGAGGGCTCTTGCAGGATGCCAAACGATTTAGTCAAGGGCAACAAACTGGGTTGACGTTGAATACATCACTGCTTGACTTACAAGATTTCAAGATTCGAGATCAAAAACATTATTGGGTGTGAGCCAAACATGGGATTAAAAGATTATAACTAGAGAGTTCAAACATTAAAAAAGTAGAGACCTTACCAGGATATGCCAGAAGCTTCAAACAACATAAGGCAGTCTAGCTTAAGACAAACAAAAACAGAAAAAAGGAACGTTAATAATGAATCCTGATATTCTAATCTAAAGAGATTGAAGTATAATCATACATTTGTCACGTAGACAAAATATTTACATTTGCAACCCTACATAGTATGCTACATATTAGACTGGTGCACAACAAAATAAAATAATCGGTTCTTCCAATGGCAAAAATGGGCAAATCAGCGCACTTCAAAATATAAATATCATATATATATTTTGCAGCCACTAATAGGTGCATTTTTGTGCCATTTGGTTCACAGATCAAGTGAAAAGATCAATTGAAGGAAACATTTTTATATTTTTTTCCTTTTTATAATTCTTTATTTTTTAAAACCACAATCAGGCATTAGGTACTCGGCACCATGAATATACATGTTAGCACATTTGCACATAGAATGGAATTTATAGTACTAGATGGGAGACATTTCTGTCGGCTTTTGTCTACTGTATTACAACTTGTGGGGTAACGGCAGTCCTAGATGGAGACCTAGGGGAAACACAGCAATTGACTGAGTACAGGTTAAATAAATAAGGAAATCATAATAACGATGAGACCACATATGATAAAAGAACAGCTCACTAGTCTGGTATAATGGGATGGCGGAATGACTATAGCTGGGGAGGGAAGGATGATACCATTGAGCTAGCATATCTGGAGTATACCTAGTCTCGGCCCAGTCAGTCCTGAACGGCATGGTTTTTACCATGCTCTTGAGAGAACAAACTGTACAAAAATTATGGTCTAACTAAAGATAACTAAATAAAAATAAACATTATAATTGGGTAAGCCACAATAAAAATAAATGGACTTTCTCCTTTGGAAATGTTACTTATGCTTATGTCCCAGGTAACATTACAGGAGGTCCCTGTGCAATCTCACACCTAACCATGATCCATGAGCATATACAGAATCTGCACAATCTAGTGAAGGAAATAAAACAAGATACAGGGTTCTCTGGGGATTGGGATTGGACCTTTCTTCTTGGTACATGGCTCAGTATGCTAATGAAGAATATATTGCATTTCTTACTTATCGCAGTATTGTCATAATGATGATTTTTCTGACATTTAAGTTCTTCTCCTGTCTTCTATCATCTTGTAAATTAAAACCTCATGTTGGTCGTACCTTAACTTATATGCCAGCTTCCTCAACCTCTGACACCTACAGTGCTGTATAACTCTTAAGGAACATTCCTCCTGTGATCCCCTGGCTTGCCCTGTCTGAGAGAGTTGTGGTGAAGATTTAATAAAAGGCCCACAGGTATGACTAGCAAACCTGGACATACCTCAGACACCTGGTTGAGCTTTGGGTTGAGAGGGGAATTGTGAAGGAAAGCACCTTGACCCAAGGCTCAAACTACAGATGACCGGATGGCCAGTCTGTTTTTATTATATTCGCTAACTTAGATCATGATATGCTTTGACCTCTACCCTAGTTTTAGAACCTGGCAAAAAAATCTCTTTTACTTGTGACATTACTTGAGATGATTGCAGCTGTCACCCTCAGCCCCCCTTCTTATGTCTTAACTAACTTCATGTTTTTTTTATATATATATATAACCGTTGAAATATGCTTAGTTCTGTAAATTCCTTTTATGGTACAAAGTGCCTTCAAGCATCCTGTTTTTGTTGCGCAAGTCACAAAGCTAATTACTATATAATATGTAAGCTATCCCATTTAAAAGCAGAAGTAATCTTTGATTCACAAGTCTCTGTGTGTCTTATTTTATATACCAAGCGATTGAACTTAAAATTTGGTTTCCACTGAACATATCTCTGGGTTATGTTTTTATCCATAGCACTTACCGACCGAGTTCCATTCTTACCTCTCAGTAGTAATAAGAATTGGTCGGTAAGTGAGGATGTGCTAGAAAGCATGTGCTAGAGTGCATGTCTTTGTTCGGGGGAATTCCCCTGAACATAGACCAGCTCACTTACGCATGGAATCCCTCGAATCTGTGTTCAGAGAAAATTCCCCAAACATAGATCAGCTCAGCAGAGCAGGAAATCCCTCAAATCTATGTTCGGGGGAAATTTCACGAGCATAGACCAGCTCACTAAAGCAGGAAATTAATCAAATCTATGTTCAGAGGAAATTACATAAACATAGACCAACTCTCTAACGTGGGGAATACCTTGAACCCCACACTAGAGAGCTGGTCGTACATCCAAGCGATCTTTATGCAGTTTAGTCGAAAAGTGAGTACTACCTTTATAGCAACTTTAAACAACCAGTGTACAGGGTACATGAGCATTTACAAAGAAGTTGTATCTTGTACAACATCTGTTGATAAGGGGTTAACACATGTAAATAGAAACTGTTAATAATTTCATAGCTAGGCATTATTTGCTATCGATTTAAACTTTGTTGCTGGAGTTCCCGGAGTTATCCATCATCATTAAAAACCTTTCAAGCAAATGCTTAAAGAAAAAAATATTTTATGAAAAAAATCAGCTGGATTTTTCTATTCTCTGGGAATAACTGTAATCTGATAACTGACATTAATAAATGTTAATGACCTTATTTGAACATCATTTGGAACGTTTCTGTAAGAGCTTCCAATACATTCGAAAATTTATATTTGGCCAAGTTTATTGTATTTTCAGCCTCTCATTTTTTAGATTTCCTTTAATTAATTTTGAAGTGATTTTTTTTTATTATGTTGTTAAAATCAAAGAACATTGAATGCAGTTTAATGTGTACTTTCATTCCAAAAATGAAAACAATGCTTTGCATGAAATGATAGAAATCTGCTTTAAAGTTCAGCCATGCGGTTTTTTTTCATGGAAAAATAATGGTTTAAAGATGAAATTCTTCATCCAGTTTCCATCTATTTTGTAGGCATAATGTGAGACTCTTTGCAAGTGAATTGCTTAATTTTTAAGCCTAATACTGTATGCCACAAAATACTCAACGTACATGTGTTTTTGGTCTACAGTCTTGTCTGAATGAAAATACATACATAAACATACACCTACAGAATTAAATGCGTCTACAGGGAACCCTTTGATCCTACATTTAATCAAATAAGCAACAGATTTGGAAGCTTTTATTGAAAAGCAAACATTTCACCAATATAGTTTGGCATGCAAAATGAATTAAGGTTGGCACTGTGTTCTTGGATAAAATAATATATTTTTCTTCTTTTTTTTTTTTTTTTTTTTTTTTAAATATTTCCAATTATCAAATTTGTGAAATAAGATTATATTTTTGTTTGAATACATTTACATGCAGGGCATTTTGATACTGTCCTTTTGAAATCACATGAAGAGTTTATTACATTTATAGAATGCTTTAGAAATAGTATCCACGCTCAAAAACTCGAGAAATTATGCAAAACTATGTTTAAATTTGACAGGCAACAAAATCACTCAGATAATATATGATATGAAATATTTATCTGGCTCTTAGTTATGAAGAAATCTGTCTTTTTTTTTTTTTACATTTTGACCATATGTTCCTTATTTGCACTAAATATTTATATTTAGGGTTTTTGTAGAAAAAGAAAAAGCTTAGATCAGTTTAAATTGCAACAGTTACCAAAGAGTGGGGTATAACGGCACAATAAGTAAGTTTAACATGCATTTTGTGTAACAGAAAGGTACATTGCTAGAACAGCTAGCAATGAAGGCTTAGTTTTATAGATAACACAGTTGAAGGAGAGGAAGCAAGGTGGGTTAATGAGGTGTGGGGAGAGGAATATGTTAACAATTTAGTTTATATTCCTTATTTAAGAAGTGAATTTTCAGTGATTTTTTAAAGAATTAAGACTGGGTGAGAGGCTAATGGAGCAGTGAAGGGAATTGCATAGTAACAGAGTAGCCCTAGTGAAGTCTTGAAGATGAGAATAAGAGAGGCAAGTTCAAAGAGAGGAAAGCCGCAGGTCTTTGGCAGAGCATAAGGGCCTGGATGGGACATACTGGATGGGATATACTGGTCTATTAGTGTGTATAAATAGACAGCAAAGGGAGTCTGATCAGTGTGATCCATGCAGAGCAGCATACGTTGTCCGGTTTCTCTGTTCTGCAGCAGTACAGTGATGCCCTGTTTCTGTCAGTAGTAGATTGGTCTGAAATTGAGATGAGTGGATAATGGGTCGTCTGAAGAAATTCTCCTAGCTGAGAGGCGTGCCCAACAATACAATCTGAACAAATTTATAGTAAGTATAAAATTGTTTATTTCATGCTTGTTATGAACAATGCATTATGGACTTGGATCCTCTGTGATTTGTTCAATATTTAAGAAAAGGGAAATGATACATTTGTACTATTTGGTCATATATGAAAATATGCGAAAGCTGTCATATCTCAAATAATTATTTAACATTTTGTCTATCTCTCCATAAATTCATCCATCCATAATTAATTTACATAACTAATAAAACATGTAAAAAGTCTAAAGCACAGTTACCCTAAACATCTTTGTAATGCAATTACAAAAAAGAAAATCAGAAAAGTCAGAAATCAGCCATGAATTGTGACCTACAAAGTTTGTCGTAAAGAATGGAAAGAAAGGAGGCAGCTGCCATATAGCGACCCACTTCAAATATGCAGAAATTCTGAACGAAGTCGCGGCAGAAACTGATTCTTTTCAGTGTGAAAAACAGCACTGTGCAAATAGGACTACATTATGTTGAACATTGCTATTGATTATAAAACAAAAGTTAGCATAATTATACATATTGAAGCATGGGAGGGTTAATAAAGATACTTGCAAATGTCATAATTGTACGTGAAGAAATTACTCCGTAAAGAAAAAAAACTATATTTTTCTTCAATTATATTGACATTCCCTTTGTGTACATGCCTGAGTTTCACAATGTTATAATTCCCTGCACTGGCACATACATCCACATTGTATCAACAGGATACCTTTATATTTCTAATATACCCACTAGGCGGTAAAGTAGTTCTGGCATTCATATTTTAAAAGCGATTTTTAATAATAATCTTAAATTTGACGAAACATAATTGGGTAGAATATCCTAAGGGAAATATGAAGTAAAGCACCACAATTAGCACTGATATGTCTAAATTAGAAAAACTGATCTTATAGAGGAAATATGCTCCTAAGTCTATTCACCTAACTCCGAATAGTTCAAGTTGTATAAGAAATCTTTTTGCCTTGTTTCATTTTTCATTGTATTCAATGGGAAATGAGGACGATTTAGTCAGCCATATTGTGTTCATGTGGGCCTATGGTGGTACAGTGATGTAAAACTCTCTAGGAGCCTATTTTGTTTTTCAATTATTCAGCTTTACAAATTTTATGTTTGCAGATTTGTAATTTATTGTCACAATTAGTGAGGCCTCATGGTAATTGAGTAGAAAAGAAAAACATGCAGCTGAAGTCTCATGTTTGCCAGTAGAGTCACACGTTTGTGGGTCCAAGGACCAGTCCTGCATACTTAGCAACTAAACTGAACTGTTCACCCTATGTGGTCACGGTGGTGGGATGAAGTGATTTCACTTCACTTCCTTCCTGCTTACAGATAAATGACATGGAAGAGAAGGAAGAACAAGCTACAAGTCTATTTAAAGTACAAACCCCCCTGTTTTAACACATGACTATTCACAGAAAGTATAACAAGAATATTAAAGGGATTAAGCCGCACACTGAGACATGCTCTCTGTATATGTGTGTATTCCTTTGAGTGCACCTCTGTGTCTGTGTGTTCATATGTGAATACATCCTTGCATGCACATGCCAACACTATAATCAAATGCATACTTTGAATCGCACACACTACATATAAAAAAGTATTCATGAAAATACACAGGCACCACTAAAATGAACCTTTGCTCTTAAACATCAACAGTACAAATACATCCATGAATTAAAATGCCAACACTACACAGAAATATTCAATTGCTAATACCCACGCACTCAAACCCCAGCACTACACTCAAATGCCACAATGCATTTAAACCCCAGCACTACACACAAATGCAACCCTGCATTCAAACGCCAACACTACACACACATACCAGTACATTTAAATGCTAACACTACACACAAATGCACCTACACATTCAGACCCCAACACACAAATACCAACACTTCACAGAAATATACCACTGCTTTACACACCTATGTCATACAAAACCACTCGTATATTCAAACAATCCAATGTGTCACAGAAACATTATATATGTATTCAAAAATGATGGTTAGGGAGCAAAAAAAGTAACCGATAAAATTAAAAACTTACAGATGTAATAAATTGAACAAATCAATTTAAAATATATTCACAGAAAATAAGATGTAAAAGTTATGGCGATATTTTGATAAATCATCAAATCGTCCACTACGGGGATATAAGGATCCACTACGGGGATATATAGTGGTTTAGTACTTTGGATCCTATGCCGGATTCATTCAGGTTGATTTGTTTGTTTGCTTGTTTTTACAATTATTTAATTTAGCCATGGTCTGTAATGGTGTGTACAAGAGGTTTCCTGAAGAAAGGGTTAATTTGCAGGATTCTGTTAGTACTTAACCTAATATAGCAGCTACTGTGGCTTAGAAGAGGCACACCTACACAGGCAAAATAGGTTCATTTAGTGATCTCATGCAGGACAGTGACAGCTCTTGGGATCTGAGGTTTTGTTTTTAGATGTTTATATTCTCTTATGTTAGTGATACGAAGATAGCAGTGAAACAGTTTTAATTTAAGTTACTGTGTATATGACAGTTATTCAGTTTGCTTTTTTTTTTTTTTAAAGGGTGTTCTGCAATCCCATATCATGTGGAAATAATGGAACTACAAAAAATACTTACTCTGCTGGCGTTTCAACCAATAAGGTGCACTCTGTTACATTATCCCTAAATGTCCCTAAGTGTGTGTGTGTGTGCATATATATATATATATATATATATATATATATATATATATAGCCAAAGATGAAATAGGAGCACTCAAAAGGACTTTTTCCGTGTATTTAATGTAGTAAAAAGAGTTTACAACAAAGTGTAACGCATCAAATCGACGTTTCAACCCCTAAGGGTCTTTTTCAAGATCAAACAATAAGTGACATAAACGGCATTTAAATATGAAATACAGATGATCAACTCACCAATCTCGTGCGTGCAGCTAGCCAAACCCGGAAGTGTCCCAACACCTCACGTGGTACTGGGCGTGCGTAATGACGTGCAACGCGGTTGCTAGGCAATAGTGCCGAACCCGGAAGTGTCCCGACATCTCACGTGATACTGGGCGTGCGTAATGACGTGCAACGCAGTTGCTAGGCAATGGAGTGTAAACTCCGTGTTTGCAAAGGTACACACCACAAAACACCCGTGTGTAGGAAAAGATACTATATACAGGATTAGGAGATCTCGAAAACGAGATCAAAATGTGATAGATTAAAACAAGGGAATACATAAAACGTATTCTATAGGGGCGGGGCCGGGACCTGAAACGGAGCGGACGCCATTCTAGCGGGCTCCCACCTTGTAATCTAAAATCCGCCGAAATCTCGGAACCTACCTGCCATCCGAACCGGAGCACGTCGGAACAGTGTCCAGGCCCACATACCGAACCGGCAGATGCCTTTCAGGTACACTCCGAAGTCCGGGAGTGCAAAACGCAGGCCTAAGGCCTACCACGCGCCAAGCCTGCACGGCCTTGAGCAGCTACTCGGCGGGACATACCTGCAGGGTGACTCCGATCCGGAAAGCGACTTCGATCCATACAGGCCAGAGACCCCTGAACCCATGGGGAAACGCTCGCAGAAGGCTCACATGGGCCCCGGTATGGCACAGGACATCGGAACCTTGCTCCAGAGGCCAGCACTGCCCAAAGCCGCCGCCGTGGCCCACACACCTTCCCTCTTACCGGCCCACTCATCAACCCAAACTGACACAGCTCTCACAATGCCGGCAAGGACCGCAGCAATGGGAGACACTGATTTTGCCACTAAACAGGACCTACAAAATTCGGTCAAAGACATACAGAAAACACTGGCTGTGGATGTGGGACGCCTGAAAACCGACATGCACAATGTCAAAGAGCGCGTCCAAACCACGGAGCAAGACATCACACACCTCAAAGCCGGCATAGAGACCATTCAAGATGCCGTGCACCAACTGCAAACCTCACAGCACAGCCTAACGTTACAAATGACCGCCCTGGAGGACCGAGCCAGGCAAAATCACGTGAAAATAAGGGGTATACCTACGGAAATCCAGGCCGCCGAACTGCCGCACTACGTCCGTAGACTCCTAACCACCATCTTACCACCGGCGGTTAATTGTAAATTCGGGCTGGACGGCGTATACAGACTCCCAACCTCATCCAGGATGCCTAACATGCCCACCAGAGATGTCATATTACGATGCGCCTCCACCCACGATAAAGCACAACTCCTGGCGGCAACCAGAGGTAAAACCCCCCTGACCTTTGAAACGTTTCAGCTGTCGTTCTACCAAGATCTTACCAGGGCCACGCTACAGTGGCGAAAGACGTTATCCCACTTAACAAGCCATCTGCGCAACCAAGGAGTGCCCTACAGATGGGGCCCACGAAGATCCCTGCTAATCCCCCACAATGAACTAACTCACACGATAACATCGAGCGAAGAGGCACCAGCACTCCTGAAAAATCTTGGCCTACCGGACTTACCTGTCACCCTACCACCGGAGTCACAGCACGAAATAGGGGACCCAGCCACCAGCATGCCGTTCATCCCACGAGACAGGACACCGTTGAACCCCCAAACTTGACAACAGCAGCCGGAGTGATCACAGGGACCTGCGTCACTCGGCCGACATTGCTGGGAACGAGACATTTCTTCATCCTCCCACATTTTACTTTCACCAGCGCAAAGGCCACTGGACTATGGGACTGATCGTTCTGTGTTTTTTTTTTTTTTTTTTCCTGTTTTTCCTTTTCTGTCTTAATCCTAAGTTTACAGTTTAAGTATATAACTCCAGCCGTGAAAAGCACGGGAAGGGTCAAGGCTTTGGGCCTGCGAAAGGTACCGACACGCTAATGCTCCCCCCCCCCCGTCGCCCCCATACATACACCACTGTATCACGCCGTAGAACGCTACTCATGCAATAGGTCACACTACCTGACCCTGATATAATACCCTGCAAGAAACATATCGTAACCACTAACCCTACTTGCAACCACGCTACTAACAGGAGCCTAAACCTTGACAAGTAGGGAAGTTACTATTTGTCACGTCTAAACATTTGTTATGAAGGAACACAACTGCAGATTTCTTATAGTTTGAATATTTATTATAGAAAGTAAAAGGTATTGACTTTAATTCCAATTTACAGGTACTGTAGCTTTAAGTAGTAAACGATAACTGAAGTCCACAATTATATGCACTGAAGCTTTAAGTAGTAAACGATAACTGAAGTCCACAATTAGATGCACTGTAGCTTTAAGTAGTAAACGATAACTGGAGTCCACAATTATATGCACTGTAGCTTTAAGTAGTAAACGATAACTGAATCAGCAAGAGTCCTTTAGTAGTATTAATTAATTAGGTGAATAGAAGTTACAATAGATGTTCCATAGACTTTAACTGAAGTAAGACCGATGCAGCTAACTGAGACAAAGTATGAGTTGAAGTTAGCTGTAACGGGTTGGCTTTAACGAAGGACTTTGGAGACAGGAAATAACAGCTTTGAGATGCAACGCTTATCACAGAGGTTTTACTTAGCTTCCGGCACATAAAACACTGGTTCCCGAGATTTCCTCAGAGGCGGTTTATCCTGCATGGATAGAGTTCAGCTTAGCCGTGGATGAGGAAAGGTGAAGGGAACTTGAAGTCTTCCAGTCCGGTCCGGTAACAGCGGGCTTTCACAACGATGTTGCAGCCGGTTCGTGAGTATGGAACGTAGTTCATTAATCCAGCGTCGATCAGCTGGTGCGGTCAGATTAAATAGGGAGACCGTGTCATAAAGAGGTGTGGCTAAGCTCCGTGGAACCAGGAAGTAAGAGGATATTATAATTAAGGCATGACAGTATCCCCTCCTTAATGAGCAACCTCTGGGTGCTATTGACTTGGCTTAGAAGGGTAACGTTTGTGAAACTTGGAAATTAATTTGTCAGCATGAACGTCAGAGGAGTTTTCCCATGTATCTTCATCAACTCCATATCCTTTCCATCTAATGAGGTATTGTAAGGAGCCACGATGGATCCTTGAATCCAGTATACTTTGAATCTCGTATTCTTCTTCACCCTGGACCAATATGGGATCAGGAGAAGTAGTGACATTTCTTTGGAAAGGGTCAGGATGATAAGGCTTTAGCAAGGACACATGTTGGGATCTTTGGCATACAGAACAGGAATTGACATAAGATTCAATAGTTTGGTCTTGACGAGGCCACCAATAGTATCTCTTAGACAATTCAAGGGTCTTTTTCATACCTGGATGACTTGCCAGAGGAGAATCATGAATAAATTCGAGTACTTTAATTCTGAAGGAGGGAGGCACGTAAATCCGGTCTTTGAAATAGTAGAGACCGTTTTTCTTAGATAATTTAATTGATTTAGGAAGTTCGAGAGCATCTTCACTGAGATCTTTAATGTCGTCAATAAGAGAAGATAGGATTCCAATGACTGTAGGAGGAGACTCCAGTTCGGTGTCAGAACAACATGAGATTTTAGCTGGTTCTTTCGTAGCCTGGAGAATTGGAATACGTTGCAAGCATGTTTTCTTGCAATAATCAGAATCAAATGCAAGAGAGAAGGGAAACCATGAGATTTGAGGGTTGTGGTTCCTTAACCAGTTGATCCCCAATATAATAGGAAAAAATGGTGATGAGATGACATCAAATATAAGACATTTCGTATGAGTATGATTGATGGTTACTTTTAGAGGGATGGATTCATGAAGTATTGGTCCCGATGATATGAGGGACCCGTCAATCACTTTAACAGGTACAGAAGTTCTTTTACGAACACAAGGAATTTTATTCTTTGTTACAAAGGCTGAGTCGATGAATACTCCATTTGCACCGGAATCGATAACAGCCTTGGTTATGATTCTTTTATTGTCCCACTGTAATACAAGAACGATAGGGGACATTTGAGTATTTGCTGTAGAGGGAAGTACACTTAGGATGGAAGAGGCATGAGACTGCCTTCTGCCTTTTATCCGTTTCAATGAAGGACAATCAGAGACTAAATGAACTTGAGAGGCACAATACATGCAGAGGTTTAACATACGTCTTCGATTTTTCTCTTCAGGAGTGAGGGGACTTCTTATTATCCCTATTTCCATAGGTTCGATTGGTTCAGATGGGTTGTCAGGAGGCTTTGGAGCCCCTATTTCCATAGGTTTACTTGGTATGGAAGTCTTATCTGGAGCTTTTGAGGGAGTGAAAGGTTTGCGGTCTTTTGAATGTGAAAGGGCTTTTTCGGCCTTTCTTTCTCTTAATCTTCTGTCAATGCTGATTGATAGGCGAATTAGAGCGTTCAAATTAGTAGGGAGTTCTGTTCTAGATAATTCATCTTTTACAGCTTCCGATAAACCAATTCGAAACTGGTTGCGCAATGTGATGTCATTCCATTGCGTTTCTATAGCCCATCTTTTGAATTCAGCAATGTAATCTTCAACGGGTCTATTTCTTTGCTGTAGTGTTCTGATTGTTAAATCAGCTGTAGCTTGTTTGTTAGGATCTTCATAGAGAAGAGACATGGCTTCAAAAAATTCATCTAGTGAATCTAAAATGGGGTCATCGTTTTCCAGAAAGGAATGGGCCCATGACATAGGTTCACCTCTTAGAAAGGAAATAACCGAACAAACTTTAGTTCTTTCTGTAGGATAGGATCGAGGTTTCAAAGCAATTAAAAGTTTGCAAGAGTTGAGGAACTCCCTATATCTGGAACGATCTCCATAGAACTTTTCAGGGTTACACACAGCAGGATCACTAGCCGAGTGCAGAGTAGTATGAGGAGTATGAGTTTGTAAATCTCTGATATAAGTGAGAAGTCTTTCGTTAGTAACTTGTAGGTCTTGCACACTTTGGGCTAGTGCATTAACTCTTTGATTCAGCGTAGTTATAGTAGAATCGAAATCTGCTGGATCCATTACAATGGCTGGATTAATCTGTCACGTCTAAACATTTGTTATGAAGGAACACAACTGCAGATTTCTTATAGTTTGAATATTTATTATAGAAAGTAAAAGGTATTGACTTTAATTCCAATTTACAGGTACTGTAGCTTTAAGTAGTAAACGATAACTGAAGTCCACAATTATATGCACTGAAGCTTTAAGTAGTAAACGATAACTGAAGTCCACAATTATATGCACTGTAGCTTTAAGTAGTAAACGATAACTGAAGTCCACAATTATATGCACTGTAGCTTTAAGTAGTAAACGATAACTGGAGTTCACAATTATATGCACTGTAGCTTTAAGTAGTAAACGATAACTGAATCAGCAAGAGTCCTTTAGTAGTATTAATTAATTAGGTGAATAGAAGTTACAATAGATGTTCCATAGACTTTAACTGAAGTAAGACCGATGCAGCTAACTGAGACAAAGTATGAGTTGAAGTTAGCTGTAACGGGTTGGCTTTAACGAAGGACTTTGGAGACAGGAAATAACAGCTTTGAGATGCAACGCTTATCACAGAGGTTTTACTTAGCTTCCGGCACATAGAACACTGGTTCCCGAGATTTCCTCAGAGGCGGTTTATCCTGCATGGATAGAGTTCAGCTTAGCCGTGGATGAGGAAAGGTGAAGGGAACTTGAAGTCTTCCAGTCCGGTCCGGTAACAGCGGGCTTTCACAACGATGTTGCAGCCGGTTCGTGAGTACGGAACGTAGTTCATTAATCCAGCGTCGATCAGCTGGTGCGGTCAGATTAAATAGGGAGACCGTGTCATAAAGAGGTGTGGCTAAGCTCCGTGGAACCAGGAAGTAAGAGGATATTATAATTAAGGCATGACACTATTACTGTTCATAAACCTTGTTAGAATCTACTGCTTAGCCCCTCAAATGGTTAACATCACCTCTCACGCGGCCAAGTTTACTGTAATTGTTCAGCTGATATACACTTTGTCTCCGACTGAGACGCTTACCCCCTTTTTTTAACTATCTGGCAGATTGAAGGGCACAGGCCCGGCTACACTCTTATAAGTTTTTCTGTCATGCCAATGTACACTAGTTTACCTCCAATCATGGCCAGCACGTACCTAGACTTAATATTCCATGTTCCGGATTGATCTACATAAGCTTTCCCCAGTTTTACATTTGCATCCTTCTCTTTAACCCCGAGGATAACATCGCACAGTTTAAGGTTACATGTATAACTGTCGCACTATTCATGTCATTAATTTACTGGAAAGTTAGAATGATATAAATTTTACCTGTCGACTTAACCGCCCACAGCACGTCTACGGTGCTGTATAGCATACTGATTCTTTACCTTAATAATTCACCTAGATAGGCGATGTCTATGTTTATGGTTATATTTGTTATTCCGGTATATACCTGTTCTTCATGTAAGAAAAAAAAAAAAATGAGGCTGATGTTTCTCTATGACAATATGTATTGTGATGCGACAACCCCAACTTGTACAACTTATCATTGTCTTCCCTTCTTTATTCTGTACCCTAAACCAAATGTGCCTCAATAAAACAAAGATTGACAAAAAAAAAAAAAACTTATTCTGTAGGAAGATTTCCTACTGTTCATAATGTATTAATGAGACAGCCGAGGGGTCAAAAATGCAATGCAAATGTGTAAAAAAAGTGACAAGTGTAACTATGGTGACAAAGTGACGCACACTGAGAGTGCTGCAATCTACTTGGCAGATAAGTCACAACATCAAAAAAATGAACAGATACTAAGCAGCAGAATATCTTAACGAAATGAAATAATGATAGATTAACATGTTAATGAACAAGGATGAATATCATATAGATATGTACAAATTATGCTAGTGATTCATCTCATAGCTATATATGTCTCAAAGGTATATCCATATATGAAGATAGGGGCTCATAATTTGACTCAATGATGTGAATTATTCAGAGGAACATCGCAAATGAAATATATTCATTTAGTCCTTTTGGAGTAACAGTGTCCAAGCGGTGTATCCAATAGGTTTCGCGCTGCAGTAACAATTTGGATCTGTCTCCACCTCTAGGACTGGGTGGAACATGGTCGATGGCCATAAATTTAAGTGTGGGAAGTCTATGATTCAGTTGAAGAAAATGCTTGGCGACAGGTTTGTCTGACTTTTGATCTCTAAATGCAGTGGTGATGGTTGATCTATGGCCGCGAATCCGTTCTCGGAGAGTTAAATCAGTTTTTCCCACGTATGAGAGACCGCACGGACATGTAATTAAATATATCACATGGTCGGTCATGCACGTAATATACTGAGTGATTGGGATTCGGATACCACTATGTGGATGAGCGAACGAACTGCCTGTGTTCATATGGCTGCAAGTGACACATCCACTGCAACGATGGCAGCCTTTCTTACTAGGTCCTGTGATTTTTCGGTAACAGAAAGTAGGATCACTTCTGACCAATAGGTCTCTCAGATTTTTGTTTCGTTTTAAGCTGATGTTAGGTTTTTGGGAGAAAATCGGTGGTAGGTTCTTATCTGAACCTAGGATACCCCAATATTTGTGTATAACTTGTTGGATGTGTGGGGTGCCAGTGTGGAGGGTTAGTGGTAGATACAGTCCTAGAGATGGAGACAGATCCAAATTGTTACTGCAGCGCGAAACCTATTGGATACACCGCTTGGACACTGTTACTCCAAAAGGACTAAATGAATATATTTCATTTGCGATGTTCCTCTGAATAATTCACATCATTGAGTCAAATTATGAGCCCCTATCTTCATATATGGATATACCTTTGAGACATATATAGCTATGAGATGAATCACTAGCATAATTTGTACATATCTATATGATATTCATCCTTGTTCATTAACATGTTAATCTATCATTATTTCATTTCGTTAAGATATTCTGCTGTTTAGTATCTGTTCATTTTTTTAATGTTGTGACTTATCTGCCGAGTAGATTGCAGCACTCTCAGTGTGCGTCACTTTGTCACCATAGTTACACTTGTCACTTTTTTTACACTTTTGCATTGCACTTTTGACCCCTCGGCTGTCTCATTAATACATTATGAACAGTAGGAAATCTTCCTACAGAATACGTTTTATGTATTCCCTTGTTTTAATCTATCACATTTTGATCTCGTTTTCGAGATCTCCTAATCCTGTATATAGTATCTTTTCCTACACACGGGTGTTTTGTGGTGTGTACCTTTGCAAACACAGAGTTTACACTCCATTGCCTAGCAACTGCGTTGCACGTCATTACGCACGCCCAGTATCACGTGAGATGTCGGGACACTTCCCGGTTCGGCACTATTGCCTAGCAACCGCGTTGCACGTCATTACGCACGCCCAGTACCACGTGAGGTGTTGGGACACTTCCGGGTTCGGCTAGCTGCACGCATGAGATTGGTGAGTTGATCATCTGTATTTCATATTTAAATGCCGTTTATGTCACTTATTGTTTGATCTTGAAAAAGACCCTTAGGGGTCGAAACGTCGATTTGATGCATTACACTTTGTTGTAAACTCTTTTTACCACATTAAATACACGGAAAAAGTCCTTTTGAGTGCTCCTATTTCATCTTTGGCTACATGTTCCTGACGCTGGTAGCACCTAAGGCAAGATAATCAAAAGCTTTCAAAGGGTGAGTGCCTAAATCATCTCTTTTTTTATATATATATATATATATATATATATATATATATATATATATATATAAAGAGAGAGAGAGAGAGAGAGAGAGAGAGAGAGAGAGAGTATGAGTTATGGGATGCTTCAGTGTTATCAATAAAAGGGAGGAGTGCATAAAACAGTTATGTACCTCCAAGTTATTACCAAGTCTACAACATGTGAATCTCAAGAAGATCAAATTAATATGAGTGGATATCTGTTCATCCAAACATTTGCAATCAGTTTGGCTACCATGATTTATAGATGATTTACATTATTCAGTGGTGGAACTAAAGGGGAGAGGGTCCTGGTGCAAGAATTTTTTTTGAGGCCCCCTAATTGCAAGGATGGAAAAAGAGATTGATCCCCATCTGTTGTACAACATTTTGCCAGCTGGAGATCTACCATTTGCCCAACATTGCAGGGTTCCATTTAGCACTGAGCAGTGTTTGTATGGTTGAATGTAAGCATGTTTTGTATGGAGTATGTGTGTGTGACTGCAGAGGTTTATTTGAGTGTAGTTTTCTTTTGTGTGTTTTTATGTAATGCTGCCATTTGAATGCAGTGATTTACTTGCATGTAGTGTTTGCCTTTGAATATAGAGGTGTGTGTATGCAGTGTTGATGCTTTAAGTTGTGTGTAGTGTTGGGCTTTGAATGCTGAGTTGTATGCACATATACATATGCACTACCACATATACACACACACACACATATATATACACACAGAAACACATACATATGCAGATACAGTGATATACAGCAGATACACATTCTGACACACATGTAGATACATATGTGCAGACAAATAAATACACAGACACACCAACACGCATACAGATACACACACTGAAAGACATGCAGATACACAGACACACACTAACACATACAGATACACAGCCACACATACAGACACAGATGCATACAACCACACATATATGCATACAGACACACACATATATAAACATACTCTACACACACACAGAGACACAGATAGATACACATACAGGCACATATATAGATACACAAACACACAGACAGATACACATACAGATACCCAGATACATAGAGACACATACAGACACACAGATACATACATTGATACACAGATAGATACACTGGCATGCATACCCCCTCTCCTCTCTCCCTCTCTCCCATGTGGGGCTCGGTGTTCTCTGGGATGAAGTGACAGGCTGACACTTCCTCCCGTGCTGCTGATATCACAGAGGCCTGATCAGGCTCTCAAAGAGCCACGGCACCCAACCAGGCCCCTGAAAACATTTTTGCCACAGGGTGGCCCTAAGTTCATGGGCCACCCAGTGGACACCCTAAGCATTCGGGCCTTGGTGCACCCATTTGTAGTTCTGCCACTGTTGACATTATATTCTATTTAGATCAAGTAATGCTAGCCATTAAAGCTGCACTTTAAATAAAATAAAAAAAATAAGATTGAATTCCTGAGCTAAAAAATTATAGAAAAATGTATCAATACCCATTACTTGTAGCATGTTTCACTCATGTCCTAAGCCCTTACACTCCTTCAATGTCACACTCATCTAGATAGTAGACTTGAGGGTTCTGGTTTGTTTGGAAGCAGCTCCAAAATATATCTCACCAAAAATATATATTTTTTCCTTTTTTCTCTCCCTCCCTCTGTCTTCTTATTCGGTTTGGCTTTCTCTCTTATTTTAAATTATACATATGGCAATTCAGTGTTAGTTGATTCTGTACACATTATGTTATTGCACACTATGTCAACATGTTCGGTTTGCTTCCACTGCGTAGGAAAAGTCTGATTCTGTGGCTTACAATAAAAACAGATTTAACACAAAATATATCCGACCATGTCCTGTGTTGCGTAAAAACTGTGCACTCTAACATCAATTACTGTACTACAATATGCTCAAAGAGAACCAGTTGCACAGTCCTTCTGTACTCTAATCCTACTTTTAAATAATTATATAAACACTAAGGATTTGCTCTACTATAATCTTCTGCAAATGTACGTTTCCTTTCTTTCTTTCTTTTTTTTTTCCTTCACTCTATATTTTCGAACCAATAAAAATTAACAACATATATTTTAACCAGGTGGATGGAAATTGAGCGGCAACCAGTAATTTAAACCCATTTTCTTCTATACCATAATTTCTGTGGATGGTCTGTTGGCAGGTTTGTTCTTTGATAGGCTGTATTTTGGGCTCTTGTTAACCTACTTAGTAAAGGAAAATGATATACTTAATCGCATTAAAAATGTGCGGCATACAATTTAAGCGGGAAACAGTGTGACATAACTCAAAGGTAGAAACGGCAAATAGAAAGGCTTCAGGCAAGTAAAGAAATTGCATATATCCTAGGATTCTAAAAAACTCAATAGGTTGGATTCCATGACAAGGAATGTGTTTATAAGTGGTATTGCCAGTGATAGGTAAAAAGTATCAAAAGATAAAAAAGGACCATAGAATTGACTGTAAAAGACAAAACAGAAGACTTAACATCCATGTGGACTTTCTAAAATAGTATGTAACAATTACCAATGTTCTAGGAACCTAGATGAACAGATGAGACCATAAAGAAGCGATACTGACTACGTTTGAAGCAAACATTTGACAGTACAGATTGATGTTTATTAGCATCTCAACTATCTATCCATATATCTGTCTGTCTTTCTATCTCGCCATATGGTAGAAGGCCAATGCCCGCAGCACAAAAGGAGCAACACCTTCAGCTAGAACTAAAAATTCCTCCACTGGTTCTCTACACAGTCACATTGTCTCATGCAGTATAGAAGATTATTCTCCCCCTAAAGTACTGTATAGGGGATTATAAGGTTCAGGACAAAAATGTGTAGTGTACCAAATACATCTGGTGGAAGAGGTAGATAGGACTCTGAGAAAAAGTAACAGGACTTGTGTTGGCAACTACATGCCTGTTTCAGATACAGGCATGCTATTTAATGAGTGGAATTTTAATCTTCGATAACCAGAGATCATATTTTAGAAAACGACCCCCGCAAATTAAATGTAGATTCATTATCAATAACAAATATTAAAAGGTTAACTTTTACACTGTGAAGACTTTTTTTAAGTTGTGAGTATTTTTCATCCTTTAAGCAGGATAGAGGGACAAAGGAAACTGTAAATCACAAACACTTTCTATATCCCAATATTTCTGCAAGAAATTAATAAATTATTGATTTTTTTTTCTGCATACATATTATTGCATTTATTTTTACAAAAAGACAATGGGAACTGCACTCAATCCATTTAAGCCAACATGGTGTTTAACTAGGCCACGGGCCAGCAGGATATAGATACCATTTGGAGAAAGAGGGTCCAGGCCAGAAATTTTGAATAATTATATCCTGAGCACAAAGTTCTTGGATTTAAAAAATAAAGACACACAAATTAATTAAAAATGGTTAGAAATAACCATTTAATTACCTGCTCAACTTTGAAAGACAGACTACTGTTGTACTCCACGATGGACCATTTAATCTGCTACAGATAAATGGACAGTGTCTTCATATGTTTGTATGTCTGTAGCCTGGGACACTCCACAGTCTGCAATATAGATGATAAAAAATACATGCTAAAAAAATAAATATACAAACATTCTTTGAAGTAGAAATTAAAGATAGACTTTTGGCCTATCCGTTGGCATATACATAAGAAATATTACACATATGCGTGATTAAACTTATTTACATCAACTCTGAGCAAGCAAAAATATTGGTGCTAATTAGGAAGTACCAATGCAATGGAATACAGAACTCACTTGTCATAAGGGTTTATCATCACATTAAGACTCAGGTTTATCAGCTGGAAGTTAATGATAAGTCTTATGGAAATGTAAAAGAAAAAAAAAGATTAACTGCTATAAAACAATACAACTTGCACACATTGGCCAGGTGGTGGCATTGGAATGCAAAGTATATCTCTCAGGTTGTTTTGTGGCTATTAGAAAAAAAGTGGAAAGGTTTTGACTGACAGTGGAGAGATATTTTTCTTTTCAAAAGCTCTTTAAATGTTGCCAAAAGGTCTTAGCAAAGAAAACACAATGAAAGCACACGATTATTAATACATGCTTATAATTATAGAGTATAATTTGGAAATCTGCAATTTTCACAACCTAAGGGTTTTATTCACTAAATATTCAGTTGTGATCAGATGACATGTGAGTAATTAAAATTAGAACCGAATAGGCAACTTCAAAAAGTTCTGCGACTTTGCTTTTCGATATCAGTCGTTTGGGATTTTGTGTTGTAATCAGGTTGTCGTGTCTTGTCACTTCACCATATATCTCTGTTTAGAGAATAGATAGCACTACTTGCTAAATAAAGATATTGAGAATATATTAGTTGAAAACAACATTCTGATCTACCTCTAATAATGAAGATTTCACAGACATCAGAGAAAGCATAGCAGTACATACAGTGCATGCAATATGCTATTATTGAAGGTCTAATCGAAGGTCTATTCACGGAGGTCTGTTCACTAAACAGCTAGTTGGAATGAGCCAAAAACTGGTTTTAAAAATGAAGGATTGAATAGTCAAGTTGGTAAAAAAAAATACACAGAGTTGGATATCTTTTAAAACTCATATTTTCACTCTTGTTTTGCCACATGATTCTCAACTCAAAAATGTCACTTCTTAGACAAGAAGTCTGTTCATGATGTAAAACATATCACGTCTCACCCATGGTGGGCTCATTGTGATACTCATGTAACATATGAGACAATGCTATGTATAGTGTGTGGTGATGTCTAATTTTCCATTTGTTTTATATTATCTGATTAATTAAGAATGTGACTATATTTGGAAATGGTATGAAAATATCTGTCTCAAATAAAGATTTCTTAAAAAACAATGTTTTGTTCGTTTTAAAATTAAATTAATATTTGATTACCATCCTCAAGGGAGAAAACAAACAGTTGTGTATCAAATCCCATTAGATACAATTAAATTAAATAATGTTTTTTTGTTTTTGTTTTTTTAAACAATGATTTGAAAGAGCAAACTAATAAAACACACCAAGATTTTATATTTATGATCCTTTGCGCATCTTTGGAAACCTGATTTAGTGATCATAATATATATAATTTTATTTGTAGTACTTTGTATATATATAATTTACGTTAGCCATTCCAGTTGCTGTATTACCGTAATTGCACAATGTTCACTGTCCCTGGGCTCCTCGATGTAAACAGAACAGTTATAACGTTGCCTGTGCCTGCTACCTCTGTAATTTCTAACTAAAGCAAATATACACACCTATTGCTGCTAAAATCTGAAGGACATAGCTAACAGCACTAATTATTCCCTCCAAGAATGATGAGATAGATGATGATAGTTAATGATCTTCAATACTTTGGAAGAATTGAGTTCTTCCGGTACATGTGATAATGTTATTTTGTCTCACTTCACATTCTCCTTTCCAATTCCTCTCACATGGCACAACCCTACACCTTAATATGATCACTTGTTACTACACCTAAACACAAATATTAAAGAGTTTCAAAAGGTGCACCCCTTAAAGGGCCACTGTCACTTCCCACTACTTTTAATATTCTGGTTACATATCCCTAAATTTAACAAATATGTATTTGTGAGGTGAAAAAATAAAATTCCATACAGAGTTCTGTCCTTTGCATCTGGAAATTTGAACAGAGAAAGAAAATGGAGAAAGGGGAGACATGAACAATTTTTCCTTGTCTGAACTGAGTTACGATTTAATTTGCTTCAATTTTTTTATATAACTTATAGACAACAGAGCATCTCATGAAAAAGGTTAACACAATTTATACGTTATTTCAATGTTTTATTCAATGTTGTAGATTACACAGAAACTCCCATTAAGTTTGTTGCTCAACCCAGTCTAAATGTGTATTATATCTGAACATCATCTTACAATCAAGAGAGCATTTCAACAGATATAGATCAGCTATCACCATGCTACTTAAAAAAATATCTGTTTGTCCTGTGTATCACTTGTTTCTTACACATTTAGTTGGCTGCAAGTTGGTAAGTATCTATGCTTTAGTAATTATCTAATCATTACTATCTTGATTGAAGCATTTTTCAATCCTTTATCACTCTAAGCACCATAGACACAACAAGAGCTCTAAATAAAAATACCATATACTGGTAAAGAAAAATAAAAATACATTAAATACATTTCTAAATAGGTAGTTTCAACACAACATCCTGATTGCTGCAATAGCTGAGTAATGCTATCATTCTGATACTTGGCAAATAAAAAAATATGATGCATACAGCATTTAATAAAATATGTATTATGAGCCAATGGTGTTTGTTTTCTCAAATCACATTCTGGTCCATTTGGGTTCACCCAAGTGTTGGCTGGCCATTATTTTTGGTTTGTGCCAAAAGCTCTGTGTAATTCCACTGTGAGTCGGACATTCCATTTTAGAACATCAGCCTTAAAACCAGGTTATGCTTTTTCTTAAGCAAATATTATATGCCTAATTCCTTTTCTGTATACTTTATAGTATTTCTGAATTATGATCCTGTTATTTTATCATTTCTTTTCTTAGTGCTATATTTACACTGTATAACAAGCTCAGGTAATAAGAGTACCGTTACAAGAAAAAAAAAGTTTGTTAAAAAAGGACATCTGAATGGCTTTCTGTATTATGTTCAATGTACGTTATTAATATTAAAACATGTACTTTAGTCACTGTGCCGTTCAATAATATTTGCTATTACTATATAAAAATATCCAGTTACCTACTGATCGCTCTAGTCCTGCCTGCAGCACTCAAGCACATTTTAATTTATCTACCTTTAGCAAACATCCCCTTGGCTTCGTATCTGAAAAATGTACGGATGATAAGTTAGTTAATATTTGCATTGTCTTCAGTTGGGAAACTTTAATAAAACTAGAGTCTCATACAAACCCTATTTATTCGAATAATTGAGAGATAGAAGATTGAATGAACATTTACAGTAATAATAAAGAAGAGGTTAACTATGCTAAAATTAGCCAAAAGGTACCTTTACAGCTATCGCTGGAGTTTGACAAGAGCTTAGCAGCAATCTATAGCCTACTGTTGTGCTCTTCTGTGAAATATGATGAATATGCAACTAATAAGCAATATTTAGGTCAAAAATAATCAAATTGAAAAGACGGTGGAATTGGATAAATTTCCATTAAGACTATTTGCCTATGGTTAACAATTTAGTTACTAGTTCTCCAAAGTTCACTGTAAAGGATATTTACTGCTTAGAAAAATCAAGTAACCAGTTTAAAGAAAATGGATATGTGTCGCTAAAGCAGTAGCCTTTGCAAAAAAATGGTTTCCACATGTTTTATAAAGTGCCATTTAAATGAATCATTCAGAGCTGATATTCATAAAAATGACCAGAAAAATATTTTTTAACTTAATTATATGAGCTGAATAACACTAAAATGAGATGATTAGAGGAATCATGGATACAATGAAAAAAACTCAGATTCAGTGATTTTCATGCAAGTTTCTGACCAGGGTTGCCACCGAGAATGCATATAAAACGTCAGAAATACCTGGTAAATAGTACATTTGCTAGGTCCCTTTACTCCTGGGTATCCCAGAAAACCATATGTTTCTGTTAACACGTGACTGAGCTGAAACACAGAAGTTAGTTTAACCATATTAAGAGAATGATATAACATTACACTAAACATACATCCACATTCTCCATCAAACTGAGCCCACAGCTTTATGTGATGACACTAAAGCCACAACTAAGGTGTTTAAGAGAAAAGTATACAGAGGTCCAGTTGAAAAAAAAGTTTATTAATTGTAAAAAATTATTATATATATATATATACATATCAGTAAGCTATTCCAGAGTTTGAGGTCACAAAAACAGATCAGGAGCAGTTAAATATTATTTGCCACACTGTATAAACAAAAGTGTGAAAAATCATGCAAAGCATATCAATTAAACTGTCAACAGCTTTCCCTCCCCGCATCCTGATCCCTCTTCTGCAACTGTCATCAAAACACTAAGCCCTCAGTGAATACTATCCTAGCAAACTTTTTTCTACCCTACCTTTACCTTTTGTGTCACTTTACCCCACTCCCTCTAGAATGTAAGCCAATTGAGCAGGGCCCTCAACCCCTCTGTTCCTGTGTGTCCAACTCATATGGTTACAAACACGTGTCTGTTAGTCCACCCATTGTACAGCGCTATGGAACTTGTAGACACTTTATAAATAATAGTAATAATAATAATAACCAGAGTGCACTCAAGATTTCCTGATCATTGTTAATAAGTAGAGTCAAGCAGAGAAAGCAGTGACCATTAAGTGGTTAGAAGAAAATTAAAAGTTTAACTTGTCGGAAGGTCATTGCTTTACTATATCAACCCAAACATGCATTGACTTGGGAAGAATACAAAGTAATATATAGATACATAGATTTGGATAACCAGATGATAAAGCTCATGTTAACAAAGATAAAACAGAGTAAACAAAATGGTTGTTTACTAAAGTGAGAATTTAACCCCTTAACGCCGTTACGGCGTTCTATGCCGTCCCGGCTTTAAAGGGCTTTAAAGCCGTTGCGGCGGCATAGAACGCCGTAACGGCTTAAGCCCCCTGGAGATCGGAGGTACTTACCTCCGCCGCGATCCTCTTCTGGAGGGCTGCCTGACAGCCCAGGCAGCCCTCCCCGGCAAATGAGGCCCCCGGGGGCCATGTGATCGCTCTCAAAGAGCGATCACATGGCCCCCTATAGCTGGCTGTGGATCTGCCAGCAGGGGGTCTGTCTAAAATATCAGACAGTCCCCCTGCTGGTAGGTAGTGTAAAAAAATAAAAAATAAACATGTTATAAAATAAAATAAATATATGTATATACATATTATATATATAATATATACATATTATATATATGTAACGTGATACAAAGTGTATTTTAATACTAATATAAGTACAAAACTGCTAAATAGATTCAAAATTTTGTCCCGAGTTTAAAAACACCCAGTGTTTACCTGCTTTATTGCTTTTTTTTGCAAGTTATAGGCCTATAAATACAAGTAGGAAATTGCGGTTTCAATATATATATATTTGAAATGTATCAATAGTGACATTGTTACACCGTTATCTGTCATAAATCCCCGAAACACACCATGTACATATTTTTTAAAGTAGACAACCCAGGGTATTCAAAATGGGGTATGTCCAGTCTTTTTTAGTAGCCACCTAGTCACAGAGTTAGCATTTATATTTGTTTGTGTGTTAAAAATGCAAAAAAGCTAACTTTGGCCGGTGTTTGTGACTAAGTGGCTACTAAAAAAGGCTGAACATATCCCATTTGCAATACCTTGGGTTGTCTTCTTTTGCAAATGGTATGCCATCATGGGGCTAATTCTCATTCCTTGGCTACCATACGCTCTCAAAGGCAACCTAACCAATCTGATAAATTTCAATTAAAAAAAAGTAAAATCAAGCCTTATATTTGACCCTGTAACTTTCACAAACACTATAAAACCTCTACATGTGGGGTACTGTCATACTCAGGAGACTTCGCTGAACACAAATATTAGTGTATCAGAACAGTAAAATATATCACAGCAATATTACCGTATATACTCGAGTATAAGCCGAGTTTTTCAGCCCATTTTTTGGGCTGAAAAACCCCAACTCGGCTTATACTCGAGTCAAGGTCTGTATTATGGCAATTTGCATTGCCATAATACAGACCGGGGGAGAGGGGGGCTGGCAGAGCTGTACTTACCTGTTCTGCAGCTCCTGTCAGCTCTCTCCTCCTCTGCGCCGTCCGTGCAGCTCCTTCTATCAGCTCACACTGTAAGTCTCGCGAGAGCCGCGGCTCTCGCGAGACTTACACTGGGAGCTGACCGAGGTGCTGAACGGACGGCGCGGAGGAGGAGAGAGCTGACAGGAGCTGCAGAACAGGTAAGTACAGCTCTGCCAGCCCCCCTCTCCCCCCACTGAACTGCCACTGGACCACCAGGGAAGGAGAGCCCCCCTCCCTGCCATGTATCAAGCAGGGAGGGGGGACGAAAAAATAAATAAATAATAATAATAAAAAAAAATAATAATAATAAAAAAAAAAATTAAAAAAAAGGGGGTATAAGGACCACTGTGGGGGGGGGGTATAAGGACCACTATTGGAGGGAGGGGGTGGGATAAGGACCACTATGGGAGGGAGGGGGGGTATAAGGACCGCTATGGGAGGGAGGGGGGGGGATAAGGACCACTATTGGAGGGACGGGGTGGGATAAGGACCACTATGGGAGGGAGGGGGGTATAAGGACCGCTATGGGAGGGAGGGGGGGGATAAGGACCACTATGGGAGGGAGGGGGGGGATAAGGACCACTATGGGAGGGAGGGGGGGGATAAGGACCACTATGGGAGGGAGGGGGGGATAAGGACCACTATGGGAGGGAAGGGGGGGATAAGGACCACTATGGGAGGGAAGGGGGGATAAGGACCACTATGGGAGGGAGGGGGGGGATAAGGACCACTATACCACTATGGAAGGGAGGGGGGGATAAGGACCACTATCGGAGGCAGGGGGGTGGGATAAGGACCACTATGGGAGGGAGGGGGGGAGAAAAGGAACACTATGGGAGGGAGGGGGGGATAAGGACCACTATGGGAGGGAGGGGGGGATAAGGACCACTAGGGGAGGGAGGGGGGGGATAAGGACCACTAGGGGAGGGGAGGGGGAAGTAAGGACCACTAGGGGAGGGGAGGGGGAAGTAAGGACCACTAGGGGAGGGGTGAGTCAGGACCACTGGGGGAGGGGGGTGAAGGAACACGGGGGTGGGGAGGTAAGGACCACTGAGGGAGGAGGAGGGGAGGTCAGGACATATGGGGGGGGGCAAATATCCTTGCACCGGCCCTGCACACACTGCATTCATACACACACTGCACTCATACACACACACACTGCATTCATACACACACACGCTGCACTCATACACACGCTGCACTCATACACACACACGCTGCACTCATACACACACACGCTGCACTCATACACACACGCTGCACTCATACACACACGCTGCACTCATACACACACACGCTGCACTCATACACACACGCTGCACTCATACGCACACACGCTGCACTCATACGCACACACTGCATTCATTATACACACACTGTAAATAAATATTCAATTAATATATTTTTTTTAGGATCTAATTTTATTTAGAAATTTACCAGTAGCTGCTGCATTTCCCACCCTAGTCTTATACTCGAGTCAATAAGTTTTCCCAGTTTTTTGGGGAAAAATTAGGGGCCTCGGCTTATATTCGGGTCGGCTTATACTCGAGTATATACGGTATCCTCAGTGAAAGAGCTGTTTGTGTGTGAAAAATGCAAAAAACTTCACTTTCACTGACAATATCATCGCTGTGATATGTTTTACTGTTTTGAAACACTAATATTTGTGTTCAGCGAAGTCTCCCGAGTAAAACAGTACCCCCATGTACAGGATTTAGGGTGTCATAAAAAGTTACAGGGTTAAACACAGTGATAGCAAATTAAATTATCTGGACTTTTGGCCTGGGTTGGCAGGCAGGTCCCTCAAATTGCAATCATTAAAATTACTTAATTAGGTAAAAATATTACATAAATATGCACGTAGAATTTTAATATATATATATACATATTTATATATTTGACGTCTACGTGTATATTTATGAAATTATTTATGTAATTATGTATGTGGACATATGTATATTTCGTATTATTTTTATTTATTTATTTATACATAGATATATATATCATTACATTCTAAGTGTATTTTGATATAACTATATATATATCAATATCAAAATACTGTTAGAATAAAATTGCGTATATATATATAATTTTTTTTTAATTTTATTTTTACTTTTTGTTATTTATTTTTATTAACATATTATTTGTATTTTATAATAATATATGTATACCATATATATAGTTATTATATATATTGTATATATTCGTGTGTAATTTAAATATAAGTGTATTTTTATATTAATATACGTATATATAAATATAAAAATACACTTAGTATGACATTATATATATGATATATATACATATATTATATATAGGTATATATAGATATAATACATGTATATATATCATATATATGCAGAAAGTAGATAGAGCACTCCAGAGGTCTTTGTTCAAAGGTGGTTTATTCAGTGAAGAGAATCAACGTTTCGACCCTAAGGTCTTTGTCAAGATGACATCTTGACAAAGACCTTAGGGCCGAAACGTTGATTCTCTTCACTGAATAAACCACCTTTGAACAAAGACCTCTGGAGTGCTCTATCTACTTTCTGCATACATACCTACGCTCTGCAGCACCGAGGCTTTTTTACATTTTGTATCATCTTTAAGGTAGAGTGCCAGACTTTGAACTTTTTATATATCATATATATATATACACATATTATTTTTTTTTTTACACTGATTGTTTTTTTTTTTACACTTTATTTTTGATTTTACACTTGCAGGGAGACTGCCTGTCAGCACAGACAGTCCCCCTGCAGGCAGACACATGGACCCCTATCACGGTCATGTGATCGAGTGATCACATGGCCGTGGGGTCCTGATTAGTGTTGTCGCGAACCCGAAATTTTCGGTTCGCGAACGGCGAACGCGAACTTCCGCAAATGTTCGCGAACCAGCGAACCGCGCGAACCGCGCGAACCGCCATTGACTTCAATGGGCAGGCAAATTTTAAAACCAACAGGGACTCTTTCTGGCCACAAAAGTGATGGAAAAGTTGTTTCAAGGGGACTAACACCTGGACTGTGGCATGCCGGAGGGGGATCCATGGCAAAACTCCCATGGAAAATTGCACAGTTGATGCAGAGTCTGCTTTTAATCGATAAAGGGCAGAAATCACCTAACATTGACACCTGTCCTCAAAGCCCTGCCCTGATACACACTGACACAGAGCAGAATAGAGACTGTTCCCCGTCCTCAGAGACCATGATACACACTGACACAGAGCAGAATAGAGACTGTTACCCCTACATAGGGACACTTGGCAGATATGGCGGGGTCGTGGGAGGGGGAGGATGACTTTCACCTCTTCCCCTGTTACATTCCCGTTGTGCTGTGACATCACCCTTATACGCTGTGTAAAGCATACTATTTAATTTGATCAGCATGGCCACTTGAGTTTTTATAGTTTTCACGCTGCTTGTAGTTTATATATGGTTCACAAAAATCAAACAAACGATAAAGTAAACAAGTAAGGATTCAGAATATTCTTTCAAACCCTTACACATTGTGTGTACGTATTTTTTGTCTTAAGTTTGTGGCTTTAAAGAGGTTTACATTGTTTCTATGATGTGCATAACATGTTCTTGTAAATGTTTGTTAAATTTTTCCTGGAATTGTAATTTTTGAATCTGAATAAAGATAGTCAAATCCCTGATACACACTGACACAGAGCAGAATAGGGACTGTTCCCCCTACATAGGGTCACTTGGCAGATATGGATTGACACATATCCTAATGATCCCTGATACACACTGACACAGAGCAGAATAGAGACTGTTCCCCCTACATAGGGTCACTTGGCAGATATGGATTGACACCTGTCCTCAAAACCCCTGATACACACTGACACAGAGCAGAATAGGGACTGTTCCTCCTACATAGGGTCACTTGGCAGATATGGATTGACACCTGTCCTCAAAACCCCTGATACCCCCTGACACAGAGCAGAATAGGGACTGTTCCCCCTACATAGGGTCACTTGGCAGATATGGATTGACACCTGTCCTCAAAACCCCTGATACACACTGACACAGAGCAGAATAGGGACTGTTCCCCCTACATAGGGTCACTTGGCAGATATGGATTGACACCTGTCCTCAAAACCCCTGATACACACTGACACAGAGCAGAATAGAGACTGTTCCCTGTCCACAGAGACCATGATACACACTGACACAGAGCAGAATAGAGACTGTTCACCGTCCACAGAGACCATGATACACACTGACACAGAGCAGAATAGAGACTGTTCCCCGTCCACAGAGACCATGATACACACTGACACAGAGCAGAATAGAGTTTGTTCCCCGTCCACAGAGACCATGATACACACTGACACAGAGCAGAATAGAGACTGTTCCCCGTCCACAGAGTCCATGATACACACTGACACAGAGCAGAATAGAGACTGTTCCCCGTCCACAGAGACCATGATACACACTGACACAGAGCAGAATAGAGACTGTTCCCCGTCCACAGAGACCATGATACACACTGACACAGAGCAGAATAGAGACTGTTCCCCGTCCACAGAGACCATGATACACACTGACACAGAGCAGAATAGAGTCTGTTCCCCGTCCACAGAGTCCATGATACACACTGACACAGAGCAGAATAGAGACTGTTCCCCGTCCACAGAGACCATGATACACACTGACACAGAGCAGAATAGAGACTGTTCCCCGTCCACAGAGACCATGATACACACTGACACAGAGCAGAATAGGGACTGTTACCCCTACATAGGGTCACTTGGCAGGTATGGATTGACACCTGTCCTCAAAGCCCATGATACACACTGGGGGGAGCTACTGTCCTCCCCAACCCCTGCGCGGTGGGTGGGGGCCATAAATCACAATGGGGGGACCTACTGTCCTCCCCCCCTCGGCCCCCACCCCTGCGCGGTGGGTGGGGGCCATAAATCACAATGGGGGGGCCTACTTTCCTCCCCCCCGGCCCCCATCCCTGCGCGGTGGGTGGGGGGCATAAATCACAATGGGACGGACCTACTGATAGGAGTGGAGTATTGTTCATATCAGTTTAATACCTTCCGCGTCTCCTATCACTGGACGTGTATATGGCAGCCATTTTAGGAACCGCACACCTGCGACCCGAGCAAGGTCACCTCGTTCAAGCTGCTCTGGTTCCTTGATGAGCCAGCTGCCCGTGAGTTAACATGTCCCGTGGAGAAGCACTCTGTCCTGTAAAGCCTCACCACAAAAAAATTAAATAAATAACAGCACTCGGAGTGGTGAGTTTAGTAAATGTTCATATCAGTTTAATACCTTCCGCGTCTCCTATCAGTGGACGTGTATATGGCAGCCATTTTAGGAACCGCACACCTGGGACCCGAGCAAGGTCACCTCTTTCAACAGGCGACATGATTTGGCCCTGTAAAACTATCCTGGATATTCTCTACAATTTCTATGGATATGGCATTGATTTATGTAACAGGGAGATGGAAGAAGATGCTTGGTCGGTCCTCTTACTTGAAATTTGGGGCACTGCGCGGGCAAGCTAATGTGCCACCAGATAGGAGTGGTGAGTTTAGTATTGTTCATATCAGTTTAATACCTTCCGCGTCTCCTATCAGAGGACATGTATATGGCAGCCATTTTAGGAACCGCACACCTGGGACCCGAGCAAGGTCACCTCTTTCAACAGGCGACATGATTTGGCCCTGTAAAACTATCCTGGATATTCTCTACAATTTCTATGGATTTGGCATTGATTTATGTAACAGGGAGATGGAAGAAGATGCTTGGTCGGTCCTCTTACTTGAAATTTGGGGCACTGAGCGGGCAAGCTAATGTGCCACCAGATAGGAGTGGTGAGTTTAGTATTGTTCATATCAGTTTAATACCTTCCGCGTCTCCTATCAGAGGACATGTATATGGCAGCCATTTTAGACACACCCGCTTGAAGACAAGTAACTGCTATTCAATCTATAACAGTGAAAAATAAATTTTGGTTTTAAAAGCACGCTATAGAGACACCAGATATGATTGGCAATGTGCACTTGAACAGTTCTGCAGAGCACACGCTGAAGGAAGGACTGACAGAGCCGCTTGAAGACAAGTAACTGCTATTCAATCTCTAACAGTGAAAAATACATTTTGGTTTTAAAAGCACGCTATAGAGACACCAGATATGATTGGCAATGTGCACTTGAACAGTTCTGCAGAGCACACACTGTAGGCCTGACACACCCGCTTGAAGACAAGTAACTGCTATTCAATCTATAACAGTGAAAAATAAATTTTGGTTTTAAAAGCACGCTATAGAGACACCAAATATGATTGGCAATGTGCACTTGAACAGTTCTGCAGAGCACACACTCTAGGCCTGACACACCCGCTTGAAGACAAGTAACTGCTATTCAATCTATAACAGTGAAAAATAAATTTTGGTTTTAAAAGCACGCTATAGAGACACCAGATATGATTGGCAATGTGCACTTGAACAGTTCTGCAGAGCACACACTGTAGGCCTGACACACCCGCTTGAAGACAAGTAACTGCTATTCAATCTATAACAGTGAAAAATAAATTTTGGTTTTAAAAGCACGCTATAGAGACACCAGATATGATTGGCAATGTGCACTGGAACAGTTCTGCAGAGCACACGCTGAAGGAAGGACTGACAGAGCCGCTTGAAGGACACTGACTGGCTGCTATTAGCTTACACTAGAAACCTTTTTTCTTTGTAAAAGCACACTATAGAGACACCAGATATGATTAGCAACTGTCAAAGCACGCTGGCACAGGTCTGCAGAGCACACGCTGAAGGAAGGACTGACAGAGCCGCTTGAAGGACACTGACTGGCTGCTATTAGCTTACACTAGAAACCTTTTTTCTTTGTAAAAGCACACTATAGAGACACCAGATATGATTAGCAACTGTCAAAGCACGCTGGCACAGGTCTGCAGAGCACACGCTGAAGGAAGGACTGACAGAGCCGCTTGAAGGACACTGACTGGCTGCTATTAGCTTACAGTAGAAACCTTTTTTCTTTGTAAAAGCACGCTAAAGAGACACCAGATATGATTGGCAACTGTCAAAGCACGCTGGCACAGGTCTGCAGAGCACACGCTGAAGTAGGCCTGACACCCAGACGCTTGCAGACAACTAACTGCTCTTCTATTACAGTGAAAATTTTTTATTTCTTTTAAATGTAAAGCTTAACCTATTGTTAAAACAGATATGAGTGGTGGCACTGACTGTGCAAATGGGCAAGGCATCCAACCTGACACAGAAGCTGGCAGGCAGGCAACTGCTCTTCTATTACAGTGAAAATTTTTTATTTCTTTTAAATGTAAAGCTTAACCTATTGTTAAAACAGATATGAGTGGTGGCACTGACTGTGCAAATGGGCAAGGCATCCAACCTGACACAGAAGCTGGCAGGCAGGCAACTGCTCTTCTATTACAGTGAAAAAAAATTATTTCTTTTAAATGTAAAGCTTAACCTATTGTTAAAACAGATATGAGTGGTGGCACTGACTGTGCAAATGGGCAAGGCATCCAACCTGACACAGAAGCTGGCAGGCAGGCAACTGCTCTTCTATTACAGTGAAAAAAAATTATTTCTTTTAAATGTAAAGCTTAACCTATTGTTAAAACAGATATGAGTGGTGGCACTGACTGTGCAAATGGGCAAGGCATCCAACCTGACACAGAAGCTGGCAGGCAGGCAACTGCTCTTCTATTACAGTGAAAAAAAAATATTTCTTTTAAATGTAAAGCTTAACTTATTGTTAAAACAGATATGAGTGGTGGCACTGACTGTGCAAATGGGCAAGGCATCCAACCCGACACAGAAGCTGGCAGGCAGGCAACTGCTCTTCTATTACAGTGAAAAAAAAATATTTCTTTTAAATGTAAAGCTTAACCTATTGTTAAAACAGATATGAGTGGTGGCACTGACTGTGCAAATGGGCAAGGCATCCAACCTGACACAGAAGCTGGCAGGCAGGCAACTGCTCTTCTATTACAGTGAAAAAAAATTATTTCTTTTAAATGTAAAGCTTAACCTATTGTTAAAACAGATATGAGTGGTGGCACTGACTGTGCAAATGGGCAAGGCATCCAACCTGACACAGAAGCTGGCAGGCAGGCAACTGCTCTTCTATTACAGTGAAAAAAATTATTTCTTTTAAATGCAAAGCTTAACCTATTGTTAAAACAGATATGAGTGGTGGCACTGACTGTGCAAATGGGCAAGGCATCCAACCTGACACAGAAGCTGGCAGGCAGGCAACTGCTCTTCTATTACAGTGAAAAAAAATTATTTCTTTTAAATGAAAAGCTTAACCTATTGTTAAAACAGATATGAGTGGTGGCACTGACTGTGCAAATGGGCAAGGCATCCAACCTGACACAGAAGCTGGCAGGCAGGCAACTGCTCTTCTATTACAGTGAAAAAAAAATGATTTCTTTTAAATGTAAAGCTTAACCTATTGTTAAAACAGATATGAGTGGTGGCACTGACTGTGCAAATGGGCAAGGCATCCAACCTGACACAGAAGCTGGCAGGCAGGCAACTGCTCTTCTATTACAGTGAAAAAAATTATTTCTTTTAAATGTAAAGCTTAACCTATTGTTAAAACAGATATGAGTGGTGGCACTGACTGTGCAAATGGGCAAGGCATCCAACCTGACACAGAAGCTGGCAGGCAGGCGACTGCTCTTCTATTACAGTGAAAAAAAATTATTTCTTTTAAATGTAAAGCTTAACCTATTGTTAAAACAGATATGAGTGGTGGCACTGGGCAAGTAGGCACAGTATCCAATGTGAACCTCACACAGAAGCTGGCAGGCAGGCACCTGCAATTACATTACACAGGGAAAAAAAAAAAAAAAGCAGCCTGATGTTCTAGCCCTAAAAAGGGCTTTTTGGGGTGCTGTCCTTACAGCAGAGATCAGATGAGTCCTTCAGGATTGTAGTGGACACTGAATACCCTAGCCTAGCTATCAATTTCCCTATCTAATCAGCAGCAGCTAAACTTTCCCTCCTCTCACTAAGCATGCAGCTTCAGAATTAATCGAAAATGGATGCTGGGAGGGAGGTTGGAGGGTGTGGAAGGGAGGGAGTGCTGCTGATTGGCTGGAATGTGTCTGCTGACCGAGAGGCACAGGGTCAAAGTTTGCCCAATGATGACGAATAGGGGGCGGATCGAACTGCGCATGTGTCCGCCCGCCGCGGCGAACGCGAACACGCTAAGTTCGCCGGGAACTGTTCGCCGGCGGACAGTTCGGTACATCACTAGTCCTGATCTGCCAAGGGGGGACTGCCCGGGCAGACAGGCAGTCCCCCTGGACCGGGAGGAGCACTGATCACCGCTGTGGGACCGACAGCGATCAGGTAAGTAGCCCCTGACCGTTATGATGGTTCAGGACCGTCAGCGGTCCAAACGCACATTTTACTGTTGACGGTCCTGAACCGTCAGCGGTCCTTAAGGGGTTAATACTAATATATGTACTTATATTAGTATTAAAATACACCTTGTATCACGTTATCAGATGATATATATATATATATACGTATAATTACAATAATAAATAAATAAAATAATAAAATAAATAAATAAAATATTGAAACAAAATGTTATATAAATTATATATTCATATGTAATTTCATTCTAACTGTATTTTGTTATTAATATATATATATATATATATATATATATATTGGTAACAAAATACACTTAGAATGACATTCTATATATATCTATCTATATATAAAATACAAATAACCACAAATATATATTTGTGGCAGGCTTATGCAATGTATGATCATATAATGTAACTAAATCCCCATTATTTTTTGCCTAGATAAGGTGTTTTTAAAAAAAAAACTTTTAAAAACCAATACAATCTGTCAACATTGAAGTTGCTGTTTAGTAGATAGGAGAGTGCGCTGGATCTTGTGTATTGTTTATTATATATATATATATATATATATATATATATATATATATATATATATAGATAAATACATTTAATTACATAAAAGATTACATTAGAATACACGTAGAATTTACCTATAAAAGCATATATATTAAAATTCTACGTGTATATTTAAATAATCTTTTAACATAATTATGTGATTTTATTAATTAAAATTTGATTGACATGCCTGACAACACAGGGAGAAAGTGCAGAGAATTTAATTCGCAAGCACTATATTTGACCCTGTAACTCTCCAAGACACCATAAAACCTGTACATAGGGGGTACTGTTTTACTTGGGAGACTTCGCTGAACTAAAATATTAGTATTTCAAACTGGTAAATTGTATTACAACAATGATGTTTTAAGTAAAAGTGAAGTTTTTTGCATTTTTTTACAAACGAACGGCACTTTTATGGACTATATTATTGTTGTAATATGTTTTACTGTTTTAAAACACTAATATTTGTGTTAGTGAAGTCTCCCGAGAATAACAGTACCCCCCATGTACAGGTTTTATGGTGTTTTGGAAAGTTAGAGAGTCACATATAAGGCTTGCATTTCATTTTTGAAATTTGCCAGATTGGTTATGTTGCCTTTGAGAGCGTATGGTAGCCCAGGAATGAGAATTACCCCCATGATGGCATACCATTTGCAAAAGTAGACAACCCGAGGTATTGCAAGTGGGATATGTCCAGTCTTTCTTAGTAGCCACTTAGTCATAAACACTGGCCAAATATTAGTTTTTTGCTTTTTTTCACCAAAAACAAATATGAACGCTAACATTGGCCAGTGTTTGTGACTAAACATACCCCACTTTCAATACCTTGGCTTGTCTACTTTTTCAAATGGTATGCCATTATGGGGGTAATTCTCATTCCTGGGCTACCACACCGTCTCAAAGGTAACATTACTAATCTGGCAAATTTCAATTTGAAAATGGAACGTTCTATATTTGACCCTGTAACTTTCCAAAGCACCATAAAACCTGTTAATGGGGAGTACTCTTGTACTCATGAGACATCGCTGATTACAAATATGTGCATTTCTTTGCAGTAAAACCTAACAGTATTATGACATTAACAGACATATAGCGCAAATTCCAGTTTTTGTTTACGTTTTGTTTTGATCAGAACGTGTACTATTGACTCCGTCCTGAAGGGGTTAATATAAATTTAAATGGCAGACCAGAGTAGTCTAGGCAAACTATAAGCATAGATGACATAGAGCATTTTTCAAGTCTGGCTACATTGGATTTTTAATTTGAAATTCACTTAGAATTCTCAGTTTAGTGAATAACTCTCTGGGCATTATGGCATGCTGTTTATTTATTGTCACTGACTCTCCGATATATATCAAATCACTCTAGAAGAAAGTCAACTCATAAAATCATATTAAGACATTGGTACTATTAGTCAGACTTCTCATTGGTCTCCGGTTTATTTTTCTGATGTTCTATAATAACCAAAGGTATGTTTCTGAAGGTTGAATAGCAATATTGAATATACATCAATTCGTATTACGTTAGAGCAGAATTCTCTAATTACATGGACTGCTGGCATCTCATAGTTGAATCATTTTGAAAAATAATTATTTTCACCTTTATTCATATTGCTCTAGAGAATTGACTGCTATCAGCATTAAGCTGGTTTATTACACCTAAGAGAAGCTTCAAATACCTTGGTTTCTTAAGATGTACAGAAGACCAGCTTTCCCTTATTCCTGTCTCTTTTAATTTAGGATTAAGTACACCCAGTACAATATCTATGATAATTGCCAATCTGTTCTTATATGAATTATGTGAGCATATTTAGCAGGGTTCTCTTACTGGAACATTGTGACTAAGGGCAGCAACGGAGGCCACCTCACAACATATGATGAAAACCTACCTCTTTATACAATTCACATTTCAATGAGCCATTAAAATAGGAAAGTTGATAATTTGGCCAGTATAGAAATTCTGCTGTATCAGGAACATTAGGCAAAATCATTTGTGTCTGTTTAATGTCTTTTTTTTTTTATTGACTTTTCGATGTAGTGCACCTCAATGGTAACAAACCATGGAATGGAATGATTAATCATGTAACGTAAGAATAAGACATGGAAAAGGGTACAAAACAAAAGGGAAGAACTTGAAAGGTAAACTGTCTTTAAAGATTAAATGGAAACACTATAATTTAATTCAGTAAAGAGGAATATTGCATCAAGGGTGTAGAATTAACGCTGGAATAACAGAAGCAAGTGGGATGTGTAAAAGTGTCATTTATCTAAAGCTTTAATTTTGTGTTAGTTAAAAGACAGTGTAAACATCTGACACAATAAATCAAGTCAATGGATCAAATGCTAATATTCAGTCCCTACCACTTTATACCATAGTATTGAAATAATATAACAATAATATCCAGTCCCCCATCTACATGCATTGGGGCAGATAAAAGAGCAAAATATCCTAAAGATTGGCACTTCTATACTCTTGGCTTCTTCCAGCCTTGTCTCCAATCTGAGCAAGGAGAGAGAAGGCTTTTTCTAGAAGGCGCTTTCCAGAGCTACTTGAAATACATTAGGATTATGAGATTTTTTGTAATCAGCTATACTTAAAGTGGTGTGATGTAATGATATTGCAGCAGAGATTAACAGTAATGGGGAAATTAAATATTCACCTAATTCCAATTATAAGAGAATGGATGCATTTTGAGAAGTGAAATCAAATGTAAAGGAATGTACCAGCAAATGATTAAACAACCACTACAGATGTCCGAGTGATTAGTTATCTATCTATCTATCTATCTATCTATCTATCCTGGCCAGAACTGGCCATTGGGTATACCGAGAAATGCCTGGTGGGCCGCAATGGCCATGGGCCGTGGCCAACAGGGGAGATCAGTGTAAACGTAGTTTGCTTGTTTTTTTTAAATTTATTATACAATTTATGTATGTAAATATATATTTAATATCCCTTTTCAGCACCCTGAAGCCCCTATTGCCCTACACATTACAACATCTACCCACACAACAAACCCCTGCATACATACTAAAGCCTCCTATATATACACACAAAACAGTCCCTAATCAAGCACTGTAACCCATGTACACACACAGCCTATATTAATATATATGCACACTACAGCCCATATATATGCACATGGCAGCCCCTAGATACATGTATATGCACGCTACATCCCCCAAACGCATACACAACAAAGAGACACACACTATATCCCACGGACATATATACCCTATACACACTACCCTATATTCAGAACCCCTAAACAGATATACAGATACACACACTTTACAGCCACTGGAAACACATACACATGCATAGTCACCAGCAAACACACTGCAATTGTGTGATTACATTTTCTTGCGTTGTGTAAAACATAGGGCATTGTTTCCATGCAAGAGCTCTACAGCATGAGATGCCCTGGAGGGACTGCAAACTAACATGTTCACGACCCCTCTCTGTCCCCACATCCTCGTAATGGGCTGCTCTGCCTGTAAAATATTTTTTTTTCCCATTCCAGCCCTGCTACTATCTATCTATCTATCTATCTATCTATCTATCTATCTATCTATCCATCCATCCATCTATCTATCTATCTATCTATCTATCTATCTATCATCTATCATCGATCTATCTATCTATCCATCCATCCATCTATCTATCTATCTATCTATCTATCTATCTCAGCTCTGTCTACGTCTGTCAGTCAGTTGGTTAGTTATTCTGCATGTTTAGCTATCGCTATACAAATATGGAAATTGAACTTTAAGCTGCTTAAATTTATAAACAGTCACCTGCATTCTATTCCATTTTTCATAAATAAATCCAAAATGCAACACTTTAAAAAGCCTTTTTATGCTGAGCAGGAAAGCAAAGATTAAAAGATTTTGTTTCAATTCATATATGATAAGAATAATTGCTGCATAAAACATATCATATCAATTTGCCTATTCCTGGAAAAACGGCAGTCCTTTTGAAGTTGACATATCAACTATGTTGAAAAATTTACAGGATATAGTGTTTAGTTTAAAGGCTTTTATTTTTCAAACTCAAATTAGATGCACATTTCCTTTCTAACTTTTAAAATGACAATCTACCAGTTAAAAGCTAGGCAGATAAAACACTTCAGGGTAGATAATGATTTGTTTTACTTTCACTATGAATCTGAGGTCCAAAATGATATAAGAGCGGTGATGATGGGACCCTTTTTACTAAATAGGAGGTCAAAATGACTTGAAAGCTAGTTTGCCAAATGTAGGACAAAATCAACCAGTGGGGTAAATGTTCTCCTTATACGAAAATGCAGATCTAGCCATTCTCATGGAGATGCAGGCTACTGAACTGTGTGTTTGCGATAACCAAGGTCTGATCATCTTAGCCCTAGATATGTTTTGTCAGGCTGATATTTTGTCAGTTGTGTAGTTACGACTCTGGGCTTGCTATATTGCTATCTTAGGGGCTCTACACAATTCAAGAGCTGGAGTTAGGATTAATAGAACATTATTGTTGCAGGCACACCTATTTTTGGCAGAAATAGTGGTGATAGGCAAAATGAGGGCATGTAAGTATGTAGGTAAATCTTGGACTCACAGCATATACCGAGAACCTCCTATTTTAGTCCAACAAAGTATTTTAGGAAATTTGACTTAAGTTTCCAAATAAGTCCGAAATATTCACAGTTTTTATCCTGGAAATGTCTAGATAAATTCCTGTTTAAAATAATAGCTTTGAGAATACTTATCCTAATATATCACATACTTCCAATAATTACAAAAGTATGTACAACACCCAATATAGTGCAGATCAAATGTGATAATAACCATATAACGTAGCTTAATCATGTCTCCAGTTTACTGATTATTATATCAGTAAAGTAATGGGGCCATTAGTACACTATAATATAAATGTATCTTTAAAGAATACTGAAAACAATGATGGAATATAATAGCAATATACATAGAAGAATCTGTAAAGGGTAATTAAATCATAAAAAGTGCAATAAAATGACTGCGTAAAGACAGATATTAGTTGTTAAAGTTAGAAAACTGGGCATTTAGGTCCCAAGGGACCTTTCCAAAGCTTTTAATATAACTTTTCTCCTCTCCTGAAGATGTGTTACACGTGGTTATTATGGGTTCCTGGGTGAAACAAATATAATTCTGAGTTTGGCAGACCTAATGAGTTGAACAAGCTTATATGTGGTTGAGAAAATCCCAATTCAGATTCCAAATGCTTTCTGTAGCATATCGGGTCACCTAATTTGTCAGCTTTGTTGTGAAAGGTTGTAGAGCATTCCTTAAAATGGTCCAATTATTCCTTCGACACCCCCATATCTCTTCTTCTCCTCCTCTATTTGATATATAAATCATTCTCCTTTCTAGACTGGAGTGAGTTAATACTATGTTTGGAGATGCAGTATGCATCATAGCCATATTTAAATTAACAGAGCATTTAATTTTTCTGTAATTAGTGTTCCTACTGTTTTATATTAGTCACTGTTCCCGATTTCTGTGAACTTTTCATTGCTATGGACAAAGGCAATTTAAAATATTGTCAAACAATTATTATAATTTTTCACTTATTCTACGATATTAGTTAAAATGTTATTGGTGAAATGTTTCTAGAAGCATGCAGTGTTCCTAAGAGCAGGGCTGTAGTGATCCATCCTGCATGTCCTATGCTCACAGGACAACACCAATACACAATATACCCCCATTTAAAAACACACCTTACATCCAAAAGCAGTGTTTTATTATGTAAATCTGGCCCTGTTTAGGAGGCTTGCAGTTGTATAGCCATTCACACATCCATTTTGGGCACTAGGCAGTGTGCCCATAATACATGTGAGAGCCTCACAGTCAAGAGGGAGAAGAGTTAGAGGAGTGAGGAGGGGGTGGTAAAATGCTCTCTGATGGGTGGACTGATCCCCCTGATTTGTTTTGTGCAAGCAGCAAGCTTGCAGCGCCGTTTTGTGACTTCTTGCAATGTACATAGACATCTCTGTATTGTGTGTGTCTGTACTATACACAGAACAGTGTGTGAGTCTGTATTTGCAGCTGTGGGTCAAGAGAGGGGGCTCTGTTGCGTTGTTAGTGTAAAATCTATTTTGTATGATACTTAGGGTAAAAGTAGCCACCTGCTGTGGGAGCCAGCAAGTCTACATGTTATCTGCTACATCAAAGGGCTATATTAATGTAACTAGAAATTGCTCTGAAGGAACAGTGGGTCCAGATACCTACCTGGCCAATCAAGATAACCATTTGTAATCAGGGTGGACTTGCACAGGGAGGGGCAAGAACTAGTGTAATGAATCGCTTTGTAGCCAGTTCTTTTCCTGGGTGCTCTATTTGCATAGTTCTGTATTCCCATTGGTGAGAATGATTGTGCAATGTTTTTCTACTGTATGGTGTAATCTATGTAAGCTGGATGTTTCCACAATAAACGAACTGAGTTCTTTTGAGTTTCCAAGATGAAGCTAGTCTGTCTCTTCTTTGAGGTCTCATGGGATATTGCTATTCACTGTCCTCTATAGAGTAATTACTAATAAGAGTATTGCCATAGGACTAGATAGAATTTCATATAATAACCAGATACCAGTGCAGTATATCCTGCATTGCCAGTGCAGAGGTTCCAAAGATGAGTCCTAGCATTTAGTGGAGCAGTCAGTTGTGAAGATTATGTAAAAAGAAATCCACGGACAATAGCATGCCGGAACTGTTGAACCTTCGGTAACAGAGATGCCACGGCCATATCATCACATGAATCTTTGCCTGTAGAGCTAAAAAACCTTGCACTGAGAGGGGGGCATGTGAAATCCTATTGGTTGGGGGCCCTGTCACATGTCAGTCTACCTCTGCCTCAGAGTCTACTCATTAAAGAGAATAAGTTACACAAAGATGAAAAGATGGAGAAATTTTCAGACACAAACAAGCCTGGTATTTTTTTTTCAAAATGACTATTTTAGCTGCAATTTTGCAAGATAAATGTCAATTCAAATTGCTGTTTGAATAAACTCATTGACACACGCTACACTTTCATTGACATAAGCTACACTTCCTATTTATGGTAATAATTCTGCTCCATTTGTAATAAGAATTTAAGATACAGGAAAATGTATCAGATCACGGATTTTAATCTGACAATTTATCGGGCAAAAGACTGTAAACTTTTCAAACAACTGCTGGTGTATGCCTTACATTTTGCCACTTAAATAGCAGGCAACAAAACATTATCTGAACAGATGTGAAGAAAAAAAACGACAAATAAAATTAAATACAGAGAGTCCAGGAAACAGATCATTAAGCTAGTTTAATATTATATAATAGGTTATGCCTTATTGACTCTTTAATTATCTTGTAAAAAAAGATTTTACAATTTACATTTCTTTCAGATTTTTATTTTTGCATAACTAGAGACTTCTAGTTTACAATTTGCAATACAATTTTCACCCAAGCTAAGAAGGAATGGCACTGTTTATGTGTCTTGTACAAACCTTTTTCACATAGTTGTTTTTATAATTTAACCTTATGAACACCCATCTTATTTTTAGTGGCGTATTAAATTAGTAATTTGATTTAAAAAGTATTGTTATCATTCATATAGAAATATAACATATTTCAAAGGAGCTTTACAACATTAATGCCTTTGTGACATACACCATACCATGGATCTTGTAGATCATGGGGAGACCTTGCCATTGTGGGATTTTTCGCAAATGAAAGAAACCTGCAACACACCACTCGAGGCCTCTGACCACTATAGCACCATATCATATTGATTGGATGACAACTGACATTAAAACTCATTGGTGACTCTTTTTCTCATGTGACAGCTCCTTATTAATTGTGCACTGGCTGTGGAGGAAGATGCTGCTCAGCGGGGATAAGTAAAAGAGAAAATGTAAGATTAAAATTCAAGTTGCAGTTTTTAGAATACACTTGCTGTGTGTCCGGGGTGCAATTCTATTGAATCAGCTGTATTTACATTTTTATATAGGCGTAGTAATTTCTAGGGGTGCGCTTTGTGGTGTTGAGGTCCTAGATGTAGGAATCTCCTGCCCCAGATCTCTATAGGTGGGATGAGAGGGCAGCAGGAATATTTTTTTTTTACACACACTGCACCCCTTTCTCGCACACTGCACCCCTTTATCACACTGCCCCCTTCACACACGCTGCACACCTCTCACACGCTGCACACCTCTCACACGTTGCACCCCTACAAACATACTGCACCCCTTCACACATTGCAACCCTCTCACACACTTCACTCCTCACACACACTGTATTCCTCCCACACACTGTATCTCTCACATTTTGCACCAATTACACACACTGCACCCCTTCACATACTGCACCACTTTCTCAGACACTGAACCCCTCTCACACACAGCAACCCTCTCACAAACTGCACCCCTAATACACATAATGCACCCCTTATAAACATACTGCATCACCGATATACATACTAGATTCATTATACACAATTTCCTACACACAGTTATGGAGACACCAGAGATAAGTCACCAGCAGACGCAGTGCAAGCATGTCATTAACTTTGTTTGCATTGCGCAAAACAAATATAGGGCCTTTTTTCTAATGCAAAAGTTCTTCAGCATGACTCTGCACATGGGCTACCCTGGAAGAGCACTGAGCCAATATGCTCACTTTGAGAGGTGGCATACTTGTCATGAGTGATGACACAATGCCCTTTGGCCCCAGCCCCTTCAGACTGGGCCACTGTGATTAAAAAATGCATTGACCAGATTTTTTACCCAGTCTGGCCCTGTATGACAGAGAATTACCTTTAACAATTAGCAATTAGAACCAGTTACAGTTAACCAGACAGTATGTACACATTTATCTAGTATGTCAGACACACAATGTGGTGTCATAACAGCATGAGGACAATGACAATATATTGATAGACAATAAGCCAAATAAGCCAAATAGACTATAAGGCAAGTGCGGACCGGTTCCCCTCGGAGGGAGAGGACGATGGAGGTGTGGATTATGATGACGGCCCCTAGCGGCACCATGAGATGTAGAACAAAGTCCAGTACAGGGGCCCTGACGACCGTGGAAGAAGAGGTCGTCTCGTGGATCGCCTTAAACGAACCCCTGTTCGACCCTCGATCCATTGCTCACCTGGTTTCTTTGGAATGGTCTCTGCCCGATCACCTAGCACCATCGGTGCGTTTCTGGGCCAGTAGACCACTGGCTTGAGAAGCCCGCAGGATAATTCGAGCGGTATTCCCAGCCGGGCTCCCGAACAAAGTAGCCGCAAACCCAGACTTAGACCCCGATGGGGCACTGCGGTTTTGCTGGTTAAGCACCTGTCTAGTATTCAGGAGATCCTGAGTGTGGCCCACTGCAGTGCCTATACTAATAAGTCCGCACTGGCAAGCCGATTGTTCTCCGCTACACAAGTGAGTTGTGCTAGCGGAACATACGAGGAAGTATAATATGTGTCCTTTTCTACATGGAATTACTTGACGGAGGCTTATCTCAGCTCCAACCCGTACCTTTTATAGGGGATTGACCCGGAATTTCACACTTGCCTCCACTTTCGGATGACATCCCAGACGGGGCTCCGAGTGTGGGGTGGCAGACGACCCTATCCTAAACGCAATTTGGACAACTGGAGGTGCTTGGGATAAAGGGATCTGAGCCCCTCGGAGTCCCAGCACGAGTCTACGATTGAACGTATATTCATTAGGTACTTTAAAATTAGACGCGGCCCTCAAGAAACTTCTAGGGACCGTGGGGCCCAGTTCTGGTAAGGTGGCCTCTATTTTCTCCCTGGTGAGATAGGTATTTTGTGCATCAGTCATTTGGGCGGCAATACAACATGTTGGCAGGTTGGGAGGAATTGAGGACATTCAGGAATACCAGAACTATCTGAAGAGATCTTTCTTGTTTTTCCACGCGTTGGGACCCGGACGCGACTCTTCATCGATATAGGACATCCTGCTGTACGTTCAACCTGGACTGGCTTGCCGGACCCCCTGCGAGGTACCTCCCAGACCAAAAGGTCAGCAGCTCACTGCGTTTTCCCTTGTTCGAGTCCCTGGTTTTCGTTTTCAACTAAAGAAATATCGACCTCCTCTACATCTCAAGGAGTAGAGTCTTGGAGGGCAGATTGGACGCAAGGGGGTGCCTCCTACTCTCTCCTCTGCCCGAGTTCTCGTACTTATGGAATAGTTTTATCTGGGAGGACCCGGCGTCAAGACTTTAGTCCACGGAGGAGGACCCATCAGGCCCTGACCAGTTCAGCTGGATGACGGACCCGTTTGCTCAGCGATGGACACTTCCCTCCAGGAGTGTTCAACACGGAGACGCGGACGAGTGTCCTCCATTTGTTTGGTGTCAGGACCTTTCTACAGGTGCCTCGGTCTGCTGGTACTTTGGAATTATGATCTCCACTTTGGCAGAGTCGAATCTAGTTCCTGGATTCCATGGACCCTTGCTCATTTGATCTCGGGGATGGTGAGACTTTGGTCTGCATGGCGACCCTGACGTAGTTGGGTCTGGTACGGATCTCCTAATTTATTGTTCGGTCACTTTATTACCGGGGACTGCCATATTAATTAGATTAAGTAGCGCGTACAACTGTTGTCGGCGGGCCTCGCTCCACTTAGAATTCCCTTTACGATTCCTGAGGACAGGTATTCATCTCCCGGGGGGTACACGCATTTTTATCATGCTACTATGGTGGGTTCTGTCGGGTTTTGCCCATTCACTGATTCCGGATTTATTTCCATTATTATACCTTGTTTTTCTTTCAGATGGGTTAGGGACCTTAGTTGTCTATCAGCCTTAGTCGGACCCGAGGGTCATATTCTTACCTTGGTAGCGCTCCCACCTTTAGGCGGTGTTAGATGTCACCGTTTGTTTAAATGGTTCTTCCCTTTTTTCTCGCCCTTCATGTACCGCTTGGTTGTGGTTGGCATTGGCGGGCGTATAGGTTTTTTTGGTTCACTTCAGTCCGTAACACGGCGACTTCAGGTACTGACATGGCGGGCGTTTTTCTCCTAGACATCGTACACTTTTCTGCAGAGTTTAGGTTGGTACGGCGGATCGTGTTTCTTTGGTCTTTGCTGTCTGAGCGTTAAAACAGCAAATATGAAGCCTCCTGTCATGCTATAAAATTGTAGATTATACTAGCTTTAGTGTAACTATATTCTTAATTTTATTAATGACAGGAGGCGAATATTTCCCTCCCAGTTTCTCACTCCCTTTGTTTGTTGGTTTGTCTGACTTGTTGTTTATTCACCTGGTCTCCTGGGCTTGGTGGGTTATCTGGGGGAGTTGGGGTTTATCTGGGATATGGTACCGTCAGTATTTTATGATGGGGATTGAGGTTTTTTTCACTATCTGGGATATTATACTGTCAGTATTTACGATGGGGATTCATGTTTTCTCAGTACATTTCATTCGCCAATCAGTGTTTTCGACTCTGTTTATCTCGTTTCAGTTTAATGGTTTGGCTACAGTTCTTAGATCTGACTAATCTACAGGATAAAGGTCAAGGCTTCACCCACTGGTTCCACAGTTTCAATTTCGGAGGGCATTCATCGTTATGTTATGTTTGTTTCTCCTGTTATTGTATTTGTGGTGTATTGTTCATGTACTTTATTTGTCGCAGCGTGAAAGAGGAAATAGTTAGTTGGGAGAAGCCTTTTATAGATTCCTGATTTTTTTGTCTCTGGTGTTTTTATCTCTATGTTAATGTGCTGCTGTGGAGTTCTAGTAAAGAGAGACTTAAGCAAATATGTGCCTCCTGTCATTAATAAAATTAAGATTATAGTTACACTAAGGCTAGCGTAATCTACAATTTTAGGCCCAAAATGCCAAATCAAAAAAATAAGAAATCTCCAACAAAACTATTTTATAGCTAAATAATTTTGTCCTAAATTTGCGATGGACTTGTTGATTGCCCGCATTGTTGACATTGAGTATGTATATAACATGTATATTTGTAATAATATTTCTTCCTTCATAAACTGTACATAGACAAACCCATGACAATACTTCTTACACCGTGAAAAACAGTAAATATAATTTATTTTTTTATTTACGCCTAAAACCTAAAATAACAAAAACTTTTTTTTGCACCTATTTATTTCACTTAACTGGCTCTGGAATGTAGTTTTCTCCGCATTATTTATTCAGTTAAATGGAAACGAAATAATTAATCATTATAAGTTGCTGCTTAGTGTCTTGAATAGTTTTTGTGAGCAGAATGAGTACCTCAAGGATTTGTTTACTTTAACTTGATGTTCTGCACAGAATACAAAATAAATCTCTAACTCCGTATAGGGCAATTTGGCATTCTAAATTGCTGCACTGAGACGCTTTGTCATGAATGAAAAACTTTTAAATATGCTATATCTTTACTGGTATCAGGCAGCTTAGCCAAGAGGGCACTAGAGACCATTATCTAAAGATTGCATGGATAACGTTCTCAGTCAGATCAGTTCACATGGGTGAATCAAATTAAGCCAAGATCAAAGGTTATCAAGATTTCTTGTTTCCCGTTGCTATTTACTGTTTGATGAAACCAGCAGTAAAACTAGTTTTGATGATAAATAAACATGTAATATAAAATGGTGTATTCACTTACCTCTGTAAATCATCTGATGGTTTATTCACTAGCATTGTATTGGAACAATCTGAATTGATGAATTGACATGGACTATATTTTAGGTTTTACGATTTATTTTCCTTCAGTCAAAGAGACTAGTTGGAGAGCCAACTTGCTTCTTAACCGGCCATAGAGTGAGGCATAATATGTATTCTTAATGCTATAGTGTACCTCCACCCATTTATTCTCCCCCTAAGGTTTTGAAAGGTGAGTTCTACTTAAAATTCTTTCATTGCCGCACTGGTCTTGCTATGACTGCTCCCAGTGTTGATACTGGGGATGGTGCAGAATGCTAAGGTGCTCTGTAAATAGGTCGGAGTGTTCAGTGCTAGGCTTTGACCCCTTGGGTATATTCCACTACATCTTGTTAGGCCCCACCACCTCCGTAATCCAGCATTGACCTAAGGGGGCTGGGCCTAACAAGAGGGAAGAGATCTACACAAGGACGCGGAGCCAAGTGTGATCACTCCACCTATCTGTAGAGTACATGGGCTCTATGTCCACCCAGGATTGGCTATGGCTGCTCTACATCCCTAACAGAGATTATCAAGACTGAAAGGAAAACATTGGCAGCCTAGTGCGCATGTGCGGCATATTGCTGCTCTGTGCCAATCAAATACTTTCTAGGAGCAGAAATTTGAATGAGAACCCATTCACACTCATTTATCACAGGGACGTTCCTCTTGTATCTATCAATAAGATGGCCACTAGAAGTGTGGTTAAACCAGTGGAAACATTGCCATTTCCACTACAAACTACTTTGTTTGAGTTAATACTAAAAGGCCAATGCACCCGGGCCACTTTACTGAGATTTCATTGAACCTCCATTTAGATGTCTCAATTGTATATTAGACTTGTTCACAGCCTGATATACATTACAGTGTGTAATTTGATAAGATGAAAATATATCATTAGGAAACATCCAAGATTTATATGGTTAAAGAAACTATATTGAAATTTTAACTAAATGGGTCAAAGTGCCACTGTCTCAGGATCCTCCAAAGACAAAGCCAAATCCCTGCAGTCACCACTAGTGATGACTGGGGGATTGAAACTTCTAGATGGTGGTTAGCTCTGCTCAATGTCTAGAAGTGTCAGGCAAAGGAAAATATTTTATTTTTATGAAATAAAAGAATTATTGGACTCAAAAAGTGTCTGACACAGATACGGCTGGTCCTATATGAGCATTTGCAGTCACTGCTTCTTGATCGATTATTTCAGGGTTGTGGTTCCATTTTATCCAGACTCTGATATTAGATTTCAGACGCCACACAACATCACTACATAATCCATGACATATCAAAGCCATCCTTTATTATTTTCTACATACAATGATTTATTCCTGTTCAGGAGTTTGTATAGTACATGTTGAGGTGTTTATTTTTGATATATTATGTTAGTAAAATATGACAAAATAAACAGTTGAGCTTGTTCTATGCAAACTTCTGAACATGTGGCATTAACACACAATCCTTAAAATATCAAAGCCATTCTCATATATTTTCTACATATAATGACGTTTCCCTTTTCAAGCTGAGCTGTTTATTTTTGATTTATTATGTTTGTGTATAATACCTGACTCCCGATGTCTGACAACTAATTTGTGACTCCTGATAACTGAATCCCAATTCCTTGCTCCTGATTATTGACTCCTGATTCCTGACTTTTGATACCTGACTCCTGATACCTGCCTCCTGATTCCAAACTCCTAATACCTGATACCTGACTCCTGATTCCAAACTCCTAATACCTGATACCTGACTCCTGATACCTGTCTCCTGATATCTGACTCCTGATTCCTGACTCCTGATACCTTAATACATTTCCTGACTCCTGATTCCTGACTCATGATACCTGAATTCTGACTCCTGATTCCTGACTGCTGATACCTGAATACTGATTCCTGGATCCTGGCTCCTGATACCTGAATTTATTTCCTAACTCCTGATACCTGACTCCAGATACCTGACTCCTGATTCCTTACTCCTGATACCTGACTCCTGATACCTGACTCCTGATTCCTGACTCCTGATACCTGACTCCTGATTACTGATTCCGGACTCCTATGCTGATTTATAGGAGAGAAGAAGGATGTCCTAAAATATACAACGTATACATGAAAAAGTTAGTATTTGTGGTTTGCCTTGGTTAATAGGTGATACGGTGTTACACATTGTGCTTTTTACTTTCATTCCAGTTTCAGCAGCATGGGTAACATTGTATATTGGTCTAATTATGGACAGACTGCAATAATCTGTATATTGCTAGATCTACATTTTAAATCTATTTGCTTGTTTCAAATAAGTTATTTTAAAAAAAATGTTCAGAATGACTGTGGTATGGTTCTATATATGTGGTATGGTTCTATATTATATTAAGTACTTTAGTATTTGCATTTCTCTGGGTTGAATCCTTAAAGCACTGGTATTTAATTTACATTAATATATATGTTGTTTTTCACTTTTAGGGAGGGGTGGGGGTGTATGCTTCAGCCGCTTAGTTTTTTTGGGCTCATTTATTTCTCTGCAAAGTTTTCTTTTACTATTACTAACAGAAGTTTATTTTACTATTATCTTGTACTTTCTATTTTAGGCATTCATAATTTAATGTGATTTAAGACGCAACAAACAAATACGCGATAAAATAAAAAACATTCAATAAAGTATAAAAAAATCGTCAAGGAAAACAGCTGGTCTTTTGATAAATCTCTGGCCATTCATAAACAGCAAATACAGTTAACTAACATTACCATATTTAAAAAGGACAAATTTAATTTCATGCAGAGATTTTATATTAAAACTATTGATCTGGGCTTATCTGTGCTCTGTGTTTATCCTTGGTGACTTATATGGTTTCTGGATAATGTCTGTGGTTCAAAATTAGATATATGTACTTGGGAGATTATCCAAACTCAATACCCAAGTGTAAGAACTTAAGTGTTTTCTCCTAAGTATAAAGCAAGCTTTTAGTAGTGTTTCATCGCAGCTGCCGTTTGCAATTGAGGACCATTTCAACATAATTGTAGAATTGGAAAGACAGAAAACAAGCTGCATCTGCGTCATAGAACATATGGACTTAAACTATTTATTAAATATGTATTAAATAAGACATATATATTGCATATCTTGCATTCAGTGTGCCCACCTGCTTTATCCATTGCTAGATTAGAAGTGTGCTCTTGTGATGTGATAAACCGTATCACTGTATAAGTTCATATACCAGAGCCAATGAAAGAGATTTACTGCTGTCAGGAGTAAAACAATATTTCAGGGGTCTCAACATTTTTTTTTTTTTCTCTATTAGGAATATTAAAAAAAAAAAAGAAGCAAAAGGGAATTCAAAGTAAATTAAAAATTTTAGGAAAAACTGGAAAAATTCTAAAAACCTGCTTTATGTGTTCATTTATTATTATTTTTTAAAATTCTTTATTGTTGTTAGTGCATGGCTTGACAGGCAGCAATACATAGACATTTGCTGGATATAATTGACAATATGCGGATGCGGTAAAAGCAAGCAATGCCTGGACATTGCACTTTTTGTTTTGTATAATAAGGTGGAAAACATGCCAGTAAGTAATTTAAACATTGTAAACATGAAATACATCAAGAGAGAGGGAGACATAAATGGTGGGTATAACATGCTGTGGTTGCTGCTACTGCTGTGAGACATGGCGCTAAGACTTAAGTAACAAAAATTAACATGCTTATCCTATATGGTATTAGCCAAACTGAGAGAGTCCGCCGGGACCATAGTGCAGTTCTTGAAGGGTATTGCGGGTCATTAGAGGCTGGTTAGGAGATAGCGTTACCTCGGAGCAGTGAGTTTAACCAGCTCTGGTCTCGGAGTTGGAGGTACAAACTGGAGCTAAAAACATAAACAGTGCCGCTATTGGCAGACATTTGTAAGCGAGTGCTTTGGTTATCACCACATTTCAAGCATTAACACTTCTGTAGTGATAACAATTAGTGGATAAGTGAGATTGTGTTGCACATGCCGGAGCATATCATAGGTAGTATGTAGGAATGTACGTGTACTAGTCCTATCTAAAGCTTAGATTGTAATAGTATCCTGCACGTTGGGGCCTAGCTAAGTACTTTAGTGAAATAATGGTTTGGAGCTGCATAGCCCGCATTAGTGATTTGGCTCTCATAGCAGCATTAGGTGTAAGCTGCCATTTAGGTGGGGGAGAAATTACAGTGGGAGCCTGTGTGTTAGGACCTACACATGCTTCGGGGATTAATTCATGGAGGTGTCCACCACGGGGGTTGTATAGTGCCTTATCTCTCGTTAGCGGGTATCCCCGACAATTACAATGGGTTCACGCTAAACCTATACTTTGGTCATGACATAAATTAAAGTAAAATATAATGAAAAGTAAGCCTTCGGTATCCCCTCCTGTCATTGGAGGGTACCCTGCTCATGGATCACTGTCTAGGAGGAAAAGGAGATGGCCCACGTGGAAAACGCTAATGCTAAGTACATCCGCTGTTATAATAAAAAGGAATTAAACAAGTGTAAAAGTCATTGAAAGTATGTACAATTTAATCAGTTCGGGGCAGTTATAGCTCCTTGTCGTCGGTCAGTGTTCTGGTGACGGGCTATATCTTCTCCACATCCCAGCGATGTACCTGCACTGGGGGCCAGTTTCTGGAGCTCCGTCGGGGAGGGGCCCAGAGCCTGCAGCATCGATAGTACGGTGCAGTGATCCGTCTTTGGTGTCTTGAAGTGAGCGGAAAGTACCCCATCTGTAGGGGATTCCGTGTCTCTGTAGGACGCTGGTGACAGGGCACATGGAGCGTCTCCACAGAAAAATGGTTCAAGACAGGTCAGAGTAAAAGGTGAGCGTATGGGATTCAAATTCACATGCTGATGAGTCCCAAACCGCAGCCAAAACTGCCATTTTGTCCAGAGTGGACATGAATTGGACTATGAGTTCCCTTGTTGAGGATTCCTGGCCATTAGGTGGTTTGGGTATGCGGTAGGAGCCATTCAGTATGATGGCCTTCGCTCGCTTGGTTGGGAACAGGTGGTGAAACAGGCGGTGCAAATATTGGGGTAACTCCACCATGGCCACCTCTTCTGGCACTCCCGTGAGCTTGATGTTATTGCGTCAGCTTTTGTCCTCCTGGTCTGCCAGCTTCACTACCATGCCTTCTTGGGCCAAGATAGTTATGTCCTGGACCTCTTGCAGAGTGGCCTGTTTGGTTTGTAGGGCAAGAGTTGTAAGGGAATGCACGTCTTCCCGGACTATCGCCAGGTCTGCCTGGAAGAGGGAACAAATGTTCTTTAGCAGTGATTTAATGTCCCTCTTAGTTGCTGGCGTAGCATCATCTTCATCCAAGGACGTGTGGTGTAAACCCCTTCTCTGAGGCAGCTCATCAAGGGTATCCAGTGAGGGCTCCTCATCAGAGGAGGTCTCCACGGCCGCATCGGTCATCTTGGGTGCTGCACGCAGTGCTGCACGCTTAAACTCCCTCACTGTGTTGACCTCTACCACTTCAGCTGGATGGCTATGCCATGTGTCCACTACCCTCTCAGTAAAGTAATACTTCCTGGTATTATTTTTAAACCTTTGTCCCTCTAATTTAAGACAATGTCCTCTTATTGTGATAGTTTTTCTTCTTTTAAATTTAGTCTCCTCCTTTACTGTGATGATTCCCTTTATGTATTCAAATGTTTCTATCATATCCCCCTTCTTGTCTTTCCTCTAAGCTATACATGATAAGATCCTTAAATCTTTCCTGGTAAGTTTTATTAGTTTCCTCTCTATTTTGGCATCAAAGAAATTGAATTAGGTCACATAGTAAAACTGATTTACAAATATATTTTAGAGAGAAAAGTACATGATGGGAAACAGAAGAAGAACAAGCATAAGATCCAATATAAAATATAGTGATGGACTTTCTCAAATGCCGGATGGATTAATCAAAACTAAGTGAGTATGCTCTGTTTTCCATAGAAGATATATTATTGTGCCCTTCCGACTCATGACTTTCACCTTAACATGTATTTCATTCATACATGTATTCATCATACCAGAGAGGGACTTAATTCATATTATCTCATGCCAAACGCTATTACACTGCACTATGTTTCTTAAAATTCCCCAGAGATTGGCAAGATAAATATGTTGAATTGATAGGTGTCTATTCCTTTCATTCCCAACCATATGTATAAAATGGGTAAATGTTGTTAAGCATTCATGTAAAAACACAAATATTGGTCAGGCTTCACATAGGTTTCCTGAATGAGTGTTTTTTTAAAGTCATTTTTAAATTTGGAGTTTAGTAAACACACTACTTGCAAATGCAGGAAATGTGGAAGTTGCAAAATACAGACAATGTTAAATATATAGTATGGTCTAAGTCTAATATGTAGATAAATGGGAAAAAAAATCAGTGCTCTTACACTTTTTAGAGCTAAAAAAATAGCTAGAAATATATACACTTGAGAGGTACAATGCCCACTTGTAGATGCAATTAAACCTCACTCTTTTGAATCCTCCACAAGTATGCAATTAAAAAAAAACAAAAAACAGAAAACAGCTATATGGTGTATTAGGTTCTTCTCAAACAGATAATTCTAAAATAGATGTACACTCACATATTATTGAGCCTAATATGAAATCACTGTGATGGTGTGAAGTGGTATAATTCACACTATGGGATGCTATTCTTTTTGGTATCCTTAATGTGAACAAGCAGAAAAAAAAAACATATACCTTGCACACTGTGGATGATGTTGAAGAAATCCCTACTTACAGGTTTAAGGGGCAATATAGGTTGTTCAATCCACAGGGCATAGGGTTTTATCTCCACCAATTATGTTTCTTGTAATGGTCAAGGATGAAGGCTAAAAAAGGTTTTGTTATGAAACGATACGATATGAAACGCATTTTGCCTTAGAAATAAGGCTTTTTAAAAAAAAAAAAAGTTTATTGTTGTATTGAACTATTTCAATTGCTTTTGTTTGATTTGTTCATTGCAAACAGCTGAAATTCTATAAATGTTGACAACAAATTTTCAATTAAGGTTTAATAATTATGATTACATTATCACTTGATAATGAAGCTATGATGACATAGCATTATGATTTGTTCATATTCTTTTTTAAAAGTAATAGGTTAAAGTTCCATTAAAAAATAAAAGATAACTAAACCATCTATTGCAAGATAAACTAATTGTAGAATATATAGTTAATGAGACAAAGCAAGCAGATAATATGATCACATGACTCGACCATACTAGAGGTGTGGTCACGTGATCAAACAAAACAATGCATCCTGGTGTAAAGAGGTTAATTACTAAGCATTAATTGTCATGCTATCCCTTTACAGGAATGTTTAAATAAGGTGTCATTCACATTTACATGTTAGTTGTTCTTCGATATTAATTTTACATAGATTCTTACGTAGAAGTAAAAATAGCAACAAAGTCAAACAGTGATTAAAATGATGGGTCATCACCCTAAAACTCCTGTGTTTATATTCATGTTAAATGAAGCACATATTACTGAGAACATATTTTGGAGATATACACCTCTTTCCTTGCTTCCTATGGTCTAAAAAGATTTTCACCACACATAACATGCTGCTTTAATTTAAGACTTATTCTGACAGTCTGACAGTTAACTGCCTTAAAGTAGCTGAATTATTTGACTTTCAACATATGTACTGTATTCAATCTTTTTTTAGCATTTTTTTTTGCCAAATTACAATTGCAAAGTGATGGAGTGAAATAGCTCTAAGTTTTAGACCACATGAATCTATTTAGCATTTAGGCTTATTTGCATAACAACAAGGATTAGGCAGTACATCAAACTTGCTTGAAAAGTCAGTTCATTACTTATCTGGAAAAATAATGTTATCAAGAGGGAGCCATTTATAGCTAATAAATCAAACCTCAGGACTTATAACCTTAATGCATTTTCTCCTTATTTCATTACATTGCTGCGTCCACTTGTACATAATTATCAGCTGTGCTGCTCATTTCTCAGTGCCGCCAAAGGCAAAAATCACGAAGAATATTTTTTTCATAAAACCTAATTGCCTAAAAATTGTTTAATATTACGAAAAATCAAGAAGGAGGATAAATGGTCATAAAACGGCTTCATGTTACAGGTGCACCATTCATATTTAAAGATACAGAATTACTGCCATTAATTAGCAAATCCAGTTGAACCATCATATTACGGAAATGAAAAGTTAATGAACATGTAACATCATGTATCATATAACTCCTTTAATATATGTTAGAGCTGTTCTTATTATTAACCCTTTCAATGCTGATGGTGATCTCAGGCAATAGCAGAGGGCATATCAGTGGACCCTTCGTAGTTAATACCACACATGTAATATGCTTTTAAATTATTAATTCATTTAACCCCTTAAGGACAGAGCTTCAGAAGCTTGACTTACGCTTAATGACACAAGCAATTTTTGCATTTTCTTGCTGTTTGCGTTCAACTGCAATTTGCATCTCTCTCATTTATTGCACCGACACATATTATATACTGTTTTTTAAAGGACAGAAAGGGCTTTAATTTGATATAACATATAAATATATAAATTCTTACTTATTATAAAAAAAATACAGAAAAATGCAAAAAAAATGAAAAATATTGTTTTTTTTTACAGTTTTTGCAATCATAATGTGTGCATAATTAGTGCAGGTTAAGGAAAGTAATTAAAAATAAATTCATTTATTTGTTCTGATTTACAGAATATATAATGTGTCTGGGATTTTAAGTTTTTTTTTGGTAGTTACAGGTCACAAAGCACAAGGAGTAAAATAAAATTTTAATATGGAGTGATTTTAGAATTTGGTATGTTTGTCTTGTAAGCCTAATAGCCATAAAATAAAACAAAATTGCCACACAAAAGTATATATTTATATAAAGTAGACATCACAGGCTATTTACCTAAGGTTGTTTTGACACTTTCTACGTAGCCATTTTACCGCCAACCTCTGCTAAATATTGGAGTAAAATTGTGTTTTTGGGGGGTTTTCGCACACAAACGTATAACAAAGAACTTCTCATGTGTATTTTGTAAAGTTGTTGTGTGCTATTCCTGTACAAAGTTTTATTATGTGTTCAGTTACTTCTGCTGAGTACAACGGTACCCCCATTGTATGTCTTTGGCACTATTTTGTGAAGCTACAGTGCCATATAGGAGACCTGTCCTTTTCAGTATTCACAGTAGAATTTTGAGAGACGGATATAATGAGCCTATGCTTCCATTTGGGGTATTATAACAGTTTGACTGTTCAAAAACCCCCACAAAGGCCTACCATTTGTAAAAGTAGACACTCCAGGGTATCTCATAAGGTGCATATTGTGCCTTAACATGCCCCCATTTTTTTACCATTACATGCCAAAGTATGTGGTAAAAAATAATTGTGTGCATTTTTTACATACGGATTGCATTTTTGCTGGGCATTTTGTATATTTCATATGTGCCACTAAGTTCAAACCCCCCAAATTATGCTCAGCTAAGTCTTCTGAGTAAAAGGACACCCCCATTGTATGTCTATGGCACTATTTCGTGAAGCTACAGTGCCATACAGGAGACCTGTCCTTTTCAGTATTCACAGTAGAATTTTGAGAGACGGATTTAATGAGCCTATGCTTCCATTTGGGGTATTATAACAGTTTGACTGTTCAAAAACCCCCACAAAGGCCTACCATTTGTAAAAGTAGACACTCCAGGGTATCTCATAAGGTGCATATTGTGCCTTAACATGCCCCCATTTTTTTACCATTACATGCCAAAGTATGTGGTAAAAAATAATTGTGTGCATTTTTTACATACGGATTGCATTTTTGCTGGGCATTTTGTATATTTCATATGTGCCACTAAGTTCAAACCCCCCAAATTATGCTCAGCTAAGTCTTCTGAGTAAACGGACACCCCCATTGTATGTCTATGGCACTATTTCGTGAAGCTACAGTGCCATACAGGAGACCTGTCCTTTTCAGTATTCACAGTAGAATTTTGAGAGACGGATTTAATGAGCCTATGCTTCCATTTGGGGTATTATAACAGTTTGACTGTTCAAAAAAAAAAACCACAAAGGCCTACCATTTGTAAAAGTAGACACTCCAGGGTATATCATAAGGTGCATATTGTGCCTTAGCATGCCCCCATTTATTCACCAATATATGCCAAAGTATGTGGTAAAAAATAATTTTGTGCATTTTTTTACATACGGATTGCATTTTTGCTGGGCATTTTGTATATTTCATATGTGCCACTAAGTTCAAAACCTTCAAATTATGCTCAGCTAAGTCTTCTGAGTAAAAAGACATCCCCAATGAATGTCTTTGGCACTATTTTGTGAAGCTACAGTGGCATATTGGAGACCAAGCCATATCAGTTTTTACAGAACTTTGAATTTTGACGCTGGACCTATGTGCAATTTCCAAGCATCTTCGTAAGTTTTAAATTCAAACTACCTCACAAAGGCCTACCATTTCTTAAAGTAGACACCCCAGGGTATTTCAAAAGGCATATTTTGAACCTTAGCGTGGGATAATTTTTCCGCTAGCTTGTACCAGGTGTAGTGGTAATAAGCGTTTTTTCTGCCTTTTTGACACACAAAGTGAGTTTGCACAGTATATTTTGCAAACCTTATGTGTACCACCACTCTATAATACTTTATATGTTGCTCAGCTATGTCGGCTGAGTACAAAAATACCCCCGTATGTACCTTTGCCAGGTATATGTGGACATCGGAGGGGCACATTTGGGACACAGCCATTCCATTTTTTTTCAAACTTTACATTTTTACGCTGTGCCCATGTCCCATTTTAGAGTATTTTACCAGGCTATATAATCCAAATACTCCATAAAGCCATACCATTTCTTAAAGAAGACATCCCAGGGTATTTCAAAAGGCATATTTTGAAAATTAGTGTGGGATAATTTTTCCGCTAGCTTGTACCAGGTGTAGTGGTAATAAGCGTTTTTTCTGCCTTTTTGACACACAAAGTGAGTTTGCACAGTATATTTTGCAAACCTTATGTGTACCACCACTCTATAATACTTTATATGTTGCTCAGCTATGTCGGCTGAGTACAAAAATACCCCCGTATGTACCTTTGCCAGGTATATGTGGACATCGGAGGGGCACATTTGGGACACAGCCATTCCATTTTTTTCACACTTTACATTTTTACGCTGTGCCCATGTCCCATTTTAGAGTATTTTACCAGGCTATATAATCCAAATACCCCATAAAGCCATACCATTTCTTAAAGAAGACATCCCAGGGTATTTCAAAAGGCATATTTTGAACCTTAGCGTGGGATCATTTTTCCGCTAGCTTGTACCAGGTGTAGTGGTAATGAGCGTTATTAAATGTATTTTTTTACTTTTTAAAACTTTTTTTTACTTTTTAAAACTATTTTTTAAACTTTTGTTTTGCTTATTCATTTTTTTAAAGTTTCCTAAACTTTCGTAAAACTTTTTTTTACAGATTTAACATTTTTCTAAGCTTTTTCTTTTACCGTTAACCCCTAACTAGCAGTAAGCAGCACTAACAGTAAATTCCCCATTTTCCCATAACTCCCACCCACCCCAGCTAGCAAAATATTTAATTATACAATATTTAAATTAGTTAATTAAATTAATTTAACCCCTGAGGGTTAAAAAATAAATAAAAGTTAATCGTCAGGGGTTAAAAAAAAATTAGATCACAGTATAATACTGTGATCTGTATTTTGATCACTGTAGGCAGTGATAGACTGGCAGGCAAGGGGTTAATTTTTATTTGGACTGGGTAAAGGGTTTATTTTTTTTTTATTTTTTACTTAAACGTTATTAAAACTTTTTTTAACTTAATTTTTTAACTTTTTAAAGCTTATTTTAAAACTTTTTTTAACGTTAACCCCTAGTTAGCCTAACACTAAATCCCCCAATTCCCCACTAACTTCCACCCTCCCCAGCTAGCTAAATTTATAATTTTAAAATATTTAAATTAATTAATAAAATAAATTTAACCCCTGAGGGTTAAAAAAAAAAAGAATTAACCCTCAGGGGTTAAAAAAAAAAATCAGATCATATTAAAATGTAATCCCTGCCAATTGATCACTGTAGTCAGTGATCAATTGGCAGGGAAGGGGTTAATTTTTTATTAATATGGGTAAAGGGGGGGTGGGATTTTAATTTAACTTTTTTTTTTTTAACACCAGGGGGCAGGATCACTGAAGATCCGTCTCCCTGCACTTCACACTGAACCCGGAAGTGCAGGGAGGCGGAGGTGAGTATAGAGAGCACATGTGCCCGCTCTGGCATGCTGTCAGAGCGGGCACATGTACTCTGACAGCCCGATCCGGTGCTCCCGGTCTGCCTCTAATGCAGAGGCAGACCGGAGCACCATTAACCCCACGATCGCCGCGATTGCGGCGATCTGGGGTTAATTTTACCGCGTGACGGACGAGGTCCGTCACCCGTCGTTAAGGGCATCCCCAGGATGACGGACCTCGTCCGTCACCCGTCGTGAAGGGGTTAATTAATCATTTACCAACCATCTGAAAAATACAATAGAAATAGACATAGAAAAAGCACAAAATAAGGTTTATCAGAATATTCTATGGTGTTAGGTGTTAATTATAATGGGAGAGTTTGCAAAGGCTACAGACAAGAGATCTGCAGTTTTTGCAATCTGCAGACGTTTTCATTGGGGTATATCTACAGGGATTTTTATGTTGTAGTTTTCTTTATTTGTTTTTGTTTTTATTTTGGCAGAGGAATTTCCATTTCATTATGATATGCTGATGTGCCAATGGATGTAAATAAGTATAGTAGAATCCTCATGTCAATAAGTATAGTAGAATCCTCAACACAAAAGGAAAAATGGTAAATAGTTGTATTATTTTTGGAACACACAAAAACATTTTTTTTAAAGATAATGTGCTTTTTTTATTTCTATTACTTAGTTTTACCATACCCGAGTACTAGCAATTGGAATTTCTTCAAGTGAAAAGTAATTGTAAGATTTCAACATGTTCTGTTTAAAAAAATGTGACTAATCACAATATTATGACTAGTTCGAAAATATAAATATTCATTAAAAGACATTAACTTAGTTAAAATGAGAAAATGAAAGCTCTCACCCATCCCTACTACTAAGAAGATATTATGAAGACCATAAAACCTGAACATAAGGATATTTTTTGTTTATTTGCCAGCAAGGCTCTATAGCTATCACAGTGCACAGTGCTATTATTATTTATACATGTATCATTATCTGTCTAGACCTGCAGATCAGGTTTTTGAATTCTGTACTGCATGAAAGGTGAATTTGTCTATACAATTATTTCCAATAGTGAACAGGTATTAAAATACAGATCTCCCCAATGCAGTCTGGAAGCCCTAATCTCAATCTGCACAAGATTATAGGAGTGAAATACTTTGAGCTGTACCTGCAGCCCATAGCTGTAACTCTCACTAATCCTAGGCTGCACTGGGACATGTATAGGCACAGTAAACATCTCCCCTTACTATACATTAACAACTGCATTACCATAACACACTAAACTATCATTAAACATTAACCCTTACACCACACAATAACACTATGGTGTAAGGGTTAATGTTTAATGATAGTTTAGTGTGTTATGGTAATGCAGTTGTTAGTGTACTGCCCTAACACTAAACATTAACCAATACACTGCATGTTAACCCCTACAACCCTACCCCTAACCCTTAACCTGCCCCTAACCTCTACCCCTACCCCTAAATCAAACCCTACCTCTACCCCTAACCCTGCCACTAGGGTAGGGTTATGGGTAGGGTTAGGGTTAATGGTAGGGATAGGTTTAGGGTTAGTGGTAGGGTTAGCGGTAGGGTTAGGGTTAAGGGTAGCGGTAGGGGTAGGGTTAGGGGTAGAGTTAGAGGTAGGGTTAAGGGTTAGGGTTAGGTTTACAGGTAGGGTTAGGGGTAGGGGTAGGGAATTGCCAAAGTCCCGAATTCCAGAAGTTCCAAATTGATGAATTCCCAAAGTCCTGAATTTCAGAAGTGCCAAGCCGAACCAAAGTGCTGAAGTGCCGAATTGCCCATGTCCCAAATTTCATAAGTGCTGAACCGAGCCGAAGTGACGACTTTCTGAAGTTCTGAATTGTCAAATTCCCGAATCTCAGAAGTGCGAACCGAACAGAATTTTTGCCCATGCACATCCCTATTAACAACCCCCATGCTTCATTAAAAATTAATAACAGTGTTTTTCCAGTTTATTTAACAGTCCACCAAATGCTCCTTCAAGTTAGAAGCCAGTCAAGATCCATCAATGAATCTGTTTAACCCCTTAAGGACACATGACATGTGTGACACGTCATGATTCCATTTTATTCCAGAAGTTTGGTCCTTAAGGGGTTAAAGAAAATCTGGCCCATTTTTTTAAAATAGATTGGCAATATACATTTTAGCAAAATAATTCCAAATTGGAGGAAAAATATACAAATTAACTATGCAATTAACAAGTAATTTTGACTCACACAGCATGGTTCTTTTTGTAGAGTTGGAGCTTTTAAAGCACTCTTATCATTACCTACCCCTACAAGGCTGGATTTACATTTCAGCTAAATTGCCCCCTGCTGGTTAGGAGAATAGGGGGAGAGGGATAAGATTTAAGAGAGGTTAATGTCGAATTTAGATTACACAAGGTGTTTAGTGTTAAGAAGATTAACAACTTGAGATGGGTAAAGGTGTAGTGGAAGGCCAGTCCCCTCATTCGTAATTTGACATTCTAGGAGTTCTTTCCCTTGGTGGTGGCCTTAGCATTATGAGGTCACCTGTTGCGCGACAAAAAGGTTATCTTCTGCACTGACAACATGTCGGTGGTGGAGGCAGTTAATGGGTTGTCTGCTTCTTCTATCCCTGTAATTCGGCTTCTTTGCCGTTTCGTATTGCGGCGCTATGTGTATATATGTGCATGCAGTTCAATGTTGTGTTCCGTGCGCGGCACGTTCCAGAGTTGCAGAATGTTGTGGCTGATTCGCTTTCTCGATTTCAGTGGGAACGGTTCCGGGAGGCTGCTCCGGGCGCGCAGGAGGAAGGTATGCGATAACCGGAGGAGGTGTGGAGGCTCGGGACCTCTTGCTTGGACGACTCATAAAGGTATCGTTGGCGCCATCCACCTGGGCGGCCTATGAAAAGGTCTGGAAAAACTGGGATGATGCTATGGTATGTGTGGGGGGTCAGGAATCGGAGGCAGCACGTTTTGACACGCTGATATGGTTCTTGTGCCGGTCATTCGCTGCGGGGGTGTCCCCATCAGCGATCAGGCGGAATATGACGGAGTTGGTCTTTTTGTTTAAACTCAATGGTTGGGAGGAGATAACTGGTACGACAGGCTATGAAGGGGTTCCTGAGTGGCAGGTTGTCACGGGATTCACGCCGGCCAGTCTCTTGAAATTCTGAAGGGTTTGCTGGGGGCCCTCCTGGAGCATTTCTTTTTTAGAGTATGAGGTTTTGCTGTTTTCTGTGGCATTTAGTTTGGCTTTGTTTGGGGCATTCCGAATTAGTGAGTTTGGCATAATCGGGTTGTTATTAAGTTAAATCAGACCAAGACTGACATGTTCGGTAAAGGCTCCACAGTTACGCTTTTTGCCATGCCGGGGTTAGCGGCTTGCCCAGTGTCTTGTCTGTTAGCTTTCAGGGCAGTACATGTTTAGCTGGGGGCATCTTTGTTGTTGCATGCGGAAGGTTCTTCACTGTCGAAGTTTCAGTTCCTCAGGGTCTTTAGAATGGCTTTGGGGCACATGGGTCTGATTCTATCGCAGTTCGGTACACACTCATTCCGGATTGGGGCTGCGACAGAGGCATCCAGGCTGGGTCTTGGTAATGATCTAGTCAAAAAGATTGGGAGATGGGAATCAGTACGATTCAAGACTTATGTGAGGCCCCACCAGTTAGTTGAAGTACAGGTTGGGGGGTTTATAATGTTCCTTGCTAACATGTTTTCCTTTCATAGGCTGGACCGATTGGTTTCTGGGACATTCATACGTGTATTGGGCATATAAGAGAGCCACAGCTCGTCGTCATGGCATACAGCTGGGATTTCCACGCTCGTTGGTGCAACTTAGATGGTTTGGTCTCAGGGGTGCTGTTTGGCAGGGGGGTCTGTTCTAAACTGTTCAGGTTGATTAGTGAAGGTCAGGTGCCTAATGTGGTTTTAATACATGCAGGAGGGAATGACTTGGGGCTGGTTTCTCAGAGAGACTTAATTACCAGGATAAAGAAGGATTTGGAGAGGCTGAGGCAGTTGATCCCTGGCATGGTTGTCATTTGGTCTGAGATGGTTCCCCGGTTGCAATGGTGTCATGCCAGGGATCTCAAGAGCACAGGGAAGCTGAATAAGTAGATGGCTACCTATGTTAGACAGTTTGAGGGAGTTGTGGTTCGGCCCCTATAGTTGAAAGCGCAGCTTGCAGGTTATTATAGGCAGAATGGGGTGCATCTTTTAGACGTGGGTATAGATTTCTTGTTGTTAGGATTTCAGGAGGGATTGCAACGGGCATTGTTTTTGGTGGGGGCGCTGTCAGGATCTTACCTGGTGTGGAGTCCAACGCGCAGAGTTATACGCTCACCCTTGCAAATAATCACAGACCAAGGCGACCAGGCAAGAATCCAGCTGGGTTGTGAGTCTGTGTACGGGGCTGTGCAGAAATAGTGCTCCAAGTCGCAGTACAGGCAAAGATATTGAGAAGAGTAGTTGTGGAAAGCCAAACTCAGGGGAAGCCAGAGGTCAGAGTAATCGAGGAAATAAGCCAAGGTCGGAAGCCGGATCAGTCTGAGAAAACACTTTATGGGGGTCATTGTCAGGGTAGAATTTTTAAAAGAGCTGGGGTTGATATGTCATGTTAAAATATGTTGACAATGAGCTTTAATAATTTATTTATTTATTAATAAATAAAGCTGTGATAATTTTCCCAAAAGAAGATGTCTAAGTATCATTGGGGTCTTTGGGGGTTATTAACGCATATGCCAAAAAGGCAACTATGCATATGTCATGTAGTTTAAAGACACATTACTGGGTGTAATATTGCTGTGGAGCTCTGTTGTACACTCAGACACACCAACAATGTGGAGCTCCTAGAAAAGATGGATGTTAGGAGAGAAAGAGGGGCAGAGAGATTTAGGCCCAAAATAGTGACTGTCCTCCTAAATAGAGACACTTGGGACAGCACTGAGTTTTACACCCTGTATAATAGTTCCTGCAGTTCTGCTATTGGTTGACTGGACTACAGAGGACACTGGACAGGCTCTTGGTACTTATCTCTTCCCACCAGCCAATTTAAGCTCAAAAAGATGCCCCCTGCTGGTCAGCCACTCAGCATAATGGAAAATCCGACCCTGCATCCCTATCACATTCGTAATAGAATATTGATGAGAATATATCATGATTATAAATTATTGTATTTTTCTTGAGGAGGTGTACAATAGGGATGTGCATGGGCAAAAAATTAGGTTCGGTTCGGAAATTCGGAAAGTAAAAAAAAATATCTGTTTTGGCAATTTGGACCAATGGCATTTGGTTCAGCACTTCTGAAATTCAGACCTTCGGCAATTCGGGACTTTGACAATTCGGAGTTTTGGCAATTAGGAACTTCGTCAATTTGACATTCGGAAGCATCCCTCTCTTGTTTTGCCACTTTTCAGAAATCCGAATCACTTTGCCACCACAACCACTTACACATCTGTAGGGCTCCCTAACCCTAACCCCTAACTCTAACCACCATAACCACTTACAAATCTATAGGGCTCCCAGTGCCCTGACTGCCACCACAACCACTTACACATCTGTAGGGCTCCCTAACCCAAACCCTTAAACCTAACCACCACAACCACTTACACATCTATAGGGCTCCCCGTGCCAGGATTTCAACCATAACCACTTACCCATCTGTAGGGCTCCCTGACCCAAACCCCTAACCCTAACCCCTAACCACCACAACCACTGACACATCTACAGGGCTCCCAGTGCCAGGAATTAGCTTATTGGTGAAAATTCCTGTCATCATTCACGTAATTTTCCCTACCTCTCTTGTTTTGGCACTTTTCAGAAATCCAAAGCATTTCGGCAATTCGAACTTCATACATTCGTAAGCATCCGAATGTCCGAATTGCACAAAATACGTCCAAATATACATTCGAAACTAAATTAATTGCACATGTCTACTGTATAATACGGACAATTTATTGTGCAATGTTCTTATACTGTTTGTAGCATTATTGTATGCTTTGCAGTCTTAATGCAGACTAAATGGACATTTTTATTATAGTATACTTTTGTGTTTTAAAATGTTAATATGAGAATAGTTGGTTATGCTGTAATTTTCATTTCTATATCACATTACACAATGGCTACTATGTTATCTCATCTTTGAAGCATAAATATTCTATGTTTACTATTTTATTGTCATTCCTTTCTATCGCTAAGTTAGAACAAATGTATAAAAAACTATGAGAGCAGTGATTGACTGAGCCTTATATTGTTCTGGGCTCACTGCTGATGTTGAATGGGAACATGTTGGATCTGCTACAAATGCTTCAACCTCAAAGATGAATATAATTTACATTTTTTCTTGATTGTTTTGCTTATTTTCCAGTGCAATAGGTAGATAATGCATTAAAATAGTGGTCACCAATAGCTCCTATTAAGTTATAAAAATGCTGCAACCTACAAAAAAATGACGGTAATTATGATCCCCTTTTTAACATGTCTATTTTAGGGTATTACACATACAAATCTACAAAATGTGTGTAATGCAACATGATTTATCCATCAGATGTATTTTATTTATTATATTTGCCATGCTATTAACTAGAATTTGACATATGAACGTAACATCTGTAAATAAATTAGACATCAATATTAATTAGGTTCCTTAAGTATTTATTAGAGAGAGAAATTAATTATATAGGTATTGCTTTAGGAAATCATTAATCATCAATGCCAATTTATTCACTTGTTTGAAAGCTAGAAACTAATATGTTTGGTTTGTGCTGTGCCATTTTCGGAAGCTGATCGATCATTCTGTTATGCTCCTACAGATCTCTGTACGTAAACAAGCTCAATGAAGGATACTGAAAGCAATTCTATTGTACTTCTATTACCAGCAACTACAATTATAGTTTCTCAATGTTTTAATTGCTAGAAATTAACAAATAGAAGTCAGAAACTGGTTATCCAAGATTAGGATGTACTTAACCACTGTAATAATGAGTTACAAAGTATGTTTAACCCCTTAAGGACACATGACATGTGTGACATGTCATGATTCCCTTTTATTCCAGAAGTTTGGTCCTTAAGGGGTTAAAGAAAGCACCGAACGCCCAGAGCCTTTACTTACAATGTAGAATTGAACCGTTTCTATATAGTTTGCAGATTGTTTCAGTTTTACAAATGGGGTAGGTCTCTAAAATCTACATTTGGACTGCAAAATACAGCCATTGTTCATGCAATTAGCAATGTTCAGATCTTGCAATTTCTGCCCGGAACGAGACTGAGTTTGGTCTGGAATTCAGCCGGACAGACTACCACAAATCTTGGCCTTGATGTTTCAAATATGAGCAGAGATCAAAAACAAAATTCAAATGAATGAAAAAATAAACTTGGTGGCACAAGAGTTAATTATGTGGCAATAGTGATGTCCCAAACGGTTCGCTGGCGAATAGTTCCTGGCGAACATCACGTGTTCGCGTTCGCCACGGATGGCAAACATATGCGATGTTCGGTCCGCCCCCTATTCATCATCATTGAGTAAACTTTGACCCTGTACCTCACAGTCAGCAGACACATTCCAGCCAATCAGCAGCAGACCCTCCCTCCCAGACCCTCCCACCTCCTAGACAGCATACAATTTAAATTAATTCTGAAGCTGCATTAATTTTTTTTGTGGTCTTTCAGCCAAATTTACTAATACTAAGTTAAAATTTCTTAGTATTAGTAAATTGTGCCCCTACTCACAATACCGCGAGTAAGGGCATGTCTATTAAACAGTGAGCAGCCTGTCCCCCCTCCCTGAGGGTGGGGGCCCTAAAGTAAAAAAAGGGCGGAGGACCTATTGTCCTCCCCCCGGCCCCCACCCCTGAGCAGCGGGTGGGGGCCCTAAATACCAATAGGGGGGACCTTTTGTCCTCCCCCCGGCCCCCACCCCTGAGTGGCGGGTGGGGGCCCGTAATACTAATAGGGGGACCTATTGTCCTCCCCCCGGCCCCCACCCCTAAACAGCGGGTGGGGGCCCTAAATACCAATAGGGGGGACCTATTGTCCTCCCCTCGGCCCCCACCCCTGAGCAGCGGGTGGGGGCCCTAAATACCAATAGGGGGGGACCTATTGTCCTCCCCCCGGCCCCCACCCCTGAGCGGCGGGTGGTGGCCCTAAAAAAAATGTCACCCCTCCCCCTAAAAAAAATGATCCCCCTACCTACCCCCCTCACCCTAAAAATAATGAGGGGGGACATTTAACTAAGAACCTGTAAAAAAAAAAAAAAACTTACCATTTGATGTTTTCTTTCTTCTAAAATCTTCTTTTTTTAGCCCCCAAAAAGGCCAAATAAATATCCATAATAACTGACCCTATTGGCATTTAGGGCCACCACCTGCCGCTCAGGGGTGGGGGCCGGGGGGGAGGACAATAGTTCCCCCTCCTCTATTGGTATTTAGGGCCCCCACCTGCCGCTCAGGGGTGGGGGCCAGGGGGAGGACAATAGTTCCCCCTCCTCTATTGGTATTTAGGACCCCCACCCGCTGCTCAAGGGTGGGGGCCGGGGGCGAGGACATTAGGTCCCCCCTAATGGTATTTAGGGCCCCCACCCGCCGCTCAGGGGTGGAGGCCGGGAGGAGGACAATAGGTCCCCCATTGGTATTTAGGGCCCCCACCCGCCGCTCAGGGGTGGGGGCCAGGGGGAGGACAATAGGTTCCCCCATTGGTATTTAGGGCCCCCACCCGCCGCTCAGGGGTGTGGGCCAGGGGGAGGACATTAGGTCCCCCCCAATTTGTGTTTAGGGCCCCCACCCACTGCTCAGGGGTGGGTGCCAGGGGGAGGACATTAGGTCCCCCCTTTAATTCTTGTTTAGGGCCCCCACCCACCGCTCAGGTGGGTGGGGGCCCATCACTTTTGTGGCCAGAAAGAGTCCCTTTGGGTTCGCCTGCTATTGAAGTCTATGGCGGTTTCTTCTTTTGCGGAAGTTCGCGTTCGTCGTTCGCGAACGGAAAATTTCAAGTTCGCGATATCACTATGTGGCAACAGACCAGCTCTTGCTAGACAGCTACCACACTAAAAAAGTAAAAGAATAAGACCCCCACATTATTCAGACAAAATCAGTTTGTTAGTGAGTAAGCCCAAAAGTATTATCATATTAAGAGCTATCATGCAGCTCACACTCAAATTAATGCACAATGTCATAGTTAGACACTAAGCTCGAATTTTCCATAGTTAACTCAAAATTGAAAAAGTGAGGCAAAAAAAGCAGATCTGTAAAAGTATCCAAATTAGCCATAGTCACAACTATATTTGCCTCAGTTTTGCATTTGATTGTAACTTGTGCACATTTGGAGTTCAGTGAGTATTCCTAATTTACTTTTATTGAGTAACAGATAATATCTTTGTGTCTCTCTCTTTCCCTTCATTTGTATTCTTATTATTTTGGGGGAGGGGTGGGGGAATTCACCTTGTTCTTTATATGTATCAATATACGTAAGGGCAACTTTTTCTTAGAGTGTGCTCTTTGGTAGTGAGTAGAGTTTAAAGGAACACTGTATGCACCATAACCAGAATGTCCTGGCCCTCCCCCCATTGTAAGGATTCAAAATGTCTGAAATCGAAATCAGCCAAAAAGTAAAAAAAAAAAATTTGGTGGGTCCACCAGTATGTTAGACCTTACTCAGTGAAGCGAATCATAAGTTATTTGCTAGCTATGAAAATAAATACATTTGGGTTGAATTTTTAAACAGTTGTTTCTGTTATTGAAATGTCCTTTGCAGTTAAGAAGGTCTAGTGAATGTCAGAGCTCTTTGGTCACTAGAGCAAGTTACATCTAAATATTGTCCTCAAAATAGGAAATATGTGATCTTTGCAGGAATGTGTTATTAGAGAAGCAATTATTTGCTTTGTGTTAACAGATGTTTACTCAGAAATATTAAAATATCCATAATATGGTTTGTCTTCTGTGTTTATCTGAATAGTGCATATTTTTAGACATTTTTAAATTTTTCTCTTTTGTTTGCATTTACAAAAAGCTCCAGTTTATATGAAAACACACGTTAATTATAAGACATCAAAAGTATATAATTTGATGTTATTGAATGATTATTGCTGCACTTACATTTTACAGCTTCCAACCATTATTCCTACCTGAATTTAAATTTGCATAATTAACCAAGCTAATACATTGCATTGCTTCGTAATGAATGCGTAGTTGGGGATTGCGCATTAACATCATTTGTTCAACTAATAAGCTAAGTGCTACTTGACCATATTCATGTATTCTGACTAAATTGAAGAAACATCACTTTTTACAATTAGCATTAAATTCAGAGTTTACATCTCAATTTTTTTGTATGATATAACTAGAACAAATCCAGAAATAATTGCTTGGTAGAAGTACAAAAATATGTGTTTCACCAGATTTCTGGGGGTGAGTCATAGTCTTTGTGCATCATAAGAATTTACTAAAACAATACACATATAAATAGGCTGGAATCATTTTTCAGTGTCACGTACATATTATCTTCTTTTTTTTGTTGTTGGAAAGGGAAAAAAATAAACAGGATCATTCTACTTGTTTTGAAATCAAAACGAGATAACGAATACCCAATTAGTGAAATATTTTTTTATTTGTAATTGGTACATGGAAGGCCATCTTCACTACAAAAAAAACTAATAAAAAACAGTATTCTTATCCCTAAATCAAATAAAACTAAGTACCAAATACTTTGACTCAAAAAAATGTCCATTGAATATATCAGCATAAAGTTATCAAAGTAGTGTGAAGTGTAGAATCTAGCAACACAAAGTATTTATTTGGCTAATTTTCATTAATCCCGGTTCATTTAAGTTTAAAGTACAAGGGAATCACTTTTCTTTACACGTGGTCAAAATTTGTAAACTGAGATTTGTTGAGGGGGTAATAGAGAATTTTTTTTTGCTATTTGTTGCCATCAAAATGGTTGAACATAATTAAGATCACTTGTCATGAGGAATCATTGGGGAGATTTCTAAAAGTAAAACTGATGCTATTTTGGGTCTGTTTTGGTCACTTGTTTTCCTTGAATAAGTCTCCCCACCCCTTGTCTGTGAAGTAGGTGCCATTGTTGGCTTTAAATGGGTTAGGGTCTGCACATTATATTTCCCTAAATTTGTCTTGCCTTATGAATGTCTAATAAAGTGATTTATCTAGTAACACTACTATCTGCTGGAGGCCTTCAAATAATATAGCTTTTCTAGGACACCAAAATATTCCAGTCTATCCAGTTAGAAACCAGCTTGTTCCTATAGTTCCATCTGCAAGTCGACCAGATGTTTGCTACCCTATTTAATAAGTAGAAATCCACACAGAAGTTAGCATAATGAATGTACATTTTTTTCCTGGCATAAGTGATGTAAGATCAATGTTGGCACTGAATTGAAATGCACTAAAGGGAGCTTCTTATAGCACAGATAATGTACCATAACCCTCCTTCCTCTCTGACATATTAACCATGTCGTATCTCCAAGTGTCCTCGATCCTTTCCCTACAGATTACAGATGGGGAGGGACACTTCTCTCTAATAAGGCAGGATATTCTAGCTATTTGAAGCCTCTAAAATAAAACTAGTATTGATCCTCCGGACACCATGTTAACCAGATGGGGTTGGTAAATAACAACATCTTTATGTTACAAAATAGTATAAACATATACAAGTGTTTACATATTTCTTGAAAGATAAATGAAAAATACAAATATATAAAATGTAAAAAGTAAACCAAACCCATGAATCTCCTTTCTCAGAAGCAGGTAAGTAACATTCTTGTTTAGTGTTCTACAAAATTTTTTCATTTGCTCAATGTATTGCCAACGCAACTCTACCAGGACACTACAAAAGGTGGTGGTTATTGTAGTATCCTAGTTGGGTTTCCATGGAAACATCATTACATTTATAGTGTCTTAATGGGGATTCTATGGCAACACCACTAGGTCACATTTTTATGGACACACCACCAGCATTCACTCAGGACATTCACACCTACAATATAACTGTGTGACAGAGTTGGCATTTGTAATTCCAAACACTTGACTTACCAAACTTACACTGATACATGATGGAATTTATATGCACGTTAAGGTCAAGGGAAACCCAAAAGATTTACTGAATAGGCATTACACTAGAACAAGCAGATACGTAAGTGCTCACAATTTATTACAGGTTAATATACAAATATATCTTTACATTTTCTGTTATACTTAACAGTCAATATAAAGATAGCACTTCAGGGACTTGAAATAGGGTGAAAATAAAACGTAGCTTGTATTCAGCAGATGCCAGTAAGAATCAATGTTTCCGTTCACCACGGAACTTTCATCAGGATAACAGTGCAACCCAGCACCCAGTGCTTAAATACACAAAATATTAATAAATACATTACACACAGAAATGCCTCACCCTTCACCCCTGTGATTGCTCCAGCTGACCGCTCGAAAAATTGCGGGTTCATTTGACCCGATATGAGAATCACTGCAGCAGTGTTGTGAACTGCCGTGTACTGAATGCTTTCCAGCTGGTTGCCACAGAAATGCAAGAATGCAAGGGGATGTGGCTATTCAGAAAGCATCTGGTTACCATAGTAACCCGTCTGTTTTAATGGGGCCGCGATTGATGAGAACATATTACAGAAAGGGAAAGGGGAGCCAAACAGCATTAATATTATACAATGCAAAGTTAAAATCATTCCAAAGAGGCACCACAGTTCCTTTGGTATAAGGTGCCGAAGGGAGAATAAAAATGGCTGGGGATAATAGACGTAAAGCGCTGAAACAGGCTTATGTAGGGTAAAGCCGAGATGTGTGTACAGAATCTCCTCAAAATAGTAATTCAGTGCTAGGGGACAAATACTATTCTTTCAAATTGATCGATAGTAGATCCTATAGTTATAAGCACCAAGGGTATCAGGTTCAAACATCCAAGTTCAACTCTGAAAGAGTGCTGGATTATTGAACACATATTATCAGCATTCATACATTATTAATATGAATAAAGGTAATATTTATAGCTATATACATGCCACATAGAGGGGAGAATTGAATCAATCTATACAATATTTAAAATATATACAATATATCAATACTAAAGCAGGGGGGACCAAATAAGCCACATTACTACAGAGTGCAATAAAATGTGTGCTGAAAGGTCATGGTAAGGGGTGGATAAACCCTATATGTTTCATATGATATAAGATAGGGTATCAAAAATCATTGTGTGTACTCTTCTTAGATCACAGTGAGGGATGTATAAGCCCAATGAGATGCATATTTTATTAGATCGATACGTATTCAATAGTTCTGTGTTTCATTGGTTAGTGTAACAAATATATTAAACTATAGACCAATTTCTTTAGTAAATCTAGATATTAAAATGTATTCCCATATCCTAGCTAATAGAATGAAATTGGTTATGCACGATTTAATATCGGTTGATCAGTCTGGCTTCATCAGGGACAGAGGTACAATGGATAACATATATGCAGAATACTTAATTTGATAATTAAGAGTAATCTTATGAACTCAGAAATGGTTATTTTAGCCTTTGATGCTGAAAAAACATTCGATAGAGTCAATTGGAGGTTTATAAGAAAGAGTGCTAAATAAATTAGTTTTTTTAGGTCCTTTTAAAGATAAAATCATGTCACTTTATACTGACCCCTCTGCGAAAATTATAAATCCATTTTTTGAATCACCCACATTTTCAATAAACAATGGTGCGAGGCAGGGCTGTCCATTGACTCCATTATTATTATTTGTATTATCTATTGAGCCATTGACAATTCTTATTAGGGAAAATAAAAATATATAAGGGATCAAAACAATTGAGCGAGATCACAAAATCTCCCTGTTTGCTGATGATGTGCTTCTTTCCATGATAAAACACTTAATTGCTATTCCAGAGGTGTTTAAAGTAACTGAAATATTTGGTAAATCAAATTTTGGTCTAGAACATATCTGAGGTAGAACTATCCACTCTTAAATCTAAATTTCAGTTCAATTGGAACTTGGACTATATTGAATATGTAGGGATTAAATTATATTTTAATATTCAGGATATTATACACAAGAACTATGGGGATATTTATACCTTAATTGATAAGCAATTAAATAAGTGGTGCAAAATTGAGATCTCGTGGTTTGGACATTTAAATATAGTCAACACTTATTTAATTCCGAAATTGTTATATTTATTTAGGTCTTTACCTTTTAGACTAGGCAAGGATATGATTTTACAATTCCAAAGATTATTTTCAAACTTTATTTGGGCAAATAAACACCCGTGAATTTCTCAGAAGATTCTGCAAAACAAATATGATAAAGGTGGTATTTCATTTCCAGATATCGCAAAGTTACACCAAACGTGCCTAATCGCGAATGTAATGATATGGAATAAACTAAATATTCAAAGAAATGCCTGGTTCCAGATAGAGCAAGAAAACTATCCATATGTCAATTTAAATACTGTATTCTGGTCAATTAACTTAGACGTAAGGAAACAAAGAAATGTTTTAAATACTTTGATTATAGATCTGCTAGACGTTTTAAAAAATGTTGAAAATTAAACTTAACCTTTCAGAATCCATTCTTATAGAAGCCCCAATAGAAACTCTGCATTATGACATGATCGATATGGATCCATACAATTGGAGATTACAAGGGATAAATAAATATGCAGATCTTTTTGATAATAAAAAAATTGATTAGTTTTCCAGGTTTACAAGATAAATACAATATACCCTATAGCGAAAACTTTTCGTTACCTAAGGATTAAACATTTTCTAAACTTGAAACATGTTATATTTGAACATACCATCTTTGATTATTTAGATAGAGTAGGTACAAAGGGCTTAATAACCCGATTTTCTAAACGTATACAAGGGGGGGGGGGGGGGGGGGGGGAAGATGTGGAAAATATATAGTGAAATGAGAAAAGGATCCTAATATAAACCATACCCCTTATGAATGGTACTGTACCACCGTTCAATTCAGAAAATACATTCATTGTATATCTTTGCTAGAACTTCACTTAAAGATCTTGTATAGATGGTACTTGATTCCCTCTAAACAACATAAAATGTATGAAGCTCATTCACCTATATGCTGGAGATGCCATAAGGAGACTGGTACAATATTTCAATGATATTAAGATGCGTATATCTTCCCTGATTTTAGACTAAACTCAAGAGATAATAATTCTCACACCTTCGCTATTTTTATTTAATTTAGATTTTCCATTTATGGAAAAAAAAATGTAAATATTTAACTACACATATTCTTTATGCTTTGAAGATTACTATAGCTCGCCATTGGAAATCGACGGATCCTCCACTATGGCAAGAAATTTTAAGCCAAATTGTTTATCAGTATGTAATGGAATGTAAATTTACTACTACATCAGGTAGATCTGTTTAATATCAAGATTTATGGCAACCCTGGATAATATATAGGGAAAATAAAAACTTACTTTGTATTAAGGATGGCTTAGTGGTTTAAGATAATTATTTCCATGATCTCCTAATAAAATAAGAGTTCCCTTGGATATACTGAAATTGTCGCACCCTGCCGCTGAGTCCCAAGGTTGAGCACATTGCTTTAAATCCGACTTATCTATATGAATTGACTATGTAATGAAATATTGGATCTATTTCTATTTGTTTCTTCTGTTTTTGTCAATGCTGATAACAAAATAAAAATGAATATATATAAAGGAGTTATACTTAGATACATATGTAACTGTTCATTTTCGGCAAAAATATATGTTGTGTAAGCAAAAACTTATACTGATCAGCTACAACATTAAAGCCACTTAAAGGTGAAGTGAATAACACTGATTATACCACTACAATGGCACCTGTAGAGGGTGGGATATATAAGGCAGCAAGTGAACAGTCATTTCTTGAATTTTCATGTGTTGAAAGCAGGAAAAATGGAAAAGTGAAAAGGTCTGAGTGACTTTGACAATGGCCAAATAGTGATGGCTAGATGACAGGGTCAGAGCATCTCCAAAATGGCAAGTCTTGTAGGGTATTTCCAGTATGCAGTGGTTAGTACTAGTGTTGTCGCGAACCCGAAATTTTCGGTGCGCGAATGGCGAACGCGAACTTCCGCTAATGTTCGCGAACCGGCGAACCGCGCGAACCGCCATTGACTTCAATGGGCAGGCGAATTTTAAAACCAACAGGGACTCTTTCTGGCTGCAAAAGTGATGGAAAAGTTGTTTCAAGGGGACTAACACCTGGACTGTGGCATGCCGGAGGGGGATCCATGGCAAAACTCCCATGGAAAATTGCACAGTTGATGCAGAGTCTGCTTTTAATCCATAAAGGGCAGAAATCACCTAACATTGACACCTGTCCTCAAAGCCCTGCCCTGATACACACTGACACAGAGCAGAATAGAGACTGTTCCCCGTCCTCAGAGACCATGATACACACTGACACAGAGCAGAATAGGGACTGTTACCCCTACATAGGGTCACTTGGCAGATATGGCGGGGTCGTGGGAGGGGGAGGATGACTTTCACCTCTTCCCCTGTTAGATTCCCGTTGTGCTGTGACATCACCCTTATACGCTGTGTAAAGCATACTATTTAATTTGATCAGCATGGCCACTTGAGTTTTTATAGTTTTCAAGCTGCTTGTAGTTTATATATGGTTCACAAAAATCAAACAAATGATAAAGTAAACGTGTAAGGATTCAGAATATTCTTTCAAACCCTTACACATTGTGTGTACGTATTTTTTGTCTTAAGTTTGTGGCTTTAAAGAGGTTTACGTTGTTTCTATGATGTGCATAACATGTTCTTGTAAATGTTTGTTAAATTTTTCCTGGAATTGTAATTTTTCAATCTGAATAAAGATAGTGAAATCCCTGATACACTGACACAGAGCAGAATAGGGACTGTTCCCCCTACATAGGGTCACTTGGCAGATATGGATTGACACCTATCCTAATGATCCCTGATACACACTGACACAGAGCAGAATAGAGACTGTTCCCCCTACATAGGGTCACTTGGCAGATATGGATTGACACCTGTCCTCAAAACCCCTGATACACACTGACACAGAGCAGAATAGGGACTGTTCCCCCTACATAGGGTCACTTGGCAGATATGGATTGACACCTATCCTAATGATCCCTGATACACACTGACACAGAGCAGAATAGAGACTGTTCCCCCGACATAGGGTCACTTGACAGATATGGATTGACACCTGTCCTCAAAACCCCTGATACACACTGACACAGAGCAGAATAGAGACTGTTCCCTGTCCACAGAGACCATGATACACACTGACACAGAGCAGAATAGAGACTGTTCACCGTCCACAGAGACCATGATACACACTGACACAGAGCAGAATAGAGACTGTTCCCCGTCCACAGAGACCATGATACACACTGACACAGAGCAGAATAGGGACTGTTCCTCCTACATAGGGTCACTTGGCAGATATGGATTGACACCTGTCCTCAAAACCCCTGATACACACTGACACAGAGCAGAATAGGGACTGTTCCCCCTACATAGGGTCACTTGGCAGATATGGATTGACACCTGTCCTCAAAACCCCCGATACACACTGACACAGAGCAGAATAGGGACTGTTCCCCCTACATAGGGTCACTTGGCAGATATGGATTGACACCTGTCCTCAAAACCCCTGATACACACTGACACAGAGCAGAATAGAGACTGTTCCCTGTCCACAGAGACCATGATACACACTGACACAGAGCAGAATAGAGACTGTTCACCGTCCACAGAGACCATGATACACACTGACACAGAGCAAAATAGGGACTGTTCCCCCTACATAGGGTCACTTGGCAGATATGGATTGACACCTGTCCTCAAAACCCCTGATACACACTGACACAGAGCAGAATAGGGACTGTTCCCCCTACATAGGGTCACTTGGCAGATATGGATTGACACCTGTCCTCAAAACCCCTGATACACACTGACACAGAGCAGAATAGAGACTGTTCCCTGTCCACAGAGACCATGATACACACTGACACAGAGCAGAATAGAGACTGTTCACCGTCCACAGAGACCATGATGCACACTGACACAGAGCAGAATAGGGACTGTTCCCCCTACATAGGGTCACTTGGCAGATATGGATTGACACCTGTCCTCAAAACCCCTGATACACACTGACACAGAGCAGAATAGGGACTGTTCCCTGTCCACAGAGTCCATGATACACACTGACACAGAGCAGAATAGAGACTGTTCCCCGTCCACAGAGACCATGATACACACTGACACAGAGCAGAATAGGGACTGTTACCCCTACATAGGGTCACTTGGCAGGTATGGATTGACACCTGTCCTCAAAGCCCATGATACACACTGGGGGGAGCTACTGTCCTCCCCAACCCCTGCGCAGTGGGTGGGGGCCATAAATCACAATGGGGGACCTACTGTCCTCCCCCCCTCGGCCCCCACCCCTGCGCGGTGGGTGGGGGCCATAAATCACAATGGGGGGGCCTACTTTCCTCCCCCCCGGCCCCCATCCCTGCGCGGTGGGTGGGGGGCATAAATCACAATGGGACGGACCTACTGATAGGAGTGGAGTATTGTTCATATCAGTTTAATACCTTCCACGTCTCCTATCAGTGGACGTGTAAATGGCAGAGATTTTTAATTGTTGAATCACCTCCCCTTTTTAGGCCAAGGTGGGAAGATGCTTAGACCACTGGTATATTGGTGCCATCTTGGAGGATTTTTTTTGGTTTGGTTTTTGAAGCCACAGTGCTGCACCAGTGGGCCTAAAAATTAGGCATGTACACATGCCTGAAAAATTTGGTATTGTTGCAGCCGCTGCTGTAGCAGCGGCCAGAAAAATTGATGTTTGTTTCACAAGCAGAAAGTGCCCTAAAACATGGCGGCTTGAACCCTAGTTGGTGGCGGATAAGTCACGCAAGTCAAATGTCATGCAGAGCTAAAATACAGCAGCGTGTGGACCATTTTTAGCCCAAGGCAGATCATCTCATCAGGCCTTTTTTAAGCGAATGTATCGCCCAGTGTCAGTCCCTTCGGGATCCATCCCTCATTCATCTTAATAAAGGTGAGATAATCTAGACTTTTTTGACCTAGGCGACTTCTCTTCTCAGTGACAATACCTCCTGCTGCACTGAAGGTCCTTTCTGACAGGACACTTGAAGCGGGGCAGGCCAGAAGTTCTATCGCAAATTGGGATAGCTCAGGCCACAAGTCAAGCCTGCACACCCAGTAGTCAAGGGGTTCATCGCTCCTCAGAGTGTCGATATCTGCAGTTAAGGTGAGGTAGTCTGCTACCTGTCGGTCGAGTCGCTCTCTGAGGATGGATCCCGAAGGGCTGTGGCGATGCATAGGACTTAAAAAGGTCCGCATGTCCTCCATCAACAACACGTCTTTAAAGCGTCCTGTCCTTGCCGGCGTGGTCGTGGGAGGAGGAGGAGGAGGATGACTTCCACCTCTCCCCCTGTTAGATTCCCGTTGTGCTGTGACATCACCCTTATACACTGTGTAAAGCATACTTTTTAATTTATTTTGCAAATGCTGCATCCTTTCCGACTTGTTGTAATTCGGTAACATTTCCGCCACTTTCTGCTTATACCGGGGGTCTAGTAGCGTGGACACCCAGTACAGGTCGTTCTCCTTCAGCCTTTTTATACGAGGGTCCCTCAACAGGCAGGACAGCATGAAAGACCCCATTTGCACAAGGTTGGATGCCGAGCTACTCATTTCCCGTTCCTCCTCCTCACTGATGTCATTGAAGGTATGTTCTTCCCCCCAGCCACGTACAACACCACGGGTACCAGATAGGTGACAACGAGCACCCTGGGATGCCTGTTGTGTTTGGTCTTGCTCCTCCTCCTCCTCCTCAAAGCTACAATCCTCCTCTGACTCCTCTTCCTCACAATCCTCGTCCAGCGTTGCCGCAGGTCCAGCAAGCGATGCTGATAAGGCTGTTTCTGGTGGTGATGGTGACCACAACTCTTCCTCTTCACGCTCATCTACAGCCTGATCCAGCACTCTTCGCAGGGCACGCTCTAGGAAGAAAACAAATGGTATGATGTCGCTGATGGTGCCTTCATTGCGACTGACTAGGTTTGTCACCTCCTCAAAAGGACGCATGAGCCTACAGGCATTGCGCATGAGCGTCCAGTAACGTGGCAAAAAAATTCCCAGCTCCCCAGAGGCTGTCCTAGCACCCCGGTCATACAAATATTCATTAACAGCTTTTTCTTGTTGGAGCAGGCGGTCGAACATTAGGAGTGTTGAATTCCAACGTGTAGGGCTGTCGCAAATCAAGCGCCTCACTGGCATGTTGTTTCGCCGCTGGATATCGGCAAAGTGAGCCATGGCCGTGTAGGAACGCCTGAAATGGCCACACACCTTCCTGGCCTGCTTCAGGACGTCCTGTAAGCCTGTGTACTTATGCACAAAGCGTTGTACGATCAGATTACACACATGTGCCATGCACGGCACATGTGTCAACTTGCCCAACTTCAATGCCGCTATCAAATTTTTTCCGTTGTCACACACCACTTTGCCGATATCCAGTTGCTGCGGAGTCAGCCACTTTTCCACCTGTGCGTTCAGGGCGGACAGGAGTGCTTGTCCGGTGTGACTCTCTGCTTTCAAGCAAGTCAAACCCAAGACGGCGTGACACTGCCTTATCCGGGATGTGGAATAGTACCTGGGGAGCTGGGGGGGTGCCGTTGATGTGGAGCAAGAAGCAGCGGCACAAGAGGACTCAGCCGAGGAGGTTATGGAAGAGGATGGAGTAGGAGTAGAAGAGGAGGTGGCAGCAGGACTGCCTGCAATTCGTGGCGGTGTCACCAACTCCTCTGCAATGCCACGCATTCCTTGCTTGTCAGCCATCAGCAGGTTTACCCAATGCGCAGTGTAGGTGATATAGCTGCCCTGACCATGCTTTGCAGACCAGGTATCAGTGGTCAGATGGACCCTTGCCCCAACACTGTGTGCCAGACATGCCATGACTTCCTTTTGCACAATCGAGTACAAGTTGGGGATTGCCTTTTGTGAAAATAAATTCCGTCCGGGTACCTTCCACTGCGGTGTCCCAATAGCTAAAAAATTTTTGAACGCCTCAGACTCAACCAGATTGTATGGTAAAAGCTGGCGGGCTAATAGTTCGGACAAGCCAGCTGTCAGACGCTGGGCAAGGGGGTGACTTGGTGACATTGGCTTCTTACGCTCAAACATGTCCTTGACAGACACATGACTGTGGGCAGATGAGCGGGAACTGCTCAAGGCGGGAGACGGAGTGGCGGATGGTTGAGAGGGGGCAAGAAGGACAGCAGTGGTTGACGTGGCTGAAGATGCTGGACCAGGAGGAGGATGGCGGCTTAGAGTAGGCGTGCTGCTTGTACTCATGTGTTGATCCCATAGGCGTTTGTGATGTGAGATCATGTGCCTACGCAAAGCAGTTGTACCTAGGTGGGTGTTGGACCTCCCACGACTCAGTTTCCTTTGGCACAGGTTGCAAATGGCATCGCTGTTGTCAGAGGCAGACACACAAAAAAAATGCCACACTGCTGAGCTCTGCAATGACGGCATTCTGGTGGTGGACACAGCATGCGTTGATTGGCATGCTGTCGGGCTGACCCCGGGTGCCGATGCATGCTGTATGACTGTGCCACTAGCTCCTTGCGACGACCCCCCCCTGCTTCCAACTCGTCTCATCCTCCTCTCTGTCTCCCCATCTGAACTTTCGCCTTGTTCTTCTTCTTGCCGAGCGGGCACCCACGTGACATCCATGGACGCATCGTCATCATCAACCACTTTGCTTGTATATGACAACTCAGAAAAGGAAGCAGCAGCGGGTACAACATCATCATCATCACACCGTACCTCCATGTGTTTAATGCTGCCTGCCTGAGACATATCCCTGTTATCTACATCCTCTAGCAATAATGGTTGCGCATCACTCATTTCTTCAAACGGGTGTGTGAATAACTCCTCTGACATACCAAGTAAAGCGGCTGTGGTGCTAGTTTTGGTGGTGGCGGCAGGCGGGTGAGTGGTATCTTGAGAGGTGCCTGAAGCTAAGCTGGAGGAGGATGGTGCGTCAAGGTTCCGAGCGGAGGCTGTACAAGATTGGGTGTCCTGTGTTAGCCAGTCAACTATGTCCTCAGAACTTTTCAAGTTCAGGGTACGTGGCTTCTGAAAACTGGGCATTATTCTAGGGCAAAAGGGAATCACAGCACCACGACCACGACGGCCCCTGCGGGGTGGCCTGCCTCTGCCTGTCATTTTTTGGGGGATTAGTGGTACTATGCGTGCTACTGTGAGACCAGATATGATGGGCAATGTGAACTGTAACAATTCTGCAGAGCACACACTGTAGGCCTGACACACCCGCTTGAAGACAAGTAACTGCTATTCAATCTATAACAGTGAAAAACTAATTTTGGTTTTAAAAGCACGCTATAGAGACACCAGATATGATTGGCAATGTGCACTGGAACAGTTCTGCAGAGCACACACTGTAGGCCTGAGACACCCGCTTGAAGACAATTAACTGCTATTCAATCTATAACAGTGAAAAATAAATTTTGGTTTTAAAAGCACGCTATAGAGACACCAGATATGATTGGCAATGTGCACTGGAACAGTTCTGCAGAGCACACGCTGAAGGAAGGACTGACAGAGCCGCTTGAAGGACACTGACTGGCTGCTATTAGCTTACACTGGAAACCTTTTTTCTTTGTAAAAGCACGCTAAAGAGACACCAGATATGATTGGCAACTGTCAAAGCACGCTGGCACAGGCCTGCAGAGCACACGCTGAAGTAGGCCTGACACCCAGACGCTTGCAGACAACTAACTGATCTTCTATTACAGTGAAAAAAAATGATTTCTTTAAAATCTAAAGCTTAACCAATTGTTAAAACAGATATGAGTGGTGGCACTGACTGTGCAAATGGGCAAGGCATCCAACCTGACACAGAAGCTGGCAGGCAGGCAACTGCTCTTCTATTACAGTGAAAAAAAATGATTTCTTTAAAATCTAAAGCTTAAGCTACTGTTAAAACAGATATGAGTGGTGGCACTGGGCAAGTAGGCACAGTATCCAATGTGAACCTCACACAGAAGCTGGCAGGCAGGCAACTGCTCTTCTATTACAATGAAAAAAAATTATTTATTTAAAATCTAAAGCTTAACCAATTGTTAAAACAGATATGAGTGGTGGCACTGACTGTGCAAATGGGCAAGGCATCCAACCTGACACAGAAGCTGGCAGGCAGGCAACTGCTCTTCTATTACAGTGAAAACAAATTATTTATTTTAAATCTAAAGCTTAACCAATTGTTAAAACAGATATGAGTGGTGGCACTGGGCAAGTAGGCACAGTATCCAATGCGAACCTTACATAGAAGCTGGCAGGCAGGCAACTGCTCTTCTATTACAGTGGAAACAAAATTTTGATTGTAAAAGCACGCTATAGAGACACCAGATATGAGTGGCAACTGTCAAAGTACGCTGGCAGGGTTGTGCAGGGCACACGCTGAAGGAAGGCCTGACAGAGCCGCTTGAAGGACACTGACTGGCTGCTATTAGCTTACACTGGAAACCTTTTTTCTTTGTAAAAGCACACTAAAGAGACACCAGATATGATTGGCAACTGTCAAAGCACGCTGGCACAGGTCTGCAGAGCACACGCTGAAGTAGGCCTGACACCCAGATGCTTGCAGACAACTAACTGATCTTCTATTACAGTGAAAAAAAATGATTTCTTTAAAATCTAAAGCTTAAGCTATTGTTAAAACAGATATGAGTGGTGGCACTGACTGTGCAAATGGGCAAGGCATCCAACCTGACACAGAAGCTGGCAGGCAGGCAACTGCTCTTCTACTACAGTGAAAACAAATTATTTTTTTAAAATCTAATGCTTAAGCTATTGTTAAAACAGATATGAGTGGTGGCACTGACTGTGCAAATGGGCAAGGCATCCAACCTGACACAGAAGCTGGCAGGCAGGCAACTGCTCTTCTATTACAGTGAAAAAAAATGATTTCTTTAAAATCTAATGCTTAAGCTATTGTTAAAACAGATATGAGTGGTGGCACTGACTGTGCAAATGGGCAAGGCATCCAACCTGACACAGAAGCTGGCAGGCAGGCAACTGCTCTTCTATTACAGTGAAAAAAAATGATTTCTTTAAAATCTAATGCTTAAGCTATTGTTAAAACAGATATGAGTGGTGGCACTGACTGTGCAAATGGGCAAGGCATCCAACCTGACACAGAAGCTGGCAGGCAGGCAACTGCTCTTCTATTACAGAGAAAACAAATTATTTATTTAAAATCTAAAGCTTAACCAATTGTTAAAACAGATATGAGTGGTGGCACTGACTGTGCAAATGGGCAAGGCATCCAACCTGACACAGAAGCTGGCAGGCAGGCAACTGCTCTTCTATTACAGTGAAAAAAAATGATTTCTTTAAAATCTAATGCTTAAGCTATTGTTAAAACAGATATGAGTGGTGGCACTGACTGTGCAAATGGGCAAGGCATCCAACCTGACACAGAAGCTGGCAGGCAGGCAACTGCTCTTCTATTACAGAGAAAACAAATTATTTATTTAAAATCTAAAGCTTAACCAATTGTTAAAACAGATATGAGTGGTGGCACTGACTGTGCAAATGGGCAAGGCATCCAACCTGACACAGAAGCTGGCAGGCAGGCAACTGCTCTTCTATTACAGTGAAAACAAATTATTTATTTTTAATCCAAAGCTTAACCAATTGTTAAAACAGATATGAGTGGTGGCACTGGGCAAGTGGGCACAGTATCCAATGTGAACCTCACACAGAAGCTGGCAGGCAGGCAACTGCTCTTCTATTACAGTGAAAAAAAAATATTTATTTTAAATGTAAAGCTTAACCTATTGATAAAACAGATATGAGTGGTGGCACTGGGCAAGTAGGCACAATATCCAATGTGAACCTCACACAGAAGCTGGCAGGCAGGCACCTGCAATTACATTACACAGGAAAAAAAAAAAAAAAAGCAGCCTGATGTTCTAGCCCTAAAAAGGGCTTTTTGTGGTGCTGTCCTTACAGCAGAGATCAGATGAGTCCTTCAGGATTGTAGTGGACACTGAATACCCTAGCCTAGCTATCAATTTCCCTATCTAATCAGCAGCAGCTAAACTTTCCCTCCTCTCACTAAGCATGCAGCTTCAGAATGAATCGAAAATGGATGCTGGGAGGGAGGTTGGAGGGTGTGGAAGGGAGGGAGTGCTGCTGATTGGCTGGAATGTGTCTGCTGACCGAGAGGCACAGGGTCAAAGTTTGCCCAATGATGACGAATAGGGGGCGGATCGAACTGCGCATGTGTCCGCCCGCGGTGGCGAACGCGAACACGCTAAGTTCGCCGGGAACTGTTCGCCGGCGGACAGTTCGGTACATCACTAGTTAGTACCTACCAAAGGTGCTATGTAAGCCATTGTTATACTACTTGTGGAACCATAAAACAGCTATCCATTGAAATCATGACCTGCAATAGTATTAACAATGCAAGAGGGCCCTTGAATATAAAACAGAAAATAATAAAAATAAATAGAATTAGCACTTAAGCCCAGAAGATCATGTTTTCAAAATAGATCATTAACATCCGTATAATATTGATTCTGAAGGAGAAGATATGTGACTAACAATGCCATAAATGTAGAAATAATATAAAAATAACAGCATTTTTCTTTTGTCTTTTAATATTATTTAATAAAGATTCACTTTTTATATTTGTTGTGTTGATTTCATATTTTGTGCCTCTCACGATCAATCTAATATAACTTTAATCTATAACACTGACCCGAGTTTCACTCACAAACCAAATTAGGGTTTATCAAACCATTCTATTATTGAATGTGTTAAAAAAAGGAAATAAATAAAAAGAGAACTAAACAATATCTTTATTGCGAACCAATAAGTATTAAACAGTTAGATTTCATTTCTGCACCTGACACCCACTGAAACTGAAACTCTGATGTTACCACTTTTTTTACATGATGTATCTGAAATTGTCCTTGGTTTATTTAACCTATATCATAGCAGTTTGGTTAAAGGGGAACTATAGGCACCAAATCAACTTTTCTTTAATGAAGCAGTTTCGGTCTATAGACCATGCCCCTGCAGCCTCACTACACTTTTAGGAATTAAATCACTTTGTTTATACACCCCTAATCACACCTCCCTGCATGTGACTCACACAACCTTCCTAAACACTTCAGTTAAAGAGACATTTAATGTTTAAACTTCCTTTATTGCACAGTCTATTACATTTGGAATTATGTAGCTGCTGCACCATTAATAGCCTTCTAGACATTGCATGAAGCTCCTGTATGTTCAATTTACAGAGCAGGAGCTAAACACTTCTAAAGCAAGTTAACATCTGATTGAAAAGAAAAACTTTGGGCTGCAAGGACAAAAACAAAAGTGATTTAACTCCTAAATGGCAAAGAATTGAGGAGTGAGATTGCGGAGGCATGATCTATACACCCAAACTGCTCTATTAAGTTAAAGTTGTTTTGATGCCTATAGTATCCCTTTAAGATCTGTCAATTTTAGAATATATTTTGTGCATATTTTGTGTATTGATGAATAAACTTTGCCTTTGAAAATGTTTGTGCAATATACTTCCTGTGAAACTCGGAGATGTAGCTTATTGTCACGGGAGATCAATTACTATGTGATATACAAAGTTAGTTTGTTACATTACAAAGAAACTTTTACTTCCCAGGATTTATTTCTTGTCAATCTTTCTTTTATTAAGATGGTAGCATTATACAGAAAATAAATAATAAGTCAGAGCATATGAGCTTAGTAGCAAGTTCAACATACTAGATTAGTCATATAATACTTCTGAAAGAAAACCATCTCTTTTTTTGTTTTAGTGCATATCAAATGCTAAGGATACATGTCTAGACTGACAATATAACATAATAAAATGAACTATTGTAGAACATTGTATTAACTCAAGGCTTGTGATCTGCTAGGGTAACCAGCGCCATAGTGAAGTTATGCAAGTTGGTCTGCATCCAAAGAATGTGTTGGGAGAGCTGTCCGATGAGACATTGCAGAAGATCCATTCAGGCTTGGGCAATTGTAGTCAGATGTGACTTGGGCACTTCTGCCTGTATGGGTGAACCAGAGGGGTTGGTCCCTGGTTGACTAGGCCTAGTTAGGCGTGTAGGTGGCTTGTCCAGTGACAGTGTGACAGTTGAATCACATGCAAGCCACCCTCATTGATGTCTTCTTTCCCCTGTCGGCAGAGCGGTATCAGTTGCTACCTGTTTCATCTGCTTCTCCAAGGCTTCCCAGAAGCAGTTAAAAGCTGCATCAATGATGAACCATGGGATAGTGCTTTGTGAGATCTGCTTGGTTTGCTGCAAGGCCTCTTGTCATCAGGCTTCTAGCATTCGCCATCTTGCATTTCGGTCCTTGCCCCTTCTTAGAGTACCATGCAGTAGGTGTCTACTCCACACGGGTCAATGCTATCTGACCCGGCAGGAACCAGGATATCCCTTCTGGTCCAGATGGGGGGAACGGGGCAAAGACCCAAACCTCCACGGACCGAGAGGCCGCACGGTCACCTATAAAGTGAGTAATGGCAGACACAGTCCCACTGCTTCTGAGTGTGCCAGTCAGTGTTAGTGATAGGTGAGTCTCTGTTGGGGCAAAATAGGAGCGTAGGGTGTTGAGGAACTTGGGCTTATTGAAAGTTATGAGGGGAGCTCCATTAATATGCGAAGGGCCGCCATGGAGCTCAGGCCCCGCCCCCCCTCACTTACCAGGATTTTTAATACTATGTTTATAGATATCTATATTTATGGACTATATACTTGTGAGGTGCAGATAATTAAATATCAAAATTTAGTTAAAGGAATACACCCAGCATCATAACAACTCAATCAAAATGAATCAAAAATCCTGTGGAGTTTTCTTACCAGAAGTACCAGATCTCCAAATCCCATTTGCTTTCTAAATTAACAGGAAGCATTGAGTGTTGCCGGACAGGTGAGTCGTTGATGTGCTAAAGAGTTCAGCTGATGCACTAAGCCAATCAGTAGCTACCCATTTTAGAAAAAAGGCACATACCTCTTGGCACCATAGCACCTTCATTTCGAATACGTTTTTATGATGCCCAGAGTGTTTCTTCAATTTTCCTGCATCTTGATGCCCACATCTTCTCTCCCTGTCAATCATTGTTATAAGTTTTGTTCCATGAACCTGGAGTCCTCACAGTGAAAGCATACAGAGATGAGGAGAATTGAAATAACATTTCAGCTATTTCTCCTCTTCATTTGAAAACGTTGTCTGAACTGTATTATGATGTCATTTGCTAACTTTTTAGTATATATTTAAATAAAAGCAAAGCATCTTGTGAAAAAAAGTTAACACAAGTTACAGGTGATTTTCAATATTTATCCAGTAGTGTAAATTCCAGAGAGGTGATAGTTTGCCATTATTTCTGACCACACTAATAATAAAAGCATAACAAATTAAATTAAAGGAACACTCCACTGCTTAAATTTAATATAAATAAAAATCAATGTTTAGTAAGTATACCCCAAATGAAACTTGCATTTATTTTATTATGTATTCTTTTCATCGGGGGTAAATCTTAAAACAGATTTCATAACCTGCATTTCTGTTGTCTGCTGTCTTTGCAAACTTTCCCCTTCTAGCTCCACCCAGACTTTATGTAGCCGTCCAATCACAGACTTACTATTGCTCTGGGCAATTGCTGCCTCTTGAGTTTAGCTCAACTGAGCTAACAAAGCCAGGAAGTAAAATGACCAGTTGTCAGTTTGAAAGCCAAAGGGGTGTTACCAGGTTCATTTATAAAAAGGTAAATGTTTATTGAAATCTGCACTTTTTGACAAAGGAAAATAAGAGGACACACTCTTCACACAGAAAGCTATTTAGCAAGCGAAAGTGTTTTATGGGTGTTGAGTATCCTTTTAATAAATATTTAGCACAGGAAACTATTCCTTAGAATTTACTAGTATGAGGGACACAGTCTTTGCCCATGAACATAATCTACACACTAGCTTTTAGAACCATAGCAAAAGGGTATTTTTACTATAATACCCAGTTAGACATAACCCAACCACAATTTTTTAAGTTCTGACATTGAATTGCATATATGTCAATCAAAATTAAAAGATGCCTAGCTAGTGGTTCTCCTAGTGATTGTGAATCTTTGCCATGCACAGAATCCTCTCTGATGGCACACAAGCCAAATGTTCACCAAGTCGCAGTTACTGCAATGTACCTGCTACTTACTCGTGAAGTGTCTACACCGTCTCTATGATTGGCAGCTTCCTGTGATGTTGGCATGGCCTTTCCCTTTGGGTCCTCTTGGGAGGAGAACTGTTAGCATTACTGTGTCCAGATGCATCCTCTGGGTAAGCACAGGGGAAGTAGTGCAGTGCTCATAAGGCTTTATATATTTGGGCCATGTCACTTTTAATTAGGAGGGATGTTTCTTTTTTTTGTACAGATCCTCATTTTCAAAGTTCTGTTATTTTAAAGTGTGCAAATAATAAAAAATACACCTCAATGTTTTTGAACAATAATAACAAGATAAAGTTCAGTGAGAAGTAAATTATCGGTTCAGAAATATATTAGTTTTGTTTGAAACTTTTAAATAACAATTTTGTTAATTATTGCATTACAACAGACAAAAAAGACAAACCTGTATAAATATCAAAAAGAAGGCCGAATTTTGGCTCACATTCCATTTTTATTTTTTTTAAATCATTTCAAGTTATTATCTGAAGCCAAAGGACATACCATTCGGACATTAATGCATTGATATTACAGATGGCTCATTCTCTTAAACACAAAATAAAATCCAAAAAAGGTAAAGATTGACTGTCAAACCAATTTCTGTTAATTTCTAAAGAAAACAGTATTTCTTCATAACTAATGATTTCCATCCACCTTATTAATGTTGTAGATCGCCTCTGCACTTTTGTAGTTCTGGAATATCCTTTGTTACATGGTACCCAAAATTGCAACACATATTTGTTGGTGCTATATAATAGCCAATTGAAAAAAATAAAATTATATTTTGATCAAATGAATTAGTACCCATTTGTATACATAGCATCACCTTACTAGCTTTTCCAATGGCAAATTGAAATTGCACACTGTTCCCTAGTTTTGTTTTTAATCTATTACCTATAATTGTTCTCAAGTATTTTGGATGTATTGCTATCCCTAACTAAACCCCATTCAATGTATATGTTGCTTGTGGGTTCCTTATTCCAAAATGTGTAACTTGCAATTATCTGTATTGAATCTAATCTTCCACTTGTCCACTGCACTATTGTTCTTCTCCTTCATATTCATAAAAACTTATCTGTAAGGTAATACAAATTATAATCTGTTAGAAAATATTGTTGTGATATAATCCAGAGCCATCATTATATATCTGGTAAACATGAGGTAATAAAATCTGAAAAAATATTATAAAACTTTATTTCTATTTATAATGTTTAGGTGAAGCTCTCATCCCAAAGGTTTTGTGTATGAGCTGGGTAAAATGTCTCTTGTAAATGTGAGTGGTATCTTGCAAAATTCATATTGCCGCCACCACCACAAATCATTACATACTGATTTTCTTTTTCTTATTGAATTGAAGTATTATTATATTTGCACAAACGGTTGCATTGTGAGTTATGTGTATGTTATTGTACATGTGATTGTAGGTTAGAACAATATTTAGTTTATCGACTCACATATTGCAGAAAGGTCAGTAGCATATCACTATTTTCGTTATATATGGAAACAATTACTTTATTTTTACCTACATACTGTGGATTTTTTATATCATTGACCTGAAAACTATCTCAAATTTCTATATATAAACTTGTCTTTATCAACTTACAATGTAACATGTGTTCCAATAATTTACATGCAGAACAAACAGAAAGTGCAAGTAAAGTGCAACTGAAGTTCTGGCTACATCTAAACTTTGAAACACATTTCAAAATGTTCTAAATATCCTATTTATGGTCAATTTATGCAAAGGCACAGCCTTCTATAAACATGAAATACACAGTGCAAGATGCCACATGAAGACATGAAATTGCATATTTGAATTTAAATTTTGCAAACATTACAATATTTTTTAGCACCTAATATAATACAAAAGCCCATTCTGATATCAGACAACTTAATCTTGATGCGTTAAAACAAGATCTTCTTTTAAAGTGGAATGTTAGCCCCCAGCCAACAGAGGGAAGTCCAAGGTATTGATTGATATCTAGGTCTCTCTGGTGTGGGCAGGGATTTAACCCTGTTTACACCATAACTACAGGCCATTCCATGCCATCCTACTATCTTTAAAGCACACTGCTTTTAGGATGGCATGGAACATCCTAATGTCATTTAAAAAAGACATTATAGTCACCAGAACAACTACAGCTTATTGTATTTGTTCTGGTGAGTACAGCCTGTCCCTACAGGCATTTTAATGCAAACACTGCTGTAGCGGAACCCTATTGTGGCTGTCCTCCCTGTATTATGGATTGCCCTCATCTACCCTGTTAGTCTGGGGGGCAAAGGGGAGAAGTGTGGCGAAACCGACCTCGCCACGTGTCCTTGGAGGGGGCTGCTTGCCCGCCTCTTGCCTTTGGACTATGGCCCTGCAGGTTAAACTGTTTATTTTCCCTGCAGAAAGGCTTATTCGTGTGATCTGAGTGCCATTCATCTAATAATGTGCAGTCAGATCAAAGCTATCTGGGGATATGTAGAAATGTGTGTTTTATGTACTAAATGTATCAGTATGTAATTTTATGTCTTTTACTGTCTTTTTGTCTGCCATGTGGGTAATGGAGTTTGGCTCTGTCTTTGGAGATAATTAGATTCCTTCTCCAATTATCTCCAGGGCAGAAGGGAGGAAGCCAGGATGCATTGTGGGGATGGTTTTACTTTAACTGTTTGAGCCAGATTAAAATACAATCAGCCAGGGGGAACAAAAGATACTTTTACTAACATTTGAACCCCTGGTCTGATTCATGCCATTTTTTTTATATGTTATTCCCCTGAATGGATTGATTGTGAATATGTATTTTTATGCGAATGTGATGAATATTATAGAAATTATGAATATGGTGTAAAAGTTATGTTTGAAACTGTACAATAATGGGATTATGTGTCACACTAAGGGGAGGGGATGTGTGGGTTGTACCCAAGATACCATTGGTTGTTTTATGCCTCCCCCTGGGTGTGGCTTGTCTGTGTACAGTTGTAATAAAAGGCAGGCTGGATGTACCAGCCAGCAGTTCTGTTCCTGAAACTGTGTGTCGTCCAGTTATTGGGATTGCTGTGGGGATATCGCTGTGTTACTTTGCCTGCTGGAAACTCTGCCTATGGATCTACTATTGCCTTGTTCCTGAGCCTTCCTGGGATCGTCAGTGGAGAATAGCTGTGGAATATCAGCTCTCCGCTACAACTGCCTTTTCAGAAAAACACTTGCTTTTCCTCTAGGAAAGCAATGGATTGGCTGAGATTGTCAATTCTAATGATCTCAGCCAAGAAGGTGGAGTGGAGGCGGGAACGGGGGCAAAACCAGCGCCGGCGGACCCATACACTGCTGGAAGAAAGTTGTGTTTTATTCCCTTTTTAGGGAGGATAAGGGGGACCACTTACATCATGTTTATAAGACTATAGGGACATTTGTATTCCTGGCTCAATAGTTTTCTTTTAAGTGGATAATAAATAAATCATAAATATGCACACACTAGACTAATGCAGGCTCTAGCTGTTTATTAATAGAGCAGGTAATAGGAAATTCTAAATGAACACACTGCAATAAGAAAAGCTTAGTAATTAGATCTATCTTTACAGTAACTGTGTAGGGAGGCTGTGGAAGTCACAGGTAAGGGAGGTGTGGCTAGGGCTACATAAGCAAAGTGATTTAACTCTTAAGTGGCAGAGAATTAAAAAGTGAGGCTGCAGGGGCATGATCTATATACCTGAAATGCTTAATTAAGCTAAAGTTGTTTTGCTGCTTAGAGTGTCCCTTTAATTAATCATTCTGATCACAATATTTAATCTGCTTGCCAAAAGAAACATAAAAACTTGGTTTTGTTAGTTTAATAGCACATTTTCTCTTCTGTATGCATTGCCATGTCTAGCTCATTGTATCATTCCTCCCCCCCCAAAAAAAAAACACCTTTAACTAAACAGAATTTGTTTATACAATAAACTATTACAAATTAAAAAGAAATGATCATCTTATATTTATCCCGTTTGCCTCATAGAATAGCTTGTAGCAAAATCACTGTAAACAAGCTAGTATTTAATATTTTACAAGGTAATGTTGATTGGCAGCTCTCTTAAACTTGCCGTGAGAAACCTTTCACTGGAATTACCAAATAAAACAATTTTTGTCTTGTTTAATAGTGCTGATTTTTATATAAACGTATGCTGCTGAATTCCTATTATTAATACACAATGCAAAAGGTTATTTTGGAAGAAGAAAACTAGAACAACATTTTTCTAAGTAATTTAAATGATTTTGGGTGCATTAAGACAATTTTATGAAGCAACGTGGAAAAAATGGCCAGTGTTTGCACAGTGTGTAAGCAAGATAGATAGGGACAATGTAAAAATTAAAAGGCTGCACGAAATGTAATTGTTATATATGAGGCATTTTCGGTCATTATTAATCTTTATTAAACTCTAATTGCAAGTAAAAACACATTTCTTACAGAATGTGTTTCCTAAAGATAATTACTTTTTAATAATTCAAAATATTTTAAATGTAGCCAGTGTGGATATTAAAGGATTAAGAGGGAGGCATAGTTCCTTCCATTATCTTTCAACATCTGAGTGATTAAATGAAATAATAAGTTTGTATGTACACAATTTTTATTGTGGTTGAGCTCAACAATGATGATTGTACCAACACTTTGAAAGATAAAAATGGATTCGGCCACAGAGGAGATGGAAAAACTAATAAGCACGTCATACTTTTAATCATCTAAGGTCCATCTGGCAAAACTCCATATTCTGGCATGCTTGTGCTCTTCTCATGCGTGTGGCTTGGCACAGGGCCTCATCATTGTATGCATTTATATTTCAGTTTTCAGTTCGGCATTTATGTTGGGACAGCCTGCTACTCTATAAAGTACAGTTCATTTCTTTATTTCTGTGTACGCCTCAAGGTGGATGATGCTTCTTTGTTTGTGTCCCGGTTCTGTTGCACGTGTTCATGTTTGCTGATATTGACGTTGTGGTTTTATCTTGGACACATACATGATGGCACAGTGTTCCCTCTCTTTGGAACAGTGTGTATTTTTTGTTGTATTGATTCCTGCCTGTCTGGGTTTATATCTTGGCTTCTCCATGCTTGCACTGATACAATGTTCTTTCTGCACACCTTTATTAGAAATTGTGACCTGTATGTTACATGGGAATGTCCAGACATTGGTTTGGGGGAAATTTGCCTTATCTCAGGAGAGCTAATGGAACTTCCATTTAGGATCTTCATGATTTCCCATGTTAGCAGTGGAAGCAATGATTGGCATATGGCGGACCTCAGATAGGAAGTCAAACCGTTCAACAAGCTACAGTGGTTATGATGGTTGGAGTGTTCCTTTAAAAGATGGCTCAAACTAAGGGTGGAAATCAATTGCCTTGTGGCAGGCCTGCCTTAGGCCATTGCAATAGTTTTGAACTCTTGATACTGATTGTACCAAAATTGGAGTTTCTTACATGTATGTGGACATATAATATTTAAGCCCAAAAACTAAAACCACTTCACTTTATTCTTGGTGGGCCCAACCTAATTATATGCTGGTAATAAACAAAATATTTTTGGATGCAAATTGTTTAATTTTGTATGTCAAAAGTAATACTCTGTTCTCTCTGAAAGGGACATTCCACCCCCATAAAGTTCTTCAGAATTTCATCCTAACTGCTTTTGAAATAGAAATTGCCACTCTTATAAAGAATTGCAAAAACACCTCCCTGGCTGTCTGATTGACTATATTTTCCTGATTACGTTAGCTCTACAGACCTAACAGAAGTGGCAGGCATTATCTGCTACCCTCCCAAGTGACATGGACTCTGTGCATTCACATGGCTCAGTTTAACTCTGCGTCCATGGACTCCCTGGCTCACTGCAGATCCCTGTTTCTAAGTGTGCCTGCACAAACACCTACCGTGTTTCCCCGAAAATACACCCTACCCCGAAAATAAGCCCTAGCTGGATTATTGGGGTGGGCTGCAATATAAGCCCTACCCCAAAAATAAGACCTAGGCAATCTACCGGTACATGGAAAACTTGTTTGCACCCACCGCTGCCCCGCCGGAGGTCCTCTTCTCTCCTCCCGGCTGATGTCTGCTGCTGCTTCCTCCTGTGCGCGCGTCAACCAGGGATCTTGGCTCTTCTTTTTCCTCCTCTCCTCCCGCGGACATCTGTGCCCCCCTCCCTCTTTAGTGCACGGAGCGGGCTGACGTCATCACAGCGGAACTTCTTCCTCTACCTGCACGGTAATCATCAAAAAAGAATAAAGCTGTTTGTTTTTTGTTTTATGCAGTCTTAGTGTTGTCTTCCAATTTCCTAATTCATTTGTTTATTTCTTTCTCTCTTCTTCTTTATTTATTTCATCTTCCATGTTATCTTGATTTTTATCTATATTCTTTTATCTATTTATTTTTACTGGTATTTACCGTATTATTATTATTCCCTTTTTTTTTTTTCATTCATCCTTTCCTATTGCACTTAAAGGTGTATTATGTAATATTAGCACTTAAAGGTACAAGACACCTTATACACGGTACCAACTTGTCTCCATCTGGTATATACAAATTATTATACTCTATATTTATACACTATAGCCAGTAGCCACCAGCCAGCTCCTGGACCCACACACCTAATCTCATTATCTATATTGAATTTTAGAGTGTTTTTACCCTTCTTCCACATAGGTTTTTAATGAATCCCTATTGATTCCAGTTTTTTGAGCAGCTGAGTGCCAGTCTATCTCCCTCTCCTCTGTGTGTTACATTAGGTACACCAGAATATCTCACACCGTTACCGTTATGTATGCACTGAACCACAGTACCAGAATTGATTATCAAAAAAATGGAGAATGTAAAGGGAAAAAAAAACGGACTCCTGACTCCTGACATGATAAGAGGGGGTGGTGGTGGTGGTGGGGGGAGACCTGAGGGGAAGACAGGACACAGAATTTTTAGATTTTAACAGTTTTTTTTAGAAAATAGAGAGGGATAAATGACACAGTGTTGTTTATCATGCTTTAAAGGAACAGGATTTTTCTTAAAGCAACAACCAGCCAGACTTCAGACTTTTTGCGCACTTTATGCGTACTGTATACGGTATTAATACAGTACGGTATTTTGATCCCCAGACAAGATGAGTGCAAAGAGAAAGAGCTATTCTGTCAAGTACAAGAAAGGAATCGTGGAGGACTCCCACGGCAAGAATCTGACCACTTTCTGCAAAGAGATGAAGTTAGATCTCCGAATGGTCCAAAAATGGCGAGCAGAGTATGGTAACCTCAGTCAAAAGGTGGACGAGGGAAATGCTAAGAAGCGCAAGTGTGGATCAGGTCGCCAGCCATGATATCTTGAGCTGGAAGATGTCATCTGTGACTGGATTGCTGACAAGAGAGCAAAGGCTTTGGTTGTGCGCAGGGCTGATATTCAAGCATTTGCCCTTGAAATGGCACCACAATTCGACATATCCACAGAAGATTTCAAAGCATCACACCACTGGCTGGATGGCTTCCATAAGCGATATGAACTGTCTCTAAGAAGATCGACAACACTGTTCAAGCTGGAAGATAATGAAGTTGTTAAACAATGCAAGTGCACGTTTAACAAGTTCTTTATTGATGGCATAGACTTTTCTAAATACCAACTCTCCAACATGATTGCGATGGATGAAACTGCAGTGTATATGGGCCAAGGATCTCAAACGACAATTGATCATAGGGGAGCCTCCTCAATCTACGTTCCCTCCACTGGTTATGAAAGTGCACGTGTTACTTGTGTTTTGGCAATTCATCTGGATGGAACAAAAGCCACACCTCTAATTATCGCAAAGGGCAAGAAAGATAAGATTGAATGCGTTTCAGGCATTTATGTTCTTGAAACAGAAAAAGCCTGGTGCACACAAGCAGTTATAAGAAAGTGGATCGATTTAATGCTGCCACTTGTTCTGAGAGGTGGCCAAAGAGGTCTGCTAGTCTGGGATTCAGCCAGCACTCACCGCGCAAAAGACATGAAGAACTTCCTTGCAGAGATAAGAATAGATCAAGTAATGATTCCCGCAGGAATGACTGCTTATCTCCAAACTCTTGATATTGCAATAAACAAACCATTCAAGGACCATTTGCGCACGGAAATCAATGAATACACTGAATATAGATTGGTCAGAAATCAGCGTGGAAACTTTGTGAAGCCTAAACTGCTAGAGGTCGTGACATGGGTGAAGAATTCATGGGATAAAATCACCGACAGCTGTGTTGCCAAAGCACTACAAGCAGGCTACATGGACAAGAAGTACTCGTTTAAGGAGAGCTATATTGCTTTACATGAGAGATTAGGCCCAATGGTTCAAAAGGAAATGGAGATGCAAGAAATTCAGGCTGGCAATCAGGGTTTGGAGAGTTACGATGATATTCCAGAAGAAGATGACATGATTGTAATTGCATAAATGTTGTTCACAGTAGGGAGAGCTACTGTACCATATATTGCTGTAAATGAGAGATTAGGACCAATGGTTCAAAGGAAAATGAAGATGACTGTACCGGTATTTGAAGAAATGTTGTTTAAATGTTGTTTAAATGTTGTTCAATGTACATACCGGTACCGTAAATAAATAAGCCCTACCCTGAAAATAAGCCCTAGTGTGTTTTTTGTGACTAAAATTAATATAAGACCCGGTCTTATTTTCGGAGAAACATGGTATGTGCACACGTAGGTCATATCAGAGGCTTCTAATGTCTAATGTCATAGAAGAAACCCACTACTTTGATAAGCTCCTGGTGGCTTCCAAAGGCCTTGTGGTACAGATAAATGGAAAAAATGTACCACATAATGTATGTGCAAAAATCTACCCTCAGCAGTATATAATGATAATATTTACTACATTTCCAGTGTAAGATTGTAAATTCTTACCAATGCGGCAAACATTTTTCAACAAAATAATTAAATTACATTTGGAAAGATAATGGATACATTTTAGTAAAATTGGAACATGTCCATATATTGGCTTTATTCCATCCCACCTTGTTCATTTTTCCTCGTAAAATTCTACATTCTTCTCACCCATTCTTTTCACATATATTTAATTAGTCATTAATAACTGATGTTGACTAATATTCAAAAGGAAAAAGTCATTATTTGCCTAATGTTGCTTACTTGAATTGATTACAAATCACGTACAATATCCCAGTTTCTATCAAACTATAATCCTTTCAAAACATTACAGGTTCCTGTACATAGTTTGGCAAATGCTTTTGGATTTATTGCCTTTCATGGGACCTGCTCCCACAATTTAAAATAAACTGTATGTATCTTGATCCCATTAAAATAAGTTTTGAACAGATTTCTGTGTACCAGACTCCTGCCAAGTTAGTTATTCAAAATGTCAGTTTTCTACCATCCTTTTTTTTAGAAAAAGTAACAACTACAGTAATAAATCTCGGCATATGTGATGCAGTTTTGGGAAGTGATACATGGCTTAAAGCCTTTCTAGAGCTGGAAAGGTTCCAGGAACAGCTAAACTAAAGCAAATCTTTTGGATTACTTTGCAGCATGTGCATAAGTAATTTTTTAGCTACGTACTTTTGAATGACACAATAACTTGCAATGTGTGTTAATGTCAACATAAAAAATCTTTTGTGCATTGGCTGATTGACTTCCTAAAATCAAATGATGGCCCTTCAACAGATAGCGTTCCTTGCCATTCATAGTTAAAGACAGATAATGTGATCTCATGAATTAGACAATAAATCGCAACTTGTCCGAAGGGCAACTCAATTGTTAGACTAAAATAGCCAGATTGACAAGGCCGATGAATATTGCATTAAAGGGCTTATTCTCAAACATTAGTTTGCAAACTGCCAAAAAATGAGTTACTTTGTAAATAGTAGATTGTAAATAGTAATAGTTAATGCAATTTGTGGTCATAATTATAACTAAAATACCATCATTTTACAAATGTTGTGATTTTATGCGTTTTGTAAAGGTCAGAGCCAATTTGAAAGGGTGCTGTTTATTGCCACAGCATTATTATTATTAGAATTTATATAGGGCCAACACAACATAAAGTACACCCTCTTTAAATTCTATGGTTTTACATATCAGGATCAGGATGGTAGGTAAATGCAATCTCCGATGAACAACACATGACGTATTACACCCTGTCATGATTTATTTATAAAAATAAAGCCAAAATGGAGACACCATGTGTGGAACACGAAGTATACTTGATGATTAAATAGCTTGTAGAACCACCTTTAGCAGCAATAATTTGAAGTAATCATTTTCTGTATGACTGTATCAGTCTGGCACATCGTTGTGGAGGAATTTTGGCCCATTCTTTCTTACAACTTACAACGTTGCTTCAGTTCATTGAGGTTTGCTGACATTTATTTTGCACAGCTCTCTTAAGGTCCCACTTAATTCAGGTTGAGATATGGATCATTGCAACACCTTGATTCTTGAACCTTGACTCTTTTCTTTTTCAGCCATTCTGTTGTAAATTTGCTGATGTACTTGGGATCATTGCCTTGTTGCATGACTACATTTTGGCCACTATTTAGCTGTTTTGTGAGCCACACATGTGAGGCACTCTGAGGCAGCAAAGAGAGATCTTCAAGAGAGAAACAGAGAATGTATTTCGCAAGTGCACTGACAATAGATGTAAAATATGCATTAAATTGACGTTAGAGAATTTGGAACAGAGTCCCAGGCTGCCTAAGTCTCATTTGCCAAGATTGTAAAAGCCCCCATCACGCAATTGCAAATAACCCTGGATGTTTAGTGTTTCAAGCAAAAAAATATGAAACATCAGACTCCAACCACCATGACCACTTCAAATAGCAGGTAATACCTAAGAAATATATTTTTTAATGACATTTAAAGTTTGTATGTTAGGTAAATATTAATTGAGGGGATAATTATTTATTGAGCAGTTGTAGCATAACAGCCTCAGAGCCTTGTCTGAACTCATAGGCATGCGCAGCCTATTGCATAAGGGTGTGCAAGCTAAAGCACAAACACACACACCGCGTATATATATATATACATATATATATATATATATATACATACACACACACATACACTGCTGTGTGTGTGTGTGTGTGTGTGCAGTGTGTGTATTTGTAAGGGTGCTGTGTGTAAGGGTGCTGTGTGTGTAAGGGTGTTGTATGTGTGAGGGTGCTGTGTGTAAGGGTGCTGTATTTTTGAGAGTGCTGTTAATGTGTGTGTTCTGTGTATGTATGTGTAAGGGTGCTGTGTGTGTAAGGGTGATGTATGTGTGTGGGTGCTGTATGTGTGAGACTGTATATGTGAGGGTGTTGTTAGTGTGTGTGTGTGTGTGTGTGCTCTCTGTGGGTGTGCTGTGTGTGTAAGGGTGCTGTGTGTGTGAGGGTGCTGTATGTGTGAGGGTGCTGTGTGTATGTGGGTGCTGTGTGTGTGAGGGTGCTGTTAGTGTTTGTGTACTGTGTGTGCATGTGTAAGGGCACTGTGTGTGTGAGGGTGCTCTATGTGTGTGGGTGCAGTGTGTGTGTATTTGTTTGGAGGGACTGTGAGGGTGGGGGGGACCATTTAGGAAATAGCCCCCCTCCCTTCTTACCTTTTGTAGGGAAGGGGGGCCGTGCTGCTGCCATCCCTGGTGGTCCAGTGGTGAGTGAACTTTAGCCTCCGGGGCTAGAGTTCACTCTCGCAAGATCTGAGCGTTTGCCGCGGCAACACTCTGACCTTGCGGGAGGAACCCAGTGGAGCTGCTGGCTTGAGCTCCCCGGGTCCTCTCCTGCCTCCCTCCCTGCCTGTTGGCCAGTGATCTCTGATCTCCCTCACTGGCCCATGGAGGCACAAGTGCAGGCCACGAGGATAAGGCACACCACATACCCACGCCTATGTTTGAACTTTAACAATACAGAGCATACATTTGATCTATACAATGTACAAGTGAATTTGACATCAAAAACATTTTTAATAATTTCAGAATGCAGCATATAATTGCATATGTAAACCATGCATTGCTTTCTGCAAACTTAGCGATGTGGGAATGATCATGGTACATTGTTTGAACACAGAAAACTGTGCCTACCATGTTCAGACCAACATGAAATCTTCAGATACATGTATACAAATACATTTATTCACTTCTAGCTAGTTTTGGTCACAAAATATACAGCCTGATTTGTATCACTTACCTGCAAGGAACTTTATCATCTGAATGATTTTGAATGACTGGTTTACTTTGATATATTTCTTAAAAGAAAACCTTAAATAATTACAGTTGTTGCTTTTGTGCCAATAGATTCTATTTATAATTCAATGTGCTTTCATTTTGCAGTCATGTTAATTAAATTCTACCAACTGAGATATTGCTGCAGTTTTCCACATATAATATTTAATATAGCCAATTTCTCTCATCCCTCAATCCTTTTTTTTTTTTTTGCAAGTCCGTTTTGGAGTTGAGACATGGATATTTATCTTTGCGTGCAATTAAAATAATTACCGAGAAAGAAAACATTGCTTTTATTATAAGGAAACTAAACCCAGGTTAATGTAAACATCATTTTGAAATGCAAACAACCTGTTTTATCATTAAGTGACTGTATGCCATCTCACGTAACTTCTTGGAAATTGTATTTTGTCGTTTGTTTTTAATGATGACTTCTCAATAAAAGAAAGGATATGGAAACAAATGAATCAGTTTTTACCCAAAATCATGGAAATATAAAATACAAAAAAACATTCTGTATAAAAGTTGCATCTTCTGTGCTGAGCTATTTCAGAAGTAAAAAATAAAAGAGATGCATATATATATAAACTCTTTGAGAAACCTTATTTTAAAGTTGAAACATGTTATTGTGTTAATTTTATTTGTTTTTATACTTCTATATTTTATTTCTAATAAAACAGGTGATAGTTTTATTCTTGGACCTTCCTGTGTATTTCATCCCAATTACTGAAATCCTTGGTGGGGAATATACCACCTGTAAAGAAAAAGCAAAACCATATTTGCTCTAATACAGTGAGTATGTTTTCTTAACTTTTATCACTTTTTAAAATTTATTTATTTTTGTTGTGCATTGGCGTTGCAAGACAGCATTTTTTTTTTTTTTTTTTTTTTTATAACAAAATAATAATAACATGCTTCAACAGTTTAATATAGGCTAGTTTACATGTAACATGAGTTGTATCTCCCTATTGCTCAGTACCAGCAGTGCAGCAGTCTATGCCGCCAAGGTCATGTGCGCATATGAGGGCTAGGCTGGACATGTCTACAACATTGGGAGTGGGGTTTAACCCCTTAAGGACCAAACTTTTGGAATAAAAGGGAATCATGACATGTCACACATGTCATGTGTCCTTAAGGGGTTAAACCAGTTAGATGGGCCCGCGTTCGGGATTCAATGCTGCAGCCTCTATGTTACCGGCAAAGAGAAATATATATCGACGCCCTACTAACAAGGTCGTAAAAAACACGCTAAGTGTAAGTAGCTTAAGCTAGTGGTCGAGAAATTAAGCGACCAGGCTAATTATGAAAGGTCATCAAAGAATCGTAAGCGTAGGTTACAGGGTTTTGTTACCATTGATTTCCCCCATTACGAATAGGGAGCAGGCTATTTCTGTGAGATATGGCTGGGTGCCTGAATCCGGGTCCCCGGATTATTGGCCAGAGGCAGTATGAGGCCACTATATATAAGGGCTCCGTAACCCCGGAGTCGGGGGGGGGGGGGGGAGGGTGTCAGGTCAGAGGACCTGTTTGGTCGGAGCAGAATGCGGGTCATGTGTTCGCCTTTTAGGTGTGAGCCGACCGCCGACTAGGGCAAGACTAAAGAGTAAAAATGCATGGTTAGCAGACATATTAAATACACAATTATGTAAAGTTCCACAGAATCGATGGAAGACGTTGTGCTTGACTGTGTAAAATAAACAGCAAGAGTTTCAAATAAGGATAGAACCAGCCGGCACATCCATTAGTTCCTTGTGTCGGAGGGCTTTCCCCCATTAAGTACTGGGTGGGTGCATGGTGCTGCTGCCTGCAGGGGCCGCCGGTTCTGACGGGGTGAAAGGTGTGATGTTGGCGACGTCCCATCGGTGTGTCGTAGCCCTCTTGGCGCCTGCCACCGGGCGGATGCCCAGAGTTTGAAGAAATTGGGGTGCGTCTTCTGGCTTTGTCAATTTGTGGTCTTGCCCGTCTCGTGAGGCAATTAACGTGCGGGGATAGCCCCATTTATATGGAATGTCCGCCGCCCTTAGCTGCGCGGTGGTGTCTTTCAGCGTTGCCCGCCACTGCAGTGTCTGGCGGCTCAGGTCCTGGAAGAAATGTAGGGTAAGGTCTTCGAAGACGTACGGGGTCTGGCCCCTGACAGCACGAAGGAATCCGTCTTTGTCTGAGCGGGATTTGAAACCCATAATGACATCCCTTGCGGAGGCTGGGGCGTTGTTTGGGCGCCCTGGTATGCGGAATAGGCAGTCTAGGGTTAGTCCTTTGGCCTGTTTGGCCGGTAGGGCGGCTTGTAACAGTCTCTTTATGAGGGATGGGAGTTCGTCTGCCGTCACATTGTCAGGGATTCCCCTCACCTTAATATTTCTTTGTCGCGCCATATCTTCTAATTGCCCTACTCGGGCGCCTAGCTGAGAGCATGTTGTTGTGAGCCCAAGTAGTTGCTTTGTCGTGGTATCTTGACGGGCTCTCAGGTCCTGGACCGTGTCTTCCGTGGCTCTCATGCGGCCTGTGAGCGTGCTCAGCTCCGTCCTGAGGCCCGCCAGTTCAGCAGCGAAGAATGCCTTTAGGTCAGTCACCATGCCTGTGAGATCGGCCTTAGTTGCTAGTGGTGGGTCTGACTGCTTTGGTGGAGCTGTTTGTTGCTTCTTTTGGGGCGTCGGGGTCGGCATATCACTCAGGTAATCGTCCTCAGAGGCAGAGAGTGACTCCAGCCCCATATTGTGAAGGACGTCCGCCATTTTGGGCCTGCAGGCCTGGGTCAGGAGTTGCCCGATGTCTCGGGTATGTCCCGCGGGTGAGCCTCGGGGCTTTCGGGAGTGTTTACCCATGGTGTGCTGGGTCCTATGCAGCTTTTCCCCGGCTTATGAAAGTAAGTTTTATAAGATTCTGTGGCTTTTTCGCTTCAATAATGTCGGAGCTCGTGCTTCATGCGTCTTACCGGCTCGGCTGCTAGCTCCGCCCCCCCGCAAGACAGCATTTTGCATAAGTGTACCAAGTAAAGTTGACATATGTTGTAGGAAAAAAAGGCCAAGCTATAAATCAGCTGAAAAAAAACTATTTAATATCAGTGTGTTCCACCGCTAAATAGCTCCAGTGATATAATGTAAATTTCACTGACATTTTATGGCATAAAATATGGCATTCCATTTTGAATACCAGCCAACGTGACATCAGACAGAAAGGTATGGGTTCCTCAAGCAACAGTTTCAGTAGCCAACTCTGTAACTCAGGGCAAAGCCCCTGCATGTGCAGGCCTGAGGGTAGATTGTACTTGCTCTCCACTCTCCAGACACGGTCTGGGTGTCTTTGCTGGTTTTGGTCTGGGCGATCTGTCTTGGGTGATGTATCCTGAGTTGCGTGGGTAGGCAGGGTAGTAAGTTCTGCGTTGTGCATGCGGGCAGCCAGTTTTACAGACATGGCAGTCAGGCTCTGCCCCTACTTTTATCACACAGTGAACACTATATATTTCTTTGTATTATCAATGTACTCATGGTGAGAACACCTACCTCATACACCTAAGAGTGAAAACCTGTGTTAAGAGTGTGCTCTACATCACTTACGGAAAACTATCAGTAAGATTCTACAGCTACTTCTGGGAAATCCTCCAAAGGATCAAGACAGAAAAACACATATCCATTGGTGGGGACAATCAGCTCCACACACTGTAAGTGCAATTTCACTTTTCTTTTCTCACCAAAATTATAGAACATTCTACACTAAATGGTGCACCCTGTCCTCTTTTAATTCCATGTTGCCACATTGGACCAGTTGTGAAAAATATTTTATATTTGTTTATCACAGGTACTTTACAGCAAAGGATAAGCTTCCTTATGCCTTTCCAATGCCTTCATGGATAATATATTGATTTGCATTATTCCAGTTCAGAGTAGTAGCCTAAGAGCAATGTATTAGTTTGATGAATGGCATTTGTGGGATAATCAGTTCCATCCAGGTTACACCTGGACCTTTCAGTGATGGTGATAGAGAATCACAGAATAGTCTAAAGCAAATTAATCTAACTCAGAGGCCAAGAAAAGCAAAACATCCAAAAAAGATGATAAAGGGCATTCCCAGCTGAGATATTGGGGACCTTCTTCGGAGCTCTCAAAGGACCACATAGGCCAATATGGCACAGTAGGACAAATGATTATCCTTCTCTTCAGAAGAGATCTCCTTCAACCAGGGAGAAATGGACTTATTCAGTTTGATGCCAGGGACTTAATCCATTGCACTAAAAAAACGATCATAGCTGTCCTGATGGAAAAGTATGTTGGCTAAGTTCCTCACATGCCATAGAGGGAGCCACCACAAGGATCACCCTGCTGGTTGTCCTCAGTGGGCTAAAAAGCTGAGGAACTCTGGCCAAAGCATCTTAGTACCACTGTGATCGGGGACTCTCCGGAGGATCAGAGGAGACATTACAATTTAAAGATTGTGAGCATATTGGAGAATCCGTGTCTTACCGACCTATTGCACTTCATTTGCTGACTTTTAATGGTATAACTAATGCCCAAACAAGCCAAACTTGTGAAATTGAATGGCATGTTTTACTTGCCAAAACTAAAGAATGTAGCACCATCCGTAACCTCAGACCTCATCATTCAATTCCAATTATATAGTTACATAGTTACATAGCTGAAAAGAGACTTGCGTCCATCAAGTTCAGCCTTCCTCACATATGTTTTTGCTGTTGATCCAAAAGAAGGCAAAAAACCTAGTTTGAAGCACTTCCAATTTTGCAACAAACTAGGAAAGAAAAAATTCCTTCTTGACCCCTAAATAGCAGTCAGATGTCTCCTTGGATCAAGCAGCTATTACCACACTAATTAGAAATTATATCCCTGTATGTTATGTTTTTGCAAGTATTTATCCAATTGCAGTTTAAACATATGTATAGACTCTGACAAAACCACTTCTTCAGGCAGAGAATTCCATATCCTTATTGCTCTTACTGTAAAAAAACCGTTTCTTTGCCTTAGATGAAATCTCCTTTTTTCCAGCTTAAATGTGTGACCTCGTGTATTGTACTGGCCCCATATATATTTGTATAATGTTATCATATCCCCTCTCAGGTGCCGTTTTTCCAAACTAAACAGATTTAAATTTTTTAACCTTTCTTCGTAACTAAAATGCTCCATTCCTTTTATCAATTTTGTAGCTCGTCTCTGCACTTTTTCTAGTGCTATGATATCTTTCTTTAGAACAGGAGCCCAAAATTGCACAGCATATTCAAGGTGTGGTCTTACCAGCGATTTATAAAGAGGCAAAATTATATTTTCATCCTGAGAATTTATGCCCCTATTTACACATTAAAAAACCTTACTGGCCTTAGCAGCTGCAGATTGACATTGCATATTGCTGTTTAATTTGTTGTCTATAACAATTCCCAAATCCTTCTCGTGTGTGGTTATCCCTAATTCAGTTCCATTTAGGGTGTAAATTGCTTGTGCATTCTTAATCCCAAAGTGCATAACTTTGCATTTCTCTACGTTAAATTTCATCTGCCATTTTAGTGCCCAGTCCCCAATCTATACAAATCCCTCTGCAGCAAAGCAATATCCTGCTCACATTTTATTACTTTACAAAGTTACACTTACCACTTTTGTCCAGCTTGAAAATTTACCATTAATGACAACTTGTTGTACTCTATCCTTAAGCCAATGTTCTACCCAACAACAAGAATATTCACCAAGACCAATTTCTTTTAGTTTGAAGACTAACCTATTGTGAGGAACCGTATCAAATGCCTTGGCAAAATCCAAGTAGATCACATCCACTGCAACACCCTGATCTATACTTCTACTTACTTCCTTGTAGAATGCAATTAGGTTAGTTTGACATGACCTATGTTTCATAAAACCATGCTGATTATTTCTAATAACAAAGTTCTTTTCAATGAATTCCTGAATATTATCCCTTAATAGCCCTTCAAATATTTTCCCAGTCACAGAAGTTAAGCTCACAGGTCTATAATTTCCAGGCAAGGATTTTGAACCCTTTTTAAACATAGGAAAAACATCTGCCTTCCTCCAATCCTCCGGTACAATACCTGAAACAAAAGAATCTTGAAAAATTAATTACAGAGGTTCACTTATTTCCCCACTTTGCTCCTCAAGTACTCGTGGGTGAATACCATCAGGCCCCAGAGCTTTATTTACATTAATTTTATTTAATAGCTGTAGCACCTTGTCTCGAGTTATCCAATCACAAGTTATCTGCAAGTTTTTTGATTCATGACATGGTCGTACTTGCTGCAGTGAGGGGAAAAATCCTTATTGACTTTGAAGGTTCTACACTGCTGATGAACTAACAAGGAAATCTATTACCTGGCGCAGGTCCCTGAGACCCCTCATAGAGCACCATTGCACCAGGGACAATCCCTACAGATAGGGGATACCAAGAAAATGCCCACCGGATGCCAAATTATAAAGAGTTGGAGACATACTTATGAGAGCTGGATCTCCTTGAGTAATCATAGATTATTGGGGAAGGCCTGTTCTTCTAAAATCCTGGTGTTCACACCCCACTTATCTCAGATCATCCACCCTAGTCATGACCTGCCTGGCTTTTTATTACCACTTACAATAACTCTAACCTGGCATGACAAGCTTAATAAACTCCCAGGGGTCCACCAAATATTACCATAAACAGTTGCTATCATATTTTTGCTACCTGTTATTTTCTATTCCTTTTTCTGTTTTCATATATAAGGAGTATAATTTTATTCAGATAGCTCTCTAGTATTTTAGAGATGTGTTTAATACCTGGTCAACAGTTTATTATCTATACTTGGAAATATATACTACACTATGCATGCACAAGAGAAAAGAAAAAAAAGGTATATCACCCACACCATTGTTATCAATAGATTCCTCCAGAGCTCCCACAAAAGTTCTTACCTATGAAGTATATGTCATAGAGTGCACTGTGTAGTGTCTTCTGTTCATAGTTAAGAACTTTTGAAAGAGATCTGATGAAAACTATGGACGTATCCCCGGAGTGGTTGCATTTTTCTTCATTTCTCTTGCAAATGCATAAAGTACTATACATCCATATACTGCTTTATGGTGTTAATGGTGTTTGTATATGTGTCATTACCTTGTCTGTTGAATCTGAGTTGTATAGTGATAGGGGTATCTGTGTCAAATACATTTTTTAACAAATATTTTATTTGTTCACGATTTAGATGCTTAAAACCTATCCCGCTGCAAGCAAGGAAGGAGTCTAATTAAATGAGTTACTGAATATGGCAGGTAAGTGACAGATTCAAAAGCATTCTTTACATTTTTTCAGCCACAATATAATGACAAATTTATATATGCCTTACGTTTCAAACTTCCTAAATAATTAAGATCTGTATAGAAAAGTTAATGTGAAAGTATGCTTGATCATTATATTTATACATAAGCATAGCCACCATAAGAAGTCTTGGGGCCACTTAAAATAAATTGGAGCAGGCCCCCCACCTAGATGCACACTTCTTGCTATTCACAAACATAAACTGTCATACATGTACACTGTTCCAGAATAAACACAGATACACATTGCCAGACACACATACATAATGTATACAATGTTAAACACAAACTCTATTAGATATATAATTACTGTCAAACACAGATGCACATACACACACTTACTGTCCCATGCAAAGTCAGACACACAGTCAGGCAAAAACAGGCATACACAGTCAGTTGCAGACACAAACTATCAAACAGACACACAGTCTGACACAGAAATACAGTTAGACAGAGACACATACAGAGTAAGCTGAAAACAATCAAACAGACACCCAGTTAGACACAGACCCAAAGTCAGATAAGCACAGAATACCAGGTACATAGCCAGAATTGCACACATATTCACACACACTCAGATAAAGATACACACAATCAGATATATATATATATATATATATATATATACACACACTCACACACACACACACAGGTATTGTCAGACACAAACACATCTACAGACATATACACACACTGTAAGACAAATACACACCCAGAGACTAACAAACACACACACTCACTGTCAAACAGACACAGAGTAAAGCATGTAAACATACACAGAAAAAGATGCACACATACTGTCAAACAAACACACAGTGAGACATAAACACACCCAGTCAGGCTTACACACACACACAGACAGGTACACACATACAAACTCTAGGACACACACATTTTCGTCTTCTTCGCTCCACAGTAACCAGCCAAAAATGTCCCATGCGCCTATCCTCTACCCCTCCTCTCCATAGTCCCACCTCAATGCAGCATAATGTGACTGGGCTGGAACCTTATTAGATGATTTGCTGTGCTGCTCTCTGTTCACAGCAGTATGGCAGCACAGTATAAAAGACAGAGGGTTATAAAATACCATATCCATGGCCCCTCCACACACTGCCCTCATCTGAGCGTTCAGATATCTCTTAGAGTGCAATACATGGTAAGAGGGAGGAAGTGATATATACAAGGGAGCAATGAAGGAGCTGTGCAGGTTCGAGCCTGATAAAGTGCCCACTTTAAAATCTCTGGGCAATGCATCTATCTCCCCAACCAGAAAACTAAGCACTATAGGTCCCCCTGCGGGCCTTTGTACTGTAGGGGGGGCATTTCCAGGGTACTATATATTTGTTTATTGTTTTTTTACGTAATAAGTCTCTTTTCCCATTTCTGATTACCTGTTGCCGTTTATTTCTTAATATGTCCTTTTTCACATGAATTTGCAGATGTCAGTATATCAATTTGTTATTTCTGGGTTAACCTTAGTAAAAAATAGTCAGTCTATTCATAATGATTCAGAGAGATAGAGACAATTAATTAAATTTAATTAATATTCTAATTGATCTTGAATTGCCAGAAATTCAAAGTGAATTTAAATTTTTAGGAGACAATAATCAAACTAAACCAGCAAACTTGGAAACTTTTTCCATTTCAACAATGTGAGGCTATAATTTGGCATTTAGTTTAAATTCTCTTTGAATTCTTCATAATTCACCCTTCAGTGAACAAGCCTGAGAGTCTATGCTAGAGAGCATTTTGACATTTTTACTCACTAAATTACATTTGCAAGTGAATTGTTTAAACCGTTTATTGTTCTATAAATATATATTTCCATTCTAATGCCTATTATGTTCAATTCATTTTTCCACAGACATTTTATTAAGTTCTATCAGTATTACATTATTTTTAAACTTTCCCCCTTTTGTCTTCTTTCAAAAGCCACACATTACAAATACGTTTATAAAACATGCTTTGTTGACCTCTTGTTTAACATTCTTGAAAAATGCATGTGATAACATTTCATTGGTTGAAACTGTAAAAATGGAGGCAGTGTTGAAATTAGCAGAGTTTCTACGTGTAGAAGTCAGACGAGGGCACACATGTGAAACTAAGTAATTAAGAAGCCTTAGACAGTGTTTTTCTGAAGCAGGAACAGACTGATTTAATAAAACAAGAAACAAAAACATTGATAAATCTCAAAGGCAAAATGGCCGCATATCAATAGAGAGAGAGGAAATGAGGCAAGAAAAGATGATAATACTCTTCCTCTCCTGAACATGAAAGATTTGTCATACTTTCCACAGTAGCATGAAAACGTGATTAATTGCTAAACACAGAAAATGTGACTAGTCTTTAATTAACTGATTTTTTTTTTTTTTTTTAAAAGCAAGCTTTTATTGTATATATTTTTATTGGGCTCTATCAAGTACATCTGGACCGTTCAATACACGGCCCACTGGCTGCATGGGATTTTATGTGGCCTACCTGTAGGTTGTTACACGACCCACAGGCCAGCCGCATAAAATTACACAGGCTGATCTCCCTGCTGGCCTGGCCTTGCTGTGTGCCTTCACAGGCTGAAGGGGGACATCAAAGACCAAAGGCACCCTGCTGTTGTGGTTTGGAGAGTGAGGGGAGAAGATGAACTGGGAGGCTGAATGTTCCTGCTGCGAGGTGGGCTCACGAGAGGACTGAACTCTGCTTGCAGCCAGAGGAGCTACAGGCTGGAGATACTGAATACCACCTGACCACCAAAGCTTGAAATGCCCCACCTCCTTGAGAAAAAGGTAAGAACTTAAAGTAGGAATATAAAGTTGTTGTTTTAAAAAAAATATAATAATAAAAAAAATGTAAAATGCATATTTGCTCTCAACCGCCATTTATAGACCCTAACCCCAACACAGTCACACGCTGCACCCCACAAACACACTGCACCCCACACACACACTGCACCACTCTCATACACCCTGCACCCCTCTCACACACCCTGCACCTCTCACACACACTCTGCATCCCTCTCACACACACTCTGCATCCCTCTCACACACACTCTGCATCCCTCTCACACACACCCTGCGTCCCTCTCACACACACCCTGCATCCCTCTCACACACACCCTGCATCCCTCTCACACACACCCTGCATCCCCTTCACACATTCTGCATCCCCTTCACACACTGCACCCCTCACATACATGGAACCTCTCACACACATGGAGCCCCTCACACTATTATTATTATTATTATTATTGCCATTTATATAGCGCCAACAGATTCCGTAGCGCTTTACAATATTTTGTGAGGGGGGATGTAACAATAAATAAGACAATTACAAGAAAACTTACAGGAACAATAGGTTGGAGAGGACCCTGCTCAAATGAGCTTACAGTCTATAGGAGGTGGGGTATTAGAAACATTAGGATAGGAAATATCAAGTAGGAGTGAAGCAGAGCTGGAGGAGAGAGCAAAGCACTATCCCATAGGAGAGAGCAAGAGACAGGTATGTAAGGGAGAGATTACTCTGGGAGGCCATACGCTTTCCTGAAGAGATGGGTTTTAAGGCCCTTCTTAAATGATTGAAGACTAGGGGAGAGTCTGATGGCAGTAGGCAAGTTATTCCATAGGAGAGGAGCCGCCCGTGAGAGGTCCTGCAAGCGTGAGTTGGCCGTACGGGTGCGAGTAGCGGTCAGGAGGTGGTCGCGGGCAGAGCGGAGGGTACGAGGAGGAGCATACCTCTGGATCAGTGAAGAGATATAAGAGGGGCTGGAATTGTTCAGTGCTTTAAATGTATGGGTTAGCACTTTGAATTGACTCCTATAGGATATGCACCACTCACACACACTGCATCCTCTTTAGACACTAAATCCCAATTTTTCCATGGGATTCCAGCACAGCCTTGGGCCATCATCTCCAAAATAACAATTCCTCTTTACTAAATAGATTTCATCTTGTATGGCAGCTACACCTATATAAGCAGACTTAATGACTACTAAGGTTTGACATAATAAGGTAGTATTAAAAGAATTTACAACTTGGCAGGCGGCCATTGGATACATTTTGTTTTTTAATGCGGTCCTCAGATTACCTAAGGTTTGACAGCCCTGAAGTACAGAACAAGAAAAGCGATGGTTAGTACATGTAGATGCCAGTAGTGGACATAGTAAAGGATAAAGGATCTAGAATTCCCGCTCAGTAATTAGTTATCATACAAGTGATAAACAACATGTAGGTACTGAGTGGCAAAGAAAAAAAAAGGAAAAATAAGAAAAAAACAATAGACAGAATAATCTGTATAAGAAATAAAGTAATTAACTTGACCCATAGATAGTAGTTGTCAAATGCAGTTATGACTCAACATATTTAATCATGGATTGTAAGAGTAGGGAGTGATTTTTCAATAAGGAGCAATGTGCACTAATGAGTGAGTAGGAAACTTGCAGCGAAAGATAATATATCCTAATGACTAAGTGGGTAAGAAGTTTGCATCAAAGTAGTCGATGTGGAGTGGTAATAATAGGAGAGCCATTGCATCAGTATGGTTAAATAAGTGTGCGGTAAAGGAGGTTAAAATAGAAAGATATATTTATCATATTTCCTTTCTAAGGACCATTTGAATTGTTCATATGACCTATTTTAATCTAAGAGGTTATATCAATCTTCTGTTGGGAGAGTGTGATTGTCTCCAATATAGTGGAATAAAATATTTAACAGCAGTCAGTAAATTAAACACTAAGGATATAGATGTGTGGATGACATGGTGTAGCGACATTTCTGGTGGGAATATACGTTTTTTCACAGGCATTGTTGATTCCACCAGATTATGGCTTGTTTTTCAGAATGAATGTATACTGTTGAATGTATTTAAAGGAACCTTTATCCCATTGACAATACCAGCATGTGCTGGAAAGATAGGAAACATATTGTGGAGAACTGTTGTTGTATGGTATCAATGGGTAAGGAATTTGAAATTTACCTCCAGTAATTGTACACTATAGGTGGCGTTAGTTGAGATAAGGAAGACCTTTTGCCAGCTTGCTTCTGACAAATACACATGGAAGTCACTAGATTATTTAGCCAAATAGGAGGCATTTGCATGTTAGTGTTCATCTATAATAAGTTATATGGACAGGATCGGTTCCCCAGTCTCCTTTAAAACCCATGTTACAAAGCACAGAACTCTTACTAAGAATATGGAAAAAATGGTGTCCATGTGTAATAAATCTTAATTTGATGTTTAAAGCTGCACCAATAATGGCGTTAGCAGCTCTTTCTTTGGACCTTCAGATGAGAAGGTGGCTAGAGAAGGGGGTAAGACAAATAGGCAATTTAATGATCGGGCCACAAGTAAAATTATTTCCTAATCTTCAAAAAGAATTTAACTTAGATGCTAAAGAGATGTTCGTATACTTAAGGATTAAGAATATGATAAAGGCATATGCTATGGATAATCCAGATAATGAGGCAAATATCTTACCCTCACCAGAATTTATTTTGTCACGTAAGTCTATTAAACCATTTTCTTGGTGTTATAATGCACTGATTGAAAGCGAGGCACCAGAAAAATTAAAATATATGATTAAATGGGAGAATGAAATTGGAAAGCAATTTTCAAGGAAAGATTGGCACTTAGCTATGTTTAGTACCAAGCAAGCCTCACGTAGCTTATCGTTATGGGAGGCGTACTGTAAGGTGACAATGAGGTGGTACTTGGTACCGCAAAGATTAGCACATATGTATGCTGACTCATCAAGGTTGTGTTGGAGGTGTGAGAAAGAAGATGGTTCTATGCTGCATATTTTTTGGGAGTGTCTATATTTAAGAGAGTTTTGGAAGCGAATTCAGAATTTAATATATGAAAAAACAAAGCTTTTGATTCCATTGCATGCGGAGAAACTCGTACTTCATATTATTCCTGGGATTAATACACATGCTCACAGAAAGGTAATTTTAAATATCCTTACGGCAGCAAAAATAGCCCTAGCAGGCAACTGGAAGCAGAAAGCTATTCCTTCAGATGAGGCAGTATATGCTAAAATGAACAAGATTAGCTCATATGAAAAAATGGCCAGTGAAGTTAATGGATGTCTCGACAAGTATAAAAAAGAATGGTACAGTTGGATAAAAAACGACTGAACTATGCTCTTTATATAGATATAGAGGGATTAAATAGAGTACATAAAGGTAATGGGTGACTAACCAGGGTTGGGCGGGGGGAATGGTGGTGAGGGTTTTTTTTTTTTTTTTTTTTTTTTTTTTTTTTTTTTTGTGTTTGTTTGTTTGTTTGTTTGTTTTTTTTTGGATGTTGTTTAGTTAAGGAAATTAAAAAAATGTAAATTAATTGGTAATTGATACTGCAACAAATTAAAGGGAGTATATTACAATTGTAAGATAGATGAGAAAAAGATAAACCAGAAAGAAGGCATTCATTCTTCTCTTCTTTTCTTCTTTTTTTTTTTATAATAGGAATATAAGATGAATATAAATGATTACAATGTTAATGAACAATACTAAGGCAATGTTATAATGTAATGATTACAATATTAATGAATGATATAAAAGGCAGTGTTATAATACAATGGGGAAAATGTGCTATTCAACTGTGTTGTACTGCGTGTTAATACTCTTTTTGGAATTAATAAAAACTATAATTGGAAAGAAAAAGGCAGCCAGTTGGTGCCGAAACATTGGGGGGATATTTTGATTCGTGTTTCTGCCCTATTAGGCTTGTGAGAACTCTGGTCAATTATTACTGTTGACTTTTTATTTGCCAGTTTATTGTCATTTTGTATTTTCTTGTAATATACATGTTTAACCAATTGGTGGTTCATTAAATAATTGAATATAATAAGTTATATGTGAAGTATAGTATTTAGTTGTACTGGATTGTTGTAGGCATACAATTTCAGAAGTAGTCAGTGTTCTGGAGCCCTCATCAAAATTAGGTAATGATAAAATGAAATGAGATAGTTGGGTATAAGTAAACTGTTCCGGTGGTGTGGGGGTTCTCATTGGGATAAAATCCCATGTTGTGGGCAGGGTTGAATTTTGTATTAGTGTAGAGAGTAGTAAGTAATCATCTTTTGTAATCATAAAATTGTGACAGAGGGAGATACTTGCATTGCCTTCACTGAATAAGGGATTATGTGATATTTGAAATAGGGCGAGATTGGAGAGGAGAGATTAAATGTATCCTTAACTTCTGCCCAGATTAAAAGAGTAGGTGAAATAGTGGGGTTAGTGCAAGGTAGATGTGTTTTTAAGGGGGATGATTGGCATGGTAATGTATACACCATGAATCGCTCCAAACCATTGTTCGAGTGTGTTCTTGTTGGAAATATGAATACACGACTGAGGTGAACTGCTAGGTATTAGTAGCAAATATCCAACATACCAGCACCACCTAGAGATTTGGATCTTTCAATAGAGTATAGGGCAATCTGTTCTTTTTGTGGGCCCATGTAAATTCAAAGAATAGGGATTTAATAGTTAGAAACTGTTGTAAATATTGGTTTGATTAACTGAAAAAATATTTTATGATAATGGACAGTTAAACCATCAGGTCCTGTGTTCTTATATATTGGCGCTAGGTGTATGACATGGGACAGTTCCTCATCTGAGACAATGATGTCAACTGCCTCTGCTGAAGCTGTAATGGTAGATGTTAAATGTTTTTGAAGATACTAGATTATTAAGTGTGCAGGGGGTGGGTTCATTAAGGCAATATAAAGACTGATAATATAAAGACTGATAATATCAGGACTGATGAAAGGCAGCTGCTATAGCCATATTACAATGGTGGGCAACCCCCTTGGAATATCTAATTTTAGGTGTATATTTTATTTTTTTTAGCAAGATGTTTGTATCACAGGGCATTCGCAAGAGGTTTAGAGTAGTGATTCCCTGGTGAGAAGAATGCTTGTTTTGTAAGAAAAAATGTATTTTAGCTTTGGGTTCTAGTAATTGTTTCAGTTCTGTTGTACAGTTAAGCTGTTTCTTGTACGTTGGCTCAGAGAAAGAGGTTTTGTGTAAGGAGTCCAAGTGTGCTATCTCTAAGAGCAAGGGCTCAATGCGAGTTAGTCTTTCTTTCTTTTGGTAAGAACCCACTTTGACTAATTCTCCTGGATCACTGCTTTATGTGCTACCCATTGACTAAGTGGAGAAGTATCAAGTGTATCATTTAAAAAATAAATAAAAAAGAAGTGATATGTAAGGCTATTTGGGTTTTAATAATGTGCTTAACATTAAGAACATATGGTTTATTTTCCAATTATCTTTATGTTGTGGTAGGGAAGATATACTGGCTTTTATGGTGACTGGTGCATGATCGGACCAAAATAATTTGGCCGATTTGAGCTGAGTGTATGGATTCCAAGGATTTGTGTGGGGTGAGAAACATGTCTATTCTAGTATACACTTTAACTGATTTTGAGTAAAAGGTGTAATCCTTCCTTGTAGGATGTAGGATCCACAAACAATCTACTAATTTATGGAATCTGAGCAACTGATTAAATTGTTTCCGTATAGGGTAGGAGGCATTTTGAGATGGGGATGTACTGTCAATGGGTATACTGAAATCGCCACCTATATATAGGAGACCTTCTTAAAATTGTTTCATGTGAGAGGGTTAAGTAGATATATATTGGCTAGGGTTATCATTGTTTCTCCAAGTTTGCCTTTTAAAAGTAAGAATCTATAATTTAGATCTTCAATATGGGAGGCATATAAAAAGGGAATGTTTAGCTAGGAGAACAGCTATGGCTTTTAGGGGCTCTTAAATTACTAATAAGATCCTGTAGAATACTTGTGATCTTAAAGCTAGGAAAAGAGTCTGCTTGGAAGTGCATCTCCTGTACTAGCACTATATATTTTTTCAACCTATTGAATTCTGTTAGGACCATTTTACTCTTTTCTGGAATACTGAGGCCATGAACATTGTATGAGACTATAACGATATCAGTCTTAAATTGTAGATAGGACAGAGCTCCCTAACTGTGAGGTGTTCTTTTTCTTTTTAGCATGTGTAACAAAAACAACAATAAATATAGATATAAAAGTACAGAACAGAAAAACCAATAAACTGAAAAATATACAATCACTAGACAGTGCTGTATCCCAATGAGAGAGGCAAAAAAGACATCTCCCTACAGGAAAGAAAGTAGAACGTTAGGCACCGCTCGAGGGTTGTGTATTTATGATTACAATGAAGTTAAAATATATAAGGAAATCCAGCTCTGTATCTACAGAGTTGCAAAGTTTATTGTGGATTGAAATGTAAAAGATAGAAACAAAGTATGAACAAGATATCCCAAAACATAAATAAACCTGAATCCCCTCAAAAATGTAGACACCATTACATTTTAAAGATTAAAAAGGATTAATCTCCCTACTCAAAGAGCTTTGTCATGTAGTGCTCGAAGAGAAATTACCATTTGCCTTTATAAATAGAAAGGTGGGTCGCTTAATTACCAAAAAAAATATTACAAACAGGTGCTCACATAGTGGACATTGCCTCCACATTAGTCTGCAAACAGGCAATGCTAAACAGCCATAAGAGTGAGAGGGAAATCAATTATAATTATATAAAAAAATAATAGGAACCATTTATCTCCTAGAGAGATTCAATATATGGGCTGCCTTTAAGGTCATAAGGAAATAGTAATAACACACTCTAGCCATTTAGAAGCTTTTCATTTAGGATTAAACACATGACATCAGTGACACTCTGTACTGCTAGTGTTTTGTGGTAATTAAGTCTCTGAATAAGAAAAAGTGTGAGATGCAAGTGAAGCAAAGTATTCTGTGTGAGATGAGATCCAGCAGTAAACTCAATTTATAGACTAACAGTTTTAGTAGCACAAACAGCCTGAAGGAAATGATCATCTGGGTATGTGGTCCTGTTTGTTTGATGAAAGTTGCTTAATACAGTGAAGTTCCTGTTTGCACACTCTTGGCACTCCCTTCTTCGCATTACAGACTAGTTTCACAATTTACATTGCGCATATCTTGTATCGAGATCAGTACAAGGATAGCTATAACAGAATATTATAATAAAAAACACGTCACATGTACTTAAAGGTTATGAAGTTTATGAAGCATACCTAGTTTTTTTTTTATTTTTTTTACAGATTGGTTGTGTTTTGTTGCAGAGTTGTGGTACTCAACGTTTTCTATATAGTATGCATATTCTCATTAGTTACTATTTAAATTCAATTCCTGTATTGATTGTCTGAAAAGTAACATTCTATGTAAAATAGTTTTTTTTTTTTTTTTTTGTACAATTATTTGTTAACAATCGTGTGTATTGGCAAAAAAAAAAATTTGCTATATTTTCTTACCTGTCTTAATGTTCCTCTTTTCTCCATGTTGCTTTTAGGTCTGATTGTATAACAGAGCTCCACAACAATACACCACACAAAAATATGTATTTAGACTGTAATAGTGTGTTTAGAAATCAGTTAGTGTTAATAAGATACATTGTTCTTGTTATACATTATATTTTAGTTGCATACATTAGTATTCACCTAAAAGATCTCAAAATAATCTTACCCCTGGCCACACCCTAACTAAACCTATACAATTAAAAAAATGTCCCTCTTTGTCTATTTAAAATGTTGGGAGGTATGTACTTTACATATATATCTGTACTTTCTTGTTGTACTGGTACATACAGAAATAAAATATAAGAATGTCCAGCACAAACCTTTAAATCCCTGATTAAAGTGCCAACCAAGAAAGGTGACGTTTTGGCCACACACAGCCTTTATCAAACTTTGAGTTTGAGAAAGGCTGTGTGTAGTTAAACAGTTCTTCTTTGGCACCTTAAAAAAGAATCTGTGGACTTTAAGGTTTGTGCTGAATATTTTTGCTGTTTTTTGCTGTTTTTGACTAGGGACGAAGCCAGGGTTTGTGCATCCTTGAGTGATTAGAGTCTTCATTGTTTATTATTGAAACATACAGACACCCCTACACATATATGAACACATGCACATACATTAGAGCACACACACACACACACACATTTATATAAAATATACTTGTAACGGATCGCCTGGCACCCCGACTTGGTACCTCCGTTAATGGATGCTCCTAGTGCTTCCTGAGGACTCCAAGCACTCTGGCAGACACCATAATCACCGAATCCGAGAAACCTTTAAATTCTCCCAAGCGTATGAATGCTGTAGACCATTGAATAGGAACCATACGAATAGGCTTGTACTCCTAGCAGTCAACTGGAACAGCATACAATAAATCCTTCCCCCAATAATGAGACGACACATCACTTTGAGGGTAAAACAGGAACTCTGGACTGGCTCATCCAGCCTGGCTTTTATTTCCAACTCACACATACAGGCCACACCCAGGGGGAGGCATAAAAGAACCAATGACATAGATGTTACCTCCCACACATCCCCTCCCCTTAGTGTGACACATAATCCCATTATGCATACAGTGTAAAATATACTTTTGCACAACTTTCATAACTTTAAAACCATACATCACATTCACATAAAAATACATATCCACAATCAATCCATTCAGGGGAACAACATATTAAAAAATGGCATGAATCTGACCAGGGGTTCAAAAGTTACTAAAAGTATCTTTTGTTCCTTTCTAGCTGGCAGAAAAACATCCCCACAATGCACCCTGGTTTCCTCCCTTCTGCCCTGGAGTTAATTGGAGAAGTAATCCAATTACCCAGGACTAAAGGCAGACTCCATTAACCACATGGTTGCAAAACAACATAAAACACTTTAAAATACATAAAGTCACATTTACACATAACACACAGACATTTCACCTATCCCCAGATAGCTGGGATCTGCACGCACAAAACTACCGAATAGCGCGCAGATCCTACTCACACAGTACAATTGCCATGGAGCTAAAGTCTTTCCCATAGTCTTTCATTATATGAATAGGCTCCATGGTATGGCTATCTGGGGTATCACATTCCCATAAAGTCTGGTCCATAGTCCAAAGGCAAGAGGCGGGCAATCAGCCCCCTCCAAGGACACGTGGCGAGGTCGGTTTCGCCACACTTCTCCCCTTTACCCCCCAGACTAACAGGGTATCTGACCTCCTGCCGGTCAGTGCCCTGGTTAGTCCAGCAACCCACCCATGAAGCACAAACAGCAGTACCTCCCACCCACAATAACTGGTTACTACACCTGGGTAGAGGAGAACTTTGTCCAGGTCCAGGTGCCTCACCACGGCTGTGTGGGGGACTGGTAGTCTGCCTTGGTGGGTTGCTGAGTGGGCAGAGACCAGCGGTACTCTGCCCTGGTGCCAGCGCTACCACTGAAGTAGCCTGATTGGAGCCTGGTTGTGGGAGGGGGAGACCGACCGTCTCCCCTCTGGGTACACAGCTCTGCTGCTGGAGACAGACTGTCTCCCCTTTGGCTAAACAGCCCTGTCGTGGGGGGGCAGGACCGACCGTCCCTACCCCCTGTGCTGGAAGTGCAGAGACCACTGTCCCATCTGCACAGGTGTGGGGCTTACAGTCTCCCCCTGGTACATTAAGCTGCCGCTGGGGAGAGGTGGTAACCAGCTCCTCTCCCATTAGAACACTCTGCCGCTGGGGAATGGAGACTGGGCTCTCTATTCCCTGTACATTAATGATCCGCCGCTGGGGAGAGGTGGTAACAATATCCTCTCCCATACATACTTCCCGTCTCTGTGGAGGGAGACCGACTGTCTCTCCTCCCAGCACAGAGTCCTGCTGAGGGGGAAAGGGGGCTGGGCTCTCCATTCCCTGCTGGATACTCTGCCGCTGGGGAATGGAGACTGGGCTCCCAATTCCCAACAAATCACACTGCCGCTGGGGAGGGAGGACGGCCCCTTCAGCTCCCTGTAACTTGGGCGCAGAGACCACGGTCCCATCTGCGCTGGTGTGGGGCTTACGGTCTCCCCTTGGTGTGCTAAGCTGCCGCTGGGGAGAGGGGGTAACAAACTCCTCTCCCTTACACACTTTCAGCCGCTGGGGAGCAGGGCTGACCCTCTGTACTCCCTGTAGGCAGGGCGCAGAGACCACGGTCCCATCTGCGCTGGTGGGGGGCTTACTTTCTCCCCTTGGTGAGCTGTGCTGCCGCTGGGGAGAGGGAATAACAAACTCCTCTCCCTTACACACCTTCAACCGCTGGGGAGAGGGGATAACAGGCTCCTCTCCCTGCACCGTAGACTGCCGCTGAGGAGCAAGAACGGCACCTTCAGCTCCCTGTAACGCACACTGCCGCTGGGGATCTGGGCCGACTGCCCAGCATCCCTGTAGGGCCGGTAAAGAGACCGCAGTCCCATCTCCACCTGCCATCTGTGGGTCTTCCCAGGACCAATCCGTGAGGCCCCTCAACATTTGTGAGTAAGGGCCACCTGCTTCCCCACCTGGCAACTCTGGCTGCTGCTGGGGATCTGGGCCGGCTGCCCAGCATCCCGGTGGAGAGACCTTGGTCCCATCTCTACCTGCCTGTTGTGGTTCCTCACAGGACCAGTCTATGAGGACCCCCACTTCGGGTTCCTCCCGCCGCCTCAGGGAAAGACGGCTAACCTCCTCGGATGCAGCCTCTACTCGGCTGCTGTAACGCTCCTGCTGCTGAGCATACTTCCTCTCTTTTGCCAACCGGAATTCTCGGTCCAGCCTTGTGTTTCGCTCGGCCATGACCTGGTTCCAGATCACTCGGCGTGTCTCCATGGGTATATCATCCCCATACTCGGCCACTCGCTGCCTCACCTCGGCCAGCCAATCATCTCCAGAGCCAGAACCTTCCATACTAGTCTGCTCCCAGGGGCGCTGCACGAGTGCTAGCGTTGCCCTCAATTTGTAAATCCAAACAGTGTCTCTGAGCTGCTTTACCTCGCACTAGGACGCCATCCCACCGCTTGCCACCAATGTAACGGATCGCCTGGCACCCCGACTTGGTACCTCCGTTAATGGATGCTCCTAGTGCTTCCTGAGGACTCCAAGCACTCTGGCAGACACCATAATCACCGAATCCGAGAAACCTTTAAATTCTCCCAAGCGTATGAATGCTGTAGACCATTGAATAGGAACCATACGAATAGGCTTGTACTCCTAGCAGTCAACTGGAACAGCATACAATAAATCCTTCCCCCAATAATGAGACGACACATCACTTTGAGGGTAAAACAGGAACTCTGGACTGGCTCATCCAGCCTGGCTTTTATTTCCAACTCACACATACAGGCCACACCCAGGGGGAGGCATAAAAGAACCAATGACATAGATGTTACCTCCCACACATCCCCTCCCCTTAGTGTGACACATAATCCCATTATGCATACAGTGTAAAATATACTTTTGCACAACTTTCATAACTTTAAAACCATACATCACATTCACATAAAAATACATATCCACAATCAATCCATTCAGGGGAACAACATATTAAAAAATGGCATGAATCTGACCAGGGGTTCAAAAGTTACTAAAAGTATCTTTTGTTCCTTTCTAGCTGGCAGAAAAACATCCCCACAATGCACCCTGGTTTCCTCCCTTCTGCCCTGGAGTTAATTGGAGAAGTAATCCAATTACCCAGGACTAAAGGCAGACTCCATTAACCACATGGTTGCAAAACAACATAAAACACTTTAAAATACATAAAGTCACATTTACACATAACACACAGACATTTCACCTATCCCCAGATAGCTGGGATCTGCACGCACAAAACTACCGAATAGCGCGCAGATCCTACTCACACAGTACAATTGCCATGGAGCTAAAGTCTTTCCCATAGTCTTTCATTATATGAATAGGCTCCATGGTATGGCTATCTGGGGTATCACATTCCCATAAAGTCTGGTCCATAGTCCAAAGGCAAGAGGCGGGCAATCAGCCCCCTCCAAGGACACGTGGCGAGGTCGGTTTCGCCACAATACTATTGCCACTTTAATGTGTATAAAGCTTTGGAAATAGGCACACACACCATCATAGAAATTACAGATGAAATGTGCAAATATTTCTCCAACATGCCTGATACTGAGCACAGTTTCACAAAATAAAGGATTGTATTTTAGTATAAATGTTCAATTTTGAAATATCCTAAATCCAATAGAAACATTGGTATTGGATTTTGAATTCAAACCTGCTGGTTAATAATTGTGTGGAAATTCTAAACCATTCATGCTTGAAACAGTAGCGTCTTTTCTATCGGCATTTAATCCTCTAGTGTACAAGAAACCGACAGCTCTAATCAGCCTTTCCCTATGAGTAAAACTTCAAAACGTAGCTTCCAAAATAAAGGCTGAAAACATATTTCATCAAGTACAAAAAAGAGAAAAGGAAAATGAATGCACATTACACTCAAACATCCAAGTTAGTTTCTAATAGTTTCAATAGTGGTTTTGTTCTTTTTAGGGTCATTTTAAAATAAAAACAGGGCCCACAGCAAAAAAGTCTATATTTATGCAAATGAAATCTCAAAGCCTTGTACACTTTCAAAATAGGTAAGGTTAGTACTCCTAGGGTATATCTGAATCTGATAATCAAGTTTAGTAGGTACAACATTGCGAAACGTTATATGGAGTAAGAATGATGGTTTGTTGAATATAATAATATTTAAAGAGAAACTAGCTTCCATAATGAGACTCTGTTTAAATCACACACATGCACAAACATACACGTACTGTATATATTTAAATGACTCTCTAACATCACAACCTAAAAGGTATAGACAGGATATTTCATAGACATTCGCCGGTCTTTCTGATGATACCATATTACAATACAATTTTAAAAAATGTGCTATTTTTTTCTCATTTTCAGCCCAGGGAATCTGGTCCAGTACTGATATCAAAGTGGTTATCTCACAAAAAATAATTGAGGCATGCACTGATACAATTTTATTGTATCAGAGGAATGTGAGTTAAATTATGTGAAATGCGTTGTGTCTGAATTTTTGCAAAGCACTTGTGGCAGGGCCGGCCAGCCCATAGGATGGACTTGTGCCATGGCTCAAGACGACACTTTAACAGGAGCGGCATTTTGCAGTATGAAACTGGGTGCAGGCCCCCTTCATTCACTCTGCACAGGGGGAGAGAGTGCCTCGAGTCTGCAACTCCACCAGGTGTGAGCTGCAGGCCATGTGATGGAGGGCTTGCAAGCTCCCAGAGCATTGCCCTGGTAATCCGGCTCGTAAGAACCCTATCACATGGTTTGCAGCTCACACCTGGTAGAGCTGCAGACCAGAGGACAAGCACACTGGACCACTAAGAAGTAATGAACTTAAAAAAGGTAGGTAAGCCTCCCCACAGCCTGCCCCCACTGTCACCCTCACCAGTGTGCCCAAACACCATGCCCCATACCACTATGTCCCCACACCATGCCCCCACACCCTGCCCCATACCACTGTCACCCTCACACCCTGCCCTCTCACCACTGTGCCCCCCACACCCTGCCCCCCACACCCTGCCCCATACCACTGTCACTCTCACACCCTGCCCTCTCCCCACTGTGCCCCCCACACCATGCCCCCCACACCCTGCCCCATACCACTGTGCCCCCCACACCCTGCCCTCTCACCACTGTGCCCCCCACACCATGCCCCCCACACCCTGCCCCATACCACTGTGCCCCCCACACCCTGCCCTCTCACCACTGTGCCCTCCACACCATGCCCCATACCACTGTGCCCCCCACACCCTGCCTTCCCCCACTGTCACCCCCACACCCTGGTATGGGTGAGGGTGTGGGGGTAACAGTGGTATAGGGCAGGGGGGCAGACAGTGTTAAGCATTTAATCCTTGGACCCGGGTAGCACAATATCTTGGGTCGACCCTGACTTGTGGTCTCACATTTCTAATTTATTAAGAAATGATAATAAGCCCTATATTTGAAAATTACTAACTTGTTTATATCCTACATGCTAATAATGCCATAAGCTTTCAGATTTATTCATTTATTTAAGCTCAGTATATTAACTAGCCATACATACAGTAATACTTTGAGATAATATCTTATGTCTTGTGTACTTTTATTATATATACAACTAAGACAGAAAATTTTAATCAGTGCACTTCTTGCAAGAATTCCCACATAGTAGAGTGCAAGTGCAGTGATTCTCCTTTTTGGGCAAAGGATTTATTGCACACATATGACACATAGAGTTTGCAATGTTAGACATAACATCTATCACCCTGCTCACCAAATAGAGAGAAGTGGTGAAATGAGAAGTAAGCTGCAAAATCCAGGCCAAAAACTGAAAAATACATGCCATTCACCAGCATTTTTTTTTATATGTTTTTCTAACGTTGTTATCTTGTCTTATATCTTAAAATCTGCACGTTCATCATTATTACATGATGATTTGTTATTATTTAGATATCCTTGTTCAGAAATTACAGTCTATGTAAACTCTTTAAGATTGACATATGTATGGAAATGACATCATGTATTCCATCAAATATGTTGCATGATCTGTAACTATGGGTCATATATTCCTGGCACAGATCCATCAATGACAAATGAAAGAGGAAAACTCTTTAAAAGACTGGTATTTCTATAAGAAAATATATAGAGGACATGTGTCTGCACTTAAAATATGACATATATTATAAAGCATGAGACACAACAATATCTATTTACATAGGCACTAAGCTATTTAAAAGCATAAAAGATCATAATGTGTGTCACTAGAAAGATATTTTTGCAAAAAAAATAGGAATAACATACATTTGAATTATTAGCTACATAGCAGACACATGAAATCAAAATCAATGTCTTCTCAGTTCCATTTAGGTAAAACTAAAATACAGTTTATTATCAATTTATTTTGAGAGTTTAGTCTTATAGATTTTAGAAAGCTAGATTCATAAATATTAGCATAGCAGGACAAATATCTATATTTCAACACATACATAAGAAACTGACAGATTTAAAAATGCATAAATAATATGTTTGTGGGTATTTTCGATTAACGTTTTTGGTATTTTGGGGGATTAAGACACTAAAAACTGCACTTCTGTCTAATTTACTAGCGTAAGTCATGATTTAAAAAAAATAAAAAAGTGGTTTACTGTATTTTTTGCTCCATAAGACGCACCACACCATAAGACGTACCTAGTTGTTAGAGGAGGATCCCAGAAAAAAAATATTCTGAACAAACTGTCCCATAGTGTTTCTTAACACCCTCCCTCCCCTGTCCCATAGTGATTTTAACCCCCGATCCCCTGTCCCATAGTGATTTTTAATTCCTCCTCCCCTGTCCCATAGTGTTCTTTAACCCCCCTCCTCTTGTCCAATAGTGTTCTCCCCCCTTGTCCAATAGTGTTCTTCCCCCTCCCCTTGTCCAATAGTGTCCACCTTCCCCTTGTCCAATAGTGTTCTCCCCCCCTCCCCTTGTCCTATAGTGTTCTCCCCCCTCCACTTGTCCCATAGTGTTCTCCCACCCCTCCCCTCATCCCATAGGTTCCCCCTCCCATCATCCCATAGTGTCTCCCCCTCCCCTTGTCCCATTGTGATCTTTCCCTCCCATAGTGTCCCCCCTCCCCCTGTCCCATAGTGATCTTTCCCTCCCATAGTGTCCAACCATCCCCTTGTCCTATAGTGATCTTTTCCTCCCATATAGTGTCCCCACCCTCCCCTTGTCCCATAGTGATCTTTCCCTCCCATAGTGTTCCTCCCCCTCCCTTTGTCCCATAGTGATCCTCCCCTTCCATAGTGTCCCCCCCTCCCCTTGTCCCATAGTGATATTTCCCTCCCATATTGTCCCTCCCCCACCCCTTATCCTATAGTGTCCCTTAGTTACTAACCTGTACACCGAGGTACAGGAACTTAAATTTCAGTTTCTGGCCGGACTGAAAGGAAGTGTGCACACTTCGGCCGGAAACCGAAATTTAAGTTCCTGTGTGCGTGTTCTGACGGCCCATGCTACAACACAGGTAAGTAAACTTACACATTCGCTCTATAAGACGCACAGATATTTCCCCTTATTTTTTAGGGGGAAAAAGTGCTTCTTATAGAGCGAAAAATACGGTATATAATATCCCTAAGTTTTGCAAAGTTTCAGGGGTATGATATATTAGTAGAGATACATCAAAATTATTCCACCCCCATTGAAAATCAGGTTTGCTATAATCATAGGCTTCACTCCAGCCATCAAGGCAAAAGCAATGAATTTAATGTCAACATTTACAGACTTTGCAAAGAACAAATCAAACAAAAGCAATTGGAATAGCTCAACACAATAAATGCTTTAATGTGTTTCCCCCAATTCAACTGAAAATGCAACTCATAATGACTTCTTCTGTCTCAAATTTATTAAACCCACTGAATAGAATCCCTCACAACAGCACAAATATGCATAACAGGTTTTGTCTCAACCACACCTGATGCAACTAATCAAGGGCTTCATTAGTTGCACCAGGTGTGCATGAGCTGAAACACTTGAAATACCAGAATTGGTTTGTTGAGTGTCAAGTTTGACTGCATGTTATAAATATGGCTAAGTCAAAAGAATGATCCACAATGTTAAGAGAAAAGATCAACGTCCTTCACAAACAAGGAACAGGATACAAAAAGATAATGAAGGCATTGAATGTTCCTAGAGACACCGTTGGAAGCATAATTCGCAAGTTCAAAGTTGAAGGAACAATGGTTACACTTCCTAGTCGGAGCAGAAAAAGGAAGCTATCAATGGCTTCAACTAGATTTCTGAGAAGGCAGGTTGTGAAAAACCCTTGAGGTACTGCAAAAGACTTTGTTGCAACAGACACTAAGGTTTCAGTGAGCACAGTAAGGCACAAACTAGACGTAGAAGGTTTCCATGACAGAACTCCAAGACGTACACCACTAGTGACCAAAAGCACAAGAATAGTCAGCTCCAATATGCTCAAAATCATTTAACCCCTTAAGGACACATGACGTGTCTGACATGTCATGATTCCCTTTTATTCCAGAAGTTTGGTCCTTAAGGGGTTAAATAAGCCACAGAAGTTTTGAGATTCTGTACTGTGGGGTGATGAAACAAAACTAGAACATTTCGGCCCAATGGATCAGCGGTATGTCTGGAGGAAAAAGAATGAAGCATACGCTGAAAAGAACACTGTGCCTACAGTTAAGCATGGTGGTGGCTCTGTGATGTTCTGGGGCTGCTTTGTATTCTCAGGCTCTGAAAAACCTTGAGAAATCCTAAGAGAAATCGTCATGCCATCTGTAAGGAAGCTGCAACAAGAGTGTCATTGGACCTTCCAATAAGACAATGATCCCAAGCATACCTCAAATTCACCAAAGCTTGGTTGCAGAATAAATCCTGGAAAATTCTACAGTAGCCAGCACACTCAACTGACCCTATGGAAAATCTCTGGTAGGTTTTAAAGAAGGCGGTTGCAGTATGCAAACCCAAAAATATTACTGAACTGGAGGCCATTGCTCGTGAGCTATGGGCTAAGATTTCTCAGGAATCCTGCCAGATGCTGGTGTCTGGTTATGCATCTCATTTGCAGCAAGTCATAACAGCAAAATGGTGCTCTACTAAGTACTAAAGATGCTTGCCATGAAGGGGTTGAATCATTTTGAGACAGGAGACATTATTATAAGTTGCATTTTCAGTCGTATTTGGGGAAACTACTTGAAGCATTTTTTGTGTTGAGCTATTTCAATTGCTTATGTTTGATTTGATCATTGCAAACAGTTGCAAGTCTTTAATTTTTTACAATAAACCTGAGTTTAAATGGGGGTTGAATCATTTTGATTACAACTATATAACATATTTGTTCTTCTTTGAGATATATTTTCAGTCTATCATTGTAATAATACAGAAAATAAGTATTTGTCTTCTTGAGAAAGCATAATCAACTATGTTTACTTTCAATACATATAAAAAAAAGACCCTCACACATTTAAAAGGATTATTTTTTAAATCTAAAATGATATAAAATAAATACTTAAAATTAAGCATAATATAGCTTTTTATTGTTATACAGCATTAGATGTGTCCCTATCACACTCCTTATATTTACACAGTTACAACAGATAGCATGGTCAAATTATTACACAATATAATGCTAATAAAATTTTTAGATAAATGCGTGTAATTTTATCGTTGTGGGCTGTTGTTAAATGTAAGAAAAACTATTAAAATGCTTCTCAAGGGCATTCAGTTCATTTGCCAGAAGCCTAACAATGAATGGTTTAAGCAAGTGAATTGGTAACCTTAGTGATTTCAGCCAGCAAGCGTTGACAAAAGTTCATGCCCTCTTTTCTATTTTCTTTTTTTTGTGCAATTTTAACTGTCATTTTACTGAGAAGCTGTATGAAAATCAATAAATAAATTTCTATTAAATAACATGATCTACCAGAATTATATGTTGTATTTTCTAATGTATTTTCATTGTTGAGATGGAACTATTAACATATGATTGATCTGGGAACAGGATTACCAAAATCTAGAATCTAACCTAAACTTGTACTCATAGGCTTCACTCCAGCCATCAAGGCAAAAGCAATGAATAGGAAATAAAATTAAACAATCTTAATTAAACATACAGTAAAATATAATAAATTTATAACAGCATTAAACAATTAATATGATAACATTATTGGAGATATAAAGTGATCAGTTAAACTATTTCAAGAGTTTGCTACTTCTAAACCAAAAGTTATCTCAACATATGATTTTTTTCTAGTTGGGGACATGAGATACATTACTTTGGAATTTAAGAATTATATGGACCTTTCTCTGCTTAACTGCCCATGCATTTAACCCACTTCATAAGTATCAAATAGCCAGAGTGGTACTGTCATTCTCTCTACGAATTCTAAGATCTGGAAATATCACCAATTTAACCATAAGGGGAACTTAGGCATATGCCTAGGACGCAGGGGTTAGACCATAATTTTGCTTGACCACATTCAGTATCTCCTTGTGAAGAATGATGGGGATGCCCCAAACTGGCAATGCCGTAAAGCCCTTAGGGATCGTAATCGGTCTTTGTAATGTCAGTACTGACAATGTATATTTTTAACCATGATATGCTTATATAAACAAGATTCTATGTGTGCAGGCATTCTTTTTATCCTTCATGGTGCTAGGTATCAAGGTAGCCCTCAACAAATACCTTCAAAATATACAATAGAACATATGATACTGCACTCAATATTAGATATAAAGCAAAAAATTATTATTTATTGTTCTGCCTATTTTGAGTCAGATATCTCTTAAAATCAGTAGAGTATACAAATATGGCAACGTATGATATATCACAAAAACTTTTTATATTATATCTATGTGGTCACAACCATGTAACACCTTAAATAAATCTAATATTGAGTGCGGTATCATATGTTCTATCATATGATATTCTTATATTTCTTAGCTGTTTGGTAGCTTGACTCAGCAAGAGACCTGTTGTATGATCGCAGGTCTCTTTAATTGCAAACCAGTACTTTTGACTTTAGATTATTTTTGTTTCTCTTGGTTTTACTGCTTTTTCTTTTTTCATATTCTTTATTTTCTTCAATTTGGTTCTCCAACTCATTTATATTCATGGTCTTCAACTCTATTATAGCTGCTTTTATGATGTTTCTATGTGCTCCCTTTTCTTGAAACATTTTCATGTAGATTTACACCATTATTCATGTAGTCAAAGTCTGCTGCTGAATAGCCCTAAATAAGAAAACACATACATTGTTGTTCACTAAAATGCAAAATTTGGGGAATTCATAGTGAATTTCAAATTTTAGGTCAAAATAGTTGAATGAGAAAAAGAATGTCTACAATTCAGCTATTATGACTCACTTCAAATAATAATAGATAAATAGTAAATAATAGACTTCTGCACAGCAAGAATATTTGGTTGGACCTAACCATTATTTTTCGGAACAACTGAATCTTGTTTGTAAGTCAGTTCAAAATTTTGAATTTGAAGGATTTTATTTTATACATTATTTTATTCATTATTATTATTTTACTCTTGGCACTAACACAGCGCGAATGTATTTGATACGTTTTGGTGTCATTAATATGCTATTTTTTTGCATGCTGAAATCTTTATAGATTTGTACAAAAGTATAAATGTCTTGCACAATGCTGCACCATAGTCCTTTCTCCTTAGCTATACCCACTCGTGACAGAATTTATTTTTTCTATCAATGCATTCTGACAGTTTAGCCCATAGCTGCACTGAATGAGCTGCTTTTAATTCAAAATGTGGCTGCAGACAGTCACAGAAACCAGAGACAAACATGCATTGGTATGTTTACTATATGTCTCCCTGGGTGTCCTCTCCTTCTAACACAAGTTGCTTTGTAGTTCAGATAACTTAGTGCTGTCAGTGGTAGTTGTGTACATACATTTGATAAGGAAACCCTTTTCTGAAGTGAGGGGGTGTGGCTAAAGAGGCAGGTATATTAATGAGGCTCAAATGTATTAAAGTAGTATTGGTGTGGGAGATCTCTTACAAGAAAGAGAGAGAAAGAGAGAGAGAAAGAGAGAGAGAAAGAGAGAGAGAAAGAACAGTTATCAGAAGAAAAGGACACACATTTGTCAACTTATTTTAAAACGGTGGACATAACAGATTTGTGATCCAAAACAAGAACCAAAATGGAACAGGAAAATAGCAAAAGCACAATAATGAATATTCATGTACAAATAAAAAAATAAAATAGATGCAAAAAGGAAAAGCACCATAATGTTATTGAACATATGAAGACATTTGGATATGTATTGTAATATTTTATTAAAAATTTACTTTGTGCAGTAATTAGTCCGGTTACCTTTAATAGAAGGATTTCACTTTTTCTTAATTGTAATTTTCTTACGTTTTCCTTTCTTACTTTCTTACTTTTATTTTTCTAAATGAAATAAATTACTTTTCAAACCAACACAAAGACAATGAGAAAAGTCTTTAAAAGTCTAGCTTTGTTGATAAAGGCCCCCAAATGACTTTTATTGCTTTATTGTAGATATTTATCATGTGTTTACCTTTAGGATTGACTCATATCTATTGTTGATAAAATTATGTTTTGTATGCATGTTATTGGTACATTTTTTTTACTAAAATAATTTGTTTTTTTATAGAGTACTATATATAGATTCAACCTGATTGTTGATAGTTTCTTTTCTTTTAACATAATTTTTGCCAGGATTCCCATTGGCTACAATAAATATCTTAAAACACATTTCAAAGATATTTGTTTCTTTTATGATGCATGTACACAGCATACTTTACAGCATATCAACATAAAGTATACTTGTTATGAAATGAGGCATGGTCTTCAAATAACTAAATGTTTAGCAACTATTGTATTTTTTTACCCAAAATATTAAATAAATGGTCGAGAATACGTTTGAAGCACTGATTAATGATAGTGAGCTCCGAGCTGCATTTCACTCAACTTTGATGCTCATGGACTCATCACTAGAGATTCATCTCTTTGCATTCGCAAACTAGATAAATCACCAGTCAGAAATATAAAGGGATCTTGTGCCAAGGTCAGCTAAGGGAGGGTGGTGGATGGGGTGACAGGCATTAAGGGCACCTCCTGCCAGAGCAGGGACCTGCCTAGCAGCACATTTGTTGCACTGGTACTACACAGCAGGTACCCGGTCTTCCACAGTGGCTGCACACTGGGAATTGAGAGGCCTGTTGGGATCGGTCTCTGTAGTGATTACTCAGTTCCCTCGCATGCATTGTACTGATGCTGGAGCTGGGATATGACTTCGTCCTAGATCCAGCATCAGTACACAGCTGAACTGAGCTGGGTAATCAGTACAGGGAATGATATCTGCAGCTCCTCACTGGACACAAAAGGATGAGGTCCCGTTCCACTTCTCCCTTAAAAGGGAGGCTGGGCGGACTCCCTTTGAAACAAACAAAAAAAAGATTTGGATCAACAGCAAAAGCAGATGGACGCATGTCTCTTTTAAGCCTCTGTAATGATTGTATAAGTCAGTATGTGCATATTAATGTGTGTATATAATTGTGTGTATATAATCCTGTGTTTGTATATGTATGAGTCTGTATGTATGAGTCTGTATGAGTCAGTGCTGACCCTTTTGCTGCACTCTTCTGTGTCACATGGTATCAAAATCCATTACACCTGCTAAGGTGCCATAGAAAGGGGAAGAGCCACACACATTTGTTTTATAAGAAAAAAAAAAGAATATAGGAAAAAATAGTAAAGTGAAACTATTGTAATGATGCTTAGAGAAAAGTGTTTTCTGTTTAGCCAAAAGCAAAATTAGAAACATAGATAGTTACAGTGAGTGTGTGTGTGTGAAATCTTACATGTTCGATCATGCTACAAGGTTATTAGATAGTTACAGAGTGTGTGTGTGTGTGTGTGTGTGTGATCTTACATGTTCGATCATGCTACGAGGTTATTAGATAGTTACAGTGTGTGTGTGATCTTACATGTTCGATCATGCTACGAGGTTATTAGATAGTTACAGTGTGTGTGTGTATGATATTACATTGTAACAGAAAACAAACTAAGAATAGTGAAAGTGAATAGTAGGTGCCAATAGAGAACAATATACAAAACAGATTAGATTTAGGAAATATAAACTGGGTAGCCCCCTCCAATCTATTTTGATTCACTTCTTAAAAATACAATTAAAAATAACTGTGTTAACTATTCTGTCATTATGTTTCTTATTGGTTGTTTTATTTTGTTTTGCAGAATAAAGGATAGTTATTATTATTATTACTGCCATTTATAAAGCACCAACATATTTCACAGTGCTTTTAATAGATTGCTGTAAACCAGAGTGGCTGGCTTGCTCCCCTATGTTGCATACTCTGATAACAACATATGGTGTTCTGGTGTAACTTATCCAGCTGGTCATGCCTGTGACTAAGGGCTAGTGAAGAACACTTGCTACCCCTGTCTGCGTAGCAATAGATTTGATTGATCCACACTTGGCGAATATGGTTTCTCTTCAAACAAACCCAAGAGAGTCTAGCGATAGTACTAAGACAACTTGACCCTGTTCCATTTTGTTTTCAGCTGATGTTGCTTCGACTATAATGCCATATCATGGTGGAATATTGCCTGAAATGGACGTACACTGGGGAGGGAGTTCATTTTTAATTGGGAGCCTGGTTTTAGCTGTTCACTCTGTTAACTTTGTTAACGGTACACATGTCTCTCTGAGCCAACCACCACTGCTATTACTGCTGCTAACATCAACATTCCCTCTACCAAGTGTAAACAGCAAATGATGTTTATTTTGTACTGGGGTAGGCAACATTTGGCACTACAGGTGTCTTGGTCTACATCTCCGATTATGCTCGTACAGCCATAATGCTGTCAAAACATCAGGGGGAATGTAGTCCACAACATCTGGAGTGCCGAAGGTTGCCTACCAATACAGTATGTAGGAAACACATCAAACACACTCTAATGCTACCTCTGTGTTTGTCGAAGTTGTAAACCAATGAGAAATGTGCTCTGACAATCACAGTACACATTATCATATCATTGAATAATGTGTGACAATTTTGCTTTGTTTTTCTTTGATAGAATTTTACAGTTAACTGAATTTTACATTCACTACAATAAAATATCACAACCACCAAAAGTTTGATCCGATACTTGCATGGTTTAGGTTGTATCATATGCAACGCAATAATCGCTAAACCAATTATAGAAAAATGACAATGAAATTGAACTAGAATAATACACTTTTTATAATGGCATTTTTTTTTATTCTGGTTGCTCTGGCGCATTAAGATATGAATTAACGGAAACCGCAGAAGGTAACGCTATAATTCTAGCATGAATGATAATTCCAGTAACTAAAGTATCAAGGATTTCATCAAAATGCAATGTTAACGGGAAAAAGAAAACATATTTCCTTAGATATCAGAGCAACACAGCTGTCCTTTCTGAGCATAGTCACAATAGGGAAAGAGTAGCTATGAGCTAAATATTAGTATGCTGAGTGCACTTGTATGTCAATAGAGAAGATTATATTTTGTATACACAGTGCACTTTGCCTGGAATATTTAAAGCAGCAGATTTACAACATTACACTTATCAACAGAGTTTCTCTAGCCTTGAAACCTATTGGTTTTGTACCCCTGACCCAAGTATTAGATATTTGTGAGCCATAATTTAAGTACATAGCCCTGAATCTCTGTAAGAAAAAAAAAAAGAATAATTCAGAAATCAAAACAAACAGATAAAACTTTATTACCATACTGGCGTTCAAGGATTTGTGAAGAAGAAAAAAAAAAGGTATTATTTAGGGATTGTATTACAATTGCAAGCAGATTTTTAAAAACGTCTGACTATTACGTAAATGCAATACTATCTGCACATGCATTCTTCATGAATATGTATAGCTAGGAGATAGGTATACATTTGTGTTTATTGTATTGATTTCTCTGTTTCCCCTGCACCAAGTATATTTTATATATCTAATTTCAGGATAATCTGGTTGTTTTTGCTAAACAGTCATTCATGAAAAAGTGCTAAGATATCTTGAAACTTTGGCTCTGGTGACCAGGGCAGGTGCAAGGATTGATGCCGCCCTAGGCAAAGATCTATTTTGCCGCCCCCTCATAAAAGCAGATACAATGTCACAGAGGTTTATTCACTAAACTCTGAATTGCAGTGAGTTGAAAACCAAATTGCAAAGTTTAAGCAAAAACAGCTGAACTGTGACTCTAGCCGAATTGGAGAATTCTTCTACATCAGCTATTTTGGCCTAAATTTTGCCATATGGTTTCGGTTAGGTCTGCCTAATACACACATAATACTTAATCCTACATCCATACACACATACCGATTAATGCGTACATCCATAAACACACACTGTCAACTACCTACATCCAAACACACACACTTCCTAATACCTACATCCATACACACATACTGCCCAATACCTACATCCATACACGCATACAACTTAATACATGCATCGTATACCTAAAACCTACATCCATACACACATACTGCCTAATACCTACATCCACACACATACTGCTTAATACATGCATCCATATACACATACTGCCTAGTACATACATCCATATACACATACTGCGTAATACCTACATCCATACACACACACTGCCTAATACCTACATCCATACACATATACTGATTGATACCTACATCCATACACACATACTGCTTAATACCTAAATCCATACACACATACTACCTAATACCTACATCCACACACTGCCCAATACCTACATCCACACACACACACACACACACACACACACACACAGTCTAATACCTACATCCATACACACATACTGCCTAATACATGCATCTATACACACATACTGCTTAATGTGTACATCCATAAACACACTCTACTTAATACCTACATCCATACACACATACTGCTTAATACGTCCATCCATTCACACATACTGCTTAATGTGTCCATCCATACACACACACTGCTTGATACCTACATCCGTACACACACACTGCCCAATACCTACATCCACACACACACACACACACACACACACACACACACACACACACACACTGTCTAATACCTACATCCATACACACATACTGCCTAATACATTCATCTATACACACATACTGCTTAATGTGTACATCCATAAACACACTCTACTTAATACCTACATCCATACACACATACTGCTTAATACGTCCATCCATTCACACATACTGCTTAATGTGTCCATCCATACACACACACTGCTTGATACCTACATCCGTACACACACACTGCCCAATACCTACATCCACACACACACACACACACACACACACACACACACACACACACACACACACACTGTCTAATACCTACATCCATACACACATACTGCCTAATACATGCATCTATACACACATACTGCTTAATGTGTACATCCATAAACACACTCTACTTAATACCTACATCCATACACACATACTGCTTAATACGTCCATCCATTCACACATACTGCTTAATGTGTCCATCCATACACACACACTGCTTGATACCTACATCCGTACACACACACTGCCTAATACCTCCATCCATACACACACACTGCTTAATACATGCATTAATATACACATACTGCTTAATGCGTACATCCATACACACATACTGCTCAATGCGTACATCCATACACACATACTGCCTGATACAGCATCCATACACACATACTGCTTCATGTGTACATCCATACACACATACTGCCTAATACAGTACCCACATACACATACTGCCCAATACCTACATCCATACACACACTGCTTAATGCCTACATTCATACACACACTGCCTAATACATGCATCCATATACACATACTGCTTAATACATGCATCCATACACACATACTGCTTAATGCGTACATCCATACACACATACTGCTAATGCGTACATACATACACACATACTGCTTAATGTGTACATCCATACACACATACTGCCTAATACTTACATCCATACACACACATTGCCTAATACAGCATCCATACACACATACTGCTTAATGCGTACATCCATAAAAACATACTGCCTAATACCTACATCCATACACACATACTGCTAAATGCGTACATTTGTACACACATACTGCCTAATACATGCATCCATACACACATACTGCTTAATGCATACATCGATACATACATACTGCTCAATGCGTACTTCCATACACACACACACACTGTCTAATACATGCATACACATACACACACCCTACCTAATACATACATTGTACATTGAATACATAATTTATCACTGTGATAAATTATGTATTCAATGCATTTGGTGAATTTGAAGGGACATTATAGTCACCTGAACAACTTTAGCTTAATGAAGCAGTTTTGGTGTATAGAACATGCCCCTGCAGCCTCACTGCTCAATCCTCTGCCATTTAGGAGTTAAATCCCTTTGTTTATGAACCCTAATCACACCTCCCTGCATGTGACTTGCACAGCCTTCCATAAACACTTCCTGTAAAGAGAGCCCTATTTAGGCTTTCTTTATTGCAAGTTCTGTTTAATTAAGATTTTCTTATCCCCTGTTAATAGCTTGCTAGACCCTGCAAGAGCCTCCTGTATGTGATTAAAGTTCAATTTAGAGATTAAGATACAATTATTTAAGGTAAATTACATCTGTTTGAAAGTGAAACCAGTTTTTTTTTTTCATGCAGGCTCTGTCAATCATAGCCAGGGGAGGTGTGGCTAGGGCTGCATAAACAGAAACAAAGTGAATTAACTCCTAAATGACAGTGAATTGAGCAGTGAAATTGCAGGGGAAGGATCTATACACTAAAACTGCTTTATTTAGCAAAAGTAATTTAGGTGACTATAGTGTTCCTTTAATTAATAAGACTAGCACAGACAAGCACACACACTGACAGACACACACACTGGTAGACACACACTGACAGATACACTCACTGATAGACACATACTCAGTCACTAACAGACACAAACACTCACAGACACACACTCACTGACATATACACACTCACTGACAGAGACACACACACAATTACTGACACACACACACAGACTGAAACACACACTGACAGTCAAACACACACTCACTGACACACAGACTGACACTGACTTGATTTTTTTTCAGGCAAATACAGCCTCCCTACTTCCCTGGGGTCCAGTGTGGGGCAGCTTCTCACTCCTCCAGCGTGCTTTTTAATATGCCGTGGCAACAGTCTCCCTCGCAGCCCACACTGCCGCCTGCTTCCTGTCCCCCTCTCCTCTGGCATTCCTTGCAGAGCAGGCAGCTGCCATCAAGGTAAGCAGGTGCCTGCTCTGCAATTCCTTAAAAACACTGCATCGGAGGTGCCCTGAGGTGGCCAGATGGCCACCTCCTGGGCCCACTGTGAAAGGGCTCCTCTGGGCACCCCCAGCTTCGGGCACCTGGAGGATCAGCCCGGCACGGGGGGGGGGAGGGAGATCGGCCCCAGCGCTGGGGCCCAAGACAGGGGCAGTGTCAGGATTACAGAATGATCCAGAACGTAGAATTGTGTAACAGAGGACTGATAGGCAACATATACCGGATCGTAGAATGGCCGGACTAACGTACCAAAGAATAGTCAGGAATAGCCAAGGTCAAGGGAAACAGAAAGAGACACAACAATAAGGAAAAGCCAGGAGTCAGGGATGCCAGAAAACAGTGAAGTCAAAAACAATGCCAAAGTCAAATAACCAGAATCACCAGAATCAATAACGCGCTCTCGGACAACCACAAGGGAAACCACGACAGGGCACTGAACAGGATGAGAACTGGGCCTAAATACCCCTCCTCTAGGTCTGATAGGCTGTAACCGGTCTTTGATCCCAAAGGCAGTTACCAGGTTTCCATTTGCATAATTGCTGCTCAACATTAACCCTTCTGTGGATTTGGTTGCTGCTTGGCACAACTTTTCCTGTGTGGACAGTAAATGTCATTAACCACATTTTTATAAGCAGATGAATACGTGACAGGCAGGCCACCAGGAAACATCCCACAGGGTGCCCTTAGCAGGCCGGCTGGAATTGTAGTTTATTCCATTAACTGACATTGTGAATAAAGTACAGAAGAGACAGAGATTTGAGAACAGAGTCTTGGGGGATCTCTTCCTGTATGGGGAAAGTAAACTAAATGGAGCCGTTGTAAAAAATATTCTTAATAATTACGTAAATTTATTTCTATTTTATTCACCGGGTCTTTCAATAAAGTGTGATTTGATAGCAATTCAAAGTAAATTCAAAATACACTTCTTATTTTAAGGCCACAATAGTCAAACTGGCAAATTCTTGAATTCACAAACATAGGAATAAAAAGGCAGGGTATAACCAGTCCTCTTCAAGTGCTTCTTTTCTTCTCTTGTATAAAGATGAATGCTTAAAATAAAGCACAAAAAAAGAACATAGTGTATAGCTGTATGGTATTAAAAAATAGCTTTAGTGTAATGTAGTGTAAATGACAGTGGTAAAAGGGCTCATCAAATCAAACTCAGTGTCTTCCCACCAGGAACACATATGACCATCAGGGTATAGAGACAAGGTAGATTCAGAAAGTCCACAATTAAAAAATTCAGTAATAGAATAAAGCTTGCAAGACACTGAGTTTGATTTGATGAGCCCTTTTACCACTGTCATTGTGTAAGTGCATACTATAAAGCTATTTTTTTAATACCATACAGCTATACACTATGTTCTTTTTTTGTGCTTTATTTTAAGCATTCATCTTTATATAAGAGAAGAAAAGAAGCACTTGAAGAGGACTGTTTATACCCTGCCTTTTTATTCCTATGTTTGTGAGTGCATTTTAGTCTCCTTTTTATGCTTTTTAAAAAAAAATTCTATCTGCACTATTTGGTCTTCCTTTGTATTTTTAGGTTGTGCTTTTTATTGTTCTATATTTATGATATTGAAGACATCGAGGAGTATTCGCACTTCCTAATTTGGGGTATTGATATATTTGTATATTTTTCCCCTTTTGATAGCCACAAGGGTTTTTTTGCAGTTTTTGCATATCATTTCTTTTTGTTTGTAAATTCTTGAATTCAGCTGTGATTTTATTATCGTTAACTTCATGTTGAATTCTGAATAATTCAAACTATTGTAGATATCCCTTTGAGTTAATTAGCAGGTGTGTGCTAATGAGTTTATTAACATGGACTTTATGACCTATATTGCATATATATCAAATCCATTAGACTGGGATGCAATGGGATGAGCATATTGAAAATGTCTGCCATTTAACAGAGGATCATGGGTATAAACACACATACATAAACTCTGTCTAAAACTTGAAAAATGCAGAGTCTAGGTCAAGTATTTGGTTTAGCCGGTTGTCATGGATGCTTGACTGGAACAATTAGGGAGAGTTAGAGAGGCCATTTCCTGAATGTTTTAATAATTTTGATTTTGAAAGTAGGCTTAGCGAGTCTGACTTTCCAGACATATCACCCTGTGGTGTGATCACTACATACCAAAGGAAGTGTTCATAATTTATGCAGTCTGCATTAGCAGACTCCCTCAATAAATGAACGTAAGTTGGTCTTAAGTCCCTTGTTTTAAATTACAAAAATGTATTTTAATTCTTCTGAAAATCTATGTTTATTTAATTAAATTCTGAACAGTTAAGGGATATAAGTAACCTAACTTAAAATGTAAAACCAGACTTAAAAGTACACCTACTCACAACATCTCAGACATGACCTATTTCTCGAGGGCTGCACCGTTCCTGTGGAACTCGCTTCCCTCCACCCAGTCTCCACTCCTTCAAAAAATCGTTAAAAACCCACTTCTTCATAAAATCGTATCAATTAAACTGTTAATAGCTCCTAACTGAGTCCTCTTCTGCAACTGTCACTAGTCTAATACTATCCTTACCTTTTTGTGTCATTTTACCCCACTCCCTCTAGCATGTAAGCTCATTGAGCAGGGCCCTCATCCCCTCTGTTCCTGTGTGTCCAACTTGTCTGGTTACAACTACATGTCTGTTTGTCCACCCATTGTAAAGCGCTGCGGAATTTGATGGCGCTATATAAATATCATAATAATAATAATAATAATAATAGATATATAATAAAGCTCTGTACACACCGATGTTAATTTATTTTAGAGATCTCAAGACTATTGCATGTTGGATAGAATCTACTGATTCTGAATTACACTGGTTGCAAGTGTATCATTTTCTCTAAACAAATACGGTAAAGGATAGTGTGTGGGTTTTTTGGTCAAATGGGATTTATACCGAAGAAACATTTTTTTTACTAGAGGGAAAAGATCTATATGTAGACTGTAGTTTGTTCAGCCTGGCCAATTCTCTGGGTGGAAATATTTTATTCTTACTTATCCTGTGCATTGAATTCATCTAAAGTCTTTTAATCCTCATGTTGGAGTCATGCAGATGCTCTTCAAACAAGTCATGTCTGCTCCAGGAGAATCTCTCTGAAAGATCTAAGAATAATCAGACATAGATTACACCCTTGGTTACTAAGGGAAGCACGTTAAACCCCAAGGCTTGCAAACAAGAAATCTCTTAGCTTTATTTCCCACTGAAAAGACAAATGATGCATTTTATTTTCTCATAAACAAGAACAAGGCTGATCTTAATTGTCAATTTTTACGTTATATAACCTAATAATTTTTGCTCTCTACTAAAAAAAAATATCATGTGATAATAAACACACTGAAGTAGATAATCAAAAGAAAATAAACTAACTTGTGTTTTTATGTTTTCAGTATTTCGTAAAGTATGTACTATTAAGTATGTTATTGAAAAATATTTATGCTATAACTGTGAGTATAATTTAAAGATATAAAAAAGCTGGTGTGTACAAAGCAAATACCCAACAAGCACACACTATGCATTAATAAAAATAAATTGCATTTCTCCTATTATTGAGTAACACCCTGCATATATTTGCAGTGGCAGGCTGAAGGAAGAGTTGTGCACTCTCGACCTTCTTCCTTCTTCATTGATGGAGGCATAGTGTAGACTAGACAATTTAACAGTTATAGCTGCACAGATCGCCTCACATGCATTGTGCTAGGTATGTATGACTTATGGCATAAGTGCCAAAGTTATAATAGTTACCATGATGATCCCTCCTACTACAGTGCCCTTTGGTCTTAGGGTCGGGTTTGTACATAGACATTTGAAAAGTCAGCAATTTATGTTCACCTGCCAAATGGAAACAGTATTTTCTCTGGATATTAACAATAAACTGCTATCAGTGTAAAAGTGGACAGTGGGCACTAAGGGTAGAAGTGACTAAAAGGAGTAAGTGGCTTTGTATGTTTAAATCTGATTCACTGGAAAATTTTAACCAGCCAATCATATTTCATCTTGTTATAAAGGGCTTGCTTGAAGTGATTCCAGTTAAGTTTTTCAACAGCCGGTAGAATATTTTTTTCTCCTATTGTGCTCTTTTTCTTGTGGCAATGTAGCTTTTAATGGTTTTCATTTTAATGAGTTCCCATTTACCAGGGCAGAAATGGACCATTACAAGGGCATTGTTTGACTACAAGCAGTTCTTAAGGACAAGGTCCAGCTGTGGACCTCATGCTCCTAGAAAGGTATCAGCTATACCTCATTGATGAGTCCTAAAGCAGGTCAAAATTATAATTTAGTGTTGCAGATATTCTCATGTAGAGAGAGCCTGCCAGCATTTTGGATCTGAATCACCCTTTTCTTCTGATATGCAACAGCCAATGTTCTCTCTGTGATGGCACTTGTAAGAAAACACTTGTTTTTTTCTTGGTAACCAAATGGTATACCCTAGCTGTAGAATCGCTACAAAAGGTATACCATTAGCTGTAGTAAGTCTGCTAATGGTATACCTCTAGTTTTAGAATGACTATAGATCAGGCATACATATGCATTCTTTTTTGGACAAAATGCAAAATGAAAAACTATTTTGGTTTTCAAATATGTGTTTAGAAAAGAATTATGTATTATGTAACAAATACTCAAATTAATAATAAATGGGTCAATGGATGAATTGGTCATTTGTATTTGCACTGAATAAGGGAGGTTCTATACATCACCCATGCCCCTAACACAGCTCAGGGTCTGAGTTCCCCTCGGGTCCACCTCTAAGCCCAGCCTCAGGGCCTGCTTTCAAATCTGCCCACAGGACCCACCTCCAAATCTGCCCACATGAAAGCAGAGTTTGTAGAGTGCATACATGGTTTGTGTTTTCTGGATGCAGTGTGTGTGTAGTAGATGCAATGTGTATATATTGTGTATATATAAACACATACATACATACACTAACACAAATTGTGTTTGAATGTAAGCATGATTGTGTATTGAGTATGTGTGTGAATGTTGGTGTTTGAATGTAGATGTGCATTTGTGTGTAGCGTATACACTTCCACACACACCGATACACAGACACATACACTGACACACATGCAAATACACAGACACATATGCACATACACAGACACACAAGCAGATACACAGACACTCAAACATTAACACAGAATACACACACTGACACAGAAGGGCAAAGATACACAGAGACACACACTGGCATACAGACACACACATACACATAGACATTCCTGACACACACACAGACACACATATGCTCACATACTAACAGGCACACATACTGAAACATAATTATACACACATACAGGCATACATACTGACATACACATACTGAAATAGACACACACACACATACAGACACATACATACAGACACACACACATACATACTGAAACATACATACATACAGACAGACATACATACATTCATACAGACACACACACAAACATGCATACTGACATACATACATATATACTGAAAAATGATTGGAAATAACCGCACTCCAAGGACTTGATGATAGTAAAAATAAAATATCTATATCATTTAAAAATATCAACGTTTCAGCCCCAATACCATATTGCCATCCTGATGAAGGCCCATGTATTGGGGCTGAAACGTCGATATTTTTAAATGATATAGAATAAAAGTTATATTTTATTTTTGCTATCATCAAGTCCTTGGAGTGCGGTTATTTCCAATCATTTTTTTGTATCTTGTGCCTGACCAGCACCGGGCAATTACTCTCTAATCCAGGAGTGCAAGCATCTCGGTTTTCTTACTTATATACTGACATACATACACACATGCTGCCATACACATACATAAATACCGACATTTACATACATCCTGGAATACACATTCATTAATACACATTCATGCTGACATACACATACTTACATACATACATACACACACATACATACAGTGAGGGAACAAATAGTTTGATCCCCTGATGATTTTGAACGTTTGCCCACTGACAAAATTATCAGTCTAATTTTAATGGTAGGTGTATTTTAACAGTGAGAGACAGAATAACAAAAAAAATTCCAGAAAAACACATGTCAAAAAAGTTATAAATTGATTTGCATGTCAATGAGTGAACTATGTATTTGATCCCCTATCAATCAGCAAGATTTCTGGCTCCCAGGTGTTGTTTATGCAGGTAACAAGCTGAGATTAGGCGCACTCTCTTAAAAGGAGTGCTCCTAATCTCAGCTTGTTACCTGTATGAAAGACACCTGTCTACAGAAGCAATCAATCAATGAGATTCCAAACTCTTCACCATGGCCAAGACCAAAGAGCTGTCCAAGGATGTCAGGTACAAGATACTAGACCTACTCAAGGCTGGAATAGAATACAAGACCATCACAAAGCACCTTGGTTAAAAGGTGACAACAGTTGGTGCGATTATTCGCAAATGGAAGAAACACAAAATAGCTATCAGTCTCCCTTGGTCTGGTGCTCCATGCAAGATCTCACCTCGTGGAGTTTCAATAATCATGAGAACGGTGAGGAATCAGCCCAGAACTACACGGGAGGATCTTGTAAATGATTTCAAGGCAGCTGAGACCATAGTCACCAAGAAAACAGCTGGTAATACACCATGCCGTGAAGGACTGAAATCTTGCAGCGCCCGTAAGGTCTCCCTGCTAGACATGTGCATTCGTTTTAGTACGAATACAATGCGTTAAACAAAATCTCTATATTTACCTGTCACAGCACTCTGATTGGTTGTCCTGGAATTTGACTCATAACCCTCTGATTGGTTGAAAGGGGTTTGAAAGCAACCAGAGTGTTATTGTCAGGGTACCTGAGGCCTCTACCTCTAAGGGAGGTAGAGACTTGGTGGTTTATCCGTCCAGGCGAGCTGTTTCCTCCGTTCCTCGCGGTTCATCCAGTCACTTAAACACCGGCCGCGAGGAATCCACGTCCTTTTCTAGCAGGACGCTCAATACGTGACGTCATGACGCTATCACGAGCGACCTGTCACTCAAGTGTCCGATATCCAATCGGTACTTGTCAGAGGCGTGATTACCATCCAGGGCCAGGGTATTTAAGCTTACTTCTCACTTCAGCTCATTGCCCTGTCGTGGTTCTAGCTTGTCTAGTCACTCAGTGCTCTGGTATTCTAGTTTGCTCTATTGGTTTTGACTCGGCTCGTTGTACTTCTCTGCTTCTCTGTTATCCCTTGACCCGGCTTGTCTCTCGCTTATCTGTCTTCTCGTTCCCTCGACCTCGGCTTGTCTCTGACTATTCTTTATTACTCTCGGTACGTTAGTCCGGCCATTCTAAGGCCCGGTATACGTACCTTTCCACTCTTTGTACTCTGCGTGTTGGATCCCTGTCCCGATCCTGACATTACGACAGGGCCAATGGATCCTGCAGGTACAAACAGTCAGCTTGGTTCTTCGGATCCCAGGTTTGACGCCATGGAGCATAGGATGGATCAGATGGCTTTGGCACTACAGGCACTTTTGTCTCGTGCTAGTAATCCACCTGAGGAGACACGTACTCCTTCTATTTCTCCTGCAGTCTCAGGTCTAGAGGTAGCCACTGTAGGTGCTTCTTCCCGTATTACCCCACCAGTACGTTATGGCGGGTCACCGGAGAAGTGTCGTGGCTTTCTAAACCAGATTAGCATCCATTTCGAATTACAACCCCGCTCTTATCCTACAGATAGAGCGAAGGTTGGATTTATTATTACTCTACTCATTGAAAAAGCTTTGAGATGGGCCAATCCTTTATGGGAGAATGATAATCCACTAGTCTATAATTATAATGCCTTTGTAGCTGCGTTTAGAAGAACTTTTGACCCTCCTGGTAGAAAGGTCAATGCAGCTAGATTACTGTTGCGCCTTAGACAGGACAATCGAACACTTGTGGATTATTCACTAGAGTTCAGGTCCTTGGCGGCAGAAATTAAGTGGAACGAACAGGCTTATATAGATGTGTTTCTGAATGGGTTATCAGATGTAATTCTTGACGAGGTTGCTACTAGAGAACTCCCTGAAAATTTGGAGGATTTAATTTCTTTTATATCTCGTATTGATGAACGCTTAAGAGAGAGGCAGAACACTCGAGATAGGACCCGTAGACCCTCCTTTAAACTAGCGCCTACCTTTCAAATTTCTGAGTTCGAGGACTCACGTATTCCTGAACCTATGCAGATAGGCAGTACTCATCTCACAGAGAGGGAGAGACAGTACAGGAGAAGGGAGGGTTTATGTATGTATTGTGGAGTCAGGGGTCATTTACGCCTAAATTGTCCCAATCGTTCGGGAAACGCTCGCACCTAAGTTCCTCTAGAGGACAGGCCTTGGGTGTTTCTACTTTGTCCTCTATTCACAACTACAAAGAGCTCAGGCTTCTGTTACCCGTTTCTTTAAAGTGGGAGAAGGGAGTAGTTAAGACTATGGCACTAATCGATTCTGGAGCTGCTGAGAGCTTTATAGATCAGGGTTTTGCTGCCAAGCATGCTATTCCATCCCAGTTAAAAGAGACACCACTGGCCGTTGAGGCCATCGATGGTAGACCGTTACTTGAGCCTGTTATTTTCCATGAGACCATACCGATTAACTTAACTGTTGGCATCCTACATAGAGAAGACATATCCTTACTGCTCATTTCTTCTCCGTCTATTCCCATAGTTCTGGGGTACTCCTGGTTGAGGAGACATAACCCTATTATTAATTGGGAGTCAGGGGAGATAGTTTCGTGGGGACAGAATTGTCAAGAGAAATGCTTGCGGAAAGTCTCACCTCTCGGCTTAACCAATACTTCGGCTAACTCTGACAATCCTACAGAGACACAAATTCCGTCTCAGTATCTAGATTTAAAGGCTGTATTTGACAAAAAGAAAGCCGATACCTTACCCCCACACAGGTCCTTTGATTGCAAAATTAACCTACTCCCTGGTACCATGCCGCCCAGAGGTCATGTATACCCGTTATCTACGAAAGAGAACTCAGTTCTAGAGGAGTATATTCACGAAAATTTAGACAAGGGATTCATTAGAAGGTCCTCCTCCCCTGCCGGGGCTGGATTTTTTTTTGTTAAAAAGAAGGATGGTTCTTTGAGACCTTGTATTGATTATCGAGGCCTAAATAAGATAACCATTAAAAATGCCTACCCGATCCCCTTGATTACCGAACTCTTCGATCGTTTGAAGGGCTCTACAATTTTCACCAAGTTAGACCTCAGAGGGGCATATAACTTGGTGAGAATCCAGCAGGGACATGAGTGGATGACGGCATTCAATACTCGATATGGTCACTATGAATATACTGTTATGCCTTTTGGGTTATGCAATGCACCAGCTGTATTCCAGGATCTGATAAATGAGGTTCTTAGGGAATTTCAGCAAGATTGCGTCATTGTATACCTAGATGATATACTCATTCATTCTAGTGACATTGAGATTCATCACAAGCAAGTCAGGAGGGTTTTGCACAAGCTCCTCCAGCATGGCTTGTACTGCAAGTTGGAGAAATGTAGCTTTGATCAAACCCAGGTAACCTTTCTCGGCTATGTGATCTCTGGGGAGGGATTTAAGATGGATCCGGATAAGCTCCAATCCATCCTAGAGTGGCCTTTACCCAAAGGTCTTAAAGCCGTACAGAGATTTATTGGTTTTTCTAATTATTATAGGCGCTTTATTAAGGGCTATTCTTCCATTATCGCACCTATCACTAACATGACCAAACAGGGGGCTGATACTAAGAATTGGACTACTGAAGCTCTCCTGGCGTTCAAAACTCTCAAGGAGCTTTTCGCTTCCGCTCCAATTTTAGTTCACCCCGACACTTCTCTGCCTTTTTTACTTGAGGTAGACGCATCTGAGACTGGTTTAGGTGCTGTCCTATCTCAAAGGTTGGGTGTTGATAAACCATTACATCCATGTGGATTTTTCTCTAAAAAATTGACCGGTACTGAGAGCAGGTATGACATTGGTGACAGAGAATTACTAGCGGTTATCAAGGCTTTGAAAGAGTGGAGACATTTATTGGAAGGTACTTTACATCCTGTTACCATTCTGACAGACCACAAAAACTTGTCTTATATCGGAGAGGCCAAGCGTCTGTCCTCCAGGCAGGCTCGTTGGTCGTTGTTTCTTACCCATTTCAATTACGTTCTGACTTACAGACCTGGGTCAAAGAATTCTAAAGCCGATGCGCTATCTCGCCAATATGAGCCCTCTGCCTCAGTTGAACCACTGTTGTCCTCCATTGTACCCAAATGCAATATTATTGCTAATACCAGTCTCAAAATTCATTCTCCGCTACTTGACCAGATCTTGAAGTCACAACATCTAGCTCCCGGAAACACTCCTGAGGGAAGAAACTTTGTTCCTCCTGAACTTCAACTGGAGCTCTTACAATGCTTTCACGAAAGTAAAATAGCTGGTCATCCTGGTATTCGCAAGACATACTCTCTGATATCCAAGGATTTCTGGTGGCCTTCACTTCGAAAAGATATTGAGGAGTTCGTCGCAGCTTGTGAGACTTGTGCCAAGACTAAACTACCTCATGCATCTCCATGTGGCCTGTTACACCCCTTGGACATTCCTGAGAAACCTTGGTCCTGTTTGTCCATAGACTTTATCGTTGATTTGCCTGCTTCCAAGAGACAGACTGTTATTCTCACGGTGGTGGATAGATTTACTAAGATGGCCCATTTCGTGCCATTACCTAAACTTCCGACTTCTCCTGAATTGGCGGAGATCTTTGCGAGAGAGGTTTTTCGCCTACATGGGATTCCTTCGGAGATTGTTTCTGATAGAGGTTCTCAATTTGTCTCACGTTTCTGGAGATCCTTTTGTTCTCAAATGGGCATCAAATTGAACTTCTCCTCTGCCTATCACCCTCAGTCTAACGGAGCTGCTGAACGTACTAATCAAAAGATCGAACAGTATCTGCGTTGCTTTGTTTCCGAACACCAGGACGATTGGGTCGGTCTGATTCCTTGGGCGGAGTTCGCACACAATAACCTTGTTTGCGATTCAACTCGCTCTAGCCCTTTCTTCATGAACTATGGCTTTCATCCTTCGATTTTTCCTTCGGTTTCCTCTTCTCAGGGGATACCGTCGGTTGATGATCATGTCGCCAACCTGAAGAAATTATGGGATCAGACTCGGCAAATTCTATTACATAATTCCTCGCTGTTCAAGAAACACGCTGACAAGCATAGAAGAGCGGCTCCTGTTTTTGTTCCTGGGGATAGGGTATGGTTGAGTACTAAGAATATTCGCCTAAAAGTTCCATCTATGAAATTTGCTCCTCGCTACATAGGCCCTTACAGGGTTCTCACTCGTATCAATCCGGTTGCGTATCGCCTTGCTCTGCCACCTGCCTTACGCATTCCTAACTCTTTTCATGTCTCCTTGTTGAAACCTCTTATTTGCAACAAATTCTCCTCTAAGGTCTCCTCACCTCGTCCTGTTCAGGTGGAGGGTCGGAAGGAGTACGAGGTCAGCTCCATCATTGACTCCAGAATTTCAAGGGGAAAATTGCAATATCTGGTCAACTGGAGGGGATATGGTCCTGAGGAGAGGAGTTGGGTACCTCAGGAGGACGTTCATGCTTCTCGCCTTCGCAGAGCATTTCACCTCCGCTTCCCATCTCGCCCCGGTTCATTCCGCCCGGTGGGCGTATCTGAGAGGGGGGGTACTGTCAGGGTACCTGAGGTCTCTACCTCTAAGGGAGGTAGAGACTTGGTGGTTTATCCGTCCAGGCGAGCTGTTTCCTCCGTTCCTCGCGGTTCATCCAGTCACTTAAACACCGGCCGCGAGGAATCCACGTCCTTTTCTAGCAGGACGCTCAATACGTGACGTCATGACGCTATCACGAGCGACCTGTCACTCAAGTGTCCGATATCCAATCGGTACTTGTCAGAGGCGTGATTACCATCCAGGGCCAGGGTATTTAAGCTTACTTCTCACTTCAGCTCATTGCCCTGTCGTGGTTCTAGCTTGTCTAGTCACTCAGTGCTCTGGTATTCTAGTTTGCTCTATTGGTTTTGACTCGGCTCGTTGTACTTCTCTGCTTCTCTGTTATCCCTTGACCCGGCTTGTCTCTCGCTTATCTGTCTTCTCGTTCCCTCGACCTCGGCTTGTCTCTGACTATTCTTTATTACTCTCGGTACGTTAGTCCGGCCATTCTAAGGCCCGGTATACGTACCTTTCCACTCTTTGTACTCTGCGTGTTGGATCCCTGTCCCGATCCTGACAGTTATAAGTCTAATTACACAGCATGGGCAAATTCCAAAGAACTTGCCCACCCTGTGTAAAATGTCTCAGAGCATTCTGATTGGTTGGATTCCAAGCCAACCAATCAGAGTGCTGTAACAGGTAAATGTAGAGACTTACCTGTTAGTCTCTTCATTTACTGACAGCGCTTTGAGCCTAATTACAGGGCATGAAAAGGCTTTATAAGCCTTTCCCCGCCCTGCGCCATGCCCGTGCAGGGTAAAGAAGGATTATTATTTTTTCTGCTTATTTATTTTTTTGCTGAGGGGTGAACGTAGGGTATTTCTATTGGGGGGGAGTGACTATGGGCTTGGGGACCCCTAGTCACTTTATTATTTGTGGTCCCCACACGCCTGTTATGGGTGGGGACCTTGGGGGGGGACATTAAGTCCCCCCATTATTTATTTATTTGTAGTCCCCACCCACCGGTCATGGGCAGGGGCCTGAGGGGGACATTAGGTGCCCCCCACTATTTAATTATGTAGGGTCCCCACGTGCTGCTCATGGGTGGGGGCCTGGGGGAGACATTAGGTCCCCCCCAGTATTTATTTATATGTGGTCCTCACCTGCCACTCATTGGTGAGTACCTGAGGGGGACATTAGGTCCCCCCATTATTTATTTATTTGTGGTCCCCACCCGCTGCTCATATGTGGGGACCAGGGGGGACATTAGGTATCCCCCATTATTTATTTATTTGTGGTCCCCACCCACTGCTCATGGGTGGTAAGTGGGGGACATTAGGTCCCCCCTTTAATTCACTAGGGTCTCCATCAACCGCTCATGGGAGGGGACCTGGGGGGGATATTAGGTGTCCCCCCATTATTTATTTAATTAAGATCCCCACCCTCTGCTCATGTGTGGGGACCCTCGGGGGGACATTAGGTTCCCCCCATTATTTATTTAATTAAGGTCCCAACCAGATGGTCATGGTGGAGGCCTGGGGGGGACACTTGGTCTCCCCGTTTATATTAATAGCTCCCACCCGCGGGTCAGCACCTTCGTCAAGGCATAAAAAAAAATAAAAAATAAAAAATGCCTCAGACGAAGGCGCTGTAGCAGTGCCGAAACGCGCGTCAGGCTTCTATTTAGATTTTATATCACTGCACAAGTTTGTCTATTCACTTTAATTATGGTGGGAGGTTTGTTGTGGGTAATTTTGTGAGATGTCATTCTCGCACGTCTGAACCTCTTTACAAAACCAGCGTTTAGTCAGCAAGGGACACTAGAGTCCTTCTAGCCCTGCAACTATTTAGATTGCTACAGATGGTATAGAAGCAGTGTATCATAGACAGTGGGATACATTTTGTCCATCCAGATACAGTATATATGTTGAGCGGTTTTGAGCATTTAACTACCTAGGCTAAGCACTTATTATAACAGCACATTATAGGAATTGCAGCTGTTTCAAGGTTCAACAACTAGGGAGACTAGTTGTTGGGTCAGATCTATAGCTACAGTTATTCTCAAGACTGTTTTATACAAGACTCTGTAGCGAGTTAGGTCACTGGCTCTACTATATATATGCTCTATACAGATGTATACCTTATATAGTCTATCATTAACGTTTCATACTGTATCTAGCTATATAGGACTAACTGGTATGGTGGTTGCAACGCCTTAAGGCTCTAACAGATATATGCTGTCAGCGTGCTGTCAATTACTTGTATGGGCGGCATCCCTTCATATATAACACTTTCATTCTGCATTTAGCAGTAGAGGACTAGCTGGTATAGTGGTTGTAACACCCTAAAACCCTAGCAGTTGTACGCTGTCAGCGTGTTACCAAATGCTTTCATGGGCACCATCTCTTCCTATATGGTTCAGTTTTAATCTATTTTCTCCTATGTCTATTATTTATTTTTTATTTTATCTATCCAAATAAAAGTTAATTTTTAGTACATACAAGTCTAGGGGGGGACTTCCTTTTTTGCTGCCTGGGCTTTTGCCACGAGGCTACCTTTTCTACATACAGACACATACATACATACTGACATACAGACATATTGACATACAGACATACTGATATATACATACATACATACACCTACATAAACCTGCAGCTAATTTTTCAGCCACCCTCCTGTTTCTTACCTTTTCTTTGCGGGTGGCTGGGGCTGATGGGAGTCGGCATCGCTCTCCCTCTTCACTGGTCGTCACTTCCTCCCAGCAGTAATTGCAGCTGACATTTTTAAAGGGACCCAGTTGCCCTATTATACAGCTGCAGTGCTGACGGGGTCCCTTTAGATATATGCCCATCAGGTGGCCCGTGGTGCATGGGCCACCCAGTGGGAACACCATCAGCGTATGGGCCCCAGTGCAGCTGCACCGGCGGCAGTTCTGCCACTACACATGGGGCCCCCAGGGCCACCGGGCCCGTGACAACTGTCATGGATGTCACTCCCTGATGAAGTCCCTGCCCCCACTCATCATGCCACAAGTAAACTAAATTCATAACTGATATGGAAACTTTTTCTAGTTCGATTGTTTAAGGTGATAATTAGACTTTTAGTTCACAGAATTCACAACAGTTCACTCCTTGAATAACCATGTCTATGAATTAAAAAACAACCATTCAGAAGAAATTATAGATATTCAGTACAGATCTTTAACCTAATATAGTAGTAAAACATATGACTTTGAAGATTTACCACTGTTTTTTTTTTTAATTATTATTATTTACCAATTTTTGTTCATTCCTTAGTAACACTAGGCTTAATAAAATTATTATTAATATAGTGTTGCATAGTGTAAAAAAATAAAACTCAATTTAAAACATCCTATGACCATATTTTATTAAAAAGCGTATTTTAGTTTATTTGGAGGAGAATTTCAAAGCGTTCCTTTTCTATGATTTTATTTTTCTGGCTGGCTTCCCACTAGATATTCCTTGTGACTTTTTCATTATTATTTGTTTTGTATAGTGTATTATGCTTATAATATTTACATCCTACATCTTTTTTTGCACTAGAAATGTATTGTATTTTCTAGCATTCTGTTGCATAATTTTTATTTTGGCATACAAATAGAGGCAGACTACCCACAGAATATTCAAAATGTATTCTTAGTGAGATGCAGATATGGAGGAGCACAATTCTGACAAAATTTACCAAGAAGAAAGGAGTCACTTTTCAGCTTACTTTTAATATAGTTTTAACCTCTAAAAATACACTTTGGAGAAGCAACAGAACTTGTTGACACCCAAGATCTAGAAAGGAAGTTTAGAAATGTTCCACCACAAGACCGAGGGATTTGAGCCATCTACCTTTACTAGAAAATATTGAGAGAAAGTTTTTAAAAGTTTTTAAGTCAATAATGGTTATGTTTTAAGCTTAACCACCTTCTCTCAATCTACACTTTGGAGAAGACTATGATAAATCTTTTTAATTTAATGAATTTATTATCACAGAATAATGAATGCATTAAAAATCAAAGAAAAACAAAGAAATGAAAAGAAAAGAAACAATGCGGAAGAGAAGTAATCACAACCAGTAAACCAAGAAACAAAGAAAACATGTTATCAATGTGGTTTATGCAATTCATTCTAATATCTGCCCGAAGGGAAAGAACATTCAATTGTTAAGCATGGGTAAGGTACCAGTGCCAGAATATAATGTTCCTCTTGCAAAATATGGGAAATTTTATGGTCCTTATTTGGAATAAAATGATCGTTAACATATACAGATCCATTGTTTTCATTCATTATCACTCACTCTAAGACAAATTCCAAAGTTTTGTATCAGTATTATCATTGGCTTTGCATATTTTACAAGCTAAGACGTAAGGATGATTCTTATACAAAGAATTTTGAAAAACCACGAAGATACTATTACTTACCTGATCAGCATTTTTAAAAAGACAGTAATGTTTTAATTTACTAGAAGTCTACTTAATATGCAAAATAACACATCTGAGACTCCGGTCTATTAGGAGGAATAAATTAGGCAATGAAATATTTTATCATTCCATACACTACTTTGCCAGCATTTTCTAGTTTCTTTTATTATGTGCAAGGCATGCTCCATAACGTACAAAGGCTGCCACTATCTGTGTAAAAAATATTCAGTGTGTAATGTATTATGGCAGAGTTTTTGATTGAACAAAGTTGTGCAGCCTGTCAAATCAATCAAAAAATGTTTAACAAGTATAGTTAATGTAGCAAGTTCAGTATCAATATATTACATAAACTTTAGGTTGACTGCTGTAACTTGACTATATTTCATAGGTCTTTAAACTAAAACATAGAACTTTGGCATGGATGATGTCACAGTTAGCAAGACAGATATTAAGAGAGAGAAAGAGATTGACATACAAAAGAGGAAAAGTTAGGATCAGTGGTGGGATTCAGTCGGTTCTCACTGGTTCATGCGAACCTGTTACTAAAATGTAACAAGTTTGCCAAACCAGTGATTAAAATGGCTGACTGTGGTGTTGGCCCTTGGTCCATGACCGAGGGCCAACACCAGGAGGGAGTCCAGCAGCTTGTCCTATATGCCGCCGGGTGCCGGGCTCCTCCGTAGTCCGCCAGAAACTCCCTGTCTGCAGCACTATGGAGTAGAGATCTCGCGATCATCGGCAAAACAAAGCGTTGTGTTTTGCCGGAGATCGCAAGACCCGGTGGAGCTGCAGACAGGGAGACTCTGGCAGACTGGTTACCTACCCCACTGGATCACCAGGGAATGGATAACATAAAAAAGGTATTTTACTAAGCTACTGTCTCCCCACATGCTACCAGCCCCCCCACATACTCTACCACCCCACCAGCTGTCACCATCCCTCACACTACCACCATCCTACACACTATCACCAATTCCCCCATTGTCACCACTTCCCACACTGTCACCACCACCCCCACCACCACCACCGTCACCATTCCCCACTGTCACCACTTCCTACACTGTCACTACCACCCTCAATGTCACCACCCCCTTACACTACTACCAGCACCACTGTCACCATCCCCCTGTCACCACCACCCCCACTGTCACCATCCCCACTTCCCACACTGTCACCACTTCCCACACTGTCACCACTAGCCCCACTGTCACCACCCCCCACTTCCCACACACTGTCACCATCCAAAACACAATGTCACCATCTCTCCCTCCACTGTCACCCACACTGTCACCACATCCCACACTGTCCCCTTTCCCCCACTGTCACCACCCACTCCCACTGTCACCACTTCCCCCACTCTCACCACCCCCATGTCACCACCTCCCCCACTGTCACCACTTCCCACATTTTCACCCCCACCCCCACTGTCACCCCTTCCCACACTGTCACCACCACCCTAACTGTCACCATCCCCTTACACTACTACCAGCACCACTGTCACCATGCCCCCACTGTCACCACTTCCCACATTGTCACCACCACTTCCACTGTCACCATCCCCACTTCCCACACTGTCACTACTTTCCACACTGTCACCACTACCCCCACTGTCACCACCCCCACTACTCACACTGTCAGCATCTAAAACACAATGCTACCATCTCTCCCTCCACTGTCACCACATCCCACACTGTCCCCTTTCCCCCACTGTCACCACTTCCACTCTGTCACCACCACCCCCACTGTCACCACCTTCCACACTCACCACCTTCCATATTGCCACCATCCCCACACTGTCACCCTCCCACACATACTGTCACCCTCCCACCCCCACTGTCACCATCCCCCCAATGTCACCACCAACCCCACTGTCACAACTTCCCACACTGTTAACACCACTGTCACCATCCCACACACACTGTCACCACTTCCCACACTGTCACCACCCCCACATCGTCCCCATCCCCATACTGTCACCCTCCCCTTACTGTCACCCTCCCAACTGTCACCTACACTTTCTCACCATCCCACAAACTATCCCCTTCACACACTATCACCCCACACACTGTCACCCTCCCACACATACACTGTCTAAACCCCTCACATTATAACTTCCCTCAACTTCACATCTTCCCACAATGTCACCTCTTCCAACACTGTCACCATCTCCCTACACTGTCAGTACCCCTCACACTGCCACCATTCACACACACTACCACCCTCCCACTGTCAGATGCCCTCATGCTACTACAACCCCCACTTTCACCACCTACCACACTGTCACCATCACCCCACACTCACCACCTTCCATATTGTCACCATCCCCCCACACCGTCACCATCCCACACACTGTCACCATCCCACACACACTGTTACCATCCCACATACTATCACCCCCACGCAAATTATCCATACCACACGCTGTCCCCCAAATTATCCATTCCACACACTGTCACCACCCCCTGACACTGTCTGTCACCATTCCCATACACTGTCACACTCCCACACACACTCTCTCACCCTCACTGGAGGCAGAGAGATGGCACAGAAAGGCTAAAGGCAGGTACATGGCACAGAGAGGCCGGTGGCAGAGAGATGGCACAGAGATGATGGTGGCAGATAAATGGCACAGGAAGGCTAACGGCAGAGAGATGGCACAAAGAGACAAAGGGCAGTGGCTGGGGGCAGGGAGATGTCACATAGAATAAGAAAAAAAGGGGAGGGTGCAAATCCCCCCTAGTGAGGGCGCTAATCAATACTGACAAGTACGTGAATATGTTAAAGTATCAAAATTTATTTACATAGAAAGAATAAAATGAAATACTGGACAATAAAAGACCAGATAACCAACACCAAACCACTGGGCTAACAAATACAAAGATGAAACAAACAACCCTTGGTCGCGACTCCTAGGGCTGAATATACTTGCGGCTCCTAATACAATAGTGGTGATGAAGTCTCTGGACTGCAATGTGAAAGCTCAACGCGTTTCGTCCTGTGTTTTTCGGGACTTCCTCAGGAGTTGTAGATGCTGTAATATCTTCTCCGAATCGTTCTATTCTTATACCTTCTGAATCTTCAATCTTCGCGCTAAAAACTGGCGTAGCGCATGCGCATACCGACATAGAGTTCCATGTAGCTACGGGTACCTCTAAGGACCAGTAGCTATCAGGAAGTAGTCGGTGCGCATGCGTGGTCAGTTCAAAGCGCACAAAACTTTATCGGCACTGAGTGTAGACACTACACAGCACGATCTGAGCTGTAAGTGACCGAAGCTCATTACATACATGCCCATAACGGTTGAAAAAACCTTGAATTATACCACAAATGTAACAAGTATATATGGACATTAAAAAGTTAATGAAATCTACGAAAAAATATTGAATTAAAACATTCTAAAAAAATGTTTTAATGATAATGTTGTATTATTATTATTATTATTATTATTGCCATTTATATAGCGCCAACAGATTCCGTAGCGCTTTACAATATTTTGAGAGGGGGGGGATGTAACAATAAATAAGACAATTACAAGAAAACTTACAGGAATAATAGGTTGAAGAGGACCCTGCTCAAATGAGCTTACAGTCTATAGGAGGTGGGGTATTAGAAACATTAGGATAGGAAATATCAAGTAGGAGTGAGCAGAGCTGGAGGAGAGAGCAAAGCACTATCCCATAGGAGAGCAAGAGACAGGTATGTAAGGGAGAGATTACTCTGGGAGGCCATACGCTTTCCTGAAGAGATGGGATTTAAGGCCCTTCTTAAATGATTGAAGACTAGGGGAGAGTCTGATGGCTATGTGTTGTATATTTGTGGTAATCCTTACAATCTAGACATATATTTTATACCCCTTCCTAGCATTGCTGATAAGGATGACTCAATACAAAGTATAACTATCTGGGTGCATTCCATCTTTGTATATAACCAAAAATGATAATAATAATAAGAAGAATAATGATGGTAATCTTACAATCTAGATATAGGGATTGTGTACCCCTTCTTGTTATTGCTGATAAAAATAATTCCATACAGAGTGTATTTTTCAAGATACATTCCATCTTTATATATGATCAATAAGATAATATAATAAAAATAATAATAATAACAACAATAGAATAATAATAAAATAATGAACAATCGCAAACTCCATATTAATATTGTTCATATGTGTACTATATAAAAAAGTAAATGAGGCGAAGTAGATTAGATAACATAAAAGAATGAAAAAATAAAATAAAAATAAAAATAAAAAGGAAGATAAAAATAAAAATAAAAATAAATATAAAAATGTAAATAAAGATAAAAATAAAAATAAAAAATAACAAAAGATGGCACATAGAGGCTGGTGGCAGAGAGATGACAGTGATGCTAAGGGCAGAGAGATAGCACACAGAGGATGGTGCAGAGTGATGGCACTGGCAGGTTGTTTGGGGGCACATGGCACAAGCAGACGTTGCTCATTGGCATAATATACAAAGTTTAAGAATTTACTGTCTTTGACAATATATTTAGGATTTATGCATTTACTGCTCATTTGCATGATATGCAAGGTTTATGTATTTATTGCAATGATAGAATTACCCTGCCACCCATGTGTTTTTGCCATCCAGGGAATATATGTGTGACTGTGTCGATATGCTTGTGTGTGCGCGCATGACTTGGAAGTGGGGAGGGGGAGGGTTAGAGTCTTGGTCCTAGGCAGCACAATGTCTTGAGCTGAGCCTGTAGAGTTGGAAACATATGAAAAATCTGAACTGGTTAAAAAAAAAAAAATGTAATCCCACTACTGGTTAGGATGATTGGTGGATTGCATTAAGTATATAGCATGCAATACTCATTTTCACATATCGAGAACATACATCCAGTCACATTTACATGACAATTAAAGGGACACTATATGTACTGCCACTGTCCCTTTACCCTGCAATGAAAAACATTGCCATATCAGAGAAACGGCAATACTTATATTGCAGGGTTAAGACTACCTCTAATGGGTGTCTACCAAACAGCAACTAGAATGCATCTTACTGTTTGACAGAGCTTAACTCCATGAAACGACATTGGATGTCCACATACTTTGCATGAGAGCACCCAGTGTTGTGCAAAACCCCATAGGAAAGCTTTGATTCAATGCTTTCCTATGGGGAAGACCTAATGCATATGCGCATTACGGTCCCCCTTGATGACATGAGAAAAGAAGTAAGTGTTTTAAAATGTGTTTAACAGGTGGGGAGGACAGGGGCAGATGGACAATATTGTGGTAGAAATACAGCTTTGTATACCTAATCCTATAGTGTTCCGTTAACGGGTTAATCCATGTATCATGATCAAGTGTCGGGCAAATCTTCCCACCGGTTCCTCACTGTTTAGCATACATTCCCCCAATCACTGCTTGGTGAGTGAGAGCATGGTGAAGGTATATTACCACACTTGTACTAATGTGGAGGTCATATTGACCGCCATAGACTTTTATATTTTGTTTTACTTGCTTTATGTGGTAAATGGCTAGCCAGCACTGATTAACCTTTGTTCCGCCAAAAGGGGTCAGGTTCAGATCATTTTTTATTTTTCAAAAAAAAAATCAGCTGAACCAATCAGGTATATTGCTGAATGTCAGAAAATTTAGTTTAGAAGATTGAAAAATCTCACCGTGCACAAGTCTAATCTAGACACAAACACACATAATCTTTAAGACTGTATTGTGTTTTAATTACCTACGATTAATCATAGATTCAGTATTTATTGTTTATAATTAACATTATAACATGTGGTCTGTATGAAAAGAACTGTAACATTTATAGGAAGAGAACTCTACCCTTCGTAACATTATGATAGGCCTATTAATGACTGAGCAGTCATTGACTGCTTATGTTTTTATTTTTTTTACCACCCATCTATCAGGCATTGCTGGGGCAATTAGAGAGTAACTACGGGTAGGTTCCTACTTGTTTCATAGTCAAATGAAAAAAGAGAAGGCACGCTATAAAAAAAATAAACATATCAAATACCTAATGGTCCTGAGCAGCACAACTCCAAATTACGATAGAAAAAGAAAAATGACTGGGCGCAGATTAATTCGATGTACAATGACACCGACAACAAATATTTATAATGTACTCACATGTTTCTCATTTGTACAGAGGAACGCTTAGACACTATGCAGTGACCTTCTTGTTTTATAGGCCCCTTATGATGATATGGTTTCAAAGGCATCGTTTTATTTTATTATTTTTTGTCCTTTTCAATGCATTACCTCTAAAATGCTATTAAAATGGGGGTTTCAAATTTAGTCTTTAACGTCTCTTTAAATAGTCTTAAAGGCCGACTTCTCTATATCTCAGGTATTTACACAGGGTCCACAGTTCCTTAGTGTCACAGTATATTAAAGTGCAGGAATTGTTTGTTTTTCTTTTTTAAATCAAGATTCAGATCATAGTTCAAAAGTCAATAGTCTTCTGTCAAATGTATGATTACATATGAATTCTCCAAAGAGAGACTCACTTCGAAACATTGTACACAGGGAATTAAATTTGCATATAATTTGCTTAACACACATGTTTACACGACCTTTAGAAATATAGTAAGACAGGTTTCATTGGGAGCTTAAGACAACACAATGTAGAGATGACTAAGTCACGACATTAAATTACTTGGGGATACAGAATAGCATTGAGAGGTCATTTTTTTCTTCTACCTGTCTAATTTTAAATGCCACATGCAATTTATATGAAATTCTATATCGCAAAAAGCTTTTTTGGTCTATAACATATTTTTAAGAACACCAATCAATTAGAAAATGCAAGGAGACTGTATGTGCTAATTTGTTATTTATCTGTTGATTGTTAACTTAACTAATAAAAATAAATTTCAAAAACACAGAATAATATGATCAGTTTAGATATAAACATAAACATGCAATTATATGATCCGTCAAGTTATAAAACTGCACCAATAGTGAAATAATATTTATGTGCGTATGATGTTTCCACCTTTGCTTATTTTAAACATATACACAAGACTCGGGGTAACAACTTGCGCTTGCAGGTTTGTTGATACAGATATGTCATTTACTTCAGGTCATTACTGGATCAAAATCTGCCACAATTTACAAATGCAGATCAAATTACATATTGTTGCGTATAAATTGTTCAGAAAGTCAGGAGCTCTGCTGAAATCAAGAAGCTGTTTATTTAATGGTAAAGTTGGAACTTATTTGCCAGCTGCTGGTTACAGATACGTGGTAGAGAGTACCTCATAAAAACAGAAGTGAGTGTGAATTGTTGATACAGGTTATTTCTTCTTTAAATATGATGTGACAAAACTACTCACTTTGGTTCTCAAACTTTATTTTTCTTCGTTCGGTAGATACACCGACCACCCCCTGGCTCATTAAGTTCAAACAAAACCACAGGAATTAGTGCTCTCCCTGTGTGGTCGCTGATCGTATAACCGAACAACACATGCTGGAGAAAATGACGGCCATTTTGTCGCATGAAAAGAGGCAGCAGGACTCGGTCGTCAAGTGTCTGGAACTCCAAGTTGGACACTCGACCCCGCGAACACCGGTCAACTCTTTTCACGGACAAGCCAAGAGAGCGCTGTTTGGTAGGTTTGTTCCCACAAACAAGGTGAACAAACGCTACCTATGAGCCAGGGGAACTGTTCGTTGTTTTGTTCAGTTTGGAACTCCCGGAATTGACCAACCGCTACCACAGAAACTATGGAACTGTTTTGGGCAGGCACCTCATGAGTGGTCGGTCAAAACTTTACCCCGATGGCGATTCGGCTGTGTTCGTGGGATCTGAACGCTATTTGGACAACTTGGGTGCTTACATTCAGGCTATCTGGGCATATGACATTTATGGGGGTTCCTATATGTTTTATGTGTATTATTATGTATTTTCAATATTTTTTATTTTATGCAGTCATGGTGACTCATATTTTCGTGGGCGTGTTGGGGGAGTTTTTATGAGCGTGTACACTGTACTCTGGAATTGCATAAAAGCCAGCCATCTGGCCAGAATAAAATATTCTTGTTATACCCTTCATCTAGTCTAGTCGGATGTTTATGTATGTGACTGACAAACCGCTGGATTTATTTTCATGCTGTGCTTTGATTCTTGAGAACGTGTGAATCAGTGCCCCGAAATGCAAGCTATAATCACTGAGTGCCTAGCAGTTCGGGAGGAACCGAACGAATGGGTATACAAAATACCAACATTCGTTACATATGACAGAAAGGAGCACTGGTGACTGTTTTACTGCATGAGGTGAGTGGCTACTGAGCCACCTCCATCACTTCACTATCGTTCTCGGGTCCTCCTCATTCGGCGCTGAGCAGCCACTAGCATACTACGCTGCCCAGCGCTGCTATGTAACACCAGCTTTCAAGCAATAACCAAAGATTGTTACATGAGAGGGGATGCTGGTATCTGCACGGCTCTTCTGCTCCCCCTAGACACCAGGAATATGAATGCACCCTGGACACTCCTCATAGTTATATAGGTATGCTCCAGCAGGATAGTAATTATCTGTGTAAGTAAATAGGTTTTTGTGTGTTTATGTAAATAAATTGTGACTATTTGTAAGATGGTGTGACAGGGTGTGTGTGACAGTGTGTATCAATAAGAGTGTGTATCAGTGGCTAAGTGTTTGTGTAAGTGACATTATGTGCGTGTGTATGTCGGTGAGAGTGTTTGTGAGTGTGTCAGATTGAATGTGTGTGTAAGTAACATTGTGTGCATGTCAGTAAGAGTGTGATGTTTACTTTACCCAAATCCTCCTCTTCCCTCATGCATTGAACACATTATTTATCACAGAGATAAATGATGTATTCATTGTAAAATATTTAGATATAAACTCACCACCAGCACCACCATGTCCCCAGCTTTGTAAGTGTTAAGGTTCTGTAACACCCACATCCTGTCCACCCACAGTCTGATTTTACTTACCTTGCCTGGGGACACTTACCCCAGTATGAAAACCCTCCATCATGACTCCAACACACTGGCTTCATTGTCAGGATGCGAGAGTCTGAGCCTATACGTCCAAACCAGCGCTAGAAGAAAAGCTCATGCACAGTGTTTGCTCTGCTTGAAAAGTAGGATGACTACAAGTGGGGAGTCTCTCCTGCTCTTCCTGTAACTTAATTCTTCAGCACAGGAGTCTATACCGAAGAATTGATTGACAGTTAAGAGAAAGACCTCCTTTTAAATAGGTTTTTAATCCAATCTATACATTTTGCTAGCAATCCTGCTTATGATTATACACTTACCTATTTAACCCCTTAAGGACACATGACATGTGTGACATGTCATGATTCCCTTTTATTCCAGAAGTTTGGTCCTTAAGGGGTTAAGGAACACCCCTTACCTGGCTCGACACCGTTCGAGGTCAGCGTTTGCATGACCATCCCACCACTCCACATTTTCAACACTTTCTTTTTCCTTTTCCTTTCCTCTTTTCTTACCCCTTGGTGGGCCCTCTTTATTTACAGGCCTACCGTATTGTCGGCCCCGGCACACCATAACCGACTTGCTCTTTTATACTATCCTACGCTTATACTGGAACTTACTACTTATGGCTATGTGCCCCTAACAAATTATATACATATATATATATATATATATATATATATATATATATATATATATATATATATATATACATATATATATATACATATATATATATACATATACATATATACATATATACATATATACATATATATATATATATATATATATATATATATATATATATATATATATATACACATACACACACACCAGTATATCACTGTTTTTTATGTAATATGACTAAAATATTTACAAAATATTTACTTTGTGAACATTTAGTATTTATAATAAAAATAATTAGTGTTGTGGACATGGCATATTGATAAAGATATAGAACTTTAAAAGAATAGTACTATTTAGAATAACATTGCTAGCAATTGCCCAAGTACAATGAATCAATTAAATATATTCCTTAAAAAATGGCATCCTATCTTTTCTTTCACGACAAGTGCACATTAATTCAAAGAGACACTTCAAGCTGGAGATGACCTCCTTTTTATTGTATTAAGTATTAAGGTGCATGACAAATCATTAACAACAAATTTAAATGATAAATAAAGATAAACATTTCAGCTAAAGAAGAGCCTTATAGAGGAAGGAATATAGTACGACTGTAAATCCAATAAAAGAATCCACAACGAACCCAATGTCCTCTTTTCCTGTGCGTCATGTCTCATATGTTGCAAAAGTCCAATCACACCCATATAGTTACAGAGGCTGAAATGAGACGTGTCCATTAACCTCAGCCTCTCTCACATCTTTTTTTGGTGTTAATCCAAAAGAAGGGAAAAAAAACACTTTGACGTGCTTCCAATTTTGCAAAAAAATAGGAAACAATTCCATCTTGAACCCAGAATGGCAGTCTGATTTATCCTTGGGTCAAGAAGCTATTGTCACCATATAAGAGCCATTACCAATAAATAATTATCATGCACTAAGCATGGACCCCATGTGACGGACCCTCCGTCAATCGATGCTCCTAGTGCTTACCAAGGACCATCAGCACCACACCAGACACCATTAGCACTGGAGATCCCATGAACCGCCACAGCCTGGCTGGGAACTTGCCGTCCTCTACCCACCCTGGACCTACGACAAGACTCCAGGTTCCAGTGGGTGAACCTCTCCTCCAAGAGAGAGTAGCACAAACAAGTTCTTGCAATAGCTTAGTGATTATAGCGCAGGGGAGTATACAGAGTATAGCAATCCCCTAGTGTAGATGCAATCTTTTTCTCCACATATGAGATGAGGATCTATGTTGAGGGTAAAACAGGAACTCAGCAGATCTGAGGGTTTACTGTCTTTTATACAGTTTTCCCCACAAGGTTACCACCCAGGTGGACCTTGTGGAGCACAGGACACAAAGTCACAAAACCAATAAAAACAGTATTGTACAGTTAGACACTCCCAGATATTGAACACAAACCCTCCCCTCTGCTTGTGATACAATTAACAAAAACAATGGGCTAACTCAATTAATTCTAAACAGAAAAAAACATAAATTTTTACAAACTCCAAAAAGAACCCCATAATACAACATATCCCCACATGTTTGAATCTGTTCCAGTTAAAAGTCCAAGGGGCAGAAACAGTACTTTTGAACATGGGTCATCACAGGGCCCATATACCCAGGCTAGGAGGCTGGCAAACAGGCCCCTCCAAAACCCAGTGGCGAGGTTACTTTCGCCACACCCCACTTTTATTCGTTTTAGTTATTATTTAGGTGTTTGTCTTTAGGTGTTTGTCTTTTTTTTATTCCAACCTCAGTTTTCCTAAGAACCAACTTTGCTTACAGTTTTTTTGTACATTCATGCTTAACATGCCTCAACAGCAGTCGTCAAGCAAATCAAAAAACAAATTACAAAGCTTTTGTGTTGAATTACATATAGGTAAAACATGCACGTTTGTTGAGTATAGTAATCAGAATACATAGTTACATAGTTACATAGTTAGATAGCTGAAAAGAGACTTGCGTCCATCAAGTTCAGCCTTCCTCACACCTGTTTTTTGCTGTTGATCCAAAAGAAAAGAAAAAAAAAAAAAAAAAAAAAAAAGAAAAAAACCCAGTTTGAAGCACAATTTTGCAACAAGCTAGGACAAAAAATTCCTTCTTGACCCCAGAATGGCAGTCAGATTTATCCTTGAATCAAGCAGTTATTACCCTACATTGAAAGATTATATCCTTGAATATTCTGTCTTTGCAAGTATGCATCTAGTAGCTGTTTGAACATCTGTATGGACTCTGATAAAACCACTTCTTCAGGCAGAGAATTCCACATCCTGATTGTTCTTACATACGTCTGTCTAGATAGGGAGTGTAATATATGTTTGCTAGCAAATAAAACTTTCCAGACATTCAAGGTGCAATTTCCTAACACAGTTAGGAAAGAACACAAAGTGTGGTATAGGCTAGGTATAAAATAAGCAAAATTAGACAGATTATGGTATAAAATGCTACCGTTAACAAATTAGCTATAATGCCACTAGGTATCACCAATAAAATAAAGATCAAAAGAAACTGAATTGGAGTACACAATAACTCTGTGCAAGAAAGAAAAATAAATAATGAAAGGGCTGTGTCACATACAAGGGAGCGACTGAACAACTAAATAGAAAAATAAACAACAAGGGTATGTGAGCGCTTCAAATACAATATGACCACTAGAAATTATATACTCCAAAGCAGCAGCTGTTGAGTAAATACAAATGTGAATATACACAAAGTATGTATTAAACAAATATCAACAATGAAATAAATAAAATGTGGATACAATAATAATAAATGTATCACTACATAAATGTGTCCAAATCAGAATTCAAAGATACACAGTGTGGGGCCCCCAACACTAATGCAAAAATATGTATCAATAGAAAACCAAAAACTGTGCACATCAAAATTAAAAATGTCAAATATAAAAGAAATGATAATCAGGACGCAGACATATATAACATTCCTGGGGGAGGGAGCTCTTAAACCCGCCAAACAACCAGGTATAGGTTGAGGGTGCCGCTGTGAATAATCTCCCAGAGTTAAAAACTCTGGGAGTAAGTCAAAGCAACTTACCCTATTTACCCGACCTTCGTGTGAGGTTAGAGGAGCACGCCAACTCCCCACCACGAGACAGAATGTGTACGAGGATCTGAGCACAACAGCTGCCAAAAATCACTCCCGGACCGTAGATGAAACCGGGTTGTGAATGTAGAGGAGGTGGAAAGCAGATCGTCTATGCGTTTCGTCCCCTTTGGAGGACTTTCTAAAGACAAAGATCTGCTGTCCACAGACTGGGTATATATACCCTACAAATAAAGGAGTGGTCATACAAAAATTAAAATAACGATGAATTTATAAAAGGCGGATCGCCTAAGGAGTGCATTGAAATACAAACATAAAGTGCAATAATAAATATAAAACATTGTTTACATATATTTCTTATCTTTTTTAGGTTAAAAATACTCATATAATATAATTCTTTATATTTCTATACATATAAATATATACAAATATATATATATATATATATATATATATATATATATATATATATATATATATATAACCCTTCATATAAACCTAACAATAATCAAAGCTCAGAGGATTTTTGTAGGTAGGTAAGAAACATCACTACTAACACTTGATTAACTTGAGCCTCTCAAAGCGTCTCAAAGCATCTAATAATAATATGTACATCATTTTTATGTGCACAGTTTTTGGTTTTCTATTGATACACATTTTTGCATTAGTGTTGGGGGCCCCACACTGTGTATCTTTGAATTCTGATTTGGACACATTTATGTAGTGATACATTTTTTATTATTGTATCCACATTTTATTTATTTCATTGTTGATATTTGTTTAATAAATACTTTGTGTATATTCACATTTTTATTTACTCAACAGCTGCTGCTTTGGAGTATATAATTTCTAGTGGTCATATTGTATTTGGAGCGCTCACATACCCTTGTTGTTTAATAATGCCACTAGGTCACTAAATAGAGTTAAGCAAAGAGAAATATAGAAATCATTGCACTGCAAGCAGTATTAGCTGTGAATAAGCAGGGTCTCTTTTTCCAGGAATTCATCCAACGCTATACGTAGGCCATACTATACAGTCCATCTCCATTCTGGGTATACCGGGTAAAGTTGTCATTTGCCCATATGCTGTACTGTGAAAATACCTGGGCTTCATGCTTGTGAGCTGTAGAAAGTCTGCTGTACCAGGGTACGTCAACTCACAAAGCCCAGGCCTTAAGGGAGGTAATCGATGCTTGTACAAGGACCCTTCCTCTCCAGTTGTCCAAGGACCCTTCCTCTAAACATGCTCAGGAAGTCAGGGGACCCATCGGGTATTTGGGTGGCTGGTGGAAAGTACCTCCACATGCGTCCCCAGCCCAGAGTGAAATTGGTGATCCGACACAGCAGCTCGAGTTTCAGACTCTTTAGGCAAAGTAGTGGTGTTGGGTTGCCTATATATGGGCACCCAAAACTGGCAGAGCTTGTCAAATTGCGATTCAAAGAGTTCCCTCCGAGTCAGGCTAGGTGACCTCTCCTGGTATCCTGGGTGCTGTGATGCAGCAGCCATCTTGGAGACGTCATGCGGTTGTCTGTTCGGCAGAAGATTCTGCTGTTTCAGAAAGGTGAGTCTCCTCAGTGGGTATCAGGATACCCGAACCAGTCCAAAGGAGGTGGGGGTTGCAGGGCTTCAGGATAATATTTGTTTGAAGCATGCCCGGTATCGGGAAATTGCCAACCGCAAGATAAGCTGGGCCTCATAGTCGAACTACATGAGCGTTTAATTTACTGACACAAATTGAATATCCTCACGTTCCCAGTAGGTTCAAGGCAGTGCAGATGTCGAGTGACTCTGCGTCCAGTGTGGTTGCAAGCATTAAAAGTTTGTTGGAGCTATTCCAGAACACATCCTACCATCTTGCCCAGACCCTGCTTGTAGTTTTTTTAAGATCTGCCAGTCCTGTTGAATCAAGAACCAAGGCACTGCCATATTTACATTTCTCCCATGAAGCTCACTGGAACTCTCTTCCACTCCCCTCCACATTATTGGTGATTTAATTGTTATGCATGGTGCCCTAATCAATGTCCCAACCTCAGGAAGATTGCAATGTGCTTGTGCATTGCCATTGTGATCCTGCAAGACTCAACACTCTCGGAAGCAAGTAAAGTAATTGTTCCAATAGCAGAGTTGACAAATAACATAGAGCCCGCAAATTAGTCCCTACTTTTCCTTATGTATAGCTTTCTACAAAAAAAAGCCCAAAAAGAATAAAGCTGCCCAGGGGGACAAAAAGCAACATTATAAAGGATAAAAGAAGTGACAGAGCAGCTCTAAATGATATTGTGAAAAGACATGATTGTCTACTTTGTGCCAATTTCTAGGGTGTGGTTGGCACTTTAATTGCTGATCATTTTTCCAGTGTTTGCTGTGCCAAAACATTATGACAAAAAGTACTTATATACCATGTCAATAATTTCATTCTCATAATTCATAAATGTATGTCAAGAAAATCTAATACAGTTTATATTTATGTTTCAGTTAACCATGAGTAGGTTAAGCTGGAATGATTCAGCAGGTACATATCATAGGAAATACAACTGAGCCATTTTACCTCTTTAATACCTTAAGTCTTGATAATGTCTGGGTACCACACACCTGGCCTTGTTTTATTATTTTATTTTACTTATTTTGTTATGATAAATGTGTATATATCGCATTGCCATGCTATGTATTTTATTACAGAAAATGTTCATGTCCAGCAGTTTTTTCGACTTTGTTTCACCAATGAAAATAAAAAACATATTTATCTTTATATTCCCGAAGCCAAAATACATTTTGGAAGACAGCTGTAATATGTTCAAAATTAATAACACACCTCAGCATTTGAACTTCTAGCTCCAGTCTCCTTAACTCAGTTGTATGTATGAATGGCGTTGACTTCTAGATTCTAAGTTCAGCCAATGGAAACTGACATTCTCTACCGAGCGCCCTTCACTAGTCTAATTGCATATTACTAATTCTGAGATGCAATATGCAAATGTGTTTTAGTTTCACTATAAAACTGAGGGGTTGTACATGTGGGGTGGAGGCTGTATGTAGAGTTGCATATATGGCACTATTTTGCGAATGTTTGTTTACATTGTAGAAAGTGCATGCATATGAATAGAGGCTGTATGTGGATAGGAGCTATAGTTTGTTTGGGAGAGATAGAGGCAGCAGGGTATGTTTGGGGGGATGCCATCTCTATGGTGGGGGGTTAAGGGTTGTACAATATATTTGAGAGGGCTCGGGCTGTAGGGTGTGTTTAGGAGAAAGTAGGATGCAGGGCAATTTGGGATAATAATGAGATAGAAAGTATGGACTGGGTCTATAGGGTATATTTGGGTGAGAAATTGGGGCTGTTTGGCATGTGTGTAGGGGTGGGATAGGGATTGTAATAGATGTGTGCAGAGAAAATAGAGCTTCAGAGAAACTGCAGACAGCAGAGGTACAGGAGGTCACACAAGGTTATGAAGCGTATGTTAACTCCACATCGTCTCGTGGAATTCCTCCAAGTGCTTGCTGTTAAAATAGGACCTGCCTCTGTTGGTGCTCTTCCCAGTGCCAGCCCAAGACATTGTGCTGCCTGGGTCCAAGGATGAAATGCTGCTTTCCCCCCCAACATATATGCATCTGCAATGGTAGTGTGTATACGTGAGTGTGCTAGGGATGAAATGTGTATCTGTGTGTATGTTGGGGATGAAGTGTGTCTGTGTGTGTGCTGGGGTTGAAGTGTGTCTATGTGCTGGGAATGAAGTGTGTGTTTGTGTGTGTACATTGGGGATGTATTGTGTGTCTGTGCACTGCAGTGAATACACTTACCTATACACTGTGCCTGTGTATCTGCATATGTGTCAGTATGCTTATCAGTGTGTCTGTATCTGCATGTGTTTCAGTGTGTATGTATCTGCATGTGTGGCAATGTTTGTATCTGTGTATCTGTAAATCTGTATGCGTTGGTGTCTGTATCTGTATATCTACATGTGTATCAGTGTGTCTGTGCAACTGCATGTGTGTCAGTATGTGTATCAAACACTGACACATACAGACACACACACAGATGTACAGACACTGATATGCAGGTACAAATACTGCCACACATGCAGATATTATTATTATTATTATTATTATTATTACTACTGGTATTTATATAGCGCCAGCATATTCCGTAGTGCTTTACAATATTATCAAGGGAGATATTTAACAATAAATGAGATAATTACAAAACCTTACAGGAACAATGTGTTGAAGAGGGCCCTGCTCAAACAAGCTTACATTCTGTAACGGTGCTCCCTGTACCTCTGGCTGTGTACCTCCGCCAAGGACTGCTTCCTAGCTGGAACAGGGAACAAACCGCAGCACCTCTGCCCACAGTCGCCGTGGCTTGACTGGGGCCCTTGAACCACTCCCTCCTGGAGCCGAACTCGCTCTATCCACCCCCAGGCACTGGGCGACACTCAGTCCTGGGAGCTCTAGTGGAACAGTGATTAGCCCTTTCTCCTCCCAGTACCCAAACGACACATAGTTCTGGGAGTACAAGCTGGAATTTTTTTATCTGGTCAAATGGCCTCCTTTTATACATTTCTGAACACAGACAAGCACGCCCATAACACTCCCACACAAAACAGCATAATCCCTTCCCTATGCCTGGGAGATAATTGATTCAAGAACTGTACAAAACTCAATTATCTCCAGGCACAAAAAAAACATACATTTCATAGACACCCCAAAAGTACCTTTGAACTACTTTAAAACCCCACAAAAGTTATATCCCCTGATAGCCCTGATCTGGGTGACCAACATATCCAAAAATCACCTAGATCGGTTCAGGGATTCTGGATTTTCATGGAAGTCATAGTTTGACTGACCGCACACGAGGCTCTTACGATCCGGCCACATCCTCGCGGCTCCCTTCTCCTCCCGCACGGCTGGCTTTGTGTGAGCTGGGAGGAAGTAGCAGGCTGTCACTTTCTCCCAGCTCTCCCTGCAGATAGAATGGGCCCAGGACACTGTTAAAGCGCCACAGTGCACGACCGGGCCCCTCATTGCATATGTCCATTAGGTGGTCCTAAGGGCATGGGCCACCCGATGGATCCTCACACAGGTTCAGTGGCGTCTCCAGGATTCATATTCAGAGGGGGCCAGGGACAAAAGTAGGGGGGCTGTTATAAAAAAAAATATATATATATATTTCTGGAATAAAGACCAAATTTCTTTTTTTACAAATCCTGGGAGTGCTGATTTTTTTCTTACAGATATACATATACATATATATATATATATATATATATATATATATATATATATATATATATATATATATGTGAGCTAATATATGTATTAGTGTAGTGTAGTATATATATATGTAAAAAACAGATAACATTTGTATCGTAATACCTTTTTTATTGGACTAATACGGCTATAATCTCTACTTGAACACTATATATATATATATATATTTATTTATAGAGACAGAGAGAGAGAGAGAGAGATACAGTATCTCACAAAAGTGAGTACACCGCTCACATTTTTGTAAATATGTTATTATATCTTTTCATGTGTCAACACTGAAGAAATGACACTCTGCTGCAATGTAAAGTAGTTAGCGTACAGCCTGTATAACAGTGTAAACTTGCTGTCCCCTCAAAATAACTCAACACACATCCATTAATGTCTAAACCGTTGGAAAACAAAAGTGAATACACCCCTAAGTGGAAATGTCCAAATTGGGCCCAATTAGCCATTTTCCCTCCCCGGTGTCATGTGACTCGTTGGTGTTACAAGGTCTCAGGTGTGAATGGGGAGCAGGTGTGTTACATTTGGTGTTATCGCTCTCACGCTCTCTCATACTGGTCACTGGAAGTTCAACATGGCACCTCATGGCAAAGAACTCTCTGAGGATCTGAAAAAAAGAATTGTTGCTCTACATATAGATGGCCTCGGCTATCAGAAGATTGCCAATACCCTGAAACTGAGCTGCAGCATGGTGGGCAAGACCATACAGCAGTTTCACAGGACAGGTTCCACTCAGAACAGGCCTTGCCATGGTCAACCAAAGAATTTGAGTGCACGTGCTCAGCGTCATATCCAGAGGTTGTCTTTGGGAAATAGACGTATAAGTGCTGCCAGCATTGTTGCAGAGGTTGAAGGGGTGGGGGGTCAGCCTGTCAGTGCTCAGACCATACGCTACACATTGCATCAAATTGGTCTGCATGGCTGTCATCCCAGAAGGAAGCCTCTTCTAAAGATGATGCACAAGAAAGCCCACAAACAGTTTGTTGAAGACAAGCAGACTAAGGACATGGATTACTGGAACAATGTCCTGTGGTCCGATGAGACCAAGATAAACTTATTTGGTTCAGATAGTGTCAAGCGTGTGTGGCGGCAACCAGGTGAGGAGTACAAAGACAAGTGTGTTTTGCCTACAGTCAAGCATGGTGGTGGGAGTGTCATGGTCTGGGCCTGCATGAGTGCTGCCGGCACTGGGAAGCTACAGTTCATTGAGGGAACCATGAACGCCAACATGTACTGTGACATACTGAAGCAGAGCATGATCCCCTCCCTTCAGAAACTGGGTCTCAGGGCAGTATTGTCAGGATCGGGACAGGGATCCAACACGCAGAGTACAAACAGTAGCCAGATACGTATACCGGACCTTAGAATGGCCGGACTAACGTAAGTAGTACAGTATAGAATGGTCAAAGACAAGCCGAGGTCGAGGGTAACAGAAGACAGGTAAGCGAGAGACAAGCCGAATCAAGGGTAACAGAGATAAGCAGAGTAAGGTAAACAAGCCGGGTCAAAACCAAAAGAGATAATAGAATACACAAGCACTGAGTGACTAGAACAAGCTAGAACCACGACAGGGCAATGAGCTAATGAACGAAGCTCTGTTAAATACCCTGTTCAGAGCAGTAACCACGCCTCCGAGGCGTCCTGATTGGTCCTGCAGCAATTGAGTGACAGGTCGTTCCGGAGGAGTGTCCTGATGACAACTTCCTGCCTAGATGCTGTAAAAGGCAGTCACACCTCGCGGCCGGCCTTGCATGACCGGATAGACCTTGGGGAAGGGAGCCATTAGGCCGTCTGGATGGAGGAACAGCTAAATCTCTACCTCTTTCGGAGGTAGAGACCGCAGGTACCCTGACAGTACCCCCCCTCTCAGATACGCCCACCGGGCGGAATACACCAGGGCGAGAAGGAAATCGAGAGTGAAACGCCCTGCGGAGACGGGGAGCATGCACCTCCTCCTGAGGTACCCAACTTCTCTCCTCAGGACCATAACCCTTCCAATCGACCAGATATTGCAGTTTCCCCCGGGAGATTCGAGAATCAACGATGGAATTGACCTCATACTCCTCCTGACCCTCCACCTGAACTGAGCGGGGAGGGGCGATCGTGGAGGAGAACCTGTTACATATTAATGGTTTTAGCAAGGAAACATGAAATGAATTAGGAATGCGTAAGGCATTAATTTGGGTTAATTTGAGACAGTACCCTGTAAGGTCCAATATATCGAGGAGCAAACTTCATGGACGGCACTTTTAACCGAATGTTTCTAGTACTTAACCATACTCTATCGCCTGGAACAAACACCGGTGCTGCCCTTCTACGTTTGTCAGCGTGTTTTTAAACCAGCGTAGAATTGTGCAGAAGGATTTGTCGAGTTTGATCCCACAACTCTCTTAAATTGGCAACATGAACATCCACCGACGGTATCCCTTGAGAAGAAGACTCCGAAGGAAGGATGGAAGGATGAAAGCCATAATTCAAGAAAAAAGGGCTAGAATGCGTAGAATCACAAATGAGATTGTTATGTGCAAACTCCGCCCAAGGAATCAAACCGACCCAATCGTCCTGGTGTTCTGAAACGAAACAACGTAAATATTGTTCAACTTTTTGGTTAGTGTGTTCAGCAGCTCCATTGGACTGAGGATGATAGGCAGAGGAGAAATTCAATTTGATGCCTAGTTGGGAGCAGAATGATCTCCAAAAACGGGAAACAAATTGGGAGCCTCTGTCAGAGACAATTTGGGAAGGTATCCCATGCAACCGGAAAATCTCCCTGGCGAATATCTCCGCTAAGTCGGGCGAAGATGGGAGTTTAGGTAAGGGAATGAAGTGAGCCATTTTAGTAAATCTGTCTACCACAGTGAGGATGACAGTCTGCTTTTTAGAGATAGGCAAATCAACAATGAAGTCCATTGCCAGACAGGACCAAGGCTTTTCAGGAACCTCTAAAGGGTGCAGAAATCCGCATGGAAGCGAATGGGGTAGCTTGGTCTTGGTACAAACTTCACATGCCCCGATGAATTCTTTAATATCCTTGCGTAAGTCAGGCCACCAAAAATCTTTAGAGACCAGCGCATAAGTCTTGCGGATACCAGGATGCCCAGCCACCTTGCTGTTATGGAGACAGCGTAGCACCTCCAGTTGGAGAGCGGCAGGAACGAAGTGTCGATCCCCAGGAGTCTGTTTGGGTGCCAAATGCTGAAACTTCATGATCTCAGAAAGCAATGGAGAGTGAATCCTGAGATTCGTGTTCGCGATGATATTCCCCTTAGGAACTATGGAGGACAGAAGTGGTTCAGTTATAGTGGATGGTTCATATTGACGAGACAAAGCATCGGCTTTAGAGTTCTTAGAACCAGGTCTATACGTAAGTACATAATTAAAGTGAGTGAGGAACAAAGCCCAGCGAGCCTGCCTGGCGGACAAGCGCTTAGCCTCCCCAATATAAGACAAGTTCTTATGATCCGTTAGGATAGTAACAGGGTGTAGTGTCCCTTCCAGTAAATGTCTCCACTCCTTTAAAGCCTTAATGACCGCTAACAGTTCCCTCTCCCCGATGTCATATCTGCTCTCAGGCCCAGAAATTTTTTTAGAGAAGAAACCACAAGGGTGTAACGGTTTATCCACCCCTAACCTTTGAGACAGAACAGCCCCAACTCCTGTCTCAGAAGCATCGACCTCGAGCAAGAAAGGCAGAGTCGTATCAGGATGAACTAGAATGGGAGCTGAGGCAAAAAGTTCCTTGAGAGTCTTAAAAGCACCAAGAGCTTCCTTAGACCAGAACTTAGTATCAGCCCCTTGTTTCGTCATATTGGTAATAGGCGCAATGATAGAGGAGTAACCCTTAATGAAGCGCCTATAGTAGTTGGAAAAACCAATAAACCTTTGGATAGCCTTGAGTCCTTTGGGCAAAGGCCAGTCTAAAATAGATTGGAGTTTACCAGGATCCATTTTAAAACCTTCCCCAGAAATCACGTACCCAAGAAAGTCTACCTGAGACTGATCAAAACTACACTTCTCCAATTTGCAGTATAGACCATGTTGCAGAAGTTTGTGTAACACCTTTCTGACCTGTCTATGGTGAGTCTCAATCTCCTTAGAGTGTATTAGTATGTCGTCCAGGTAAACAATAACATAATCATGCTGAAACTCCCAAAGTACCTCATTAATCAACTCTTGAAATACTGCAGGAGCATTGCATAGTCCAAATGGCATAACAGTGTACTCGTAATGGCCATACCGGGTATTGAATGCCGTCATCCACTCGTGACCTTGCTGGATTCTCACCAAATTGTAAGCCCCTCTGAGATCTAACTTGGTGAAGATTTTGGAGCCCTTAAGACGATCAAATAACTCGGTAATCAGTGGGATGGGATAGGCATTTCTGACAGTTATTTTATTCAAGCCTCGGTAATCGATACAAGGTCTCAGCGTGCCATCTCTCTTTTTAATGAAAAAGAACCCCGCCCCGGCCGGAGAAGAAGACCTCCTGATGAATCCCTTTTCTAAATTCTCCTGAATATACTCCTCTAGAACCGAGTTTTCCTGAACAGACAAAGGATATACATGGCCCCTCGGAGGCATAGTCCCGGGTAGAAGCTTAATTTTACAGTCAAATGACCTGTGTGGCGGCAAAGAATCGGCATTCTTCTTGTCAAACACTGCCCTTAAGTCTAGGTAAAGGTCTGGTATTTGTTTTTCTGTGGACTGAGTAGGATTCTCCTGTATGTTAATATTAGCTAATGGAGAAACCTTGCACAAACACCGATCCTGGCAGCCCTGGCCCCACGAGAGTATCTCCCCTAACTCCCAATCAATAATAGGGTTATGTTCTTTCAACCATGGGTACCCCAGAACTATGGGAACGGAAGGAGACGAAATGAGCAGAAGAGAGAAATTCTCCACGTGTAGGATACCAACATTTAACTCAATGGGTATGGTCTCACGAAAGATAACAGGGTCTAGTAGTGGTCTACCATCTATGGCCTCAACGGCCAAGGGTGTCTCCCTTAGCTGGGATGGGAAATTGTTTTTACTAGCAAAGGCTTGGTCGATAAAATTCTCAGCAGCACCGGAATCTATCAAAGCCATAGCCCTTACTACTTCCCTCCCGCAAGTTAAGGAAACTGGTAGCAGAAGCCTGTGATCTTTATAATTAGGAGTAGAGGACAAAATAGAAACACCCAAGGCCTGTCCTCTAGAGAGACTTAGGTGCGAGCGTTTCCCGGGCGGTTAGAACAGTTTGAGAGTAAATGACCCTTAGCTCCACAATACATACACAAACCCTCTCTTCTCCTGTACTGTCTTTCCTCCTCAGAGAGGCGGGTATACCCTATCTGCATAGGTTCAGGAAGCAAAGATACCGTGGAGTCAGGACTTGGAAAAGCGGGGGCTAACCTAAAAGAAGGTCTCCGGTTCCTCTCTCGAGTGTTCTGTCTCTCTCTTAAACGTTCATCTATACGAGAGATGAACGAAATTAAATCCTCTAACTTCTCAGGGAGTTCTCTGGTAGCAACCTCATCAAGGATTACTTCAGATAAGCCATTCAAAAATACATCCATATACGCCTGCTCATTCCACTTGACCTCTGACGCCAGAGACCTGAACTCTAGTGCATAATCCACCAGTGTTCGGTTCTCCTGTTTCAGACGCAACAGTAATCTGGCTGCATTAACCTTTCTACCTGGAGGGTCAAATGTTCTTCTAAAAGCAGCTACAAAGGCGTTATAGTTATAAACTAATGGGTTATCGTTCTCCCATAATGGGTTGGCCCATCTTAGAGCTTTCTCAATAAGTAGGGTGATAATAAATCCTACCTTTGCCCTATCTGTAGGATTAGAGCGAGGTTGCAATTCAAAATGGATACTAATTTGGTTTAAGAAACCACGACACTTCTCAGGAGCCCCACCATAGCGTACTGGGGGGGTAATGCGAGAAGAAGCACCCACTGTGGCTACCTCTAGACCTGAACCGACAGGAGAAACAGGGGTATTACGTATCTCCTCTGGTGGGTTATTGGCACGAGATAATAGAGCCTGTAGCGCAAGCGCCATCTGATCCATTCTGTGATCCATGGCTTCAAACCTAGGATCAGGAGAAGCAAGCTGACTGTTTGTACTTGCAGGATCCATTGGCCCTGTCGTAATGTCAGGATCGGGACAGGGATCCAACACGCAGAGTACAAACAGTAGCCAGATACGTATACCGGACCTTAGAATGGCCGGACTAACGTAAGTAGTACAGTATAGAATGGTCAAAGACAAGCCGAGGTCGAGGGTAACAGAAGACAGGTAAGCGAGAGACAAGCCGAATCAAGGGTAACAGAGATAAGCAGAGTAAGGTAAACAAGCCGGGTCAAAACCAAAAGAGATAATAGAATACACAAGCACTGAGTGACTAGAACAAGCTAGAACCACGACAGGGCAATGAGCTAATGAACGAAGCTCTGTTAAATACCCTGTTCAGAGCAGTAACCACGCCTCTGAGGCGTCCTGATTGGTCCTGCAGCAATTGAGTGACAGGTCGTTCCGGAGGAGTGTCCTGATGACAACTTCCTGCCTAGATGCTGTAAAAGGCAGTCACTCCCTCGCGGCCGGCCTTGCATGACCGGATAGACCTTGGGGAAGGGAGCCATCAAGCTGTCTGGATGGAGGAACAGCTAAATCTCTACTTCTTTCGGAGGTAGAGACCGCAGGTACCCTGACAAGTATTCCAACATGATAACAACTCCAAACACACTTCCAAGACGACCACTGCCTTGCTAAAGAAGCTCAAGGTAAAGGTGATGGACTGGCCAAGCATGTCTCCAGACCTAAACCCTATTGAGCATATGTGGGGCATCCTCAAACGGAATGTAGGGGAGTGCAATGCACCAATGATAACATCCACCAGCTCCGTGATGTCGTTATGGAGGAGTGGAAGAGGACTCCAGTGGCAACCTGTGAAGCTCTGGTGAACTCCATGCCCATGAGGGTTAAGGCAGTGCTGGAAAATAATGGTGGCCACACAAAATATTAACACCTATATTGGGCCCAATTTGGACATTTCCACTTAGGGGTGTACTCACTTTTGTTGCCAGCGGTTTAGACATTAATGGCTGTGTGTTGAATAATTTTGAGAGGACAGCAAATTCACACTGTTATACAGGCTTTACACTTACTACTTTACATTGTAGTGTCATTTATTCGTCACATGAAAAGATATAATAAAATATTTACAAAATTGTGAGGGGTGTACTCACTTTTGTTAGATACTGTAAATACACACACATACATACACAGGGCTCGATAAATCACAGGTGCCAGGTCGCCATGTCGACTAGAAATTTTGCCCTGGCACCTAGGATTTGTCAGCCCTTTGCTAAGCTGTGCAGGAAACATTAAAGCTGGATACACACACACTTACTACAGAGAAGCTCACTGACACACACACAAGCACACTACAGACAAGCTCACTGACACACACATGCTCACTACAGACAAGCTCACTGACACACAAGTTCACTACAGAAAAGCTCACTAACACACATGCTCACTACAGACAAGCTCACTGACACACATTAAGTAGACTCTTTCAAGTAGGAGTTAGAAAACCAGGAGTTGCTTGGAGTGGTTTGTATACTGTGGAGAGTGGTTTGTATTTTATTTTGTTTAATTGGTTCAGTTGGTAAAGTTTAAAACAAAAAAGTGTTCTTGTTTCCCCCCTCTTTTGTGATGCTGCTTGATTGATTGGGGGGAGTGTTCTTTAATTGCACCTGTGTGGGATTTGTATCCCCATAAAGGCACACCCCTAACTCACTGAGCTTGCTCACATTACTTGGAAGCAGATTCTATTAAGTAGACTCTTTCAAGTAGGAGCTAGAAAACCAGCAGTTACAACTAGCCAGGGGTTTAAACTATCAAGGTAATTTTTAATTTTTTTAATTTTTATTTATTTATATATTTTTATTTTATTTTTATTGTTCTGTATCTGGGGAAATGAGTGTTAGCAAGATTGCTGGTTTAACTCAATGCACATCTTGGGTCCATACCTCTGTGGTGGTTGTGTGCGACTGGCTTCTCTGGAAGCTCAGATTGGAGATCTCGAGAAGCAAATCGCAACTTTGAGGGAGATCGACAATCTTGAGAGGAGTCTGCTGCTGACTGAGCAGAGTTTAGTGGGGACAGGTAGTGGAGAGGGAGGAGATAAGACAGATAGGGAACAGGCATGTAGCTGGGTGACAGTGGGTCGAGGAAGCAGGGGGGGAAGGAAGAGGAAAGGGCTAGCTAGTCCTGATTTGGTGCAACCTAGCAGATTTGCTCGTTTGAGGGAAGATGTTGGGAGCATCAGCTCAGGAGTAGCTGTATTAGAGGAAGCTGTTACTTCTAACAGCCAAGCTAACAGCCCCCCTAATACGGGTGGGAATCAAAATGTAAGGAAGCCAAGACAGGTTGTGGTGGTAGGGGACTCTATCATTAGGATAGGGCAATCTGCCACTCTGATCGGCTCAACCGGACAGTTTGCTGTGTCCCGGGTGCTCGAGTCCGGCATGTTGCTGACAGAGTGGATGGATTATTGGGAGGGGCTGGGGATGACCCAGCGGTCATGGTCCATGTTGGTACCAATGACAAAGTAAGAGGAAGATGGAAGGTCCTAAAGAATGATTTCAGGGAATTAGGTAGCAAACTTAAGAAAAGGACCTCCAAGGTGGTATTCTCTGAGATATTACCTGTGCCACATGCTACAGTGGAAAGGCAGCGGGAGATTAGAGAGGTTAATGCGTGGCTGAAGTCTTGGTGCAGGAAGGAGGATTTGGGTTTTTTAGAGCACTGGGCCAACTTTGCGATTGGGTACAACCTTTATAGTAGTGATGGATTGCGCCTAAACGGGAGAGGGTTTGCAGTGCTGGGGGATAGGATGGCTAGAAGGTTGGAGGAGATTTTAAACTAGTAGTGGGGGGGAGGGTCATAGCAATTTACAAAATGGAGATAGGACAGAAAGGAGATGGGCTTTAGCACAGTATAAGGAGGGTGGAGACGGGGGGAGGGGCAAGCTCAGAACAGAGATGTAATGTTGATAATTCACAAAATATACAAGTGACACATGATATTAAATGTATGCTTACTAATGCAAGGAGCCTAAATAAAAAAATGGGGGAACTAGAGTCATTAGCATACATTAAACAATATGATATAATAGGCATAACTGAAACATGGTGGGATGAGACACCGGACTGGGCAGTTAACTTAAATGGGTACATGTTGTTTAGGAAGGATAGGAAAAACAAGAAGAGTGGTGGGGTATGTTTGTATGTCAACCATGATTTAAAGCCAAAGCTTAAGCAAATGGAATGCGATGAGGAAAATGTGGAAGCTTTATGGGTAAATATCTGCTTGGGGGAAACCAACTATTCGTTCGGATATGTTATAAACCACCTAATATAAATATTGCCGAGGAACAACAGCTGTTTGAGCAAATTGAGAAAGCTGCAAATCTGGGTAACACTTTAATTATTGGAGATTTTAATTACCCGGACATAAATTGGGACAGAGGGACTAGTAGCTCAGCAAAGGACATTAGGTTTTTAAACTTGTTAGATGACACCTTCATGTCACAACTAGTACAAGCACCAACTAGAATGGACGCTTATCTGGACCCGGTTTTAACAAACAACGTTAATCTTTTGACCAACATTCAAGTAAGTGAGCACTTGGGAAATAGTGATAACAATATAGTGTCCTTTGAAATAAACGCAAAAAAACAAAAGCACATGGGGTATACTAAAACATATCATTTTAAAAAGGCCAATTTCAATAAGTTAAGGGAAGCTTTAAAATATAGTGACTGGCATAAACTCTTTAGTGAAAAGAACACTGAGGATAAATGGATCATCTTCCAACAAATATTAGAAAGGTACCTTTCTCAGGTACACCATTGGGAAATAAATATAAAATAAACAAATTAAAACCAATGTGGCTTAGTAGAAAAGTAAAACAAGATATTAAAAATAAGAAAAGGGCATTTAAAGCAATTAAATCGGACAAAGCAGATGCATCTTTTAAAAGATATAAGGAAGCAAATAATGCGTGCAAAGGGGCAATTAGACTTGCTAAACTTCAAAATGAAAAAATTATAGCTAAAGAGAGCAAAACCAACCCAAAAGCATTTTTAAAGTACATAAATTCTAAAAAACCCAAAAATGAAAGTGTAGGTACACTAAAAACTGAAACGGGGGTGTTAGTCAATGAAGACCAGGAAAAGGCAGGCATTTTAAATAACTATTTATCCTCTGTATATATTAAGGAAGAACTCAAGGCAATAGAAGTGCAAATGATTGCTACTAAAAACTTGCAGAATAATTGTAATTGGTTAACTCAAGACAAGGTGCTGCAGCAACTAAAGAAAGTTAATATAAACAAAGCTCCAGGGCCTGACGGTATCCATCCACGTGTACTTAAGGAACTAAGTGTAGAAATAAGTGAACCTCTGTTTTTAATCTTTCAAGATTCTTTTCTTTCAGGAAGTGTTCCGGAGGATTGGAGGAAGGCAGATGTGGTTCCTATATTCAAAAAGGGTTCAAAATCCTTGCCTGGAAATTATAGACCTGTGAGCTTAACTTCTGTGGCTGGAAGGGTTATTAAGGGATAATATTCAAAAATTCCTTGAGAAGAACATGGTTATCAGCAAAAATCAGCACGGTTTTATGAAGCACAGGTCGTGTCAAACTAACTTGATTGCATTCTGCGAAGAAGTAAGTAGAAGTATAGATCAGGGTGTTGCAGTGGATGTGATCTATTTGGATTTTACCAAGGCATTTGATACAGTTCCACACAGAAGATTAGTGTTCAAACTCAAGGAAATCGGTCTAGATGAAAATGCTTGTTTTTGGGTAGAACATGGCTTAAAAACAGAGTACAAAGAGTTGTCGTTAATGGTAAATTTTCAAGCTGGACAGAGGTGGCAAGTGGTGTCCCTCATGGGGTCTGTTCTGGGACACCTTCTATTTAACATGTTTATAAATGATCTTGAAGACAGCATTGAAAGTCATGTTTCAGTGTTTGCAGATGACACAAAACTTTGTAAAATAATACAATGTGAGCAAGATATTACTTTGCTGCAGAGGGATTTAGATAGACTGGAGGACTGGGCACTCAAATGGCAGATGAAATTTAATGTTGAAAAACGCAAAGTTATGCACTTCGGCGTAAAGAATACACAAGCAACGTATACCCTTAATGGAAGCGAATTAGGGATAACAACACACGAAAAGGACTTGGGAATTGTTATAGACAACAAACTATGAAACAATGTGCAATGTCAATCAGCAGTGGCCAATGCCAGTAGGGTATTGTCATGCATGAAAAAGGGCATTCATTCTCGGGACGAGAATATCATTTTGCCTCTTTATAAATCACTGGTAAGACCACACATTGAATATGCTGTGCAATTTTGGGCACCTGTTCTAAAGAAGGATATTATGGCACTAGAAAAAGTGCAGAGGCGGGCTAGAAAATTAATAAAAGGAATGGAACATATCAGCTATGAAGAAAGGTTAACAAATTTAAACCTATTTAGTTTAGAAAAACGTCCCCTGAGAGGGGATATGATAACATTATACAAATATATTCGGGGCCAATACAAACCATTGTGTGGAAATCTATTCACAAACCGGACTTTACATATTACACAAGGCCATGCGTTTAGACAGGTAGAACTGGGAGGCGATCTTTCCTGCAGGTGCGGGAGCTTGTGTACCGGGGAAGCAGCTGTACAGTGGCGGAACTAACGTAGAGAGGTGTCAGGATCGGGACAGGGATCCAACACGCAAAGTAGAAACAGGACAGGGTACGTATACCGGACCTTAGAATGGCCGGACTAACGTACGGAGAGTAAAGAGAATGGTCAGAAACAAGCCGAGGTCGAGGGAACGAGAGGACAGGTGAGCGAGGAACAAGCCGGGTCAAGGATACCAGAGGGAAACAGAGTAAGTCAAACTAGCCGGGTCGGAACCAAAGGAATAACTGAAATCGCCAGAGCACTGTGTGACTAGACAGGCTAGAACCACGACAGAGCAATGAGTGAATGGGAGAAACAGGTTTAAATACCCTGGTTACAGTGAGTATACCCGCCTCCGACGAGTCCTGAGTGGCTTCCAGTCACTTGAGTGACAGATCGGTCCGGACTGACGTCATGACGTCGGGCAGCGTGCGTGACGTCATAAAATGAGACGGATCCCTCGCGGCCGGCGTGAGAGTGTCTAGGAGAGCCGCGAGGGATGGAGGAAGCCGACCTGCTGGAGGAGTAAACTACTAAGCCTCTACCTCTTTCGGAGGTAGAGGCTTCAGGTACCCTGACAGTACCCCCCCTCTCAGATACGCCCACCGGGCGGAAGGAACCGGGACGAGACGGAAAGCGTGAGTGAAACGCCCTGCGAAGACGAGGAGCATGAACATCCTCTTGTGGTACCCAACTTCTCTCCTCAGGACCATATCCCTTCCAGTCGACCAAATATTGTACTCTCCCCCGAGAGATACGAGAATCAATGATGGAGTTAACCTCATACTCCTCCTGACCCTCCACCTGAACAGAGCGAGGAGGGGCGATCGTGGAGGAGAATCTGTTACAAACTAGGGGTTTCAACAATGAAACGTGAAAGGAGTTAGGGATGCGTAAGGCAGCTGGGAGAGCTAGACGATACGCCACTGGGTTAATTCGAGTCAAAATCCTGTAAGGGCCAATATATCGAGGAGCGAATTTCATGGAAGGAACTTTAAGCCGAATATTCCTAGTGCTTAACCATACTCTATCGCCTGGAACGAAAATCGGAGCCGCCCTTCTACGTTTATCGGCGTGTTTCTTAACCAGCACAGAATTGTGTAGAAGAATTTGTCGAGTCTGATCCCACAACTTCCTCAAATTGGCAACATGTACATCAACCGACGGTACACCTTGGGAAGGAGAAACCGAGGGAAGAATAGATGGATGAAAGCCATAGTTCATGAAGAAGGGGCTTGAATGAGTAGAGTCACAAACGAGATTGTTGTGCGCAAACTCCGCCCAAGGAATCAAACCGACCCAATCGTCCTGGTGTTCGGAAACAAAACAACGTAGATATTGCTCAATCTTTTGGTTAGTACGTTCAGCAGCTCCGTTAGACTGGGGATGATAGGCAGAAGAGAAATTTAATTTAATACCTAGTTGAGAACAAAAGGATCTCCAAAAACGGGAAACAAATTGGGACCCTCTGTCAGATACGATTTGGGAAGGTATCCCATGTAAGCGAAAAATCTCCCTCGCGAATATCTCTGCCAACTCTTGGGAGGATGGAAGTTTAGGCAAGGGAATGAAGTGGGCCATCTTGGTGAATCTGTCAACCACGGTGAGGATAACAGTCTGTTTTTTAGAGATAGGTAGATCGACAATAAAGTCCATGGCCAAACAAGACCATGGTTTCTCTGGTACCTTTAAGGGATGCAGGAATCCACTTGGGAGCGTATGAGGTTGTTTGGTCTTAGTACACACTTCACACGCAGCGATGAAATCTTTAGTATCTTTACGTAAAGCAGGCCACCAGAAGTCTTTAGAAATCAAAGCATACGTCTTGCGGATACCAGGATGTCCCGCCATCTTGCTGTTATGGAAACATTGCAACAGCTCCAGTTGAAGAGTAGGAGGAACGAAATGTCGACCCTCAGGAGTCTGTTTAGGTGCTAGATGTTGCAGCTTAATGATCTCGGCCAGTAACGAAGAATGAATCCTGAGATTCGTATTAGCAACAATCTTGCATTTAGGAACTATAGAAGAAAGAATCGGTTCAGATACAGTGAAAGGTTCATATTGTCGAGACAAAGCATCGGCCTTAGAGTTCTTAGAGCCAGGTCTGTAAGTAAGTACATAATTGAAATGAGTCAGGAATAAGGACCAACGAGCTTGCCTAGAGGACAAACGCTTAGCCTCCCCAATATAGGACAAGTTCTTGTGGTCCGTCAAAATAGTAACCGGTTGTAAGGTGCCCTCCAATAGATGTCTCCACTCTTTCAAGGCTTTAATGACTGCTAACAATTCCCTGTCTCCGATGTCATACCTGCTCTCAGGCCCAGAAAGTTTCTTGGAAAAAAAACCACAAGGATGTAACGGTTTATCCACCCCCAACCTTTGTGAGAGAACGGCACCTACTCCTGTCTCAGAGGCATCGACCTCAAGTAGGAACGGCAAGGATGTATCAGGATGGACTAATATTGGAGCAGAAGCAAAAAGTTCTTTGAGATTTTTGAAAGCAACGAGAGCTTCAGTAGACCAAGTCTTAGTATCAGCCCCTTGTTTGGTCATATTGGTAATAGGTGCAATAATAGAAGAGTAACCCTTAATGAAGCGCCTATAATAATTGGAGAACCCAATAAACCTCTGGATAGCCTTGAGTCCCTTAGGCAATGGCCAATCTAGAATAGACTGGAGTTTGTCAGGATCCATCTTAAAGCCTTCCCCAGAAATCACGTATCCAAGAAAATCTATCTGGGTCTGGTCAAAGCTGCATTTCTCCAATTTGCAGTATAAGCCGTGTTGTAGAAGTTTGTGTAATACCTTTCTGACTTGTCTATGGTGGGTCTCAATCTCTCTAGAGTGTATGAGAATGTCATCCAGGTATACAATAACACAATCCTGTTGAAATTCCCTAAGAACTTCGTTAATTAGATCCTGGAATACTGCCGGTGCGTTACAAAGGCCAAACGGCATGACCGTGTACTCATAATGCCCGTAGCGGGTATTAAACGCCGTCTTCCACTCGTGACCTTGTTGAATTCTCACCAAGTTATATGCCCCTCTGAGGTCCAACTTGGTGAAAATCTTAGAACCTTTTAGCCGATCAAAGAGCTCGGTAATCAAGGGGATCGGATAGGCATTCCTAATGGTTATTTTATTCAAACCTCGGTAATCAATACATGGTCTGAGTGAGCCATCCTTCTTTTTAACAAAAAAAAATCCAGCCCCGGCGGGAGAAGAGGATCTCCTAATGAATCCCTTGTCTAAATTCTCCTGAATATATTCCTCTAAAACAGAATTCTCTTTAATGGATAGAGGATATACATTACCCCTGGGGGGCATGGTGCCGGGCAGAAGATTAATTTTACAATCAAAGGTCCTGTGTGGGGGTAGTGTATCAGCGTTCTTCTTATCGAACACTGCTTTCAAGTCTATGTACAGAGGAGGTATCTGTCTCCCTGTAGACTGGGTAGAACTATCTGGTGTGTTAATCATAGCCAATGGAGACACCCTACGTAAACACCTCTCCTGACAACCCTGGCCCCATGAGATTATCTCCCCTAATTCCCAATCGATAATAGGGTTATGTCTCTTTAACCATGGGTAGCCCAGGACTATGGGAACAGAAGGAGATGAAATGAGCATAAGTGATAAGTTCTCCTTGTGTAAGATACCAATAGTTAAGTTAATGGGTATAGTCTCACGAGAGATAACAGGCTCAAGTCAATGGTCTACCATCTATGGCCTCAAAGGCCAAGGGTGTATCCCTTAACTGGGATGGGATAGTGTGTTTAGTAGCAAAGACTTGGTCGATAAAATTCTCAGCAGCTCCGGAATCTATCAAGGCCATGGTCTTTAGCATTCCCTTCTCCCACGTTAAAGAAATTGGTAGCAGAAGCCTGTGACCTTTATAATTATGCGTAGAGGACAAAATAGAAACACCCAAGGCCTGTCCTCTAGAGAAACTTAGGTGCGGGCGTTTCCCGAGCGAGTAGGACAATTCAGACGCAAATGACCTCTGGCTCCACAATACATACATAGACCCTCCCTTCTCCTGTACTGCCTCTCCTCTTCAGAGAGGCGAGTATTGCCTATCTGCATAGGTTCAGGATACAGTGAGGTATTGGAATCAGGACTTTGAAATGTAGGGGCTAATTTAAAGGCAGGTCTGAAGTTCCTCTCTCTAGTATTCTGTCTCTCTCTTAAACGCTCATCAATACGAGAAATGAACGAAATTAAGTCCTCTAAATTCTCAGGAAGCTCCCTAGTAGCAACCTCATCAAGGATAATATCTGATAGCCCGTTCAAAAATACATCTATATAAGCCTGCTCATTCCACTTGACTTCTGCCGCCAGAGACCTGAACTCTAGTGCATAATCCACAAGTGTTCGGTTCTCCTGTCTCAGGCGCAACAGTAATCTGGCTGCATTAACCTTCCTACCAGGAGGGTCAAAAGTTCTTCTAAATGCAGCTACAAAGGCATTATAATTATATACCAATGGGTTATCATTCTCCCATAGTGGGTTGGCCCATCTCAGAGCTTTCTCAATGAGTAGGGTGATAATAAATCCAACTTTCGCCCTATCTGTGGGATAGGAGCGAGGTTGTAGTTCGAAGTGGATACTAATCTGGTTCAAAAAACCACGACACTTCTCCGGTGAACCACCATAACGTACAGGTGGGGTAATACGGGAAGAGGCACCTACAGTGGCTACCTCTAGACCAGAACTTACAGGAGAGATGGAAGTAGTACGGATCTCCTCAGGTGGGTTATTGGCACGAGATAATAGCGCCTGTAGTGCTAGTGCCATCTGGTCCATTCTGTGTTCCATGGCGTCAAACCTGGAATCAGAGGGACCAACCTGACTGTTTGTACCTGCAGGATCCATTGGCCCTGTCGTAATGTCAGGATCGGGACAGGGATCCAACACGCAAAGTACAAACAGGACAGGGTACGTATACCGGACCTTAGAATGGCCGGACTAACGTACGGAGAGTAAAGAGAATGGTCAGAAACAAGCCGAGGTCGAGGGAACGAGAGGACAGGTGAGCGAGGAACAAGCCGGGTCAAGGATACCAGAGGGAAACAGAGTAAGTCAAACTAGCCGGGTCGGAACCAAAGGAATAACTGAAATCGCCAGAGCACTGTGTGACTAGACAGGCTAGAACCACGACAGGGCAATGAGTGAATGGGAGAAACAGGTTTAAATACCCTGGTTACAGTGAGTATACCCGCCTCCGACGAGTCCTGAGTGGCTTCCAGTCACTTGAGTGACAGATCGGTCCAGACTGACGTCATGATGTCGGGCAGCGTGCGTGACGTCATAAAATGAGACGGATCCCTCGCGGCCGGCGTGAGAGTGTCTAGGAGAGCCGCGAGGGATGGAGGAAGCCGACCTGCTGGAGGAGTAAACTACTAAGTCTCTACCTCTTTCGGAGGTAGAGGCTTCAGGTACCCTGACAAGAGGGCCCTGGTGCAAAAATATTTTGGGCCCCTGACACATGCCCCTGGGGTGGCCCTAAGTGCACGGGCCACTCGATGAGCCCCGGTGTAACCGCAACATTAGCCCTGCCTGTAGTTCTTTTGCTGCACCTTCCTTATTACAGGCAAGACACCTTTTCACTGAAACTGGAAAACCTTTTCAGGAGATGGAAGATAATTTTCCATGGTGTTTAGAAGGGACTGTGGTGAAGTGTGTGTATATAGGAGTCTGTTTAACTAGGGGCTATAGTGTGAGCACATGTATTGGAGCTTTTGAGATTGTGTGTGTGTGCTGAGAGGGCCAGTAAAGTGTGTGCGTGTGCATCTAAGGACTGCAGTGTGTGTGTGTGTGTGTATGTGTATTGGGATTGCATTGTGTGCTTATCAAGGAGCTGTAGTGAGTATGTGTGTATGTAATGGGGTGTGTTTCAGTGTATGATTCGGTGTGTAATGGGTGAAGCATGTATGTGTGTGTGTGGGTGAATGTATTTGGGGGTGTAGTGTGTATGTGGGTGAAGAGATGATGTGTGGCATGAAGTGTGTGAGGGGTGCACTGTGTTTGTATACAAATGTGTACTCTGGGTGGGTGGGAGTGTACTGTATGTGTGGGGTTCACTGTCTGTGAGGGTGTACTGTGTTATTTATTAAGAATAATAATAAAAAAGAATATTCCCCTTTCCCTGATCTTACCTTGCAGGGAGGGGGTGGCACAATCAGCTCTGTGGTGGTTGAGGAGGCTGCCTATCCATCGGATACAGTGGAGGTCACAAGATGAGACATATCTCTCTTGTAGCCTCCCCCCCTACACACACACAGACTGACCAATACCACACATACTCACACTGACTTCATACATACACAGACTGATCCCCCCACACACAGACTGCCCCCCCACACACAGATTGACCCATACACACACAGGCTGACCAATACACACACAGACTGACCCATACATACACAGACTGATCCATACACACACAGACTGAACCCCCCCCCCCCACACACACACAGATACACAGACCGAACACCCACACCCACACACACACAAAACACACACTGAACCACACACACTTACCAGCAGCTGCCTGGATGCCTCACTCCCCAGGGAGAGCTGAGCTTTCTCTCCCTGTCTCTCCCCTTTGCTGCTCTCTGTGATCCAGTAGTAAGTTCCTCCCAGCACAGTCTCTCCTCTGGCCGCACGTGGGAATTTCACCCACCTCTGTGCACTGCTGCTGCAGCTTGTGAATGGAAACTCAGAGTGCCCCTGTCAGAGTGCCGCCTGGAGCCGTTGCTCCACCGAGGTCTATGGACGGGCCGGCCCTGGCTCTTCCCCTTCTTGCCCAAGCACACCACTGCTTCTACTATGAATCACCAATGATCAACAGTATGATAAATTAGGTAAATATGTACTACTACAGTTCAATATTTAGAATGTAATCATTATTTTGCCTTAGTATTTATTTATTATATTTTATTATTACATTTACATGCTTAAAAATAGTAAACCCACATAAGAGTACCAAATTAGTGAGCTATCTTCTAAACACAGCTTCCCGAAATATCAAAATTAATAATAGTGTATTTTTTTTAGTAGATAATAGATGTTTAGTAGAGTTTTCAAACCTGTATATCACAAAAAACACAGGTGAGTAGACTTATCAAAAATGTGAAATGTTGTGCTAAAAAATCTAATCCGAGTGCCATAAATATGTTTAAGCAAAGCTTACCCCTACCTTTACACATTAAACTACCGTAGCCTGTTTTTAACCATTTACTTAATACTTTCCTTTTTTTTTTATACTTATTTGACCCTTTCTTGTTAGCTCATTTGCAGGTATATTCATTTATGTTCAAAATATAAAAAAATTTACCAGCGCTATATTATAATACCAGTTTCCAATCTGCTATAACACTGGCATGTGCTATCTCGCTCAACACATAACCAACAGAAAACAGTGTAGCGCTTTTATTTTTTTAACTAAAGTATATCTAGTGTGGAGGTAGTAAACATATATCTCATAAAATGCCTTAATGAAAACTTGATGTGATTTTGCAAACCAAAAGTGAGTACCTTTAAAAATAAAAAAGGTACAATAGTGCAATCATTTTTACAATGCTAATATTTTAAAGTATAACATTGGAACACTCACATAATAAAGAGCTAAGGATCTAGCTCTGGTATAAACCACAATTGGGTCTCTCTAGGTGACCCTCCCCTTCTCTGAATAACTTGACCTCCTGATTAGTCCTGTGTATGGGCTTTAAAATAACATATATAGAGAGCAGTCTTGTCTGGAACCTTATATATATTAATAAATAATTAGGGTACTCACAAAGTTAGTGCCTTAAGAAAGCTGAATAATAGCCCAATGTGTGGTCAGAGACCAAGGAGTAGGAACTAGATAACAGAATAAAATAATTCAATACACTTTATTAAAAAAATAAAAATTTGAAACAAATTATTTAAAATCAATATACCAAGATCAGAATACATCTTTCTGAATCACCTCAATTCCCAGAATGTGTTTCAACATTCGAATCCAAAGGCTTCCTCGGCTGGGTCAATGTCAGCATGCGTTATCCATTTCTGTTTATATACCCCATTAATTGGGAACAATTGACTTCTCATTCTAAAAGACATGCACGAAATTCCCACATTAACATTCATTTATGTTAACCATTTAAATTATATTGTTACAGTAATTTTTTATTTAAAAATATAAGTTGCGGAATTGACAAATCATATACTCTTTACCAACTGATAAACAAATTGCTATTCACAAATTAATTCCTTACATTCTTGTTGAATGTTAATTTTATAATGTACTAGAACAGTGTTTTACTGCTGTTTACATCAGCAATGCTACATATTTATATTAATTTCTAGTTGTAAATTAGTTCCAGTGTTATATTTCGTAACATCAAGCAAATATTTAATTTCCATGGTATTTTAGGGCAGACATTGTTCATGCTTGTAATTTTTGAATGATACTCAAGGAAGGCAGTCATCAATATGGGATCAATAATTGAAAATGTCCTTGTTCTTAAATTTTAAATGTTACACCGTGCCAACAGGAAAATCCCCATGAGTGTTTCCAGCAGGCTCAAAAGATTCTCGACATCTAAGTAGAGAAAACAGAACATAAGACTCGGCTTTGGCAAGAGACAAATCTTCATGAAATCATCAATTTATTGTTTTTTTATTATGAAACAAATGTTAAGGATCTGTCAGGCATTAAGAATGAATAATAGCTGTGATTTGGAACAATTTTAAGGCATGAAATCAGTTCATCTAGCTTCTTGTTTTTTCCGTTTCTTTTAGCAGATTTTTTTTTCTTAAATTATAGAAATTAGAAATATTTTACAAAGTTACATTGTTGATATCAAATATAAGTAGTCACACTGTGTAAATTAATTTGATGTATCTCTTGTTTGCTTTATAGCTAACCCAGTGTCTTCATTGAGATGAAATATTGAGTAATGTCCAATTCATATTTCATTAATATGCAAATTAAGTTACTTTTGCCTTCTGCATCAACGTAATCCAAAAACAAGACAAAGTCCACTTCAGGTAGGCGTAAAAATGTACTATATAGGCATTGTGCTAGAAGGCACATTTATTTTATAATTAAAATATCTTCTTAATTGAAGTTTGCTGTGTCCTCCTACAAGATCGCTGAGTCTGTCCATCTATTCATCCATCCACCACCCACCATTTCATCCCGTCTGTCTAATTTCCTATCTTTAAAACCAAATGCTCTGCTTTGGTATGTAACAAGCCTGGTAGAAAAATTAAACATTAAACGAGCATTAAGAAACCCAAAGAACTAAGTTCTGAAGAGAAATCTGAGGAAGACGTTACCACTGATGTCTAAAGATTCCATTGTAGCACCCTGTTTTGTCCTCAGTTAAGGCCTTATTGATTCTGATGTAAGTGCAGAGGGTGTTAAAGAGCTGTGCTCCAAGTCCCAATGTTGAACAACCTCCTCTTTTTCTAAGCCAGACTGATGGCATCTATTGATTATATGAAGCACTAACATATCCTCTAAGTGTTGTGGGCCCTGTTATGAAGTGCATTGTGAATTAAAATGAGGAATTTGAAGGATACGCAATGGTTTTAGGGGAGAGTCAGTTTACTTTCTTTTAATTTTCATTATATATAATAAAACGTGTAAAGGGACACTCTAGGCACTGTAACCCATTGAAATGGTTATAGTGTATGACATCCCCAGGCACTGTGCTTAAAGTCAGTGATAAATAATTTTTAAATGCAATGGGTGGTAGTGATTGGCTGAGAGTAGCTACCCATTAGTGTTTTGAGCCTTACCTCCAAGTGTAGGCTGCACTGTGAGGGGCCTGAGACCTTCATTCAAAAATTTAAAAAAATGGTTTAACACTGAATGGAGGGATAACACCAGCAGACTCCAGGTGATATAACCAATCAAATGAAATGTTCATAGTGCCTAGAGTTAGTCATTTCATCTATGTGTGCTTAAGCGCAGGACTTCTCTTTTTGTATTTGTATTTACTTTGCATCACACAGCCTGGTTACAATGCTGCTACCCATCCCATGTGTTCCCTATTAAGGGTTAATAAGTAAAGGGGTGTATATAAAAAATACCCCTTTCTGTCTCATTAGAGATATCTTTGCCAGAAGCTCAAGGAAGCAGGCTGAAGGGTCAGTGTTAGGACCCGCTTAGGGGGGTCTGCCTTCACGTTGGCAGGCGGGCATTCCCTCCAATGGCCATTGGAGCAACTAAATGACCTCCATTTGTCTAAATATACATAGGGATTAAGGAGAAAGCACAAGTAACATTTTCTTTTCTTTGGTTTTTACTATATATTGGGGCTGATGTGTGTTGTAGTCCTTGCTGCTTAAGCGCAGGACTTCTCTTTTTGTATTTGTATTTACTTTGCATCACACAGCCTGGTTACAATGCTGCTACCCATCCCATGTGTTCCCTATTAAGGGTTAATAAGTAAAGGGGTGTATATAAAAAATACCCCTTTCTGTCTCATTAGAGATATCTTTGCCAGAAGCTCAAGGAAGCAGGCTGAAGGGTCAGTGTTAGGACCCGCTTAGGGGGGTCTGCCTTGACGTTGGCAGGCGGGCATTCCCTCCAATGGCCATTGGAGCAACTAAATGACCTCCATTTGTCTAAATATACATAGGGATTAAGGAGAAAGCGCAAGTAACATTTTCTTTTCTTTGGTTTTTAATATGTATATTTGGCATTGCATGTTATATTTATTAATAATACATATTTATTACATTATTTAATCAAATATTATTTTATAAAGGATGAATTTTATGAGCAGTGTGTTTTTTATTTAATTACGTAACTTACTCATTCTGGAACTTATTTTACAAATAATGTAAAAATAGATTGTTACAAACAATGTAAGAAAATGGTTTTATGAAAAAATTTGAAAAAATAAATTCTATCTTAAATGAATGTTGACTTTCTTTTTTACAAAATAGGTTGTAATTGTTTGTTTCATTGGCTTTGTCACATACTCAGAATTGAACATTGTTTGAAAATCTGCTCGTGAATTACCAATGTAATCCAAATGTGAATAAACATTTCTGATGTTTCATGATGATATATGAAAACAAAAATTCATAGCCAGCATATTTAAAGATTTAAAAGGCATAGCCTGTCATTAACAAGTGTCATTATTGTGATCAGAGAAGTTAAATGAAATGAAAACGATTAAACGGTAATTGTAGCCTGAGATTCTTTATATGACATACAAGTAAATAATAAGTAAACACTACTAAACATTAAACATTATTACAGTTCACCTGTTTCCACAGAACATGTGGCTGTCAAGTTCTCCTTCACGCAGGTATTTAATTAAAATGCATTAATCTTGATAGCAATATTGTATGCAAATGTGCAGCTTAAAATTTACATTTAACTACATTTGACCCCCAAGTCTCTGTACTTGGTCCCCTTCTATTTTCTCTTTATACTGCCTCTCTTTGCAGACTTATTACCTTCCCAGAAGTCGTATTGCCCCGCTACAGTCTGTAATGAATGCTGCCGCCAGACTGATGTTCCTCTCCTGTTGCTCCTTTCACACCTCTCCCCTCTGTCAGTCCTTACATTGGCTTCCTGTATCCTATAGGGATGAATTCAACGTACTCATCCACACCTATAAAGCACTGACCAATTCTAGCCCCTCCTATATCTGCTCACTGATTCATAGGTATGGCCCTTCTTAGTCTCTCCGCTCTGCCCATGACCTTCTCCTGTCCACTGCTCACACCCATTCAGCCAACTCACTCTTGCAGGACTTCTCGCAAGCGGCTCCTTTCCTTTGGAATAGCCTGTCTATGACCATCAGACTCTCCCCTAGTCTTCAATCATTTAAAAAGTGCCTCAAAACCCATCTCTTCAGGAAAGCTTATGGCCTCCCAGAGTAACCTCTACCTCACCTACCTGTCTCTTGCTCTCTCCTAAAGGCACTCTATTCTCTCATCCAGCTCTGCTTCACTCCACCTTGTTTGATTGCTACCTCCTGTCCTGTTGTGTTTTATACCCCACCTCCTATAAACTGTAAGCTCGTTTGAGCAGGGCCCTCCTTAACCTATTGTTCCTGTAAGTTTTGGTAAATTGTCTCATTTATTGTTAAATCTCCCCCTCTGATAAAATTGTAAAGTGCTACGGAATATGCTGGCACTACATAAATACCAATAATAATAATTATAATAACTCAAGTTTGTTTCATTAATCATCAAGCTGGCATCCACAAATAGACAAGGCAGCATCGTAAACTGTCTCTATGCCCTCAAGTGGTTATCATAGCATATTAAATTCTTATCAAGGAAGTACAATTTGTGGGATGTGACTATTAGAGGATGACATACTAGCAAATAAGAGAAAAAAGTAAAAAAATAAAAATAAAATGATATATATATATATATATATATATATTTTTTTTTTTTTCCTTTATTCACTAAAGTGAAAAGGGTTATTCGCTAAATTGAGAATTCAAAGTGAATTCAAAGTCAATTTCAAACACAAGGTATAATATTCTCTAAGTCCACTATGTTTCCAGTTTGACTACTCTGGTGAAATGTTAAATTTACTTTGAATCCATTCTGAATTCTCATTTTAGTGAATAACCCTGTATATTGGCTAGTAAATTGGGTAACATAGTGTATAGTTGAAAAATGACACAAATTTGAATTTTTTAAGATATGTGCATAATTTGAATTAAAAATATATAGTGTTCTTTTAAAAAATAGAAACATTTTAGAATCAGAGATCAGTAATGCATCAACAGAATAAAAATGAAATGATGACAATAAACTGGCCCTACAAATCTAGGATCCATACACTAAAATTCACAAACAGTGACAATGCACATCTTCTTGACCAAACCTATTTAAGATTAGTAAAAAAAAAACAAAAACACACACACAGCTAGCAATATTTCCAATTAGAAATGTGTTTGCATTATCATTTATTTATTTTTTTGTGCTAAATATATAATTATTTTTAGTATCACTGTAAGATGCTTTTTACATTAGTCATAGTGACATATCTTGCATACCTTTTAAGTTTGCCTCTTAAGTTTAAAGTTCAACTGTGATTCCTTGTTGTATATAATTGTGTGGACAATTGAATTGTTCTGTGGTGTGTAACATGATGTAAATTACACCTCTTTATGATTTACAATTTGTCTGTGCTACCTTTGCTTGTGTCCTCTATAAACCAGGTATTTAGATGACTACATAGCTTGTATGTGTATTGTATATAGTACAGAGCCGTACATAGCACTTTACATTAGATTACAGAATGTACAATAATTGCACTATCCATGCAGCATATCTTGGAATATAGAAACTCACAAGCATCGAAAGCAAAAACCCTGCTCACCAAGGATATCAATACTTTTAAAAAAAGTGACACTTATTTCAATAAAAAAAAAAAAACTTTTATTATCTCCAACATATCTATTAAGAATAGAAAAATAAAACAAGCATAGGACACCCACATGTAATGATCCCTAAGGTCACCTGGAGTCTTGGAATAGCACTTGTCAAACTAAGCAATACAATTAAATTAAATTACCTTCGAGATTCACCGGTTTAGTATTGACCCCTCTACCAACTCAAAACTGGTGCACTGGTCAGCAGCAACACAGACCTAGTGTTGACCTTTCCACTATCACAAATGAGCTGATCTTAGATGAGGGTCCACTAAGTAGAATTCCACCACTTGCTAAAATAAAACAATATTTTGTTTGTCTGTTCCTCGGGGTCAAAGTCCATTCTCCTCCTATCCCTCTTTATACCCAACTCAGTTAGCTATAATCATTAAGCACACATGCCACATATTTATAACTTTAACATTAAGATTGCTAGTGTCTTAATAGAACTAACTAAATACAAAAATAAATCCAATCTAAAACCATATAAACAAAGATTGGCTAAGATTGAAGACTTTTTTAAGCCAGAAAAAATTATGATTTTTAAATTTGAGACATGTTACACAGACTTGACTCATTGACCTGTGCCTATCAGTGCGCACTCAAGGAACACTCCACTGCCCAAAAAGTTTTATTGAATGTCAGGGAGTGTAACAAAATTTATTATAAGTGTCAATTTATTTTGAAAGTTGCCGTCTAATTATAAAATGAAGAAAGATTCTACCCACATAAAGCACTTCAGCAAGCTGAAGCACTCTATGGGTCTGGAGTGCCCATTTAAAGGTAGAATATGTATAGTATTATAGACTCCTGTTGATGTAGAGATGTTTTTCAATGTTTGGTACATAAGCAGGGCTAAAATTCTGAGTAAAACCCCCTGGTCATTACTTTTCATGTGATCACCCTTTTTTGGGTCCATAGCTTTACGAGTTGTTTCCAACCAAGCCTGGTCGCTAGTACCTGGTGATGGTTCATGGATAGGGATGTCCCGAACGGTTCGCTGACGAATAGTTCCTGGCGAACATAGCATGTTCGCGTTCGTCACGGATGGCGAACATATGCGATGTTCGGTCCGCCCCTATTCATCATCATTGAGTAATCTTTGACCCTGTACCTCACAGTCAGCAGACACATTCCAGCCAATCAGCAGCAGACCCTCCCTTCCAGACCCTCCCACCTCCTAGACAGCATACAATTTAGATTAATTCTGAAGCTGCATTCTTTTTTTTTTGTATTATTTTTTTTGTGTGTTTTTATTACACATTATCCTCCATAGCCAGTAACCTGTGTTTATTATACATTATCCTCCATAGCCAGTAACCTGTGTTTATTATACATTATCCCCCATAGCTAGTAACCTGTGTTTATTATACATTATCCCCCCATAGTCAGTAACCTGTGTTTATTATACATTATTCCCTATAGCTAGTAACCTGTGTTTATTATACATTATCCTCCCATAGTCAGTAACCTGTGTTTATTATACATTATCCTCCGCATAGCCTGTAACCTGTGTTTATTATACATTATCCTCCCATAGCCAGTAACCTGTGTTTATTATACATTATCCCCCCACAACCAGTAACCTGTGTTTATTATACATTATCCCCCCACAACCAGTAACCTGTGTTTATTATACATTATCCCCCCATAGCCAGTAACCTGTGTTTATTATACATTATCCCCCATAGCCAGTAACCTGTGTTTCTTTTACATTATCCTCCCATAGCCAGTAACCTGTGTTTATTATACATTATCCCTCCATAGCCAGTAACCTGTGTTTATTTTACCTTATCCCCCCATAGCCAGTAACCTGTGTTTCTTATACATTATCCCCCATAGCCAGTAACCTGTGTTTCTTATACATTATCCCTCAAATAGCCAGTAACCTGTGTTTATTATACATTATCCTCCCCATAGCCAGTAACCTGTGTTTATTATACATTATCCTCCCCATAGCCAGTAACCTGTGTTCATTATATATTATCCTCCCAGAGCCAGTAACCTCTGTTTATTATACATTACCCCCCCATAGCCAGTAACCTGTGTTTATAATACATTACCCCCCCCATAGCCAGTAACCTGTGTTTATTATACATTATCCCTCCCATAGCCAGTAACCTGTGTGTATTATACATTATCCTCCCCATAGCCAGTAACCTGTGTTTATTATACATTATCCCCCCATAGCCAGTAACCTGTGTTTCTTATACATTATCCCTCAAATAGCCAGTAACCTGTGTTTATTATACATTATCCTCCCCATAGCCAGTAACCTGTGTTTATTATAAATTACCCCCCCATAGCCAGTAACCTGTGTTTATTATACATTATCCCCCATAGCCAGTAACCTGTGTTTATTATACATTATCCCTCCCATAGCCAGTAACCTGTGTGTATTATACATTATCCTCCCCATAGCCAGTAACCTGTGTTTATTATACATTATCCCCCCATAGCCAGTAACCTGTGTTTCTTATACATTATCCCTCAAATAGCCAGTAACCTGTATTTATTATACATTATCCTCCCCATAGCCAGTAACCTGTGTTTATTATAAATTACCCCCCATAGCCAGTAACCTGTGTTTATTATACAGTATCCTCCCATAGCCAGTAACCTGTGTTTATTATACATTATCCCCCATTGCCAGTAACCTGTGTTTATTATACAGTATCCCCCATAGCCAGTAACCTGTGTTTCTTATACATTATCCCTCAAATAGCCAGTAACCTGTGTTTATTATACATTATCCTCCCCATAGCCAGTAACCTGTGTTTATTATAAATTACCCCCCATAGCCAGTAACCTGTGTTTATTATACATTATCCCCCATAGCCAGTAACCTGTGTTTATTATACAGTATTCTCCCATAGCCAGTAACCTGTGTTTATTATGCATTATCCTCCCCATAGCCAGTAACCTGTGTTTATTATATATTATCCTCCCATAGCCAGTAACCTGTGTTTATTATATATTATCCTCCCATAGCCAGTAACCTGTGTTTACTATACATTATCCCTCCCATAGCCAGTAACCTGTGTTTATTATACATTATTCTCCCATAGCCAGTAACCTGTGTTTATTATGCATTATCCTCCCCATAGCCAGTAACCTGCGTATATTATACATTATTCTCCCATAGCCAGTAACCTGTGTTTATTATACATTACCCCCCCATAGCCAGTAACCTGTGTTTATTATACATTATCCCTCCCATAGCCAGTAACCTGTGTTTATTATACATTATCCTCCGCATAGCCAGTAACCTGTGTTTATTATACATTATCCTCCCATAGTCAGTTACCTGTGTTTATTATACAGTATCCTCCCATAGCCAGTAACCTGTGTTTATTATACATTATCCTCCCATAGCCAGTAACCTGTGTTTAGTATACATTACCCCCCCCCCCCCGTAGCCAGTAACCTGTGCTTATTATACATTATCTCCCCCATAGCCAGTAACCTGTGTTTATTATACATTATCCCCCCACAACCAGTAACCTGTGTTTATTTTACATTATCCCCCCACAACCAGTAACCTTGTTTATTATACATTATCCTCCCCATAGCCAGTAACCTGTGTTTATTATACATTATCCCCCCCATTGCCAGTAACCTGTGTTTATTATACATTATCCTCCCCATAGCCAGTAACCTGTGTTTATTATATATTATCCTCCCATAGGCAGTAACCAGTGTTTATTATACATTATCCTCCCATAGCCAGTAACCTGTGTTTATTATACATGATCCCTCCATAGCCAGTAACCTGTGTTTATTATACATTATCCCCCATAGCCAATAACCTGTGTTTATTATACATTATACACCCCCCCATAGCCAGTAACCTAAAGATTACTTAGTATTAGTAAATAATATGCCCCTACTCGCTATACCGCTGTAAAAGGAAAAAAACTAATAACCCCCCCCTGCGCGGCTGGTGGGGGCACCATAAATAACAATAAGGGGGGGACCTACTGTCCCACCCCCTGTCCACAACCCCTGAGCGGTGGGTGGGGGCCCTAAATAAAGATAGGGGGGACGACGACCTACTGTCCTCCCCCCGGCCCCCACCCCTGAGCAGTGGGTGGGGGCCCTAGATAAGAATGGTGGGGGGGGACCTACCGTCCTCCCCACTCGGCCCCCACCCCTGAGCGGTGGGTGGGGGCCCTAAAAAAACAATAAGGGGGAGGGACCTACTGTCCTCCCCCCTGGCCCCAACCCATTCCAAAGAACTTCCCCATGCTGTGTAAAATGACACAGAGCACTGTGATTGGATGTCTTGAAATCCATCCAATCACAGTGCTCTATGTCATTTTACACAGTGTGGGAAAATTCCAAAGAACTTTCCCACGCTGTGTAAAATGACACAGAGCACTGTGATTGGATGGCTTGAAATCCATCCAATCACAGTGCTCTATGTCATTTTAAACAGCGTGGGAAAATTCCAAAGAACTTTCCCACGCTGTGTAAAATGACACAGAGCACTGTGATTGGATTGTTTTCAAGCCATCCAATCACAGTGCTCTGTGTCATTTTACACAGCGTGTGAAAATTCCAAAGAACTTTCCCACGCTGTGTAAAATGACAAAGAGCACTCTGATTGGCTTAAACCCACCAATCAGAGTGTACTTAGCCTAATTGCAGGGCGGGGCAAGGCTTTATAAGCCTTCCCCCGCCCTGCGGAGCTCAGTCTGCGCGGAGCCCTCCATGGGTGAAGATGGATTATTTTTTTTGCGCTTGGGTTTTTTCTTTTTCGGCAGGTTTCTTTTGTGCTCGGGTTTTTTATTTTATTTTAAGTTCGTCGGGTATGATGGCTTTTTATTTGGCCTTTTTTGGGGCTGAAAAATGAAGATTTTAGAAAAAAGAAGATGTCAAATGGTAAGTTTAATTTTTTATTACAGGTTAGTTATTTTATTCCACCCTCACTATTTTTAGGGTGAGGGGGGTAGGTAGGGGATAGATTGATTTGGTTGGGGGGGCGGTGACTAGGGGCCCCTAGTCACCTTGATTGGGGGGGATTTTCATTTAGGGCCCCCACCCGCCGCTCCGGGGTGGGGGCCAGGTGGGAGGATGGTAGGTCCCCTACCACCATTATTATCCAGGGCCCCCACCCACTGCTCAGGGGTGAGGGCCAGGGGGAGGACAGTAGGTCCCCCCTCTCTTTATTTAGGGCCCCCACCCTCCGCTGAGGGGTTGGGGCCAGGGGGGAGGACAGTAGGCCCCCCTCTTATTGTTTTTTTAGGGCCCCCACCCACCCCTCAGGGCTGGAGGCCAGGGGGGACAGTAGGTCCCCCCCTTATTTTTTATTAGGGCCCCCACCCAACGCTCAGGGGTGGGAGCCAGGGGGGCGGATGGAAGGTACCCCCCCACCATTCTTATCTAGGGCCCCCACCCACCACTCAGGGGTGGGGGCCGGGGGGAGGACAGTAGGTCCCCCCTATCTTTATTTAGGGCCCCCACCCACCGCTCAGGGGGGCTATTGTTTTTTAGGGCCCCCACCATTCTTATCTAGTGCCCCCACCCACCGCTCAGGGGTGGGTGCTGGTGGGGAGGACATGCATCAACTATGTAATTTTCCATGGGAGTTTTGCCATGGATCCCCATCCGGCATGCCACAGTCCAGGTGTTAGTCCCCTTGAAACAACTTTTCCATCACTATTGTGGCCAGAAAGAGTCCCTGTGGGTTTTAAAATTCGCCTGCCTATTGAAGTCTATGGCGGTTCGCCCGGTTCGCCCTTTCGCGAACATTTGCGGAAGTTCGCGTTCGCCATTCGCGAACCGAAAATGTTATGTTCGCGACATCACTATTCATGGATGGAGGATTCTACCACATCAAGAACACAGAATGTGCCTTTTGTTTATGGCCATATATCAATGCATACCTAACACTTTCTAGCTCCCTACTCTCATGCTAGATGGTCAAAGTACAGTCATAATACCCATGCACTATGTTCTCATGCACTAACAGCTTATATCATTGGTTCTATCAGCTTCTTTCTCAGTAAGTGGAGGCAACACATCGGTTAAATAAGAGCGAAGACTTACCATTGCACCAGAATGACATAGTTATGACCTTTCTGTTATTCTCTACGAGAGCTCAACTTAAGCTGGTTATGTTGCATCCTGGGATCCTCTATCCGAGAGGCAACATTATCTGGGTTGGTTTACAAAATGGGATGAATAAACAGAAGGGTTGATAAGGAGGGCTGTGTCACAGGATACAGAGCTTGTTTACATGTGGAATTATCAGCTTATACTTTAATAAGATAAGTAGTGCATGTGATCTTTCTTTTGGAATTATGGAAAATAGACATATTTCCATATTTTACTGCCAGTTTGGAAATCTACATTCCCATGACCAGCAGCTTGGGAATGTAGTGCAAACATAATTTGCCTTTACCACATGCATGTAAGGTAAACTATGCAGAACGTCTAGTTGATGATTGTTGCTACATAATGCTTCAATAGGAACTGTCTGTCACTTCTATGGAACTGAAAGCATTGAACAAAGCATGGAAAATTAATTATGACTTTTGAATTTATTTATTTTTTCAAGATTTAGTAAACTTTATCAGAAAACAATTCAGACAATACAAGTCTAAGATACAAACTGCAATTGAAGAAGAGAAATAGAATTGTTTAATTCAGTTAAATACAGTTAATTGTTTAACTTCACCTCCTCTCTGTATGCGTTGTCTATGCGGACTGACAGGTTAAAACTTGTAAAAGTGACAGAGCTAAGATGGAGGTGCCCAGTAGAAGAATAGAGAGGCATCGATTTCTACATTTAATTTAAATTTTCACTCAGAAATGCCAATTAGTTAATTATAGGGATAAATAAACCTAAAATAAAATATCTTGTATAATGACAGTATAATGACATTATTTCCCTTAAATAATTAAATAAGCTATGATTGAACATCTTAGTGTCTAGAGGAAGGTTTTTGATTGCTTTAGCCACTTTTGACAGCTGCCAATAAATTTGGGCTTTGTTGTTTCCCACAAAAAATGAGTTCTAATATATCTGTTTGTGTACTTTCATTTATATCAAAGTGAGCATCACAGAACCACGTCCAACGTGGACTATAACTGTGGCATGTTAGTATTGATCATTATGTTTGTGCTTCTAACACACCGGCAGATCACATAAATAACGATGAGCAGGCTAACTGAGCATTACATAATTACATTACCCAACCTACATTATATCACAAAATATATTAAAACGTGTTCATATGCACTAATTATTCTGTACATACAGTTAGATGTAAGGGCAATATTGTACATTCTTTAATATTTTATACCCCTCCTATTATTCATATATTTCTGTAGAGTATGAATGAGCAAATTTGGCAATATTAAGTATAGCTGATAAACATGTTGTCTAATTGTTTGATTTTTGTAACATTTTATGAGTTAGCTATACATCCTGTGCTAAAAATAAATAGCACACTTTTATTTTGAAAAGTAACAAGCAAAACTTATAGTTTATGAACAGTACCATGCATTTTTAAAGATACATTAACTTTTTCTCCCAAACGAGAGGACCAAACTCATAGATGAGGAAATTGGTCAGTGACAAATGTAAAAAAGGCCGGTCAGTTTCACAAAGATTCACAAAGATAGATGACATTTCTACTATATATTAGACAATACATTTCAGTGGATTCAAGCAGTAAAGGGGAACGGTTGTACTAAAAATTCTTAATTTTACTAAGAGTTTGATCAGCTGTGATTCAGTCTGCGGATTATACCACGTTTCTCAGTTTTAAACTACTTCATTTACATTATATTCATTATATTACATATTCTACAAAAAAGCACGTCAGAGCTTTCTATCATAGAAAAAGAAAAGCACAGGTGTGTGCATGAATGTGTGTGTACAATACGAGTCTGCATGTGCCAAGTCAATAAAAAAATTGAAAGAAAATATTTTGACACTGCCAAGCAAATGTGTTCCTACTATAAAAATAATCCTTCCTTCCACTTAAATCAATTAAAGAAAGCTTAGACTTTATTCGAACCATAAGAAATAATGGAAGTGCTATATATATACTTTTTTCATTTTGTCATGTTTGTTTGATACATAGACTTAAGACAAAAGAATATTTTTCATACATAATGCAAAAGCCTCTCCCCCCTCCTTTTTGATTTCGTTTTTTTTTAGAAAGATTTGGGATGTTTTGAAAATGGGCCTTGTGCTGAGTTCTTTTAAGTAGAATTTGGAAACAAACTCTATTTAAGAACAACAGCCTCAGGCAAAACCTTTGGAAACTATCATCTTGTCTGCAGTGACAAACAAAAACGCTATTGTTTCCTACGTATGTTTTAAATACTACTGTAAAATTCTGTTTTGCTGTTCTAACACATCATGATTAAACTTAAAACTCAGTGGAATAGAATATAGAAGTAGGTTACCGCAAAAATCTGTTCAAGGGTGATTTTCGAGGTTTACCATTGACATGTACAGTATATAATTAAATTATTTACACAGGCACAAAACACAAAGTTATCACATTTGTCCGAGCTAAACAATCTGTCCTTATTATTCCAGTATACCCAGCAATTCAGATGTAAAGTTTAATTCCAGCAATAGTGTTCTATTAAAGTCATAAATGGGCAATTGACCTCATCGTGGAATAATGCAGATATTAAGCAAATGTGAATAATGTATTTATTTACTTGTAATTCTTCATAATATATCATTTTATTTAATTTTTTTAATATTGTTTTTTGCTTGTTTTTTTGTTTTTTTTTGCTGGAGAGGGGATTAACAAATAAAATAATGGTATGATTTATCAGAATAAGAGTCTAAATCTAAACAGTTGTTAAGGTAACTATAACCTTACCTTACCTTATCCCAGCGGAGGGAGGGAGGGAAAGCAAGAACGTTTAAATTCAGACTGTGGGAGAGATAGATAAGAGCGTCAAAGAGGCCTGCAATAAAGCTAGGGAATAGGAAGATAGAAGGTAACTATAACCTTAACTTACTTTATCCCAGCGGAGGGAGGGAGGGAAAGCAAGAACGAATACATACAATGTGGCGTTTTATCAAAACTGAACAGGTAATGTAATATCTTATCCCGTATTGGACTGTTTTAGATGAACTGTTTATTCTACTTTTATGTGGTCACACAACACATTTACATGTTTTGCCTTTATCTAAATAAAAAAAGTGAGGAGGTTGTGGCAGATGTGTGCTATCCTGTCCTGTTTCTATCAGCTGAATATACACGCCACAGACTTTTTCTTGCTTCATTATTGTAAACAAAATACTCGTTTGTCCCTACAATGATCAATACAGTCATAATCTCTGTCTCCTTTCCTAATGTGTTTTATACCCCACCTCCTATAGACTGTAAGCTCTTTTCAGCAGGGTCCTCTTCAACCTATCGTTCCTGTAAGTCTTCTTGTAATTGTCCTATTTATAGATAAATCTCCCTTCTCATAATATTGTAATGCGCTACGAAATCTGTTGCTGCTATATAAATGGTAATAATAATAATAATAATATGTGAAAATATATGTCCCATCATTAGTAGAAAATCAGCCCAGTCTGGTTTGTAAGCGTTGGGTGACACCCAGTTATCACACTGTAATTACAATAGTATTTAATGCTGATAAGCGAAGCATAAATATTGGATATTACAAACATCTAGATTTTATCACATGACAGGAGGCTTCGTATTTTGCATAACTTTCTTTACTTTATGCCTCCAGAAGCACAAGTCAATCAGAAAACTTTAAACCAATCAGTAACAGGCATCACATCCATATATAAAGCCCTGACAGTCACATGATTTCCTCTTTCTTTGCTGCTTCCAGCCAAAGCACAGGTCAGTGTATTAAGCTCTCAACTGTTTTTATATATATAATGCAAATTGATCTTGTGGTCCCTTTAACTTGTTTTGGTATTGTACCTTTTCTTTTCTTCCCCCTGTCTGGGGCCTCCCTTTTCATCTGCCTCCTCTATTTCCCCTGCTAAATCCATCCTTCTCCCTGGACTGTTAGGTGGGTTTTTTCCCACTGTGTTTCCCCTACTGGGATCTGTTACTGTCTGCTTGCTTGCCTGTTTGTCCCTCGCGATTCGCGGCATTTTACCGCGATCGCGCGGGACCACCAGGCTCCTCTAAGGGTCCCAGGGTACCAAGGGGTGGGTAGGGGGGCTCGAGGGGGTGCAGACCGAGTCCGTCGGACCGCAATTGCCGGATTGCAGCAATTGCGAGATCCTCGGCGGCCATCTTAGTTTCGCCAGTTCGTGATTCCCACGAACTGGCACAGATTTTCTGCTTCTATTAACGTTTTTATGTGCCATTAAAGTATTACAGTATGTGTGCCATCACAGGTACACCACTTGATTGAAAGAGCAAAAAATTATGATTGCTTTACACTGAAGCTGACAAAATATTCTGTCATGTACACTGAGAAGTTTTGTTGTTTATCCTATTATTTGAATTAATTCTTCATGCTCACATTATATAATGTGTAACTAAACACACTCCTCACTGCAGGTAATCCCTGAAACTCAGTGCTAAAGGGCCACTGCAGATAACTTACCAGTAGGATGGTATTACACCACACCAGGAACAACTCCCATCAGGCTAAGCACTCTTCTCACTGCAGTTAACCCCTGCAACTCTGTGCTAAAGGGCCACTACAGATAACTTACCAGTAGGATGGTATAACACCAAACCAGGAACAACTCCCACCAGGCTAAGCACTCTTCTCACTGCAGTTAACCCCTGCAACTCTGTGCTAAAGGGCCACTGCAGATAACTTACCGTGAGGATGGTATTGCACCAAACCAGGAACAACTCCCATCAGGCTAAGCACACTCCTCACTGCAGTTAACTCCTACAGCCCTGTGCTAAAGGACCACTACAGGTAACTCACCATTGGGATTGTATTACACCAAACCAGGAACAACTCCCATCAGGCTCAGGCCGCACTGCCCAATTAGATGAACACTCAGAAGGCAATGATGATTGTTACAAAGCACTGAGGAACTACCCAGAAATCACTACAAACAAACAATCAACAACAACAATTTGTTGTACAAGGGTGACCACCACGCCCAATCAAGGGCTTATAACGAAGTACGCACAATCCACAATGGTGAAATTTCCACAAAATTCCATACACAAGGGTGACTCCTTACAAAAGCGTACTGAGGTCTTCGATACCTCACATTACCGGGCTTACGTCCCGACCATTACCGGGCTCCGTCCCGACCATTACCGGGCTCCGTCCCGACCATTACCGGGCTCCGTCCTGACCATTACCGGGCTTCATCCCGACCATTACCGGGCTCCGTCCCAACATTAAAGACCGTTCACCCCGGTCGATAAGAGGGTGACCCCTCTTCAGACCACTAGTCAAACTCCTAGTGGTACTGATTACTTGGTACCTGGGTGCCCCCCAGTTGTACGTGGAAGCCACTGTGTAGACACATACGCACTGACGTATACTCTGTCTCCCCACAGACGGGAAAAAATCATACTACCATTGTGTCAGACACTCCACAAGACCCTCATCAGGGGATGAGGAACCATTTTCTCCATCGTCCTTAGAAATCATAGACGAACGGAGGGCAGAGGACTCTCCCTCGGAGGAGGAGGTCTGGCAAGACATACCTCAGGAAGTCAGAGAACCCAACCAAGAAGGGCTAAGGACATATAGATATTGGGGTCTAATCCCCACGCCCTAGGACGGGCTGATAACCACGGAGTACGATCTGTTACTGTATGCCAGATCGGAACACAATGGATACATGTATGTCGACAGCACCAAGAAAGGAGAGCTCACGGTGCTGCCAAAGCTCCACAGTACTATACCCAATAAGGGTGACCTCTTGGATAATTTGGAGACTACCGTACCTCCCCATACGGGCTTACGTCCAGACATTCCTGACCGTTCAGCCCGGTCTTATTGAGGGCTACCCCCTCCTCAGACCACTCCAGGAAATCTCTAAGCGGTACTGATGGAAACAGTTCCTGGAGAACCCCAGCGGTATGTGGAGACCCACTAGTGGCAATAAGGGTATTACCATACCTGACACCTGTCTCGGTACCCCACAGACCGGAAGAGGGTCCCAACATGACCCCAGGATAGTCTTACCCGGTGCTAGTGGCATAGGTACGAAGGGGTGACCACCGCGCCCTTGTCTAGGGTTTCTACCTTCAGAATATGCTCTGGCATTGCATGCACAGACCAGGGCACACTACATGCATGCGTTCCGACACCTCTATGCCCCAATTAGAGGACCCATACGCCCTTCCCTTAACCGAGAAGGAGAACTCACTATACCGCCAAACTCCACAACTCAAGGACATATAAGGATGAACCATTAGATTATACATAGGGAGACTTTCACGTCTCCCATACCAGGGTACCAGGGTGTCCTCATTTTCAGACTACTACCCAGATCCTGCGAAAGTGGTACCGATTAATCGAAATGCTGGGGGACCCCGGTTATACACAGAGACACACTGAGGGGCAATAAGCGTACTGTTGTACAATCCTGACTCCACAGACCAAAAGGTCAGATTTCCCTCAATTCACCGACCAAATTTCCAGGTGAAGATTAAGCCGCCAGGGAAGCTCCGGGGGAAGAAGCCCTCTCCAAGAGGCTGGCTAACAAGTCGGACACCTTACCACCTAAACACCATGGGAAGGGCCCAACGCGACTTCCCCAAAGGGGAAAGAGAACACCCCGACTTAGCGGAACCGTCTCTAAGAACATCCTGCACATTGAACATCTCAGACCCCTTCATCAGGGTACGAGGACTCCATTCTTCCCCTTCTCTGGAGATCATAAGAGAACGGAGAGTCTCCATCGGAAGAGGAAAAGTCAGAACCCGTCTGGCAAGAAAAGTTTCTTTTGGCACACTGGAAAACCTCGGTTGACTCGCGTACCACCAGACACCCAGGATCATCCGAAAAGGGCTTTTGCCAAAGCACCGGGCACACCTTGCAAACCTCCGGCTTCGGGGAAAAGAAGTACGAAACAAGCTCAGGATGGAATACCCATGTCATATAGGAACGAACAAGATAATCCTCAACAGTGAACTCGGTGTCACTACAGGGATATCCATGCCCCGATCAGACCGAGGTCCACGTAAAGTAGTAAAGAAGAAGACAGGAGACTCTCACCGTCATCAACATAGGCCAACCCAATGGTTTTGGGGATGTACCGACATCTCAAGAAGGAAGGTATACATCTATTAGGAGACCTACTGCTCGAAAAGGTTTTTTTTGCAAGGTTAGATTTGAAAGGACACTTACCTACTGGCTCACATAGTCCCTCAAGAAGTTTTGGAAGCTGGTCAGGACACACTGAAGAACAAAGGGTATCCGCCGTAACACTTGCTGACCCTTGGCAAGCCCAATTCCTAACTGCGTAGACAAACGAGATTTATTGTCACAGTTCTTGGAATTGTTGGGATTCATAGTGATCAGAGCGGAGTCGGTTCGATTCCAGTTCCGAGTAACTACATATCTCTACTTCGGAATAGATGCCACATTGGACGGATTGCACCTTTCCCCACATCAGCGATAACGACTTTCGTAAGGAAATTCGACGGATATGACGGAAAGGCTCCATAGTACCTTGACTACTTCCCAGGACCACTTCACTGACGGGCCAGACCTCGGCTGACTGCATGAGATCCGGGCACACCTACGAAATTGGGATCAGAACGGCAAGGACTTCGATAGTACTCGTTACAGAGGTAAAGGAGCTAAGCGGGACTTCTAGAATGATTGTCTTTAATTGGGATTATCCTCTGCTTCTTCAATTTTAACTTGCCTTCGGGCAAGTTAAAATTGATTGTCATCGATTGTTAACGCAATAAAATTGATTGTCATCGATTGTTAACGCAGGAGCGGCTAGAGTTGGTGGATTGGTGTCTTCCAAGGGAGACGGGTATGTCAAGGGACTATCGCAACCAACTAGAGTCATGGGACTCAAGGACAACAGGTATTCCCCGAAATGATTTATCCACATGGAACACTTGGAAGTCACGGGGGTATGGAAAGGGACTACGATCCTTTTATTACCCCTATCTACCTCGATATTGAATCTTGCCCATAATTTTTCACGACGGGCCGATCGGAACGATTCGACCGCTCCATTAACGGGATACGTTCCGTTATTTCGACAGCGCATAGTACGATTCACGACACTCCGGTCGATCAAGAACCTTTGATAGACCGTTTTTTCCGCGGGGTAGCATACGGTCCAAAACCATGAGTTAAAGTATCACTGTTGTGAGACTTTGATTGGGTTTGTTTCGGAACTAGTCAGATAACACGAACCTATCCCGCCGTCAGTCATAATCACATTATGTTGCATTTTCGTCGGATATCAGATCTTCTGGAGTTCGACGTATATGGTTTTTCGGTATCACCTGAAGGAAGGACCTCTACGGTTCTCGTAGAACTAAATCTTTTTCGCGTCCGTGTTTTACCCTGTTCCCGGTGTTTTTTTCCCAGTCTTTGTGCAGTTATAGCAGTGTTTGGTTATATGGAGATCCCGACAACACTTAGATTGACACATTAAGACATCGGTGGGGTTTATAACAACCATACAAGCCAGTTACCATGAACACTCCGTCTAGATGGGTTCACTGGTTGTCATCGTTAACGGGGGAGGAGACGTGCTTTAGGTACTCATTCGGTACGAGGCACGGCTGCTTCTCAGGCCTTCACGAGGGGCCTCTATATTTTTTACAGGCGGCGAATTGGACACGGCGAGACAACTTCCGTATATTTATTTCGTCAACCGCACACGCATCCTTTCGATCATACCACAGCTTTAAAAATGCAAAATACGAAGCCTCCTGTCATGTGATAAAATTTTAGATTATGCCAACGTAGTGTACCTATAATCTTAATTTTAATAATGACAGGAGGCGAGTATTTTCCCTCCCTGTTTCCCTCCCTATACTCTGGGAAATTCAATTTTTTCTGGTTATCATTTTCAGTCTAATTATAAGATTTGGGATATTTCAGTATATTTATGGGATGCTTATATAGTTGACGGATGTTACAGCCGTGGCGATTATTATAGTAAACCATGGTTGTTTAATGTTACAATTTTTTAACGTAATATAAATATAGGTGCATATAGTACTGTTTTTTTAATGTGGACATCAGTTGGGTTCTACCACCTTTCACGTATTTCTGTTCTTTTCAGAGTAACCATCATAAAGATAAAGATCAAGATAAAGCTGGAAGGTTTTTTCAAGTCATGTTCCAAATTATGTTCTACACGTTACTCAAGACTGTTATTTGAATTCCCTGACGTTATAATGGACTGTTTTCGCATCAAAGAAAGAGGAAATCATGTGACTGTCAGGGCTTTATATATGGATGTGATGCCTGTTACTGATTGGTTTAAAGTTTTCTGATTGACTTGTGCTGCTGGAGGCATAAAGTAAAGAAAGTTATGCAAAATACTCGCCTCCTGTCATTATTAAAATTAAGATTATAGGTACACTACGTTAGCATAATCTACAATTATATGTGATTTAAAATCAAGCCAAGGTCGGCTTAACAAGTTTGGTCTTCGAGACTAAAGTTTTCTATTTACCATACTTTGAAATAAAGCATGCCGGTAGGCTAAAACTACCATTGGGCAAATAATTCTAAATTAAAAACAGTCGTTAAAATTAAAAAAACATCTCTAGAGAAGATATGACCCCATGCGAAACATGGCCTCAAAGCTTCGTAAGGACTGTAATTGTTATGTGCCTAGGTTGAATAAGTTACCTGCAATAAATGAAGCTCCTCAATGGACTGCTAGGTAACTAAATATCACTCTGTTGAAAATAAAATACTCCTGAAGCATTTCCAGTGGCTGGAGCATGTTTAAAGCAGAAATTAATTGAAGTCCACAGTATTTAGCAAGGTCTAAGGCAGGGGTAGACAATATTCACCACTGTAGATGTTGTTATTAATATTATTTATGAAGTGCAACAAGTTTCATAGCGCTGTACGAGTTGGACACACAGGAACAGAGGGATTGAGGGCCCTGCACAATGAGCTAAAGGGAGTGGGGTAACATGACACAAAAGGTAAGGGTAGGGTAGAAAAGTAGGTTGCTAGGATAGTGTTCATTAAGGGCTTAGTGTTTTGTTTTGATGACAGTTTCAGGAGAGGAATCAGGGTGCGGGGAGAGAAAGCTACTCACAGTTTAATTGATGTGCTTTCCTAAAGAAGTAAGTTCTCAAAGATTTTTTTGAAGGAGTGGAGATATGGTGAAAGTCTAACAGAGAGGAGAAGTGTGTTCCATAGGAACTGGGCAGCCCTAGAGAAGTCTTTAAGATGAGCATTAGATGTAGGAGTATGAACAGAGGTTAGATGTAGGTCTCCAGCAGAGCGTAGGGGCCTAGATGGGACATATTTGTGTATTAGTGAGGAAAAGTTTTTAATTGAGTCCTTTATCTTATGGGAAGCCAATGCAGGGACTGACAAAGGGGGGAGGAGTGGGAGGTGCGGGCAAATAGGAAGATGAGCCTTGTCGCCGCATTCATTATAGACTGTAACAGGGAAAGTTGGGAACATGTAAGAACACTGAGAAACGGATTACAGTAGTCAATGCGAGAGAGGACAGCGGCATGGATAAGCACCTTTGCCGTATCGGGCATTAAATAGGGTCGGATGCGCACAATATTTTTGAGATGTAAGGGGCAGGATTTGGCGATTGATTGGACATGAGGGGTAAAGAGGAGGTCAGAGTCAAAGAGAACACCTAGGCAGTGAGGCAGTGAGCCTTAGAGGTAGAGTGGATGGTTGTGCCATTGATTTGGAGGGACACAGACAAAGGAGTAGCAACACTTGAGGGAGGGAAAACCAGAAGTTCTGTTTTGGACAGGTTCAGTTTAAGGAAATTAGTAGCCATCCAGTTTGAAATAGCAGAGGGGCATTTAGAGACAAGAGTTAAGAGGAGTGGTGAGAAATTAAGGGAGGACAGATAAATTAGCATGTCATCCGCATAGAAATTATACTGGAAGCCGAAGGAGCTGATGACCAAGGGAGGCAGTGTAGATTTAGAACAATAGAGGACCAATGACAGACCCTTGGGGAACACCAACAGAGAGGGATTGGGGAGAAGAGGCAGAGCCAGAGAAAGAAATAATGAATGAGTGCTGGGAGAGGCAGGAAGAGCACCAGTAGACAGCGGTATCTCGTAGACCAAAATAACAAAGGATGAGAAGAAGCTGTTGATAATCAACAGTGTCAAAAGCAGCAGAAAGGTCAAGGAGAATTAGGATAAGATTATTGAATACTTTGGTCACAGCTGTTTCAACAGAGTGACAAGCGTGGAATCAAGATTGAAGTGGGTCAATCAGAGAGTTGGATGCGAGGAAGTCATGAACTCTCACATACACAACTCTCGTAAGGATCTTGTAGACAAACGGCAGTAGCGATATAATGCGGTAGTTGGACGGGGAATTAGGGTCAAGGTTGGGCTTTTTCAGACTCAGGGTTACGGTTGCATGTTTAAAGGATAGAGGGAATGTGCCAGAGGAGAGGGAGAGATTAAAAACTTTAGTGACAGGCAGAGCAAGAGAAGGAGACAAAGTGCGGCTGAGATATGAGGAAATAGGATCAAGGGAACAGGTGGTGGGGCAGGAGGAATTGAGCAGAGCAGAAACCTCTTCTGCTGTAGCTGGTTCAAATGAGCATAGGACAGCTGAGGGAGTGTGGTTAGGAGAATAGTGGAGAGAGATGAGAGATCTCTTCTCTGATTGTAGAAATCTTCTCAGTGAAGTGAGTTGCAAAGTTTGTGGCGGTCAAGTTGGTAGGAGTAGGAGCAGAGGCGGCTCTAGACTTTATGAGGCCTTAGGCGAAACGCAAACATGAGGCCCCACTAACAAAAAAGTGTCACATATACACATTGACGCACTGTCTACCTGTGTATGTGCCTGAGAGTGTGTCTGACAGAGAGTATCCTTGTGTGTGCGAATGTATGTCTCTGTGAGCATGTTTGTGTTTTTGTCTGAGACCCTATGTGTATGGGGTAGCTGATGGTGAAAGGGAGCGGGGGGTTGATGGTAATGTGAGAGGGAGCAGGGGGTGATAGTAATGTGAGAGTGAGAGGGGGTAATGTGAGAGTGAGGGGGTTAATGTGAGAGTGAGGGGGTTAATGTGAGAGTGAAAGGGGGTAATGTGAGAGTGAGAGGGGGTAATGTGAGAGTGAGAGGGGGGTAATGTGAGAGTGAGAAGGGGGTGATGTGAGAAGGAGGGGGTGATGGTGAGTGGGGGGAAGCTGAGGGTGGTGACGGAGGGTTATGCTGAGGGTGGTGATGCTGAGGGTGGTGGGGGGTAATGCTGAGGGTGGTGAGGGGTGATGCTGAGGGTGGTGATGCTGAGGGTGGTGGGGGGTGATGCTGAGGGTGGTGGGGGGTGATGCTGAGGGGGGTGATGCTGAAGGTGGTGGGGGGAGTGATGCTGAGGGGTGGTGAAGCTGAGGGTGGGGTGAGGCTGAGGGTGGTGGGGGTGAGGCTGAGGGTGAAGGGGTAATGGTGAGGGTGGTGGGGGTGAGGCTGAGGGTGGGCAGGGGTGAAGCTGAGGGTGGTGGGGGGTGAAGCTGAGGGTGGTGGGGGGTGATGGTGGTGGGGTGATGGTGACGGTGGTGGTGGGTGTAGCTGAGGGTGGTGGGGTGATGGTGACGGTGGTGGTGGGTGTAGCTGAGGGTGGTGGGGGTGAGGCTGAGGGTGGTGGGGGTGATGGTGGGGAGGGGTGATGGTGAGGGTGGTGAGGGGTGAGGGTGGTGGGGGTGATGGTGGTGGGTGGTGAGGCTGAGGGTGGTGGGGGGTGAGGCTGAGGGTGGGGAGATGGTGGTGGGGGTGAGGCTGAGGGTGGGGTGATGGTGATGGTGGGTGATGGTGGTGGGGAATGAGGCTGAGGTTGGCGGGGGTGATGGTGGTGGGGGGGGGGTGAAGCTGATGGTGGTGGTGGGTGTACCTGAGGGTGGTGGGGGTGATGGTGGTGGGGGTGAGGCTGAGGGGGGTGGGGTTGATGGTGGTGGGGGGTGAAGCTGAGGGTGGTGGGGGGTGATGGTGGTGGGGGGTGATGGTGAGGGTGGTGGGGGGTGATGGTGAGGGTGGGGGTGAGGCTGATGGTGGTGGGGGGTGAAGCTGAGGGTGGTGGGGGTGATGGTGGTGGGGGGTGAGGCTGAGTGTGGTGGGGGGTGATGGTGAGGGTGGGGGTGAGGCTGATGGTGGTGGGGGGTGAAGCTGAGGGTGGTGGGGGTGATGGTGGTGGGGGTGAGGCTGAGGGTGGTGAGGGTGATGGTGGTGGTGAGGCTGAGGGTGGGGTGGTGGGGGTGAGGCTGAGGGTGGTGGGGGTGATGGTGGTGGGGGTTGAAGCTGAGGTTGGTGGGGGGTGATGGTGGTGAGGCTGAGGGTGTTGGGGTGATGGTGGTGGTGGGGGGTGAAGCTGAGGGTGGTGGGGGGTGATGGTGGGGGGGTGAAGCTGAGAGTGGTGGGGGTGAGGCTGAGGGTGTTGGGGGTGATGGTGGTGGGGGTGAAGCTAAGGGTGGTGGGGGTGATGGTGGTGAAGCTAAGGGTGGTGGGGGTGATGGTGGTGGGTGAGCCTACCTTTCCCTGGTGGTCCAGTGGGCTCCCTGGTGGTCCGGTGGCCCCTGCTCCCGGTCTGCAGCTCCACAGAGCTGCAGACCGTGTAATCTCGCGAGATTCAGAGCGTTGCCGTGGTAACCCGCGGCAACGCTCTGATTGGCCAATTCTCGCGAGTCACATGGTCTGCAGCTCTGCACACTGCGGAGCTGCAGACCAGTGTCTGCGGTGGCCGGCCTGGCAGCAAGGAGGGGCCTCGCACCCGGCGGCATACCGGGCAAGCCGCCGGGCCCCCTCCTGGTGTCAGGTCTTCGGTCACTGACCGAGGACCTGACACACTCTGCTAACAGGCGGTTTAGGCGGCCGCGAGGCCCCCGCCAGCGCGAGGCCTTAGGCGGCCGCCTAAACCGCCTAATTAGAGAGCCGCCTCTGAGTAGGAGGCACGACAGGGCATAGAAGAGAGTTAAAAGCTTGAAACAGTCATTTGGGCTCATGAGAGAGTGTGGTTATGAGTGTATTGAAGTAGTTTTATTTTGAAGAGAAAAGAGCCAGATTGTTGGAGCGCAGTAGAAATTTATAGTGGAGGAAGTCAGAAGCAGAGTGAGACTTTTTCCAGCAGCGTTCAGGAGTTCTGGAACATTTTTGGAGGTACCGGGTCAGCTTGGTGTGCCAGGGTTGTAATTGGGGGCACTTAGTGTTTTTAAGTGTAGAAGGTGCTATGCTGTCTAGTTGAGAGGAGAGAGTGGAATTGTGGAGGGAGGTTGCAGTGTTAAAGCAGGTAAGATTTGAGATGGGTGGAGGTTTGTGGAGAATTGCTGTAGGTCAAGACAATGGAGGTTTCCAAAAGACTGATGTGGTGAGGGTGGTGTACTTTGGGTATGTAATATGCAGATGTCAATGGACAGCAGATAGTGGTCAGACAGAGGAAATGGAACATTGGAGAGATTAGCGGTAGTACAGAGATTGGTGAAGATGAGGTCAAGAATGTTTCCTGCTCTATGAGTTGATGAATTAGACCACTGTGTGAGTACAATGGAGGAGGTTATAGACCTCTACAGAAAGAGCAGTTCTGGTAAAAAACAGTTCGACACCATGTTATGTACGTTTTAATGGATATAGAAACTAATGGACTGTGAATATTATTTAAGACGTAAGAATACATGTAAATTTTGTGAGAGAGTGGAAACCCTTAATCTGGAATTTTGATCTGGATCCCAAATATTAAAAAAAAATGGAGACTGGGGGGCACACCAAGTAAATACAGTAACATCTCAGCAGTACCACTGCTGACAAATGCATGTGCTGGGTGTGCTCCCAAATCCCCTTTTTTTCGTGTATATTTGGAATCCAGTCCAGATTCCTTTTGGGTTGAGCATCCCACCACTACACTCCAGGTGTCATTTTGGAGGTGACCACAGGAAAACATAAATTTAAGTGTGAGTCTCTGGAAGGGGTATTGAAGTTAGCATGTTAATCTCCCATGTTAAAATTAGTGTACGACCCATCGGTGTTCTGATACTGTGACGTAGTCGTGGGTTTAACACAATATGGCCATATGGTGTAACTGAATTCCAATATATGTTTACTAAAATAGGTGAGTTTATTTAGCCTTGTAAGATTTATCTTTTTTGTGTGTGCGTTGTTCCCTTAATCTGTAATTTGTGTACCTTATGGAAATCCTGTGCAGCAGTTTCATAAACCAGATTTGGAAACAAAAAGTGTTCCATTATTTTCGACAAATTAGGTTGCATGTCAAGCATTTTTATGACTCATCTCAGTTGATTATGAGGGAGTGAGGTGACTCATTGAACTTAGTTGAATGGGAAAAAGATTATGCAATGTGTGTCTCTTTATGTAAAAATGCTTTGCTTATGAATCAATTAAATAATACACTCAAACCCTATAGTGTTTTGCTGAGGCTCTGTATGAACATAACAACACATTCTATTTTGACCAATGTCTCAGAACACTCACATTGGAGATAATGGGTCATTCACTAGACAATGAGCTTGGTGATAAACATCAAGATGCAAAGCTGATTACATGGAGGAATTCTGAAGGCACTAGTAGTCACTAATATTGTAGTATTATCATTATGGAATTATTATGGAAAAGCCAGAATCACTATGGTCAAAAGGCCATGAAGGAAAAATGTAGTGAAAAGCATTAATTAATCAATCAAACTTGCATTTATTATATATACTCTTTTACTATTGTCTGTGTTTTTTTTTTCTCTTGTGAGCATCAGAAAAAATACAATATTACTCTGAGGTTTTTTTTTCTCCACATTATTTATGTAATCATTATATCTATAGCACAGTCTATATATTCTTACTCAAATATATTTTCCAGATTAATGTTAAATATGTGTTTTCTTATCTGATTTATCTTATTAAACAGATGCTCTGCTCTTATATTTAAGGGAGCATGAATAGAGAGAGCAAACTATATATATATATAATTATTACATAAATAATATTAAAATAAATAAATAAAATACTCACAGTAACATTGTATCTCATCTGATGCCGACCAGAGAAAAATAATACACAGAAAATAGTAAAAGAGTATGTATAATAAATGAAAGTTTGTTTTCCTCAGGGACATCTTCACAAAAAAGGGGTTTGGGGGCATACCAGAACATGCATATCGAAGTAGTGGTGCCACTGTCAAGATTAAAATATACAAACTACAGATTGACTCTTTAAAGATGGAGGCAATGGTTTAAGTTCTGAACCAAAACAAAACCTAGAATTTGTGTAATATGTTTGTTCTACCATAATCTACCATAGTGCAATGACACTTATATATAATTTTCCTCAGAAGAAATAGGGCTTTCATTTCACAATCAATCATTTATATGTGGAATTAATATGCTAAAATCGAAAAAAAAGTTTAAGAAATTAAGGAATTTTGTTATTTAAGTCCTGCATGGCGGTTTAACTGTGAATTTCATGATACTGTTAGATTTTACTCCTATATTTGTATACTGTGATGTGCCACATGTACAACATTGGCCCTCACATACAGGTTTTGTGGTGTTTTGGAAAGGTACAGTTTCAGATATGGGGCTTGCCAGTTTCAGGTAAGCAGGGAGGGGGGAAATAATCACCCAACTCACATCAGCCTCACAGACACCCCAAACACTCACAGCACCCTCACTCACACAAACACACACACTGCACCCCTGTCACTCACAGCACCCTCACACACTGCACCCCTGACACTCATAGCACCCTCACTCACACACTCACACACACTGCACCCCTGACACTCACAGAACACACACACACACACACACACACACACTGCACCCCATAGGGCGTGGACGGGCCCCCCCTCACTCCCGGGCCCGCCCACGCCCTACCTAGTCCACTGACAATGATGCAGGACTGAATGTGGTGTGTATAGTGGAAGTGAATTAGAATGTGTGTAATGGATGTAGTGTGTATTAGATACTGTTTGTGCAGTGAATGCAGAGTGTGTGTTTGTGTAGCGGATGCAGTTTGTATAGTGAACGCAGAGTGTGTTTGAGTAGTGGATGTAGTGTGTGTACAGTGATGTAGTGTGTGTTTGTGTAGTGGATGTAGTGTGTGTATTAGATGCAGTGTCTGTGTATAGTGAATGCAGAGTGTTTCAATTTGTGGTGGATGTAGTGTGTGTACTGTGAATACATGATGTTTGTGTAGTGGATGCTGTGTGTACAGTTAATGCAGAGTGTATGTTAGTGTAGTGAATGCAGAGTGTGTGTCAGTATAGTGAATCCAGAGTGTGTGCATAGTTTAGTGAATGCAGAGTTTGTGTTAGTGTGTAATGAATGCAGAGTGTGTGTTAGTGTGTAGTGAATGCAGAGTGTGTCAGTGTAATGAATGTAGTGTGCGTGTTAGTGCAGTGAATGCAGAGTGTGTGTAAATGTGTAGTGAATGCAGAGTGTGTGTTAATGGGTAGTGAATGCAGAGAGTGTGTTAGTGTGTAGTGGATGCAGAGTGTGTGTTAGTGTAGTGAATGCAGAGTGTGTTCATGTGTAGTGAATGCAGAGAGTGTGTTAGTGTGTAGCGGATGTAGAGTGTGTGTTAGTGTAGTGAATGCAGAGTGTTAATGTGTAGTGAATGCAGAGAGTGTGTTAGTGTATAGCGGATGCAGAGTGTGTGTTAGTGTAGTGAATGCAGAGTGTGTTAATGTGTAGCGAATGCAGAGTGTGTGTCAGTGTAGTGGATGCAGTGAGTGTGTTAGTGTGTAGTGTATGCAGAGTTTATGTTGTATTAGTGTATGCAGTGTGTGTATTGTATTAGTGTATTAGTTTATGCAGTGTGTGTTAGTGTATGCTGTGTGTGTGTTAGTGTATCCAGTGTGTGCTGTGTTAGTGTATGCAGAGTGTGTGTTGTGTTAGTGTATGCAGTGTGTGTGTTGTGTTAGTGTATGCAGAGTGTGTGTTGTGTTACTGTATGCAGTGTGTGTGTTGTGTTACTGTATGCAGTGTGTGTGTTGTGTTAGTGTATGCAGAGTGTGTGTTGTGTTAGTGTATGCAGTGTGTGTGTTGTGTTAGTGTATGCAGTGTGTGTTGTGTTAGTGTATGCAGAGTGTGTTGTGTTAGTGTATGCAGAGTGTGTGTTGTGTTAGTGTATGCAGTGTGTGTGTTTTGTTAGTGTATGCAGAGTGTGTGTTGTGTTAGTGTATGCAGTGTGTGTTGTCTTAGTGTATGCAGAGTGTGTGTTGTCTTAGTGTATGCAGTGTATGTGTTGTGTTAGTGTATGCAGAGTGTGTGTTGTGTTAGTGTATGCAGTGTGTGTTGTGTTAGTGTATATTAAATTTAATTAAATGTTTCTCCCCCCTCCCTGCTTCGTCCAGGGAGGGGGTAGTTCCCATGATCCCTGATGGTCCGGTGGCATGGGGGGCACCCTGCTCCCTGTTACCACAGAGGGGGCCCAGCACACAGCTTTTACTCTTCTCTTCTCCTCTCTTCTAATAACTCTCGCGAGACCCGCAGACCGTTGCCATGGTAACTGGGTCTCGCAAGAGTTATTAGAAGAAAGTAGAAGCTGTGTGCTGGGCCCCCTCTGCGGCTGCACACATAGATAGCGATATTCGCTATCTATGTGTGCAGAGAAGGAAAGTGGGGCCCGGACTGCCAGAGCACACACACACACTGCACCCCTGACACTCACAGCACCCTCAGTAGCACACACATACACACTGCACCCCTGACACTCACAGCACCCTCACTCACACACACTGCACCCCTGACACTCACAGCACCCTCACACACACACTGCACCCCTGACACTCACAGCACCTTCACTCACAGCACCCTCACACACACACACACTATACCCCTTACACACACACACACACACACACAGAACCCTCACACACAGTGCACAATATGCTTTCCTAGCATTTTTGTCTCCCAACTATGGAGACACCAGAGACAAATTTCAAGCAAACACAGTGCAAGCATGTTATTGAATTAGCTTGCACTGTGCAGAACAAATACAGGGTCTTTTTCTCATGCCAGAGCTCTTCAGCAGAGCTCTGCGCATGGTCTACCCTGGAAGAGCATTGAACCAAAATACTCACTTTGTGATGGGGCGTGCTTGTCATTGGTGATGACAAAACAAACCCTATCTGGCCCCTTTTTACTGGGCCGCTGTAATTAAAAAATGCCCGGGCTGAATTTCCTTCCCAGTCCGGCCCTGCTCCCCAGTGTCATGTGACTCATCATGTGACCAGTATTTGGTTCAGATGGTGTCAAACCTGTGTTGGTGCAACCAGGTGAGAAGTACAAAGACAAGTGTGTCTTGCCTACAGTCAAGCATGGTGGTGGGAGTGTCATGGACTGGGCCTGCATGAGGGCTGCCAGCACTAGGGAGTTACAGTGCATTGAGGGAACCATGAATGCCAACATGTACTGTGACATACTGAAGCAAAGCATGATCCCCTCACTTCAGAGACTGGGCTGCAGGGCAGTATTCCAACATGATAATGACCCCAAACACACCTCCAAGACGACCACTGCCTTGCTAAAGAAGCTGAAGGTAAAGGTGATGGACTGGCCAAGCATGTTTCCAGACCTAAACCCTATTGAGCATCTGTGGGGCATCCTTAAATGGAAGTTGGGGTAGCGCAAGGTCTCTAACATCCACCAGTTCCGTGATGTCGTCATGGAGGAGTGGAAGAGGACTTGTCATTTCTTAAGTGTTGTCACATGAAAATATATAATAAAATATTTACAAAAATGTGAGGGTTGTACTCACTTTTGTGAGATACTTTATATACATTGGTACCTTGGTTTACAAACGCCTCGGTTAACAGAATTTTCAGTTTACAAATGAAAATACATTGAAAATAATGCTTTGGTTTACACATTTTTTTCGCAATACAAAGCAAGTTTCCCCAGGGTGCATTGCGCCTGAGAGGTTTATAGCGCCGCCCCCTGCATGCTGGTGTCTGTAGGTAGCATGTGGCGTTGGTTGTGGAGGTGTTGGAGCGGTTTTTGCATCAAGTTTTGGAGCCATTCTGGAAATTTGTTGCAGCGGTTTGGGGATTTTTTAAAACTTTTTTGGTGCATTTCTCAAGCAGCGAAGAGATAGGGAGCTGAGCTTTGTCATTTGCATGCCTTTTACTGTGTGTTCTGCATTGTGGGTTGGTTTCCATGCCAGCTCATTTTACCTTTTTTTCTGACCTCCGGAACCGATTACCGTATATACTCGAGTATAAGCCGAGTTTTTCAGCACATTTTTTCGGCTTATACTCGAGTTACTGTCTGTATTATGGCAATTTGCATTGCCATAATACAGACAGGGGGGAGAGGGGGGCTGTCAGAGCTGTAACTTACCTTCACAGCAGCTCCTGTCAGCTCTCTCCTCCTCCGCGCCGTCCGTTCAGCACCTCGGTCAGCTCCCAGTGTAAGAGACTTACACTGTGAGCTGACAGAAGAGCTGAATGGACGGCGCGGAGGAGAAGGGAGCTGACAGGAGCTGCTGTGAAGGTAAGTTACAGCTCTGACAGCCCCCCTCTCCCCCCCACTGAACTACCAATGACACTGGACCACCAGGGAAGGAGAGCCCCCCTCCCTGCCATGTATCAAGCAGGGAGGGGGGACGAAAAAAAATATAATAAGAATAAAATAAAAAATAATATTTTAAAAATAATATTTTAAATATATTTTAAAAATAATAATAATAAATTATGATAAATAATAAAATAAATAAAAATAATAAAAAAAATTAATCTAACAAAAAAAATATTACCATTATAATAATTAAAAAAATAATAAAAATGCCCACCCCCACCAAGGCTCTGCAACACACTGCACACACACACACACACATACACACTGCACACACACTGCACTCACACACACTGCACTCATACACACACACACTGCACTCATACACACACACTGCATTCATACACACACACACTGCATTCATACACACACTGCACTCATAAACACTGCACTCACACACTCACTGCACTCACACACACTCACTGCATTCATACACACACTGCACTCACACACACACACTGCACTCACACACACACATTGCACTCACACACACACACACACTGCACTCACACACACTGCACGCACTCACACACACTGCACTCATACACTGCACTCATACACACTGCACTCATACACACACTGCACTCATACACACTGCACTCATACACACACTGCACTCACACACACACACTGCACGCACTCACACTGCACTCATACACACTGCACTCATACACACACACTGCACTCATACACACACACTGCACTCATACACACTGCACTCACACACACACACTGCATTCACTATATACACACACTGTAAATAAATATTCAATTAATATAATTTTTTTAGGATCTAATTTTATTTAGAAATTTACCAGTAGCTGCTGCATTTCCCACCCTAGTCTTATACTCGAGTCAATAAGTTTTCCCAGTTTTTTGGGGTAAAATGAGGGGCCTCGGCTTATATTCGGGTCGGCTTATACTCGAGTATATACGGTAATTGGTTTTCAATGCATTCCTATTTCGGTTTACAAATTTTTTTGCAATACGAAACATTAAATCCATAAACCGAGGTACCACTGTATATATATATATATATATATATATATATATATATATATATAGAGAGAGAGAGAGAGAGAGAGAGAGAGAGAGAGAGAGAGTAACATAAATCAAGAGAGTCATACCAAATCCGCGTCAGATGCAAGGAAACCAAGGCAATCTGATGACAAGTGGACTGCTGGAACAAACCATTCCTGGACACAAAGTGAGGACCTAGACCTGTTTGACTGCTACTACAACAGCAGATCCAATGAGAGTGGCTACCATGCGTGTGCGCACAAATGTTTCCGGGGGAAGGGGAGGGGGGAAGTGTAATGACATCCATGCCTGGCCCCTTTTTGCAGTGCCAGATTGGGGCTACAATGCAGCCCTGAAAAAAAATGTATGCCAACCCCATAAGTCATTGTGCCATGTAGAGTGTGTGTATATATACATACCACCCAGGAGGGGTGAGAAATTCAATTTTATATACACTGCTCAAAAAAATAAAGAACACTTAACACTTAAACAACACAATGCAACTCCAAGTCAATCACACTTCTGTGAAATCAAACTGTCCACTTAAGAAGCAACACTGAGTGACAATCAATTTCACATGCTGGTGTGCAAATGGGATAGACAACAGGTGGAAATTATAGGCAATTAGCAAGACACCCCCAATAAAGGAGTGATTCTGCAGGTGGTGACCACAGACCACTTCTCAGTTTCTATGCTTCCTGGCTGATGTTTTGGTCACTTTTTAATGCTGGCGGTGCTTTCACTCTAGTGGTAGCATGAGACGGAGTCTACAACCCACACAAGTGGCTCAGGTAGTGCAGCTCTTCCAAGATGGCACATCAATGCGAGCTGTGGCAAGAAGGTTTGCTGTGTCTGTCAGAGTAGTGTCCAGAGCATGGAGGCGCTACCAGGAGACAGGCCAGTACATCAGGAGATGCGTGGAAGAGGTCATATGAGGGTAACAACCCAGCAGCAGGACCGCTACCTCTGCCTTTGTGCAAGGAGGAACAGGAGGAGCACTACCAGAGCCCTGCAAAATGACCTTGAGCAGGCCACAAATGTGCATGTGTCTGCTCAAATGGTCAGACTCCATGAGCGTGGTATGAGGGCCCGACGTCCACAAGAGAGACGCCGTGGAGAACGTTCTGATGCCTGCAACATCCTCCAGCATGACCGGTTTGGCAGTGGGTCAGTAATGGTGTGGGTGGCATTTCTTTGGGGGGCCGCACAGCACTCCATGTGCACACCAGAGGTAGCCTGACTGCCATTAGGTACCGAGATGAGATCCTCAGACCCCTTGTGAGACCATATGCTGGTTGGCCCTGGGTTCCTCCTACTGCAAGACAATGTTAGACCTCATGTGGCTGGAGTGTGTCAGCAGTTCCTGCAAGACGAAGGCATTGATGCTATGGACTGGCCTACCCGTTCCCCAGACCTGAATCCAATTGAGTACATCTTGGACATCATGTCTCGCTCCATCCACCAACGTCACTTTGCACCACAGACTGTCAAGGAGTTGGCAGATGCTTTAGTCCAGGTGTGGGAGGAGATCCCTCAGGAGACCATCCGCCACCTCATCCGGAGCATGCACAGACGTTGTAGGGAGTTCATACAGGCACGTGGAGGCCACACACACTATTGAGCCTCATTTTGACTTGTTTTAAGCACATTACATCAAAGTTGGATCAGCCTGTAGTGTGTTTTTCCACTTTAATTTTGAGTGTGACTCCAAATCCAGACCTCCATGGGTTGAAAAATTTGATTTCCATTTTTTAATTTTTGTGTGATTTTGTTGTCAGCACATTCAACTATGTAAAGAACAAAGTATTTCAGAAGAATATTTAAGTCATTCAGATCTAGGATGTGTTATATATATATATATATATATATATATATATATAGAGAGAGAGAGAGAGAGAGAGAGAGAGTGAGAGAGAGAGAGAGAGTGAGAGAGAGGGACAGATATAGATATATGTGTGTGTGTGTGTGTGTGTGTGTGTGTGTGTGTGTGTGTGTGTGTGTGTGTGTGTGTGTGTGTGTGTGTGTGTGTACAGGGAGTGCAGAATTATTAGGCAAATGAGTATTTTGACCACATCATCCTCTTTATGCATGTTGTCTTACTCCAAGCTGTATAGGCTCGAAAGCCTACTACCAATCAAGCATGCTAGGTGATGTGCATCTCTGTAATGAGAAGGGGTGTGGTCTAATGACATCAACACCCTATATCAGGTGTGCATAATTATTAGGCAATTTCCTTTCCTTTGGCAAAATGGGTCAAAAGAAGGACTTGACAGGCTCAGAAAAGTCAAAAATAGTGAGATATCTTGCAGAGGGATGCAGCACTCTTAAAATTGCAAAGCTTCTGAAGCGTGATCATCGAACAATCAAGCGTTTCATTCAAAATAGTCAATAGGGTCGCAAGAAGTGTGTGGAGAAAGCAAGGCGCAAAATAACTGCCCATGAACTGAGAAAAGTCAAGCGTGCAGCTGCCAAGATGCCACTTGCCACCAGTTTGGACATATTTCAGAGCTGCAACATCACTGGAGTGCCCAAAAGCACAAGGTATGCAATACTCAGAGACATGGCCAAGGTAAGAAAGGCTGAAAGACGACCACCACTGAACAAGACACACAAGCTGAAACGTCAAGACTGGGCCAAGAAATATCTCAAGACTGATTTTTCTAAGGTTTTATGGACTGATGAAATGAGAGTGAGTCTTGATGGGCCAGATGGATGGGCCCGTGGCTGGATTGGTAAAGGGCAGAGAGCTCCAGTCCGACTCAGACGCCAGCAAGGTGGAGGTGGAGTACTGGTTTGGGCTGGTATCATCAAAGATGAGCTTGTGGGGCCTTTTCGGGTTGAGGATGGAGTCAACCTCAACTCCCAGTCCTACTGCCAGTTTCTGGAAGACACCTTCTTCAAGCAGTGGTACAGGAAGAAGTCTGCATCCTTCAAGAAAAACATGATTTTCATGCAGGACAATGCTCCATCACACGCGTCCAAGTACTCCACGGCGTGGCTGGCAAGAAAGGGTATAAAAGAAGAAAATCTAATGACATGGCCTCCTTGTTCACCTGATCTGAACCCCATTGAGAACTTGTGGTCCATCATCAAATGTGAGATTTACAAGGGGGGGAAACAGTACACCTCTCTGAACAGTGTCTGGGAGGCTGTGGTTGCTGCTGCACGCAATGTTGATGGTGAACAGATCAAAACACTGACAGAATCCATGGATGGCAGGCTTTTGAGTGTCCTTGCAAAGAAAGGTGGCTATATTGGTCACTGATTTGTTTTTGTTATGTTTTTGAATGTCAGAAATGTATATTTGTGAATGTTGAGATGTTATACTGGTTTCACTGGTAAAAATAAATAATTGAAATGGGTATATATTTGTTTTTTGTTAAGTTGCCTTATAATTATGCACAGTAATAGTCACCTGCACACACAGATATCCCCCTAAAATAGCTATAACTAAAAACAAACTAAAAACTACTTCCAAAAATATTCAGCTTTGATATTAATGAGTTTTTGGGGTTCATTGAGAACATGGTTGTTGTTCACTAATAAAATTAATCCTCAAAAATACAACTTGCCTAATAATTCTGCACTCCCTGTATATATATATATATATATATATATATATATATATATATATATATATATATAAATTATATTGTAACGGATCACCTGGCACCCCGACTCGGTACCACCGTTAATGGATGCTCCTAGCGTTTCCTGAGGACTCCAAGCACTCTGGCAGACACCACAATCACCGAATCCGAGAAACCTTTAAATTCTCCCAAGCATATGAATGCTGTAGACCATTGAATAGGAACCATACGAATAGGCTTGTACTCCTAGCAGTCAACTGGAACAGCATGCAATAAATCCTTCCCCCAATAATGAGACGACACATCACTATGAGGGTAAAACAGGAACTCTGGACTGGCTCATCCAGCCTGGCTTTTATTTCCATTTCACACATACAGGCCACACCCAGGGGGAGGCATAAAATAACCAATCCGAGATATGGTACATCCCACACATCCCCTCCCCTTAGCCTGAGAGATAATCCACTTATTATACAGTTTAAAACATAACTTTTACACAATATCTATAACTTCAAAACCATACATCACATTCACATACAAATCACATATTCAGACTCAGCATACTTTAAACATAAACACTTCCAAATGTCAGGCAAATCCCTCCAGTGGATCAAAAGTTACACGGAAGTCCTTTTATGACCGACCGCAAGCACATTTTCTTGCCCAAAACAGTTCCATAGATTTGGGCTGTGCGGTCGGTCAATTCCTGGCATAAAAACGGCTAAGTCCCATTCGAAGTGTGCCTGTACTTCGACTTTAGTCGAAGTGTCGAAGTGGAGTTGATGTTAAGGGTCGGCAGTGTTCGAAGTTAAAATGGCCGCCGCCACATGGTCCTTTGTCCGATACCGGCCACTTCGACGACTTCGACAACTTCGACAACTTCGGCAGCTTCGACATCTTCGACAGCTTCGACAGCTTCGAATGTGTCCAAAGTGCCATATACAAAAGTACCAATCTGTCCCCAAAGTATTTAAAGAGCTAGGGACAGTATAATACAATCCACCTGCCCAAAAATAGTTCTTAAAGGGTCAGTACATTATGGTAGCAGTCCATAAGCCCCAATTCAGTCCCTTAAAGGGCAATATCTCCCAGGGACCATAATCACTGGGCAGGAGGCTAGCAACCAGGCTTCTCCAGTTCTCAGTGGCGAGGTTGGTTCCGCCACATTTATATATATATATATATATATATATATATATATATAATTGGTATATTTATTTTTCTAATTCAAAATAAGCTCATTGATACACAGGTTCACAGACAGACAAACTCATTGATACATATAAACTCATTGACACAAATAGATAAGCTCACTGATACACACGCATAGGCTCACTGAGAGACAATCTCACTGACACACACAGACACACTTGCTGGCACACATATACACACACACACTTAGTACAAACTCTGACACTCACACAAGGTTACTACAGACAAACTCATTGGTATACAAAACTTACTACAGACAAGCTTACTGTCACAAACACACAAACGCTCACTACAGACAAGCTCACTGACACACACTTGATCACTACAGAAAAGCTCACTGTCACACACACACATGCTCACTACAGAAAAGCTCACTGACACACACATACTCACTACAGACAAGCTCACTGACTCACATACACAAGCTTACTACAGACAAGCTCACTGTCACACATGCTCACTACAGAAATGCTCACTGACACACATGTTCACTACAGACAAACTCACTGACACACACACACATGCTCACTACAGAAAAGCTCACCGACACACACAAACTCACCTTGAGACAAGCTCACTGTAGGTGGGGGGTCAGGGCTAATAGTGGGTGGGTCTGGGTCTGTAGTAGGGGGGTCATGACCTATGACCTGTAGTGGGGGGATCAGGACCTGTAGTGTGGGATTAAATGCTGAAATAGGGGGTCAATAGGAAGGGTGAGGGGCAATAGGGGTGGGGGGGTCAGGACCTGTAGTGGAGGGGTCAGGACTTGTAGTGGGGGATCATAACTGGGGATAAGGGGCTGAGCTGTAGTGGGTGCTTAGTGGCAATAGTGATGGATTAGGTGCTGCAGTGGGTTCTTAGTGGCAGTAGTGATGGGTTAGGACCTGTAATAGGTGGTTAGAGGCAATAGTGAGGGTTTAGGACTTGTAGTGGGTTTACAACCTGTAGAGGGGGTTTAGGGACAATAGTGTGGGCTTAGAACCAGGAGAGTGAGCCCTGGACTGGGGCTCTGCCTAAAGCTGAACATAACCTGGTTTACTAAACAGTGAACTGGGCTATGTGAAACTGATAGCTGCTGTGGTACTATCTGTGTGGTAAATATATATGAAGAATGGGAGTATTTTCCCCACACACCTGTCTTTGTCACCCATTACTTTCTCACTATCACTCCACTTCCTTCTCTCCTCGTCCCCCCCGTTGTACCTCTTCCTCCTCAAGCGCCCACTTTTATTTCTGTTCTAACTAATCTCTTTCTTGAGTCTCTCCTCTATTTCTCTTTACCAGCCCCTGAGCAGCATGCCTCTGCAGTAATCCTGTCCACAGCGTTTCCTCCTGCAGGCAGCTCCTCCTAGCAGAGCTTACTACACGTGCTGGGTGAACACAGCATGCGTGTAGAAGGAGGAGTGGATGTCACTCCCTATCCCCTCTTCTTATTCAACACCGAGCATTTCTCCCTGCACACAGAGAGCAAGACCTGACAGGGAGACTTCTAACACTGCCAGGTCTCGTTCTATAAAGGGAAAGGTAGGGAGGGGTTTACACTTCACTGGTCAGAGAGATCTTTTGATCTCCCTGCCGGCTCATTAAGCAACAGACTCTCCTATGGGCACCCCCAGTGAGCTAGTAAGTGCTAACCCTGGGGGAGGAGGCAATCTCCCCTCTTGCAAGCTCCCCCCCCCCTCTTGCTCCCCCCCACCCCCCCGCGGACGCCATGGTGGCTACATATAACATATGTGGGAACTGTGGATGAATAAGAGACCTTAATCTACCCTTACACCAAATCAGCTGGTTACACAACATTTGAACATAGTCAAGAGGAAGCTAGTGTCTAAATTGAATTAGATGGACTACAAAAAACATCAACCATGAGTCATGAGGTGGAAGAAATTCCCACATCCATACTTGCAGGGACTTGCCAAACTGACTCCCTGCCCCAAGATGCATAACAACAGGTCTAAGAAAGATGATCCTAGAAAAGCTAGTAGTATTTGACCAGTGGATAAGACTGACAAAGATCACTGGTAAGCTGTCAGCAGACAGTATGTTAGCAGCAGTTAATGAGTCCTCACTGTCCTCAGTACCAACTCACACCATCACAGAGACCAACAGCCTCATATATGCCACAGAATTAGTGGTCTTCCAGATGCTTGAATACAAGATCAACCTCAAAGAGAAGCAATGCCCACTATGGAGTATGACTGCAAGCAAGATAAAGACAATATGGAAGAAAGTTAGTAAGCTGGATTGATTACACAGAGGTAGAAATATCAAGGGCAGATCCTTGCTACTGAGGAAATACAGCAATATGTCAAAATAATATACCAAAGGCATTGGAAACAGCTAAGCAAAGACTGACAGCATTGGCAATCAGACTGAGCAGATGTACCACAGAAGAGTCTAAGAGAATCAATGCCCTGTTTACCATAGAGCCAAGGTATATGCACAGCTGCAGGATAACCATCAAGTACCCACCCAAGACACAATGCCACACACATGGATGCTGGAACGCTTAGCTCAATACAAGGTCAACAAGAAAATAAGAGCCTTCATCAAAAATTCAATGGGCAAGTGAAAAATAACTCTAAAGGGGGGGGGGGCGGAGCCTGACAGCACACGAGAGCAGTCCCCATACTTCCGAGCTCCGACAAAAGAGAGCAAATCCTCGCATATATCAAACGCACCGAACCCCAACTAACCACAAAAGGACCAGAAAATAACAGGGTACGTCCCGCTGAACCCGTCGATGCCGTTCTTCCAACCAGCGGCAAGAAAAACCCACAGCTGCGGCCCCAAGGCCTACTGCGCGGGAAACCTCCAACTCGAGGCGGACTGGGCTCCCCGGATGTGGAGCGACCTCGGCCTAACAGACCTGAACACACACATAACGAAGGAGATGGGTCGGAAGTCCCAGAAACAACCTACAAACACTCCCCAGACTCACCGTGACATTGGCCAGATGCTGGGAACGCCAGCACCAAACACAGCCCAGAATCAACAGGAGGATGGAGGGGAATCTCACCACGAACAAACCCCAGCAGAAACCAGGAAAACTACCCCATATAGGGCAGAAGACACAGCCCCAGCAACAAAGGGGGACATACAGGACATGCTAACTAACCTTCAAGGAAACCTCCGACAAATGTGGGAAGCTGACATGGCAGTACTGAAAACAGAGGTACAAACACTAAATGCTCGCACCAAAATGAATGAGACAGATATACTTACCCTCAGACAGGGCCTAAAAGCACTAAACGACCAGATGCATCAGATACAAGCCCACCAAGCCAACCTCACTAACCAAGTCAGCATAATAGACGACAGGGGCAGAAGGAAAAATATCAAGCTCAGAGGAGTCTCAGAGACAGTACCTGTAACGGATCACCTGGCACCCCGACTTGGTACCTCCGTTAATGGATGCTCCTAGTGCTTCCTGAGGACTCCAAGCACTCTGGCAGACACCACAATCACCGAATCCGAGAAACCTTTTAAATTCTCCCAAGCATATGAATGCTGTAGACCATTGAATAGGAACCATACGAATAGGCTTGTACTCCTAGCAGTCAACTGGAACAGCATGCAATAAATCCTTCCCCCCAATAATGAGACGACACATCACTTTGAGGGTAAAACAGGAACTCTGGACTGGCTCATCCAGTCTGGCTTTTATTACAAACAAGTACATACAGGACACTCCCAGGGGGAGGATGAAATTAACCAATCACAGGGATGTACCTCCCACACATTTCCTCCCCTTAGATTAACAGTTAAACCAATTATTACATACAATAAAAATACAGTTTTTACACACACACTGTAACTTTAAAACCATACATTCAATTTCAATAAAATTCAGACTCAGCATACATCAAACATAAACACTTCCAAAAATCAGCCAAATCCCTCCAGTGGATCAAAAGTTAGCTGGAAGTCCTTTATGACCGACCGCAAGCACAATTTCCTGCCCAAAACAGTTCCATAGATTTGGGCTGTGCGGTCGGTCAATTTTATGCGAAAAAACGACTAAGTCCCATTTCGAACGGGACTTAGTCTCTGGAGCTGCAAGTTCCGTATGGGAGAAGGTAAGGGTCAGCGGTGTTCGGCAGAATGTGTAGCCGATTTTAGTTCCACAGAATCTTTAGCATACACCGCTGACCGCATTCGAGGAAACCAAGATGGCCGCTGCCACGTGCAATTAACCGGCAGTAACCTCACAGCCTGGGAGGTAAATTGCCTGCACACTTTAGCTTCTGGGTGGTCCGCCTGTGTAATACTTGGTTCAGTAAGCCCTATTTACTGAACCAAGTGGGGGAAAGCCAGGAACAAGTTATTTTACCGGTCTGGGGACATAGTCTTAAAGGGGCATTGTTCACCAAAGTCACAATATGTCCCCAGACGGTTCTTAAAGGGCCATACACACCAATAAAAGTCCATACGTTTTCAGGGGCCATAGTCTTAAAGGGTATTGTTACCCAAAGTCTCAATAGGTCCCCAGACAGTTCTTAAAGGGCCAGCAGCAGTGCAATAAAATACCATTCACTGTACTTAAAGGGCCAGCAGTCGCACGATAAAATACAATATGCCCCAAATATGTCCAGGGGCCATAGTCGCAGGGCAGGAGGCTAGCAACCAGGCTTCTCCAGTTCACAGTGGCGAAGTTGGTTTCGCCACAGTACCCTTAGAGGAACTACCACACTTCATTAGAAGGCTGGTGTCCTCCCTCATCCCAACGCGACAGGCTAAACACTTTACCTTCAATGGGGTATACAGGATAACTAAATCCCCACAAGCCCCCACCGCAGCACCACGAGACATCATCCTCCGTTGCCACTCGCTAACGGGCAAAATGGGCTTACTAGCCGCCCTTAAAGGGAAAAGTTTGAAACCAGCACCATATCAGTCTTTCAGGACTTGAGCAGATCTACACTGTTATGGAGAAAGGGAATGCAGCCCGTCACGAAACTCCTCCAGACAGCAGGGCTAACGTACAGATGGTCAAACCCCAGAATGCTGTTGGTCACGAAGGACGGGAATACATACAAGGCATCAGACCCTGCAGACAGCACTGCCTTACTGACAGCGCTGGGCCTCACTCCACAGGGACTACCCGCTCCAGAAACACCCAGCACTCACCCACACAGCATAGAAGACACCCCTAATCTCACAGACAGAGGAGAAGAAGAAGGAGGCCCAGCAACTTGAACTCACAAAAAGCGCATGTTGTTTACGTTCATGTTTTAACTATGTTTAAAGGTTCGATTATACATAACCACACGCACACTCTTTATGTCAGGCCCAAACCACGAGGTGGCAGCTCCGCGATCCGACTACATAACTCCCTCTCTCCCCCCCCCAGTGCCCCATGATCAAGGGGGCACAGCCAACCATGGAGCGCTACACCCCACACCGGGAACCAGACAAACAGGGGACACATAACCAAAGCACATAGCCACAATAGGCGGACCCCAAGGACAAAATAGGCACCCACGCTCTGAACCACAACCCATGCCCATATAGAAGATGGCCTTTAAGCTAGGCAGAAAGACATCCTGAATCAATCCTACACATAGGGGGACGTGAAAGACTCGTCATTAAACGATGAGGGTATGCCAGACCACTACGATAGGACAAACAAGTTAAATCACCCCAGTTTTCCCTCTCCTGTCACTCCAAAAGGCAACTCCGAGACACAGAGATAAGGGACACCAGACATAATGGGGGAACTATACACCCACCAGCATACGGGGTGACCAAACACATAGAATGCCAGGTAGTGGGACAAATGGCCTAAAAGCTTCAAGCCCAAAACAGTCACCACACCCCCATAATGGTCATAATGGTGATGAATCACCGTATCGCAATTTCTAGCCTAGCAATTATCAGTACTTTCGTAGACAACTTGCTATAACCCACCAGGCCACTATACAAAAGAATGTGCATTTCATGTTATAGCCAAACCACTGTATGGACATGCTTGTTACACCGACTCAACCTTATGCTGTCGTGGCATAAACAGAAATGTCTGTATCACTGTTGTTGCACTGAAAATAAAGATTTACAAAAAAAAAAAAAAATAACTCTAAAAGTCAATTCCAAGACAATAACAGTGAACATCATATGTGGCACATATCAAGGTGATGCACTATCTCCAATGCTGTTTTGCATAGGCCTCAACCCCCTTAGGCATATTATCAAGAAGAGTGGATACAGATACAGGTCCAAAAGTGGAGCTAACATCAGTCACCTACTCTTCATGGACGACATCAAGCTGTATGAATGAGCAAGATATTGATTCACTGATTCACCTAGCTAGGATTCATTTGGACTAGATAAGTGTAGGTGGAAGATGGCAACAAGAGAGGAAAGCTGATCAGGACAAAAGGAGTTCAAGTACAAGAAGGTCAAATAGGAGATGTAAAGAACAGCTGCAAATACCTGGGAGTACCACAAACACATGTCGACCATGAGTAAGAGGAAAGGAGGAGAGCAACATTAGAGTGCTTCAAGAGAGTCAGACAGGTCCTGAAGTCCAAGCTCAAGAATCAAATCATCAACCCATATGCCCTACCAATCATCAGTTTCCCAGCCACAAAAATAACCTGGCCAAAAGAAGAACTGGTCGCCATGGATGTCAAGACCCAGAAACTACTCACTATTAATGGAGGAGTCCACCTCAAATCCAGCACCCAGAGACTGTACATTAACCAGAAAGAAGTAGGTCGGACCCTGATGAGTGTCAAGACCACAGTCCTACATGAAACATAGAGCTTCCACAACTACATCACAAACACGGCTCCCAAAGATGAACTTACTACTTACTACTACTATTTACTACTGCGTTATTAATTTAGTTTTTAACATTCTTTATTTTTTGAAATGCAGAGAGAGATACATGAGTTGACATTAACATATTGTATACATATGCTTTAGAAGACATATAACAAGTAATGTCGCAAGAGGCTGCACTTTTAATTTAAAACAAAAGTAATCAAGCTAGGTAGGTTTAACAAATCAGTAAACAAGGTAAAGAGGGAGCCTTTTATTCACAGTGATCAATCCATAGTGATTAATAGTTGTATCCATAGTGCTTAATATGTAATTACTGATTTTATACTATCAAGAAGAGAAAGATGTCAGCAGGGAGTATAAAGACAAAGAAAAAACAAGCTACGTCAACTGATATTTTGCTTGATAATGGATATTGTTGGGTATGAAAACATACAATATAAGAACAAATAGCCCACATCTCTGAATGTAATAGGTTACCTATGGTTATCAATCTGCTCAATCTATGCCCTTCAATGAATACACAATGACCTGGTGAGAGGATGTGCAAGAGTCCCGCTTAATAGTACCCCAACGGCCCCCAGTCACAATACATTACGATTTCATAAGTCACTTGAGAAGTTGCAAGCAGGACTTGATCTCGAGGGCCCATTACCAGGCTTCTTACATCTGAATGAAATCATCCCAGTCAAATTAAAACAAACAAAAACTGGCATTATTCTGTATGTTTAAAATTTCTTCCTGACCTTCTCCTCGCCAATCTGTTTAATGTCCCTCTTTATCTTACTAGCATTACTTCCTCACCAGAGTATCAATCACTTCATATCTGCCTTTCTTTCCCCCTGTTGTCACTATTAACTTAGTCTTATTCTGATGTTTTCACAATGTAAAATACATCTTGTACACAACATGAGAATTAACAAAGATTATGCTTCAACTCTAAAACAATGTCAAGGCAACATGTGAACTAGTAGCAATCAGCCTGGTTTGCTGTATGATGTTGTCCATACTGAGTCTTATAGGTAGAGATAAGTGTACCCCTCAGTCATTCCCAGCTTGACCCCTCCTTTACTTATCGGGAAGTATGACTCAAGATTATGGGTTATTGGGAAGGTCGAGCTACTGCGTGCTAGACATCAAATGGGGTGTAAAAATTGGTAAACAGTTGGGCATCCATTGCGTGTTCCTCTTACTAATTATTGGTGTTTTAATCTCAGGGGGGGCCTCTATAATTGTGATGTGTCTACGGGTAGTGTGGTTTAACTGGGAGTCGGGCCTGTGGGTTTATTGGGTGAACTCTGGGGGGTCCTTGTGCACCGGTCCCTGACTTCTGGACTTTTGCTGGGATTGGTGTACTTAAGTTCCGTCTCTGGAGGAAAGTCTATTGGTTCTCAGGAGAGGAGAGGGTGAGTATGTTGCCTCCTTGTGATACAAGTAGGGAGCCATCCACCCCCTATCGATATCTAATCTTCACCTCTCTCAGCTGTCGGGCCACCGGTGTTAGTTGTCTCTTGAATGCGAGAACAGAAAAAGGGAGGTCCCCATATATGGCTATGTCACAGCCTTCGAAGTGTATGGTTCCCAGCTCTCTTGATTTGGCAGTAATTGCAGACCGGATCACAATATCTTTGGTCACTGCAATTACGTCTCTTCGTGCGTCTGCTGGGGCAGCCATGGCTTTGCAGGCCCAGAATGCTGACGCTAGTATCTCTGATCCTGTGTTGCCTCTTATGTCCAGCGTGGGCATTAAGCGCCGGAGGAAGGGCAGTACCGTATCTCCCTCAATGCGTTACGGGATGCCTCAAAGGTGGATGTTCCTCCTTCTGTGCCTGGACTCCATCACCAACAGCACCTGATCCGTTAGTGCTTGCAGATTGTTTTGGGTGTCTTGCACCCTCTGTTCTCTGGCTACCTCTTTGGTTTCGATTGCTGTGATCCATTGTTTTAGGGTCCCTAGTTCTGTGCGTGTGTCTAAGAGGTCAGTCTTCCACACCCGCTGCATATCCAGCAGGAGATTTGTTGCCGGCGAGGAGGCTTCATCAGACTCCGACTCGTTGGAGGGGGTCCCCTCCGACTGTGAGGCCGGGGCTTCCTCTTCCTCCTGGTAGTTCTCCGAGGCTTAATCCTCGCTTGGCGGGTCTGGCGCCATCTTAGTGGTAGCCCGAGGTGTAGGCCTCTCAAAGGATAGTGTGATATCCTGCATTTTTTGAGCCTTTGGGTGGCGAGGTTTTCTGTTTTTTCACCCCATATCATCTTCTGTGTGAGGGCTGTTGTCTCTTAGCGTGTTTTGGAGCTTTTTTTGTAATTAGAACAACTTTTTCATAGATTTGGGATGCAGCTCTGTGTAAACGCAACTTCTCTGTTGCTCGGTTAGCCACGCCCCCACCCTTATTCTGATGTTTAATGTGCTTTATACTTGATGTGCTTAAGTTATACTGTAAAGTATTATTGCAGAATTTAGAATAAAACTTAATATACTTCACATTTTTACTAAGTTGCCTTGCAAAACAAATGTAATCCCTGAAACCTCACTTACCTACACATACAACTCCAGGAATAAATAAAAACTTGTACAGGAACAGACTTCTTTAACCAGGATCTCATACCACCTATTTAACATCTGCAAATGTACTGAAAATGACAGAATCCCACTCTCCTTTCAAAATGTAAAGACAATATCATACAATTCCTACAGTCAGATAGGGGGGGAGACATGAATGTGTATTCTCATATGCCTCTATTTTTTAAATACCTTTATTTTAGAAACATAAGATTAAACTGTACTTACATTCTGTGGGTATCATTCTCATTTTAATCATGGATTACATGCTGTGGCCATTTTCAGTAGCCTATACTGCTAGCAATGTCATCAGGGTACTTACAAATACCTACAAACAGTAAATTTGACCATTTTTATTTATCTGTTGTCATACCTTCTATATGTAAGAAAAATATAATTTTTGCTTGCATACTAATTTTTCACACCTTGTTTGGGATATTTTGCGATAAGGGATCCTATATAATGCATGAAGCTTTATATTTCCATTAAGGATCAACAAATAATTAAATAATTGTGCACAATGGCACAATTTTATTTTTTATTTGTCTGAACAGCAATATATATACATAACTGCTGTTGTCCAATTTCAATGCAATGCTAAGATTGCTTCCAACAAAGAATGTTTGGTTTTGAAAGAATTAAATGAATATTATACCCTGAGAACAAGCTGACTGGACTCCTTCGATATAGATATTTAACTTTTTTAGTTGAATTTTTTCAAAACATTTGGGTAACCAGTTTTTGCTCCCACCGTACCTTTTGGTCTATCTCAAACTTAATCTAATCCTTCAATAATATCATTAGGTTCTAAATACTATGTATCAGAAAACTAAATATGTGCAATTCAAATAGAATTGTGCTGATTTTATTTATTTCAGGCAAAGTCTAAATTATCAAAGTTTAAAATAGTTGGGGGGGCTGTATGAGATCAGTGCATTTCAAGTAAATTTAATCCTAAATAACTATTTCCTCTTTCCACCTTTGATGGTGGCCCTGCCATGTTCTACCTGGTGACATATGTTCCTTACTGATTTCTGTATTCTTGTTTTTTCTTTAGCTCTTCAGACAACCATTCATTAAATGGGTGGCAAAAGGTCAATGGGATCAAAGAGTTTTATGTCTAGGAAACTGTGGTATTTAACAAATTATTCACACTGGAATACTAAGTATTACACAGAGGTCATTTGAGCAATTACAATTGTCTGACACAGCTTGACAAGGAAAACACCTCTGTAATTTGGCTTTATATTTTAGAGTTTATGTTAATGCCAATAGGTTAATATAGTCCCTACTCAAAATCCCAGTTTAATGCATTCTTAATGTTACACTTTTTTATAATTATCATGTGTTCATATATCTATGTTTATTCATAGAAAGAGAGAGAGAGGTAGACAAATTCGAGAAAACAGTAATGTATGTATTATTTAAAATGAGTTGAGACTTTAGAGACAAAAACTATGAGATAACTGAAGGTCAAGTGATTTATAAATGTTTTCAGAACCTCAAGATTACATTATTTTTATCTAACATGTGCAACACTGTTATGTATCTTTTATGTCACATGATTGTCTTATATTTTTTAAATTTTTTCATATATTTATTAAAGTTTGGTCCAGAATAGCTGGGTTGCCAGAGTGGGCAACACAGATATTTACGCATACATACAACACACAGACACATGCACAAGTACATTCAAAATCATAGTTGCTTCCTTCTTAGTGTAGCACCAAGACATACATGAGCTGATCTGCTTGAGATTTATGGAAGTCACTCTTTCCATAAATAGTGAAAATGGATATCATGGCACTAGAAAAAGTGCAGAGATGAGCTACAAAATTGATAAAAGGAATGGAGCATTTTAGTTATGAAGAAAGGTTAAAAAACTTAAATCTCTTTCGTTTGGAAAAACGGCGCCTCAGAGGCGATATGATAACATTATACAAATATATTCGGGGCCAGTACAAACCATTATCTGGAAATCTATTCATAAACAGGGCTATACATAGGACACAACGTCACGCATTTAGGCTGACAGAAAGGAGATTTGTAAAGTTTTTTTTACAGTAAGAGCAATAAGGAATTCTCTGCCTGAAGAGGTGGTTTTATCATAGTCCATACAGATGTTTAACCCCTTAACACCGCAGCCAAATGTACAAGTTGTGAACAGAACAAAACGTAAACAAAACCTGGCATTTGCGCTATATGTCTGTCCAACCGTAATTCACCTCTTTCATATGAAATGCATCCCCCCTTATTATATATCATTTTATTCAGGAGAAACAGGGCTTTCATTTAACATCAAATATTTAGGTATTAAACATAATTTAATATAAAAAATATATAAAAAAATGGGAGAAAAAAGGATTTTTTAAAAATTTTTTAGTTCTATGTGACATTTTAACTGTGGATGTCAAAATACTGTTTGCTTTTACTGCAATACAATACACATATTTGTATTCAGCGATGTCTCACGTGTAAAACAGTACCCCCTATGTACAGGTGTTATGGTGTTTTGGGAAGTTACAGGGTCAAATATAGCGTGTTACATTTGAAATTGAAATTCGCCAGATTGGTTACGTTGCCTTTGAGACTGTATAGTAGCCCAGGAATTAAATTTACACCCATAATGGCATACCATTTGCAATAGTAGACAACCCAAGGTATTGCAAATGGGGTATGTCCAGTCTTTTTTAGTAGCCATTTGGTCACAAACACTGGCCAAAGTTAGCGTTAGTATTTGTTTGTGTGTGAAAAATGCAAAAAACGCCAATTTTGGCCAGTGTTTGTGACTAAGTGGCTACTAAAAAAGTCTGGACAAACCCCATTTGCAATACCTAGGGTTGTCTACTATTGCAAATGGTATGCCATCATAGGGGTAATTTTCATTCTTGGGCTACCATAGGGTCACAAAGGCAACGTAAGCAATCTGGCGAATTTTAATGAAACACAAGCCTTATATTTGACGCTGTAACTTTTGAAAACACCATAAAACCTGTACATGTGGGGTACTGTTGTACTCGGGAGACTTCGCTCAACACAAATATTTGTATTTCAAAACAGTAAAAAGTATTGCAGCAATAATATCGTCCGTGTAAGTGCTGTTTGTGCGTGAAAAATGCAGAAAACTTCACTTTTACTGGCGATATCATCGTTGTAATACATTTTACTGTTTTGAAACACTAATATTTGTGTTCAGCAAAGTCTCCCGAGTAAAACAGTACCCCCCATGTACAGGTTTTATGGTGTCTTGGAAAGTTATAGGGTTAAATATAGTGCTAGCAAATTAAATTCCCTATACTTTCGGCATGGGTTGTCAGGCAGGTCCCGCTAATTGTAATTAATTAGGATACCTAATTATGTAAAATTATTACATAAATATATGTGTAGAATTAATATATGTATATATATACATATGTGTATATATACGTATATATAAAAAACTTGAAAAATCCCCCGCACTCACGCTTTCTAGTATATCCAATACGCCGGGTGCCTCGCATGAACTTCAATCGACATATTCCTGCAAAAGACTGCCGCTCACCGGTCTTGTAAAAGTCCAAATTTTATTGAAAAAAAAGTTAAAAGAGAGACCAACGTTTCAGTCCCAGCTCGGGACTTTCCTCAGGGTAACAAACAATAAATACAAAAGTAAAATACCGACAATATATAGGTAAATCTAATTGATAAAACTCACCCAGGTGAAGTGAAACCGTATCAGCCGTGTGCAGTAGCCCTTCCGGGTCTGCGCGCGCATTCCCGCTTAAGCACCACCCATTTTACGTGCACGTGATGCGTCCTATTACGTGGATTGTATATGCTGTTGCTAAGCCACATAGTGTGTCCGGCAAATGCCGTTTAAACTGGGATATGGTGAAAGAGGAGACTGCATAATCATGACAGCTTTATGCCAGAGGACTGCTGTCTAAATGTACATATGGTGAATGTTATTAAACATGTGTGGTTATAATCAAAAGTACAGTGTGTTCCGTGCTATTGCAGAACATAAATAAAGATATGCTGGATAACCTCGAAAATTTAAAGGTATATGTACCTCAAGAGAAGTGTGATTAGTGTGTGTGCTGCTCTAATGCAGATCATAATATCAGATATTATCAATAGACATACTGTGGTGGAATCTCGGTAAAAATAAATTTAGTAGGCCGAGATTACCACGTGGCATGTGTACGTGCATATGCTGACGTATCGATCAGTTGGTTGCACGAGGCAAGATACGATCAGTAGTGTACGGAGCATGTGCAAGAATACAGGATGTAGTATTCCCCCTCCTCCATTGTGCTGGACAAGCCATGCGGTCAAACAGGAAGTTAATTCTTATTTGTGTTGATTGGTCAAGAGAATGTGCGGGTGGAGCTTAATATGGGAGGAGTTATATGCCTATATAAGGAGCCTGCACTATTGTCCGGGGCTCAGACTTTGCTGTATTTTGGTGACATTAGTCCCTCTGAGTCCCGATCGGTGATCCAATAAAGAATCTCTTCCTTCCTGAAGAAACCTGTGTCCATCTCTCTGTGCTTGGCTTCCGTCAGTTTCTCCGGTATCATTTGGTGCATTGGCCGGGAAGCTCATCGTTCAACGGTAGCTGAGAGGCAGAGGCGTGAGACAGTCTATCTTTGCCCACGTTCTCTACGGCTGCACCCCTGAACTTCTGCGTGGACCTCCCTTCGTCTCGGCGCCACTGGTCTGTTGTCCAGGAGATCATCGGCCTCTACGTGAGAAGTGCTGGGGTGTCCCCGTCGATGAGTGTGAACTCAGGTTCAGGAACGAGGAGGTAAGACAACTGCTGTTTTAGACGGCAGGACCCACTAGGGGTATACCGATTGTGCGGTAGGCCCAAAGGGGTTTTGAATCTGTGTATCTGCCCCCTCTGTCGGAGGGAAGGAGCGAAGGCGCACCGCTCAATCGAACGCTCTTTAGTCAGACCGTTTGATTTGGTTAGTCAGGCGGGGTCCTGGTGTAAATAGCCCTAGCCGGACACCGGTGTCTTGTCTAGACTAGCGTTCTAGGGTGTATATTACGTTCGCTAGGTCGGAGGGACCGGGAGACTAAGCGGCGCCTGTGTAAATTCGGTTCGCTAGTTCTCATCCTATCTGGGCTAAGTGGGAAGGCGTGTAAATTTGGAACCCACTAGACTTTTGATAGTGCGACTAAGAGGCGCCTGTGTAAATTCGGTTCTCTAGCTCGCTATATATGTGGTGATTGGGCAGTGTGGCTAACCAAAACGGGTGTATATAGTTTTAGGTAGTCCATCAAGGTACTGGCCAATAGTTTAGTTGGGAATTGTAAATGTGTTAACGATTGTTTAGTAAAGTGTATATCTTGTTAGATAGCGCGAGCTCAGCCGTCTAGCGAGAGTGTTAATAGTGTGTTGCTGTATTATAGTGCACGGTACCATAACCCTGTATATTTACTGACACTGTATATAAGTACTAATCATTGTCGTCCATTGCATGTTTAACACCATAACCACTAATAATTGTATTGTGACCTTAACTTGTGCTTTGACCTATGCTAACCGTACTGTAACCGCTATTTGTAAAAGACGATGTTACTGGGGTGTGTTATAGACGGGTAATTCGTATATAGAGAATTATAGCGTGGGTGACTGTATAGTTACGCCAAAGGGCATAATATTGATTATATAGTGACTGGTGTAGCAGCTGTGTGTGTACGGGAATTCCCTGAGTGTTTATTGTTATTGTGTACGTTTCACTTGGTAACCGTACCACGTGGTGCTGTTGCCAGAGGAAACGGGTGTGACTGTTGAATAGTACGCGTGTATAGTATTCGTTGTCGACGACGTTCCATTGTTAAGTATGGGTGCGTCGCAGTCAACGATTCCGGATCCCTTAGGATGTATGGTGAAGAATTTTAAAAAGGGATTCAAAATTTGTGATTTTGGGGTTAAGATGTCTCCTGTACGTTTGGTCACTTTGTGTACTAGGGAGTGGCCTACTTTGGTTGCGGCATGGCCGCCACGTGGCAGTTTGGATCCAACTCTGGTACAGCGCTTACACGTGGCTGTATCAGGTAGGCCTGAACTTTACGGCCAGTTTCCTTATATTGACTGTTGGAGACAGGCCGTAAATGACTCGCCAAAATGGCTCCGGACATGCCACGAGGAGCAATGTCGCCTCATGGTAGCTAGGACTTGTTCGTCCACTAGGACTGGTGTTAGGCCCATTTTGGACACGCCCCCTGAGTCCGAGATCCCTTTGCCGCCCCCTTACTTTCCGTTAAGAGGAAGTGACGCAAATACAGGAAGTCCTGCAACCCTCCCCTCATTACCCCCATCCACTTCCGCTTCCTCCTCCAGTACAGGATCCACCCCCAGTCGTACTAAATCTCCCCTTCCGGAACCAGATAGACCAACCCCCATTAAAAACGAATATCCTGATTTGGAGCCACTTCAGACTTCCGGTCAAGCTTCATCTAGCTCGGCTCGAAGTGTTTTATTTACCACCTTTTCCCAAAACCAAACTCCCACATCCCCATACCCTATTTCTCCCCGACTGGAACCTATGACTGACGCCCCTCCACGTAGCCCCATACAGACCCGACAGTTGACCGGTGCCCAACAATTAAGACACTATCAGATGCCTCTTCGTCTGAATCCCGGGTCAGCCTATATCGATGCCGCAGGCCAAATGGCACATGCTGACCCTGTCTTCGTATATGTCCCATTTACTACAACCGATCTTTTAAACTGGAAGACCCACAATTCCTCGTATACTGAGAAACCACAAGCTATGACTGATCTGTTCACCTCAATAGTACAGACACATAATCCGACATGGGCTGATTGCCAGCAGTTATTAATGACTTTGTTTAACAATGAGGAAAGGACAAGAATTAATCAAGCAGCCATTAAAGCACTAGAGGATAAAGCCCGTACTTTAAACCAAGCCAATCCAGCAGCATGGGCCGCAACACATTATCCCAACACCGATCCCGATTGGAACGTAAATGGTGCTGATATGGTTCAACTCAGAGCCTATAGAGACGCTATAATTGCTGGCATGAAAGCCGGAGGAAAGAAAGCCATTAATATGTCGAAGACAGTTGAGGTGATTCAGAAAAGCGATGAAGCGCCCAGTGTCTTTTATGACCGATTATTGGAGGCATACCGCTTGTATACCCCCTTTAATCCGGAAGACGCAGACAATTCCCGAATGGTGAACTCCGCCTTTGTCAGCCAAGCTTACGGAGATATTAAGCGCAAGCTACAAAAGTTAGAAGGGTTTGCAGGTATGTCAATCACCCAACTAATGGAGGTAGCTAATAAGGTTTATATGAATAGGGAAACAGAAAGCAAGAAAGAGGAGGAGCGCAAGATGCGTAAAAAGGCTGATATGCTAGCGGTAGCGATCGCAGGCGTAGATAAACGGGGCCCAGATAGAGGCAATAATAGATGGAGTAGGGAGCCTTTGAGTAGGGATCAGTGCGCGTATTGCAAGGAAGAAGGGCATTGGAGGAACGAATGTCCGCAAAGAGAGCAGTACGAGAGAGACCTACCCAGGGCAGGCTACGGAAACTTTAGAGGCAGAGCGAGAGGTAGAGGAGGCCCCGGAGGGAGTAATGGTTATAGAGGGAGTAATGGAAACAGAGGAAGTGTTAGGGAAGACAGGTATATTCCAGCAGCGCAAAGGTCCCGCGATAGAGAAGGTAGGGACTTTGTAGGATTGGCTGACACGGTCATGGAGGACTATTGATACCGACCGGGCTCCATCCCCCTTGGTCGAGCGGAGCCTATGGTCGATGTATCAATAGGGGGAAAAAGGAGTGCGTTCATGATCGACACTGGTGCTGAACATTCAGTGGTGACTAATCTAGTTGCTCCTCCATCTGGAAGGACTATTACTGTGATAGGAGCAACTGGAAGAAGTGCTGAAAAACCGGTTCTTAAAAGTCGACTCTGTACACTGGGAGGCCACGTAGTAAAACATCAATTCCTTTATATGCCTGAATGTCCAGTCCAATTGCTGGGACGTGATATGCTATCCAAATTACAAGCGCAGATTACGTTCCTACCAAATGGAACAACATCCTTAAAGTTTAATGGACCTTCAGGTATTATGACTTTATCCGTACCAAAGGAAGAAGAGTGGCGACTTTATACAGTGTTGACTAGCCAAAACCCTAGGAGTGATGAGACATTATTTAACATACCAGGAGTTTGGGCAGAGAACAACCCACCAGGACTGGCCCGCAATATTCCACCTATAAAAATTAAACTGAAACATGGGGTTTATCCAGTGAGCCTAAGACAATACCATATCCCGCAGAAGGCTAAGAAGAACATCCAATCTTATCTGGATAAGTTCATACGGTATGGTATCCTAAAATTCTGTACTTCCCCCTGGAACACCCCATTGCTGCCTGTTCAAAAGCCCGGTACAGATGAGTATCGACCTGTGCAGGACTTGAGAGCAGTCAATGATGCGGTTGTTAGTATACATCCAGTTGTACCCAATCCATATAACCTGCTTGCTTTAATTCCGGGCGGGGCTACTTACTTTACAGTCTTAGACCTCAAAGATGCCTTCTTTTGCCTCCGAATTGCCGCAGAAAGTCAATGTATTTTCGCTTTCCAATGGGAGAACGCTGTAACGGGCTCAAAACGCCAGATGACTTGGACAAGACTGCCCCAAGGGTTTAAAAATTCACCTACCCTATTTGGTTCAGCCCTAAGTCAAGATCTACTGGATTTCGAGTCCATCCCAGGAGAGTGTGTATTGTTACAATATGTAGATGACTTGTTGATAGCAGCAGTTACAAAAGAAATCTGTCAGCAAGCAACGCACGATCTACTACACATTCTCTGGAAGGCAGGATACAAGGTGTCTAGAAAGAAGGCTCAGTTGTGTTTGCCAACTGTCAAGTATCTGGGATTCCATATCTCTGAAGGTCAAAGAATTATGGGGCCAGAGAGAAAAGAAGCTGTCTGCCAAATACCAATACCCAAGAATAGAAGACAAGTGCGAGAATTCTTGGGGGCAGCAGGCTTCTGTAGGATATGGATTCCCAGCTATGCGATACTGGCAAAACCTCTGTACGCAGCTATCAAAGGTACAGAGCACGACCCCTTCCTATGGACCCAAGAACAGCAAACGGCATTTGAAGATGTGAAGAAGGCTTTGATGAGTGCCTCAGCATTAGGTCTACCTGATCACACACGACCATTCTACCTGTATGTACACGAGCAAAGAAGAATGGCTGTGGGAGTATTGACACAGTACTTGGGATCATGGCAAAGACCTGTTGCCTACATGTCTAAGCAATTGGATGCAGTGGCCAGCGGACTCCCACCTTGTCTAAGAGCCGTAGCTGCAGCCGCCCTGCTAGTAGCTGAAGCCGATAAACTCACTCTGGGTCAAGAACTTTATGTACGAGTCCCACATGCAGTACAGACGTTGTTGGATTACAAAGGAAATCATTGGTTTAGTAACAGCCGTATGACCAAGTATCAAGCAATGTTGTGTGAAAACCCAAGAGTGCATTTAGAGACTGTAAACACCTTAAATCCAGCTACCCTTTTGCCACAACCTACTGAAAGTCAACATGATTGTTTGGAAGTAATGGATGAAGTATTTTCAAGTAGACCAGATCTTCGTGATTTTCCCATCCAAAACCCCGATGTTCAATATTACACCGACGGCAGTAGTTATGTGAAAGAAGGGATCCGCTATGCAGGATATGCAGTAACAACAATAGACAAGGTGATAGAAGCTCGGCCACTGGCGAAAGGAACATCAGCACAAAAGGCAGAATTGATAGCACTGACACGAGCGTTACAATTGGCTGAAGGTTTAAGAGTAAATATCTATACGGACTCGAAGTATGCGTTTTTAACCACTCACGCCCACGGAGCTTTGTATAAAGAAAGAGGACTACTGAATTCAGAAGGCAAAGAAATCAAGTACGCAGCTGAAATCCTACAACTATTGGAAGCAGTGTGGGAGCCGAAAGAAGTCGGTATTATTCATTGTCGAGCGCATCTGAGAGGAGATGGTGATGTAACCAAGGGAAATCGGATGGCAGATAGTGCAGCTAAGCGTGCTGCTGAATCAGGAAGACAGGAGTATGTGGGGCATATAGCTGCTCTTATAACAACTCCACTGTCCCAATGGACTCCAGTTTATACAGCTCAAGAAGAGGAGTGGTTAAAGACTGAACCGGGAAAGTATTTGGAGAACAAGTGGTATCAGCTAGAAGATGGAAGAATAGTCATACCAGCATCACTAGCGGTAGAAATTGTCCAAAATTATCATAACGGGACACATTCTGGGAGAGACAGTACTGAAGAATCTCTCAGAAAACATTTCTACATACCAAGATTGTCCAACTTGACTCAGGCCATTGTACGAAGATGTGTAACGTGTGCTAAAAATAATGCAAGACAAGGACCAGTAAAGCCACCAGGAGTCCAGTTTATGGGGGTACTCCCCATGTCCGATCTACAAATAGACTTTACAGTGATGCCTAAATCGGGTGGACATCGTTACCTGCTGGTAATTGTGTGCACCTATTCAGGCTGGGTAGAAGCATGTCCTACTCGTACAGAGAAAGCAGGAGAAGTTGTGAGATTCCTGCTACGAGAAATAATACCCCGATATGGACTACCCTGTTCTATAGGATCGGACAATGGTCCAGCTTTTGTTCATCAGTGCCTACAACAACTGACTCTTATGCTTGGTATAAAGTGGAGGCTTCATACTGCATATAGACCCCAGAGTTCTGGTAAGGTAGAGAGAATGAATAGAACTATAAAGAACCAGTTGGCTAAAATGTGTCAGGAAACCCAACTTAAGTGGAACGTTCTCTTACCCATAGCTTTATTGCGAATCCGCAGTACCCCTACCAGAAGGATGGGCCTCTCTCCTTTTGAAATCATGTATGGGCGACCACCTCCCGTACTTGGTAACTTAAGGGGGGACTTGAGTCAGTTGGGAGAAGGAATTACCCGGCAGCAGGTTGTAGAGTTGGGTAAGACTATGGAGGAGGTACAGAAATGGGTACAAGATAGATTACCTGTGAATATTTATCCCCCTGTTCATAGTTATCATCCAGGAGATCAAGTGTGGATTAAAGAGTGGAATAATGTACCGTTAGGGCCCAAGTGGAGAGGTCCTTATGTTGTTCTTTTGTCTACCCCTACAGCGATAAAAGTAGCCGAAGTGACTCCGTGGATACATCACTCCAGGGTTAAACCAGCAGCAGTCGATTCTTGGCAAGTTACAGCAGATCCAGAGAATCCCTGCAAGATCCGGTTAAAACGCACTACTCAGTCGGAGTAACGAGGAATCGTGTGGATTACAAATTTTATTGTTACAGGGAGTGAGTGAGAAGGCCATAATAAAGCCTGTCCGCCCACCGACGTATAATTTATAAGCCAGGAAAGTCTCGAAGGGACACCTGTGAAGACGAGCAGAACTCCATTCCCTGCAGCCCTCACATCCTGGAAGCTGAGGCGCCTTCGCACGGACGAAGACTGAGGATGACGGCGAAAGATGTGCTTTTGATAGTGTTTATTTATATGTGTTTTTATATTCAGGAAGGTAGAGGTACCGACACTCCTAGCTGTGAGGTATGCATTAAGACTACGAGAACAGGTAACCATATTTCCCAAACCCTAATCTGGCATTCACAATACGAGTGTAAAGGAGATGTATCGAGATGTAGATACTTAAATATAGACTATAGTGTGTGCCATTTAGGAGTAGGAGAACCTAAGTGCTTCAGTCCGGAGTATCAACCTCGTACAATTTGGTTGACTCTCAGGAATGGAGATCCTCAGGGGACCCTAATTAATAAGACGGTGTTAGAATCCGTACATTCTTCGGGTGTTCTGCTGTTTGATGCGTGTAAAGCGATATCGAGTGGTAGAAAGCCGTGGAATGTATGTGGGGATCTTAGATGGGAGAGGACGTATGGGTCTAATGATAAATATATTTGTCCCAGTAGTAAGAATAAATATGTGAGTCCTAGATGCCCAAATAAAGACTATAACTTTTGCCCATATTGGTCTTGTGTGGGGTGGGCGACTTGGGGACAGACAGTAGATAAAGACATGATAGTGACTAAGTTGCCGACTAGCCCATATTGTAAGTCCATGGAATGTAATCCCATCCATATACTTATAAATAACCCCGATAAGTTCTTAGACAAATATGGCAATTTATTTGGGTTTCAGATATACGGGACGGGTTTAGATCCTGGGACATTATTGTTTATAGGGATAGAGACTGATACGGTATCCTCCCAGACTCATCAAGTATACCATTCCTTTTATGAAGAGATGAGTATAGATAATAAGATCCCCCATAATGCTAAAAACCTGTTCATCGATTTAGCCGAAAGTATTGCCGGTAGTCTTAATGTTACCAACTGCTATGTGTGTGGAGGTACTAACATGGGAGACCAATGGCCTTGGGAAGCAAAGGAGGTAATGTCCGGTTCTGAGGCAGTTGACCAACTAATATCTACACAAGCCGATTATCATATGAGTGTTAGAGGTAAATCTGAGTGGAGATTAAAGACCTCCATCATAGGTTATGTTTGCATAGCAAGGAAAGGAATAATGTATAACACTTCTGTAGGAGAATTAACTTGTCTAGGGCAAAAAGCTTATGATGATGATACTAAGAATACAACCTGGTGGTCGGCTTCAAATGTCTCAGAACCATCTAACCCGTTTGCTAGATACGCCAATTTAAAGGATGTGTGGTTTGATCTATCCATCACATCTACCTGGAGAGCCCCAGCAAATTTGTACTGGATCTGTGGTAAGAAAGCCTATTCGGAGTTGCCACAGGACTGGGAAGGGGCATGTGTGTTGGGTATGCTCAAACCATCCTTCTTCTTGTTACCGATTGAAACAGGTGAGACTTTAGGTGTTAAAGTGTATGATGTGAATCATAGGAAGAAAAGGGGACCCATAGAGATAGGCACCTGGGAAGATAATGAATGGCCTCCCCAGCGTATCATAGATTATTATGGGCCAGCCACGTGGGCTGAGGATGGTACTTTTGGTTACAGGACCCCTATTTATATGCTCAACCGTATTATAAGACTACAGGCGGTGGTTGAGATTATCACTAACGAAACATCACAGGCGCTCAATCTTCTAGCGAAGCATAACATCAGGATGAGGACAGCAGTCTACCAGAATAGATTAGCCTTGGATTACCTTTTGGCAGTAGAGGGAGGTGTATGTGGGAAGTTTAACCTGAGCAATTGCTGTCTTCAAATAGATGACGAAGGGCAAGCAATAGCTGAGCTTACTAGCCATATGGTTAAACTAGCGCATGTGCCTACTCAGGTATGGAAAGGGTATAATCCAAGTAGTTGGTTTGGTAGCTGGTATGAGTGGTTTGGAGGGCTTAAGGCAGTGGTAGGTGGAGTCCTACTAATTTTAATGTTGTGTCTAGTCCTGCCGTGTCTTATACCCTTAGTAGTTAGGTCTGTGCAAAGCCTGATAGGAAATATAGCAGAGAGGAAGGCTGCTGCACAGATAATGGCGATTTATAAGTATAAGGCTTTAGATCAGGGAGAACCAATGCAGGAAGATGAGTGTTAAAAAGATTCACATCATAAGATAAGTCTGGTCTGGTTCAAGGTAACTTGCGGTGTAAGCAAACCAAGGTTAAGTGATGCCTCAAGTAATTGTAAAATATCAAGAGGCATCAAAGGGGGGAATGTGGTGGAATCTCGGTAAAAATAAATTTAGTAGGCCGAGATTACCACGTGGCATGTGTACGTGCATATGCTGACGTATCGATCAGTTGGTTGCACGAGGCAAGATACGATCAGTAGTGTACGGAGCATGTGCAAGAATACAGGATGTAGTATTCCCCCTCCTCCATTGTGCTGGACAAGCCATGCGGTCAAACAGGAAGTTAATTCTTATTTGTGTTGATTGGTCAAGAGAATGTGCGGGTGGAGCTTAATATGGGAGGAGTTATATGCCTATATAAGGAGCCTGCACTATTGTCCGGGGCTCAGACTTTGCTGTATTTTGGTGACATTAGTCCCTCTGAGTCCCGATCGGTGATCCAATAAAGAATCTCTTCCTTCCTGAAGAAACCTGTGTCCATCTCTCTGTGCTTGGCTTCCGTCAGTTTCTCCGGTATCAATACAGGTGTAGATACCCCTAAAAAATTATCACCCGTGCAGCTAACACCTGTTACAGTGTAGTGGTATACAACCCTAGTGTCTGCACTATAGATATGTGACAAAAAATTTTTACAAAACAAGTATCATAATAACCAATAAACTATTTCTCTATATATATCTTTTTTATATAGAGAAATAGTTTATTGGTTATTATGATACTTGTTTTGTAAAAATTTTTTGTCACATATCTATAGTGCAGACACTAGGGTTGTATACCACTACACTGTAACAGGTGTTAGCTGCACGGGTGATAATTTTTTAGGGGTATCTACACCTGTATGTCTATTGATAATATCTGATATTATGATCTGCATTAGAGCAGCACACACACTAATCACACTTCTCTTGAGGTACATATACCTTTAAATTTTCGAGGTTATCTGGCATATCTTTATTTATGTTCTGCAATAGCACGGAACACACTGTACTTTTGATTATAACCACACATGTTTAATAACATTCACCATATGTACATTTAGACAGCAGTCCTCTGGCATAAAGCTGTCATGATTATGCAGTCTCCTCTTTCACCATATCCCAGTTTAAACGGCATTTGCCGGACACACTATGTGGCTTAGCAACAGCATATACAATCCACGTAATAGGACGCATCACGTGCACGTAAAATGGGTGGTGCTTAAGCGGGAATGCGCGCGCAGACCCGGAAGGGCTACTGCACACGGCTGATACGGTTTCACTTCACCTGGGTGAGTTTTATCAATTAGATTTACCTATATATTGTCGGTATTTTACTTTTGTATTTATTGTTTGTTACCCTGAGGAAAGTCCCGAGCTGGGACTGAAACGTTGGTCTCTCTTTTAACTTTTTTTTCAATAAAATTTGGACTTTTACAAGACCGGTGAGCGGCAGTCTTTTGCAGGAATATACGTATATATATATATATATAATTTTTTTTAAATATTTTTATTTATATATAGGTATATATAGTGATATATACGTATATATTTATGTATATAGATATATATATTATGATATATATTATTTTGTTCTACGTGTATTTTGATATAAATATATATATATTATTATCACAATACAGTTAGAGCGAAATAACACACATCTATATATTTTTTAATTATTTATTTTTAAATATTTTTTTAATTTTATTTTTTTACGTATTTACATATATTTTTTTTTATATTATATATAAATATATATAACAATAATTATATATATATTTAATCAGTATCAGTCTACGTGTAATTTGATATTAATATATATATATATATATATATTTATTAATATTTAAATACACGTCGTGAGTGTGTGTATGTGTATATATATATACTTAGATCATATATATATATAATATATATGATCTAAGTATATTTTATTTGTAACTGTAATTTTTGTAATTTATTTTTTGAACTAATATTTTTTTTTTTTTTACAGGACAGGGGGCAGAGACAGTGTCAGCCAGTGATTTCACATCACTGGCTGACACACAGGATCAGTGATCACAGTGACTGCCTGTCACTGTGATCACCTCCTGCAGATTGGGTAATTGACCACAGGGGGGAGTGCCTGGGTGGTACAAGCACTCCCCCCTTCCAATCTGCAGGGGGATCACTGTGCCAGTTACATGTGTCAGCCAATAGGCTGACACATGTAACACTGATCGCAGTGACAGGCTGTCACTGCGATCAGAGTGCTTTGAGATCGCAGTGACAGCCTGTCACTGCGATCAGACTTAGCAGATCGCGGTCACTGACCCCAGGGGGACTGCCTGGGGGGCCAGGTAAGTCCCCCGACCGCGATCTGCACAACGGGAAAGCCGCCGGCCGCATGTGTCAGCCGATTTGAAATCGGCTGACACATGCTGAATACTGGTCGCAGTGACAGCCTGTCACTGCGATCAGAGACTGCAGATCGCGGTCACCGGCCACAGGGGGGGTTGCCCGGGGGGCCAGGCATCCCCCCCGACCGCGATCTGCAGCGGGAGAATACCGCCGGCCACGTGGGCGGCAATAAAAGCGAGGACGTACTATTACGCCCGCCGGCGTTTAGAGCCGGTTTCTGCGTGGCGTAATAGTACGTCCTCCGGACTTAAAGGGTTAAACAGCAATTGGATAAATACTTCCAAAAACATAATATACAGGGATATCATTTCTTAATAGCTGCTTGATCCCAGGAGATATCTGACTGCCATTTTGGGGTCAATAAGGAATTTTTTTCCTAGTTTGTTGCAAAATTGGAAGCACTTCAGACTGGGTTTTTTGCCTTCTTTTGGATCAACAACAAAAACAAATGTGAGGAAGGCTGAACTTGATGGATGCAAGTCTCTTTTCAGCTATGTTACTATGTAACTATGTAATGTAGCACTCACAGGTTGATATAAAGGTAAAACATCCCAGACAGACTTTACATATACATGTATCTAAATATATCTTGATACCTTATGAAAAACCCAAGAGTGCTTATTTCTTGCTAGTTTCGCATGGACTGCACATAGAACCATTCAAGGATATGTGTATACACATGGACAGACATACAGAGGGACAGACTGATAGATAGATAGATAGATAGATAGATAGATAGATAGATAGATAGATAGATAGATAGATAGATAGATAGATAGATAGATAGATAGATAGATAGATAGATAGATGTCTATGCACATGCACATGTGTGTCAAAAAAATGCTGAAGTGAAAACATAGCTAACATAGTTGGATTGGAGAAAGTTTCCAATCCAACTATTGTTGCCAAAAATTTGAAGCTGACTTTATGGTCAATATTGATTTGAGACAATTTATAGTTTAGTGAATAGTAGTGATGTACCGAACTGTCCGCCGGCGAACAGTTCCCGGCGAAATTAGCGTGTTCGCGGCGGGCGGACACATGCGCAGTTCGATCCGCCCCCTATTCGTCATCATTGGGCAAACTTTGACCCTGTGCCTCTCGGTCAGCAGACACATTCCAGCCAATCAGCAGCACTCCCTCCCTTCCACACCCTCCAACCTCCCTCCCAGCATCCATTTTCGATTCATTCGGAAGATGCATGCTTAGTGAGAGGAGGGAAAGTTTAGCTGCTGCTGATTAGATAGGGAAATTGATAGCTAGGCTAGGGTATTCAGTGTCCACTACAATCCTGAAGGACTCATCTGATCTCTGCTGTAAGGACAGCACCCCAAAAAGCCCTTTTTAGGGCTATAACATCAGGCTGCTTTTTTTTTTTTTCCTGTGTAATGTAATTGCAGGTGCCTGCCTGCCAGCTTCTGTGTGAGGTTCACATTGGATACTGTGCCTACTTGCCCAGTGCCACCACTCATATCTGTTTTAACAATAGGTTAAGCTTTACATTTAAAATAAATATTTTTTTTCACTGTAATAGAAGAGCAGTTGCCTGCCTGCCAGCTTCTGTGTGAGGTTCACATTGGATACTGTGCCCACTTGCCCAGTGCCACCACTCATATCTGTTTTAACAATTGGTTAAGCTTTAGATTTAAAATAAATATTTTTTTTTCACTGTAATAGAAGAGCAGTTGCCTGCCTGCCAGCTTCTGTGTCAGGTTGGATGCCTTGACAATTTGCACAGTCAGTGCCACCACTCATATCTGTTTTAACAATTGGTTAAGCTTTAGATTTTAAATAAATAATTTTTTTCACTGTAATAGAAGAGCAGTTGCCTGCCTGCCAGCTTCTGTGTGAGGTTCACATTGGATACTGTGCCCCCTAGCCCAGTGCCACCACTCATATCTGTTTTAACAATTGGTTAAGCTTTAGATTTAAAATAAATAATTTTTTTTCACTGTAATAGAAGAGCAGTTGCCTGCCTGCCAGCTTCTGTGTCAGGTTGGATGCCTTGCCAATTTTCACAGTCAGTGCCACCACTCATATCTGTTTTAACAATAGCTTAAGCTTTAGATTTTAAAGAAATCATTTTTTTTCACTGTAATAGAAGAGCAGTTGCCTGCCTGCCAGCTTCTGTGTGAGGTTCACATTGGATACTGTGCCCCCTAGCCCAGTGCCACCACTCATATCTGTTTTAACAATTGGTTAAGCTTTAGATTTAAAATAAATAATTTTTTTTCACTGTAATAGAAGAGCAGTTGCCTGCCTGCCAGCTTCTGTGTCAGGTTGGATGCCTTGCCAATTTTCACAGTCAGTGCCACCACTCATATCTGTTTTAACAATAGCTTAAGCTTTAGATTTTAAAGAAATCATTTTTTTTCACTGTAATAGAAGATCAGTTAGTTGTCTGCAAGCATCTGGGTGTCAGGCCTACTTCAGCGTGTGCTCTGCAGACCTGTGCCAGCGTGCTTTGACAGTTGCCAATCATATCTGGTGTCTCTTTGGCGTGCTTTTACAAAGAAAAAAGGTTTCCAGTGTAAGCTAATAGCTTTGACAGTTGCCACTCATATCTTGTGTCTCTATAGCGTGCTTTTACAACCAAAATTTTGTTTCCACTGTAATAGAAGAGCAGTTGCCTGCCTGCCAGCTTCTGTGTGAGGTTCACATTGGATACTGTGCCTACTTGCCCAGTGCCACCACTCATATCTGTTTTAACAATTGGTTAAGCTTTACATTTAAAATAAATATTTTTTTTTCACTGTAATAGAAGATCGGTTAGTTGTCTGCAAGCGTCTGGGTGTCAGGCCTACTTCAGCGTGTGCTCTGCAGACCTGTGCCAGCGTGCTTTGACAGTTGCCAATCATATCTGGTGTCTCTTTAGCGTGCTTTTACAAAGAAAAAAGGTTTCCAGTGTAAGCTAATAGCAGACAGTCAGTGTCCTTCAAGCGGCTCTGTCAGGCCTTCCTTCAGCGTGTGCTCTGCACAACCCTGCCAGCGTACTTTGACAGTTGCCACTCATATCTGGTGTCTCTATAGCGTGCTTTTACAACCAAAATTTAGTTTCCACTGTAATAGAAGAGCAGTTGCCTGCCTGCCAGCTTCTGTGTGAGGTTCACATTGGATACTGTGCCTACTTGCCCAGTGCCACCACTCATATCTGTTTTAACAATAGCTTAAGCTTTAGATTTTAAAGAAATCATTTTTTTTCACTGTAATAGAAGATCAGTTAGTTGTCTGCAAGCGTCTGGGTGTCAGGCCTACTTCAGCGTGTGCTCTGTAGACCTGTTCCAGCGTGCTTTGACAGTTGCCAATCATATTTGGTGTCTCTATAGCGTGCTTTTAAAACCAAAATTTGTTTTTCACTGTTATAGATTGAATAGCAGTTACTTGTCTTCAAGCGGGTGTCTCAGGCCTACAGTGTGTGCTCTGCAGAACTGTTCCAGTGCACATTGCCAATCATATCTGGTGTCTCTATAGCGTGCTTTTAAAACCAAAATTTATTTTTCACTGTTATAGATTGAATAGCAGTTACTTGTCTTCAAGCGGGTGTCTCAGGCCTACAGTGTGTGCTCTGCAGAACTGTTCCAGTGCACATTGCCAATCATATCTGGTGTCTCTATAGCGTGCTTTTAAAACCAAAATTTATTTTTCACTGTTATAGATTGAATAGCAGTTACTTGTCTTCAAGCGGCTCTGTCAGTCCTTCCTTCAGCGTGTGCTCTGCAGAACTGTTCCAGTGCACATTGCCAATTTACGTTGCACTCATTAGAACCAAACACTGTGGGGTGATTTCACCAAGGACCACACGACGGAACAGGATCTGATTTTTAGGGTCCTTCAAATTGAAAAGGAGGATCCGGTATTTATTCTTATATCTGCTGTCAGTACACAGGAAAAGTTTAAATATTTATTGTTCTACGTTCTCTGCAACTCCACGCACCGACTCATCCAATACGTGAAGATCTGGGGTTTCTCTGACTCTCCTCAGTAGTGTATCAAACAGAGTCTGCACTGTGGTAACACGGACATCTTCAGGACATAACTCAACTATTTGCAGATAGGCAGTCTGCAGCTTCTCTTTTTCACCTGTTCTCTTCTTTCTCTTATGCGTATTCTTGTCTATATGCAGGTGGTCTCTTGCCTTTCTTTTCACCAATTCGTTCCTTCCATATGGTTTCAAAAGATCTCTGGCATCATTACTTTCAACGCAAATAACGTCATCATAGTTAGTCTCCTCATTATTCACCGGGAAGAGAGTGTTTGCACTGACTACCCACAGCATGCTCTTGCCATTGCCTACTCCACCTTCAACGACAGGGTGCAAGTCCCAAGGAGAAGAATCATTCACTTTATTATCTGTCTTTATTTCACAAGTAGTGCCTGGAACATCCTCATGGGTCACAAGATGTAAATCTGGACTAATTTCAACCCCAGGGTCTGGAAAATCATCAATTTGAAATTTTTCAAATAATCCCAGTGGGCTGCCACATTCTTCCTCCTCTGATGGTATTAAAGTTTGCAGAGATTCACTATGGGGTGGTGTCAAGCATTTTGGAGAACAATTAAGCATCTCCATCCCAATACGTTTCAGATGTCCTATCAGCTCTTCCACCCTATGCGATACTATGGGCAGGCTACCCGTGACGTCATTACTCACGGCCCTATTTCACGCGGACACTCTGTGTCAGTGTGTATCATGGTCTCTGTGGACAGGGAACAGTCTCTATTCTGCTCTGTGTCAGTGTGTATCAGGGGTTTTGAGGACAGGTGTCAATCCATATCTGCCAAGTGACCCTATGTAGGGGGAACAGTCCATATTCTGCTCTGTGTCAGTGTGTATCAGGGGCTTTGAGGACAGGTGTCAATCCATATCTGCCAAGTGACCCTATGTAGGGGGAACAGTCCCTATTCTGCTCTGTGTCAGTGTGTATCATGGTCTCTGTGGACAGGGAACAGTCTCTATTCTGCTCTGTGTCAGTGTGTATCAGGGGTTTTGAGGACAGGTGTCAATCCATATCTGCCAAGTGACCCTATGTAGGGGGTACAGTCCCTATTCTGCTCTGTGTCAGTGTGTATCATGGTCTCTGTGGACGGTGAACAGTCTCTATTCTGCTCTGTGTCAGTGTGTATCATGGTCTCTGTGGACAGGGAACAGGGGTTTTCTGCTCTGTGTCAGTGTGTATCAGGGGTTTTGAGGACAGTGACCCTATGTAGGGGGAACAGTCCCTATTCTGCTCTGTGTCAGTGTGTATCAGGGGTTTTGAGGACAGGTGTCAATCCATATCTGCCAAGTGACCCTATGTAGGGGGAACAGTCCCTATTCTGCTCTGTGTCAGTGTGTATCAGGGGCTTTGAGGACAGGTGTCAATCCATATCTGCCAAGTGACCCTATGTAGGGGGAACAGTCCCTATTCTGCTCTGTGTCAGTGTGTATCAGGGGTTTTGAGGACAGGTGTCAATCCATATCTGCCAAGTGACCCTATGTAGGGGGAACAGTCCCTATTCTGCTCTGTGTCAGTGTGTATCAGGGGTTTTGAGGACAGGTGTCAATCCATATCTGCCAAGTGACCCTATGTAGGAGGAACAGTCCCTATTCTGCTCTGTGTCAGTGTGTATCAGGGGTTTTGAGGACAGGTGTCAATCCATATCTGCCAAGTGACCCTATGTAGGTGGAACAGTCTCTATTCTGCTCTGTGTCAGTGTGTATCAGGGCTGGGCTTTGAGGACAGGTGTCAATGTTAGGTGATTTCTGCCCTTTATGGATTAAAAGCAGACTCTGCATTAACTGTGCAATTTTCCATGGGAGTTTTGCCATGGATCCCCCTCTGGCATGCCACAGTCCAGGTGTTAGTCCCCTTGAAACAACTTTTCCATCACTATTGTGGCCAGAAAGAGTCCCTGTTGTTTTTAAAATTCGCCTGCCCATTGAAGTCAATGGCGGTTCGCCGGTTCGCGAACATTTGCGGAAGTTCTCGTTCGCCGTTCGCGAACCGAAAATTCCGGGTTCGCGACAACACTAGTGAATAGTCATTACAGAGCTCCTTCTTAATACAATCAAATACAATCACATGCACACAGGGGCATTCCAATTGAAATTGAAGTGAGGAGCCTCCCTTCACAAGCTGCCGCAGCACTGTCGCTGTGGAACTGTTTTCCACCATTTTCCCACGTGCGGCCAGAGGGGGCACTGTGCTGGGAGGACTTCCTCCTAGGTCACAGACAGCAGCGCAGGGGAGAGACAGGGAGAGGAAACTCAGCTCTGCACAGAGGCATCCAGACAGTTGTTGGTAAATGTGAGTCAGTGTGTGTGTGGTTCAGTCGCTGTGTGTATTTGTATGGGGTCAGTCTGTGTGTGTGTGTGTGTGTGTGTGTTTGTGTGTATGGGTCAATCTGTGTGTGTGTGTGTGTGTGTATGGGTCAGTCTGTGTGTGGGGGGCTCAGTCTGTGTGTGGGTTGGGTCAGTCTACCTGTGAGGGGCTCAGTCTGTGTAAGTATATGGGGCAGTCTGTGTGTGGGGGGGGTCAGTATGTGTGTGGGGGGTCAGCCTGTTTGTTGGGTTGGGAGTTCAGTCTGTGTTTGGGAGGATCAATTTGTGTGTGGGTTGGGTCAGTCTGCCTGTGTGGGTCTCAGTCTATGTAAGTGTATGGGTCAGTCTGTGTGGGGTGGGTCAGTCTGTGTGTGAGGGGTGCTCAGAGTGTGTGTGTGTGTGTGTGTGTATGGGTCAATCTGTGTGTGGGGGTACAGTGTGTGTGTGTGTGTGTGTGTAAATGGATCAGTTTGTGCGTGGGGGGTCAGTATGTGAGTGTATGGGTCAGTCTGTTTGTAGGGGGGTCAGTATCTGTGTGTAGGGATCAGTCTGTGTGTGAGAGGGTCAGTCTGTGTGTGTGTATGGGTCAGTCTGTGTGTGGGGGGGTCAGCCTGTTTGTTGGGTTAGGAGTTCAGTCTGTGTGTGGTGGGGTCAGTTTGTGTGTATGGGTAAGTCTGTGTGGGGTGGGTCAGTCTGTGTGGGGGGCTCAGTCTGTATGTGGGGGGTCAGTCTGTGTGTGCATGAGTGTGGGGGTGGGTCAGTCTGTGTGTGGGGGGGCTCTGTCTGTATGTGGGGTGGGTCAGTCTGTGTGTGAGGGGTGCTCAGTATGTGTGTGTGTATGGGTCAATCTGTGTGTGTATTGGTCAGTCTGTGTGTGGGGGTACAGTCTCTCTGTGTGTGTGTGTGTGTGTGTGTGTGTGTGTGTGTGTGTGTGTGTGTGTGTGTGTGTGTGTGTGTGTGTGTGTGTGTGTGTGTGTGTGTGTGTGTGTAAATGGATCAGTTTGTGCGAGGGGGTCAGTGTGTTTGTATGGGTCAGTCAGTGTGTAGGGGGGTTAGTATCTGTGTGTATGGATCAATCTCAGTGTGAGGGGGTCAGTATGTGTGTGTATGGGTCAGTCTGTGTGGGGTGGGTCAGTCTGTGTGGGGTGGGTCAGTTTGTGTGTGTGGGGGTCAGTCTGTGTGTGTGGGGGCTTAGTCTGTGTGTGGGGGATTCAGTCTGTGTGTGTGGGTATGGGTCAATCTGTGTATGGGTCAGTCTTTGTGTGTGGGGGATCAGTCTGTGTATGTTGGGGGCAGTCTGTGTGGGGGAGCAGTCTGTGTGTGTGTATAGGTCAGTCTGTGGGTGCAGTCTGTGTGTGTATGGGTCTGTCTGTGTATGGGTCAGTGTGTGTCTGTGTGTGTGTGTGTGTGGGTCAGTCTGTGTATGTGTATGGGTCAGTCTATGGGTTTGTATGGGTCAGTCTGTGTAAGTGCTTGAGCTCCAAGAGAGATACCTCTCATCTCGTGACCTCCCCTGTACCCGATTGATAGGCAACCTTCACAACCACTACAGATCTAATTGTGCCACCCCCTCTCTGCAAGGTAAGATCAGGGAAAGGGGAATATTATTATTTTTTTAAGCAATTATTAATGTAAAAATTGTAAAGCTTTTCCCCATCTCACTCTCTACACCCTCCTGAACACAGTACACCCTCACAGACAGTGAACCCCCCACGTAGAGTATGCTCCCACCAAAACAGAGTACACATTTGCATACACACACAGTGCACCCCTCACCCACATCATCTCTTCACCCTCATACACACTTCTTCCCCACTTACTGTCACCCCCACACACACATACATACATACATACATACATGCTTCACCCTTTTACACACCAAATCTCATATATATACCCCAATACACATACATTCACACTGTAGTCGCACGATGCACACGCACACACAATCTCAAAAGCTCCTATACACGAGCACGTGCTCACACTACATTCCCTAGTTACACTTAGTACACCATAAACAGACTCCTATATAAGGATGGCGCAGTGGTGGAACTACAGGGAGTGCTGGTGTTACGGTTATACTGGGGCCCTTTGAGTAGTCCGTGCACTTAAGGCCACCCGATGGGCTTGTGTCTTCAGAGGCCAAAAACAGTTTTTGCACCAGGGCCCATTCTACGTTAGTTCCGCCACTGTGCAGCAGCTTCCCCGTCACACAAGCTCTGCTGCTGCATGGAAGATCGCCTCCCCGTACGCAAGCTCTACCCCCAATTTCTGACTGAGACACACACTGACAGACGTTTGCACATTCTGACAGATAATAACAGGCACACACTCTCTGACTGATACACACACTGACTCACACACACACACACTGAGACACATACACACACACACACATTTTCTCACACACTCAAAAATTGCTATTTTTATTTTTATTTAAATCCACCCAGCCTCCCTACCTTTTGGAGAGCTGAGTGGATCTTTCCCTGGCGCCCAGTGTGTCTCCTCTCAATCTCCTTGCAATTTCTGCTCCCATGCGAGCTCTCTGTGTGATGTAATTCCAGTAAAATACAAGTTTAGCAGGCTAAGATTGCCACAAGGCATATGTATGTATATGTGTTTGTAGTATCAGTTAGTTAATTACACGTAGCTAAGATACTGTTATCACTGTACTGACCAGGTGCAGGAATGTAAGAACTGGAATTACGCGTCCCTCTCCTTTGTATCAGATGAGCCACGTGGTTAGACCGGATGGATGAGTTTAGACTCTATTCATTAAATAGGTTAAGGGTATGTGTGGGTGTAGTTAATTGTGGGAGGAGCTACAGTGCTATATAAGGAATGTACTCTATGTATTCAGTACTCAGACTTTGCTGTATTTTGGTGACGCTAGTCCCTCTGAGTCCCGATCGGTGATCCAATAAAGAATCTCTTCCTTCCTGAAGAAACCTGTGTCCATCTCTCTGTGCTTGGCTTCCGTCAGTTTCTCCGGTATCATTTGGTGCATTGGCCGGGAAGCTCATCGTTCAACGGTAGCTGAGAGGCAGAGGCGTGAGACGGTCTATCTTTGCCCACGTTCTCTACGGCTGCACCCCTGAACTTCTGCGTGGACCTCCCTTCGTCTCGGCGCCACTGGTCTGTTGTCCAGGAGATCATCGGCCTCTACGTGAGAAGTGCTGGGGTGTCCCCGTCGATGAGTGTGAACTCAGGTTCAGGAACGAGGAGGTAAGACAACTGCTGTTTTAGACGGCAGGACCCGCTAGGGGTATACCGATTGTGCGGTAGGCCCAAAGGGGTTTTTGAATCTGTATCTGCCCCCTCTGTCGGAGGGAAGGAGCGAAGGCGCACCGCTCGATCGAACGCTCTTTAGTCAGACCGTTTGATTTGGTTAGTCAGGCGGGGTCCTGGTGTAAGATAGCCCTAGCCGGACACCGGTGTCTTGTCTAGACTAGCGTTCTAGGGTGTATATTACGTTCGCTAGGTCGGAGGGACCGGGAGACTAAGCGGCGCCTGTGTAAATTCGGTTCGCTAGTTCTCATCCTATCTGGGCTAAGTGGGAAGGCGTGTAAATTTGGAACCCACTAGACTTTTGATAGTACGACTAAGAGGCGCCTGTGTAAATTCGGATCTCTAGCTCGTTGTATAGTGCGACTAAGAGGCGCCTGTGTAAATTCGGATCTCTAGCTCGCTATGTATATGTGGTGATTGGGCAGTGTGGCTAACCAAAACGGGTGTATATAGTTTTAGGTAGTCCATTCAAGGTACTGGCCAATAGTTTAGTTGGGAATTGTAAATGTGTTAACGATTGTTTTAGTAAAGTGTATATCTTGTTAGATAGCGCGAGCTCAGCCGTCTAGCGAGAGTGTTAATAGTGTGTTGCTGTATTATAGTGCACGGTACCATAACCCTGTATATTTACTGACATTATATAATAAGTACTAATCATTGTCGTCCATTGCATGTTTAACACCATAACCACTAATAATTGTATTGTGACCTTAACTTGTGCTTTGACCTATGCTAACCGTACTGTAACCGCTATTTGTAAAAGACGATGTTACTGGGGTGTGTTATAGACGGGTAATTCGTATATAGAGAATTATAGCGTGGGTGACTGTATAGTTACGCCAAAGGGCATAATATTGATTATATAGTGACTGGTGTAACAGCTGTGTGTGTACGGGAATTCCCTGAGTGGTTATTGTTATTGTGTACGTTTCACTTGGTAACCGTACCACGTGGTGCTGTTGCCAGAGGAAACGGGTGTGACTGTTGAATAGTACGCGTGTATAGTATTCGTTGTCGACGACGTTCCATTGTTAAGTATGGGTGCGTCGCAGTCAACGATTCCGGATCCCTTAGGATGTATGGTTAAGAATTTTAAAAAGGGATTCAAAGTTTGTGATTTTGGGGTAAAGATGTCTCCTGTACGTTTGGTCACTTTGTGTACTAGGGAGTGGCCTACTTTGGTTGCGGCATGGCCGCCACGTGGCAGTTTGGATCCAACTCTGGTACAGCGCTTACACGTGGCTGTATCGGGTAGGCCTGAACTTTACGGCCAGTTTCCTTATATTGACTGTTGGAGACAGGCCGTAAATGACTCGCCAAAATGGCTCCAGACATGCCACGAGGAGCAGTGTCGCCTCATGGTAGCTAGGACTTGCTCGTCCACTAGGACTGGTGTTAGGCCCATTTTGGACACGCCCCCTGAGTCCGAGATCCCTTTGCCGCCCCCTTACTTTCCGTTAAGAAGAAGTGACGCAAACGCAGGAAGTCCTGCACCCCTCCCCTCATTACCCTCATCCACTTCCGCTTCCTCCTCCAGTACAGGATCCACCCCCCCTCGTACTAAATCTCCCCTTCCGGAACCAGAATCCACCCCCATTAGAAACGAATATCCTGATTTGGCGCCACTTCAGACTTCCGGTCAAGCTTCATCTAGCTCGGCTCGAAGTGTTTTATTTACGACCTTTTCCCAAAACCGACCTCCCACATCCCCATACCCTATCTCTCCCCGACCGGAACCCATGACTGACGCCTCTCTACGTAGCCCCATCCAAACCCGACAGTTGACTGGTGCCCAACAATTAAAGCACTATCAGATGCCTCTTCGCCTAAATCCCGGGTCAGCTTATATCGATGCCGCAGGTCAAATGGCACACGCTGACCCAGTCTTCGTATATGTCCCATTTACCACAACCGATCTTTTAAACTGGAAGACCCATAATTCCTCGTATACTGAGAAACCACAAGCTATGACTGATCTGTTCACCTCAATAGTACAGACGCATAATCCGACATGGGCTGATTGCCAGCAGTTACTAATGACTTTATTTAACAATGAGGAAAGGACAAGAATAAATCAAGCAGCCATTAAAGCATTAGAGGATAGAGCCCGTGCTTTGAACCAAGCCAATCCAGCAGCATGGGCCGCGACACACTATCCCAACACCGATCCCGATTGGAACGTAAATGGTGCTGATATGGTTCAACTCAGAGCCTATAGAGACGCTATAATTGCTGGCATGAAAGCCGGAGGAAAGAAAGCCATTAACATGTCGAAGACAGTTGAGGTGATCCAGAAAAGCGATGAAGCGCCCAGTGTCTTTTATGACCGATTATTGGAGGCGTACCGCTTGTACACCCCCTTTAATCCGGAAGACGCAGACAATTCCCGAATGGTTAACTCCGCCTTTGTCAGCCAAGCATACGGAGATATTAAGCGCAAGCTACAAAAGTTAGAAGGGTTTGCAGGTATGTCCATCAACCAACTAATGGAGGTAGCAAATAAGGTCTATATGAACAGGGATACAGAAAGTAAGAAAGAGGAAGAGCGCAAGATGCGTAAAAAGGCTGATATGCTAGCGGTAGCGATCGCAGGCGTAGATAAACGGGGCCCAGATAGAGGCAATAATAGATGGAGTAGGGAGCCTTTGAGTAGGGATCAGTGTGCGTATTGCAAGGAAGAAGGGCATTGGAGGAACGAATGTCCGCAAAGAGAGCAGTACGAGAGGGTCCAACCCAGGGCAGGCTACGGAAACTTTAGAGGTAGAGCGAGAGGTAGAGGAGGCCCCGGAGGGAGTAATGGTTATAGAGGGAGTAATGGGAACAGAGGAAGTGTTAGGGAAGACAGGTATATTCCAGCAGCGCAAAGGTCCCGCGATAGAGAAGGTAGGGACTTTGTAGGATTGGCTGACACTGTCATGGAGGACTATTGATACCGACCGGGCTCCATCCCCCTTGGTCGAGCGGAGCCTATGGTCGATGTATCAATAGGGGGGAAAAGGAGTGCGTTCATGATCGACACTGGTGCTGAACATTCAGTGGTGACTAATCTAGTTGCTCCTCCATCTGGAAGGACTATTACTGTGATAGGAGCAACTGGAAGAAGTGCTGAAAAACCGGTTCTTAAAAGTCGACTCTGTACATTGGGAGGCCACGTAGTAAAACACCAATTCCTTTATATGCCTGAATGTCCAGTCCAATTGCTGGGACGTGATATGCTATCAAAATTACAAGCGCAGATTACGTTCCTACCAAATGGAACAACATCCTTAAAGTTTAATGGACCTTCAGGTATTATGACTTTATCCGTACCAAAGGAAGAAGAGTGGCGACTTTATACAGTGTTGACTAGCCAAAACCCTAGGAGTGATGAGACATTGTTTAACATACCAGGAGTTTGGGCAGAGAACAACCCACCAGGACTGGCCCGCAATATTCCACCAATAAAAATTGAACTGAAACATGGGGTTTATCCAGTGAGCCTAAGACAATATCACATTCCGCAGAAGGCTAAGAAGAACATCCAATCCTATCTGGATAAGTTCATACGGTATGGTATCCTAAAATTCTGTACTTCCCCCTGGAACACCCCATTGCTGCCTGTTCAAAAGCCCGGCACAGATGAGTATCGACCTGTGCAGGACTTAAGAGCAGTCAATGATGCGGTTGTTAGCATACATCCAGTTGTACCCAATCCATATAACCTGCTTGCTTTAATTCCGGGCGGGGCTACTTACTTCACAGTCTTAGATCTCAAAGATGCCTTCTTTTGCCTCCGAATTGCCGCAGAAAGTCAATGTATTTTCGCTTTCCAGTGGGAGAACGCTGTAACGGGCTCAAAACGCCAAATGACTTGGACAAGACTGCCCCAAGGGTTTAAAAATTCACCTACCCTATTTGGTTCAGCCCTAAGTCAAGATCTATTGGATTTCGAGTCCATCCCAGGAGAGTGTGTATTGTTACAATATGTAGATGACTTGTTGATAGCAGCAGTTACAAAAGAAATCTGTCAGCAAGCAACGCACGATCTACTACACATTCTCTGGAAGGCAGGATACAAGGTGTCTAGAAAGAAGGCTCAGTTGTGTTTGCCAACTGTCAAGTATCTAGGATTCCATATCTCTGAAGGTCAAAGAATTATGGGGCCAGAGAGAAAAGAAGCTGTCTGCCAAATACCAATACCCAAGAATAGAAGACAAGTGCGAGAATTCTTGGGGGCAGCAGGCTTCTGTAGGATATGGATTCCCAGCTATGCGATACTGGCAAAACCTCTGTACGCAGCCATCAAAGGTACAGAGCACGACCCCTTCTTATGGACCCAAGAACAGCAAACGGCATTTGAAGATGTGAAGAAGGCTTTGATGAGTGCCCCAGCATTAGGTCTACCTGATCACACACGACCATTCTACTTATATGTACACGAGCAAAGAAGAATGGCTGTGGGAGTATTGACACAGTACTTGGGATCATGGCAAAGACCTGTTGCCTACATGTCTAAGCAACTGGATGCAGTGGCCAGCGGACTTCCACCTTGTCTAAGAGCCGTAGCTGCAGCCGCCCTGCTAGTAGCTGAAGCCGATAAACTCACTCTGGGTCAAGAACTTTATGTACGAGTCCCACATGCAGTACAGACGTTGTTGGATTACAAAGGAAATCATTGGTTTAGTAACAGCCGTATGACCAAGTATCAAGCAATGTTGTGTGAAAACCCAAGAGTGCATTTAGAGACTGTAAACACCTTAAATCCAGCTACCCTTTTGCCGCAACCTACTGAAAGTCAACATGATTGTTTGGAAGTAATGGATGAAGTATTTTCAAGTAGACCAGATCTTCGTGATTTTCCCATCCAGAACCCCGATGTTCAATATTACACCGACGGCAGTAGTTATGTGAAAGAAGGGATCCGCTATGCAGGATATGCAGTGACAACAATAGACAAGGTGATAGAAGCTCGGCCACTGGCGAAAGGAACATCAGCACAAAAGGCAGAATTAATAGCACTAACACGAGCGTTACAATTGGCTGAAAGTTTAAGAGTAAATATCTATACGGACTCTAAGTATGCGTTTTTAACCACTCATGCCCACGGAGCTTTGTATAAAGAAAGAGGACTACTGAATTCAGAAGGCAAAGAAATCAAGTACGCAGCTGAAATCCTACAACTATTGGAAGCAGTGTGGGAGCCGAAAGAAGTCGGTATCATACATTGTCGAGCGCATCTGAGAGGAGATGGTGATGTAACCAAGGGAAATCGGATGGCAGATAGTGCAGCTAAGCGTGCTGCTGAATCAGGAAGACAGGAGTATGTGGGGCATATAGCTGCTCTTATACCAACTCCACTGTCCCAATGGACTCCAGTTTATACAGCTCAAGAAGAGGAGTGGTTAAAGACTGAACCGGGAAAGTATTTGGAGAACAAGTGGTATCAGCTAGAAGATGGAAGAATAGTCATACCAGCATCACTAGCGGTAGAAATTGTCCAAAATTATCACAACGGGACACATTCTGGGAGAGACAGTACTGAAGAATCTCTCAGGAAACATTTCTACATACCAAGATTGTCCAACTTGACTCAGGCCATTGTACGCAGATGTGTAACGTGTGCTAAGAATAATGCAAGACAAGGACCAGTAAAGCCACCAGGAGTCCAGTTTATGGGGGGACTCCCCATGTCCGATCTACAAATAGACTTTACAGTAATGCCTAAATCGGGTGGACATCGTTACCTGTTGGTAATTGTGTGCACCTATTCAGGCTGGGTAGAAGCATGTCCTACTCGTACAGAGAAAGCAGGAGAAGTTGTAAGATTCCTGCTACGAGAAATAATACCCCGATATGGACTACCCTGTTCTATAGGATCGGACAATGGTCCAGCTTTTGTTCATCAGTGCCTACAACAACTGACTCATATGCTTGGTATAAAGTGGAGGCTTCATACTGCATATAGACCCCAGAGTTCTGGTAAGGTAGAGAGAATGAATAGAACTATAAAGAACCAGTTGGCTAAAATGTGTCAGGAAACCCAACTTAAGTGGAACGTTCTCTTACCCATAGCTTTATTGCGAATCCGCAGTACCCCTACCAGAAGGATGGGCCTCTCTCCTTTTGAAATCATGTATGGGCGACCACCTCCCGTACTTGGTAACTTAAGGGGGGACTTGAGTCAGTTGGGAGAAGGAATTACCCGGCAGCAGGTTGTAGAGTTGGGTAAGACTATGGAGGAGGTACAGAAATGGGTACAAGATAGATTACCTGTGAATATTTATCCCCCTGTTCATAGTTATCATCCAGGAGATCAAGTGTGGATTAAAGAGTGGAATAATGTACCGTTAGGGCCCAAGTGGAGAGGTCCTTATGTTGTTCTTTTGTCTACCCCTACAGCAATAAAAGTAGCAGAAGTGACTCCGTGGATACATCACTCCAGGGTTAAACCAGCAGCAGTCGATTCTTGGCAAGTTACAGCAGATCCAGAGAATCCCTGCAAGATCCGGTTGAAACGCACTACTCAGTCGGAGTAACGAGGAATTATTGTGGATTACAAATTTTATTGTTACAGGTGTGAGTGAGAAGGCCATAATAAAGCCTGTCCGCTTACCAACACATAGTGTATAAGCCAGGAAAGTCTCGAAGGGACACCTGTGAAGACGAGCAGAACTCCATTCCCTGCAGCCCTCACATCCTGGAAGCTGAGGTTCCATCGCACGGACGAAGACTGAGGATGACGGCGAAAGATGTGCTTTTGATTGTGTTTATTTATATGTGTTTTTATATTCAGGAAGGTAGAGGTACCGACACTCCTAGCTGTGAGGTATGCATTAAGACTACGAGAACAGGTAACCATATTTCCCAAACCCTAATTTGGCATTCACAATACGAATGTAAAGGAGAGGTATCAAGATGTAGATACCTAAATATAGACTATAGTGTGTGCCATTTAGGAGTAGGAGAACCTAAGTGCTTCAGTCCAGAGTATCAACCTCGTACAATTTGGTTGACTCTCAGGAATGGAGATCCTCAGGGGACCCTAATTAATAAGACGGTGTTAGAATCCGTACATTCTTCGGGTGTTCTGCTATTTGATGCATGTAAGGCGATATCAAGTGGTAGAAAACCGTGGAATGTATGTGGGGATCTTAGATGGGAGAGGACGTATGGGTCTAATGATAAATATATTTGTCCCAGTAGTAAAAATAAATATGTGAGTCCTAGATGCCCAAATAAAGACTATAACTTTTGTCCATATTGGTCTTGTGTGGGGTGGGCGACTTGGGGACAGACAGTAGATAAAGACATGATAGTGACTAAGTTGCCGACTAGCCCTTATTGTAAGTCTATGGAATGCAACCCAGTCCATATACTTATTAATAACCCCGACAAGTTCCTAGATAAGTATGGAAATTTATTTGGGTTTCAGATATACGGGACGGGTTTAGATCCTGGGACATTATTGTTTATAGGAATAGAGACTGATACGGTATCCTCCCAGACTCAAGTATACCATTCCTTTTATGAAGAGATGAGTATAGATAATAAGATCCCCCATAACGCTAAAAACCTGTTCATTGACCTAGCTGAAAGTATTGCCGGTAGTCTTAATGTTACCAACTGCTATGTGTGTGGAGGTACTAACATGGGAGACCAATGGCCTTGGGAAGCAAAGGAAGTAATGTCCGGTTCTGAGGCAGTTGACCAACTAATATCTACACAAGCCGATTATCATTTGAGTGTTAGAGGTAAATCTGAGTGGAGATTAAAGACCTCCATCATAGGTTATGTTTGCATAGCAAGGAAAGGAATAATGTATAATACTTCTGTAGGAGAATTAACTTGTCTAGGGCAAAAAGCTTATGATGATGATACTAAAAATACAACTTGGTGGTCGGCTTCAAATGTCTCAGAACCATCTAACCCGTTTGCTAGATATGCCAGTTTAAAGGATGTGTGGTTTGATTTATCCATCACATCTACCTGGAGAGCCCCAGCAAATTTGTACTGGATCTGTGGTAAGAAAGCCTATTCGGAGTTGCCACAGGACTGGGAAGGGGCATGTGTGTTGGGTATGCTCAAACCATCCTTCTTCTTGTTACCGATTGAAACAGGTGAGACTTTAGGTGTTAAAGTGTATGATGTGAATCATAGGAAGAAAAGGGGACCCATAGAGATAGGCGCCTGGGAAGATAATGAATGGCCTCCCCAGCGTATTATAGATTATTATGGGCCAGCCACGTGGGCTGAGGATGGTACCTTTGGTTATAGAACCCCAATTTATATGCTCAACCGTATTATAAGATTACAGGCGGTGGTTGAGATTATTACTAATGAGACCTCACAAGCACTCAATCTTCTAGCGAAGCATAATACCAGGATGAGGACAGCAGTGTACCAAAATAGATTAGCCTTGGATTACCTTTTGGCAGTAGAGGGAGGTGTATGTGGGAAGTTTAACCTGAGCAATTGCTGTCTTCAAATAGATGACGAAGGGCAAGCAATAGCTGAGCTTACTAGCCATATGGTTAAACTAGTGCATGTGCCTACTCAGGTATGGAAAGGGTACAATCCAAGTAGTTGGTTTGGTAGCTGGTATGAGTGGTTTGGAGGGCTTAAGGCAGTGGTAGGTGGAGTCCTACTGATTTTACTGTTGTGTCTACTCCTACCGTGTCTTATACCCTTAGTAGTTAGGTCTGTGCAAAGCCTGATAGGAAGTATAGCAGAGAGGAAGGCTGCTGCACAGATAATGGCGATATATAAGTATAAGGCTCTAGATCAAGGAGAACCAATGCAGGAAGATGAGTGTTAAAAGATTCACATCATAAGATAAGTCTGGTCTGGTTCATGGTAACCTGAGGTATATGCAAACCAAGGTTAAGTGATGCCTCAAGTAATTGTGAAATATCAGAGGCATCAAAGGGGGGAATGTGATGTAATTCCAGTAAAATACAAGTTTAGCAGGCTAAGATTGCCACAAGGCATATGTATGTATATGTGTTTGTAGTATCAGTTAGTTAATTACACGTAGCTAAGATACTGTTATCACTGTACTGACCAGGTGCAGGAATGTAAGAACTGGAATTACGCGTCCCTCTCCTTTGTATCAGATGAGCCACGTGGTTAGACCGGATGGATGAGTTTAGACTCTATTCATTAAATAGGTTAAGGGTATGTGTGGGTGTAGTTAATTGTGGGAGGAGCTACAGTGCTATATAAGGAATGTACTCTATGTATTCAGTACTCAGACTTTGCTGTATTTTGGTGACGCTAGTCCCTCTGAGTCCCGATCGGTGATCCAATAAAGAATCTCTTCCTTCCTGAAGAAACCTGTGTCCATCTCTCTGTGCTTGGCTTCCGTCAGTTTCTCCGGTATCATCTGTAGTGATGCCAAGGTCGTAGTGACGTCATGTACCTAAAAAGCGCGCAAGGGAGCAGAGTGGAACTGCAAGAAGGTTACTGCTCCCTTGCGCACCGCCTCCATGCTCCCCACGGCTTTAATGTTTCCTGCGCGGCTTAGCAAAGGGCTGACAAATGCCAGGCGCCAGGGAGAAATGCCTGGCATTTGTCGAGCCCTGTGTATGTATGTATGTGTGTGTATATATATATATATATATATATATATATATATATATGTATAGTTAATACAATGCTAAACAAAAATATGCACACCATTAATTGGAAGAAGATCCATATATAAAGCTTGCTCTATCAATTTGAAATACATTTATTTATTTTAAGTATGTCCTGGGTCCACAAGTCATTGCATTCTTACAGTTAGTGCACAATAAAATACAAAAACAATATTAATATACAATATATACAAAATTTAACAAAGAACAGATATATGTGTGTAGATAGATATACACGCACACATATATACACATTTTATAACTGCCCCCTTACTTTTGTCCCTCGTCCCTTATGTGTCTCCTCTAAGTATGAATCCTGGAGACGCCACTGCATGCACCTTGTCAAAGTAATACTCAATATCTCATATTTCAACGGATAAGACCTGTAGCTGCCACAAAAGTAACTTTTTGCCTATTGTAAAATGAAATGTTTAATTGTAAAGCATATGACAGGCCTCTTAAAACTGCTTTCTGGTTTTAGTTTGGTTGTTTAATAAGCTAGCTAGAATTCATGTAATAACACATCATTATTTTTCTGCCTTTACCATAGTAATTTTCCCTGTAATTACAATTTAAATATATATGACATGTAGGCTTTTAGAGACAAAAAATGCTGCTAAGAAGATGTAATGCCATCAACCAAATATCAGTCAATCAATTATAGTTGACCCAATTGGTTGTCAGATTTTACTTGTGCAGGGGAGATGAACTATGATATTTGTATCCTAATAATGTCAATACCTAATGTTCTAAAGGAAGTTTAGTTAAGACACAAATCTGATATCCAATTGGTAACGCAGATTGAGTTACGGGCAGTTGCTATATAACGATGTGAAGATCATTAAAAATGTCGGAGGCGCTTAAAATTGCAATAAATATATTAAGATTCATAGTCTCAATACTATGCTCAAAACTTTATTTTTATGTTCTTGAGATATGCTTATGTTCTATAATCTTTAAAGGACCACTATAGTGCAAGGAAAACATACTCGTTTTCCTGGCACTATAGTGCCCTGAGGGTGCCCCCACCCTCATGGCCCCCCTCCCGCCCAGCTCTGGGGAGAGGAAAGGGTTAAAACTTACCTTTATTCCAGCGCCGGGCGGGGTGCTCTCCTCCTCCTCTCCGCCTCCGATCCTCCCTTTCGGCTGAATGCGCATGCGCGGCAAGAGCTGCGCGCGCATTCAGCCGGTCGCATAGGAAAGCATTTACAATGCTTTCCTATGGACGCTTGCGTGCTCTCACTGTGATTTTCACAGTGAGAATCATGCAAGCTCCTCTAGCGGCTGTCAATGAGACAGCCACTAGAGGATTTAGAGGCTGGCTTAACCCTTATATAAACATAGCAGTTTCTCTGAAACTGCTATGTTTATATCAAAAAGGGTTAAACCTAGCTGGACCAGGCACCCAGACCACTTCATTAAGCTGAAGAGGTCTGGGTGCCTAGAGTGGTCCTTTAAGCTATATGCCAGTTGAAGAAGAAATTGAATGAACATTTGTGACCTCCTCCCACACGACCACCAGGGCCGTCTTTAAGGAGGGGCAAAAGGGGCAGCTGCCCCGGGCCCAGTTACTCCTGGGGGCCCTAAGGCAGCTGCCCCATGGGCCCCCTGCAGCACCTGAGGTAATCAGGGGCCACAGCCCTTTAATACTGCTCTGGACCTGGCCCCTGTAATATGGGGGTGGCTGACTACATACTCCCAGCCATAGACATTCTATGTGTATGTTCACAGCTAGCCCCCTCACACACTGCCCTGTGATCCCTTTTCTTCTCTGTGGCATGCTGGGAGGAAGGTCAGATCACTTCCTCCTCAGTGCCGCTGGGGAGGAGGCACACACCACACGGAGGAGAGTGCAAGAATTGTGAGGGAGAGGGACTGAGAAAGCTGATGGCAGACTCCCATCAGCCTAGGCCAGCAAGCTCTCACTGGACCCCAGGGAAGCCACCTTTCTGTACCCAAAAGGTAAGGAGACAGAAGGGTGGCTAAATATTGTTTGTTTTTTGTTTTGCTTATTTCTGATATCACTTCAAGTGTTGGTGTTTGTAATGTAACACACAGGGAATAAGTACATGTTAAAAATCCTAGAAGAACCTGACAGTTCCCTATTAAATATAAATTTAAAAAGTATTTATTTTAACATATTATTGCATCAAGTGTTATCAAAGGCTGTACACCATTTCCAAATGTCACTTTTGCCAAATTCTGGACCAGGGTATGAAAGAACAGAGTTGAGACATTATATTGGCCAAGGTTGCTGGGAGTTGCTGTCAAAGAGCTTCTAGAAGGCAGAGATTAAAATATGTAAATGTAAACATATATGTGTGTGTGTATCTGGCTGTGTTTATGTCCTTGTGTGTATCTGGCCGTGTTTGTCTGTGTGTCAGTGTTTCTGTGTGTATGTATACCTGTGTATGTGTACTTGTGTGTCAGTGTGTATGTGTACCTGTGTGTGTTTGTGTGTGTGTGTCTGTATGTGTCGGTGTGTGTAAGTGTGCATCTGAGTGTGTGGTAATGCATACATCCCAGCATTTTAATGCCAACACAAATACACTCCTACATTCCATCTCTAGCACTGTACACAAATACACCCCTGCATTTATACCTTTATGTATGTGTGTATCTGAGTGTGTGTGTACATACCTGTGTCAGTGTGTGTGTGTGTGTGTGTGTATCTCTGTGTGTGGATGTGCCAATGTGTGTGTGTGTATCAATGTGCTTGTATCTGTTTGTCAAAGTGCTTGTATCTGTTTGTATATGAGTGTGTGTGTATGAATGTGCCAGTATGTGTCAAGGTGTGAGCGTGTGCTTATGTGTGTATCTGCATGTTAATGTGTATGTGTATATGTGTAATAGAAATCACACAACATGCAAACAGACCCCTGCAAACACAAACATTACATACAAACACACCAGTTTGCTGAAACACCAATACTACACACAAATGTACATATGCATTTAAAACACAAAACTACATCCAAACACCCCCATGCATGCAAATACAAACATTACATGCAAACACATTCCTGTAATAAAACGCTAAAATTACCGTATATACTCGAGTATAAGCCGAGTTTTTCAGCACATTTTTTGTGCTGAAAAACCCCAACTCGGCTTATACTCGAGTCAATTGTCTGTATTATGGCAATTTGCATTGCCATAATACAGACAGGGGCTGTGGGGCTGCAGAGAGATGTTACTTACCTTTCCTGCAGCTCCTGTCAGCTCTCTCCTCCTCCGCCGGTCCGTTCACCTCTTCTGTCAGCTCACAGTGTAAATCTCGCGAGAGCCGCGGCTCTCGCGAGATTTACACTGGGAGCTGACCGAGGTGCTGAACGGACCGGCGGAGGAGGAGAGAGCTGACAGGAGCTGCAGGAAAGGTAAGTAACATCTCTCTGCAGCCCCCACAGCCCCCTCCTACACAGTGCCCATCCACTGGGCCACCAGGGAAGGAGAGCCCCCCTCCCTGGCCAGCTAGCAAGCAGGGAGGGGGGACAAAAAAAATGTATGTATATTAATAATAAATATGTAATATTTAATATGTAAATATGTAATAATATGTAATAATGTATGTATATTAATATGTAATAATGTATGTATATTAATAATAAATATGTAATATTTAATATGTAAATATGTAATATGTAATAATATGTAATAATAATAATAAAAAAAATAAAAATAATAAAATAAAAATAATAATAAAATAAAAAATAATAATAAAATAAAAAAATGTAATGAAACAAAAATAAATATTAAAATAATAATTAAAAAATAAAAATGCCCACCCCCCACCAAGGCTCTGCATCACACTCTGCATTACACACACACATACACACACTGCACTCATACACACTGCATTCATACACACACTGCATTCATACACACAGCATTCTCATACACACACACTGCATTCATACACACACACTGCACTCATACACACAGCATTCATACACACACACTGCATTCATACACACGCTGCATTCATACACACGCTGCATTCATACACACGCTGCATTCATACACACGCTGCATTCATACACACACACACTGCACTCATACACACACACTGCACTCATACACACAGCATTCTCATACACACACAGCATTCATACACACACACTGCATTCATACACACACTGCACTCATACACAGCATTCTCATACACACACACTGCACTCATACACACAGCATTCTCATACACACACACTGCATTCATATACACACACTGCATTCCTATACACACACTGCATTCCTATACACACTGCACTCATACACACACTACATTCTCATACACACACACTGCATTCTCATACACACACTGCATTCATTATATATACACACTGTAAATAAATATTCAATTAATATAATTTTTTAAGGATCTAATTTTATTTAGAAATTTACCAGCAGCTGCTGCATTTCCCACCCTAGTCTTATACTCGAGTCAATAAGTTTTCCCAGTTTTTTGGGGTAAAATTAGGGGCCTCGGCTTATATTCGGGTCGGCTTATACTCGAGTATATACGGTATATACAAACACCAACTCTACACACAAAAGTACCTCTGCATTTAAAAGCCAACACTACAGACAATCACACATCCCTGCATTCAAACGCAAACACTACACACAAGTACACCACTGCATTCCAATGGTAACAGTACATACAAATACACCCCTACATGCACACATACACTCTATACAATAACATGCTGACATTCAATTGCACAAACACTGCTCAAAAATACAACCCTGCAAGGATGGTAGATCCCCAGCTGGCATAGCATCGCAGGAGTTGTATGACAGATGGGGATCTATATTTTCTTTACTCTTGTGCTACAGGGCAGGCCTGAATTTTTTATTGCACCAAGGCACTCTCTACATTAGTTTCGCCTCTAGGTTGGGGTGGAGGGAGTGATTGCATGCCCAGGGGGCCCAAGCAGATGCTTGCCCAGGGTCCAATCAATATTAAAGATGGCCCTGATGACCACACATTGTGGGGTGAAGATGGGAGTGCATGTATCTGATCTTCCATTTAAGGATCTTAACAGCGACAATTTTTGGCTGTACTGTGGTCACCAATATCAGTTCTTGCTACAATGTTTATTTCTGCACAACAAGCAGCATGATTATTTTTTTCAATTCTTTACATACTAAATAAATTCAGATTGATTACAAAGAGGTGCAGGGGTTAGCTCGTTAGCTGAAAGCAATCAACTGACATTCTCAGCCAATGGACTGGCCCTGCATTAGTAAACCGTTTTACTACTTACATTGTAACATTCGGGATGCCCTGTAACCACTACAGCTCGTTCTAGTAATTTTATTACATGACAGGAGGCTTCGTATTTTGCATATCTCTCTTTACTAAAACTCCATAGCAGTAAAGCAAGTGATAATAAGAACCAATCAAAAAACAGTAGGAGGTATAGTATTCCCAGTGAACAGGCCCCTCCTCCTCTTTCTTTACTGCTCCATCAGCAGACAGGTCAGAATATTGAGCTCCTCATATTTATTCATTATTTGGTTTATTTGACTTTATTATAACCTATATTACTTGTTATTTACTGTATAGCACTGCTTAACTAATTGTCTAACTGTTCCTACCTCATTTTCTGATTCCTTTCTAATTTTGCTTGGGGCTCCTTTATCTACCTTTGCCCCTTTTACACTCTGGGCACCCTGCTTATTCCTCACAGTTTCCGTTTTCACCGGGCGTTTTCGCCGTTTTTTATTTCCCCTTCCACTATGGAATCCTAGCCTGCAGAGCCCTTTCCACTCCCGGCCGCCTAACCGCGCGTTTTAACGCTCTGGCCGACGGCCGGATCTACTTTCCCACACTTTCTGTGTGACGGTGGCCATTTTGGATCTTGCGAATCGCGAGACCCGTGGCCGCCATCTTGGAGCCTCATACCCACTCGGTTGCTGAGATCGGCATCTGCTCTGAATCTCCAAGGTAAGCATTTGTATTCATATCATTATCTGCATAGGTTTATGTTAATCCACCTGTTGCCACATCCAGTTGGTCACTCATATTCCCTTACTATTTCAGATTGTTATCAACTCACATTGCTCTCATCCAGGCAGGGGTCCCCACAGAAAGTCTCTGTTACTCCTGTGGTATATGTGCACTATAGGGCTCAATACCCTGTGCTCCCTGGGGTGAAGCCCCATAAAGGTGCTGCCTATCAGAGCTCTACTGTTGTAACATCTGTATACTGGGTGCTGCCCAGACTGCCTATCAGAGCTCTACTATTGTAATCTCTGTATACTGGGTGCTGCCCAGGCTGCCTATCAGAGATCTGCTATTGTAACCTCTGTATACTGGGTGCTGCCCAGACTTAAAACCCAATATTACCCTGCTGGGGTTATATCTGGTACTGCTGGTACCATAACTACCGTAGGATACTCTCCTACCATTGACCCCTGCCTTACTGCCCTATTACCAGTGCCAAGTCCTTGCCAAACATTATGGAAGACTCACAACCTACTCCAGTGGATTTTCAGTCCATGGTTAATGCAGCAGTGGCCACTTCTATGGAAAAGGCCCTATCCCACATGATGACCATTCAACCGGAACGCTCCAAGCAGCGCCACACACGCCAAGACACTGAGTCTGAGGACTCTTAAACCCAGTCTAAAGACGACACCCGGGCTAGTAAACGCCATTGGAAAGGGGAAACGGACCCCAAACTGAACAAAGGCAAACCACCCACTAAGAAGAGCAAAACGACGACAACTGTCGCCCCTGCTCCTCCCCAAGTACTATCCTCAGAGGAGGAAGAAGATATCGATGACACTATGGCCATCTTGGACGAATGGCAAGCTAACGCGTCCCAATCTGACGACGATGCCTGGGACTCAAGATCTAAACCCTTTCATACAGGGGATTCAGACTCACTCGCTGCCGAATGGCAATGGACAGGGGACAACACCCTGCCACAGGACGAGGCTATTCTGGACCCCATGGGCTTTGACCCACGTAACATCAGGCACCCCCGCTCGACAGACTGGACACCTCCGGAACACCTGGCTAAGTTTATGCACTTATGGATGCGTAAACCTATGGACAAGGTATTTCGCAACCGACTGAGGTCGGAATGCCCCCGCCCTTCCCTACCAGATCAAGTAGCCATGACACCTGAATTTGACCAAGTAATCACTACTTTCATGAGTAGAGGTGGTCACAACCCAATTCAAAAGAGTCCAAGACAAGCTTCTAGATAACTCCGGACCCCTCTCACGCATCATGTACCTGGCAGACGATGCCTTCCAACGGGCAAACCAATAACCAATAATCGATGCCGATATGGTCAGGGAATGGGCTCACGATATCCGCGAATGGGCTCAACGTGGTTTTTGTTTCCTCGGAAACGCAAATGTGGCCCTCTCATCTGAGAGGCGTAAGGCAGCACTTCTCCGCATAGACGGGAAGTTGGTGGATTTGGGCACCAAAAAAATCAGACCTCTGGCACAGGGCAAGTTATTTGGAGACCCTTTCCTAAAGCAACTGAATCGCCACGTCAATGTCTTTACCTCATTAAGTAAAGCCCAAACCTCAATGAGGAGGGTCTTCAGACAATACCCCACTAGGGGTGTTTTTGGATGGGTGGCCGCCACAGGGGCCGTGCTGCCAGCCGTTTCTGGCCATCAGGCCCCCAATCCTCAAGACCGCAACCCTTCTACCCAGAAACGGGATACCGCCAACCTTTCACCTTCTCAAGAGGTTCGGACAGGAGACGCAGTACCCGAGGACGTGACAGATCCCGCTTCACACCAGGTAAGCTAACATCTACCTATGACCATCTTGCATGCAGGCCGTCTCTCTCTTTTCTTTCAGAACTGGACGACCATTTCGTCGGATGCTTGGATACTTCAGACGGTACAGGGATACATCATAGATTTCGTCAGCACACCCTACCAAGAGTTCCCACCACGACCGATCAACCGTTCGGCAGAGGACTCCAAACTCATCCAAGCCGAACTTCGGGAACTCTACAACAAGGGGGCGATAGAGCCCACCACAGACTCCGGAGGATTCTTCAGCAACATTTTCTTAGTAAAAAAGAAAACGGGAGACATACGACCGGTCATAAACCTACGTACACTCAACGCCCACGTGGTCTACCGCTACTTCAAAATGGAGGGAATTCACCTATTACGGGACCTCCTACAAGACGGCGATTGGTTCACAAGATTGGACCTCAAAGACGCCTACCTTTCAGTACCATATCGACAGCAGACGTTTCCTCCGCTTCATGTGGAACGACCAACCATGGCAATTCACTTGCCTCCCTTTCGGCCTCAGTTCGGCCCCATGTTTCACCAAACTGTTGAAGCCGGTAGTTACTCATCGGCGCGCAAGAGGAATTCGCTGCATTATATACCTGGACAACCTCCTAATCTTCTGCTCCGTCAAATCAAGACTCAGACTACACACACGTTTTGCCGTGGAACTCCTAGAATCCCTAGGGTTTACGATAAACCATCAGAAATCGGCTACAACTCCGTCCCAAACCATACAATTCCTGGGCTTCGAAATCGACTCAGTCTCCAGCACACTCCCTCTGCCGACAACCAAGATCGCAACGATTCGGAAAGAAATCCGCAAGACGATCCGATGCCAATCAGTTCCCCTACACAATCTAGCTCGGATTGTGGGCCTCCTCTCGGCATCTTCGGCAGGCCATCTTCCCGGGTCCACTCCACTACAGGGCGATGCAACGCCTCAAGGCATCCTTCCTCCGCCGAAACCCCACTTACGATCAACCTGTACCGATGACGGCAGAGGTCAGGGAGGAACTTCAATGGTGGCTGGACAGCATGCAGGCCTGGAACAGCCGAGCTATCTTTGGCGAAACCCCAGATTTCGTGCTGGAATCGGACGCCAGCCTTTGGGGTTGGGGCGCCACGAGCGACGGCAGCGATTGGATGCTGGATCCAGAGATATTCAATGCCCTCTCGAGAAGGAGAGGACCCTTCCATCTAGACCTCTTCGCATCCCGCAACAACAGACAAACGCCAGACTTCTTCAGCTGGCTCCCAGATCCAGAATGCAGAGCAGTGGACGCTTTCCTCCAGGTCTGGCCGCCCTTCGGCGCCTACGCATTTCCCCCATTCGCCATGATAGCGAGGACTCTCCACTATCTGAAGACACACCAGATCTCCCTGCTCCTGATTACTCCCCTATGGCAGAGTCAACCGTGGTTCCCGGACCTTCTAGCACTATCCTACGCAGACCCGCTCTTACTGCCATCCCATCCGACTCTCCTCACGGATCCGAAGGGGAACCCCCACCCGCTAATAATGGAAGAGAGACTCTCCCTGGTGGCTTGGACTCTTTCCGGGGCACCTGGCGAGTCAGCGAACTATCGCAGACTGCTAGGGACCTCTTATGGGATTCATGGGCATCAGGGACGAGACTATGCTATCTCTCTGCTTGGACCTCTTGGTCGTCTTGGTGCTTGGAACGGGACCTCGATCCACTTACGGCACCTATTCCCACCATCCTGAACTTCCTGGCGTCGCTTTTTGCAACAGGGAAATCTTATAGAACTATTAACGTAGTTCGATCAGCGATCTCAGCGGCCCATATCCCTATACAGGGGATTCCGGTGGGTAAGGATCCTATGGTATGTAGACTACTGAGGGCCATGCGACTCAAACGTCCTCCGGCCCCCAAATACACTCACCTATGGGATGTGGACCTCGTCCTCAACTTCTTAAGAGAATGATTGCCTAACGACAGACTCTCACTCCGCCAACTGTCAGATAAAATGACGGTGTTACTCTGCCTAGTTTCCTTTCGTCGGGTATCCGACGTTAGAGCCTTCGAAGCCAATGCCTTTTCAATAGATCCTGAAGGGGTAACATTCCATGTCTCCCGACGCACCAAATCTAACTCTACCACTATTTTCTATCCCTTTTTCGTCACGGAGCCTCAATTATGCGTGGTTGCAGCCTTACGCAGCTACATGACGGCTACCGCCTCTCTCCGCCCGACTCCCTCCGGTCAACTTCTGATTTCCTATGTCAAACCTCACAATCCAGTTTCCTCTACCACTCTTGCTAGATGGGTACGCTGGATCTTGTCACTGGCAGGCGTGGACGCCACTTTCGGGGCTCATTCAGTGAGAGGCGCGGCTGCTTCTTCGGCCTTCACAGCCGGAGCTTCACTATCAGATGTCCTACGCACGGCTGACTGGTCCCGCGAATCCACTTTCCGGACTTTCTACTTTAGACCGAACTCCTGCGCGGCTTTTTCCTTGTTACATCAGCGTTAAAAATGCAAAATACGAAGCCTCCTGTCATGTAATAAAATTGAAGATTATGCTAGCTTTAGTGTACTAATAATCTTAATTTTAATAAAGACAGGAGGCGAGTATTTTCCCACCCATACCCACCCTTCGGTCTTCAAATATTTTGATGCTGTTCTTTCTTCTAATTCTCCTATCTTTCTATAGGGAACTAGTCTCTACTTTCTCTTCATCATCCGACTGTTCTACGTATTCTGTGGATATCTTAAACCATGACTATTATACCCTGTTGTTCTTTAGAGAGAAGAGTATGTATTACCAGTATATTGCTATTTAATACTATAATCGACTAGTACCTAACCTATTACACACTCTCGTTTTAGCGTAAATCAACGTGGACCTCCAATTATCGCTATGTGGATTATCCCAAGTTTATCCTAATTGGTTTGGATTGATTCTCCCAAGTTTTCTCCTACACTCCACATGGATTGTCCTAAGACACTTGGATTTATTCTCCTGTTACAGACCCAAGACTGGTTTCGACTCAACATTGTTTAAACTTTGCCCGTCTGCGATGTCACTAGTTGAAAGAGGAGGAGGAGGAGCCTGTTCACTGGGAATACTATACCTCCTACTGTTTTTTGATTGGTTCTTATTATCACTTGCTTTACTGCTATGGAGTTTTAGTAAAGAGAGATATGCAAAATACTCACCTCCTGTCTTTATTAAAATTAAGATTATTAGTACACTAAAGCTAGCATAATCTTCAATTATGGTGCTTGACGTTTTACATGTCATATTGTCATAGAGAAAATTTGGAGAATTTACAAAGTAGCTGAATTGGTAAACTTGTTGAATTTGCCTATTTTGACCTAATATGTTCCATTCTTCTTTAATTTAAAAATGCAAAATGTTCTTACAATGCCACATTTACATTAACCCTTTAAGTCCGCCGGGCGTATATTTACGTCCTTTTAAAAGCGGCTCTAAACGCTGCAGGGCGTAAATATACGCCCGCCGTTTTTTTTAAACTTACCCGGTCGCCGGTGGTCCCACGCCGGCGATCGCGGTTGGGGGGACTCCCAGGGAGCCCCCCCGCGGCAGATCTTCCTCCTCCGGTCCCTCCCGGTCATGTGAGAGTGAGGTCCTTGCGAGGACCTCACAATCACATGGCCGGTATAGCTGGCTCAGGCATTGCCAGCAGGGGGACCAACTGTAATGACAGTTGGTCCCCCTGCTGGCTGAAAATCAAATTAAAATTAATTAAATAAGTGTAAAAAAAAATATATACTTAGATCATATATATATATTATATATATATGATCTAAGTATATATATACACATATACACACACACACATACACCGTCTAGGTGTATTTTAATATTAATATATATATAATTATATATATATATCAATATCAAATTACACGTAGACTGATACTGATTAAATATATATATAATTATTGTTATATATATATTTATAAATAATATAAAAAAAAAAAATATGTAAATACGTAAAAAAATTTAATAAAAAAAATAATTAAAAATAAAATATTAAAAAATATATAGATGTGTTTTATTTCGTTCTAACTGTATTGTGATATTAATATATATATATTTATATCAAAATACACGTAGAACGAAATAATATATATATCTATATACATAAATATATACGTATATATCACTATATATATACCTATATATAAATAAAAATATAAAAAAAAATATATATATATATATATATATACGTATATATACACATATGTATATATACACATATATTAATTCTACACATATATTTATGTAATAATTTTACATAATTAGGTATCCTAATTAATTACAATTAGCGGGACCTGCCTGACAACCCATGCCGAAAGTATAAGGAATTTAATTTGCTAGAACTATATTTAACCCTATAACTTTCCAAGATACCATAAAACCTGTACATGGGGGGTACTGTTTTACTCGGGAGACTTCGCTGAAAACAAATATTAGTGTTTCAAAACAGTAAAATGTATTACAACGATGATATCGCCAGTAAAAGTGAAGTTTTTTGCATTTTTCACGCACAAACAGCACTTACGTGGACGATATTACTGCTGCAATACTTTTTACTGTTTTGAAACACAAATATTTGTGTTCAGCGAAGTCTCCCGAGTACAACAGTACCCCTCATGTACAGGTTTTATGGTGTTTTCAAAAATTACAGCGTCAAATATAAGGCTTGTGTTTCATTTTTTTCACATTAAAATTCGCCAGATTGCTTACGTTGCCTTTATGACCCTATGGTAGCCCAAGAATAAAAATTACCCCTATGATGGCATACTATTTGCAATAGTAGACAACCCAAGGTATTGCAAATGGGGTATGTCCAGTCTTTTTTAGTAGCCACTTAGTCACAAACACTGGCCAAAATTGGCGTTTTTTTGCATTTTTCACACACAAACAAATACTAACGCTAACTTTGGCCAGTGTTTGTGACCAAATGGCTACTAAAAAAGACTGGACATACCCCATTTGCAATACCTTGGGTCGTCTACTATTGCAAATGGTATGCCATTATGGGTGTAAATTTATTTCCTGGGCTACTATACAGTCTCAAAGGCAACGTAAACAATCTGACGAATTTCAATTTCAAATGTAACACGCTATATTTGACCCTGTAACTTCCCAAAACACCATAATACCTGTACATAGGGGGTACTGTTTTACACGTGAGACTTTGCTGAATACAAATATGTGTTTTTTATTGCAGTAAAAGCAAACAGTATTATGACATTGACAGTTAAAATGTCATGTAGAACTAAAAAAATGAAAAAAAATCTTATTTTCTCCCATTTTTTCATATTAAATTATGTTTCATAGCTAAATATTTGATATTAAATGAAAGCCCTGTTTCCCCTGAATAAAATGATATATAATAAGGGGGGGTGCATTTAATATGAAAGAGGTGAATTACGGTTTGACAGACATATAGCGCAAATGCCAGGTTTTGTTTACATTTTGTTTCGTTCACAACTTGTACATTTGGCTGCGGTGTTAAGGGGTTAATACACCTCAGCAGAATTGAAAAACATAAAATTTGTAAAGATAAATTAGGGATTATTCTAGCCCTAGTGACTGAATAATCTAAATTTTATTAACGACAGGAGGCGAATATTTGCTTTATCCTTCTTTACTGAACCTCCCAGCAGCAAAGAAATAGTTAACAATATTTTAAAATAGTTCAACCAATCAGAGTACATATCAGTATTATATAGCCTTGTGAAGCTCCTCCCAATTCCTCTTTCTTGTTGTTGCCGACAGTATTTGAGTGTCAACCATGTAAACCGAACTGGAACTGGAACTTGAACTGTGGGTCAACCGTGTAAACTTTGTGTGGATTGCTTAATCCATCTGCTATGGACGTCAGGGTTCTTCACACTAGAGAAGAGAAAAAAGAAAACCATGAGAGTATAGGTTCTCCTACTATGTGCATGCAAGTTTATGGCACGTATATTAGGAAGACAGAGATTATTCCAATGAAATTTATGGATTTGATCTGAGATGTAACATATTAACTGTTAGTGGTGTGGTGTAAGCCTGATTGATAACAGGTGATGCGTGAATTGTGTAAGACCTATCGAGTAGGAGAAGATAGTAACTTACCTCAGGGTGGGTCGACCTGGTACTGAAGACAAGGGTGGGAAAATATTCGCCTCCTGTCGTTAATAAAATTTAGATTATTCAGTCACTAGGGCTAGAATAATCCCTAATTTTATGGCAAGACAGGAGGCTTCATATTTGCTGTTTTAACGCTCTTGTACAATGGAGGATGCCGCGTGTGATCTAGGTTTGAAATAGAATGTGCGAAAGGTAGATTCCCTGGACCAATCTGCCGACAAGATGTCTGAAAGCGAGCTACCTGCACGAAAGGCTGAGGATGCGGCTGCTCCCCTGACTGAGTGCGCCCCAAAGGAGGAGTCTATGTCAGCTAGGGCTAGTATCCATTTGATCCACCGTGCAACTGTGGGGGCGGACACTGGTTTGTGTGGTTTGACGTAGGACACTAGGAGGGGTCCTGTAGGGGGGCGCAGCGTGGTCGTGGCAGCTATGTAGTGCCTTAAGCAAAGCGCCACGCAGAGTGACTGTCTGTTCGGAAAGTAGGGGTAGAACACAGAGAGAGAATTAGTCTTGGTGCGTCTGGAGATGCGAAAAGTAACGCCTTCTGGGGAGAAGGTTATAGCGTGGAGATCGAATGCTCGAATGTCTGAGACCCTACGGAAGGATACTAGACACAGGAGTAGAGCTAGTTTAGCAGAGAGTTGACGTAGCGTTAGGTTCTCGTTAGAGGGCCATGAGTCCATAAGCGAAAAAACTTGAGCAACGTCCCAAAAGTTGGAATATTTAGGTAGAGGGGGTCTGGCTAGCCTGATCCCGCGTAGCAGTCTACAAACCGAAGGGTGTTTCCCTATTGGTGTGTTGTCAATAGGGTCGTGTGCTGCGGATATGGCTGATCTAAAGACATTAATTGATCTATAGGATTTGCCTTGATCAAATAGGTTAGACAGGAAGTTTAATATTATCGTCAAAGGAGCTGAAAAGGGATCGGTGTCCCTTTCCAATCACCAGCTGACCCATGTTCGCCATGCATTGAGGTAAGCTCGTCTAGTTCCTGGGGCCCAGGAATCCCATAGGAGCGTCTGAGCTGTTTCCGAAAGTCCTGCGACATTCCAGGATCCCCTGAAACGGTCCAGGCTACAAGTTGGAGCCGTCCTTGGAGGGCGAGAGGGTGACAATGCCCCGTTGGATTCGTTAGAATGTTGGGAGATCGGGGTAGTAGGATCGGATAGTTCGCTGACATTTCCAACAGGGTTGGGAACCAGGTTTGGGCTCTCCATAACGGAGTGACAATGACTATTGTCACTACTAGGGCTCTGACCCGGTAGAGGGTGCGCTGGATCATGGAGAAAGGCGGGAACGCGTAGGCTCCTGTCTCCGGCCACGGATGTAAGAATGCATCGACTGCCCAGGATTGGGGATCTGGAAGCCAGCTGATGAAGGCTTCGGTCTGGCGATTCAGTCGTGATGCGAATAAGTCCAGAGTGAGAGGCCCTCGAAGACAAAGGATGTGATGAAACAATCGGGGGTCCAATTGCCAGTCGCTCACATCTCTCCAATGGCGAGAGAACCAGTCTGCGACTAGATTGTCCGTGCCCGGGAGATATTCCGCTCTGATGGATAAGTTCCGCTCTAGGCAGAACTGGTAGAGATCCATGGTAAGGTCTGACAATAGTTTGGACCGGGAACCCCCTAACCGGTTCACATAACGCACTGCAGAGACGTTGTCCATGCGCAGTACTAGTGAGCAATTGAAACAATCCTTTGCGAAACTGCGAATCGCAAAGGACCCTGCAATCAATTCTAGACAATTTATGTGCAATGCTCGTTCCGAGGGGGACCATAGCCCTCCGGTGGACCTGTCTGCGCATGTGGCGCCCCATCCCAAGAGACTGGCATCGGATTCCAGGATGAAATCCGGTTGCGATCCGAAAATGGCTTTGCCATTCCATGCTTCCATGTTGTGAAGCCACCAGTGAAGTTCTATCCGAACCTCGTCTGTCAGGGAGATGTACTGATCGTAAGAAGTGGATCGGTGTAGATAGTGTGTTTTGAGCCGTTGCATGGCCCGGTAATGTAAAGGTCCCGGATAAATGGCCTGGATAGAGGCGGACAGCAGGCCTATGGTATGTGCCGGGTCGCGTAGGCGAATCTGGTAGGCTGACAGCAGTTTGCGGATCTCTTTCTTTATGGATTTGACTTTTGTGGAGGGAAGCTGTAATATCGCTTGTACGGAATCTATCAGAAAACCGAGAAACTGAACCTTCTGAGACGGTTCCAGGGCTGATTTCTGAAAATTGATCACAAACCCTAGGTTTTGTAGTAAGGTTGCTGTCATGTCTGTATGTTTGCGTAGAAGGTCTGAATCCTGAGCCATAATTAGGATGTCGTCCAAATAAATGATGGACCGAATCCCTTGAGATCGGAGTAACGCCATCACTGGTTTCATCAGTTTCGTGAAACACCATGGTGCGGAACAAAGGCCGAACGGGAGACATGTGAATTGCCAGATTTGGTCTAGCCAGGCGAATTGGAGAAAGGCTCGATGGTTGCGAGCAATTGGGACTGTGAGATATGCGTCCTTGAGGTCGAATCTGGAGAACCAATCTCCCACGCAAAGGAGGTCCCTGAGTAGATGGATGCCTTCCATCTTGAAATGACGGTACCTGATGAAGCGATTCAGGTCTTTTAAATTGATGATTGGACGTAAATCTCCCGTTTTTTTGTGTACCAGAAATATGTTGCTGAGAAACGTTTGGGGAAAGGGGGATTTTTCTATCGCCCCTTTTTGTAGAAGTTTGTGCAATTCGGTTTGCAATGTGAGGTTGTCTGATGTAGACATCTGTAGTGGTGTAGGGGGCATGTTCTGGACTGGAGTGGAAAGAAAGTCTATTGTGAACCCTTGTACTGTGTGCAGAACCCATAGGTCTTGTGACAGTAATTCCCACTGTGGGAAAAAATAGCTTAATCGACCTGCAATAGGTGTGTGTAAAAAAGGAAGGTTGATTACCTTGAGCAGTGCGTCCGCGTAGGGATGCAGAGCCACGTCCCCGGATAGCTCCTCTGTTTGTAAACAGCTGCCTGTGGTAGGGTCGGGGTTGTCCCGATTGCCAGTAATTGTCTGTTGGACGAGGCCTGTAGTCTGTGAAGGCAGTTCTGCTGAACGGTCGGCCTCTAAAACGTCCAGCTCTCCCAGAAAAACGAGTAGTCTGGGAACGAAAGACCCTGCGCAAGGAGGATTGGGCCTTATTAAGTGTCGTAAATACAGCCATGTGCTTGGAGAGGTCCCTCATAAATGAGTCTCCAAATAACAACCCATTGGCCTCTGGTCCCAGTTCTCGGGAGCTCAGATCGGCTAGTTTAGCGTCTAATTTGTATAGTGCCGCCCTGCGCCTTTCCGTGGATATGGCCACATTAGCGTTTCCAAGGAGGCATAAGGCTCTCTGGGCCCATTCTCTAACCGTATTGGGGTCAAATTCCCCACTGGTTATGGCTTCGTCTGCCAGAATAAAAATTTGGACGATAGGACCAGATATGTCTAGGAGTTTGTCTTGGGCTGTTTTGAGGCCCTGTTCTATTCCCTTGCGGGGATCCTTCCCTGACTTATTTAGGAAGGTGACAAATAATGGATCGAACTCTGGTGTGAGAGCCACCTTATTTGGGATGGTTGGGCGAGGGCACTCGGCTCTGAGTTTCGCCCTGATTTCCTTATCAAGTGGTTTACGTAACCACATCTTACAAAAATTAGCGATATGATCTGGTGGAGACCATTCGGCTGATCGTGGGTGCCTGATGATTCTGGGATCAAAAAATGGGACACCCGAAGCATCCAGAAGGATGTCTGAGTCGGTTCCCTTTTGGATAGGTACTTTAGTATCCGAATTTTTGGGTACAAGGAAAGTCTCCTTGACAAACTCAGATGAAGTATCCCCTAGCGCATTCGCCGAGGGATCTACATCAGAGTAGTCAAGGAAATAATCCTCAACCCTATCGCCCGTGTGAAAAGCAGAGCCCTCTAAGGGGTCGGTGGGTACGTGGGCGGGTTGAGGGGCAGATAATTTTAAGGACTTGGCGGGAGCCTTGCCTTTGCCAGCAGACCTACTATCCCCTTTCCAGGGGCGTTTGCGTGTGGTCTCCTGGTCTGAGGGCTGAGAGTCCTCGGAGTCAGAAAGCATGCCTGTGGTGGGGTTGACTTCGGTAGAAGTCCTTTCTTGGAAGGCTGCTAGCGCCTTAGGAATAGACTCGGCGATGGTTGAGACCAGCCAAGCTCTAAGCTCTTGAGAAATTGCTGGCTCGGTATTATCAGACATTTGTCTTATATGATAAATTGGGGTTCACCCAACAGTATAAAATGAGTTATTGTAATTGGGGGTCACCCAAATTCTTGCGCAGTAAATGAGTAAGGGCGGCACAATAATAAATAGTGGGGTTACCACTAAATATATACAAGTGGTTTGTACCACTATAATAATAATAAGTGGGATTCACCACTAAAATATTTGGACAGATGGTTATGTCCTTAATATATACCCAGTGTGGGATCACTTTAATTATGGTATATAAAAAAGAGTGGCAGTAATGGTGGGGGTCACCCACAATAAATACTCATACACAGAGCAGTATAAGAAAGGTGGGGGTAACCCACAAGGCCTTTATTAAGGGTATTATAACAGGTAGATCTGTAAGGAACAAGAAAAAAAGCGAAATAAAAAACTGAACAAAAAGTGAACTGGCACTTTAAAATTGCTAGAAAATAAATAGTGTACTTACCCGATCTGGCGGTAGATGGTGCAAGTGCGCCGTGAGAGCCAGAGGACCGCGCAGAAGATGGCCGCCGCAAGTGAAAGGCGGGAGGAAGCGCGTCTGGTAAGTGGGATGCGAGGGGCAGGAAGCCGAAAAAGGGCGCGAATAGATTGACCCGCAGACTCCTGGGAAATGGAGTCCGCGGTAGTGTTTAACTTTTAAGCCGCGGTCCCTCAATAAAGGGAAAATACCGCGGCTAAAGACCTCTGGATAATAAAACAACAAAAGGGTGGAAAAACCCCAGTCACGGAAATTCCGCAACTTAAAGAGACATACTTAGAAAGAATCAATAGTTTAGTCAGACTTATACTAAACATGAAAATAGAATAACATGTGTATAAATGTAAGCAGTGAGATGTAAAACTGCTAAATGTGTATAAATGTAGATAATGAGATGTAAAAACTTCTTAATAAAAATATCAAATAGTATCAAAGACACTAATGCAAATAATAAAGGTATTAAGAGTATGAAGTAAGGCACAATAATTGGAATAGACTCACCTGGGAGGCAAGCAGCAAAGAAAGAGGAATTGGGAGGAGCTTCACAAGGCTATATAATACTGATATGTACTCTGATTGGTTGAACTATTTTAAAATATTGTTAACTATTTCTTTGCTGCTGGGAGGTTCAGTAAAGAAGGATAAAGCAAATATGAAGCCTCCTGTCTTGCCATAAAATTGAAAATTCTTTGTTTTTGGTTCCAAAAGTCTGTCATGCCAGACAACTGATTGACTGGAGAATTGTAGATCTCGTTCTTTTTGTTCAGCCAAATATTTCACACACTTTAAAATGTTTCATTATTTCCTGTACTAGTCTTTAGTCATATGCCACTTTTTATTATAAAGATGTATTATTTGTCAACCTCTTTATTCTATATTTTGAAACAGATTTAATTTAAAATCTTTTTTTTTCTATTTTTAAAGCCAAGAAAACAAGATTCATTATTGTTTTCTGTTCAGAAAATACAGACTTATAATAATAATTTATGGTAAATATTAAAAAATGGCATAAACATGTAAAAGCATTTTACAGATGAGGTCAAACAATGTATAATATATTTTTTAAAGTTTTTATACTATAACTGATCAAAATCCAGGATAAACTTAAACAAAGTGAAATTATTCATGTTTGAGAAATAATATCAGATCGTTTTAAGCATGTTAAAGGCACGATCCTGTCTAGGATATAATTCAAGCATTTAATAGCTGATAAGATGAAAGAATAATGACTTTGTGTAGCCAGGGTGGAGTAGGCTTGTGTAATTGGCGGTCTCTTTCTTGATTTACATGTCTGCACAACATAAAGCAAGTGATTTAGAAATGCTGCTCTGTTTTGAAACTTAATAGTTTGTGAAACAGGCAATGGATAATTGGTTTTGTTTTTCTTTTCATTTATACTATAATTCTCTAAAAATATGTAAGGTGAATAAGAATTGTTAACAGGATAATTGATAAGGGAATATTATAATTTTATATTTGTTTTAAAGGATCACTATAGTGTCAGGAAAACACATTTTCCTGACACTATGTCATCCTTGGGGGACCCTCACCCCCAGGTACTCTCCATCCCCATGTACTTACCGATCGGCTCAGCCCTGACAGTCCCCCCTTTTCAATTTATGACCCGCAGGTGCCATGTGACAATAGGTGTCCACAGTGCTGCCAGCAAGGGGACGGCCTGAACTGACAGGAAGGCCCCTTGCTGGTGAAAAAGTAAAAAAAGTTTGAAAAAAGGTTTTAAAAAATAAAATAATAATAATAAAATCTTATATATATATATATATATATATATATATATATATATATATATATATCTTATACATAACGTCATACTAAGTGTATTTTTTATTAATATATATATATATATATATACATATATTAATATAAAAATACACTTAGAGTAAAATTACACATAATAAATATATATATATATATATATATATATATATATATATATTGTGGTATATATAGATATGTATATTTATTTTTTATTTAAAAATAAATAATAATTGATTAAAAATAAATAAAAATCTGTAAAAATATATATTTTTTAAATTATATATATATATATATATATATATATGTAATTTTACTCTAACTGTATTTTGATATTAATATATATATATAAATATTAATATCAAAACACACTTAGAATGACATTATATGTATATATGTATTTCCCCTTAACGACCGTGGATTTACTAGGTATGTCCGACAAAAATAGCTAAGGACGTACATAGTACGTCCGCGGCAAATAGGAGTCCTGGACTTTCCTAGACCGGCGATCCATGGGAGGACTGCTGGAAACCCCTGCAGCAGCTCTGGCCACCACAGCCCTCCAGTGCCATGTGATCACCATGATCACATCGCCGCAATAGGACTCTAGGAGCTGCCAGCAGTGGGACTATCTGAGCTGTCAGGCAGTCCCCCAGGCTGCTAAAAAGTAATACAAAAATAATAAAATAAATATATTATACATAATCAACAGCAAAAGCATATGTGAGGAAGGCTGAACTTGATGGACGCAAGTCTCTTTTCAGCTATGTAACTATATAACTATGTAACTATGTAATATACAGGTGGTCATTAGTGATGTCCCGAACGGTTCGCTGGCGAATAGTTCCTGGAGAACATATGCGATGTTCGGTCCGCCCCCTATTCGTCATCATTGAGTAAACTTTGACCCTGTACCTCACAGTCAGCAGACACATTCCAGCCAAACAGCAGCAAACCCTCCCTCCCAGACCCACCCACCTCCTAGACAGCATACAATTTAGATTAATTCTGAAGCTGCATTCTTTTTTTAATTCTTTTTTTTGTGTTTATTATACATTATCCTCCATAGCCAGTAACCTGTATTTATTATACATTATCCCCCCATAGCCAGTAACCTGTGTTTATTATACATTATCCATCCCATAGCCAGTAACTTGTGTTTATTATACATTATCCCCCCCATAGCCAGTAACCTGTGTTTATTATACATTATCCCCCCTAGTCATTTATCGTTGGACCTAGGCAGCATGATGTCTTAGGCCGGCCCAGAGAGTGAGTGAGTGAATAATATAATATATATGTTCAGAAACATATTAGTAATATATGTAAATCGGGTTCATGCAAAGAGGGTGAAAAGGTATTAAAGAAAAAGACACTTTTTGCATCAAATTTACAAAGCCACACTTTTAAAAGCTTTCCTCATTTCTTTCTCGGGATGAGGAATATATCGGTTGTAGACTGAGGATTTCCATCTGCCCAATCTTTTAATAATATGCACTGGAGTGTCAGTGTTGAAGGAGACCGAAGCTGCCCCTATTCTAAATGAAAGACCCGAGACATGGATACAACCCAATCTTAGGAGCAGTGTTCTGATGTAGAAGATGAATTTAGCCGTAGTCAGAGGGATTCAGTGAGAGTAGTGGTGAAATGTGTGTGGCATGACTGAGTGTGGGTAAGTAAGAGTCAAGTATTTTAACTGGGCACTAGTTCTAATTGGGATAAAGTGGTATAGCGGATGGATGAGTAGTTTGGTTCGTTTTAAAAGTTTGTAGAGAAAGTATATAGTGATCATGATTTTTAGCGATATCCAATATTTTTAAGGTGGTCCCAGTGCCACCACTCATATCTGGTGTCACAATAGCTTGCGTTTAAAAAAAAACAAAAAACTTTTTGACTGTAATATAATAGCAGTCAGTTTCCTTCACACATGTGCGTTTCAGGGCCTGCCAGGGCACAGTGTCACACCCGTGCAACTCATATCTAGTGTAACAGTAGTGTACATTTAAAAAAAAATACAGGGGGCTTGTTGTCACCTTTCGGGGACCCTTGGTGCTGTACATGGCTGGGTGGAGGAAGAGACCTTCAATGACATCAGTGAGGAAAAGGAACGGGACATGGCTAGCTTGGTATCCAACCTTGTGCAAATGGGGATTTTGCGGTTGTGCAAATAGACTGTTTGCGGTTGTTTGCAGTGCGTTAAACGGGGAGTTTGGTCTGTCACTGTAAAGCGGGTGTAATCCTTACACTACCTGATCGATACAACATCATACCTGATGTTTTAAACCACATTATTCCAAACAATTTAGGAATGTTAGGTGATTTATGCCCTTTATGGATTAAAATCAGACTCTGCATCAACTATGTAATTTTCCATGGGAGTTTTACCATGGATCCCCCTCCGGCATGCCACAGTCCAGGTGTTAGTCCCCTTGAAACAACTTTTCCATCACTATTGTGGCCAGAAAGAGTCCATGTGGGTTTTAAATTTCGCCTGCCTATTGAAGTCTGTGGCGAAACCGACCTCGCCACGTGTCCTTGGAGGGGGCTGATTGCCCGCCTCTTGCCTTTGGACTATGGACCAGACTTTATGGGAATGTGATACCCCAGATAGCCATACCATGGAGCCTATTCATATAATGAAAGACTATGGGAAAGACTTTAGCTCCATGGCAATTGTACTGTGTGAGTAGGATCTGCGCGCTATTCGGTAGTTTTGTGCGTGCAGATCCCAGCTATCTGGGGATAGGTGAAATGTCTGTGTGTTATGGGTAAATGTGACTTTATGTATTTTAAAGTGTTTTATGTCGTTTTGCAACCATGTGGTTAATGGAGTCTGCCTTTAGTCCTGGGTAATTGGATTACTTCTCCAATTAACTCCAGGGCAGAAGGGAGGAAACCAGGGTGCATTGTGGGGATGTTTTTCTGCCAGCCAGAAAGGAACAAAAGATACTTTTAGTAACTTTTGAACCCCTGGTCGGATTCATGCCATTTTTTAATATGTTGTTCCCCTGAATGGATTGATTGTGGATATGTATTTTTATGTGAATGTGATGTATGGTTTTAAAGTTATGAAAGTTGTGTAAAAGTATATTTTACACTGTATGCATAATGGGATTATGTGTCACACTAAGGGGAGGGGATGTGTGGGAGGTAACATCTATGTAATTGGTTCTTTTATGCCTCCCCCTGGGTGTGGCCTGTATGTGTGAGTTGGAAATAAAAGCCAGGCTGGATGAGCCAGTCCAGAGTTCCTGTTTTACCCTCAAAGTGATGTGTCGTCTCATTATTGGGGGAAGGATTTATTGTATGCTGTTCCAGTTGACTGCTAGGAGTACAAGCCTATTCGTATGATTCCTATTCAATGGTCTACAGCATTCATATGCTTGGGAGAATTTAAAAGGTTTCTCGGATTCGGTGATTGTGGTGTCTGCCAGAGTGCTTGGAGTCCTCAGGAAGCATTAGGAGCATCCATTAACGGAGGTACCCAGTCGGGGTGCCAGGTGATCCGTTACATTGGTGGCAGCGGTGGGATGGCGTCCTAGTGTGAGGTAAAGCAGCTCAGAGACACTGGTTGGATTTACAAATTGAGGGCAACGCTAGCAGTCGTGCAGCGCCCCTGGGAGCAGACAAGTATGGAAGGTTCTGGCTCTGGAGATGATTGGCTGGCCGAGGTGAGGCAGCGAGTGGCCGAGTATGGGGATGATATACCCATGGAGACACGCCGGGTGATCTGGAACCAGGTCATGGCTGAGCGAAACACAAGGCTGGACCGAGAATTCCGGTTGGCAAAAGAGAGGAAGTATGCTCAGCAGCAGGAGCATTACAGCAGCCGAGTAGAGGCTGCATCCGAGGAGGTTAGCCGTCTTTCCCTGAGGCGGCGGGAGGAACCCGAAGTGGGGGTCCTCATAGACTGGTCCTGTGAGGAACCACAACAGGCAGGTAGAGATGGAACCAAGGTCTCTCCACCGGGCCCACCGGGATGCTGGGCAGCCGGCCCAGATCCCCAGCAGCAGCCAGAGTTGCCAGGTGGGGAAGCAGGTGGCCCTTACTCACAAATGTTGAGGGGCCTCACAGATTGGTCCTGGGAAGACCCACAGATGACAGGTGGAGATGGGACTGCGGTCTCTCTACCGGCCCTACAGGGATGCTGGGCAGTTGGCCCAGATCCCCAGCGGCAGTGTGCGTTACAGGGAGCTGAAGGTGCCGTTCTTGCTCCCCAGCGGCAGTCTACGGTGCAGGGAGAGGAGCCTGTTATCCCCTCTCCCCAGCGGCTGAAGGTGTGTAAGGGAGAGGAGTTTGTTATTCCCTCTCCCCAGTGGCAGCGCAGATCACCAAGGGGAGACAGTAAGCGCCTCACCAGCGCAGATGGGACCGTGGTCTCTGCGCCCTGCCTACAGGGAGTACAGAGGGTCAGCCCTGCTCCCCAGTGTCTGAAAGTGTGTAAGGGAGAGGAGTTTGTTACACCCTCTCTCCAGCGGCAGCCTAACCCACCAAGGGGAGACCGTAAGCCCCACACCAGCGCAGATGGGACTGTGGTCTCTGCGCCCAAGTTACAAGGAGCTGAAGGAGCCATCCTCCCTCCCCAGCGGCAGTGTGATTTGTTGGGAATTGGGAGCCCGGTCTCCATTCCCCAGCGGCAGAGTATCCAGCAGGGAATAGAGAGCCCAGCCCCCTTTCCCCCACAGCAGGACTCTGTGCTGGGAGGAGAGACAGTCGGTCTCTCTCCGCAGAGACGGGAAGTATGCATGGGAGAGGAGATTGTTACCACCTCTCCCCAGCGGCGGATCATTAATGTACAGGGAATAGAGAGCCCAGTCTCCATTCCCCAGCGGCAGAGTGTTCTAATGGGAGAGGAGCTGGTTACCACCTCTCCCCAGCGGCAGCTTAATGTACCAGGGGGAGACTGTAAGCCCCACACCTGTGCAGATAGGACCGTGGTCTCTGCACTTCCAGCACAGGGGGTAGGGACGGTCGGTCCTGCCCCCCCACAACAGGGCTGTTTAGCCAAAGGGGAGACAGTCTGTCTCCAGCAGCAGAGCTGTGTAACTAAAGGGGAGACAGTCGGTCTCCAGCAGCAGAGTTGTGTAACTCAAGGGGAGACAGTCGGTCTCCAGCAGCAGAGCGGTGTAACTCAAGGGGAGACAGTCGGTCTCCAGCAGCAGAGCGGTGTATTTAAAGGGGAGACAGTCTGTCTCCAGCAGCAGAGCTGTGTAACTAAAGGGGAGACAGTCGGTCTCCAGCAGCAGAGCTGTGTAACTCAAGGGGAGACAGTCGGTCTCCAGCAGCAGAGCGGTGTAACTCAAGGGGAGACAGTCGGTCTCCAGCAGCAGAGCGGTGTATTTAAAGGGGAGACAGTCGGTCTCCAGCAACCCGGCTCCAACCAGACTACTCCCGTGGTAGTACTGGCAACAGGACAGAGTACCGCTGGTCTCTGCCCCCTCAGCAACCTACCAAGGCAGCCTACCAGTCCCCCACACAGCCGTGGTGAGGCACCTGAACCTGGACAAGATTCTCCCTCACCCAGGTGTAGTAACTGTTTATTGTGGGTGGGCTGCTCTGCTGTTTCTGTCTTGTGGGTGGGCTGCTGGACTAACAAGGGCACTGACCGGCAGGAGGTCAAGTACCCTGTTAGTCTGGGGGGTAAAGGGAAGAAGTGTGGCGAAACCGACCTTGCCACGTGTCCTTGGAGGGGGCTGATTGCCCGCCTCTTGCCTTTGGACTATGGACCAGACTTTATGGGAATGTGATACCCCAGATAGCCATACCATGGAGCCTATTCATATAATGAAAGACTATGGGAAAGACTTTAGCTCCATGGCAATTGTACTGTGTGAGTAGGATCTGCGCGCTATTCGGTAGTTTTGTGCGTGCAGATCCCAGCTATCTGGGGATAGGTGAAATGTCTGTGTGTTATGGGTAAATGTGACTTTATGTATTTTAAAGTGTTTTATGTCGTTTTGCAACCATGTGGTTAATGGAGTCTGCCTTTAGTCCTGGGTAATTGGATTACTTCTCCAATTAACTCCAGGGCAGAAGGGAGGAAACCAGGGTGCATTGTGGGGATGTTTTTCTGCCAGCCAGAAAGGAACAAAAGATACTTTTAGTAACTTTTGAACCCCTGGTCGGATTCATGCCATTTTTAATATGTTGTTCCCCTGAATGGATTGATTGTGGATATGTATTTTTATGTGAATGTGATGTATGGTTTTAAAGTTATGAAAGTTGTGTAAAAGTATATTTTACACTGTATGCATAATGGGATTATGTGTCACACTAAGGGGAGGGGATGTGTGGGAGGTAACATCTATGTAATTGGTTCTTTTATGCCTCCCCCTGGGTGTGGCCTGTATGTGTGAGTTGGAAATAAAAGCCAGGCTGGATGAGCCAGTCCAGAGTTCCTGTTTTACCCTCAAAGTGATGTGTCGTCTCATTATTGGGGGAAGGATTTATTGTATGCTGTTCCAGTTGACTGCTAGGAGTACAAGCCTATTCGTATGATTCCTATTCAATGGTCTACAGCATTCATATGCTTGGGAGAATTTAAAAGGTTTCTCGGATTCGGTGATTGTGGTGTCTGCCAGAGTGCTTGGAGTCCTCAGGAAGCACTAGGAGCATCCATTAACGGAGGTACCAAGTCGGGGTGCCAGGCGATCCGTTACAAAGTATATGGCGGTTCGCCGGGTACGCCCGTTCGCGAACATTTGCGGATGTTCGCGTTCGCCATTCGCGAACGAAAAATTTCATGTTCGCAACATCACTAGTGGTCATCATTTAGCAACCTACCTGTTATACGACAGCTCGCACTTACGACCAGGCGTAAGGACAAGGTGTTGTGGGGATTTCCTGCTCTGGTGCCCATTTCTATGTTTGGGGAAACTTCCCCAAACATAGACGAACGCACCAGTGCAGGGAATCCCTCAAATCTATGTTTGGGGAAATTTCCTGTTCTAAAAGGAACCTGTCCTGTGAAACCGCTGTATGGTTTTGCCCACCATGCTGCAGCTCAGTTTCAGGGTCTTGGCAATCTTCTTATTGCCTAGGCCATCTTTATGTAGAGCAACCATTCTTTTTTTCAGATCCTCAGAGTTCTGTGCCATGAGGAGCCATGCTGAACTTCCAGTGACAAGTATGAGAGAGTGTGAGAACGATAACACAAACTTTAACACACCTGCTCCCCATTCAAACCGGAGACCTTGTAACACTAATGAGTCACATGACACTGGGGAGGGAAAATGGCTAATTGGGCCGAATTTGGACATTTCCACTTAGGAGTGTACTCACATTTGTTGCCAACGGTTTAGACATTGATGGCTGTGTGTTGAGTTATTTTGAGGGAACAGCAAGTTTACACTGTTATACAGGCTGTACACTTACGACTTTACATTGTAGGAGAGTGTAATTTCAGTGTTGTCACATGAAAAGGTATAATAAAATATTTACAAAGAAGTGAGGGGTATACTCACTTTTGTGAGATACTGTGTATGTGTGTGTATATATATATGTATGTATATATATATATATATATATATATATATATATACATACATACATACATATGTATTATATGTGTGTGTGCATATATATATATATATATATATATATGCGTGTATATATATATATATATATATATATATATATAATACACACATGCATTATATAAATATATTTACATAATATAAATTGGAAAAAAAACATTTAAAAAAATAAATAAAAACACTAACTTTGGCCAGCGTTTGTGACTAAGTGGCTACTACAAAAGACTGGACATACCCCATTTTGAATACCCTGGGTTTTCTACATTTGTAAATGGTATGCCATGTTGGGGTTATTTCACATTCCTGGGCTACCATATGGTCTCAAAAGGCAACACAGACCCAGTAAACCAATCTGTCAAATTTCAATGTGCAAACCTGTAAGTTTGCAAAAACCCATAAAACCTGGACATTGGGGCCATTGTTGTACTTGGGAGATGTTGCTGAACACATATTGGGCTTCAAAAATGTCCCAAATAGGACGTGGGTGCATGATGACCAGCTGTGAAAATTCCAAGTTGGAAAACTGGAATGCCTAAAGTACAATGTGAGAGAAAAATAACACAAAAGAATAACTACCCAAAAGTTTGACAAAGACTGGTGGTAGAATTGGTGCATGGAAAGTGTTAAAATACCACCCTTTGAAATACCGCAGGGTGTCTACTTTTCAAAAATATATGAATTGATGGGGCTAGATTACATAGGCCAGCTTCAAAAATGTCCCAAATAGGACATGGATGCATGATGACTAGCTGTGAAAACTCCAAGTTGGAAAACTGGAATGTGCACCTTCCAAATACGGTATTTTATCCCCCAGAGAACCCAACACACCTATACATGGAGGGTATCACTGTGCTCAGGAGATGTTGCTTAACACATATTGGGGTGTTCCTTGTCAGTAACGCATAACCGGAACTAAGAATCCATTCCTAAAGTACAATGTGAGAGAAAAATAACACACAAAAATGACTACCCAAACGTTTGACAAAGACTGGTGTTAGAATTTGTGCATGGAATGTGTTAAACTCAGGAAATGTTGCTGAACACATATTGGGGTGTTCTTTGGCAGTAACCCTTAAAGTTCTCCATACATGTATTCTTAAATTACTATGTGTCTTAAAATAATCACCAATTATTTTATATTTTTTATTTGGCATAGATTGGTGGTAAAATGGTTGCATGAAAAGAGTCAAAATACCCCAAGTTTAATACCTTAGGTTGTCTTCTTTTAAAAAAAGATATGCATGTGAAGGGTTAATCAGGGATTCCTGACAGATATCATTGTTACAATGTAACTTAATTAATTTTGAAAAAAAAATGGTTTGGAAATAGCAAAGTGCTACTTGTACTTAACGCACTATAACTTTCCAAAAAAAAAAAAGCTAAGGACATGTTACTATTGGGCATTTCTAAACTCAGGACATAATTTAGAAACTATTTAGCACAGGTGTTTTTTGGTGGTTGGAGATGCGTAACAGATTTTGGGGGTCAAAGTTAGAAAAAGTGTGTTTATTTTTTCATCATATGTTATCATTTGTTTTATAGTAAATTATATGATATGATGAAAATAATGGTATTACCATTTAATGGCGAGAACAACGGTATATAATATGTGTGGGTACAGTAAATGAGTAAGAGGAAAATTACAGCTAAACACAAACACCGCAGAAATGTTAAAAGAACCCTGGTCCTTAACGGTAAGAAAAATGAAAAACGGTCTGGTCACTAAGGGGTTAAAGAACAAAATTATATCATTATCTCTAAATGCAGCTAATGTGAGAATGTAATGAATAAGAATACCTCTCTCCCTGTGTGTAGGGACTTTGTGGTGACCAGAGGTTGTCCATTCGGCCCTACAACGTGATAAGGGGCTGGTGTAGTATCAAAATTTAAGATTATGCTAGCTTTAGTGTACTAATAATCTTAATTTTAATAAGGACAGGAGGCGAGTATTTTGCATTAACTCTCTTTACTAAACTCCACAGCAGTAAAGAAAAAACGTAAAGTAACAAGTAAATCACTGAGCAGCACAGTATATATAAGGGTCATACAGTCTGCATAACTTCCTCTTTCTTGAAGCAACATCCAAGTCCAGATAGATGCTCGAACGTCCAGAAACTCAACGAAACTGTAACAGTGGTCTCTGGCGAGCGGAACTTGAGTAGACTCCTGATAACGAGGTAGGAGATAAGACCAAAACGAAGTCGTCAACCCATCTTACGGAGTCGTGAGGTTAATCAACCAGCGATCAGTGGAGGTCCTGGAGAGGGTTACACTGAAAGGAGAGTATAAAATCGGTTAGGTACTGAACCGGAACTGTTCACACCTGTGTGTTGTAACGGAATGGAGTAAGTCAAATTAACAAAGACTGATAGAGAACTGATTATAGAGTAAAAATGGTGTGAGATGTAAGCATGTTGCATGACTAGAGTGTCTGTCTAGATGGCCGTACGGGCATGGAGGTGGAGAGATACCGAATGTGTCCCGTAGGTAAGTAATCACTAAATAAAAACCAATATCCGTCGCCTTCAGATCCACTCCCCCGAAGAGTCAGGGTAGGGAACAGAAGGGAGGGAAAATACTCGCCTCCTGTCCTTATTAAAATTAAGATTATTAGTACACTAAAGCTAGCATAATCTTAAATTTTATAACATGACAGGAGGCTTCCTATTTTGCAATTTTAACGCTGAAGAAGAGACATCCCAGCAGAAGGGGGAGTGCGAAAATAAAATGTACGGAAGGTGGATTCCCGAGACCAGTCCGCTGTTCGGAGAATATCCGAAAGGGACGCCCCTGCCATGAAGGCTGATGATGCCGCCGCACCGCGGACGGAGTGGGCGCCGAAAACGGGGTCTATACCTGCAAGGGAAAGGATCCAGCGGATCCATCGGGCCAGAGTGGTGACCGAGACCGGTGCATGAGGGCGTACGTAGGAGACTAGGAGTTGACCCGACGTAGAGGGGCGGAGTGAGGAGGTGACCGAAACATACCTGCGGAGGGTGGACACGACGCAGAGCTGCGGGTCGTCGGGGAAGAAGGGGTAAAAAACCGAAGTCGATCCCGACTTAGTGCGACGAGAAACGCGGAAAGTGACCCCTTCAGGGGCCACCTCAAAGGCGTCAACATCGAAGGCCCGAACATCGGAAACCCGTCGAAAGGACACTAGGCAAAGGAGAAAAGCGAATTTAGCGGATAGTTGGCGTAGGGAGAGGCGGTCATTTGGAAGCCAATCCCTGAGAAAACGAAGGACTAGACCCACATCCCATAGGTGGGGGTATTTGGGGGCCGGGGGGCGGCGGAGCCGCATACCGCGGAGTAGACGGCAGACCAGAGGGTCTTTGCCGACCGGGAGATCCCCGACGGGGGTGTGAGCCACCGAAATCGCGGAACGAACGACGTTGACCGAACGGTAGGAGCGGCCAGCTAAGAACAAGGAGGAGAGAAAATTAAGAATCATGGGAATAGGTGCTGTAAATGGATCGGAGTCCCGTTCCATGCACCAAGTAGACCAGGAGGCCCAAGCTGAAAGGTAGCATCGTCTAGTTCCCGGGGCCCATGAGTCCCATAAGAGGTCCCTAGCCGCCTGCGATAGTCCGCTGACTCGCCAGGAACCCCGGAAAGAGACCAAGCCACCAGGGGTAGCCGGTCTTCCAGTAGGAGAGGGTGGAGATACCCTTTGGGATCCGTGAGAAGGTCCGGGAAGGATGGTAGGAGAAGAGGGTCCCTGTAGGAGGAGGCCAGGAGGTCCGGGAACCATGGTTGGCTCTGCCACAAGGGTGTTATGACAACTAGTTTGATCCGTTGCGTCCGCATCTGGTGTAGCATTCTCGCAATCATGGAGAATGGGGGAAAGGCGTAGGCTCCTGTCGTCGGCCATTGTTGGAGAAAGGCCAGCTGAAGAATTCCGGAGTCTGGTGATTGTTGCGAGAAGCGAACAGATCCAGGTGAAATGGACCCCTCCGGGCTGCCAGGGCCCTGAAAATTCTCGTGTTTAGCTTCCAGTCGCTGACGTCTCTCCAGTGGCGAGAGAACCAGTCGGCAGTGAGATTGATCTCTCCCGGTAAGTATTCCGCTTGTAGAGTGATGTTGCGAGGAAGGCAGTAGTCGAAGATGTCCCTCGTGATATCCGACAGCAGGCGAGAGCGAGCGCCTCCCAGGCGGTTGATGTACTGGACTGCGGACACGTTGTCCATGCGTAGGAGGATGCAGCAGTTGGTGCTTTCCCGGGCTAAGCTGCGGATCGCGAATGAGCCTGCCAAGAGCTCGAGGCAGTTGATGTGCATGGAGAGCTCGTGCGCTGTCCATGTTCCTCCCGTGGAGACGGTTCCGTTGGTGGCACCCCAACCCCACAGACTGGCGTCTGATTCCAATACGAAGTCTGGGGTGTCTCCGAATATGGCCCTGCCGTTCCAGGCCTGCATGCTGTCCAGCCACCATGAGAGTTCCTCGCGAACTTCCGTCGTCACCGGGACGGGTTGGTCGTAAGTAGGCCTGTGGCGTAGGTACTTGGTCTTGAGACGTTGCATGGCCCTGTAGTGGAGGGGACCCGGAAATATGGCCTGGATGGAGGCGGATAGGAGACCCACAATCCTGGCCAGGTTGCGTAGTGGAATGGAGTCGAGTCGGAGAACCCTGCGAATCTCCTTGCGAATGGCTGCAATCTTTGAGGCTGGTAGTCTCAGAGTGCAAGTCGTCGAGTCGATCTCGAAGCCGAGGAATTGTATAGTTTGGGCAGGGGTCAGCTCCGACTTCTGTTGGTTTACCACGAAACCCAACGATTCCAGGAGGGACACTGACAGGCGAGTGTGTTGGCGGAGCCTGTGTTCGTCGGAGCAAAAGAGGAGAAGGTCGTCTAAGTAGATGATGCACCTCACGCCCCTGGATCTTAGGTGGGCCACCACTGGCTTCAGGAGTTTGGTGAAGCACCATGGGGCTGAGCTGAGTCCGAAAGGGAGGCAAGTGAACTGCCAAGGACGTCCGTGCCAGAGGAAACGTAGGAGTGCTCGACAGTCCGGGTGTACCGGGACTGACAGGTAGGCGTCTTTTAGATCGAGCCTGGTGAACCAGTCGTGACTTCGAAGGAGGTCTCGTAGGAGGTGGATGCCTTCCATCTTGAAGTGGCGGTAGACCACATATGCGTTGAGGGCGCGTAGATTGATGACGGGGCGGTATTCTCCTGACTTCTTCCGAACCAGGAAGATGTTGCTGAAGAAGCCGCCCCTGTCGTGGGCCGGTTGGATAGCCCCTTTGTCTCGGAGCTCGCGTAGCTCCGCGTTGACCAGGTTGTGGTCGGAGGCTGACATGTGGATGGGGCGAGGGGGTTGAACCTGAAAGGGAGTCCCCGCTAGGTCTATGACATAACCCTGTACAGTCTGTAGAATCCATGTGTCTGAGCAAAGGGCGGCCCAATTCTGGAAAGAAAGGGAAATACGGCCCGCAGTGCGGGTACAAGGTAACAGTGGAGGAATATGGGTTCTTACCTGCGGCAAAGCGGGAACGTCCACGTCCGCGGGGTCCGCGACCTCTATCTGAGCCTCTCGAGAAGGGTTGTTGTCGGTAGTCCCTTGTCGGGTAAAATGGTGTTGGCTGGGTGCGGGGGCCTGAAGGCCAAAATCGGCTGGCGGCACGGCCCCGTTGCCGGCCAGCCCTTCCAAAAACCCCTCTGGTGGGGTTGCTTCGGAAAACTTTGCGCATGGATGACTGCGCCTTATTGAGGGAGGTGAACACGTTCACGTGTTTATTGAGTTCCTTGAGGAACGGTTCACCGAAAAGTTTTCCTTGTGCCTGGGGCCCAATCTCCTTAGTGCCAAGGTCTGCCAGTTTGCCGTTAATACGGTACAACGCTGCTTTTCGCCTCTCCGAAGAGAGCGTAACATTGGTGTTTCCGATGAAACAAAAACACCGTTGTGCCCATTCACGAACATCATGTGCCCATTCCCTGATGTCCTCGGAGGAGAAGGAGTCGGCTTTTGCGTAGGCGTCATCCGCCAGATACATAATGCGTGCCAGGGGGCCTACAGAATCCAGCAGGTTGTCTTGGGCACCCCATAGGCCTTTCTCCACCCCACGGCGGGGGTCTCTACCACTACGCATCATGAAGGTCGACATGACCTTATCGAATTCCGGGGTCTGAGCGACTTTATCCGGCAGGGAAGGGCGTGGGCATTCAGACCTGAGTCGGCTGCGGACCTCCTTCTCAAGAGGTTTGCGAAGCCACAGGTGCATAAACCTGGCAAGGTGTTCTGGAGGCGACCAATCACCAGATCTGGGGTGCCGTATGTTACGGGGGTCGAACATCGCTTGACCCGAGGGGTCCAAAATAGTGTCTGAGTCGCGAGGTTCTGTGTCCGCAGTATCCTCGGTACCTCCAGACTGGGCAGCACCCAGGAGGGTCTCTCGCATGAAAGCGGAGACAGACTTCTCATCCGAGCCCCAAGCGTCGTAGTCCGAGTCGGAAGCATCAGCCTGCCATTCATCCAGGACTGCCATGGACTGGGCAGGGTCCTGCTCTTCGTCCGAAGAGTATTCCAGACGCGGGGCCGGGGTGTGTAATTTAGAGGGCTTGCGTTTGGCAGGTGCCTTACCCTTAGTCGATTTTGGCGTGAAACCTTCGCCTTTGTCATGGCGCTTTTTAGGGTGGGGATCGTCCCTTGACTGGTGGTCGGATAACTCAGATTCCGATTCGTGGCGGGAACGTCTGCGTTTTGGCACGTCAGGAGCCGCGGCTCGGGTCTTAGAGAGTGCCTTCTCCACAGAGGCAGCGACAGCTGCGTTAATCATGGCCTGAAAGTCCACAAGTACGTCACTGAAGGCACAGTAAAAACGGGCACCCAGGTCTTGACAATAGGCTTAGGGTCAGGTTTGTATAATGGTGGGAACAAGCCCAGAATAACCCCAGCAGGGTATGATAGTGACCTTATAAACTGGGGCTTACCCAGTTAGAGAGAACTGCGACAGCTAGTCTCCCAGTAAGCAGCGTATTATAATGGGGGCTCACCCCGGTTGCACAGGGTAGAACCCTTAAGTGCAGGTCACAGTAATAATAAACAGGCAGCAGCACTGACCTGACTGACCCAGCCACAGTATATCTTGATAGAAGATGATGAGACAGCAAAACAACAGCATATAGAGGTGATTGAGCAGGTAATCCTTTTGTTCAGACACAAAGGGTGTGAAAAACCGCAGTGCAGGCTGCAATAGCAGGTGAATACAGGCACACTGAGTCCCTAATGAGGTGTACAAGGCAAGGTTAAGATGGCCGCGAAATTCTCGCGAGATTCGCGATCCAAGATGGCGGCCGCGAGGTAGGCCGCAAAGCCGGGGACTAAATTTATTAGGCCGGCCGCGAGTGGAAGCGGGCCGGCGCGGAACCGGTCGCGAACGGAACCGGCCGCAAGGAGGGAGCCCAGGAGGGCACTCCAGGTAGGGGGGGGCGGTGGGGAGGCCTGGGGGACCGGGGTAAAGCCAGGGAAAGGTCCCAGGAGGTGTAAAGGGGGCAGAGAAGAGGGCCGAAAGGCCACAGAGAGCCCCTAGTCCCACAGCCCACTAAATAAGTACAAAGGCTAAAGTAAACAGCAATTTAGGCTAATGTAAATAGAATACATATAAATAAACAGATAAATAGGACGAAAATGATAATAAATATAAATATAAATATAAGAGCTCCAGAGGAGCAAATATTCTGACCTGTCTGCGATGGAGCAGTAAAGAAAGAGGAAGTTATGCAGACTGTATGACCCTTATATATACTGTGCTGCTCAGTGATTTACTTGTTACTTTACGTTTTTTCTTTACTGCTGTGGAGTTTAGTAAAGAGAGTTAATGCAAAATAGGAAGCCTCCTGTCATGTTATAAAATTATGACCTATCAATAAGGAGACAAACACATTTGTAAATGTAAAAGTGTATTTAGCTTTGGCTCAGAGGTAGCATCTAAAGTATTAATTTATGAATGCTTAGACTATGAAAATATTGTAAAATGAAAAGATGTCTTTGCCCAATCCATGCAAAAAAGGAAATATAGTTTTGTCTGAAAAAGAGACACTGAGTGAGGAATATGGTGGATACACTGGTAAATAATACATTTTCAAACTAACGCTAAGTTTATGTTTGGATGGATTTTTTGTGCCATTTTGCCACCTAAATCCAAGTCATGTCGTTATTACTTATTTTATGTTTAGTTTCATGTATATGAAAAAATAAATACTATTGTGTATCTTACAATATATTTGTATGATTATGGAAATTCTACTCTTTATATTGAAAAACTAGGGCCAACTCAGGAAAACAAGCTTAAGAAAAGGGTGAAAATGTCTAATAGTATTGTTTCTAAAACTTTATAATCACCAGCTTAGGAGAAGATAACTATAAAGGGTGTGTGAGAACTTGCTTAAGCGTCAGCAAAAATTAATGTGGGTAGATTGCCTTTAATCATCTTATAATATAACTAAACATAATAGAGAATGGGTTTTTTTGAGCCATAAATGAAAGTCGTTCTCTTCCTGAAGAAGGATTACCATAGAGTTTCTCCAGAAAATCCCAGATGAAGGTAAAGGAAATGTACAATAAAGTGCCATCACTTAGTTATTTACAGATGTTTACAAAATGTGTGTATCATCTGCTCTGCAGAACGAAAAGAACAAAATTGTGGTGTTTTGTTTTCAATGTGCTATTAATTATGTCTTCAAAACAAAATTATCATTCGAATTAAAATGTATCATCTGAATGTTAGAATGAATGGGAGGGCAATCTATTAACAAAGAATCTGTAAACCATCAAAGCAACAAAGAAATATAAAAGTTTAATAGACAGTTGGTTTATACATGTTGTAATCTAAAAAAAAAAAAAAAAACCATCTTCACGTGGTCAAAATAAAATACTGATGTCAACAAAGTCTTTGAGGTTTGATCCAATAAAAAAAAACGAAAAAAAACTTGAATGACTTTAGTGAAGCCCAAAAATTTTTTTCAAGTGGTATATCTATAAACGGAACAAAATCTTGCATTAATCTAAATGAAATGTGGGAAAATATGCTAAAAAGAGAAGAGATATTTAGTGTAGGGAACTGTGAGATCTGTTCTATCAAAAATCTGCACACTGATTATAATTGCGTGACATATACAAAGCAATGCAACAGGAACAAAAACAAACAGAAAACAAGACAGGAAGCAAGAGTAATGACTAAATGGTAATGATAAGATACCCAATTAATCAAACTTATTGTTCTAGAGCACATGCACAGCACTTTCATTTCTACCTCGAATTGCAATTGCTGCAAGATATTTGACCACAGTTATGGATCAAGGAATAAACAGCAGTCTTAATAAATTCTATACATCTACTAACAGAAACTAAAAAAACTTGAGCCAAAAATAACTTTCCCATAAAAAAAAAATCATACGCAGATTTAACTAAAGTAAAGAATAAAAAAGATTGCTAAGAAAACCAAAGATTCTAGGGTAAAAATGGTCCATTAGCAAGAGAGTTAAAGGGACACTACATGCATCCAGACCATGAAGTGTCCATGTCCCCTTAACCCTATCAGTGAAAACATTGCAGTTTCAGAGAAATGCTCGATTTAATGCTTTCTTATGGATAAGTTCTAACACGCATGCACATTATGTTCTCTACCGGCGTGTCACAGGAGTTGGAGATGGAGCCAGTGTCCAGGGACCTCGATGCTGGAATTAAGGTGAGTAAAAACAGGATTTTTAACAATTTTACAGCATTGCGTTACAAACATGTACATATGTGTCACATATACAGGTAGAGCAATCCTTTCTAAGTATTTTATGTTTACCAGGAATTTGGAGAGCTTATCACTTAACTGTTTTCACCAGACATACATCCAGCAGCATGTACAGCTATATAATGTGTGGTGGATGATGACCCAGGTTATGCATTCTGAACAAGCCTATTAAGAATTAAAAATGCCTTGGAGCCCATATCTATTCACCATGCAGTTACGACCATGTCTCACCAACAAGGGGGCATATCACCCTGTTGGGAAAGATAGAGAGAGATGATAGGTGAAACACTGAAAACCAGAAACTAGATTTGTAGATTTGTTTTGGACTGACCTGTAATTCACCCAAATTCTGATTTCTGAGCCGCCACATGACAAAATCTCAGAATAAACCACTCGTGCAGTGCCTGAACATGCGTATTTCCATTTATGATTCAGAGTGCCGTACCTGCCACTGGAAAAAAAGGGCTTTTTTTAAATTGGTTGTGGCAAATAGGCATCTTAGTTTGCCACGATGTATAAGAGGTCTGCCCAATCATGCGGCCTAGATTCCTTTTCCAATCCTCTACAAAATTGTGATTGATGGCTAGAGGACAACCAGTAAATGTTAATTTTATTTACAGTTCGAGTGACAACTAGCCAACAGAGGGGAAAAAAAGAGGAGCTATAAAACAATCTTTAGTTTCAAACAGGATTTTACCGAACATTTTTATGGTGGATACCGAGGAAGACATTCCAGCAGTGATACAGTGTGTTTTACACTATATTAGTGTTGGTATGGGGTTATTGACTCAAGTGTTAGAAGGGCATATCAGTATACAGGTTTTAAAGTAGTTTTTTTTAGGGTTTTTTATTTTTTGTTAACTTAGAGGAAAATAATGTTGCTTTTGGATACAGTGGTATCAATAAAAAAAAATCCCTTTGCTTAGCCTGGATCAGTAATGCACTGTGAAGTTTCTTAATGTCAAACAGCATAACACTACAGTAGCAAATCCACCAGGCACCAGCTCATTTTGCAAAACAAACTCTCTGTTTTGCCTAATAAAGTTGTTTCTTTACACAATACACAGTCATTCATATACCTTATTTACTTTAAAGGTACACTATAGGCATCAAAACAACATTAGCTTAATTAAGCAGTTTTAGTGTATAGATCAGGCCTTTGAATTTTCACTGAGTAATACATTGACATTTAGGAGTTAAATCACTTTTGTTTCTGTTTATGCAGCCCTTGCCACACCTCCCCTGGCCGTGACTCATACAGCCTGCATGAAAATAAAATGGTTTGTATCTTCTGCTCTGTAAATTAAACTTTATTCACATACAGGAGGCTATTGCAGGATCTAGCAAGCTATTAACTGAGCAGGAGATAAAAAATTCTAAATTAAAAAGAATTTGCAATAAAGTAAGTATAACAATTAGATAACTCTTTACAGGAAGTGTTTGGAAAGGCTGTATAAGTCACACAAAGGGAGGTGAGACTAGGCTGCATAAACAAAGTGATCTAATTCCTAAATGGCAGATAATTGAGCAGTGAGACTGCAGTGGCATAATCTATACACCAAAACTGCTTCATTATGCTAAAGTTGTTTTGGTGACTATAGTGTCCCTTTAATGAGATAAAGAAACCCACCATCATTAATGTTCCATTCTAATTCCAAGTGAAAATTGAGGGAGGGTAAGGGAAGGGGTCATGTTTACCAATCCACCATTAACAGTAGTGCCATGGCCTCTGAGAGTCTGAACATCTCTTCATCAGCCATGAGGACTCCAGACATTTCCTCCACCACAATCTCCACCATTGTTGCCACCACCACTATAAGTAGTATTCAGCTTCAAGATAGTGGGATCAGAAGCATGTCCACTACGCCTGATTCACCACTCAGGAGGCAAGTGGATTTTTCACAGCCTTTTTTGCTGTATTAACTTGTGCTACTGCTCCCACTGGCACTGCAGCTCCTTTTACCATAGCAAGTTGAAGCGTTACAGCTTCTGTGTTTTACAGTGTGTAGAACAAGGGATTGGTGAAAACAGTTGCTTTTGCCTGTGTTACCCCTATTACTTGATCCCCCCTCCCGCCCGTCAAGTAGCAACTAAGGGAGAACTCAGTAGATACTTTGTCTGTGTCATCAGACCATTCTTTACTGTAGGTACAGTAGAATACTTAAATTCATGGTCACTGACAGAGTGGCCAACAGGACAAAAGCTCTGTGACAGGCTTCCTTTGTAGGTGAAAACCATACTTGACCATTCCAGGTGGATTGTGAGACATTTCCACCATAGTGTGAGGGCTAGCCAACTCTTGTAGGGAGGAGCATGACAAAAGAGGGCTTTCCACACACCAGCTATAGCAGAATGTCAGCAAACTGAGGAACTCCTCTTTAGACATGCTTGAAAATTTTTTGGAATAGCAGAAGTCAATCCATAGTCTATCTACCCACCATTCAATTGGTGTTGAGTCCCCATTGTGCTATGATAATTGGACAATAAGAAGGTAGCTAGTGTCAGTACGTATTCCAGTTAATGAAGTGAAAAAACGTTTGAGACACAGTAATGCCAGTTTTGTTCACTCACCCCATAAACAAGATGAATGTCTTTCTGGAAAACAGGGGATTATTCCTGGCTACACTCTCCACACTGATGTAGCAGTTGTGGTCAGAAAGCTGAAAAATCTATTCAATGCTTGTCTGAGTGAATTAATCGCTATTTGCTCCATAATAATGCAGGCTTCCCCCTGTCTAATTTTGGCAAATCAGAATTTGCACTGAAAAAAAGTCTAATGGGGCGGAGCCAACAGCCAAAGCGAACAGACGCATGTCAGCACAGCTCTGCCAAAACAAGCCTAAAAAAGCGATATACTCACCCTAAAAGCCCCATCATCAACCCCCACTACGATATCGCAGGATGGGGAAGAAAGCCAAACATCAGGGAACCGTAAAACCAGCTGGAGCACGCGATATTGGAGACCTTCTCCTCCGTCCCGCAAAGGCCTCAAGCATCACCGCGCCAAAACAATATGGCGACGCGACCTCGGCCTCCTCCGAGGAACAAGCTATGGACGAGCTGGATGAATTCCCGAGCTCTGGGGGCTTACATCAGGCCTCCTCTGACGAGGACAACGAGTTACCCTCCACGAAGGGAGTCATTAAAGCCCTCCTCCGCAACCTCCGCACGCTATTTGCCGCAGATGTGGCTGCTCTGCGTGAGGAAATTCAAACGGTGGAGGGGAGAGTCAAGACCGTAGAGGGACACTCCGAAGACCTAACAGCCCGATGCATACAGCTAGAAGCCCAAAATACTGAGCTGCAGCGTACCCAGTCACATCTTTCCTGCCGCCTCGACGCGATAGAGGATCGGCACAGGAGCAGAAATGTAAAAATCTGGGGAATCCCGGAGACAGTGACCCCGAATGACCTACCGCAATACACCAGAAGACTGCTCGCCTCTCTACTCACATCACCCCAAGCAACTCTGGCCGTGATCGACGGGATCTACCGCATCCCGAGGGCCGCCAAAGCCCTGACAGACACCCCAAGGGATGTCATACTACAACTGCAGACACGGGCAGCTCAACAAGCCCTCATGACGGCTGTGAGAGGAAACCCTACCTTTCTTTTTGAAAACTCTACCTTGTCCTTCTACCAGGATTTGTCTCAGCCCACGGTGCTCTGGAGAAGCTGATTCAAACCCCTCACTTCCGCGCTCCGACAACACTCCATCCCATACAGATGGACATTTCCCAGAAACCTGGTCATCTCCCATGGAGGAGCCACAACCCGCTTGACAGAAGCAGCAGAGATGGACTCGGTGATGTTAGCCCTTGGATTGACGGCACACCCAGTGCCAACTACCCAAGCCACAAGACAGCGACACCCCCACGTCTGGGACATGACAAAAGTACGACCGTTCCAGCCGACTGGGACTCCCGCTTCACCCTCTACCGCGTTCAAGGCGCAGAGGGTTAGCCCCCAACCGATGGGCACCTGAGCCATGGAGGTGCACACAGAAGAACAGGCTACCAGAACTGTCTACACTGCTGAGTTTACATTTTATTTTTGATGCAATTTTCTTATTAAGTTATGCTCCGTTGCTTGTGTTAACAGCCCAGTTACAGCATGTTACATTACTCTTAACTCCCCTAAGCCTTAGCTTTCTGTCCTAGTAACGATCGCTAACTGACAGGAATAGGCCCCACCACTTTATTACTTCCCGCCGGCAGCTCCTTAACTTTCTGCGGGCAACGAACTCAGTGTAACCCTGCACATTAAGTCCCCGACTATTGGTCACTCAGAGGCACCATGTAGATGACAGTTGAATCAAAGGTCTAGCCGCCAGTCAGAGCTAGAACGCATTACCCCCCCCCAATTAGCAAAACATATCTACTCAACCCTACAATGGCCACACCACCTTAGCTTTCGGATAGGCAAGCCACTCAATACAAATGTATGGCAGTACAAGCCATATCACCCCACTGAGTGCCCCATCCTCCTACCAAGCTATACCTACACACCTCCAACTCAGGGTATACTCAGATGACGAATTGGCAGGCTAGGGAGTACCGATGAGGGTTGCTTACCTCACATGATTAAGGACCACATACTTTGAGACACAATTAGGTACAACACAGAGTGATACCATACAGACCCCTCATGACTTAGTGAGTTCAACTTAACATGGCTATCTCAAGACAATCTAGCTGGAACTAGTACTGCCTAAATGGTTTAACTCTCAGACAGCCGTTTCAAACGCTCACCCAGACTACACGTATGACCCATCGATGCATCATGTCTGACACTTAGCTCATCCCATCTTTCATAAGAGATACTTTAAGCGCAGTACGAGCAACCCTCTTACACCGCCTGAAATCTAACCTAAGCGACCATACCTAATAACCACATACCGCACAGAAGGACTCCCCTCACAAGGACTGGCATGTGCCTTATATTCTTAGATCGGTTAATCGCCTGCCTTACACCCTGCATATCTAGGGCAAACACGAAAGTCTACATGGTTCCCACACCTTTAAGACCGAAGCATCACTGAGCTACTCATGTTTATAAGTTACTTATGATTTACTTTAAAATACACTTTATACTTTACATTGTATCGTTTGAAACCGCATGGACACACTCTTTTGATTAAGCTAAATGAAAAACTAAAATGCTAAAATTTTATTATCTATAACCAAAAATGTGCATGACAATCGTTTTCCATGACATGTAAAACAAATGTTTAATCAAGTACCCAGATGTCGCTGTTGTGGCACATCGAGGCTTATGGTATCTTTCCTGCACACCAAAAATAAAGAATTAAAAAAAAAAAGTCTCATATTGCGTACCCATAATCCCACTCCACGGTCTGTAATGCCCACTCGAAATTAGGACTCCAGATGCAAGTTCGGAAAAGGACAATAATTTTATTACAATATATAAAAAAAGGTGTTATGCACCTATAGAATTAAAAATGAAGCGCATATGGTCCTGCGCGTTTCATCCCAATAAGTTGGAATTTCCTCACGGACCCAAGATTAATATAAAATCACAAATCACGCAACAAGGAAAGCCAGTGCATGTCTGAAGAGTCTCTTTAAATTTTACTGGTGTACTTATTAGGACATCAGGTTAAATAGTAATAGTGCTCAAGTGAACCACATACACAACATTCCATGAATACAAACTGTTAAATTTAAGCGCACGTCTTATTAGTAAATCATTTTTCGTCTTTAATCTAACAAGGCAGCTTCATCAAGCCAAGGTGTACTAAAAAGAAGATCCCCTTTCATTATCTGCTTTACTTTGCTGTGCTTAATGGTGGAGTAATATATTTGAATCTTGATGTGAAACTGTTTTTCAATCATTGTAAATAAAATGTGTATTTTTATAATTTTTTACATATCAGTGAATTATTTACTGGGTGATATCAATGTTTAAAAGGCAAGTAGTTTTATCTTTTTTATTCTGAGTGCTGTTGACTGTGATATCAATACACTCTCGTGCCCTGTTTCCATATACTTTCCTAACTGCTAAGATATGTTTATAATCTCGAAGACTTGTTATCTTTGTTTAGTTTTCGTTTGTTGGTTGCGCACCTAATTTAGAGAGGTAAATCATATACAGCAGAGGCAGCCATTTTTTTTAACTGCTGATGTATGTCAAACGAACAATACTGAACATATATTTTTAATTGAACTCAAGAAAATATATAAATACTACTAGGCAATAATGCATTTCGGCATTAAGTATTTATTACATTCATAGTATCACTACAAACTGTTTATGAATTAATCCAAATCTACTAGCACACGTTTAACCCCTTAAGGACCAAACTTCTGGAATAAAAGGGAATCATGACATGTCACACATGTCATGTGTCCTTAAGGGGTTAAACATTAAAGCTCATTTTGGGAGAACATCGTTGAGGTCCAAATTTCTTTCATATACCTTGTAGGGCAGTTTATATGTGAGACCCAATAGCTTCAGAGATCAGCATCTTGAAAGATTTGTCATAAGCTTCAGGAAAAAAACATCCGATTTCCCATCTCTTTAAATATGTTTAAGAATGTGGTCTATTAAAAGGCAAAATACAGTTTAACTAAGGTTGAAATAATTATCAAAATAAATACTTTATCCCATTATTGACAATGTTTGAAAGAATTATCAAAATCAATACTTTATCCCAAATGGTTGCACAAATTAAATCAATGATTCAGGTCCATAACGTTTAGGATGAAATTCCATGTAGTAATGAGGTTTCCTCCTTACTAATATGCTTTTATGCTATAACATGAGTGTTTAACCCAGTCATCTTGGAGTCTCAGGGAGCAGGTGCCCTGATGATATTTTCCTGGGATGGACAGTGCATTGATTGAACCTATAATTTAGAGGTAAGTAACTAGGTGGAGTGGGTAAGAAAATGCATTCTGTTTATAAGTCAAATGATGCTTTGAACTTAATATAATCACAGGGATCAAACATAATACCCTTGACTGTCCCATACCTTTATATCCTAACCAATAATTTAACATGATTCAAAATATTGATTGGTCATAATTTTGCAGTTGTTAAATTAATTCAAAGTATAAAGGCAAGTAAACAGGGTTTTATTTTGAGTCCCATAAAGGTGAACAACACATTGTAAATCAAATCATTTCATATCATTCTGGAGCACAAAGGGTTAAAACATTATATTAGCATAGTGTAAAATTTGTTTTGTTGTGTTTTCCTTTACCTCTAAATACAGAGTGTGGTCATGTAGTAACCTGTTATAGCAAATATAAATGCTGGGATTATGCTTTTAAAATGTTTTATTAACCCAGAACCAAAGCTTTCCTAGTTATGTTGTCTACTTGGAGTCATGTCTTTGCCTCTCCCAAGAAAATCAAAACAATTAGATACTGTTTGATGGTACCTCTTGACGAATTAGGTATAATGATCTGTAATTAAGTATTTGATATTGTAAGTTTGTAAAATTGTAAGTTTAACCCATAAACTGTCCTGTTTCCTATGCCCTGACAAGCATGTATTAGCTTTCAACACTATTAGTTAGTCACTATATGCCTAAAAAGAGGATTTTTGCAAGGGAATAGTAAGTGAGGGGATAAGGTCAAGAGGACTAAAGTTGCACAGTAACTTAAGAGGTTGTTGGACTTCTTTGCTTATTTCCAGCCATCACATAATTAACCCTCACCAGAGGCGTAACTATAAACCATGGGGCCCTGGTGCGAAAATTGCCCTGGGGCACCCCAAATGTCTAACCCGCCACCTATGCCCATACATCTACCCTCCCCCTCCCATACATTTCCTCTCCACACACATGCAGAAAACATCTACTAAGAAAAAAACTCCCAGGATCCCAAAAACGATATGGTGCCTTGCAAAGCCCCCTCTTCTTCCCTCACCTCATCTATTTCAGATTAATAAAATGTGTGACTGGTGTAAATAAAGAAAAAGCTGTAATCATGGATACTCTTCTCATTGTCCACCCAAAACTCAGATGGACATGGTCAAAGTTTAAAGTGAGAAGGTACCAGGCCCTCCAATACCTATGGTGTATGGCCTCTCATTCTAATGAAGTAGGAGTTTATTTAGAAAATTAAAGAGAATCATAGATTATTCCACATTCCTTCAATCCATGCCTAGAGGCAAGAATTAATATAGTCAAGGGTGCAGTTGCTCATTCAATCCTTCTACCATTCTCTGGGATGTGGGATGGATCTTACAGGTTCTAAATGAGCTAGGATGCCCACAATCCTATATGTTATAAATTGTATGTCCTTCCCCATAGTACAATGAGAGGACACTGTACCCTGGGTGCTTATTAACTTATTATGTCTATACACCCACATTTGCCACAAATTGGCATCTGTTAAAGCATCCTCCAACAAGGACAATTGTGTGCGTGTGTTTGTGTGTGTGAGAGATTATTCACATTATTATTTTGAAATGTAATTATATGAAAGCATTTTATCAATTGACTTTGGAATTGATTAATTTCTTTTAACAGATCTTTTTTTTCTGCTGTCAGAAAAGACACATTAACTGTTTACTTTTTTATAGGCCATGCACCATTCAGGTACCATTCATCAGTTGTATCTTTATTAGCTCTGTGATAAGAACAAGGTGAGATAAGAATGAAAAACAAATATTGATAAGCATTTCCTACCTGTGTCAACATATATTGACTTAGTAAATCTGCCAATCCTGCTAACCATTGCTACTGAAATGTTTATGTTTGGTTAAGTAAACTAAATAGATATTGACATTGATGTTGAACTCCAGAACTCAAGAGTAGAAAACAAACCAGAATTTTAAGATGCACTAGCTGCATTGCTCAAGGAAGCAGAACACTAATTACAAGCGCTCAAAGAGATTGCTTCAAAATGGCGCGTAGGGTCAAAGCCTTGTATAGTGAGGGGTCTATCCATGAACTAGTAAAATGACAACTTACTTGCAATATATAGGCCACAATAGAAGAGTAAAAAAAAAAAACATGACTTCCACCAAGTGACATACAATACTTATTTGTACATTTCGGAATTTCTAATCCCCTTCTTTCTGGCAAACACACATAGTTAGTTGTACTAAGCAATGCAAAATGGAATGTCACTCAAAAAGTTTTTTGTAAAAGTTATTTTTTATTACCGTGCAGAGAAAAGAAAACTTCTTACAGGTGCTCTTGTGCCCTTCTGCATATTTGCAAAGGGACTATAAAAGGCAGCTCACTTCCTACTCCCAAACTCTGCTTAAGTCATTGTAGGACAAGCTGCTTGAGTATAATCTAGCAGTCAAGGATTGGATAAATGGAAGTGAGGTCTTTGGTCAGAAGTATTGTCCATGATGAGCCACAAATATGAAACTAATGAGTGGGCTCAAACAAAACATACATTGAGGTCCGAGTAGGAATGCACCATCTTAGTTTATTGAATTCTTATACCATATAGCTGATAGATATGAGTGTTCATCATAAAGAAGTAGTAAGCTATAAAACATTTACAGGTACTTAGCCATGGGTTCTGGCTCCTACAATCTCATAATCAGATGGCATTATCTTGGCAACCTTTACTTCAGTTGGAAAATTTACTTAACTCACCTGTCTTCAGGTGTAACATAATTAATACACTAGACTTTTCGTATTTCTACTGTATTGGGGAAAGGAATGGCACTACGATAAACAGATTTAGTGGGCAGTTGTCTGGGATCTGATGAAGATGATGTTAAGGTTCCTACTAGTGTATAAAAGTATACAAATGAACCAATTTTGGATCCTAAAGAAGGAGTTAAGCACAGTTCACTGCCATAAAATACTTTATTTAAGCATAATTACCAATATTACTAATCTAAAAAAAATCTAAATACCTTCTCAGTTATACCTGTGATGTTCATCTGCTCTAATTACTAATAAGACGTGCAAGGAAAACATACAAGAATGCATGATGTAAAACATCTATGGTATATATATAGTGATGTACCGAACTGTTCGCCGGCGAATAGTTCCCGGCGAACATAGCATGTTCGCGTCCGCCACCGCGGGCGAACACATACGGTGTTCAGTCCGCCCCCTATTCGTCATCATTGAGTAAACTTTGACCCTGTACCTCACAGTCAGCAGACACATTACAGCCAATCAGCAGCACACCCTCCCTAGCAGACCCTCCCACCTACTGGACAGCATCCATTTTAGATTAATTCGGAAGCTGCAACCATTTTTTATTTTTTTTTCAATTTATTATTTTATTTTTTTTAGTGCATATAAATGTTACAAGTAGATACTACCCCCAGACACTCTGTGTTACTGCAGATACTCCCTCCAGACACCCTGTGTTACTGCAGATACTCCCCCCAGACACTCTGTGTTACTGCAGATACTCCCTCCAGACACTGACACAGAGCAGAATAGGGACTGTTCCCCCTACATAGGGTCACTTGGCAGATATGGATTGACACCTATCCTAAGGATCCCTGATAAACACTGACACGGAGCCCTCCATGGGTGAAGATGGATTAATTTTTTTTTTTGTGCTCGGGTTTTTTATTTTATTTTTAAGTTCGACGGGTATGATGGCTTTTTATTTGCCCTTTTTTGGGGCTAAAAAAATGAAGATTTTAGAAGAAGAAGACGTTGAATAGTAAGTTGAATTTTACTTTACAGGGTAGTAATTTTATTCCCCCTTCACTATTTTTTAGGGTGAGGGGGGTAGGTAGGGGCTTTTTTATTTGGTTGTGTGACTAGGGGCTTGGGGACACACACTGCATACACACTATACACACACTGCACACACTATACACACACTACACACAATATACACACACAATATACATACACACTGTACACACTATACACACACTGTACACACTATGCACACACACTACACACACTGCATACACACACTACACACACTGCATACACACTGCACACACTATACACACTGCACACACTATACACACACTGCACACACTATACACACTATACACACACTACACACACTACACACACACACTGTACACACTATGCACACACTGCATACACTATGCACACACTATACACACACACTACATACACACTGCACACATTATACACACACTACACACACTATACACACAATATACACACACACTGTACACACTATGCACACACTGCACACACTGCATACACTATGCACACACTATACACACACACACTACACACACTGCATACACACACTATACACACTCTATACACACACTGCACACACTATACACACTCACTATACACACAATATACACACACTGTACACACTATACACACTCACTATACACACAATATACACACACTTTACACACTATACACACACTGCATAAACATACATTTAAAAAAAAATTGCAGCTGTTTTTTACATTTCAAAGTTGGGGAGGGGGGTGCCAAATAAAGGATCCGCCCTGGGTGCCAAATGCTCCAGGTACGCCCCTGTATAGAGGGGAGCCATGTTACTCTGTATATAGAGAGGAGCCATGTTTACACTGTATATAGAGGGGAGCCATGTTACTCTGTATATAGAGGGGAGCCATGTTACTCTGTATATAGAGATGAGCCATGTTTACACTGTATATAGAGGGGAGCCATGTTACTCTGTATATAGAGGGGAGCCATGTTACTCTGTATATAGAGAGGAGCCATGTTTACACTGTATATAGAGGGGAGCCATGTTACTCTGTATATAGAGGGGAGCCATGTTACACTGTATATAGAGGGAGCCATGTTACTCTGTATATAGAGGGAGCCATGTTTACACTGTATATAGAGGGGAGCCATGTTTACACAGTATACAGAGGGAGCCATGTTACTCTGTATATAGAGGGAGCCATGTTTACTCTGTATATAGAGGACTGTTTGCGGTGCGTTAAACGGGGAGTTTGGTCTGTCACTGTGAAGCGGGCGTAACCCTTACACTACCTGATCGATACAACATCATACCTGATGTTTTAAAGCACGTTATTCCAAACAATTTAGGAATGTAAGGTGATTTCTGCCCTTTATGGATTAAAACCAGACTCTGCATCAACGATGTAATTTTCCATGGGAGTTTTGCCATGGATCCCCCTCCGGCATGCCACAGTCCAGGTGTTAGTCCCCTTGAAACAACTTTTCCATCACTATTGTGGCCAGAAAGAGTCCCTGTGTGTTTTAAAATTCGCCTGTCCATTGAAGTCTATGGCGGTTCGCACGGTTCGCCCGTTCGCGAACATTTGCGGAAGTTCGCGTTCGCCGTTCGCGAACCGAAAATTTCGGGTTCGCGACAACACTATATATATATTAATATATGAAACAGAATAGGTTTTGGAAATGTAGCAACATTTACAAAATAAGAGAGGCAAGATGGGAGGGTGAAGATTTAATTAAACAATTGTTCTCTTATGATGATGTACTTACTATTCAACAACTACTCTATTGTAATTAGCATGCCCTTCTATTTGTACTACTTTATCATAAACTGAAAATTGCTAAAATAAAGTTTGTAAAAAAAAAAATGAATATAAAAAACAACTAAAATAGACAGAGAATACCAATTACGGTAATAGTGTAGAGCGCTACGGAATCTCTTGGCGCTATATGAATTGCAATAATAATAATAACTATAGGAAGGCATGGATAATCAATCTAAGTGCAATTTCAAGACTAATGTGAGCACATTTCAGAGGTGATAAATTCTTAAAATAATTGCAAACACAAGCTATTTATGTTTCTGCATCTGGGACATAGAACAATTAATATAAACCATTTTAACTCATTGTTTATACATCCAATGATGATCTAATAATAAATAATAAATGCTTTTTCATGGGAAATATATTTCACCGCTTGCTAATATCTGCTCATTTAAATTATTACTACTTTGTATTTACCAAAGATTGTAGTCAACCTCTGATACTTCCTATTTGATGTTAATCAATTTGTGATTTATGTTGAAAATGCCAATATGAATTAACTATCTTTATTCTTCACTATTTAATCTACAATTTTTAAATCAATATTTCACAATTTGTATTTGCAACATTCTGTGAGCTTTGAAATCATACGTCCGTTTAAAAAATCCTGCATGCTCTAAAGTGGCCTTTTTTTTTTATTTGAACACTGATATTCAATATTCAATAAAGTGAGATTTGCCAGATATTCCAAGTGAATTTGAAATTCAAGGACAAAATAGATCAATTTAAAGTGTAGATGACTTGAAGATTTTTACTGTTTGGCTATTTAGAATTTGAAATTCACAAATTCACTTTGAATTTCAGATAATTATTTGCTATTAATAGTAATGTTTAATGTATATGTTTTATATTTACTGCAGTTATAAATCTGTGGATTGCTTTTATGTTTCCTTATTATCTATATTTTCTAATTTATATTTTTTATTAATCCTTCCCGTTTATCAATTTCTGCATACGTTTTTTAAATATTAATTAATCAATAAACATTGTGTCTGTGTTGGTACACAAGGAACTCTAGCTATTTGCTGTTTAATGTGTTACCCCTATCCTATGCTCTTTTTATATACATTCGTATTATGTTGCTGGGTATGTAATGCTATGTCCTTGTTTATTCTTCCAATGTCCTTTTTCCAGTATATATGGAGACTTATGAATGATTAGTAGATTTTTGGTCAAAGCAATTGTGCTAAAGCAAGGGCTGGCCCTTCTTACAGGCCATACTAGACCGATGCCTAGATGCTTAAGGAGGGGGCCGTCAATAGCTTTATGATCATCTGTGCCGCGGGCACCACTCTATCAAGTTGGATTATTAATTATTATAATTAATCAGAGCACGCCGACGGCCATGTTACTGGGTGCTAGTGTGTGCTTACATGGCTGCTGACTAGCACCCAGTAGAACACCGGTCCAGCGGCATCCACCACAGCCCGCACATCCATTGCGGCAGCAGTGCAAGGGCACTTCCATTCCTCGCTCCCACCCTTTCCCTTGTACGTGGGGACAAATGGGCAGGAACATAACAGGAAATGTGACTGAGAAAGAAAGTGATGAGCAGCCAGGCAAAGGAAAGATGGACACATGAACAGCAAAGAAGGTAAGATGTATGTCAGAGAATGTGTGTTTGTCAGTATATTTGTGTATGTCAGTCTGTATGGCTCAGTGTGTGTATGTGTATGGGTTATTGTGTGTGTCCGCATGGACCAGTGTGTGTGTCTGTATGTGTCAGTGTGTGTGGCTGTATGGGTCAGTGTGTGTCTGTATAGATCAGTTTGTGTGTCTGTATGGGTTAGTGTGTATCTGTATGGGTCAGTGTGTGTGTCTGTATGGGTTAGTGTGTATCTGTATGGGTCAGTGTGTGTCTGCATGGGTCTGTGTGTGGGTCAGTGTGTGTGTGTCTGCATGAGTCAGTGTATATGTATGCATAGTTCATTGTGTGTGTCTGCATGGGTCAGTATATGTGTATGCATAGTTCATAGTGTGTGTGTGTCTGCATGAGTCAGTGTATGTGTATGCATAGTTCATTGTGTGTGTCTGCATGGGTCAGTATATGTGTATGCATAGTTCATAGTGTGTGTCTGCATGGGTCAGTATATGTGTATGCACATAGGCGTGCGCAGCCTATTGCATTAGGGTGTGCACCCTAAAGCACAATCACTGTGTGTGTGTGTGTATGTATGTACATGGAAAGTTGGGAATGTGAGTGTCAAAGCATGGGTGTCAAGGCGTGTATAGTGTATCCATAAGGTATTGGGCACCTATCACTCATTCAGCCATAAAAACCATACTCATAATTACGCTCTCAAACACACACATAATACCATTAAAAATACACACCAAACACATTCACAATTACATCCTCAAACATACATACACACGATTACATCCTCAAACACACACACACAATTACATCCTCAAACATACACACACAATTACATCCTCAAACATACATACAATTACACCTTAAGAATCAGTTAAATAAACATGAATACCTGGGGGCCACTGCCCACTTTGCTCCTTGAAAGCTCTGCGCTCAGCTCCTGACTGAAACTTCGGCTTAAATAGTTGAATTTCCTGCTTCCAACAGAAGGGGAGAAATCAAGAGCACAGTGACAAATGGTACACTGTGGGCAAAGGTCACCCCCATCCTCTCCCTGCCAGCAGCTCTGGACTCCCTGCTCACCCCCCCCCCCCCTCCCCTCACTGCCAGCAGCTCTGGACTCCCTGCTCACCCCCCCTACCCTCCCTGCCAGCAGCTCTGGACTCCCTGCTCACTCCCCTCCCCCCCCCCTCCCTGCCAGCAGCTCTGGACTCCCTGCTCACCCCCTCCACCCCCTACCTCACTGCCAGCAGCTCTGGACTCCCTGCTCACCCCCCTCCCCTCATTGCCAGCAGCTCTGGACTCCCTGCTCACCCCCCCCTCCCCTCATTGCCAGCAGCTCTGGACTCCCTGCTCACCCCCCCCCCCTCCCCTCATTGCCAGCAGCTCTGGACTCCCTGCTCACCCCCCCTCCCCTCATTGCCAGCAGCTCTGGACTCCCTGCTCACCCCCCCCCCCTCCCCTCATTGCCAGCAGCTCTGGACTCCCTGCTCACCCCCCTCCCCTCATTGCCAGCAGCTCTGGACTCCCTGCTCACCCCCCCCTCCCCTCATTGCCAGCAGCTCTGGACTCCCAGCTCACTCCCCCCCCTCCCCTCACTGCCAGCAGCTCTAGACTCCCTGCTCACACCCCCCCTCCCCTCACTGCCAGCAGCTCTGGACTCCCTGCTCACCCCCCTCCCCTCATTGCCAGCAGCTCTGGACTCCCTGCTCACCCACCCTCCCCTCATTGCCAGCAGCTCTGGACTCCCTGCTCACTCCCCCCCCCTCCCCTCACTGCCAGCAGCTCTAGACTCCCTGCTCACACCCCCCTCTCCTCACTGCCAGCAGCTCTGGACTCCCTGCTCACCCCCCCTCCCCTCATTGCCAGCAGCTCTGGACTCCCTGCTCACCCCCCCTCCCCTCATTGCCAGCAGCTCTGGACTCCCTGCTCACCCCCCCCCCTCATTGACAGCAGCTCTGGACTCCCTGCTCACCCCCCCTCCCCTCATTGCCAGCAGCTCTGGACTCCCTGCTCACCCCCCTCCCCTCATTGCCAGCAGCTCTGGACTCCCTGCTCACCCCCCCCCTCCCCTCATTGCCAGCAGCTCTGGACTCCCAGCTCACTCCCACCCCCTCCCCTCACTGCCAGCAGCTCTAGACTCCCTGCTCACACCCCCCCACCTCCCCTCACTGCCAGCAGCTCTGGACTCCCTGCTCACCCCCCTCCCCTCATTGCCAGCAGCTCTGGACTCCCTGCTCACCCACCCTCCCCTCATTGCCAGCAGCTCTGGACTCCCTGCTCACTCCCCCCCCCCTCCCCTCACTGCCAGCAGCTCTAGACTCCCTGCTCACACCCCCCTCTCCTCACTGCCAGCAGCTCTGGACTCCCTGCTCACCTCCCTGCCTGACAGCCTTTCACACAGACAGGAAACAGACCTTTAAGTCCCGCTTGGGCTGCCGTCTGTGCCTGAATAACAGGTCACATGCTTCCTGTGTGTAAAGGCTGTCAGACGGAGCAGGATCACCAGGGTGGTTTCTCTCCAGAATCGATCCTCCTGGCTGCCTGCTTCATATGTTCAGCTGCTGTGAGTGGAAACACAGTGAAGGCTGTTCCAGGACCCCAGCGTGAGTGTGCTGCTGCTGCACTGTGGAGCCCCAGCTGCCGGGAACAGTCGAGCCGACAGGGGAGATCTCTCCCCTGCCGGTCTCACTCCAGAGGTGTGCCGCGGGGATTAGGGTGTGCCTAGGCACACCCGGCACACCCCGTGCGCACGCCTATGTGTATGCATAGTTCATAGTGTGTGTGTGTCTGCATGAGTCAGTGTATGTGTATGCATAGTTCATTGTGTGTGTCTGCATGGGTCAGTGTATGTGTATGCATAGTTCATTGTGTGTGTCTGCATGGGTCAGTGTATGTGTATGCATAGTTCATTATGTGTGTCTGCATGGGTCAGTGTATGTGTATGCATAGTTCATAGTGTGTGTCTGCGTGTGTCTGCATGGGTCAGTGTATGTGTATGCATAGTTCATTGTGTGTGTCTGCATGGGCCACTGTGTGTCTGCATTGGCCAGTGTGTGTCTGCATGGGTTCGTTCATTTTTATATGTGTATGTCTGCATGGGTCAGTGTGTCTGTATCTGTGTGCAATTACCGTGCAGGGTTAATCATTATTAAAATAATTATGCATTTAGGAAATATATTTTTATTTATTTTGTGTTTGGGCAGTGGAGTGTCCCTTTAATAGCACAAAAAGGGTTTCCTCCAATATTATGTATATTGAAAATGTTAGGTTAATAAACCAATTTTTACTAGCAAAAAACTATAAGTGGTAGTCTTCGTGTTATGGGTTGTAAGTCTTTTAACTGGTCACATTGGGAGCCATTAGCTCTTTTAAATAGGTTTAGTTTAATTACCATAAAGTACAGCGCACCTGTTATGTTACAGGATAACACAGAATACCCTTTATAGATATTTTTATTTCCCATTGTTCATGGTTATGGATCTTAAACTTTATCAAACTGAACTCAAAAATAATAAAAACAATTTAATATTCTGAAATGATGAATAACACAGATATTTTCCCTAAATAGTTTCCCCATTCTTTCATTCAAGGAGTGATACACCTCTATCGAACTCGAAAAATCTAGTGCCCATTAGACCTTCCAATAGGAAAGCATTATTCAATGCCTTCCTACGGGGATTCAGCCACTAGAGGAGTTGATAACAACTGCAATAACTACACTTGCAGGGTTAAGGGTGATGGGAGTTGGCACCTAGACCACTTCAATGAGCGAAAGTGGTTTGGGTGCCTACAGTGTCCCTTTAAATGATTCCTTCTGAGTATATTTATTTCTTATTCCACCTTTTCCCTGTGTGTACGGATCTGTTGATCTTTCCATTGCATATAAGGATTTTATATATTTATTCATCTACTCTCCTGCTGAAAAGTAGATTTTGGCTTTCTTAATTATTCATGAGTAATAATTACATGTTAATTCTAGGAGTTTGTTCATCTATTTTTTTTCTGTTTAGATAAATTAATTATTAAAGAGTGGCTAGATAAATTGAGTTTAAATTCTCTAAAATTAAGCTAACCAGAAAAGTTTCACAATATGACCATTGATTCCCCAGTAGAGTAGACAATGCTGCAGAAAATGTGGGTTCTGCTTCAGCGAAAAAATGGGGTTCATTAACAAAGGTAACGCTCCAGTTGTAATCTGTATATAAAACCAGCAACGATTTGCTCGTCTACAGTAGCAATCATTGCTATGAGAAAAGTAATACAATTATCATTTTTAATATTAATAGTAGCATTTACATACTGCCAATATTTTCTGTAGCACTTTATAACTATATTGCGAAGCAATACAATAAGTACCGAAAAATAAAGTAATGTTAATAAAGTAATGTTAATAAAAACTCAATTGAGCTTACAATCTAGAAGGCTGTATGTATGTATGATGTTTTTAATTCATTTTAATACAGTTCAATTTTTGGAGATGGATGGTTACATTTGATAAGCATTTTTAACTCACTGAGAAGAGAGAATTTAAGTTTGTGAACTAAAAACAAACCTCTTTATTGTCTTTGCTTGCTAATTCATGGGATTTATAATCATGTATTTCCCCCCTCTACCACTAGGAGGATTAGTGTGCAGAGGCAGCAAATGCACATGAAATGTAATTTAAAGCTGTCATATGTTTATGTTTAACTTCTTTAAATCCCATTGTTTGTGTGTGGGGCAAAAAAAAAAAACCCAACAAATAAAAACTAACTTTAAACTCTTTTTGTCCTTTTAATCGTCTCAGTTATTGCTGGGTAAACCCCACCATCATGCAAACTATATGAGGTCCACAGGACCTTGTAAACGTATAACAAAAAAGCTCCACCAATGTGTCCCTTTGGGACAAAAAAGTGAATGACCCAAACCGCCCATGAAATGAAACTCAGAACTAATGTTCTGTAGGGCAGTAGGAGATTTTAAATAATGTTTGCAATATAATAAAATAAATAAAATAATAATACTTTGTGAAAATATATCCATCATTTCATTAAAAATTCTGATAATTATCAAATGCATAAATTACTAGCTTTACCCCATCTTCTGTCCATCGGATAAACCTAACAGTATAACAGTATACTTTGTCAGTGTATATATGTGTGGTAGCACTAACTGTAAAGACCCCTGACTTGCCTCTGTAAACACCGAAACAACACAACAAAGCAAACATCTGCTGCTGATTACATTTCTTCCACAATGATCGGTTCAACTCATTTCAGCTCTCGAAAGTATCTTTCTCTCTTTTTCTTTTTTTTTTGTTTTACTAATCTTAAAGGGACACTATAGTCACAAGAACAACAATTGTTTATTGAATTTGTTCTGGTGAATAGAATCAATACCTTCAGGCTTTTTGCTGTAAACACTGTGTTTTCAGAGAAAATGCAGTGTTTCCATTACAGCCTAGTGATAACTTCACTGACCACTCCTTAGATGGCTGTTAGAGATCCTTCCTGGGTCATGGCTGCCTAAAAGGCATCCAAACATTCAGTATCTCCTCCCTCTGCATGCAGAACTTTCTTCATAGAGATTCATTGATTCAATTCATATTTATGAGGATATGCTGATTGGCCAGGGCTGTGTTTGAATTGTACTGGCTCTGCACCTGATCTGCCTCTTTGTCAGCCTTTCAATCCTTTGGAGAAGCATTGTGATTGGATCAGGCTACCACTTCTACTGATGTCAGCAGGCAGTGGGCAGGTATAATGGAAACAGGGACAAAGTAAGCACCTGCAGACTTGATTACAAGTAAGATTTTACTATATTTAGGGAGGCATGAGGGGACCAGGGGGGCTAGATGGTGGTTTAAACCCTATAGGGTCAGGAATACATGTTTGTGTTCCTGATCCTATAGTGCTCCTTTAAATGGTTGAAAATCCTAAATCAACTCCAAAAATACATGATAAATACAAACAAGTGTAACCAAAAAGTATCCACATATATTCTTCAAATTCAGTCATGTCCTCTTCTGTTTATTATTATAATGTTCTTTTCCCTTTAATTCGTGCATAGTGAATCAAATCTACACACTTTTTATATGAGTTATGAACTACTTGCAAAAAAAAGCCACATTTCATCCCAAATTTTACTACCAATTTCTGTCTACAGTATTATAGATCTGCCATTGACATGACCCACAGCAAGATTAAATTACAGAAATATATCCCTTGTTTGGTCCTACAATGGTGACATTCTTAAGACATTTCAAAATAAATTAACATTTTAAGAGCCTGCTGCAAGGAATGTATTTTTGTTGAACATATATTACTGTGTGTTCCTGCAAAAAAACATGCATTTTTAGTACTTTTGTAGCAGACCTAGATTGTCTGCTCAGTTTGGAGATAATTACTATTCCATGTCCTATGGGGCAGAGTGAATTGTATCACATGTGTAAAGTTTGGTAAGCCTGCTAAAAATTTAATATGGTGTCAGATGATGTGATTTCCAATCCAGGAACACCATAGGTTAAACCACTGAAATCCTTTGCATTACATTGGACTTTTCACTCCATTGTCCTACACACGTCTGTTACTTTTTTGTTTCAAAATCTGCTTAAATAACCAATGCAACGCACCTCATGAATGTGCGAATACATGTGCAGAGAAAAAAAAAAGTATTACATGTAATCATAAATGCATACTACTACTTTATATTGTTCAAAAAAAAATGTAGGATTTTAGTCTGAAGAAAAAAATTTCATATTTCTTTAATAATGATTGAATTAGTGTATTGATTTAGTAATTTTAAAAAAAAAAGCTAATACCACTACCAAAAACAAATAACAAAACAAATAAGTAACTTTTTTTTTTTTTTTACAATAGAACTGTATACATTGATTGCTTTAAGGTGTCTGTATGATTATGTTTATCCAGAGGTCAATTCACCAAACTTACATTTACTAACTAATCTGCATGTTGCCAGGTGAAATAGCTGATTTGGAAAACCTTTCTCTGTTTGATTATTCACTAAAAACATAACAAGTACAAAATCAATCGTAACCAACGTCTACAGCTCAGCTAAAGTCTAGTTAGCTAGAACATTAGCAAACCTTCAAGTAAGTAAGTAATTGTACTATAAAGCAGCGGTAGGCAACCTAGGCATTTCAGATGTTGTGGACTACAACTCCCTTGATGCTTTGCCAGCATTCTGGCTCTAAGGGCATTGTGGGAGATGTAGTTCACAACATCTGGAGTGCTGAGGTTTGTTTAACCCTGCTATAAAGAGTCAGACATTCATTATCAAGCAATGACTTTTAACACACTTGCATGGTCATTTTCAATGTACGCAATTTAGGTCTAAATCATATACATACAAATAAATACTATGAATCATATAAAAAATAGATATGTGTAAAAAACAGCTGTTTTTTTTAAATAAATGAGAGCAGAACCATGCTGCCACATGACTCCTTCCCAATAGGAACATCTCTGACTCCTCCAATATAAGTAAATATTTGAAAAGGGACAGTCTCACACTGAACATGCACTATAAAGGCTTTTTTTTCTACACATAGACCTGGCCTGTGTGTATGAATACATATTCATATCCATATTAATCCTATAGGAATCCTTTAGATTTCAGTAATCATCACTCTTGCAGTACCTCTCAGGACCACTAGCTTTCTGTGGCGCTGTTTCAGGCTTTGCATTCACACTCAAGAGATCTGATTTATCTCAGCTGGTCCTCCTTTGCTAATTATCTCTTCTTCTTAAAGAAACACTATAGTGTCCTTCAGCCCCCATACACTCCCCCAGCATAGGTCCCTTGGCACTGGATTGTTCTCTACCACCTCTGACATTGGTGATGGAGGGACCTCATATGTGGGGATTTTGAAGATTCTGGATGTCTTTAAGACAAGCCTTTCTTCTTGTCAAGTAACAAACCATCATTTGGACATTGATTTTCTGCCTTGTATCCTGAAACTGCCTTGCATCCACAGTTCCCCCAGAGGCATGCGGACACCCAGAGTTCCCCCAGAGATTTGCTGATACCCAGAGCTCCCTCAGGGGCCTGCTGGCATCTACAGTTCCCTTAGGGGCCTACTGACACCCAGAATTCCACCAGAGGTTTGCTGGCACTCAGAGCTGGCACAGAGGCCTACCGACACCTAATTTTCCCCCACAGGCTTGCTGGCACCTTTTGTAGGCCCAGGGCCTACTGACTCCCATAATTCCACCAGAGGCTTGCTGGCACCTGGGGTTCTCCCAGAAGGTTGCTGGCTCCAGAGTTCCCCTTGTTTATTTTCCTACTGTTTCCGTTCTATTATATGGTATTATTTAGTTGTTTTGCTTAATGCGTTTACTTTAACCAATAATAGATATTGCTTTACTTTATTCTGATTTTGTTGCCTGGTTATTCCCTTAATATTAAGGCAGAATTTAATTAATTAATTGCTGAGACATTCTGTCTCAGCTTCCTCTTAGTCTAACCCCTGACGGCTAAAAAAAAAAAAAAAAACTCTTTATTGTAACCTAAGAAGAAGCTAAAATAGAATTTAACAAAACTTTTGTTCTCATGCTTTACTTTTATTTCCATTTTCTGTTGGTCAGTAGGAATTGTTGTAATATTGTTTTTATATGTGCTTGTTCCAGTACCTATATTTTGTTGAATCACAAAATGGTGGCCTTTTCTATCTCTGTAGAATTCTGGGTTCCACCCACTTCTTGACTTGTTTCAGGATTTATTTAAAGACATTTCACAATCAGACCAGCTCTTCACCTGACTCAGCTATTCTAAAATGAACGCTCCAGTTAATTGTAGCTAGTAATTATTTGAATCGCGTGATAACACATTTTTGGAATGGTAACAGATTAGGAAACCAGACAACATGTTATCACTCAAGCAATTTTATCAGAAGTAACTGGTCCCTAAAGTTATTTTCAATCCCCAAGCCTGTGCAAATAGTTAGAGTACATTCTAGCTTTTGACAGCAAACATGAAGTTTTGGTAACTGAGTTTACTTTAAATATTGGTTGACAACCTAAAGATTAGGGACTAGACTCCTTAGTTTTTGTACCATCGAACCTTTTTACAGATGTGATGACAATTATGACTAACCCCTTTGATTGAATAATGCATTGCAGCCTTCTCTCTGGAACACAAACAGTTAAACCTCAAAGCCTGATGTAACTAAAACAATTCTTTTGGAGCAAACTTCAATTACCAAGAAAATCTGAACTACAAGACTGAAATCACTTGAAGGGCAAACGATAATTATTACCAGTCCTACGTCTAAATCTCTTTAAAAATAATGCAAGATAGTTTAGTTGTCTAACCTACATTTGAAATATTCCTGTACTTGTCAGCATGAATCAGTCCTATCAATGGTATACAATATGTGCATGTAATCTGTAGTGTTACCCACATGTCATCAATAATTACATTGCATTCATCACAAACGTCTGGTTCTAGCTGTGTAAGTAGCAAATAGCTGTGTCTATTTATCTTTCTATTATGGGTGTAGCTGAGCATTTATCTTTTACTGAGGCAAGCCCAGATGAAATATTAAGGTAGCACCCACTGTTATTTTAGCATACGGCACTAAGTGCATATAAGGGCAGGCCAGCTCACTGAGCTAAATATTACTTTTACGTTTTAGGAACTGTCATGTGTTACGTTTTCTCTTCCACAAATGTTTAGTTAATAAAATCCACCTTCACTAAGCCTTCAGACAAAATACAACCTCATATCCTTTCATTCTCTCCATGTTCTGTATTTAAGATCAAGGTTAGTGAGTTTTGAGAATTCGTCCTTCAACGGGTTTTATAAGTATCTACATTTATTCAGATTCATTAGGCTGTTCTTATTAAGTTGAATGTAATAATTATTTTCCAAACATGATTCAGCTTATACCGACATAATAGTTAACCAACTGTTCAAGCAAGAGAAAAGTGAAATATGTGAATTATAGTTATAAAATAATGGATTGTAATTATAAAAAGTGAAACTCAGTGTTTCTGTTCAGATTGCTATTATGAAGGAAAAGCATGTATTTTATTGAAACAACTTTTCAATGGCATATTGCTTTTATTGCAGAAAGATAAGTCCTGCGCTCACTCCCATCACTGGGCGGCTGCAAATGACTACAGTACACATCAGCCCCAATATATAGTAAAAACCTAAGAAAAACAAGTTACCTGCGCTCTCTCCTTAATCGCTATGTATTTTTAAACAAATGGAGTTTTTTTTAGTTACCTCCAATGGCCATGAGAGGATGAGCCCACCTGCCAACGTCAAGGCAGACCCCCCTAGGTGGGTCCTAACTCTAACCATTCACCTTGCTTCATATTGCTTTTATTGTCTTGATATCTTTGAGAAAGACAATATATATATATATATATATATATATATATATATATATATATATATATATATTTATTTTTAATAGGGCCACTTCACTTACGTCTGGTGCTTTCCTAACCATATTGCATACTTGCACAAGTTAGAGCAAAAGAACCATTTGTCAGTTCAAGCTAAACTTAAAGGGACACTATAGTCACCAAAACAACTTTACCTTAATGATGCAGTTTTGGTGAATATATCATGCCCCTGCTGTCTCACTGCTCAATTATTTGCTATTTAGTAATTAAATCACTTTGTTTTTACAGTCCTGGCCACACCTCTTTGCATGTGATTTGCACAGCCTTCCTAATTAATTAAACATTTGAGGTATTTTTACATTGTCTTCTCTTGTGGTTTTTTGTTTACATGTAAGTAAAGATTCGCTATCTAATTCTAAATATTTTTGAATTTCATTGTCTAAATAATGGTATCCACGATCCAAAAATATTTTTTTCTGCTTGGTTGTTAAATAAATTGGGTTCTGTACAATTCTGCCTCAACCTAAGGAACTGGCCACTAGGGATATTCTCCAACCAAGGTTGGAAATGGCACTTCTCTCTGTGGATGTAACTTTTTAAAGAAAATGAATGTATTAATTTTGTTATCCTTGATGTAAATTTCTCAATCGAAGAAATTTATTTTTTCTTTGCTTATTTCTTTAAAAAGTTTTAAAAAATCTAAAACTGAAGATCCTTCCCCTTTCCATATAAAAAAAATATCATCTATGTATCTCTTATAAAGGACCAGGCTCACACTCCAGCTTTGATTGGAATAAATAAAGGTCTTTTCCCAATATGACATAAATAAATTTGCATAGCTAGGTTGCAAACCTGGGCCCCATAGCTGTACCTTTACATTGTAAAAAATAATCTTCTCAAAGCAGAAAAAGTTATTCTGTAGGATAAAACTAATTCCTTCCATAATAAAATTACCTGGTCTGTAGGATATAGCGTAGAGGTTTCTAGAAAAAATTTGAGTAGCCTCATAGCCCAAAAAGTGGTATATGCATGAGTAGAGGCTCGTAACGTCACAAGTGACAAGTAAAAGTCTTTCTCCCATTTAAAATCCTTTAATATTTGTAATAGACTCATTGCCTCTTTAAGATAGGATGGACTAGTTTTAACTATCGGTTGAAGATGTGTGACAACATACTTCAATAAATTGGACAGAAGAGATCTCACTCACGAGATTATGGGTATTCTGTATATCTTTATTTAATTTGGGCGCGAAATTCAATTTCCGGGAACACAGAATAAAAGCTAATACAGAGGGAAGCTTACTATACACCTGAGGAAGACCGTTAAGGTTGAAAAGCGTTGTGTTTATAGACTTATGTTTTTATTGAACTACAGCTGTGTTGCTGTTGCTGCTGTTTTTATTTCCTTGTTTTATTTGAAGTAAAATTTCTTCATTGTTACCTTTTTGGATATCTTCTGCTTTATACCTTACCTGGGAAAGACGTATATCGAAGAGTGGAGCTGATAGCCAGAATACGCTATGTTATTCAACTGCCTACATAGCCAGAGCCTGCTTGTTGAGGCTCTGGAAAGTAACGATCAGGAGGTCTTACACTAATAAGTATCTGTTGCACCCCCCACACCTTGTTTGTTTTTACACATACACACACTCATACACATACACTCACCCTCATACACACACTCATACACATACACAAACTCATACACACACTCATACATACACTCATACATACACTCATACATACAGTCACACTCATACACATACAAACACGCATACACATACACTCATACTCACACTCATACACATACAGTAATACTCACACACACTCAAACTCATACACACTCATGCACACACACACATACACATACACACACACTGATACACATACACTCATACACATACACACACTCATACTCACACTCAGACACACACATAAACATACCCACACTCATACACATACACACACTTAAACTCATACACACACCCATACACACACACACACTCACACACACACTCACACACACACTCACACACCTACACACACACTCACACAAGTGTTTTTTTTCCTTATATCTCCAGCCACCCTCCTGTTAGCTTACCTTATGTACCAGGAGGGTGGCTTGGAGTCCAGCTGCTGTGGCAGTGAGGGGTCTGGAGCTCTTCATGCTACTCTCCGCTCACGCTGCGGCTGCCTCCTCTCCCTCCCTGGCTGACTCCCTGCAAGATGCTGGGAGGTAGTGATAGGCTGTCACTCCCAGCTGGCCGACATTACAGGGCACTCGACCGGGTCCCTGTTGAGCAGTAATCATTCCGCGATACCCCTGTGTGCACGTCGCGGCACCCCAGGGCAACAGTTTGTGAACCGCTGGTATATACATTTTATATTTAGGTCCTCTTCTTCCTTCATATAATTGCTAAATTTAACATAAAATATGACATTTCTTTATAACAAATAAAAATGGTGGCATGGTCCTTTAAACACAAATATGATAATTTGTATATTTGCAATAGGATAACATTCTTTAAAAAGATTAAATGTACAAATATCATTTTTATTTCTTGTTTCTAAACAGCTACACTTTTTAATTAATCTAAAGCATATTAAATACTTGCTCCGTTATTTGTTTTTTTTTTAATCTTGCTATGTGAAATCCCACTGGGAAAATGGTTAATCTGCGTGGCAGATGGCCTGAACAATCTATATCTTTTACTAGCTGGGTAAGGGCATTCTAGGTCACTTTCTACATCACAAATATAACAGTGAAACGTTTCAGTACTATATTTAATCTAGCACTCGGCACCAGTTACTGACGTTTTATATTAAAAGCATAATTATTATGGGTATTTAATATTAGCAGTGCCAACGACAGATCTACAAGGCATCGGAGGATTTTGTAAACTAACAGTTGGTAATGGGCTTGATTTTGTGTTTACTTTTAACTCAATTAGAAATTTATCATAAACACACTTAGTTAGGTAGTGTTCAAGTTTCTTATTCAAAAACGGGGTTTAACATTACATGATATAAAATGTGTTCAAAGTTACAGTCACTATAATTCTCAGTATATCTTGCGCCCTTTAAAATGATAACAAAAATTCCCTAGTTAGAGTCCAGGTGTCGACAACTTTCGGCACTCCAGATGTTGTAGACCACATCTCCCCTGATGCTTTGCCAGCATGATGGCTGTAGGGGCATTATGGGAGATGTAGTCCACAACATCTGGAGTGCTGAAGGTTGCCTACACTGAGTTAAACTATGTCATTAAATATAAAGTGAGAGCATACGGTATATAATATTATCGTATTATATATACTAATTATTTTACTGTATGTTAAGGTAAGGGATAGCATGACTCATTTATTATTTTAGATTACATTTCTCATAGAATGCAATTATGTGGGGTGCCTTTACATAGATTAGCAATAGTACAGAAGTAACTGGTAGAATCAAACAAGGTTGACACAAGAACTAAAGGAGAAACGTGAACTGGAGGAGAAACATCTATGGGATCCAGGTTTACATTAATGGAAAGAGATAGTGAGGTTACATAAGGTGACCCAAGGGTGACTTGTAAGGAAAAGTCATATTTCTCAGTTAATATGTCAATCTATGGTGGATCAAGGTAGACATTCATAAATATACGTGTTGGCGAAATGTCATGGCTTACTGAATGTAACCTTAAAGTTTGTCCTATTTACATGGTGTTGGGGGGGTGGGGGGGTTTGGGAGAATGCATGGAACTGAAAAGGAGCTCATGGAATAGAATCGAGAAAAGAGTTAAGGAGGATATAGGGATATAGTGGGAGCTGTGTGAAGAGAGATATTAGACACTATATTACCTAAGCTTTTCAGTGGAGAAAAGGGAATTTGAAAATTCAGTGTTGCTGAATTGGAAATCACTTTGGTTTTTCCAGTAAAGAAAGGAAATCACCGTGATCGTTCCAGCAGACCACTGAAGAAGGATGTTAGACATTCTGCCATAAATTAAATGATATCTCGTTTGGAATAAATAGTCTTGTTTAAATATATCCTGGCACCTGGGATACTCGGGTGAGAAGGTGGTTGAATAATCGTCAGTGCTCATAGAGAAAAGGTTCCTCCATATTATGAGGAATTCATCAGACCAGGCACAAGTAAAAAAAAAAAATTATACTCTTTTAAAATTGTGAAATGAAATGAACTGTGAATGTGAAAATATAAATAAAATCTAGATATAATACTGTCTACAACATTACATTCTGCTATTAATTTCAAATAAGAAAAGAGGGATCTGCAAAAAAAAACAAAGGGGAATTAAAAAGTATTATTGATGGAAGGGGACGGGTAACAACCTAGATAAAATGGAAGCTGTACCCAGAGTTTAGTCGAGGAAGTTATTCAGTTTGAGGATAAAACATGACTTGAGTATACCAGTGAGGAGTCACTTGGCTCGAATACATCGGCACGTACGGCTGTACATTTGTATGTGGTTTGCATGGCTTTGTATACATTTTTGTGATTTTAAATGTCATATTTCAGGTTTTACCAAACTCCTGCCCTTCAGATGTTGCTGAATTACAACTCCCATGATTCTATGAATGAAATAGATGGGCTGAGAATCTTGGGGGTTGTAGTTCAGCAACATCTGGAGGGCCGGAGTTTGGGGAAGCCTGTAGCATCAAGTTTTATCCAAAATGCCTGTTCAAACTTGCAGATCCTTTATTGCATATTCCCATTTGTAAGAGCCCCAGAGCACATGATGAATGCAATGAAAGGTTTTATTGTGGTACATATTTAATTGCCAGTTTCAATGTGAGTACCCATCCAACACTCTTTGTGGATTTGTGCTTCATTAAACAGTCACATATTCACTGAAAAATGCATTTATTGCACATTTCTTGTGTTACAGTAGTACATGAGATAAAATGGAAGATAAAATCTGCATTCATTCACATATGTGAGACACTTTCTGTTTGAAAGGGGTAAAACAATCTTTATTGATAAAAGAAGTAAATAATAATATTTTTATTTTCCTATATCGCTGTACGGCGGTTACAATACTGATGGACTTCACCCTGATACAATGTAATATCATCAATTTTAAAATTACTGATTCCATTTTTATTATTAATTTAGAATTGAAATGTTTAATAGAACAAATACATCAGGTGTATATAATTATTAACCCCGATGGTTTTTAATGCTTATATATTGTTTCCCTCAGAAAGTGTTTTGTGATGGGAACTTTGGAATTAGGTATGTTTAGAAACTCAGGTTAACCATTATGGGCTTTTGGATTTTACCTTGATTTTTATTTGTTACATTTGAGCATAAGGGGGCACATAATGGGCCATGGACATAAGTAGGGGTCAGTTATAAAACATGTGTATATGTGTGTGTGTGTATATATACACACACATTAATACACAGGGCTCGACAAATTCCAGTGCCAGGTGGCCATGGCGACTAGACATTTCACTCTGGCGCCTGGCATTTGTCAGCCCTTTGCTAAGCCGCGCAGGAAACATTAAAGTCAGCTACCGCGGGGAGCATGGAGGTGACGCGTGAGGGAGCAGTAACCTTCCTGCAGTTCCTCTCTGCTTCCTTGCATTTTGAGTGAATGTGTATTGGGGTTGCATTGTGTGCTTATCAAGGAGCTGTAGTTATTATACATATTTATAAAAACAGTATCTCACAAAAGTGAGTACACCCCTCACATTTTTGTTAATATTTTATGATATCTTTTCCGGTGACAACACTGAAGAAATGACACTCTGCTACAATGTAAAGTAGTATAACAGTGTAAATTTGCTGTCCCCTCAAAATAACTCAATACACAGCCATTAATGTCTAAACCGTTGGCAACAAAAGTGAGTACACCTCTAAATGGAAATGTCCCAATTGGGCCCAATTAGCCATTTTCCCTCCCCGATGTCATGTGACTTGTTAGTGTTACAAGGTCTCAGGTGTGAATTGGGAGCAGGTATGTGAAATTTAGTGTTATCACTCTCACACTCTCTCATACTGGTCACTGGAAGTTCAACATGGCACCTCATGGCAAAAAACTCTCTGAGGATCTGCAAAAAAAAGAATAATTGCTCTCCATAAAGATGACCTAGGCTATAAGAAGAATGCCAAGACCCTGAAACTGAGCTGCAGCACGATGGGCAAGACCATATAGCGGTTTCACAGGAGAGGTTTCACTCAGAACAGGCCTCGCCATGGTCGACCAAAGAAGTTGAGTGCACATGCTCAAGGTTATATCCAGGGGTTGTCTTTGGGAGTTAGATGTATACATGCTGCCAGTATTGTTGCAGAGGTTGAAGGGGTGGGGGGTAAGTCTGTCAGTGCTCAGACCATATGCCACACACTGCATCAAATTGGTCTGCGTGGCTGTCATACCAGAAGGAAGATGATGCACAAGAAAGTCCACAAGAAGACAAGCAGACTAAGGACATGGACTACTGGAACCATGTCCTGTGCACCAATGAGACCAAGATTAACTTATTTGGTTCAGATGATGTCAAGCATGCGTGGCGGTAGCCAGGTGAGGAATACAAAGACAAGTGTGTCTTGCCTACAGTCAAGCATGGTGGTGGGAGTGTCATGGTCTGGGCCTGCATGAGTGCTGTCGGACTGGGGAGCTAAAGTTCATTGAGGGAACCATGAATGCCAACATGTACTGTGACATACTGAAGTAGAGCATGATCCCCTCCATTCGGATACTGGGCCGCAGGGCAGAATTCCAACATGATAACGACCCCAGACACACCTCCAAGACGACTACTGCCTTGCTAAAGAAGCTGAAGGTAAAGGTGATGGACTGGCCAAGCATGTCTCCAGATCTAAACCCTATTGAGCATCTGTGGGGCATCCTCAAATGGAAGGTGGGGGAGCGTAAGGCCTCTAATATCCACCAGCTCCATGATGTTGTCATGGAGGAGTGGAAGAGGACTCCAGAGACAACCTGTAAAGCTCTGGTGAACTCCATGCCCATGAGGGTTTAGGCAGTGCTGGAAAATATTGGTGACCACATAAAATATTGACACTTTGGGCCCAATTTGTTTTTTGTTGCCAACGGTTTAGACATTAATGGCTGTGTGTTGAGTTATTTTGAGTGGACAGCAGAGTGTATTTTCTTCAGTGTAGTCACATGAAAAGATATAATAAAATAATTACAAAAATGTGAGGGGTGTACTCACTTTTGTGAGATACTGTATATATATATATATAGAAGGCTGAGCCTGTGGGTTAAGCCTGGAATTGTGGGAGGGGTTAGTTTGCCTATAAATATACAGGCGTCCCCTTCCTCAAGCTGTTGCTGCCTGGTTCAGATCTACTTCCAGTTCAAAGGTCATCAACACAAACTGCCTAAACTCCAAACAAGCTGGTCTTGGCCTAGTGTGGGCCAAGCAAGTATTAATTTTACCTCACTAACTAATAACTCAAATTCAGCCGATTTCAATCGTACATAGCCTCACAGAGCTGCTTAAATTCATCTCATGCGTTGTGCTTAATGTATTTGGCCCTCACTAGGCCATATCGACTTTTATCATATGCATTTCAGTTCGTCACCCTGCTTTTTAATGTTTTCTTTATGGATGCCCTCTTGGTATTCAAGAATGCAAGCTCTGTACAAAATACAACTTTAAAATTCTGTCTCCTCTATAAAGGGGAATATCTTCTAAATGTACAAAAAAAAAACCTCAAACTCATTAACTCATAAAATATATCATATACTTTCACGCATTTCAGTTAGCCAACCTACATTTTAATGTGTTCTTGGTCTGCCCTCTTTGTATTCTAGCACTCATTGGGCATACATTGTTTAGTAATTATGTGGCTAGGTGTTGCAACTGACTGTCTACATTTATGTCAGGCCCAAACTTGACCTATACATGTGGTTGAGGAAATATAAATATAAACTTATATATGCATTCTCTGTACACAATTGTACATATTCCTTATCCTCTTTAAAGGGGAATATCTTCTAAATATCAAAAAATCTTCAGGGCCAGTGCAAGGATTTGTGCCGCCCCTCTCCCCTCTCCCTATATTGCAACATCACAATGTCCTACCTGAGTGCCTGCTTCTACAGCAGTCTGGCCTGTATGAAGGCTCTTTCCTGGGTCTTCCTGGGCAGCTCATTTGCCAGACTCCAGTAAAGCCGCCACGTGCTAAACACAGGCGTGCACAGCCCATTTCATTAGGGTGTGCCTCAGGAATTTTTTCCCCTATGTTATGTAATGTGAATATTTATTAAATTGTTGAGTGGCTGTGTGGTGTGGGTGTATGTCTTGTGTAGTAGCCATGTGTGAGGTGTGTGTTGTGGCTTTATGTACGTGATGTATAAGGCTGACTGTGTGTTATGTGTGTGTAGCTGTAAGTGGCTGCATGTGGGTAACTGTGAGTGGTATGTGTAGCAGTGTGAGTTGCTGTGAGTGAAATGTTTGGGCCACTGTGAGAAGTTTAGGTGATGTAGTGAGGGTTTAAAGCAGGGCTGGACTGGGAGGAAAATTCGGCACGGGCATTTTTTAAATACAGCAACCCATTAAAAGGGGGCCAAATAGGGTGTGTTTTGTCCTCACCAGTGACAAGCACGCCCCATCACAAAGTGAGCATGTTGGTTCAATGCTCTTCCAGGGTAGACCATGCGCAGAGCTCTGCTGAAGAGCTCTAGCATGAGAAAAAGACCCTGTATTTGTTCTGCACAGCGCAAGCAAATTTAATAACATTGGTTGAAATTTGTCTGGTGTCTCCATAGATACCAGGGGACAAAAATGCTAGGAAAGCATATGTGTGTGAGGGTGCTGTGTGTGTGTGTGTGTGTGTGTGTGTGTGTGTGTGTGTGTGTGTAAGAGGTGTAGTGTGTGTGCAAGAGGGGTGCAATGTGTGTGTGAGGGATGTAGTGTGTGTGTGAGTGATGGGTGCTGTGTTTGCGTGAGGGTGCTATGTGGGTATGGGTGCTGTGTGTGTGTTGGGTACATTGTGTGTGTGATGTGTGTGAGTGATGGGTGCTGTGTGTGAGTGAGGGAGCTGTGAGTGTCAGGCGAGCAGTGTGTGTGTGTGAGTAAGGGTGCTGTGAGTGTCAGGGGTGCAGTGTGTATGTGTGTGTGTGTGTGTGTGTTTGCTGTGAGTATCACGGGTGCAGTGTGTGTGTGTGTGTGTGTAGGGTGCATATTATTGCACAGTAATAACAAGTATTATGTTTTAAGTCACCTACATCAGGACATTACATACTCTTCGGCGTTGGTGACACTAAGAGTGTCCTTTGGCTTTGACATTGGCCTACACTAATTACTTTGTTATTACCCTTCTAGCCTAACTGATCTTCCTACCATTCCTAGAGATCTGACCTTACACAGGTATTACATAACTCCTATATCATGATACAAGTATCCTTAATTTCTTCATTCCATATATCGGTTCCCCTTATATAGCTCTATTTCTGTATCCTGCCTTTCAGGACCTATTCTTCCAGCTTCACTCTTCCTATACATTTCCTCCTTACTTCTGATATTGGGCCACTTCGATCTTGCACAGTATTTGTAAGTAATAGGTGTATAGTCACCTCCTTCATGACACTATAAAATATATTTAGTGTCGGTTACATACTTGTCATCATTTGGCATCGGTCTTATAGATGGCCCTCCACCACATTCCATGTTGCCATTCTTCAGTATGACTACTTTTCTTACCTCTACATTTGCACAGGTCTACACCAGGACATCCCTAATGGCATTCTGAACATACCTAAATTGTTCACTCCATACATCCTTTACCCTTTTCAGCGTTATTTCTCCTTCCCGCAGCTCATGACTTACTTTGGGCAATCTCTGCCTTCCGCTACCGTACCTCTACACACAGCCATCACTAACCCTTCACTTAATACGTTACACACGGCCCTCTGGGGCAACCGCTACGACTGTTACCACACATCAATAGGGCACTTAAATACGTTTATAATAAAAATTAAAAAAAAATAGAAAAAAATACAAATCTTCCATTCCACATTTCAATATTACACACAGCCTTGTAGGCCCACATACTTTCTTTCCATACATCCCTCTCTCAGAACACTCCCAAGAACCTTGGGCCTCTCACGTAGCAGTTAACATACACTGGCCTCTTCGATCTGTCACTAATTTAACTGTATTAGAATTATCCTCACCTCCTATTTCAGGCTCTTGCTTAATTTGCTTTATGCTAGTACGATAGGCACGTGATTTTTATGTGATTGTTGTTTAAATTCTCAGGCTGTTCATTAGCACACGTAATAGGGATGTGCTTCCGAAATTCCGTAATAGGGATGTGCATTCGGTTCAGCTTTCCAAAATTCGGCACTTCGGCAATTCAGCACTTCGGCACTTCCAAAATTTGGAACGTAGGGAATTCGGGAGTTCATCACTTCAGGACTTCAGGACTGGGTAAGTGTAGGGTTAGGGGTAGGGTTAGGAGTAGGGTAGAGGTTGGGTTAGGAGTGGGGTTGGGTTAGGGTTGGGTTAGGAATAGGGTTAGGAGTAGGGTTAGGGTTGGATAAGGAGTAGGGTTAGTGTTGGGTTGGGAGTAGGATTAGGATTTGGGTTGGTTTAGGAGTAGAGTAAGGGTTAGGTTAGGAGAAGGGTTAGGATTAGGGTTGGGTTAGGAGTAGGGTTAGGATTAGGTTAGGAATAGGGTAAGGAGTAGGGTTAGGTTAGGCGTAGGGTTAGGGTTAGGGATGGGTTAGGATTAGGATTAGGATTAGGATTAGGTTTGGGTTAGGGTTAGGTTAGGGTTATGGTTAGGGTAGAGTTAGGTTTAGGAGTAGGGTTAGGGTAGGGTTAGGAGTAGGTTAGGGCTAGAGGTTCCCTAACCCTACTACTAACCCTATCCCTACCTTAACCCTACCCCTAACCCTACCCTAACCCTACTCCTTACCCAACCCTAACTCAAATCCTACCTCTAATCCTTCTCATTACCCTACTCCTAGCCCAACCCTACTCCTAACCTAACCCTATCCCTACCCTAACCCTACCCCTAACACTACTCCTAACTCTACCCCTAAACCTACCCCAACCCCTATCCCTAACCCCTATCCCAACCACAAACAAACCCCTACCCGTTTTGCCACTTTTCAGAAGTCCAAAGCACTTCGGCACTTCCGAAATTCGGCACTTCAGCTATTCGGTTCAGTTCGGCACTTCCGAAATTTGACACTTCGGAAATTCGCCAATTTCGCAATTTGGCTTGGTTCGGTTCGGACTTATGAAATTCAGCACTTCGGCACTTAGGAAATTTGGCAATTCGGCAATTAAGTTAGATTCGGACTACCAAAATTCGGCACTTCAGAAATTCGTCAATTCAGCACTACGGCATTTCGTAATTCAGTCAGTGATTCTGTTCTTGCTAGGCTTCATGTCATATTGAGTTACATGCATATCCTTACGTAAAGTCTCTCCATGTCTACTTCTTCCCGGTCGTTGCATATCTGGGGTCGATTGGCAGATATGGTCAACTGTGTCTTTATTGCGCTGTTCAATTTCCTTCTGTTAGGTTGACAACTGTTTTCACTAGAGTAATTTGGTGTTCTGAGCTCATGGTATTTATTTTATCTACTTTTATGGCACAGACTGTTGATAAACAATTGTTCAATGTTGATAATTGTGAACACAAGTTCTCTGGTGTAACTCTGAGGTTTTGGTTAATTTAATCACTGTACAAGTATGTGCTTTTATGATAATACCTCCCTACGTACAACAACCACTTGCTCTACAGAATGCTATAATTAGCTTGTTCTAGGCTGTTATACAGGGAGTGCAGAATTATTAGGCAAGTTGTATTTTTGAGGATTAATTTTATTATTGAACAACAACCATGTTCTCAATGAACCCAAAAAAACTCATTAATATCAAAGCTGAATATTTGTGGAAGTAGTTTTTAGTTTGTTTTTAGTTTTAACTATTTTAGGGGGATATCTGTGTGTGCAGGTGACTATTACTGTGCATAATTATTAGGCAACTTAACAAAAAACAAATATATACCCATTTCAATTATTTATTTTTACCAGTGAAACCAATATAACATCTCAACATTCACAAATATACATTTCTGACATTCAAAAACAAAACAAAAACAAATCAGTGACCAATATAGCCACCTTTCTTTGCAAGGACACTCAAAAGCCTGCCATCCATGGATTCTGTCAGTGTTTTGATCTGTTCACCATCAACATTGCGTGCAGAAGCAACCACAGCCTCCCAGACACTGTTCAGAGAGGTGTACTGTTTTCCCTCCTTGTAAATCTCACATTTGATGATGGACCACAGGTTCTCAATGGGGTTCAGATCAGGTGAACAAAGGAGGCCATGTCATTAGATTTTCTTCTTTTATACCCTTTCTTGCCAGCCACACTGTGGAGTACTTGGACGCGTGTGATGGAGCATTGCCCTGCATGAAAATCATGTTTTTCTTGAAGGATGCAGACTTCTTCCTGTACCACTGCTTGAAGAAGGTGTCTTCCAGAAACTGGCAGTAGGACTGGGAGTTGAGCTTGACTCCATCCTCAACCCGAAAAGGCCCCACAAGCTCATCTTTGATGATACCAGCCCAAACCAGTACTCCACCTCCACCTTGCTGGCGTCTGAGTCGGACTGGAGCTCTCTGCCCTTTACCAATCCAGCCACAGGCCCATCCATCTGGCCCATCAAGACTCGCTCTCATTTCATCAGTCCATAAAACCTTAGAAAAATCAGTCTTGAGATATTTCTTGGCCCAGTCTTGACGTTTCAGATTGTGTGTCTTGTTCAGTGGTGGTCGTCTTTCAGCCTTTCTTACTTTGAGTATTGCACACCTTGTGCTTTTGGGCACTCCAGTGATGTTGCAGCTCTGAAATATGGCCAAACTGGTGGCAAGTGGCATCTTGGCAGCTGCACGCTTGACTTTTCTCAGTTCATGGGCAGTTATTTTGCGCCTTGGTTTTTCCACACGCTTCTTGCGACCCTGTTGACTATTTTGAATGAAACGCTTGATTGTTCGATGATCACGCTTCAGAAGCTTTGCAATTTTAAGAGTGCTGCATCCCTCTGCAAGATATCTCACTATTTTTGACTTTTCTGAGCCTGTCAAGTCCTTCCTTTGACCCATTTTGCCAAAGGAAAGGAAGTTGCCTAATAATTATGCACACCTGATATAGGGTGTTGATGTCATTAGACCACACCCCTTCTCATTACAGAGATGCACATCACCTAATATGCTTAATTGGTAGTAGGCTTTCGAGCCTATACAGCTTGGAGTAAGACAACATGCATAAAGAGGATGATGTGGTCAAAATACTAATTTGCCTAATAATTCTGCTTTCCCTGTAGTACCCTAGGTGGCCATAGGTAGTTTTCGGCCTCTTGTGCCATTACATGGTTGTCCCATGATGAGGTCAACTGAGCAAATGTATTTCGCCCCTCGGGCCAAATCATAGTTACTGCCTCGCTTCTCTGCCCTCTTGGCAAAGCAGTTAGGGCCTTATCAGTCATTGCCAACTTATCATATATCTCTTTAGCTCTCACTGAGAGGCCAACACCCCGCCACAATGCTCAGTGGCAAATCTACCCCACGGGCCAAATCATAGGTAGAGCCTCTCATCGCCACTTGGCAACTAGTTAGGTTCCCAAGTCACCAATTTAGCTTAATCGTTTCACCACTTGGCTTAACCCCTTAAGGACCAAACTTCTGGAATAAAAGGGAATCATGACGTGTCACACACGTCATGTGTCCTTAAGGGGTTAATAAGGGTCAGCCAGTATCTGGGTGTTATACAGTATCTGTTTCTCTTTCAGGTATGGCTATAATATTGATTAATTTTTAAGTATTGGTTATGTAATGTCAACACATAATAAGTTGTAAACTAATAAACTTTTGCAATCTTTTTACAGGCCTACCTGCACGTCGGTTCCCGCACACCACAACTGACTTATGCCCCTACTACTATAACTCGGCTTATAGAAGGCTGAGCCTGTGGGTGAAGCCTGGAATTGTGGGAGGGGTTAGTTTGCCTATAGTTTGCCTATAAATATACAGGCTTCCCCTTCCTCTGTGCTGTTGCTGCCTGCTTCAGCCCACCCACCGCTCCCTTTATCAAACCATTCAATTTGGTTGGCCCTCTTTTTACAGGCTACCCAAACGTTGGTTCCCACACACCACAACCAACTTATGCCACTACTACTAGAACTCGGCTTATTGTCCTGACCAAATATATATATATATATATATATATATATATATATATATATTTACAAATGAGATTTGGTGTGTAATGGGGTAGAGCATTTATGTATGTATGTATGTGTCTGTGGAAGGTATGAAGGTATGTGGGGAAGAAGGGTGTGTGTGGGTGAAGAGATGATGTGTGGGAGAGGTGCACTGTGTGTGAATGCAAAAGTGTACTCTGTGTTGGTGGGAGTGTACTGTATGTGGGGGGTTCACTGTCTGTGAGGGTGTACTGTGTTCAGGGGGTGTAGAGAGTGGAGTATTTTTACTTTAATAATTGTTTACAAAAATAAATAATTAGAATATTCCCCTTTCCCTCATCTTACCTTGCAGGGAGGGGGTGGCACAATCAGATCCGTGGTGGTTGAGGGTACAGGGGAGGTCCACCGGGTACAGGAGAGGTCCACCGGGTACAGGGAAAGTCAGGTGAGAGGTATCTCTCTTGGAGCTCAAGCACTTACAAAGACTGAACCATACAAACCCAGACTGACTCATACAAACCCAAAGACTGGCCCATACACACACACAGACTGCTGCCCCACACAGACTGACCCATACATACACAGACTGATCCCCCACACACACAGACTGATCCATACACAAACTCACAGACTGACCCCCCCACACACACAGACTGACACCCCCACACACAGATTGACACCCCCACACACAGATTGACACCCCCACACACAGACTGAACCCCCCACCCCTACACACAGACTGACCCATATACACACACAGACTGACCTATACATATACTGACCCTCCCCCCCACACATACACACAGAGACTGACCCACACACACACAGACTGACTCCCACACACAGACTAATCCCCCCTTTCCACCACAGAAACTAAATGACGCACACTGACACTTACCAGCAGCTGCCTGGATGCCTCTGTGCAGATCTGAGCTTCCTCTCCCTGTCTCTCCGCTGCACTGCTCTCTGTGACCCAGCAGGAAGTCCTCCCAGCACAGTGCCCCCTCTGGCCACACAGTGCTGCTGCAGCTTGTGTAGGGAGACAGTGCTCTTGACTTTAATTTCAATTGGGGGGGCACAAGGGAGGGCACTGCATGATGAAGGGGGGCATGGGTAGATAGAGAGATAGTAGACTGAAAGAGATAGATAGATAGATAGATAGTGTCAGGATTACAAGTTGATCCAGCACACAGTACTGTGTCATACCTAGGACTAAGGATAACATATAACCCGACCTCAGAATGGCCAAACTTAACACCTCCAAGAATAGTCAAAATACTTGCCGAGGTCACGAGGTCAGGGACACAGAAGCAGACACAAAGATGAGGGAAAGCCAAAAGTCAAGGATACCATAAATACCAGAAAATACCAGAAAATCAAGATCAGGAACGCACTCTAGGATAACCATAGGCATGAAATCACGACAGGGCAATGAGCAAGAGGAGAATTAGGTTTAAATACCCCTTCTGTGGATCCAATTGACTGTGACTGGCCTTTGACCCCAAAGGTAATTACCAGATTTCCATGTGCATGATTACTGCTCGGCACAACTTTTCCTGTCAGGACGGTGAAAGAGAGTGAGAGATAGATAGATAGATAGTGTGACAAACTCCCCTTCCCACATGAGGTTGCCACAAACTCCTGGAGGAGTCTGCTTGCCAGCCTCCTGCCCAGAGACTATGGGCCCTGCAGGGAAACCTGTAAAAGACTATTTAACTGGCTTGGTTCATGCGATTCCCCTATGCTTTTCGGGATCCAAACCGCTGCACGAACTATGGACCACCCGAGAGCTTGTTAAGCCTAATAGATACATTGTAATGATCCTAACCGCAGTGTTGTAATGGTTCGTCTTGTTCGCACAAACGCAGGAAGCAGTGTTTGGTTGTCGAGTTCATGGAACGGAAAACGGTCACTGAAACTCCCGAACACCGCTGGACTTCCATGATCGCTCGTGTTCGGTTTTATACAACTTAGATAAACCATGTTTAGTGTGATCGTTCGTCTGGATGAAGGGAACAAGCTCCACGGTATGGCAATAGATTCTGTTTGGTAGTTTGCTCTTTTTTAAACTACCGAACTTGACCGACTGTTAGCACTTTTTCCCTTGAACTATTTTGGGCAGAAGCCTCATGTGCAGTCGGTCAAATTATGACTTTCATGGAAATCCCGAACCCCTGAACCGATCTGGGTGATTTTTGGATATGTTAGTCACCCAGATTGGGTTGTAATTTGTGTGGGGGTTTTCATGTAGTTTAAAGGTACTTTTGGGGTGTCTGCGAAATGTGTGTTTTTTGTGCTTGGAGATAATTGAGATTTGCACAGTTCCTGACTCAATTATTTCCCAGGCATAGGGGAGGGATTACCCTGTTTTGTGTGGGAGTGTCATGGGCATGCTTGTCTGTGTTCAAAAATGTTAAAAGCAGGCAATCTGGCCAGATTAAAATATTCCAGCTTGCACTCCCAGAACTGTGTGTCATCAGGTTACTGAAAGGGCAACGAGCTAATCACTAATAACTGTTCCAGTGTGGAGGATTCAACAGGGAAAGTCCTTGTAAGGACTAGAGCTCCCAGGACTGAGTGTTGTCCAATGCCTGGGGGTGGATAGAGCGAGTTCCCCATTTGGCTCCAGGAGGGAGCGGTTCCAGGACCCCAGTCAAGCCATGGTGACTTTGGGCAATCATGCTGCAGTTTGTCCCCTGTTCCAGCTAGGAAGTGGTCCTTGGCGGAGATACCCAGCCAGGGGTACACGGAGCTCTGTTAGATAGACAGAGAGAAAAGAGAGAGAGAGAGAGAGAGAGATACATAGATAGAGAGAGAGATAGAGAGAGATACATAGAGAGAGAGAGAGAGAGAGAGAGAGAGAGAGAGAGATAGAGAGATACATAGAGAGAGATACATAGATAGAGAGAGAGATACATAGAGAGAGATAGATACATAGAGAGAGAGAGATACATAGATAGAGAGAGAGAGAGATACATAGATAGAGAGATACATAGAGAGAGATACATAGATAGAGAGAGATACATAGATAGAGAGAGATACATAGAGAGAGAGAGAGAGATACATAGAGAGATACATAGAGAGAGAGAGAGATACATAGATAGAGAGAGAGATACATAGATAGAGAGAGAGAGAGAGATACATAGATAGAGAGAGAGATACATAGATAGAGAGAGAGAGAGATACATAGATAGAGAGAGAGAGATACATAGATAGAGAGAGATACATAGAGAGAGATACATAGATAGAGAGAGAGATACATAGAGAGAGATACATAGAGAGATAGAGAGAGAGATACATAGAGAGAGATAGAGAGAGATAGAGAGAGATACATGGATAGAGATAGAGATACATAGATAGAGATAGAGAGAGATACATAGAGAGAGAGAGAGAGATACATAGATAGAGAGACATAGATATTGAGAGAGATACATAGATAGAGAGAGAGATACATAGATAGAGAGAGAGAGAGAGAGAGACATAGATAGGGAGAGAGATACATAGATAGAGAGATACATAGATAGAGAGATACAGAGAGAGAGAGACAGAGACACAGACACACAGACAGACAGACACAGACACAGACAGACACAGACATAGACAGACAGACAGACAGACAGACAGATAGACAGACAGATAGACAGATACAAGCAAGACGTTCGGACAGATGGATGGATTGATGAGTGGATGGTTGGATTCCTGTACGAGACATATAAAGGTTCTTGGTCCCTGCCATACAGTCTACATATTAGAGAAGCAGAGATGACCACAACCAACTCACTGACCTTTATGAATCAGAATACCACATAATTCCAAAGTGTTTCATAATCCCGAATTATTGGTATGTCTAAACCTATCTAAACATTATTTTCCACCATGTAAAGAAAAGAGTCTTTATCAAAATTGTTGTTGAATCTGCTCAACGTAAGGGAAAAATAAATCCACATTATCATCATCACCATCCTTCAGTCTCAGATGAACAAAGTAACATCAGGGTTTATTCATGATTAAAGGATACATATGTTGCCAGCTCTGGAAAAGAAGGATCACCAGGCCCAGACGGCTCAAAATGCTAAATAAATAAGAATGTCTGACCTTTTCACTTGCAACCACTTAGCAGTCAAAATGTTTTTAGCACATTTTTTATTAAAATGTAATTAATAAATAAAAAGGATACACTGTAGTCATGCACTTTCAGCACACAGGTCTCTGATACATCTCCCACTTAAATAAGGTAACTTTACGAACTAATTGGTTTTCAAAGCCTAGCTTATAAAGTGAGAGTTCATAAAGTGAGAACAAATTTCCCATAGATACATTATATGTAATAAACACAGGTTCCGTTCCGTACCAACACATTTTACCATTGGAAACCTAAATTTTTAAGTACAAATACAAAATGAGAGCATAGCAAATACTATATGTTGTTGGAACGTTAAAGGAATACATACCTACATACAATATTGAAATCTTTATCAAATTATCATCAATCATCATTCTCTTCAATGAAGAGACATGCTGCACTTGTTGAATGGGGGGGGGATCTCTCTTAAGCCCTCTTACTTATTAACTTTCTTCTTTATCAGCTTCACCCTCAACTATAACACTTTTCTTTTCCTTCGTTTATTTTTTACACCTCTCTCAAACACTCCTCCTTCTCCTCTTATACTTTACTCTTTTTAGCACTTATCTTTTACTCTTTTTATTTTTTACAGCTCTCAAACACTCTTCCTTCTCCCCTTTCTTCTGGCTTTTCAGTCCTCCTCCTGCTCCTTATTGATGCTGCCTGCCAAAACACAGCACAATGGCAAACACACACACAGACAGCAATGCCAGACACACAGACAAATCAAGTCAAATGTTCTACTCAATAGTACACAGAGCAATAATATTATAGGTATGTCCATGAGCGCAGAAAGACTATACACTATTCTTTCTTCTTGTCTACACCTCAACACAAATTCTTCTTCTTCTCTTCTTGTTTGTGCTCCAAAGCATGCTCCTCGGACCTGAACCGCAGACCCCTGACACAAAATGGTAGTGAAACAAATTAACGGCGCATCCAGGAAAAAGTTCACAAAAGCGGGTGTTCATAAAGAGGGAGTTCATAATACATGAAATGCCTGTACTTACACTTATCAGCCACAACATCAAAACTACATGCTTAATATCAAAATAAGACCCCTTGGGCTGCCAAAACAGCTCTGTTGTGTTGAGGCATGGACTCCACAAGACCCCTGAACATCCTGAGGTAAAAAATTAGCAACAGAACCTTCAAGTCCTGCAAGTTCCATGGATGGAATTTGTTGTTCCAGCACACCCCACAGGTGCACAATCGGATTGATATCTGGGAAATTTGAAGGCCAAGCCAACAACTTGAACTGTTTGTCACGTTCCTGAAACAATTTCTGAACAATTTTTGCAGTGTGACAGGGTACATTATCCTGCTGAAACAGTTCACTGCAATCAGGGAAAACCATTACCATGAAGGGGTGTAGGTGGTCTGCAACAATCTCTAGAAAAGTGGTACCATCACCAGGAATGCCAGGACCCAAGGTTTCCCAGCATATTATTGTCCAGAGTTTGAAATAGCCTCCACGGGCCTACCTTCTGCCCATAATGCCTCTGGCTGCCATCTCTTCCCCAGGTAAATGACGCAAACGCACCTGGCCATCCACCTGTTCTAAAATAAAACAAGATTCATCAGGCCAGGCAATATTCTTTCATTGCTCCATTTATTTACCATACAAAGGAAGTGAAAAAATTGTGATTCCCCACAAATGTCACTCTGCAGAAGGAGAAGTTACTGCTGCTGTCCTGGCTCAGATATGACTCCCTGCTTGTAAAGCTAGCATTTCATCTGCCCTGAGTTGGCTGGCAATGATTGGATTTAAAGTCCAGTTCTTTCACATTAGAAAAATCATTCATAACATGTGAAGTATGTAGTAGCCTTAACAGCAAACTAAATACAAAATTATAAATGTATGTTAAATGTATATGCTCGCTATGCATCCCTTGTTTTAAAACTAGATACAAATGTAGAAAGATAAGTCCTGCGCTCACTCCCATCACTGGGCGGCTGCAATGACTACAGTACACATCAGCCCCAATATATAGTAAAAACCAAAGAAAAACAAGCTACCTGTGCTCTCTCCTTAATCCCTATGTATTTTTGAACAAATGGAGGTTTTTTAGTTACCTCCAATGGCCATGAGAGGGTGAGCCCACCTGCCAATGTCAAGGCAGACCCCCCTAGGTGGGTCCTAACTCTAACCATTCACCTTGCTTCCTTGAGCCTCTGGCAAAAATCTCTACTGAGACAGAAAGGGGTATATATTATATACACACCCCTATATATTATTAACCCTTAATAGGGAACACATGGGATGGGCGGCTGCATTGTAACAAGGCTGAGTGATACAAAAAATGGATACAAATGTAGAAAGATAAGTCCTGCGCTCACTCCCATCACTGGGCGGCAGCAATGACTACAGTACACATCAGCCCGAATATACAGTAAAAACCAAAGAAAAACAAGTTACCTGCGCTCTCTCCTTAATCCCTATGTATTTTTAAACAAATTGAGGTTTTTTAGTTACCTCCAATGGCCATGAGAGGATGAGCCCACCTGCCAACCTCAAGGCAGACCCCCCTAGGTGGGTCCTAACTCTAACCATTCACCTTGCTTCCTTAAACCTCTGGCAAAAATCTCTACTGAGACAGAAATTTTTGCCTGGACTTGAAACCAAAAAATGTAAAAAAAATAAAAAAACATTTTGGATGGGTGACTATGTGGAGTCGTCATGTTCCAAACACGTTTACACAAAATGTAACTGCATTTCTCTGAGGAAAAATATAGAAAAAATTAAATATGTTTGCAGTCAGTAACACAAATTCTGTCTGAGTTTGTGTTTTTTAAATTCATTACATATTTTATTATGTGCATTTTATTATTAGATATTCAGAACTAATTAAAGCAAAATTATTAAGTACAATTATTTTATAAAAACTATTTTATAAGTCATACATCTTAATTCTCTCACTCAGTTGCATCTTCTGCTCCGGGGAAGGAAAATGACAAAGTTACAGCAACGTACAGGAGGGTAGTATATTTTAAAATAAAAAGTACTGGAAAATGAGGTCAGTCTCTGAAGCTGGATGGTTTAAGACTCATGGGAATTAAAAGGAAATACTTTTTCGCAGAAATAGTTGTGAATCCATCAAAGACAGTTTTAAGAAATGTTTTATAGGGCAACACAAAGAAAGGGATACATGTGAAAAAATAATTATAATAAAACAAATATGATAATAAAATAACAATTTTGGTAAAAAAAAAAATAATACTTATCTGGAGAGGTTTATATTGTACAATAAATAGTATTAGTGATATGAGATATTTTTATTATTATTTCGATCATTATTTATTGTCACCAAAGTACAATATTTTCAGACAGCAAGGTAGCGGGAGAGTGAAAAGATAAGTATGAAACATGTATTAGGAGGAAATGATGCCTTCAAGGGGTTTTGAAGATATCATAATAAACAAATAAAGAGATTGAGTAGTTTTGCCTTCAAGTTCTAAATTGGCATTATCAGAATTTTTATTGCACAACGTGACATTATCCACCAAGCATCAATGGATTTGAAAGCATTATCTATCTATCTATCTATCTATCTATCTATCTGTCTGTCTGTCTGTCTGTCTGTCTGTCTGTATATTTCTTCTAATCTATAAATAAGCTAAGATTGATAAACAACATTATTTAACTCCTAAATTTCAGAGAATTGAGCAGTACGATTGCAGGGGCATGATCACCAAAGCTGTTTTTTTAAGTTAAAGTTGTTTTGGTGCTTGGAGCATCCCTATAAATTAACTTTGAAGGGACATGCATCACTTGAATTATTTTTTTTTATTATTTTTTTTAAAAAGCAGCAAGAAAACACTTTAAAACAAATATATAAACTAAAAAAAGGTCAAGGCTAATACTAAGGCTGTTTATTAACCAATATCTAGCAAAAAAACACAATAGATTGTTACTGTTGCTATGAACAGATGTGGAGAAAGCTTTTGACTGGGTGGACTGGGCATTTATGATAGCTGCTTTCCTGAAAATGGGATTCGAAGAGAAGCTCTGGACGTGGGTTGCGTCCCTCTACACCTGTCTGAGTGCACGAGTCCTTGTGAATGGCTCTCTGTCAGATGCTGTACAGATACGATACGCAAAGGCATGAGACAAGAGTGCCCACTCTCCCCTGTGCTTTTTGTCTTGACCCTCGATCTCTGTTTTGTAGGCTGTGAGATAGGACCACAATGTAAGCGGGTTGAAAATAGGATTCTTAGAGCATAAGGCGGCGTCTTATGCCAGTGATATGTTGTTCTTCATTGAAAACTTGAGAATTACACTTCCTAATCTTAAGTCAGTGATAAGTACCTATGAGTAGAGTATTTGGCTATTTTTATGCATTTACTTTTTGTCATACCAAGTGTATACAACATAATTTGTATTTCTGCATCTGTGCAAGTATTCAGATATTGCCTGATTATTGCAAGACCATTTTAGTTCATTTCTATCAAATATTTCTACAATGATTGAATGAGTGAATTAATGAATTAATCAATGAATTAATTAATTCATTAAAAATTAAACTGTGCACTTTTTAAAGTATCTCTAAATTTCAATCTGTATTTTACATTGCTGTTTTTTCCTTCTTTTATAGCCTAGCTGCGCATACCACGTGGTATTAAAAATGTTGTAAGTTTTTTTAATTGACAATATCTTGGAAGTGTCAGCGAAAATTGTCATAATATATTTTACATCACATGCATAATTGACATACCTAATAGTAAAACAAAAATAAATTATGTTTTTATGATTGAATCTAGTTGTTGTCATTTTATGTTTGTGTGTCCAAAATATTATGAATTTTCTCTAGCAAGGCGCAAATACATTATGCACCTAGCCCAGATGACCCCACCACCACCACCCCCTTCCCTTGAATGAAATGCCACTATCAGCACTGTGTGCACTGAGTATTTTATTAAACTTTTTTTTTTTTTTTACTTTATATGAATACATGAATTTATATATTTCTGGATGTTCATCAACAATGGTCTATGAAGAATTGTCTGGAATTTCCACAACTCCATCATCATCTTAACCACAGGCATGCAATCATCTTAACCATCATATTTCAGACTTTCCCACTTTTAAAATAAATATGTAACGATATCTGGCTCTATGGTGGTTTGCGAAGTTAAGCCCACATGTTGGGAATGGGGGACAAAGCTGTGCAATATTCTAAACATCTAACGGTTATGCCCTAGCTTAACAGAAACTATGGAATCTTTATTTGATAATAAAGGTACAGATTCATATATCTCTGAGTCTGCTGAATGTGTTCAGATGACTATAATTCTGGTGAGTGAAATTCTAAATATAAGTAAAATTGCTGTAGATATATATTCCTAGACATGAACTAGCGCTCCATTGATTTTAAAAAAAAAAGTTCAGTACTCATATTACAGAAATTATTGAAAGTAGAAGGCAGATGGAGTAAATGATCAATTCAATAATGGATACCATGGATTAGGATTTCAGAATATGAAACATCTGGACTATAATTTTACAGGCTCGCCAACTTCATAGGAGGCCAGGTTTGCTTATCTAAGAAACCTAGTGTTTAGAATAGAGTTTGTGAAGGGCTGGAGATTCATATTTTTTTACTTGTCATATATTTTTAATTGTGTTTGATTAATATGTTCAATCCCTCTTTTTATTTGTGATTTTTAATTTTATCATTTTTCTATCATGAATGTTAAAAAAATAATACGAATCTGATATTAAAAAGCATCTTATTTTCATGCTATGGCATTCAATATAGGTCCTATTTAAAATCATGGCTTCACTTCCTTGTAGTACTTTTGGAATGTTAATTGGCTTCCCCTGCTGTGTAGCTTTATTGATAAAGGAGGTCACTCTTGAAATCATTGTACAAGCAAAGTTACACACAGGTGTGCTTATTCACTAAGCTATGTGAATTGTGGTGAAATGAAGACCAATTTGAAAAAAATAGGCTATGAACGGTCACCCCAGGCTGTATTGGACTCATTTTCTTTTTGATACATAACAAAGAGTGTTTTTAAACAATGAATGAAACAAAATGTGAAAAAAAACATAGCAACACATTTCACTAGTCAAAGGGAGGAAGACATAAGGGGTGGATGGAATTGTAAGAGTCCTCAAGCACTTTTATTCCAGGTCCAATAAGTAGATCATTGGAAGAATTTAGTAGACTATCACCATCCAGCCATTACCTGAACCATTAATCTATGGAGACAAATATGGCCACCTACATAATATAGTAACCAGCTCATACCAGCCAATCCCAGTAATACAGCTCTAGTTCAACACTGCTTTTAGGGACTTTTACATTTTACCTTTTGCCCATACTGACCACTCTGAATATGTTCCATTATCAGCACTATACTATACGTCAGGGCACCTAACTCTTCCTACCATCCTATATGGACACCGTTCAACAATACCAGATGATGTTAGGTGTCCCTAGTTATTGCATTGACCATAACAACCCTTTGAGACCTTTGGCTGATTATGTAAAAAAGCAAACACTATAAAGTGATAAAGAAAGTACCACAATAGGACAGATGTGAAGGATGGCTAGTGTTTGCATGTTTAAAATAGTAAGTCTCTTTGATTCGTATTATTATTATTTTTAGTGGCATTTATAAAGCATGAATTAGGGAAAAAGAAAGTACAATATACACAGACCAATACAGAAGGTAAAAGTAATATTAACATGACACACACATCTCCTAAGAAATATAAAAACTTACTGAACTCACTTACTAAAAGCTGGAAGTGACCTTATCCCTAAATAATGGATTACGTATCATTATGTAATGGTGTAAAAAAAAAAAAAAAAAAGATGCTCACATTTGAACTGTCTGCATTTCGGCAAAACTCCAGTCTGTGTATCTGTCCCCAAACCAGGAATATACATGGCACTAAGAACAAGTAATCAATAATATAATTAAATGAAGACAAGTGTGAAAAAGGAAACACCACGCATAATTAACTATAAACCACTCACTTCACAAAATAAGTATTAGTGTGTGGAGAGACCATTCAAGCAGTAAAAGTTACTGATTATTGACATTGAATTGTAAACTAAATGGCATTGCGTTATGCGAAATATTTTTAATTAGAATTTCCCTTGTCAACTTCTCCTCCCCTCTGACATGTTCTTTTTCTTGTGTTCTTTTACCCAGGGTGTAATAACCCATAAGCCCACCACTTCAGGGTCCTGGAGTCAGATATGGTCCTGGGTACACTGAAGATACTTGGCCACAGTTGGACCATTTACCAATAGTAGTGAAGTGGGTCAAACTGTCTAGGGCCATCTGGGATCATAAAACAGCTATTGTCAACACTGTTTAGTTTGTCAGTACCTTACTTTTATATGCACGCACTCTATATTTCTAAAGAAAAATTTAATATGCTGGACATATTAGAATTGTAGTAATAATATGCAAGTGTGCTAATTTGCATATACAAAATAGAGAAAAAATATGAAAAGTAATCATAAATCAATACCCAATGCAACTAGTTTTTATGTGTTACTTACAACCTTCACGGTTTATCTTTCTGTCTCTATAACATATTAATAAAACAAATGGTACTCATAGAAAAAGACTGATAAAAGATTAAAGAAATGAAATGTCATACAACCAGATGGAACGCATTTGTTAAAGTAAGCTATTGTGTTGTGTTCCAAAGAAATCTATATTTTATGAGCAACCAGTAAATGCTCATAAAGACAAAAAGGTCTCTGCAAGATTTACATGGAATATAGAAAATGTATTATTTTTTCTCTAGAGAGGTGGTGTTGAAAAGGTATGTGTGATTCTGCTTATCCTGATTCAGTGCACTTGAAACAAGATAAAATGTTCTTGTAGAAACAGAGAAAAGGCTGTTCTTATCAATGTAATAACTTTTTTAGAACTGTTCTTGAGAGTTGTATCTAGTGTTTGTCTGCTAGCTTGCCAAAAGATTATATTTAGGAATTGTAGTGCCTGTATTGTTAGGTCTACCATTTTGCTCTTCGGTGTTAGAAATTATCCAGAAAAGAATAGGGATGGTCAAAAAGTTGCACGTTGCAACATTAAAAATTCAATTATAAATATTCTCGATTCAACATGTAAACTATACAGCATGTCCCAAGGATAATATAAATATATAATATACAATAAGTATAATATACATAGATATACGTATTACTGATTAAAAGCTTTCAAATCAATTCTTGTTTTCTTCTTTTTTTTAAAATTGGTACTTTTGAATTTTTTTCTCCTTTGTTACATGGGGTCTTTGAATAGTTGAGAAGAAAACCGAAAGCAAGGATCAACATGGCTTTGCAAAATGTCACTTATTAAGAAAAAGGCCTGGAACACAGGTCAAGAACCCAAGGGGTCAAAAAGTCAGTGATAAAAAAAGGTACTGGGCCATGTACAGTCAGAAATTCATAGGTAAAGATGCATAGTCATTAAAACAAGGAAAGAGTTACATAATCAGTTATCCAATATAAGAGCAGTGTCTGTAAGATATTGGGCAGGAAATCAGGTGGCTAGGGTTCAAGTATAGGGTCATCAGATTAACTTAGCACCACTTTCTGTACCTCAATATCATAATTAATAGGGTTAACCTGTACTAGAGCACACCAAGACACACGTACTTGGCATCAAAATGTTGACTGTGCATATATACGCACAACAGTAGAACCACCATATCCACCAGAGTGAACCTACCTCTTTGTCATGATGATGGAACAATGACAAGTGTCTTGAACATATATTTTAACAAAATAAATGAACCAATGCAAGTAGATTGTGTGGGATTTTCCAGTGATTAATAATTTCCCTTCTGCAGCATTTGAATATTGCAGTATTGAAGTACTCTTTATATATAATAACCCAAAGATCTTGCATTCTAGGACTTCAACATTTGTATGCCTGGTACAACGTTAAGCAGATTATCCACTATCCAAGAAAACGGCACTCCAAAGACTTTCAGGTTTTCATGACAAAGAGCCCTGGAAACAGGAAGCAGTCACTCGCTCTCCTCACTCACTCTCATTTGGGCAGCAGGCCGGGTTAGCAGTTTTACACTTATTGGTGAGTAATGCTTTATGCTTTTCTTTTCTCTCTATATATATATATATATGTGTATGTAACTTGTCCTGAAGAAAGTTAGCATAGCGTAACTGAAATGTTGACAACAAACAAGTGGTTGTATTTGATTTCAAAGTGAGTGCAGTTTGTTTGGATAGTGTACACATATATAATTGATTTTCTCACCCCTCCTGGGTGGTATGTTTATTCCTCATTCTTGGGTCCTCTACCATAGGCCTGGGAGTTTGAGGGTTCTGCGCAGTATCTTAGCTGTTCCTAGAACTGCACTCTTCTGCACAGCGATCTCAGATGTCCCACCTGGAATCTTTTGAAGCCACTCCCCCAACTTGGGAGTCACAGCCCTGAGTGCTCCTATCACAACTGGGACTATACTGCCTTCACGTTCCACATCCTTTCTAGTTCTTCTTTCAGTCCTTGGTATTTCTTCACCTTCTCATGTTCCTTGTTCCTGGTGTTATATTCACCGGGTATTGCCCCATCCATCACGACTGCAGTCTTCTGTTCCTTGTCTACGACCACGATGTCAGGTTGGTTGGCCAGTACTTGCTTGTCTATCTGGCTCTTAAAGTCCCACAGGACTATATATATATATATATATATAGTGTAAATTGGATTAGCCATATTAGTCCAGTAGACAAGATGCCAAAATACCAGAGTATTGCAATGATACCTTTTTTATTGGACTAACATAATATTTCAAAGACAAGCATTTGAAAGTTCCCTCTCTTCCTCAGGTCTGAAGCAAAACAAATCAATCTGATAAAGATTAACACTTAAAAAAACTGATGTTAGAGAAGGGGAGGCAGGGAGGGGGTGAGTGGGGTGTCATAAATAGCAGAGGATGTGCCTAAAAGTGAAAGGTTGGCTGAGAATAGCCAGAAAAAGTAAATAAACAGAGAAGAGTCAATAAGCTAGTTAAAAAAAAACAAAAAAAACAAGAAACCAGCAGAGCAGGGCATGCACGTATAATTGCATATATGTATGTATATAAATTGATCCAATAGAGGTGAAATGAGAATATTGAAAAAGAACTGTATAAGACATTACGATGTGTGTATATAAAAAAGTTTTGGTAGTGTGTGAGAAAGCCAGAGCCTACATTAAGTCCATCATTTCTGGTGTTGAAATGTGTGATCATATTCATTTCAAATGTCTTTCATTCATGAGAATCTTTGAAATTACCTTTAAGAACTTTAATCCTGAGGTCTTGGATGGAGTGACCAGTCTGGGTAAAGTGATGACCAACAGGGGTACACTATCCGTTTTCCTTGTGGTTCTTGAATGAGTCTCTGTGTAGATTCATTCTAAGATGCGGCTTAAGGCCAGTTCTTCCAATGGAGCAATCTTTGTCACACACTGTACTCTATATCATGTACACCACATTCGCAGATGTGCACGAATATGATCCCTTAATGTTGTATGATTTGTTATTTTGTCTGGCTGTGTTATTGCCACATATATGTTGACACAGTTTGCAGAGTGATTTGTTGCATCATACAGTGCCATTCTGTGTGAGCGTCTGTTCTGTGGTCAATTTGCTGCGGACCAATCTCTGTCTCAGGTTAGGCGGTTGTTTGAATGCTAGTATAGGGGGAGTTTAGGAAAAAAAAATTGCGCAGTGGGTCCTCTGAAATTAATGGTTGTATAATTTTACATAAAGAAAAGGAAAATAAAACAAGAATCCCTCTAGCAGTTACATATAACCTAACTCTAGAAGGAGTACGTAAAATTATTAAAGAGCTAGAACCATTCATTTCAGAGAACCCCACACAATATTTCCTAAACCTCCACCCCCCTGCCATACTAGCATTCAAACAACCACATAACCATTCAAACAACCACCTAATTATTTATTTATTTGTATTGTTTTGTGTGATGCCTCTCAGTATAAACAATGTGTTATTCCGTGCTTTGAAAAGAAACTATTTTACATCCTTTCAGACACTTTGCAGCTTCCAAATTGTAACAGTGGTTGCCAGGTAACCACACATCGCAAGGGAGACCTGAACACAATTAAACCATTGATTGCTGAATCAGCATCTTAATATGCACTCAAGCAAAATAACCTTTCACTTACAAGATAGGAGACCTCAGGACAGTGATAGGACCAAATACTTCATGGTTCAATAAATTTAAAGTCGAAAGCCAGGGGGTTATCTTCTTATCATCCAAAAATACATAATTAGCTATAACTTTACTAAGGAAACAATATTTTGGATTAGTTTGGTTTCAGTTTACAAAGCAATAAAAAATATTTGAGTAAAATAATTAAATTATTTCCCAAGCAGTTTTCCAAGCACTCAATGTAACTATATGTTTAATGAATAGACCCCTTTATAATTTACAGGTATTAGAAGCCAGGTGAATAATCCCTAATTTTGGTCCATGACCTCTCTTTTTTGTGAGTGTTCTCCAGTGTCCTGCGTGCGGAATAACCAGAATTGTTTTCCAATAACCGCAGTGTTATCAGATTATTAGATGCATATGCATTATACAATTTGAACTCAGGGCATTCCAACAGCGTTTCGACTGCACTTTGCACATGGAGTACTCTGATGGGGCTGCTGTGGCAATGGTGACAGAACAGGTTAGAAATATGGAAAGGGAGGTTGTAGAGGAGACTTTATAAAAGGTAGAAAAAAAATTAAAGGAAATTGAATAAATAACATAGAAACATAGAATGTGACGGCAGACAAGAACCATTTGGCCCATCTGGTCTGCCCAATTTTCTAAATACTTTCATTAGTTCCCTGCCCTTATCTTATCTCAAGGATAGCCTGCATGCCTAAACTTACTCTTGTGTTAACCTCTACCACTTCAGCTGGAAGGCCATTCCATGCATCCACTACCCTCTCAGTAAAGTAATACTTCCTGATATTATTTTTAAACCTTTGCCCCTCTAATTTAAGACTATGTCCTCTTGTTGTGGTAGTTTTCCTTCTTTTGAATATAGTCTCCACCTTTACTGTGTTGGTTCATTTTATGTATTTAAATGTTTCTACCATATCCCCCCTAATTCCATGCATCCACTACCCTCTTGACATCACCATGTGTTGGAGATATCCACAGTGTGAGGTAGGTAAGTTGGTGGGGGAGACATTTGGGAAGGCAGTAGAGGTGTATAGCTTGGTATGTTAAAGTCTTCCAGTGTGAATGCAGTTTTGCTGGAAGAGAGAAGATGGCAGAGCCATTCAATAAAGTGGTCCATAAATTGAGTATACCAGATAAATACAAAGAAGAGAAGAGGCAGATAAACTTCCAATTACACCGTAGCTTCCATTTGAGGACATATGCCTCCACCGTAGTATCTCAGTCCTGTATGCACTTCTGCAGCTGGCAGAAACAACCCCTCCACTGAAGTTCCAATCACTCTGGGTTTACATACCTCGTTCACTCCTCAGGAATGGGACAAGATGACCATGTGCACAGTCCTCAGCTCTAGATGTGCCAGATATCAGGAAATTAACTATAAAATATTCACCCAGTGGTATGACACACCACAGAAGATCCATAAATATCTACCTGAGGCATCAGGTGCAGGGAAGGGGTGGGAGCTCTCCTCCACATATTCTGGTCCTGACGACTCATAACGCCTTACTGAGAATTAATATATGAGGCAATGCGTAAAGTAGCTGATGAGGAGGTTGCTTTTGACATCCTACTCAACAACTCGGCCCTACCCATATTGATATATAAGAAAAGAGTATCTCGTCACCTACTCACGGCAGCTAAATCACTGATCCCAGTTCTGTTGTAGCGAACAGAACTGCCAACGTTCCAAGCTTGGCTCCAAAGAGTGGAGGAGATCAGGCAGGTGAAAGCAGAAATAGCGGCAGTGAGTGGAAGACTGGAGAAACATGAGGACATCTGGAGGATGTGGACGTACTACCTGTGCACAAGTGACAAACCTGGCCATCAACCTACTGAGTAAGAGGATGGAAACATCTCCTACCAAGAGACACTGGATCTAAGCGTATATGAGATGAGTTGGGCGGGGGCTGCCTGCACAACTGGTGATGCGCAATCCACCCTATTCCCTTCCCTCCTTCCCCCCTACAGTTTTATAATTATTCTTTAATCCCCCATTTTTGTTTTCTATTTTTTTTCTCTTTCCTCTTTCTCTCTTTCTATCTTCTCCTCTTTTTACCTACAGCAGAACTAACATACTATACTTGCCTAAGACTGTGCACCCATCTTTCTTGTCTTTCCAGATCAATAGGCAATTAAATGGATCTAGAACTATATTTCACTCTTCCCTCGTTCGCCTAGCTTAATGGATATGTGGGGAACATACACATTGGAGTCACGCTAGGGGCTATCCCCTAGGGCGCACAGTTTGGAGGCACTCACGCAGCTCTCATATAATGCGGGAATATTCCCATGCCCCCTCCTAAGGGTATAACCTATACAAATGACAGCATAGAGGACGGCAGGAGAGACCTTGTTGAGACGGATGAAACACTCCCCTGACTTGCACAACAACGGGATCCCCGTAATATAAAAATAAGTATTGAAGCATTAAAAAAACGTACCTGGGGAAATAACAAGGAAGACCAGGCAATTTAGCACTACTATGAGATTACAATGCCACTATACTTAAGCTGCCTTTCAAGTGAAGTGCAGTGGGCCTCAGAGAACAGTATATTATAGGGTTATGTGTAATGGCCCACCTATGTGTGATTCTTTTTCTTCCGTAAAAACGTACACCTTGATGCAAAAATCATTATGTACATATTGTAATGTGGAAGCTCCTTGAGGGGTATGTTTCCTCGAAATTTTGTATCAAATCCAATGTTATTACACTGTTTTCTTACTTTTTATTTCTGTATCTCTACCTAACCTTGGAACAAAACAAACTAATAAACAAAGATTGACAAAAAAAAAAAAGATGAACTTCCAATCAAAGATAGTAAATGAGTGAGAGGAAATTGCGGTATACTTTGAAAAGTATAGTGAGATGACCAGCACCATTTCCTGGGTTGTACAATCCTCAGTTGGGAGAAGTATGTGAAGGGTAATCTTCCTTAGTGCATCAAGTGAGGCCATGCCTGAGACTATTAGCCATGGGTCACTGTCAGCCATGGCACTTAGACCATTACAGATGAAAAAATATAATGAACATAAGTTTATTTGGAGCACATTGTTCATGTACAGATGGAGATATGTCACAAGCGAGACAGACAACATAATTATTGAGGCTAAGAGTATTGGTATAGTCATAAGATAAATGAATTTCTGAGTAGGTAGAAATATAAACTGGAGGTGGGGACTTTTTGGAGGGTTGCACATTTGCCTTGGCATGACAATGGAAAAGAGAAAAGTAAGCAGTTCACGAGATAGCCAGAAAGGAAGAGAGAAAAGACGATGAATGGTGAGATAAATATTATATGAGAATCATCTCTTGGGAGAGAAAAGGCTCTGAAGGAAATTAAGAAACAGTAGTAAAAACAAGACAATGGTTACTAAGTTGTCTGTTTAAATATTAAAGACAAGACGTTGGAGGGGTCATTGTTAGGGATGACTGAAAATCTTACCAAGGAATTTCCAAAGCAAGGATTGTCTCAAGTGGGGGATGTGCACATATTGTCAGGAATGGAAAGGTGCTGATCAATTAATTGGGACCAAGCCTGGTAAGCAGGGAGACGTTTCACAGTGAAGTAGAGGAACACTTAACAAAGTGCCCCTTCTTTGTCGCTTTATAAAGTTGCCTAATTCTAGAGATATTGGCACTTTTAAGAAGTGTCTAGGTTTCACCCTCCTGCTTCTCAATCGGACAGCTGAAAGGGTGCTTGTCCTAAATGCCTGGTGCCCCAGCACATTGCAGAAGTTAATGGTTGTCATAGAAAAGCACTGGATTAAATTCATTCCAGATGCAGTGCAATTGTCTTGCGAGAGCATCAATTACTGATGATCTTTTGGTGGGCAGAGCAGAGCAGCTGTAAAGGACCATCTTGCTGCTGGGCTTGATTTAAGGTAACCCTAATTAAGGGTACTGGGAGGAGGTCCAATTATTTAAATAGAACTTAAAATACTCGAGTGTTACAAAAAAAAAATACAGAGGTCTCCTAGACAAGAAGCCAAAAGACATTAATCTTCTAACGTGATTAGAAGTGGTCCAGTGTTACAAAGATTCACACACTAGATGTGTGCTAGTTAAAGGAAGCCTGTCATGCCCAACAGTACTTTTGCTCTATTTAAAGAGCTGTAAATTCCATCTATACATTGAGCTAGCACCCACCCACAAGTGTTCCTGCTACTTGCCATACAAAGCAACTAATGAAATTCCCTAGTCACTGCTGCAAGCACTGGCTAAGGACCATATGAAGAGAGTAACACTGGAATTCTGTCAAATAAGCCAGCATTCTATAGCAGGACAAATTAGAAACGACTGCAGAAGGAGCAAGGGCAGACTGGAGGTTGGACAATGTGGCACAGGAGTGGAGGGTAAGGTAACAGTTCCTTTCAGTAACTTTAAACTAACATACCTCCCAACTTTTCAAAAGGATGTAATTAAGAGTGTGGTCAGGGGTGTAGCTGCTCTGGGAAGGTTTAGGCAATTTACTAATAAAAATGTTTGCAACTAAAACGTAGTTAGAAACATAGAATGTGACAACAGATAAGAACCATCCAGGTTCTAGTCTGCCCAATTTTCTAAATACTTTCAGTTTAGTCCCTGGCCTTATCTTATAGCTAGGATAGCTTTATGTCAATCCCACACATGCTTAAACTCCCTCACTGTTTTAACCTCTACCACTTGATGTCTATTCCATGCATCGACTACCCTCTCAGTTACTATCTTCTTGATATTACTTTTAAACCTTTGCCCCTCTAATTTAAGACTATGTCCTCTTGTTTCTTCTTTTAAATATAGTCTCCTCCTTTACTGCTTTGAAACCCTTTTATATATTTCTATCATATCCCCCCTGCCCTGCCTGGTCTTTCCTCCAAGCAATACATGTTAAGATCCTTAATACATATGCACAACTTTTCAGGTTTGTGGCTGGTAGTGAAAATTGAATCTTAAGTCCAACGCCTTAACCACTTGTCCATACTACTGCAGTTTATAACAGGAACAATGAATTTTACGTATAGAGACTTTTCTAAATACATTTATAGCAGTTGAAAGAGACATTACTGTGAGTATTATTACTGCGGCATTCAGAAACACAAATAATGCAGAGCTCCTAGAAAAGAGGGCCGTTAGAGGGCCCAAAGTATGGACTGTCCCTGCTAATTAAGGTGACTTGTGAGGTATGTATTAATAGGACCCAATAGCATAAATTTGGCATTTTAGGGAACACCAATAGTGAGACAGTTAACATGAATGACAGAGTTTTTCAGCTTTAGAGATATTTATTAGGAATAAGTCACTGCTAATTCATATTAACAGGAAAATAACAGCAGCATTTTGCAGCTTCTAGGTGACACACTTAGAAGGAGCCAGAAAAACTGGCAGGGTTTACACAGAGATTGTGATTTAATAAAATGCAACAATGACATTCTTATTGAAACAATCCAAGTAAATGACTTCATAAAGTGCACCAACATGCTAGCTACCACGCACACATAATACAGTGAATAATTGTACAAAATGTAAAAATAGTCAGAAGGACATATATCAAAATACTATGCAGGAAATAAATATAACTCAGAGGGGCAAGTCCCATGAGTAAGCAGTAGCAATATAAGATTCTAAGTACTGGGTATAGTAATAGAACAGTAAAATAGATCACAATGCATTCCTATAGGGTTTTGATTGATGCTGGACGTTCTCATTCAGAGCGTGAGGATGTCCAGCGTCAGTTAGGTGACCAAAACTATGAAGAAGTGCTTCTAGTGGCTGTCTGATTGACAGCCACTAGAGGCAGTCTTAACCCTGCAATGTAATTATTGCAGTTTCTCAGAAATTGCGGTAATTACAATTGCAGGGTTTAGGGGACAGGAACACTGCACTTAGACCACTTCAATGAGATAAAGTGTTCTGGGTGCCTGTAGTGTTCCTTTAAAATCCCATAGGATCAGAGTATTAAAAACCACACAAGACTCAAAGACTAATCTTGGCTCTTTCTATATGAAAGTAAAACAAGAACATCAAACTCGCAAGCAGACTACAGATTCTACTGTATCATGGTACGTCTTAAAGTATAACAGGGAGAGGGAAATAAAATGCCAATAGAAAAAAAAGGGTAATATTTATTCCAAACATCAATTCTAAGCACTGATTTTGATTGCATCATCACATGTTTAAAGTATGTGTTTAGACAATACACAATATCAATACACTGTTTATATTGTTTTCATTTGAGCTATAGCGAAATCGATAAAATAACCTTCAGATAAGTATATGATTTTTAACATTTATTTTCTTTTCACTTTTTTTCAGTAGTTTGTTGTTTGAGTTGTTTTGAAGAACATTACATTTTCAGAGACAGCCTGGACCACCTTTGGTGGTAACTTTGGAAATGTTTATGCTCTGCCTATTTTGGAGACTTATGAACTTCACCTCACCTCTTAGTCCACTCTCTAATTTGAGCATGGCCCTCAGCAACATGTGTTCCTCTACGTCCAACCTGTCTTGTTGCATCTACTTGTTTGTTAGTCCACCTGTTGTACAACACTGCAGAATGTATTAGTGCTTTATAAATAATAATAATAATAATAATAATAATATAGTAATAGTATTACAAGTGTTCATTATGTAATAATTGTTGTCTATTATGTTTTGAATAAACAATATTACATTATGTTGCTTTTCTATTTTATTTTTTTTAGGTACTTGGTGTCCCCAATAATACTACTGGAAGTTGACCCCTCACCCCCGATAGAAGATCCTCAATAAGTCAATGAGAACACTCATATAAAAGACAATGTGGACTGACGCATTGTCTTTTTGCTTTGGAGGCATGCGAGTACTCTGTATTTTTTTTACATTTTTAAGGGGCACTATAGTCACCAGAACAACTACAGCCTAATTAATTATTAATTGATTTATTTATAAAATATTTTACCAGGAAAGATACATTGAGATTTCTCTCGTTTTCAAGTATGTCCTGGGTCCACAAAACATTGCATTGTTACATTAGGGTATTACTGCCTAGTAAAACCTCTAGTGGAAGTCACTCAGATAGCTGCTAGAGGTGCTTCCTAGTCCAGTGCTGCAGTGTGTGCAGCACTGGCATTCAGCATCTCCGCTCTCTGCATGATGAAACTGAATGTTCCACATAGAGATGTATTGATTCAATGCTGTCAGGGTGGCGGTCCGATGCCCGGGACCCAGACACTGTCCGGGCGGCGGTGCAGGACCGGGACCCAGTATGCCTGATGTTCAGAGTAGGAGTCACAGTGTGGAGGTGGATTAGCAGGGTCTGGTGCAGGGTAACCGCACGCCCCCTGGTGTGGAGCACCAGCGTTTGTGCAGCCACATACCAAGACCCTGAATCAGCTTCAGCGGATACCAGGAACTGGGAGCATGGAAATTAAAAGACCTCCCAGGAGCTGAATAGGGAGGCTCTGCAGCAAGATTGTATCCAGCACTAGAAACAAGGCAAGAATAGAACAGGCACCAAACATGAAAACAAGACATAACTAATAGAACCCAGAACCAGAGAAAGATAGTAAGCTAAACCCAGAACATATACAGAAGACATGAGGAAAACATGAACATAACATGGGCATGACTGGACAGGACTGTACATGGACCGGGTATACAAACTAAAACAAGACAAGATAAGATAGGCAAAACAAGAGGAGAAATAACTAAGTACGACATATGGAAATCATGGGGATTTAGTCACACTATATGATCATACATTGCATAAGCCTGCCAACAACGCCAATGTACCCCATATCTGGCAGGTCCTACACTGCCTAATGTTTGCTAAAACAACCAAAATACATATATAGCACTTACCTGCAAGAAAGGGCAGAAGCCTTGAGGAGCTGCCTGCAGGAACACTGAAACAGAGTGAATGATGGAAAACAAACGGGTGTGGCAACATAAAACAAACATTTAAATGAAACCTGGAGACTGGGAAATCCAGGGACGAACTATAGGAATGAACCCAGAAATCCCAGCATAAAGAAAACCAGACACAGACTAGAAAACAAAAAAACAAGAAAAACTAAACAAGAATTGTAACAAGAGTACTGGATACTAGAAGCCAAGGCCAGACATCTCCACAGAACAGAGCAGGACGTGACAAATTCATCTCTATGAGGAGACACTAAATTTGTGCCGCGTGGTGTTATGCCATGCATGCGCAATAGCCTTCTAATGCATTCCAATGGTAAAGCAGTGAATTAGAAAAGTCCACCTGTGTAGAAGGGTCCAAAGCTTAAGATCCATCTTAAAGGTGGAGGAACACCTACCTGGACACTCCAGCAGTGTCCTGGGGCATAACCCCTAATTACAATAGAAAAAAAAAGGAAAATACTCCAAAAGTTGGGGAAAAAGCAGGCTTATGGAGTATAGGCTGGAATATGAGATGAAATAATAGTACGCAAATGAAGTCAATTAGATCAATAATGTTAAAGCATTAGTATAGAGTAGAATTATTTACAAGGTGTAATCAAGCCTTAGTGGCTCACCTCTTACATGCCCTAGTCTAGGAATGCTAACAGCTAAAACGTCATAAAGAGCGACCGACTAAAGACTTTAATAATCCGTATAATTTGTCAAGTCTGGTGGCTTGAAAGATAATAGGATATGTATATGGCATTCACAGAGACAGTAGGTAGAAAGATGATCACAATGCCAATCCCCTATGGTTGTATAAGTAACGTGTGGCTAAATGTAGCTTGTGGATATCTGAGTCTATAACTCTAGATAGCTTTCAAACACATCACTCAGCCATAGGAGGTAGCTTAGCAGGTAGAGTATAGTAAATGTGGCTGCTGCTGCCTAGATAGTGAACAGAATAGGCACTTGGTAGGGATTTATACTGTCCCTTTTAATTCTAGTGCCGATAGGTGCCCCACTGGGTTAGAGTGGTGATATAGGTAGCAGGGCTAGTACATCCCTATCTGAGCAGTCTCAGAATAGAACCCGCAATGGGCATATACTGACCAAATAAGAGGTCAAAATAAAGTGGAAAGTTAGAGTAAATGTATGTGCAGAACCATGCTTAGAATGCTGGTTGCCTGCACATACTGATAGAAAGCCCTGGTGAAAGAAGAATAAAGAGGGAAACGGAGCCCGACGCGCGTTTCGGTGCTTGCGGTAGTGCACCTTCGTCAACGGGAGACTGACTACTAGTCTCCTTATAAATGCATTCAAGTAACTACTAATTGTGGTTGGTCCAATCAGGAGCCAGCATTGGGAACGTTTTCAGCGCCAAGCATTCACCTATTTAATATGCTAATGAGCAGAGCAGCATCTACCAATCGTGCTGAATTTACTCTGACGTATTATGTCGGCTTCTATTAACCCTTATAAAGCTAGATTGGCCAATACAATATATGTTCAAATCAACCGTGTAGCAATGTATTGTATCCGAATTGATACAAATGTCGGATACATCAGATAGTAATTATTCAGTCGGCTTTTTGCTGGTGGTCCCGTTACACTGAGAACTTATTGTCGTTCTAGTGGAGTGGAATAAAGGACTGATGGGCTTGAAGGTGATATGCAGGGACATATGAATCCATTAAGAGGATCGAGTGCCTCTTTGGATGAAATAACCCCTTCAGTGCCGTACACATGTTCAACCATGTGTGATGGTTGAACTATCTAGGCAGCACCAGCCACATTTACTATACTCTACCTGCTAAGCTACCTCCTATGGCTGAGTGATGTGTTTGAAAGCTATCTAGAGTTATAGACTCAGGTATCCACAAGTTACATTTAGCCACACGTTACTTATACAACCATAGGGGATTGGCATTGTGATCATCTTTCTACCTACTCTCTCTGTGAATGCCATATACATATCCTATTATCTTTCGAGCCACCAGACTTGACAAATTATACGGATTATTAAAGTCTTAAGTCGGTTGCTCTTTATGACGTTTTAGCTGTTAGCATTCCTAGACTAGGGCATGTAAGAGGTGAGCCACTAAGGCTTGATTACACCTTGTATATAATTCTACTCTATACTAATGCTTTAACATTATTGATCTAATTGACTTCATTTGCGTACTATTATTTCATCTCATATTCCAGCCTATACTCCATAAGCCTGTTTTTTTCCAAACTTTTGGAGTATTTTCCATTTTTTTCTAAAGCAGTGAATTAGCTGAGATCATCAAGATTGATGATCTCAGCCACAGAGGAGTGGCGAGACTGGCGCGGCATGGGAAAATGGGAAATAAATTCACCTTTTCAAACCATCAGAGGGGGTGGGGGACGGTCGCCTAAAAAGTCACACAAGCCCACACTAGCACTATGGTGTCAGGAATACATATTTGTAAAATTAGCAAACAGTGATATAAAGGACATAAAGGACAAGCAGTATCAGTCAAGAGAATGGCACATTTTAAAACAATATAACATAGACAAGCGATAAGGTTATCCTAGGATAACAGTGAGTGAGGTTAAAGCGTAACACATGCAGGTGTCCTAGGGTTAGATGTTTTTACCTGTGATGGCAGTGTTGCATTGGAAGCAGCAATGCCAATCCTAGTAAGATACACTCAATTATATGTAAAAGCTCATGGAGGGTTATTGGACAATGTTACTTGAGCAAGGTATCTACATGGCCCTATCAGGAAAACATAAAAACATAAAATGGGTGAAAGAATAATTAATAAAAAAACAAAAAAACATGGGGCCCTTACAAACTTAAGCTCAAGACTAAACGAGAGGTCCATGGAGATGAGTAGGATATGCCAGAGCATGGATACAACATTTCCTAGAGTATTAAGGGAGGTCTATGACTCTTGGCTAGGGGGCTGGCTTTAGAAGCCCCTCAATCCAGAGCCCATGGATATCCTGGGGTAGCCCAGAAGTTATCCCAAGGCAGGCCCCCAATCATGAATGGAACCATGTGAAAAATGTAATACAGCTAGTACAACATATACAACAGTCATATCCACTTCTCCACATCCCATCGTAAATGGCCTGGCAGTGTTTGGCTTCAAACTACTGTGGGAGGCTCAGTGCCTGCAGGGGGCTGCAGTTTCTGCGGCATCCTTAAAGGACCACTCTAGGCACCCGGACCACTTCAGCTTAATGAGGTGGTCTGGGTGCCAGGTCCTTCTAGGGTTAACCCATTTTTTCATAAACATAGCAGTTTCAGAGAAACTGCTATGTTTATGAATGGGTTAAGCCTTCCCCCTATGTCCTCTAGTGGCTGTCTCATTGACAGCCACTAGAGGCGCTTGCGTGCTTCTCACTGTGATTTTCACAGTGAGAGCACGCCAGCGTCCATAGGAAAGCATTATGAATGCTTTCCTATGTGACCGGCTGAATGCGCGCGCAGCTCTTGCCGCGCGTGCGCATTCAGCCGACGGGGAGGAGAAGAGGAGGATCGGAGGAGGAGAGCAGGAGGAGATCTCTCCGCCCAGCGCTGGAAAAAGGTAAGTTTTTACCCCTTTCCCCTTTCCAGAGCCGGGCGGGAGGGGGTCCCTGAGGGTGGGGGCACCCTCAGGGCACTCTAGTGCCAGGAAAACGAGTATGCTTTCCTGGCACTAGAGTGGTCCTTTAAGTCTATGGAGTGTGCCATCTTTAGTAACTTGTGGGTTAGCCCATCTGTAAGGGACTCCGTATTCCCGTAGTATACCGGTGACCGGGCGGAGGTTGCGCCTCCATTATAGCGTAGCTCGAGAAAGTTTAAAAAGAAGATGAGGGTAGGAGATTCAAATTCACATGTAGAGGTGCCACGAGAGACTGCGATCTTGTCAAGCAAGGATACAAACTGTACAATGAGGTCTCATGTAGTAGAGCTGGGACCTCTTGGAAATGTCGGTATGCGGTAACAGCCATCTAGTAAAATTTCTTTGGCTTTCTTTGTAAGTAATAAAGTTCTCTTACATTCACATGTGGTCCAACTGACTGTTGTCTTCTGCTGTGTTCCTGATTTCTGGAAATGGGGGTGCTGTCCTTATATAGCGCATTGCCTTTTAAACTTGAATTAGGATTTATAGGATCTTGACCATGTGAGTTTTGACATATTTTATATATATATTTCTGATATTCAGTGTCATATGCACTAGTGTTTACTTTTGAGCTTACTATCCAGCAACATCATTTATCCAGAAAGTGTGATTGAAACTTTAAGACATCTTTAGCAACATCACCTAGAACCATGTGTTTTTTGGCTCTACACTCTGTGAGTTGCCCATTAAAACTGAGAGCACTTTGTATATATAATTCTTCCATCTTGATTTACACTATATTTCCTTTTTTGTTTATTTGTTATGTTCTACTTGTGAGTAACATGTTTTTAGTATTAATATTAAGTCATTTATTTTATTCATGCTTCACCATCTAGATATTGGTTTACAGTACTACTTTTACCTTATAATTATTTCCGAGACATAACCTGTTTTTAGTTTCTATACTGAGGAAATAGGTTTAGTGGTGACTTTTATGTACTTTGTGATACTTTGTGTAGATAAGGAGAAGTCGAATATGAATTAGCTGCTATTTTACAGTTCATGTTTTAGGGTATTTTTATTCTATATCGTCATATACTCTGAATTTGGATATATGTTTTGTAATTTAGGCAATTTCTGGCACTCCATATGTTGTGGACTTGTGCTTTGCCAACATTATGGCTCTAAGTGCATTGTGGGAGATGCAGTTTACAACATCTGGAGTGCCAAAGGTTGCCTACTCCTGCAGTATGGTGAACATCAATGATTGGGAGTTCTAAATAGATGACTTTCTTCTTTTTTTGTGTGAGATCTATCATACTGGTGAATGTGTCATGTGTTCATATTTCTCTTCCCCTGGAGAAAGGGGAGCAGTTGCAGCCACATATATGCGCTGTCAGTAGCTCAGAAGATGGCTAGACAGAGCCTGGTTCACAGTTTGCAGTATAGCTGCCATACGCTTAATGTTCAGTTCCACTCATTATATTCTATGTGTTGAGTAGATCTAAGACTCGAGGATAAACTATTTATCCCATAAACCCTTGCTGAATAAGGCTTGCAGAATAAGATCAGACTCCACAGACAAGGATGAGAGGCTCATCTTTGGTGAGACATCTTCCAGGTCAGACAAGATTCTATCTGTTGACACCTGCCTATTCATGTAGAACAGCTTTAAGAACTTTTTTTCTCCTTTGTTTTTCCTAATTCCTGAAAGTTGTGTCCCTGTCAATATATGTTCTGTAGATGGTTATCTAACTGTCTAATAAATCTTGGAAGAATTGGAAGCAATTTATTATTATTATTTTTTTTAAAGTGAAATAATAAAAAAAAATATACAGTTAATATTACACTAAGACCCACCAAAGTCACATTACATCTACAAAATACAGCGTAAAGAAGTTAACCTGGACATAGGGAGAAGCTAAATTAAGTTAATGAAAAGCCCCCCATAATTCATATAATAAGAGGATGTTAGTTCAGCTGGAAAGTAGATGTTGCCATCTGGCATACTTGGAGAAAACAGATTCATGACAGCTACAAAATGGACAGTTGGCAATAGAGTTTATAAAATAAACAAACGTAACCACAGAGTATCCTTTGACAGGAACTGTGACCTTATGGAGACACCCACCATCAATTGTTGCAGAAGATCACAAGAATGCACTGCATTTATTGGACACATTATATACAACTGAATAGTGGTTTAAATAGAGAGAAAGGGGTGACGAAACTGGCCACAAAATGCATAATAATTAGAAGTTAAAAATTCCTAACAAAAAATTGTTGAAGGGACCATTGCCAAAATAAAAATAAAATGAAATCACTGTTTAGTTGATATGCCCCCATTGAAAACATGCATGTATATAATGTGCATTTATTTTTTTATTTAATGGAGGTATACATAAAGCAGCTTTAAAATGCTGAAGATTGCTTTAGCCTTTGCAAGCCCTCCTCTTCTAACTCCGCCCAGACTTTCTGTGGCTGTTCAATCTCAGATTTCCCAATACAGCTCAATGAGAAGTCTTTGAAAGGCAGGTGCTCTGGGCAATTGCTGCCTTTTAAGCTTAGCTCCACTGAGATAACCAAACCAGGAAGTAACAGGATCCGCTGTTTAATTGACAGCCAGGCGGGTGTAACCAGGTAAATTTATAAAAGTGCCAATTTCTCTTGAAATCTGCACTTTTTGTAGAATTTTAAACAGAGGACACACTCTTCACACATAGAGCTGAAGTAATTTAAGGGTCCAGAGCAGGGGTAGTCAACATGGTCCCTACCACCCACTAGTGGCCAGATTGGGATTTTAGGTGGGCGGTGGTGGGTTCTGCAGAAAACGCCCAATGGACTTCGATGGCCATGGGCCAAGGCCAGCAGAGGAGATCCTTTCATCTCCCCTGCCAGCCCATGCAGAGCCAGCTTTGCTGTAAGCCTTCCTCGGGCTGGTGAGGAGATCAAACATCCCCCTCACTGGCCCGCTGGCACTTAGTTCCAGCAGAGGGAGGGAAGGGCCTGGGAGGCTCTGTGTTTCTCCCGCGAGCACACTGGTCGGAGCATTGCTACCATGGCAACACTCCAATACAGTGCTGTGCTCGCAGGAGTACAGGAGAGTTAGCCTGCAGCCAGAAGAGCTGCAGGCTAAAGTGAACATGCCACCACTGGACCACCAGGGCTTACATCATTATGCCCCCCTTCCCTGGTAAAAGGTAAGAAATAGGGAGGGGGAGACATTAAGAAATATTTTCACATCTCACCCACCTACACACAGCATAGACCCTATGCACCCTTCACACATAAACACACACACTACATCCCTCACACACACACTGCCCCCTCACACACACACACAGACTGCCCCCTCACACACACTGCCCCCTCACACACACTGCCCCCTCTCTCTCTCTCTCTCTCTCACACACACACACACACAGAGACTGCCCCCTCACACACAATACAGCCTTCACACACACACACACATTGCCCTCTCACACACAATACAGCCCTCACACACACTGCCCCCTCACACACACACACAGACTGCCCCCTCACACACACTGCCCCCTAACACACAGACTGCCCTCCTCACACAAACTACACACCTCACACACACACACCCCTGACACACACTGCACCCCTCACTCACACTGTACTCCTTACACACATACTGACACACACTGCACCCATTACACACACTTCCCCCTCACACGAACTGCCCCATCACAGACACACTCCACTCTTCACATACCCAGCACCTTTCACACATACACATCCCCCTAACACACACACACTGCACCCCTCACACACACTGAACCCTCTCACACACACACTGCCCTCTCACACACTGCCCACTCAAACACACACTGCCCCCTAACACACACAGCACCCTTCACACACACACACAAACTGCACTCCTCACACACACACACACACACACACCACCTCTCACATACACACACACTACACCCTTCACACACACACAGCACCCTGCACCCATGCACAGCACCTTTGACACACAAACAGCGTACATCACACACACAGCACCTCTCACACACACAGCACCCTTCACACACACACACACACACAGCACCCTTCACGCATACTGCACCCTTCACACCCACACTGCACCCTTCACGCACACACCTCTCACATACACACACACTACACTCTTCACACACAAACACACATACAGCACCCATCACACACACACAGCATCCATCACACACACACAGCGCCCTTCGCACACATACAGCAAACCACAACCCCTTGATTTTTCTTTGGTAACTTACTTCTAGAAAAATCATTAAAACTTCCCAAGAATTCAAACATTGTATGGCTGCACAATGTTATTTTGAAGCACTTCTGCCCATTCAAGAGCACTTTGTGCAGCTTTTTTGCACATGAGCAACCCTGATTGATAGCAGGGTAGCAGTGCCAATTATTCTGGCAGGTATTTACACTTTTCAGTCAAGATTGCACAACCTGTTTCTGGCTCTCCTACCCTTATATAATAGGTTCATATTCCCCTCAATGTCTCAATGGCGGGAGACATGTTGTGAATTTATCACCAGTGGATTTTCTTGCTAAAAGGTAAATGTTTTGCCGGGGTCTGGGTGTTTCTGCAATGTCACGTTCTGATACAAAATCTATAGATTGTACATCAAGATCACCAGTATTCACTGCAACTACAGGAATGATACGTCTGTCACACTCGTAACAATATCAATATTGTCAATATGTAAATTATAAAACAGCATCTCATTGACAACCCACTTCTTATATACAGTGTGAACACCAAAGGCATGTGATTAAATCTCATATCAGGGAATATATTCACCTTCAGCTGCATCGGTATATTTTGCCTCATAAGTATATTTATGACGAATGTAGAAATTTGTAAAATAAAATTTTACAAGTGTCAAATTCTTTCAAACTGTACTGTGGACAAACCAAGTAATAGAGTTATGTCTGTTCTTTAATGACCACTCTCCTGATACTATGATCAATATTGGACTTTCTTTATGTCTTGGCCTAGCTTAACATTTTAGGTGTTGACCACTAGAATGCGGAAATATGTAGAAAGAGTTTGTTTTCTTCTGTAATAGACTGTAGGACTGTCCACTTTTCCATGGAGAAAATCCCTAGGTATCACTCTGTGTTGTACAAAATAAAATAAGTCTTATTGCAAAACATTTTTGTGAATATAGAAGACATGGAGTGTTCTAGTGTCATCACATGTTAAGAGTGAAAAACTGCTAACATATGTCCTTTCAGATTGGAGCTCTCTTGTCCAATTGGAACATGCCCTGCAGGCTTTGCGAAAAATCACAAGCGTTGAATTTACTGATTCCACAAAGCTACCTCTTTTGCTAAACAATGAGAACGTTTGCTGTGGATGTCCTTGGGTTTTGGTGACTAGCTTGACTTCCTTTCATGTTATCCTTGTGTTTAAATTTAGGGATTATAGCACAGATCCTTTGTGTGGCAGACTCTTTAAATTGACGGAAAGGGCAGGTTGAATCAGGACTTTAAACTGTGTTAAAAGATCCATCGAGTTAGCAAAAACGTATAAAGAAATGAAATCACTAAGAATGAAATGAAAAAGAGTGAAAAATTAGATTTGAATTTAAAACATTAAATGGATTTTGAAAACATATTGCAGATAAAAATGTGCAAATGTGGGCATATCACACTAGCTTAGCCAAATGATTAATCTGGTATAGTTTTGTCAAAAGGAAAGATGAATAGTTATTTACAATTAACTCCAGCCATCTTTTAAATTGCTGGGAGTTTCTGAAGTTTCAGAAGTAATCTTAAAATGAATCATGCTTTATTTTAGACTACGCGCTTCTAACAATTAAAAAAAAAAAAAAAGAAGACGAAGAAGAGAGGGGGAGAGAATAAGATTTGCACAGATGTATTAACAAATGTAACTACATGTGGTTAAACTTTTTAAACACCAGCAGACGTTTTTATGAGACCCAGCTAAATGTGTAACATTATTTCTTCAAGATGGCAAGGATAGCGAAATTCTACATTCATTTGGGAACGAGGAAACACAGCTTCTACCAAATAATTCTACTATAGAATGGACTATATCCAAAAATCAATAAATAAATAAATACAACTTTCAATTAACATATTTGGAAAAATATATATGTTTCAGCTGCTAGATAAAAATAACAATGCACCTTAATTAACTATTTGATATAAAGAAGGCATATTTGAGCCAAGTTTAGAGCATCCCAGAACATAAATATATAGAGAAGAAATTTAAAGGGGTATCCTAAGCACCATTATTTCAGCCTGCTGTAGTGGTTTTGGTACCAGCATGATCCTGGCAATGTTCCCCAGTTTAGTATAAAACTGTCTTTGAGTGGTTTGCATTGACATGGCGATTCCCCAAGTGCCTGTAGCCCAGCCAGCATTGATATAGTGAAGATAACACAAGGAACCCTGGTTTGACACAGAACTAGAGGAAAGTGCAAGTGCCATGAGAGCGTGCTGGAAAAGAGGCTCATGTGAGGTTTTAGGCCTCATGGGATGTGAGGGGGGGAATTGTCTGTGAGGGACTGTGTATTGATAATTAAAAATTGTGGCCCTTTCTTGGATTGCTTGTTATTACTGCTGCCTATTTTAATGCCAATGTTTTATTTAGGATAGTGCGATGTCTCTTATTTTGTACACAGGACTTTTTTGTATAAAAATAATCTAGTTTCTGCACTAGTAAAATATAGATTCTCATCAGCAAAATAAAGTTTTCTATTGCATTAATACACAGCAAGAAAATGTTCTATTGCATTAATACACAGCAAGAAAAGGGTTCTATTGCTTTAATACACAGCAAGAAAAAGGTTCTATTGCTTTAATACACAGCAAAATAAAGGTTCTATTGCTTTAATACATAGCAAGATAAAGGTTCTATTACTTTAATACACAACAGCATAAAGGTTCTATTGCTTTAATACACAGCAAGAAAAAGGTTCTATTGCGTTAATACACAGCAAGATAAAGGTTCTATTGCTTTAATACACAGCAAGATAAAGGTTCTATTGCTTTAATACACAGCAAGATAAAGGTTCTATTGCTTTAATACATAGCAAGATAAAGGTTCTATTGCATTGATACACAGTAAAATAAAGGTTCTATTGCTTTAATACACAGCAAGATAAAGGTTCTATTGCTTTAATACACAGCAAGATAAAGGTTCTATTGCTTTAATACACAGCAAGATAAAGGTTCTATTGCTTTAATACACAGCAAAATAAAGGTTCTATTGCTTTAATACATAGCAAGATAAAGGTTCTATTGCTTTAATACACAGCAAGAAAAAGGTTCTATTGCTTTAATACATAGCAAGATAAAGGTTCTATTACTTTAATACACAACAGCATAAAGGTTCTATTGCTTTAATACACAGCAAGAAAAAGGTTCTATTGCGTTAATACACAGCAAGATAAAGGTTCTATTGCTTTAATACACAGCAAGATAAAGGTTCTATTGCTTTAATACACAGCAAGATAAAGGTTCTATTGCTTTAATACATAGCAAGATAAAGGTTCTATTGCATTGATACACAGTAAAATAAAGGTTCTATTGCTTTAATACACAGCAAGATAAAGGTTCTATTGCTTTAATACACAGCAAAATAAAGGTTCTATTGCTTTAATACACAGCAAAATAAAGGTTCTATTGCTTTAATACATAGCAAGATAAAGGTTCTATTGCTTTAATACACAACAGCATAAAGGTTCTATTACTTTAATACACAACAGCCTAAAGGTGCTATTGTTTTAATACACAACAGCATAAAGGTTCTATTACTTTAATACACAACAGCATAAAGGTTCTATTGCTTTAATACACAGCAAGATAAAGGTTCTATTGCTTTAATACACAGCAAGATAAAGGTTCTATTGCTTTAATACACAGCAAGATAAAGGTTCTATTGCTTTAATACACAGCAAGATAAAGGTTCTATTGCTTTAATACACAGCAAGATAAAGGTTCTATTGCTTTAATACACAGCAAAATAAAGGTTCTATTGCTTTAATACACAGCAAAATAAAGGTTCTATTGCTTTAATACACAGCAAGATAAAGGTTCTATTGCTTTAATACACAGCAAGATAAAGGTTCTATTGCTTTAATACACAGCAAGATAAAGGTTCTATTGCTTTAATACATAGCAAGATAAAGGTTCTATTGCTTTAATACACAGCAAGATAAAGGTTCTATAGCTTTAATACACAACAGCATAAAGGTTCTATTACTTTAATACACAACAGCCTAAAGGTGCTATTGCTTTAATACACAACAGCATAAAGGTTCTATTACTTTAATACACAACAGCATAAAGGTTCTATTGCTTTAATACACAGCAAGATAAAGGTTCTATTGCTTTAATTCACAGCAAGATAAAGGTTCTATTGCTTTAATACATAGCAAGATAAAGGTTCTATTGCATTGATACACAGTAAAATAAAGGTTCTATTGCTTTAATACACAGTAAAATAAAGGTTCTATTGATTTAATACACGGCAAGATAAAGGTTCTATTGCTTTAATACATAGCAAGATAAAGGTTCTATTGCTTTAATACATAGCAAGATAAAGGATCTATTGCTTTAATACATAGCAGAATAAAGGTTCTATTGCTTTAATACATAGCAAGATAAAGGATCTATTGCTTTAATACATAGCAAGATAAAGGTTCTATTGCATTGATACACAGTAAAATAAAGGTTCTATTGCTTTAATACATAGCAAAATAAAGGTTCTATTGCTTTAATACACAGCAAGATAAAGGTTCTATTGCTTTAATACATAGCAAGATAAAGGTTCTATTGCTTTAATACACAGCAAGATAACGGTTCTATTGCTTTAATACACAACAAGATAAAGGTTCTATTGCTTTAATACATAGCAAAATAAAGGTTCTATTGCTTTAATACATAGCAAGATAAAGGTTCTATCGCTTTAATACATAGCAAAATAAAGGTTCTATTGCTTTAATACATAGCAAGAAAATGGTTCTATTGCTTTAATACATAGCAAGATAAAGGTTCTATTGCATTGATACACAGCAAGATAAAGGTTCTATTGCATTGATACACAGCAAAATAAAGATTCTGTTACTAATGTCTATATTAAGGAAATAATACTAGGTAAATATAATGCCTTGTGTTACATGAATGAACAGAATGTCCAGTACTCAATTGCACTTATATAATAAAGTTTGTGGTACACACCTGCATTAGTAGAATAATGGATTCAGTATGCACATACACAAACTGAATTAAGATTCTGGTACTCAACTACACAAGAGGTATCAAGGTTCCAGCATTCATTAACACGAGTGGAATAAAGGTTCCAGTAGCCTCCCACACAAAGGGCATAACGTTTCCAGTAGTCTCGTGCACAGTGATAACATTTGGTTGGGTCAAATCAATAAGAAGAAAAAACGTTGTTCGGTTAATCCTAAATTCATTCATGTGGCCGTTCGGCTTGAGCAATTTTTATCCATGTAAATGATTCAGAAAAATGATTCGGACTAACAAAAAGGGCACGAATAAGGGCCAATCAGTGTGCTGCAATACTAAAATGATGTATATGTCCTGCAGTGCATTGATATGCACATTGTGAAGTGGAATGAAGTAACCAAAAGAGGGGAAAAAGCAATAATAAAAATAAAATCTAAATTTATATATTTATAAAATTATATAATCTATACATATAGATTATTTACCCTGATCCTCCTTTATTTCCATCTGTTGGTCACTGATCATTTAATCTGTAAATAAGATTAACATTTATTGGCTGCACCTAATCATTAATAATTTTTGATTCCCATCAATCATTTATTTTTTTGGCTCCACAAATGGAACTCTTAATAACAAAACAAATTAACTTGCTTGTCCATTATTAGGTTAATTTGATTGTGATATGTCCGTGTTGTGCTTTGAAATTATGGGGTTCGGACGACCAGCCAATCGCCCAAAATTTGGATGATTTTTTTTAACCGAATGCACATGTCAGGTTTCTTTTATACACCTATACTAAACAAACAAAGTTATGATGCTCATACAAGTTGAAGCCTCCAGTGTACATATACACTAGTGGAATAAAGGTACTGTACTCAGCTACTCAAATGGCATCAAGGTTTAAGAATACACCCAGACCTATGAAATTTCATGTTTTTGTACAAACTAATGGAATATATGTTCCGTTGCAATCTGTAGAGTTAGTATAAAAATTTCGCATTAGTAAAGTATAGTAATAGAATAATGTTTGCGATATTCACACATTTGTGGAATGACAGCTCGTATACCTCGTATTTGTGGAATTCACATATACGTTACATGTTCTGGTATAATTAAACTAGTGGAATAGGAATTCTGGTGCTGACATTAACATTTACATATAAAAAGATTCCAGTAGTCAACTATATTATTATCATATACAAACACAAAGATAAAGCACCGTGCTTACAGCAGCAGTAGCTTAGTATCCAACAGCTTAAAATACATAGTAAAAACAAAGAGAATGTTACCTGCGCTCTGGCCTAAATCCCCATGTACATTTAAACAAAATGGAGGCTCTTTAGTTTTATTCCAATGGCCGTTTGAATATATAAGCTCACCTGCCTTTATTATCATGAAGGTTCTAGTACTCATCTACACGACGGTAATAAAGGTTCCAGCACCTGTCTACACTGGAAGAAAAACAGTTAGGTGCAGGTGTATGTTATCAGAAAAAAAAAAAAAAAAATATTTAAATGTTGAGCTGAACTAGTGGAATATGGATTTTGCAGCTTTTCAGCAATAAGGAGTTAATTCACTAAACACCGAATCAGCTGTAATTAATAGGATTGTGTATGTATCAAAATATTGATCAGCGCTTACCAATAATGCAATGGCAATAAAAAGTTACAAAAAGTAACTAAAAAAGTAAAGATAATATTCGCATATATAATTATAGGAAAATCAGTATACAGGGTACTGTAGGCACTCAGACCACTTCAGCTCAATGCAGTGGTCTGGGTGCCAGGTCCCTTTAGTTTTAACCCTGCAGCTGAAAACATAGCAGTTTCAGAGAAACTGCTATGTTTCACTGAGGGTTAATTCAACCTCTAGTGGCTGTCTTATTGACAGACGCTAGAGGCGCTTCCGTGATTCTCAGTGTGAAATTCACAGTGAGAAGACGCTGGATGTCCATAGGAAAGCATTGAGTAATGCTTTTATATGGGCTGTTTGAATGTGCGTGCGGCTCTTGCCGCTCATGCACATTCGGATCTGACGTCAGCAGCAGATGGAGAGTTCCCCAGCACAGAGGGAGCCCGGCGCTGGAGAAAGGTAAGTGGCTGAAGGGGATTTAACCCATTCAGCCCAGCGGGAGGGGGGCCCTGAGGGTGGGGGGGGGGACCTAATGATCCTATAGTGCCAGGAAAATTAGTTTGTTTTCCTGGCACTATAGTGCTGCTTTAAGGGAAAGACCCGCTCCCCCACCTGATATACCCCAACAATGGAACTACTGTTTTTGCATCATTTGCACTATTGCATGCACGTTGTTTCTTGTCAAATCTGTATTATTCATTACTATGTTGCATGAATAAAAACAATGTTGTATGAGCAAATTCTGGTGTGCCTTGGGTTGATTTCCCTTTTTTCTGTAAACAAAGTAACGGCAGAAACCTAGGGCCCTACTAAAAGGGGCTGACAATCTAAGAGATATAGTCACAGATTGGTTCTCATGGCCTAGAATTTTCAGATCAGTTTTCACTTCACTGCAGTTCACCATTTAGTAAATACCCCCATAAGAGATAAAAAAAAATGTTATATTCTCTCACATTATTGGAATAGTATTTCTGATAACCCGTAGACATTAAAGGAAAACTGTAATGATTCCAGCTCTCACCTCAACTAGTGGAATAAAGGTTCTGTTGCCAACCAAAACAACCAAAGAAAAAGGTTCCAGTACTCAACTGCACTAATGAAATAAAGGTTAGCCTATTCACCAACACAGTGATACAAAGGTACTACAAGGAATGTTAAGGTGTGGGTGAAAAGATGTTTCAAGAATTGTGTCCATAAACAGGTCAATTTACTAACGTGAGCATTCAAAGGGAATTTCAAACTTAAGGCCAGAGTAGCTCGACTGAAAGAATAGCTGCCTTAGAGAATTTTTCCAATTCGACTACTTTGACCCTAAATTTGACATTTACTTTGAATTCACTCAAAATCAGGCTTCCCCAAACTCCGGCCCTCCAGATGTTGTTGAACTACAACTCCCATGATTCTCAGTCTTCCTATTCCATTCATAGAATCATGGGAGTTGTAGTTCAGCAACATCTGTAGGGCCAGAGTTTGAGGAAGCCTGCTCTAAATTCACGGTTTACTGAATAAGCCTGACATGTACAGATTCTGGTTATCTTTTTATTGTCTACTATGATTTCAGTAACGATGATTGGAAAAAAAAAATTCTATTCCGTAAGCTAAACCTTATTTTGTATTGCAGCCAATTACCTATGCCAAAATTACTCTGACATAGGAGTGTACAGCTTTATCTGTCGTACATGACTTGCTGTATGGATAAGAAATTTGTGATAGAGTTAAAAAAAAAAAGCGCAATAACAAATATTACTTAAAGGTTGTTGTAAAGAGACACTGAATGTTTCAGTTTAATAAACTATAATTTCCCTAAAGCTACAAATTAATAATTTATCATTGCCCGAAGAAATTATATAAAAAAATGTTATATCACTCTACAAGCCGTATTTTAATCTTTCATGTTCATTTCGCTAGAGCCGTTGAATTTTTGAGTGTCAGTCAAGTATTGGAAACAAGTTTTTTGTAATATAGTGTAATATATGAAGCATACAAAATCAAATAAATTATAAAAGATTAAAGAGCTCTCTGGCTTACAATACACAATACTGTAAAATATATATTGAGTATAAAAAAAAATAAGACTGACAATGGGATTTATTTTTAATAGTAAATTGGACTCCACCACCAATATAAAAAATATTATGCAAAGATATTAAATAAAGCTCACACATATTTAATGTGTGTATAAACATACACATATATGTATATTTTCATATATTTACATAGTTATCATGTCAGCATAAAGCAAGGAAGACTGATTGTTAAATAAAAAGGTAATATTGGATACAAGTTTTTTTTTCTACAATATATATATTGTATATACATATATGGTACCATACTGTAAATCACTGCATTATCATTTTTACAACGAGGTATAAACTCCCCATGTTGTAAGCCCAGATGTTAAATCGATGCATTTTTATTTATTTATTTATTATTGCCATTTATATAGCGCCAACAGATTCCGTAGCGCTTTACAATATTATGAGAGGGATTAATGCTATTGGATGTACTTTTAAGGCTCGAATTGTTTCTTAAATATGATTAGGTGAAAGTGATTTTAATTTAAAATAAAGGTTGAGCAGCTTGTGAAGCTGTGTATTTAGATAATACAGTTTAACACAGATCTCAAAAACTTTCAAATAGGGTTTAGATAGTACTAAAGGCTGGTAGAATCATTAACCACTCCTGTGCTGAAGAAAGAGTATTGCATTGTTTGGCAATGCATTCTATTCATCACTTGCCCAGAAAAATGAAAGTCAACCTCTCATATAACGTTAAAAGGGTTATATCTGTCATGTACATACATTATTTGTATAAATGGGTATAGCAGTATGCCTTGCTATGTGTGGGTGTTATATAAATCCTATGATTGATAGAATTATGTGTGTAATCATAAAAAGACCAAGAGATAATAATAATAATAATAATAATAATAATAATTATTATTATTATTATTACAATGTGTTTGATCAGGAAAGGTACATTCAGATATTCTCTGGTTTCCAAGTATGTCCTGTGAATCTTACTTTTGCCCAACATCCAGGAGATGTTATCAGATCATGTCCTTCCAAATAATCTACATACTTTATCATTATTTGTGATCTGTTCAATTTATTATATTCATCATCATTATTATTCCATTTTATGTAAAGATGCACACCCAAAAGGATAAAATAATGATTACCCAACCATAAGATGTACCTCAAATATTTAATTTTATCCTGATATTAAAAAATGATTTTAAAAATGTGCTACCGCCTTTTTAAAGGAAACAAAATCGAAATATTCTGACAGTCACTAAACAGTTAATATGTTATCCTTATGAGATGCAGATATTAGTTACATACGTGCCAATACTGTATCTAATATCCAGCAGACTGTGTATGATTTCATACAGTCTAACAGTGTTTACAAACTCTCTAAATATTAGAAAAACATATAATGTAATACAATATTGAGATTACTCAATATAAAATATGTTTGGTGCATGCACTTTGTGATCAAGATAGTGTTACATTATTTACTATACAAGAATTTTCATAATTTCATGTGACACAGCACTGGCACAGAATCATAGAAATTCACCATTGATCAAATTTAGTTAGTCTGCTTACCCATTCATAGCTAATAGTCACCCTAATATTTTGGACATTTAGTTTAGTACTTTGCATTTGCAAAGTTCTGCCAATACAGTATGAGCAGGATGACATCAGATTCTACATTTTACTCTTTGCAAAGACACTGAGGGGTTTATTCTCTAAAATCTAAATTGCAGAAAACTGAAACATGAGTGATAACACGTTGGCAACAATGGATGTTCTGGAAAAAAATTTCCAACTCCGCTATAGTTGACACTTGGCTACTTTAACCTAAATTTTGCAAATCAGATCTAAATTCGCACAATGTACAATGTAGTAAATAACCCTGTAATAGCTTAATTTACTGAACGTCAAGCTGTGATGAGATCACATCTTAAAGATGTAGACCAACCTATGTACTAACCAGCAGGTTTGGAGGATCTGAACACTAGCTTACATAATTTAGATTGAAATCATTCTCAGGGCTATTTACTTAAGTAGGAATTCAAAGTGAATAATACATTGAAGGCCAGAGTCGCCAAAGCTAAAGCATAGCTGACTTACAACATTTTTGCCTATTTTGACCTTAAATTTGGAATTCACTTTAAATTCTCACACCAGTGAATAACCCTTTAAGTTGTGCCAAATCTTCAGATGAACTGGATTTTTTTCCTCCAACATGGTAAATATTTTGCAAGTCAGTTGCAAACTTTCTTCGACTTGCTGCTTAGTGAATAAGTATAGCAATTCTTTCAATTTCTATACATATTTAGTTTCTAAAGTCAATAGGAAGTGCGTTGATGACTTAGTATTAAAATAAAGAGTTAAACTGTAGAACTGGAACATTCTTCCGAAATTAAGATTCATTTTTTTTCCAACTCTGCTATTTCGGCCTAAGTTTGCTAGTCGTTTTTTCAACTTACCACTTCTCACTGTTTAGCGAATAAGCCCCAAAGCATTCAGTGACATGTTAAACAATGCTATTTTAAAAACCGTCACCCAGTCTGAAAAACTAAACTTGCCAAGAGCTGTTTGTTTTTCGAAAAACTTGTTTAACCCCCTCAGTACAAATGACATGCCAAAACTGTCACAATAAATGAATTGTATGACCCTGCTTCTCAAGGGAGAGTGTTAAATCAAACTCACATAAGAACATAAAAGATTGTATTATTTTCCTTTCTAAAACTTTTACAAACAAATAGACCTTATCAAGGACTGCACTCCTGGTGGCTGATTTGATGTGCCAAGAACAATACATAATAAATAAATAAACAAACATAATAAAATTTAAAAAATGCAAATTAATACAACAAAGTTAAAAAAGAAAAAGTGCAGCAAATTACAAAATATTAAAAAAAAAAAAATTCCAATATAAAAGTTCAGGATCAATAATAATTTTGGAATAACTTAACAAATCTATAATATACATAGAAATCAACTGCATGCAATTATTATTTTTTTTTTAAAGATATTAAAAGCAAACATATATATATATATATTTAAAATCGATATGTAATCTACTGTTGAAAAACATATAATACAGGACAATCAATCCTGGAATGATTAAAAAAAAAAAAAAAAGTTCCATGATTTCTCACATTTAATTCTTCCATCACTTCCTTTCTTTTCATTATTTACAACTTTGCAAATGTTTTCTCCCAGCAACCTGTGCCTGTAGAATACAATGCAACTTGAAAATGAACTGGAACTGGGGGGGGGGGGGGGGGAGGGAGGAGGGTTGGGATAGCTTAGCTTCTCTTGTCTGCTTCCCCCCCCAACCTCCTCCCCCTTTCTCTGCAATGAGTCTTGTCGTGCTGAGCTAGTGGCTTGCTGCGGTCTATGGATAGGGGAGGAGGACACTGCGCCTTTAAGCCCTGTGCAGTCGGGGGGTGGCGCTAGGCTTGCTCTGCTTAAGGGCTCCTTTGATATTAATAGTGTTGGTGTCTTGAAACTGACGTAATGCTGGGAGACTGAGGTCCTGACAAGCGATAACATTACTGATAAAAGAACTGATCTAGCTGCAATCTTGTCTCCTCCAGAGCCTGGGATTCTAAATATTAAAAAGCTTAGAGCATCCAGATTCTTCTTCTGTCTCCCCCTCTCCACCACCCCACTCCTCGTTCCTGTCTGGGGCTCTCTGCACTCAGACATACACTCACTGTTTGGGGGGAACAGGAAACCTTCTCTCTCTCTTCTCCCCCCGCCCCCCCTCCCTTCTTTTATCCCCCCACCCCCCAAAAAAAGATAGAAACAACATAATCAAAGATCAACTCTGCAAATAAACCAGGAAGCGTTTCATGGCTCAATCTGGATCTTCACCATCTTCCATACTGCTGCTGGTGGGGTTATTGCAGATCAATCAACAGGTAAGACAGGGGGGTGGAAGGCAGAATCTGCCTTAGTTAGCTGCTAGGGATCTCTCCTCTCTTCTCCTCTCTCTCTCTCTCTCTCTGTCTCTCTCTGTGTCTCCCTCTCTCTCTCTCTCTCTAAATGTATCCCTTTCTCAATCTTTTTTTTCTTGCTGGCGACGTAAACATTGTTGCATGCCTGGTGTGTGTCTGCTGGACTTGTGAGCTCAGACTGCTACAAATTGTTGGGGGGACCTTGCAGCCTCACATGTGATTTAACATTGTTTAATGGGGGCACTGAGACTAAGAGGATTGAGAAGCTTATTGGGTCTTGTGTGATTTTACTTTTTTATTATTGTTATTTTTTCTGTATTCTTTTTTCAGCAGCATGGATATTGGCTAGTTGAGTTTCCAGTAGCCCTAGTGTGATCTGCTATAGCCCAGCCTGCTTCTAGAGTGTCAAGTTCAGGCACTGGAGAAGAAGGGGGTGGAGGGGCTATTTTATGTGATTTACTGATATGTTGTTTGGTTTTGTTAGCCTGTTTTGCTCAGTTCAGTTAACTTCCACAGTGGACCTAAAGAGAGACCTTTGCAGTCTGACATGGGAACTTCAGAAATAATGGATCTATTTTTACATTACTATTATTTTAAATTAAGATCTAAGTGAATCCTACTTTATTTTTTATTTTTGTAAGACTTACTACAAGTTCCTTGCTTTGATCATGAGAAATTGGGGAGACCAGAGAGCAATGATGTCTATTAGTAAGTTTGGGAAACTTTTTCTTACTGAGGCAGTGATGTGTGTTGGGGGCAGAGAGGTGGAGGAAGGGGGCTTCTATTGATACACATTCACACATGCAAAAAAAAATCCACTTGTATTAGTTCTTGGTTGACAGGGTGATAGTAAAAAGCATGTCTGCATGTTACTTGAGGAACTGTTGTACATGTGCTTTTGTGACACACTAGGAAGGGACAAATTGAATGGTGGAACTGCATGGAGTACTGATTTATTTTAAGGTTATTTTTTTTTTATTATTATTAATCTGAGCTGTGTGGTCAGAGCTGTGTGAATCCACTTCAGCCTACAAGAGGCTGCAGTTTTGCACATTAACAATGAGAAATGACTGTTAGGGGTTCTTTATTCCTAATCCGCTGTGTTCACTTAATTCTTCTTATGCTGCTAAAAAAAGGGGACACTTTGAAAAGACGTGAAGTAACAGCTCTGCAGAATGAATAAACTGTTCCCTCTCCATTTATTAATGGTTTTTACAAAAATCACACTTGTAGAGAAAAATGGTATAGTAAAATTCTTTAGCTCTGGGCTTGATTGTGATTTTCTTTGATTAACATTATACCTGATTCATCATATTCTTCTCTCTATTAATTCTTGAGTTGCCCACTTATAACGTGGTGAAAAAAAAGTCAATGGCTACTTTGTGTTACTTTTGTAGTGAATATTTTTTTTTTCCTGCTAGAGGAACTATCTTGATACTAATCAGGCCCAGAAGCTTTAATCGTACCAGTTCCAGTCTGGAAATATATTTTTAAATCTTATGTAAATATACTGTGTAGAAGTAGTTGGGGTCAGGAAGATATAAAGAGAGCAGAGGGATCAACTAACTCTTTAGGGACTTTGATGCAGAGTCTAAATTTATTTAAATCACAGACCAAGTCTTTATGTCTTCAGTCTGCAGAGTGGCTAAAAAAAAAATAAAAAAATAAAAAAGTGTAAGGAAATTCTTAATCATTATGTCAAGTTTTTTTTTAGCTGGGCAATTAAAATCTTGGGATTCAGATGGTATCGTATTACTTTCCTGTTGATTTTAGAGAAACGTTATAGGTATGAAATGTTGGTACAGATAACATTTTTGGGGCACAGAAAGGCAGACGTAGTTTTGTTTTCTTTTATTTAGAGAATGATTTCATTGTAAGGAGAATACGAAAACAATCCTTAGAATCCATAGAAATCTCAGTAGTGATTTTATGGTTTTTTCTTTTTTCGTTTTTTATCATTTAAAAGATTTTGTGAAAGTTTTGTATTATGTTTGCCTCTTATCAGTGCATGCATTGTGTGAAGCTATGGCCAACGTTTTCTCTAAAGTTTTTGTATGTGTGCACATGAAGGTTAATTATTTAGGTCATAGTATAAACATACAAGTTGTTCAAACTATTTCCTGTAACCTCTGATGCTGACATTACTGTCTGGAAGTGATACTGAGCATTTTGATTCCTTTTCCAGTGGGTGAATCTTTTTTTCTTTCTGACGTGGCCAATGCAAACACTGACTTCTAAAGCTTAACTTTGTATTCAGCCCTATTCACGCACTGGCCGTTTCATTCATTTTTAGCAATGCACTTCAGCCTCACTTGGGCCTGCTGTTCAATATGGCTTGAGTTGTCCTGTAGGCCTCACGAGCCACCAAGGGGTTAAAAATGGCACCTAAGCTCTGCTGGATCTGGGCATCATGTGACGTGCTCCAACGCTCAACTTTGGAAATTCTAATTAAATTTCAACTTACGAGACGCACTAAATGTGTGAACATACAAGATTTTTGTCACATGATTGGAAATGATGAAGTGTACAAATGGCATGGTGAATGCAGGTCTATTTAAAGCAAACACGAACAAATTGGTAGTAAAAATACTGTCCTGTTCAGGAATATATTCTGATTAAGATATTCTGCATGAGTGTAAAATGAACCCATTCATTCAATCAACTGACAACTTTCCAATCTCTGTTTGCTTTTGCTTAATTTAGTTTCCACAAGACAACTATTGTGGTAGTCTGGGATCGTTTTTTGGCAGCGATGGATAACTGTAAACGCAGACGTTTTTGTCCCAAATATTACACCTCACAAGTCAAATTGGATTTCATAATGCTAGACAGATACTTTAACATAAAAATGTGGTACATTTTCCATATGTTATTCTGTTGTGACTCTGTGGGGCTCCTGTCTCTGAATTATTTTTTTTTGGTGGGGGGATTGGAGAGGGGGGGGAATTTTCTTTGCTTGGTGCTTTTCTTAACCCTGGGAATGCTAAAGCCAGCAAGCTAAACATTCTGACTTTCAATTTTGTCCAGTGTTAATAAACGCTACGTACACCAGAACCAGTAGGTTGACTCTTTGTGTGCCAGCCAACTGAGCCACAAATTTGACTTTTAATCTAGCATAGTGTGTCCCGATGACCCATCAGAATCTTTGTGTTAACCCGTACAGAGCTAAGGACTGTAAGAAATGCGTTGCTCACCTCATGTAAACTCCTACCTTATGATATACAAAATTATATAAAACCTCATGGGATTAAGTCGCATTAAAAAAAATCAGGTGTTCACCTATTCAATTTTGTTCTATCAGTGAATTAACAAAGTAATATCATGTGTTGCACCAAACTTATTTGTCTTTACGTCCCGTGAGAAAGTATCCCCTAGTGGGCCACTGGACTGTTTGTTTGGCCACACAAAATGTAGCTGTTTTACCAGAGGGCCCCTTTTTCCCAAACTTTTTTTTTTAACTTGTGTCATTAAAAGGATTAGGGCTTGAAGTTTTCACCTGAAAAACTAAATTCCACCTATTTTTATAAAAAATAAAAATGTTTTGTTATTTTTTTTTTTACTGTGATTTTACTGCCTTATTGTGCTTGAATTAAAAATAAAAATCATTTAAAATTATTAAATCATAAATATATAAAAAAAAAAAAAACAACGACAATTTCTAAATATTATTTTAATGGGAGAAGAATGAGAGCAAGCTTGTCACCTAAAGGGTTAAACGAGCCTACATTTAAAAAAAAAAAAAAATATTCCACATGTCACAGCTCCATATGATAATTCGTATTTGATACTAGCGTTGATGTTTGTATAAGTGCAGTAGTGTTTGTTGTACTTGATATCATATCCAATTTTCATTGTCGGTGTATTCCACTCAGTGAAAGTCAAGAGAAACATCTTTGGTGGTGGTAAATATTTTGCTCATTTCAAAGCTGGGATAGTTTGTATGATAAGTCCACTGGTTTTATTTTAAAGTTAGAACAGTGACGTGAATACTTTGTTTACTTTTGACAGAAACTGTTGATGTTTGTTTGTGAAGTTGCACACCTATGAGCTTGTTTGGGGGAGGTTTTAGCATGGGCTGCTTTAAGGGGGGGTTGTGTTACACATTGAATAGGTCGATTTTAGTTATTAAAGAGGAGAGATCAGGTTTAAATTTGTTGCCCTGAAGAGAATTAAGACTCTGACTTATCATTTAGTACATCATTTCATGGATAGCTTGCTAAGTTTCGAAGTTTCGGTAAAAACATTTTTTTTTTAATCTCTTGCTTATCAACAGATTACCACATTACATCAGATATAACGCAATCATTACACTGATTCATGGTATCGTACTGTAGATTTTAGTTTTTAAGCTTATTCCATTTTTCTTAAATATTTTTTATTTTTATTTTATTTTAGACAGGACTTGTAGAAAAACATCTTACCAAAAATTATTATTTTGCCAGATTGCTAGTTTTAGCATTGTTTTTTAATTTGAAGTAAATATTGCACCCATTGTAGCCCGCTTGTGTTTTTTTTTTTTTTTAAAGACGTATGATTTCTACCCTAATAAAATAGCATGCTGAGATTATTGATTCTTGCTAAATCCTATAGATGGTAAATTATAACTTCTACCTTTTGAAACTAAAAACCTGTGCTAATAAAGAGGAATAATTTGATATATGTATGACGGCATAGGATGTATAGGGATTAATTAGTAATTATATATATTTTTTGCGAGATAGCAGGAAGGAATAAGGGAGCTATTCACTATACATCATAGTGCGTTGATTTGAGATGAACTGTGCAAAAGTTAGACCAAAGTAGTAACATTTAATAAAAGCCACAGTTTTCCTGAATTGCGTGTGTTATGCTTACATTTATGTCAGTTTAGTGAATAGACCCATTTATATAAAATTCTACTTTTGCAGGTGACAGTAGACTCACCTCATACTGACAAAGCAACGTTTTTCAAAACAATGGTCAAATATGTCTGACAGATGTTAATGGTGTTTACAGTCGAGCATAACTTTGCAGCTAACTGGTCAACTGTGTTATAGTGTGACCATAAATTCACACTGCAAAACTGTGTTTTTCTTAAATGTCATTAGCATTTACTATCCTGTTTTCTAAATCCAGATTACAGTCAGCTGGCAATATTAGCTCTTTACGTGAAGTCACAGGAAAGACTTTTCATTCTTTTTAAGAAATAAATATATATATAAAAAAAAAACAACATAGATTTAAAGATTTCTTCCAAAAAAAGATTTTTAACATGATTCTAATGAATGTTTAAGAATTATATATTATGATTGGATAGTTACTATATATGTGCACATTTTATTTCAGTAACATGTTGATGTGAAGAAGCAAGGCATACAATTTAGAATAGGTTAGTATGACAAAAAGCCATAGTTATATGTACAGCTATGATAAGTGTTCCGAATTTGGCCTAAAAGCTTACATTCTAGGAAACGTGAAACGATCATGCTCAGAGCACACTAAAGTGTCAATTGTTAGAAATTAAAACTCAATTTCTCGTTCTATGACAAACTTGCAAAGCTTAAAAGCTGACATGGAGAATTTTTCTATTTTGTGGTCTAGAATTTCAAATTTACATTGAATTTGCTTTGATTTGTTGCCAATTCACACTTCCGTGAATAACATAAACATTTTTTCACCTCTCTGAACTTTTATTGATTAAATAGATCGGTAGATTTGTATTTCTGATAGCAGCAATATATTTCTTGTTTTTTTGCAGGAGTAGTTTTAGGAACGTTATTATGTGTTGGTGTTTTTTAACTTTCACGCATGTCAAAATTGATTTGTAGGGTGAGAATTACACAGCCAGTTGAGTAAGTCATTTTTATAGCAATTCCAAACCTATTTTTAAGAAACAACCCTGTTAAGCTGTGTTGGAATTCGCGATCATTGTAGAGTATATTTACTACACAGTATATTGTGGTGAATTAAAAAAACAAGTTGTAAAAATTTTTCAAAACTGAACAAATTGCTGAACTCAGAAATTGTTATAAATTGCCGATTTTGGCCTATGTTTTGCTATACAGTTTTCATCATCCTCAACTTACTGTTTAGTTAATAATCCTTTGTCTAATATTCAAGCTCATATTAATTAAGTTAAAAAAATGTACGTCGTTTTTATTCTGCCACTGTCTATAGAGTGTTTTTGTTCACAATTTTTTCCTTTTTAAAAACAAAAAACTGAGCACTCAGTTTGTGAGTTTTTAACAATTTTAAGAAAAAAAATATTTGGCATCAACAAACTTATCAACATTGAAATCACTCACCAAACATCATGTTATAGTGAGCTGATACGTGAATATAGGAAAAAAAAATTGTGAAAAAATAGAATTAAATTCAGCAGAACTGACTTGGTTCTAAAGTCGCAGTAAAAAAAAAATGCACCCCATACTCTGTATATTGGATTTCTGTATCTTCCATTGACGTAATATATTGCTGTGCATAAAATGTTAATACATTACACTCTTCTTTTCCAATTAATTATAATTTTAGTGGTTTCCTTACATCCTTTGTGGACGCAGACATGTTTATACGTTATATTTCTAGTATATATTTTTTTAATTTATATTTTTATTACAATGATCAATGGAAAAATTCACGTTATGGAACCACAACCAGTTTTTCTTTTACTTTATTTTAAAGACAATTCAAATCCAGTATCTAGTGATCAATTAGCTAAACAGTGAATTGCTTAGTGTTCACATTCAACTTAAAGTTTTGAACAAATCGTAGGCGTACAAACTCCGCTGTGTAGGAGTTTGTTTTCTAACTCGGTTATGCTGGAGTTTTGCAAGTCATTTGCCAAGATCCCCCAATATCTTAAGCACAACATTTTGCCAAATGTATTAAAGCTTTATTTACTAAACTAGGAACTTTGATGCATTGGCAAGGGAATTATAAATGTAAGGCTAAAGTAGTGAAACTCGCAATACAGCTTGGTTGGATAATGTATCCAATTCAGCTATTTTGGTCTAAAATGTTCAGTTCCTTTTTAATTCTCCACAAATCCTCATTAAGTGAATGAACCACAGTATAAATATATATATATACATTTTCTATGTAATTCTGTTTCATAACTCAGTGTTGCATATTAATGATAAATTGAGTGGAAACTATTACGTTTCACCTTGTGGCTAATAAGAAACACAAAGCAATTATTGTAAACAATATATTTATCAGATAAAAGGCAAATGATAAGACTAGGAATCCTAAGGATTCTAAGGAAACTCCGTCAGCATTGTCTGATGTAGTGCTTACGGCACATAACTACGTTAATCTGCATGAGCCAAAAGACAGCAGACATACTGACGTTGCGGTGCCACCTTGACCTGGTAACTAGGAATCATTATCAAACAACTTTGGCCTCTGCCAGTTTTTCATTCCTCCAGGTTAGGCACTCCACCCACTTGGATGGAGCCCCACCCTATGTGGAAGACTATAATTCAATAGTTCTTTGCTCATATTGCGGGCCCTCCCTATAGTCTGAGCCCCAGACGTATTTGGTTTCTTTAATCTATGTATCGCATCCAAAGATTTCTGCATATCAACCAGAAGCGAGGCTTCCCTCAAATATTCTAGGTTAGGAAACCCAGAATACTTTTTGATGCAAATGACATGATGCAATACAGTCTGCCATTATTGGAAAGTGATGAAACAGAATAGAAGGAGAATTAAAACGCCGTCATGATATGAAGAAATAACAAACATATCATTATGGTTTATTGTTGTGTTATGCATCTTTCCAATGGTTTTACAGGGAAATTACCATACTGGAATAAAAGATGCTAGATCCTTTGACTACGCTGAGAGTTTTTAGCATTTATCCCTTTGGTAATCCAAGAGTTAAAAGAAAGAAAACCAGCAATTTAAGAATTTCAATTTATGTAAGCGATGAAGGAATCCAATAAAAATGTGTATCCCTGAATATCGTTTTCACGGGAAATGAAACAATTATTTCATTGGTTGTTAATAATTGTTGCATCTTTAATAGTGCGATACTTTTTTTTGGCAACCACACAAAAAAGTAGACTTCTGCATCTCATTTTATTTAAATTTTTTATTTATAACAATAAGATTTTTATGTGAAATATCAAACCGAGACCCAAGACATTAAACTTCACCTATACACTGCTATGATTCATTGGAGCGACTAAAGATTTATTTTGTGCAAAGTGTAATATCTTTAATATTTGGCTATATATAATTTTCAGAAAATGACCTGAGTGTGGAATTACACCTCTACCAGATCCAAAGCAAGATTAAGATTATGGCTGATGCATAATGTGATCAAGATCAGTCGCTCCAATTTACTTGTTAATTTTTGGCATTTAAACGAAAAAAACAAACTTAGGAATTATTGGAAGATGATGCAGAATCTCGCCAGACGCACTCAATGATTTACTTAAAAATATCCTTCAGTTTTGCCTCAAACCATTTCAAACCACTTCTGCTGCGAGTGTTTGCCAGTTCATAGCTTGTGAGAGATTATGTATGACAGTTTCTGTTATATAATGAACAGGAGTATTGTTTGAACAAAGGTAACATATTTTGATTTGTGTACTTTTTTGGCAGTTGGCACTGTTCCAAGTCTAAAACCGAGAGTGATCTAACAGTGTAGATATCTGAATATTTTTTAAACAGGCAGTATAGTTGTGGTGTGTTTAAATCATCTGTGATATGCATATACAAAGCCCAAAATGGTAAACTCTGCTATCTAATGTGGACGAACATGCTGTCTTTCGGGGAAGCACATTTTGTCTGTGAACATTAAAAACAGAGGTGTAGATGTAAGAATGGCTGGCTTTCGAGAAACTATAAAAGGAAAAAAATAAAGTAAACAGCCGTCATGGCCCCCCCAGTCCACTGCAGATTATTATTTTATTTTTTTTTGCATAGTTTTACTCCTTTCTCGATTTGTATATATTTTATTGTACACTTCTGAGTGCCCTGGTCTGTGTGTGTGTGTGTGTGTGTGTGTGTGTATGTGTATGCAACTTTTTTTTCTCCAAGTTTTATATTTTTTGTTTTGCAGTCTGAAAAAGTTCTGAAAATATAGCTGTAATTTCTACTTTAATGAGAATATAAAGCTGTACGCTTCTAGGAACTCAGTAAAACTTTTTTAAACAAACCTCCCAAGAAACCTCAGATTGAGCAACGTGAGACACATCTATCGATTGTTATGTGTAGATCTCTCTGTCTCTCTTTCTGTCTTTTCCTGTTAATTTCACTCTCGCTGTCTAGGTAAACATAGTATCTAAATGTAAAGGCAATTTGTATACAATATCATTTTTGTTTGCCTTGACTAGTAAACATCAGTGACCCTGTTAAACTTCCCTCTGTGCAATATTTGTGTGTGTGTGTGTGTGTTATATATATATACTGGAAAACTGGAAAAATTCTCAGTCAGTTAAAGGGACACTAGAGGCAATGATATGAAGTGGTCTGGTTTCCGGGACCTTGTCCCCTTAACCCTGCAGCTGAAAACATAACAGTTTTAAATGCAATGTTTACATTGCAGGTTTAAGACTGCCTCTAGAGGCTGTCAACCAGACAGCCACTAGAGGCGCTTCCTGATGTTTCACGGAGTTTAACTTCGTGACACAACACTGCACGTCATCACGCTTCACACGAGGACGCCCATCGTCTTTTAAATCCCCAAAGTAAAGCTTTGATTCAACGCTTTCTTATGGGACAGGCCTAAACGGCCCGCAGCGCTCCCCGACCATGCGCATTATGTCCCCCCTCGCGATGATGTAGGAGGATGCGGATTTTCTATTTCAATTCTCAGTTTAACAAATAACCATGTCAGTATATGTTTGCATAAACACTTTAGGTTGTGGGGTTTTTTTGGGGGCAGTTTTTTTTTTTTTTTAACTTTTAAAATAAAAAAACTCAGAGATGCAACATTAAGGCCAAATTGGGTCAAACTGTAAAAAAAATAAAAAAATAAAAAAGTTTGGCCTTTATATGCTTGCAATTTCTTTTTTGATTCTGCATAATTGCCATTTGAATGAATGAACCCCAGTGCCTTCTGTACTACCACAAAATGTTTTGACTTGTGCTATTTATATGATTCCTCACACACAGTATAGCAGAACATGTAATCCGTCTGGGGATGTGTTTAAACAGAAAAAAAAAAAGCATTTGTATATTGTCAGTCATTAAAGCGATGATTTGGGGGAACATATATTGCATTCTTACAGATAAAAGGGCAATATATGATTTCATTTTCCTCTTACTTTTAGGTTTTGTGATGTTACCAAACCATGTGTAATGCTATATTCCACATATGCCACAAACCGTAAAACTCTTTTACTTTTCAAAGTAACCGATATTTTTTATTTTTCACAGATTTGCACACGAGACCAAATGTGTACTTACAACTGAAATGTACTTACGTGAAAGTGTAATAATGTGTTAGGAAGGAACATGAGCCCATCATATGATTTTTAACTTCTATCTGAATGACAATATAATTACTCATGTATCTTGATAGAGCAGGAAAACTGCCACTAAGAGAGAAATGGGGGGAGGATGTGGGGGGCAGGCTGTGTGTGAGTGTATATATTTTTACTTGCTACTAACGGAACGCATGCACAGTAATGCAAGGTTATACTTTTTTTTTTTTTTACATGATATAAACATTAACCTATATACAGGTTTCTTTATTTTGTGTAATGTTTCAATTGATTTTTTTAGTACTTTTTATATATTTTTGATACTCTATTCAAGCATTTAGTGTACATTAGAGCAAATTACGATTCAAGTTCACTACAATATTTTTTCCGGATACTATAAACTAGGGGAATCTGTTTTTAAGTCATACACACAGCACTCAGACAGCATGTGGCTGGGCAGATCTGGATGAGGGTCATGGGAGTTGTCATAGCACTTAATATGAAGTGCTGTATTTAAGTATCATTGAAACACAACTGAAATTATCATTTTTATCTAGTAGAGCGCTCTGTGTAAAATTTGTGGAATCAAATCATGTTAACTTACACAACTCTGCATTCAGCATTTATTGTCATGTAAATAGCTGCATTTTAAGATGGCAAAACAGAAAAATTTGAAAAGACAAAGAAACAAAAAAATTTACAAATAGAATTTCTGGATAAATAATTTTGGGAAATCTCTTCTCCACAAAGTCCAAGAGTAAAAATAATTCCCTATACAATCCTACTTTATTTAATAGGTATATTAAGTACAATGCATGGTTTTGTGTGCTGGGTTCTAATTGTATTTGCGTTAAGTCTGTTGTCTTTTTCTGCAGGGGATTTCTAAAATAAAGTAATTAGCGCACTTAGTATCAATTGTTTTTATTGTTTCAGACAATTATAGGTCGTATCTAACTATTGTGCAAGCATCACTGAGTTTAAATGATTTAAACAAAGTTTTTAGAATTAAACGCTGCCTTCCCCAGCAATGAAATGTTCCATATAGGGTTATTTTATTAATTAAATGCCGCTGCTCATACTCCTGAGAATAGTCTGATAGAAATGTTAGTTTATTAGGTCTCTTGGTTTCTTTTCCGTGGAGATGGTTCTCCCTGTTCTGTCTTCCTATAGGCTCTAGTGACATCAGGTTATCCCCACGAGAGGTAATAAAATGTATTTTGTTAATAGCAGGATGGTAGAGATAAAGGAAATAACTTTATAACCAGGGATGACCAAACTCTTGCATTGCAGCATGCTCATTTAAGTATACAGATGCAGAACGCATTATCTTGAGTACCATAGGTACCTTTCATGTGCACGTAAATTAATCTGGAGAGACATGCAATGTTCCGTACGCCCAGTGGAAAAACTTACAGATTCTTCCTTCTCCTTACTTCTTTCAGTGTTTCATAAAATTCAGAATGAAAGCTTTTCAGCTCATTTCAAAAACAGCTATTTAGGATTTCACTAAACTATGGAAAATGGGGAATTTAGAAAGGAACTGCAAGTTTTTGCCCAGACTGAAAAAAATAACTAGGTTGGAGAAATTTTTCAAGTTAGCTGCTTTGCCCAAAAACCTGTGTTTCCCTTGCCAATTCTTCACCGTACCTGTTTATTCAATAAGCCCCACTGAAACAGGTGGAGGTACTCTCCAGAGAATCACAAGGGAATTGTGCATTGATTCAAAATAGTAAAATCGGGGGAAAAAAATCTCAAACTCAGCAATTTGTCTTATTTGGACGTTGACCTAAAAATTTAAATTCTCTTGTTAGTTCTTGTCAATTCCAAGTCTAGTGGAAAAAATACCTGTACTTTTAATTATTCACATACTTTATCCATCTATGACAAAAGTAATCCCAGTGCCTTATAAAACAGACCAAACACATCATCTGCAATAAAGAGGTTAAACGATAAAAATATGAAAAGTGTTTTTGATTAATGTATTTTTTTTTTGAAAGTGTATTGTGTGATAATGTATTTATTCTTTATTCTTATGTAGCACTGACACTGTACTCAGCTCTTAACAAAATGAGATACAACGTTGGGTAGACAAAGGAGAGCCTCGACACATTGGTAAGTGCTACATATCAGGCAGTGTTTTTATTGGGGTGTCTAATGCACCCTTCAATGGTGACCTGCTCCCCTTTCCGCTCAGTTAAGACATTGCGCAGTTCAGATTAGAGATCACTGCATTTAATTGAAGGAAACATGTGTTTAATGCATGGACTAAAATGAAAAATAAAAATTGTGCCTTGAGAAAAGCATATGGATATTAAAATTCCATTTGTCATACTTAGTAAAACTATGATGTAGAGCCATATATCTAGAAATCAGGGTGAATTATTTGAGGCAGATCCCTTTTCCTATTTTCCTGCCTATTCCCTGGTTAAATCTCTTTCTCCTCGTGTGCCTACTTGATTCTGGATAGAATGCGAAAAGATTTGCTTTTACCCAACGTATGAAAAAAAGTGAATTCTTTACTTATGTCTGTTCTGTTTGCCTCTTTAATTTGCATGTCTTGGAACAAAATATTCAGTAGAAAGTCTGTTTATATGCTTATACGTAAGACGTACATCAGTTTATTTGTTTAATGTCAAGGCAACTGATATAATTGCTCTTTCGTGTCCTGGAACGTCATGCTGTGTGTTGCATTAAATTAATTAGATTTTCGATGCCACTGTAGATATGCGTATATATTATTCCTCTGTCGGCATGACGTACATAGCCAATTTCTGCATTAGCATAGTTTTTATGCATGTCAGGATTTTGATTAATATCGATATTTACTCTAGAACCTTTTCCAGACGTGATTTGTACAACACTTTTACTATTATTAGAGCTTGATTAAGAGTCTTTGAAATTGATGCACTTGCTGGTGTACCCTGTGTAAAAAAAAATAAAAAAAAAAAAATTGACAAATATTTTTCACAATTAAGAAATACTATCTTATACTTTCCTGACTTAATGTATAGAAGAAAATTATGAAAGTTCAAAAGAATGCTGTTTGGTGATTGAGTCTTAAAAGATCATTTTCTGTTCCAGAACTAATACTATGATAGTAGTATAATTTAAGATGCTAGTTATGTCAAAGGAGTGTTTTGATATTATGTTAAGATCCAAAACTAGAGTGTCCTTCTTATATACTCCAATGGTGAATATGTGTTGAATTGTGATATTACCATTTGTGGTGGTGGTTGATCGGAAGGGAGAAGAACATAGAAACATAGACTGTGATGGCAGATAAGAACCATTCGGTCAATCTAGTCTGCCCAATTTTCTAAATGAATTTGTGTGACACCTATATGGTTACTTACTTAAGAGAAAATTTTCAGGAATTCAAAATAAATTTAAAATGTAAGGCCAAAATTGCTGAATGAGAAAAATTGCTCTTTTATTATCCACTTAAGTGAATAATATTGTTAAAAAGCAAAACACTGTCTAAACTATAATTGATTATAAACCAAACTTTCACTGTGATGAGTTAATCAGTTTTTACATGTTGGATGTGCAAATATATTGCGAAAGTTCGACATACATTGCACTAGTTGTATTTAGTGTACGTAAGAAGCCTTGTCATTAATTTATTGTTGTTTTAACCTTAAATCTTACAAAAAATTTAAGTGCCATTATCCGACTGTCTGACTATCGATACCTTATTCCATTTACTAATAAGTTGCTAAATGTTTTATAAGTATTCTGTGTAACCCAGATGCTATTAACATTAGAAAGATAACGCATTTTGGTGAATTCATCAGGATAGTATTAACTATTTAATTCATTCACTAAAGTGAGACATTTCAGAAATTTTATGTGAATTTCAAATTTAAGACCAAAATGACATCATCTATGCTACGAGATCATCTTTTATTTTTTTAACCTTAAATTTGGAATTCGCTTTTAATTACTCCTTTGTGAATAACGCTGTCTTTTATTAGCTTATAATAGGTTATATTAATGTCTCCGTGGTACTGCGCTTTCTCTTTAAATTAATCCAGAGATTGAAAGGAGTGGTCTCTTTTTACTACTTTTTTATATTGTTTGTGCTTTGTGTTATTTGCAGTTTCAGTGTGTATTTTGTTCTTTGATATAGTTTACTGCAACTGTGTTGCCGAAATCCTGTATATTTTCACAGTGACAGTAAAATGTGCATGGGTTAAATTCTGCACAGTGTAAATAAATAAAAAAAAAAATAAGTTACTTTTCTTCATTGTTTTTAATTCATTTTTAAATTAATTTTGTAAAAAATAAATAAATATTTATTTATTTCATTTTTTTGGTGACTTTTTTTTTTTAAATTATGCCCTCAACCCAAACTCTCTCTCACCATCTAAAAGCACTCTAAACATATTTCCTTATTAATGGGCCTGAAATTACATTTCTTAAGAATGATAAAAAAGCAACAGTAGTATTACATTTCCAAGGTAATAACATTACATGACCCTATGTAATAATGAGTTGCCTAAGAATACCTCTTTTTAATGTGTTTATGTAATTATATTAACATATAATGCTTTGGCAGACTTATACAAGTATGTTACATTGGAATTCTAAAAATATAATTTCTAACTTTTTCCACAGTCCAATAAAATACCCCTTCTAGATAATTGCATACGGACTATATCTCATTCTGGCTTTTTAATGTTACTTTGTGAATTACATTTATTATTTTGTATAATTTCTGCAAATATTCTAATTATATGAGAACATATAATAATAATAATAATAATAATAATAATAATAATATTTAAAATATGCTCATGCAAGCAAACTATATTACTGTAATTAACATCAAACATCAGTTTAAGGAATCTTTCACTTGCAAGGACAAGCTTGCAGTGTTAAAGGATCACTATAGTGTCAGGAAAACAAACTTGTTTTCCTGGCACTATATAGTTCTTAGGTGCCCCCTACCCTCAGGTTAAAACCCCTTCAGCCACTTACCATTATCCAGCGCTGGGCTCCCTCGGCGCTGGTGACCTATCCTCCCCTCCCCCCACCCTCGTGGAGCAGAATGCGCATTCACGGGCAGAGCCGCGCGCATTAAAAACGCCCATAGGAAAGCATTGAAAGTTCTGCGTGCTCAATGCGATTTTCGCATTGAGCGTCACAGAAATGCCTCTAGCGGCTGTCAGGAAGACAGCCACTAGAGGCTGGATTAACCCCTAATATAAACATAGCAGTTTCTCTGAAACTGCTATGTTTACATCTGAAGGGTTAAAACCTGGGGGACCTCGCACCCAGACCACTTCATTGAGCTCAAGTGGTCTGGGTGACTATAGTGGTCCTTTAATAAACGTGTTAATAAATGTGCACATGAGTCGCTTCACTTGCTCAAAACAGTGAAATGCATTTCCTAGTAGATCCCTCTATCCAGAAGAATTAGTGAAGTTTACTAGATACATATATATTGTTTTGTATGTTGTGGTAGGAATTCTTCTTTGAAGTTGTTGAAGTTCTTTTAAGGACAGCAAAAAAAATTAAGCAAAAGCCGCTTTAATTAGACTTACTACCCAAATACGAAAAAAAAAATTACAAACAATATTCAGTAGATATACACCCCAATGAAAAGTTTCTTGTCTGACAAGTCTCTTGTGTGCAGCCTTTGCAAGTCCTCCCTTCTAACCCCACCCAGACTTTCTGTGGATGTCCAATCACAGACTTCCTTATGCAGCTCAATGAGAAGTCTTTGCAAGGCAGGTGCTCCAGGTAATTGCCTGCCTTTTGAGATTAGCCCCACAGAGGAAGTCACAGGACCAGTTGTCTGATATCTCAGGGGGTTTAACACGTTATAAAAGTACCAATTTCTACACTTTACGGGTCTGGAGTGTCCCTTTAACTTTGTAACTATTTGAAGGGACCGATATTTTCTTCCAGAGGGAAGCAATGCTGGGACATTTCCCTTGTCGTCTAATGCTAGGCATCAGTAAGATCTGTGTCACTCTGACTTGCATCTCCCTGGTTCGTTGCATTGAACACCCAGAAAATAGGAGCATCGGGCTGCAGAAGATTGTGATGAGAGGGGGCCTGGGGCTTTGGAAATGCAAAGGAGGGTCTTCATTCTGGAAATGATTTTACCTTTGCAGTTAGATTACGATGCAGGATTTATTAGTGGTTTTGGAATAAAAATCACTTCTGAGAATATGAGTATTTCTTTGGTTTCCATGACTACAGCTCCACCTTGAGAACTTTGCAACAGAATAAGTCTTACTAAAAAAAATACTGCTAAATCACACTACACATAACAACATCCCTACATCTTTTATTGTCCTGGTCTGTCAAGCTGGAGTTTAAACCCATTAAGGACCAAACTTCTGGAATAAAAGGGAATCATGACATGTCACACATGTCATGTGTCCTTAAGGGGTTAAACCCATTAAGAGATGTGAACTATCCTCTCTGAGATATTCAGAAAGCCCTATCAGGGTTATTTGCTGAATTATGAGTAATTACAGGGTTAAACGTAGCTTCCTAACAAATAATAATTAGACGGCTCATTAAAAGCCGACGAGGCCCAGAATAGCACTGTTCTTGCCTTGCTTTGTTGCTGTTTTATACAGCTTGTATACTTTTCATGTTGTGTATTAAACTCCGCTGAGTAATAGTCAAGGAGTGCTGAATTGTACGCATTTACTTTATTGTGTTTCTTATTTTGATCAGTGTGAGTATGAAACAACATAGAAAATTAGCTATATTCATGATTACAGAATGGGTAAGTCCCCTATCTCCGTTAGCTTTTTTTGTTTTTGAATTTATTTTTATTATTTCGCTTTAACTTTCCAATGCATACTAGGCAAAAATGGAAAATTAACGAATAATGTGAAACTTCTACTGAGATATCTAGTTCAATTTTGAGTAATTTTTGCCGTAGTTATTGTTTTCCTATAATGTGAGCAAATTATATAAAAAAAAAAAATGTTTAATTACATTTTATTTAGTTAGGGTTAGTATAAGTTGGGATGTAAAAAAAAAGAATATTATTGGTTTTAAATGCAGTGTATTGTATTGTGTTATATTAGGCACATATTTACACCTTTACTGTCTATAGTGTTGTTCATCTAATTATACAGATCAAACTGATTTTGAAACTGATAGAATGTATTGATTACCAGCTGTGAGCGGTATTGTAAAATAGTCTAACTGCCAGCGTTATTATTTGTAGTATTAAATCTAATTAAAGGGACGCTGTCAGGCCAAATATGTCCTATTTTAAAATGCTCCTAATTTTGATCTGTGCTTGTGTTTGCTGACCAGCTACAAAATATATATAGAGCTGTCTAGAAGAATACTCAAAGCACCGTCACCACTACAGTTAATTGTAGTAATTATAGTGCAAGGAATCCTTGGGTGCTGTTTTTCAAAAGAGTTTTCAGGTAATATAGAAATGCCATACCAACAGGGTTATTCACTAAACCCAGAATTGAAGAGGAATTGAAATCAGAATGGCATTCTTTAAGCAAATATAGTCATGATTTCGCATAGTTGTGCTGGAGAATTTTGCCAAATTATCTGTTTTAGAGTTTAATTGGCTGTTACATATTTCTTTTGTGCAAGACAGTATCCCTTTAAAAGCAGGTTAAACATTTTTTTTTTTAATTTCAAATCAAATGATGATCAGTTATCAAAAACATAATTAAAAACAATTACCTATTTTATAACATCATGACTTAAAGGGTCAGTAACTCTTAAAAAAATAAAAATCAAATTTGAAGATTTCTGTTTATTTAATAATAGGCATCTTATGACCTTGGATTCTTTTCTGTGTTAATTGGGCTTGGAGTTAATTTTTTGGGTATTTATTTTGGCAGTTTGAATAGCCAACTGGAGTTGTCTCTAACCCTGGCACTAACGGTGTTAAATAGCCCAGCACCCTATGTAAAGAAGTGACGATGGAACACTGATGTATACCTAACCTTATGAAATTTAGATTTTAATTAAGAACCTGGCACATTGTTTTAGTATTTCATATAGAGTTACATGTTGCAACATTCTATATGCTCAGAATGGAACATTACTCGAACCTTCCATTTTTTCAAAACTCTCACATCTAATTTGTTTGCAACCTTGGCCGTCAGGCTGTAGTTGGATTTCATATCCCAGAATTCTCGACTGGTTGCCAGGGAATTATGGGAATATAATGAAACAGCTGGGGAAAGATTGAACACCACCCCGCTCTAAGTTCATGAAATGAATGCATGTATATGTAATAGGTTTGTGTGTATATATATATACAGGTATGTATATAATGTGTATGTGTACTCAAGTATAATACATATACAGAAATACATTTAGAGGTACAATGTCCTTTCCAGATGTAGAATAAAAAGGAAAAAATACACGTTTGAATGCCTCAACTGGATCTTAGAAGCTCCAGTTACAATATTGTTCATTACGGTAATTTATGTAAAATAATATAACGTTTAAGCTTTTCAGACAGGTGGGTGGGTCCCTTCAAACATGTATTGTGGTGATCATTTGGATAAACTCATTGTACTTAATTTGTTCTCAATGCAAATCCCAGAGAACCACCAACATGCTTAGATTTCCCAGTTCTGTTACAGTGCGGATGTCAAGAAAGCCCAGATCGTATAGTAATCCCATGAAGATCAGTTTAAGAACCACTTATTTCATTTGTGGTCTCTGACAACCAGTTTGCGAACTACTTACTTGGAGGATATCGTACGCAAAACTTGTAGTACTACATTTGGTGTGAATGCCTCCTAAAAACTTTTCAATTGTGGTAAAACCTGTTTGAAGTCCTTGCTTTAGGTAAACATACTTGTTTATTGCTTTAACTCCTACTGGTGTTCTATATAACCACTTGCTAATTTGTTCATTTAGCAAATGTATCCGTAGACACTTTCTTTTCTTTTTCTTTTTTTTTTTTTACTGATAGTGAAGCGAAGTTAAAACAGCTGTCCTCTTCTTTAGTTCACTTTTATTCTTTGCGAATGTCCATATTGGTAAAAAAAAAAAAAAATCATATCACAATTATTATTTTTTTTATGACTGCTCTTGCTGTGTAGTACCGAATACCACATTTCTGGGATGCTATTGTTATTTAGCTTTTCTAAACATTTTTTTATATTAATTTCTCTGCTCCCAAGGCCTTCTTCCATGGATGAATTATCTAGACAGTTTTACAACTTCCATACCTCTGCAGTTCTTGTCACGTCTGGCAAGTCTATTTAATATTACTGTTTATTATGGGAATTGTTCTCAGCCTACATATATTATCATAGTTTAACTTGAACAAGATCTTTTGTGTAACACGTTTTTCGTCATTGTCTCTTGTAAAAATGGAAAATGTCTTGCAGCAGAACTCATACAGAAATAAAGTGACACAATTTTGTGTCAATATACGGAATTTAACCATAGAGTTGACCCACAAGGCCACTTTAGTTCCCAGGCTTAGCTGTAGACAATATTGCTGGAAGGCTACTTATGACAACTACACATGTTTGATGAGATAATAGAGACATAGTAAGGGAAGTTGCATGAATAAGGAGATAAGAAGCTGTTGATTTAACAAGGTAATTTGGTTGTGGAAACCACCAATCACATAGTTTGGCAAAGACATATCGAACATGTGGGTGGTCCCAAAATAGCAGTGCCTTAAGGGAGTTTGTTTTTTAATGCAACCCATTAGTGAGGCAATAATGAGTGTGAAAATGGTGTAGTTGCTGATTAAGATACACCCCTTTAGAATTTTTTATATCTCCTATGAGATTAAATGGTGGGCCTGTTGGACCCCACCAACACTTTACGAGGGGGAAGACTTCATCCATTAAGGGGGCAGCAGATTCAGCAGCAACCACCCATTAAAAAATAAACAATTACAATTGAGTGTCTATGTATGTGTGTGTGCCTGTATAAATGAGTGACTTTGTGTGTGAATGTATATTTGTGTTGCAAAGTAGTTCGTCCGTAAGTAGTTAGATATATAAATGTGTGGATAATGGTATGTTACTATATGTGTTTGGTGAATAAGTTATGGGTATGCGTCATGGTGTCTGACACCCACGCAGGAGTGTGGACAGTGTTGTGTTTGTGGATATGGACAGCAAAGTGTTTTGAGCTGGCCCTGGGCTATTACATGATATATTGACACGTTCTCAAAATCGTTTCATCTCAAGTTAAACATAGTTACTTGTTAATGTATCTCCATTACACCAATAAAGTATCATCTATTAAAATATGGATACATTGGTGCAGATAAAAACATTAAGCAGAGAAAACCTAGATAGCACATTTGATCCCCTGGTGAGAGAATCCAGAACTTTTTTTGTTCCAGAAGACCTTATTGTTTCTCATGATATCCAGATTCTCTATACATAGCAAACAAGTCTGGAGATCTTCAAACTTTTGCATGGTGTTCTTTCATTTGAGAAATTCTGTTTTCTGCTTAACGCAGAGAAAATCTGCCTGGATTTTGATAGTAAAAAAACAAAATAAAACTGCAGATTAAAGATGTTATTTTTAAACGTTATTTTTAAACAGTAGCCATGGCCTTGATTTTGTTACTTGTTTATTCAACATGTATTACTGAACACATTTAATACATTTTCTAATAACTAGAAATATGTTAGAATTATTTTATAAATATATATTGTAAACAGCTTCTTCTCTTGTTACCTCCATCTAATGAAGGACATGTTTATCCTTGTTAGCAATGTTGGACTTCAACTCTCAGTAAGCCAGGCAGAAATGCACTCTTCTTTTTTATACCATGGAGCTTATTAGATTGTGCAATCTATTAAAATATGTCATTATTATAGTTAGTATTGGCTTTTATGTAGCACCAACTTATTCCATAGCTCTTTGCAAATATAAAAAGTAGATTTAACAGCAAATAACACAACATATTATAAAGGTTAAGAGGACCAAGAGGTTAATGATGACACTGTTCGAACTCGCTTACAATCTAGATGTAGGTACTCTGCAGTTAGACCCTGATGAATTGGCCACTTCTTTAATTTTAGCACAACCTAATAGCTAAGTAAATGTTGCGCCTTGCAGTTTAAAAAAAAACAAAAAAAAAACTTTATATTTTATTTTATGTATGCTATAGTGCAACACTATGGAACACTATAATATTAAGAATACAAATGTGTATGTATAGTGTCTTACTCACCATCTCAGGAAATCACAGGGCCGATTCAGAAATAATGCTGGATATTGTCTCTAATAATACACGGAACCGATTATCTGTCTATCCCTACTAGATGCACAGGTGCTAAAATTCTAAAAATAAAAGTAATTTCTATAGTAAACTTTGCAAATGCCCAAGTCAACTCACTCTAGGGCAGAGGTCAGCAACCTATGGCACTTGTGCCATGCATGGCACTCAAGGCTGCCAGAGACAAACAGGCTCTGTCCTTTTAGGAGTGCCAGTGGAACTTCAGAAATCTGCTTGTGCAACCCGACCTCTGATTGTAGGTAGTGAGGGACAATCTTCAATCTATACATTGCAGCACTTAGAGGAAGTGATCTCAGATCATTACCTCCAAGCTCTTGTGAACGTCAATCTGCTCTTGAGTAGAGTAGCCCACAGTAGTTATCACAGCTACTCCATCGCAGCTCCTCCCTGGAGCTCCTCAGCCCCGTCCCCAATGGATTGCAGGGAAGTATATATATATATATATATATATATATATATATATATTCGCAGAGCTGCAGAAGATGTCTCTTCCTCATACAAATAATACAAACAGACCATGCACTAACACACACACAGTACCCACAAACACAACACCATTGACAATCCACATACACTTACACAATCCCACAAACAGCCTCTCACACACAATTCCACAAGCAGCCCCAATATACAGCCCACATTCATAGGTATCCTATACAATACCACAAAATACTCATGAGCATAGACAATGTAACAGCTCACATACACACAAATACAATGTTACTAAGCAACTGCAGCACCCATAAATAGCACAAAATTGCCGCGCATGCGCATTAGGTCTCCTCGGACGGTGGGCGGGATCAGTCTCACCCACTGGCCGATGAAAGCACAGGGAGGAGCGGCGCAGAGGAGGAGGCAGCGGCGAGGGACATCGCCGCTGCCTCAGGTAAGTGACTGAAGGGGTTTTCACCCCTTCAGTAACTGGGGATTGGGGGGTGGGAGGGAGAGGGACCCTCCAGTGCCAGGAAAATGGATTGTTTTCCTGGCACTGGAGTTTCCCTTTAAGGAACACTGCGAGTTCTATAAAAAGCATTGATTGCATAGATACGGTGCAAGGGGTCCCTTGTCCTGTATCCCATTCCCTAGGCACTTGTAACTGCTGTGATTTGTAAATGTCGCTGCAGCAAAAAGGCCGGATCCTCACTTCCTCGCATCAAAGGGTAAGACACAGTACTTTGCCCTGGCTGCAGAACCACACATTTTATGATTAACCAAATCATCTACGAGATGTTTTTACTGAGGAATCAGTGCCGAGTCTGTGTGCATAAACAGCATATCTAAAGTAAAATGGATCTATGTGTTGCTAACAGGTTAGCCAGTACGTTTATCATATTTTCTTATGAATGGGGCAGCTCGAGTGCTGAACTATACATATCTAAGCAGTGGTTCATGGGATGTGCTGAACATTTTACTGAACAAAATGGGATGGCTTAAAGGACCACTATAGTGTCAGGAAAACAAACTTGTTTTCCTGGCGCTATAGGGTCTTTAGGTCCCCCCAACCTCATGGCCCCCCTCCCGCCGGGCTCATGAGGGGTTAAGGGGTTAAACACTTACCTTTCTCCCTCGGCACTGGGGAACTCTCCTCCCTCTCCCGATGTCAGCTTTGAATGCGCATGCGCGGCAAGTGCCGCGCGCAATTAAAGGGACACTATAGTCACCTGAACAACTTTAGCTTAATGAAGCAGTTTTGGTGTATAGAACATGCCCCTGCAACCTCACTGCTCAATCCTCTGCCATTTAGGAGTTAAATCCCTTTGTATATGAACCCTAGTCACACCTCCCTGCATGTGACTTGCACAGCCTTCCATACACACTTCCTGTAAAGAGAGCCATATTTAGGCTTTCTTTATTGCAAGTTCTGTTTAATTAAGATTTTCTTATCCCCTGCTATGTTAGTAGCTTGCTAGACCCTGCAAGAGCCTCCTGTATGTGATTAAAGTTCAATTTAGAGATTGAGATACAATTATTTAAGGTAAATTACATCTGTTTGAAAGTGAAACCAGTTTTTTTTTCATGCAGGCTCTGTCAATCATAGCCAGGGGAGGTGTGGCTAGGGCTGCATAAACAGAAACAAAGTGATTTAACGCCTAAATGACAGTGAATTAAGCAGTGAAATTGCAGGGGAATGATCTATACACTAAACCTGCTTTATTTAGCTAAAGTAATTTAGGTGACTATAGTGTTCCTTTAAACAGTCCATAGGAAAGCATTTCTCAATGCTTTTCTATGGACATCAGCGTCTTCTCACTGTGATTTTCAGTGAGACAGCCACTAGAGGCTGGATTAACCCTATTGTAAACATAGCAGTTTCTATTAAACTGCTATGTTTACAGCTGCAGGGTTAACACTAGATGGACCTGGCACCAGGGCCAGCCTTAGGGGTGTGCGAGCTGTGCGGCCGCACAGGGCGCCATGGTGCAGGGGGCGCCCTGCGGCCGCATAGCTCACACGGCATGTCTGTTAGCCGCAATGCTAACAAGGCATTTGCTTTGGGCGGCATTTTCCAGGGGGCGGCAAAAAAAGCCGCCCCCAAATGCCCAAGGCAAATGTCTTGTTAGCCTTGTGGCTAACAGACATGCCGGGCTGCTGGGCGGTCGGGCGGCGCTGGCGGGCGGCTGGCGAGGGAGCACTTCCTCTGAGCTGTATGCTCAGCTCCCTCGCGCACCGCAGAGTGAGGCTGGGAGACGGAATATGACGTCATATTCCGGCTCCCAGCCTCACTCTGCGGCGCGCGAGGGAGCTGAGCAAACAGCTCAGAGGAAGTGCTCCCTCGCCAGCCGCCCGCCCAGTCCAGCAGCCACTGGACCACCAGGGAGGAAGAGACCCCCCCCCAGCATTCCCAAAGGTAAGGAGGCTGGGGGGGTGTCTAAATAAATTTAAAAAAAATGTGTTAATGTTAGTGTGTGTCTGTGTATGTTAGTGTGTGTGTGTGTGTGTATGTTAGTGTGTGTCTGTGTATGTTAGTGTGTGTCTGTTAGTGTGTCTGTGAGTGTGTTTGTCTGTTAGTGAATGTGTGTGTCTGACTGTGTGTGTTTGGCTGTCTGCCTGTGTGTGTGTGACTGTTTGCCTATGTGTGTGTGTGTGAGACTGTCTGCCAGTGTGTGTGTGTGTGTGACTGTCTGCCAGTGTGTGTGTGTGTGTGTGTGACTGTCTGCCAGTGTGTGTGTGTGTGTGTCTGTCTGTGTGTGACAGTGTGTGTTTGACTGTTTGTCTGTGTGTGTTTGACTGTCTGTGTGTGTTTGTCTGTGTGTGTGTGACTGTGTGTGTGGCTGTTTGCCTCTGTGTGTTTGGCTGTCTGCCTGTGTGTTTGTGTGTGGCTGTGTGTGTGGCTGTCTGCCTGTGTGTGTGTGTGTGTGGCTGTCTGCCTGTGTGTGTGTGTGTTTGTGTGTGACTGCCTATGTGTGACTGTCTGGGCAGACTAGATGGGCCGAATGGTTCTTATCTGCCGTCACATTCTATGTCTGTGTGTGTGTTTGTGTGTGGCTGTCTGTGTATGACTGCCTGAGTGTGTTTGTGTGTGTGTGTGTGTGTGTATGGCTGTCTGCCTGTCTGTGTGTGTGTGTGTGTGTGACAGGGTGTGTGGGAAGGAGTAAGGAGTGGGGGAGGGCGCTGTGAAGATTTTTTGCACAGGGCGCCCAAATGCCTAAGGCCGGCCCTGCCTGGCACCCAGACCACTTCATTGATCTGAAGTGGTCTGGGTGCCTATAGTGGTCCTTTAACTATGCAGAGTTATCATGCATGTGCCTTAAAGGGGAATTGTTGCTTATCTGGAATTTACTTGATTGAATAATATTTTGAAAACTCACCTAAAACAAGTGTTAACATTTCTTTTTTATTCTTTTTCAGTATTATTTTACATTTATATTCCAAGATTGGGCAACTAACATTGTAATCCAGTTCACAGGAGGCAAAATCAGCCCATACAGCAGATGAGGAGAAAAAAAATAGATTTTTTCATTTTTCATTTCTCCTCTTCTCTGCGTCCTTTGCAGATGCAAAGAACAGCGCTAATAATGATTGCAAAGGAGCTAAAATGGAGGCACCCAGTTGCAGGATCAAGAGGCATGGATTAATACATCCATGAATTGGGCAGCCTAGATGGGCCGGATGGTTCTCATGTGTCGTCACATTCTATGTTACATTTAATGTTATTTTCACACTTCACAAACAGAGATTAAGTAAACATAATATTAAAACTTCAAAAAGTGTCACTTCACTTTAAGGATGCATTGTGTGCCTGTATTGTATAATTATGATATTGGCAGCAACACAGCTCACTGGTGTATGATATATACCATGTATGCATGTAGCAACACTCAGTATAATTACATTCTAGAGTTGATTAGGTTACTGAGACATTCTTTTCCACATTAACTGGAACAATACTAATATGTTGGAGTGTATACTAATTGTACAGCACTGTGGAACTTGTTGGCGCTTTATAATTAATAATAATAATAAAAATGCACACTGCATTGCCAACAAATAGAGTTCACCTAGCGCAGCATATGTATATAAACTGCTATGGCTCCATCAGCAGAGGTAACAAGTAAATAAATGAGACAAATACAATGGGTGGCTTAATTATTATTATTATTTTATTATGTATTTATTTATATAAATTTATTATTATTTTATTATTTATATAGCGCCATCATATTCCGTAGCGCTGTACAATGGGTGGACTAACAGACATGTAATTATAACCAGACAACTGGACTTATTAACTGGATCTACTTGTGTAACCCACATTTATTAAAGAACATTTAGCTAACAAAAGTTTTGGGACTCCTGTCCCTTTCTCAATGTATAAATGCACTGAGGGCATTTTCCCCATGTATTTCCACATTAACTGAGCTAAAGAAGGTGCCACATTGCCCCTAATTTGTTGTTAAATCACAATTCAACATTAAGCAGGAGTTTTGCACCTGAGGCTCTTTGCAATATAACCACTACAATGAGCTGTAGTGGTTATAGTTCTTAGACTACCCCTTTAAGGAGTGTTTTGTTTGTACTGTATTGAGGGCACTGTTGTAGTCTATCGGCATTAAAATTAGGGCTAGAATAAAATAAGAGCAAAACAAAATATTATTCTTCTCCTTTTTATATCTTTACTCTAATTACCCACCAGCACCCTGATTTATACACGTTTAGGTGAGTGCTGCCCTCACGGTTTATATACAGCATATATTTATATATCAGGACTACATTGTGCTTGTTACTGTATATTGGGCTACTGTTCCCCCTCTATCCAATGCTCACAGAGCCCTTTTGTTGCTAGTTTCACATTGTAACAGGACTAAGTACTGAGCTTGCGAGCAGTTGTTCCCCCTGTCAAAGTTTTAGACATAACAGCAGCCTTATCTTGTGGTATAGAATAATGGAGGTAATTGCCTTTTTTCTTTTATCTCTTTAGTGTAGCAATGTGTGAGCAATTACCTTCCCCTGGCTCAATTACACTGAAAGGGCCATAATCAGAAAGTTGTGATCAGTCTTTGTGCAACAGGAAGTTATTGGCTGATAGGGAGCTCGTTTAACTTCAGTTTAGTATTTCATTCATTACACACATAGCTGTGTTTGGTTTCCTCAGCTGTAAATATAAGAAGTTCGATTAATTGTGACCTAACATGAAATCCACCCTCATTTAAAAACCAGGCATTTCATTATTACTTTTCTGCTTCTTGGATTTGTTATAAAATCCTAAGTGTTTGCTCACTATACAGTAAATTGTGTAGAATTGGGAACAATTAAAACTTGGAATCTTAATGTAGCAACGTTCCCTTGCTTATTTTCCATAATTTTAGTTTTGGGAACATGCAGTAGAAAAAAATGTTAGCTGACTGGGATTTCTGGGGAATGTGTTTTAGAAACACCCTGTGTCTTGAGACTTACTGTCTATAGACTGTCCTCAGCATTTTACTGGATTAAAAGCATCCCAGAATAAATGTCACTGTTGTTATGGTCCATAGCACTAACATATGCCATATTACTCCCTCTAGAATGTAAGCTCATTGATCAGGGCCCTCCACCCCCTCTGTTCCTGTGCGTACAGTTGTCTGGTGGTTACAATTACATGTCTGTTAGTCCACCCATTGTACAGCGCTACGGAATCTGATGGTGATATATAAATAATAAAATAATAATAATAATAATAGTACAGCACAGTGGATCAAGGCATTAATAAAACACACAGATAAACAGGTCTGGCCTTAACTAATTTGACATCCATAAATATGTACTGACAAAGAGCTTGCAATCTATAAGAATTAGGATATAATTACACAAAAGGTAAAGTGCAGTTCATCAAAAGTGAACATTTATTTGTTCCTTGCAAGACAAGTTCTATTGCAGTTGTCTAATAGAGTGCATTAGAATTTACCTAAATCATTGGGAGCGATGTTCTGGATATTTTATCATATTTTAAAGAATTATGGGGCAGTTCAGTATAATTAGAAGCACATGCAGTTTGACTCCATTTGTAACTCCAGGAACCTTTCAGGCCACTGCAGTTGAGATGTGTGCTTTGCAACACAGCTGTTTAATCACAGGAAGTATTGCGGAAAGCTGATCTTTGCCCCTCCCTACTCACATGTGCCTTGTTTCTTGTCTCAATACACACTCCGTTCTTCTCTTACAAGACCATGATTATTTTGTTACAACTAGGTTCACCAAAACTGTATCACGCCACTTTCAACCTGTTACCATTACTCCTATTTCCAATAATTACACAGCTTAATGTGTTGTTGTTTTTTTTTAAAACACTGATGCCATAAATACGATCATTTCTATCTATCAGCATTGAGAAATGTTGGCATTACTAAATAATACTAACACTATTAATACTATTTCAACTTAAACGATTCCACAATAAAATCTCATTCAGTTAGTACGGAAATACACTCGATAGTCAGAACTCTTTAAGTAATCTCAATCTCAGCGTTCTATGTAGTGGTAGGACTTGCAAACAGCCCCTAGATCAGGGATCCTCAAACTCCGGCCCCCTAGATGTTGCTGAACTACAACTCCCATGATTCTTTGAATTACATAGATAGCCAGAGAATCATGGGAGTTGTAGTTCAGCAACATCTGGGGGGCCGGAGTTTGAGGAAGCCTGCTCTAAATCATATTTAAAAGGTGTTAGCTCTTGGGAATCTCGTACAAAGACATGAATTAGGAAGAGGGCAGGAATGCAGGGGTTACTGATTTTATCCAAAGGGACAGAGGAGAATCACTAACTTTATTCCCGCACTTGTCATCCTTTTATACCTCTTTGTTTTCCTTATATTAACTGTTCTTCGCCCTTATTTTAATTCCTCTAATTGAACTACAGAGAGAGATTTCCTTTGTAAGTCTATATTATTATTATTGCTATTTATTTGCTTTACAATAATAGGATTTAGATGTCTTAATTGTTGCCACATTTTATTAATTATATGTGATGTTGCTTACCGTTTAAAAAAATAAAAATAAATATATATATATATTTTTTTATTATTTTTTTTTTTTCAATAGTTTTTTTTAATACGTTTTTTGGATTGTTGATATCATTCGGTGCTTTCCTTCCGTTGTATTGCTACGTAAATATAAAAAGAAACTTTTGTTAAAAAGACTACTTGATCCCCCCCCCCTTTCTTTACATTTGTATTATTGCAACCAGATGAGGGTTTAATAGAAGCTAGCACTGGTTGTAAATCAGCACACCCTGCTGTTTGAGAAGTCTTTCTCCAGCCACTATGTGCACGTTGGCCAGGACAAAACATGGCAGGACTGCGTACCACTCAATTTATATTCATGGTTCATAAAGTTAAGGAAAAATGTTGGAGAGGATTCCACTTTGAAAGTGGAAAACAAACCATTTCAAAATGTTTTACGAATCTAAAATTATCGAGTATTGTAAATTTGGCATAAATTTCCCTGCGTATTTTGGAGGTAAGCTATATATTTCCTATATTTGTCGTTTTTATGTTTCTCTGGCAGGAGGTTTATGTAATTATTGCGAATAAATCCTGCTCCCTTTTTGTATTTTTTTGTATTTGGAGCGAATAAAACAATACTTTTTGTTTTGATGCAATAATATTTGAAATTTACACTCCGAGTTTTAGTACACGGAGGGGTACTTAAAGGGACATTACAGGCACCTGCAGCTTAGGTGAAGTGTGTGAGTTAAGTAACAGATATTAATGGTTTTTTTTTTTTTTTTTACCGTTTTTACATATGCATGCACCCACACAGCCCTGTGCAGCTAAAATAATATTTTCATTATATCCTTTGGTCTCCTGGCAAATAATAGTCTGGCTTAGTACTTTTAGTTAGCTGAAATAGATTGTACATACCATAGTTGTGCTTTCATGCCACTTGGCTTAATCGGACACTCAGGGCACCAAAACAACTTATTTGGAATTAAGTTGTCATGGTGCGAGGAGCTCTCTGTAATGGCTTACCTCAATTGGTTAACCATTAATGAGCAGTTTAACCCCAAAGTCTGCAGTCCGACGCCTGTAAGCTTTGCCACTTTATTTCCTCTCCGGGTCCGAGGCTTCAAAAAGGAAGCCTCAGGCTGGTGCAAGTAATATGCTGAGAGCTTCAGAAGATCCTGACTCATGAAAGTAGGAACTGTACATATTTTTCTCACATTTAATAAAAAAAATCGGATTTAAATCCTCACAGGTGTCTTGTCCACTTTAAGTAAGAAATTACAACCCAGAGATCGAACTGTCTGATACAATTTTTAAAGTCCCACAACAAACATTCACACTGGATTTTAACACTCTCTGATACTACCTTTCAAGTGGAAACGGATGATTGTTTTAATTGCATGTGTGCTTCACAGATGCTTGGAGTGACTGGGAGGCTCTGACCTCTCTGGAATTTATTATAGAAATTCATTGGTACCATGTGGTGGGATTTACCATTACACTAGTAAAGAGGCAATTGGAAGTTGAAGGTAATCATTTATACCCCCCAAAGAAATTACACAAATGTGATTTTGTTAATGATGTACACCGCAAAACCATTTGCAAACCTCTCTGCACTTACATGTTTATGCAATATTGGTCTGTGTCTGTCTATACTAGCAAATGAAAAGAAAACTTTTGTTAATAAAATACAAAACAAAATATTTAACTAAAGTAAAGTGGATCGTACAAAACATGTTCTGAAATTTAACGTCTGTGAAAATTTAGTAGAACTAAATTTTGTTTAACCCCTTAAGGACACATGACGTGTGTGACATGTCATGATTCCCTTTTATTCCTGAAGTTTGGTCCTTAACAGGTTAAACAATTGTTGTGCGCACAAAATATCACAATTGAAAAGCCATGACCATCTTGATAAATCCAGAGGGGGGGGGGGCAGGGCTCGAGTCCTGCAGGAACGCATGGGAACGGTGTTCCTGCACTTTTTTTAGAGCAGGAACGCCGTTCCCGTTTGTGGTCCTGCAGGCACTCAGGGGGCAGCAAAAAATGCCGCCCCCAAATGCCCCTGTGTTTCCCCTGTCATGGGGGGGCCCAAGAGGTGGCCTAATGGCCACCTGAAGGACCCCCCCGGCCGGCTCTTGTCTTGCTGTCAGACGCGGCGAGGGAGCTGTGTTCTCTCTGCTCCCTCTCGTCGCGCGCCGTTTGCTGATGCTGGGAGCCGGAATAGGACGTCATTTCCGGCTCCAGGAATCAGTAGACAGTCCGCGCGGCGAGAGGGAGCAGAGAGAACACAGCTCCCTCGCCGCGTCTGACAGCAAGACAAGAGCCGGCCGCACTGAAGCCCCACTGGACCCCAGGGACAGGTCCATGCCAGCTCTCCAGGTAGGGAGGCTGGGTGGACATTTTTAATTTTTAAAAAAATATGCAATAATTCTTGTGTATATGTGTGTGTCTGGGAGTGTATGTGTGTATGTGTCTGTGAGTGTGTGTGTCTGGGAGTGTGAGTGTGTGTGTCTGTGAGTGTATGTATGTGTGTGTGTGTATGTGTCTGGGAGTGTGTGTGTGTGAGTGTATGTATGTGTGTGTGTATGTGTCTGGGAGTGTGTGTATCTGTGAGTGTATGTATGTGTGTGTGTATGTGTCGGGGAGTGTGTCTGGGAGTGTGTGTGTGTATGTGTGTGTGTCTGGGAGTGTGTGTCTGGGAGTGAGTGTGTGTGTCTGTGAGTGTATGTATGTGTGTTTGTGTGTGTCTGGGAGTGTGTGTGTCTGGGAGTGTGTGTGTCTGGGAGTGTGTGTGTCTGGGAGTGTGTGTATGTGTCTGGGAGTGTGTGTGTCTGTGAGTGTATGTATGTGTATGTGTCTGGGAGTGTGTGTGTCTGGGAGTGTGTGTGTGTATGTGTCTGGGAGTGTGTGTGTTTGTGAGTGTGTGTGTGTGTGTGTGTGTGTGTATGTGTCTGGGAGTGTGTGTGTATGTGTTTGTCTGGGAGTGAGTGTCTGTGAGTGTATGTGTCTGTGAGTGAGTGTGTCTGGGAGTGTGTGTGTCTGTGAGTGAATGTATGTGTATGTGTCTGGGAGTGTGTGTGTGTGTGTTTGTGTGTCTGGGAGTGTATGTGTGTGTGTGTATGTGTCTGGGAGTGTGTGTGTGTCTGTGAGTGTGTGTATGTGTCTGGGAGTGTGTGTGTGTGTCTGGGAGTGTGTGTATGTGGCTGGGAGTGTGTGTGTGTATGTGGCTGGGAGTGTGTGTGTGTCTGGGTGTGTGTCTGGGTGTGTGTCTGGGAGTGTGTGTGTATGTGCCTGGGAGTGTATGTGTGTGTCTGTGAGTGTATGTGTGTGTCTGTGAGTGTGTGTGTGTCTATCTGTGAATTTGTGTGTGTGTGTCTGTGTGTGTGTTTGTGTGTGTCTTTGTGTGTCTGTGAGTGTACGTGTGTGTCTGTAAGTGTATGTGTGCACCTGAGTGTGTGTGTACGTGTTTATATATGCATACAAGTTTTGGTTTTTTTTTGGTGGTGGGGTGGGGGTGGAACTCGAGTGAGTTCCCACACTTTATTCCCCAGGACTTGACCCCTGGGGGGGGTCAAAAAAGAAAAGTTCACCCTCTTCTAAATGCACAGGGATAACGTAAAACCTCCCATTCTTGAAGGAAACCCTCTTCTCTGATATGGGTCACAGGGTAAAGGGAAAGAGAAGTTGATTATTTGTGTGCATTGTTAATACCTGTTTTCACGAATGACAGCATCTACCACAAGCTGTACAGCTTCCAAAAGAATAATATATCCCATAAACAAATTCTGTGCAGGAGTTTATGGGATGAGAATAGGACTCATAGAAGGAGCGGGAATAACTGATAGTTCTTAGGCAATGAAACTGCAAATCGTTAACGAGAATTCTTTAAAGTGAGTTATTTTGTGTTTATCATTTTTCCAATTATTTTATTGTTGAATGTTGTTGAAGCATTTAAAAAAAAAAGTAAGATTTAACTGCAGCATGGATAGGCCATTTAAACGTATATATCTAGGCGTAGAGTTTACCCCTGGGCGGTTGTCACGTTGCTAGGAACTTGTGTTGTTAAGAAGATGCAGATTTATTCGGCAGGGAAATGTTGTAAGAAATATTTTCATTCTAAAGTTCTATTTAAAAATCTGCAGATGCCATCATTTCTTTGCTCATTCATAATCGAACTAGTCTTACATTCAGATGATTTTAAAATCCATTCATGACCATGTACTGTAGCAAAATAAGAACTTATTAACAATGGTTTTTCCAACTTATAATTTACATTTTTATGAAAAAAAAAGGTTCATTTGTACTTCAATCTATTACAGCTCAGGGCTGTTCAGTGATCATGGTGTCACATTGATCATTATCTAGTCATAGCACAATATATGATCTCAGCAATTAATTCATTATTTTTAGTTTTTTTCCAATATTCTTTACTGTTTACCAAATGCCATTGGACACGTTGAGCGCCATGGGAGGGGGGAGGGGGGAGAAATGGTGTCTATCATATCAGAAAAAAAGTCTGCTAAGAAGAAACTCTAATTAAAAAGATTTTAAAAAAAGATAAAAGTATGCTCTCTGATACATGCTGAGAGATTTATACGGTGGTGTTGTTGAATGTAAAATCAGTGCAGAATTGCACTTTAAGTTACATTATGCCATATAAAATGACATTTTAACATTGTGTTGTGTATAGAATACATTGGGGGTACCCGTGCACGTCTTTATTAATAATGAAAATCGGTTACAAATATAATCTGCTTATGCTGTGGGTAGGGTGTCTTTTATAACCTTTTTTGACTTAAATGGTACCCTATCATACGGCATATGTAGAGGTTTGCCACTAAGTGTAAGAGTAACAGATACACTTACCTGTACAATGCCTCGTGCATCAAAGAATTTAACACCACTTCAGTAACATGAGAACCATCCTCAAACTCCTATCATGCAGGTGTACACTGGGAGATACAATATGTTGTTGCGTTAGTTGGCATTGCTGCTGGTCCAGCAACCCATGGATCCCCCATTTATTGGAGATCACACATTTCATGTGCTATAACTTACATTTGCTAATAATTTTGCTCAAACAATGTTATATGAATGTCATTCCCAAAAGACTGAAACCATGTTGTAATGGTCTCAAAAGGTGGACTTTGAAGTGTATTTTTTTTTATTTAGAATGTATGGGAAGGCATGTTTTGATTTTGAGTTTATTGATACAATCTGTTTAAACCAGTCAGTTCATTGCTTTCTTATTTTCAACTATTGGGTTCCATTTACTTTGGGCTTTATGTCATCATTTTTTGTAGACATTTGTGGGGGATATATAGATGGGTTAGTTTTAAAGACCACGCACTAAAAATTCTACTGTGTAACTTCAGGTGACAAAGCTTTTTAAAGTAGATCAGTGACGACTAGTTAAGCTTTTAGATGGTGGGGGAAGAAAGGGGATTGTGAGGGATAGCTGGCATATGTCAGTAGTACAGGCTGCACACTCCTTCGCTGCAGTCATTTTTGGTCTGGAGTAAAACCCTATCCCACGAAAATATTTCAATACAAGCGTTAGCGATGCAGGGATACAACTAGATACTACAAAACCCTAGTTCAAGAATAGATTAAGGTCTCTCCATGCAACCAGTGAAGGGCCCACTCCACCCCTAGAGGTCCCATGCACCTGCCTCACCGAGCCCCTTTGTGACAGTGTCCAGATATAGTTTCATAGCATCCCTGCTCCCTGGGATCCATTTGCAGTCATAAATCCAAGGTGGCCCTGGTAGTTTTCACACAGAAGCCATGGATGGATACGGCAATGCAGCCAGGAGCTGTGTCACATGTGTACTCTAACCATGAGTGAGAGTACAAAACATGTCTATCAAAGCTATATTAGACACTGTTTAAATATTCTAAAGCATTTGCCATAATATCTGCTGATTGGAAATAGAAAAATGGTATTAAAGCACCAACTGTTTAGGAACTGATTGACAGTTTACCTGGGCTATTCTGTGGCTTAGTTCACTAACTGATGCTCTTCAGGAAAGATAATAGAAGCTCCTCTTAAAAGATTCCAGGGACCCGATGATGTAGAGCCTGGCAGACCTCAGGTAAGCTGTAAAACTGATTTGACTACTAACCCTGGGGGAGAATCAGGGCACACCTGCCACCATAACCACTACGTGGACTGTAGAGCTTATGTTGCCTGGAGTGTTCCTTAATTCAGCATTCCGGTTTTGTGATTTCCAAGTATATACATAACATAGCCTAGTCTCTTCTTTATCTTATTAATATATTTTATTTTAATGTGATAGCATTTGTGCAATACTAGCATAAATCCTCTACTTTAAAATTGAAACCATATAATTTTCTACAAGGCTGCCTTTCCCTTGACACCGTCCCATGGCTTAGTCGGGGGCGTACAAAGCTGATGACAGCTCAAAAGATCCTGAAAATACCTGGCTTAATAGATGCACACTCACGCTTACACCGCCTGCTATTTGCTAGACTAAACTCTGTGAATAAACTCTGTTTAAAACTCTTGATAGACTGTGCAAACCAATCAATGTATTGCTTGTTAAAGGAAAGCGATTTCTGAACCCTAATTTCACTTTTTGTTTTTCTTTTAAGAGACTCTACTTATCTGCCCCTCCCAGATCAATGGCCCAGATTCTCCCTTATAATTGGCATTTCATAAACAATACAGGAATATGGGAAGGAACTGGGAACAATCTGATGATTGTCAAAAGCTTGGATTCCGCCATAGAGATAATGATCATTGTGTCTGTTAAGTGTAGCTGAATACCCCTGAGCTATAATACATTGAAATATGAATGGACCTCTCTAATAAAAATGTAAATTATGTGCTAGTAAAGGCGTTGTTAACAGAGCCTTATTCTCTTTTATTTTTTCCTTTTAAAGGAAGTCGTTTGAGCCAAAAGATATATGATGGGAAACTGAATGGTGAATTTCTAATTGCCTTGGTGAACTTAGAGCCATTGCATCATAGAGTCAAATAGATTGAGGGCATCTTTGCCGAAGCAGGCAGGGGATTTCAGTGCAGGGAACATTTAAAATGAAATACATCATTTTAAATAATGTTATCAACAATGCAGTTGTTTCAAAAGAACACAACTTTATTTTTTTTAGAACAGCTGGGGTCGCGTTCACTGAACAGTGAGTTTCTGAATGACAGTAGTCCTATCTAGCAGATCTGGAAAAACCTTTGGTGTGTTCACTATTGTTAATAGCATTTTTATATTGTCAATGTTGTCATATTCTGCAGCATTGTATACTTTTACAAAGGGAATATGACATAAAAGGCAGGTTAATGAGGGGAAACGTGTGGTAGGTACGTGGGAAGGAAATGGACTGTTAAGCTACTATTTATATTAAGAGATACCTGGTGAACACATTTAAAGGGCACACAATCAGCATACAAGGAGGCTTTGGGGCGCCATTGCATGTCTGTCGCCAGCATGCTATATGGACATATATGATGGTGGACATTTTTTCATACATAGCTCTAATAGTAGCAGCCCGGAACTCTTGTTACAGGCTGTGTCTAATGATGCTGCTGGCAGGGCCGGATTAACATAGGGGCTGATGGAGCTGCAGCTCCAGGCCCATGCCCATGGAATAGGCCCATTGATTTAAAAAAAAAAAAAAGGTTTTGTTATTTTTTTTTACTACTCTTTACATGCTCTTCCTTCAGTATGCAAACTTAAGAGGGATGTTGGAGAACAAAACTTGTGTGGACTGGCTGACAATGAAATTAGTTAAGTTAAAGCTGACTTTGCGCATTATGCAAATGCTCTTGCTGCTTCAGCCTCTCTAACACTGTGGCATGTTCCCTTTCTTCTACACTCACTACATACACTTTTCCTCTGTCCCAGACTGTATAACAGGAGCTCAGAGGATTGGACCAGTGAGTGCTAGGGGACAGTCCTTAGAAAGCGTAGAGCCAGCGCGTCATTAGACATATTTTTGCCAAGCTCAGGGTGCTGTCTGCACAATATGCCCTTGGTTGGTCATTCTGCATGATTGGCAGGCAGCCTGACGTGCATTCACGCCAGGCTGACCATCTTATTCTTTGGGCAGACACCCCCTTTTTGGGCATGTTCATCCCTTTGGGAGGTTCTGGTTACGTGATTCACATCAGTGGCCCATTCTTTTACCCAGCCCACCGACATTCTGCTTCACCGGACGCTGCTGTTAGGGGGTATGGAATTACTTGAAAGATGGAAGTGATAGATTAGCATAGGGTATATGTTTTCTGCACCACCTTCGCCAGATACATGACGCTTGGGAGGTATAACTGTTTTAGTGTTTTATCTCAATAAGATTGTGCAATTAGGAGCATCAGAATTGTCAGCACCAGGCCAATTGGGCTCATAATCCGGCCCTGGCTGCTGGTGATAGACATTTCTCTAGCAGCACCGTTAAATATTTATGTATGTGCAGTGTTTCACCCCGAAAAAGTCTAAATTTTATGTCAAAATAGCCAAATTGGGGAGATTTGTCAGCTATGTTTTCAAAATGTCACATTACTGGGAGTGTTATTGCTATCAAGCTCTGGTATAAATTCATACACCAAAAAAATATGGAGCTCCTGAAAAAGAGGGACATTAGGATAGAAAAGATGGATTTGTGCCAACAATAGGGACTGTCTCTACTAAATAGGGGCACTTAGGAGGTATGCAATTGTCAGCTGATTGCAATCTACTGACCTCACTCCAGTTCTGTAAACGCCGTTTGGGCATAACTGTATAGGAATGTATTTACTGTTGCTAATACATTATGAATGAATAAGCTGTTTACAAGGAAATATTCTTCCCAGTGCGTTTATGTTTTAGATGGACCATTCTTGCATATTCACACGCTTGCCGTTTGTAGTGCTTGGACGGCAGCATTGGACCTCAGCTATCTCAGTCATTAGTCATAACTCTAGTTTTATAGCAGAGTGCAAAATAAATTAATAAAAATGCGTAGAACAGGTAGAATACCATGGACCAGTGCAAATATGGAGTGAGCAAAGACTTGCCATATGGGTTTTACACTAAAATGATGCGTCATTGGGTATAATTAGGAAATCATGCTACTGACGTCTTTAAAAGAGTCGTCATTGCTTGTAATCAAAAACAGAAAAAATAGGGATGTTTTGTAGGCATAAACATAAAAACACACACGCATGGGAATGATATATATGGTTAGTATGGCTCCAGTTTGGAGTTTTTTTTTCAATTCCCGGGTGTGAAAGGAACCTTTACAGATACATTTATTGTTGTGATTCTTGGATGATCGAAGCATGGACTGTGCGGTTACCTTCGAATATTGTATAGGCTGTACTTTATTTATAAGGAATCATGGGGAACTGAAGTTCAGAACAGAAGCTCAAACATATCCATAGATTCTTCATTATAAGTAACATTACAGGCTGGACTTAATAAACACATTTTTGTTTTTTTAAAGTGATAAGGTATAATAAATAAATAAATAAAATAAAATGAGCACAGAATTAAAAGCTGAAGAGGGTAGCTTTTTATGTTTCTAATTTGCTGCCAATCTGTATTTTATACAGAAAGGAGAAATAGGCTGAGATTTATCTGCCAATCCGTGTGGTTCCATTGTATACAGTGGGGTTTCTTTTTTTAATTCTTTATTTTTCTCATTCTGCAAATATATTCTATAAATACGATTTACATTTGTTAATAGGTCATGAGTATGTAACATGTCACAATTAGTATACATCACAAGCAATAGGCATTCAGAATGAGGATTTTTTGTATGTACGAGTGATAACTAAAACATTATGAAAATAAAGGGTCTTCCAGGGCTGGAGTAAAGCACATTTGCAGTGTTCATGAGGGGATTAGTACCCTATTGGAAGACAAGCCCCCTCCAGTAAGCTATACTGCATTCTTACATTAGCATACGTTGGTCTGGGGGGGGGAGGGATAGTAATTGAAGTGTTCCGCTAAAGAGCATTATGAATGCATGGTCAAGAGTGCGCCTATGTGTGAGTTTCTAGAGGGCACAATAACCTGCTAGATTAGGCGCTCCTGTTCATGTCTTTATATGAGTGGTAGACTGCTACGGCGCAGGCTTAGTAGGGGACCCTGGAGGGGACGACTTAAAGGTGCCCTAGCGAGTATCACTAAGGTTATCTCAAGGTTAGTTGTGCTCATCGAGGGGTTCTATCTCCTCCTTGGGTAGTGTGGGGGGATGGGGGGGTACGCTGTCGTTAGCGCGGCTAGGACGGTCATAGCTACACAGTGGGATTTCTATTCATATCCCAGCAATTTCTCTCCAGCAGATATTTATGGGGTATGCAGTAAAGCAGTCCTTAGTTACTTCATTCGTGAAAAGAGATGAATGACACTACTTGATAAGGTGAAAGAAGCTGCAGGACATGAGCACAGCCACTGCACAGAGTACTGAAGTGCAGGGCTCAAAATGTCCAGTTGCCACCAGTCATTGTTGAATGAAAATGTAGCCCTGGACTCTTGAGGCCTACAGTTTCAAGTAGCATCTAAGGCCTGTCTAGCAGTATGAATTACATTTTTAAGAATTGTTTTACTGTATAGAAAACTATTAGAGAACCTGTTCAAGTCACCTCAAGGTGGAACAGATCAACTTTAAGTAGAGCAGTGGTATCTTGCTTCACCTTTTAACCACCTTGGTCTAAACTAAATCTGTAAAAAAACACAAATTGTAGCTGTTTAGACTTATCTGTCCTTTTCTGTTCAGACTTATCTTCTTTTTAAGCAGATCTTGAGTATAAATAGGACCACTGTGTATCGGTGTGCACATGAGAAAACTCAGTAACATAGAAACATAGAATGTGACGGCAGATAAGAACCATTCGGCCCATCAAGTCTTCCTAATTTTCTAAATAATTGTATTCGTCCCTGGCCTTATCTTAAGTCTAGGATAGCCTTAGGTCTATCCCACACATGCTTAAACTCCCTCACTGTGTTGACCTCTGCCACTTCAACTGGAAAGCTATTCTATGTGTCCACTATCCTCAGTTCACTACCCATTACATTGTGCTTCCACTTTTCGTCTCATATTTGACTGTTCTGTGCTTAATACATGCAGCTAAATAATTCTCATTCCTGTAAGCATTTGAACAATAATGAATGCAAGCCCCATAGCCCTCATTTATGATTAAGCAATCTTTATATTTCCTTATATTGGACTGAACCATCATAGTACCACATTCAATGTAATCAGTCTTTGTAAACACGGGATGGTAGATGGTGGGGTTGGTAGAGGGCTGTAGCAAAAGGTTTGATATGATTTAATCTATTTATATCTATTAAATTTGTCAGATTTATTTATTTATTTTTTTAATCTTGGAAAGACTAACACTCAATAAAACATTAAAAACACACAAAATGATTTCACATAATGAAAAGATTAAATACATTAAAAAAACACTTCTACAGGAAGAAAGATCTCAGTATATATTGGGGGAAAATACAAAACATATACGATTACCTTCTGAATGTCGTATAAAATTATATCCGCAGCCTTTAAGGTGCCATAAGGCACCTTCTTATTAATGTTAATATTTAAGAAAGGGTATAAAAACTGCTACCCGAGAATCTTATGTATGCCATGTGTGTGGTTTTATTTAGAATTATTACATTTAGGCAAAATATGTACATTCTTCTCACCAATGCTACAGAAACCGGGTGCAAGACTCCTATTTTTCTACCCATAAATGCAATATTTTTTTTCTTACATGTGTTTTATGATTTTGGCAAGTCACCAAGATTTAAATTAAATTTCCTTTGTATGGCAAAGATCAACGTGAGGGATTTTGGCATCATCCCATCTTATTATAAACAATCAAAGCCAAAAGAGTTAGAAATCTTTTATCAAAAGCTACAAGCAAAATTCATTAAAAATAGCTGTAACACATGCATTATAGGATTTTCCCAGGGAATGCGTATGGGGGAGTTGTACAGTACGAGCTGCTTTTAAAAAAAATCAGACTATTTTAATCGTTATCTCTGAAAAAGACCCCATGTGCATTAAGTAATAGATGTTTTATTTCTCGTTCCTTTATTGTGTTACAAAGACAAACTGACCTTGTTATCAGAGCTTTAATAAGACATTCAAATTAATTACTTGGTCCGCAAATAAAATGTTGCTATGACATTCTAACGTTTAAAGCAAATTAATTATTTCAAATTATTAGGTATTAGACACTTTGAAGCGTGAATGTATCTTAATCTGTTACTAATGTTCCAAATGTTAAAATTTGAGGGTGCGTCATATGAACTCCTTGGGAACCATTCCTTATGTTCCATTTTCTATCTGAACATAATAATCATTGTATTTTACTGTAATGGTTATTTTGGGGCCAAGAGATTTTGGTCAACAAAATGAAAGAACCCTTCGACTAAAGACATATGATAGAAATGGTTTCAGATGCTCGAGGTAGGTTACTTTTATTCCTGCCCAGATTTGGAAGGACTTACAAGGAAGTTCATTAGCCCAGCTGGAGATGGGGTGGTACAAACTGGGGAGACAATACCTATAGACTGTTGAGCTGTAATGAGCTCTGGTAGTAATATTGTTTAAAGTGCCCCTATAATACAAAACATTATATGCTTAAAGGCCTCTCAGATGTCCAGTTTTAAGCACTAAACTGAATTGAAGTATATATGTAACAGATACAATACTTAACTGTAAATACTACTTAATGAGGAGCACAACCATAAAAAAGTCACTTGATTGATTGGGTACACAATATCTCAAAATGCATATCAGAAGATCATAGCATAAATATCACAATAATAGTACAAAAAATATATACAAAAAACTGCAATTACATCCATACAGGAATGATGGCAAAAAAAAATCAATAGTAACATTATTACTACAAAGACATAAAGATACCCGAACAAAACAACCCAGCAAGTACTGCATATAATCCAAACAAATTCTTACCAGAAATAGTGAGAAGAGGGAGAAAATCAACCAAGAAGCCCCCAATGTTTCGGCAGAAATGCCTTTATCAAGGGAGCATACATACTTAACTGGAAACAGGATTTTATCTACATGGTGGCTAATTAATATCAGTCTATCGGCTGATTAGAGCTGTGGTCTTAGAACTGAGAAACCTATTTTTGAATCCTGGTCAGACTACCTTATTTATTTATTTTTTATTTATTACTGGTATTTAAAAAGTGCCAACATATTCTGCGACGCTGTACAATTAGGGGAGAACGTACAATATACACAGACAAATACAAAAGGTAAAGAGAGCCCTGCCCGTAAGCTGAGATCTAGCCATTTAAGCTCTTTTATAGATAGCTCATGAGCTCACAATCAGTAAGTGTCCTAGTGCAAGACACTAACAGTGTATATCTGCCTACCTCAATACCTCACAGATTATAAGCTTGAGCACGGTCTTCTAAAGACCCTTTAAATTAGAGGGGCAAAGGTTTAAAAATAATATCAGGAAGTATTACTTTAATGAGAGGGTAGTGGATGCATGGAATAGCCTTCCAGCTGAAGTGGTAGAGGTTAACACAGTGAGGGAGTTTAAGCATGCGTGGGATAGGCATAAGGCTATCCTAACTATAAGATAAGGCCAGGGACTAATCAAAGTATTTTGAAAATTGGGCAGACGAATGGTTCTTATCTGCCGTCACAGTCTATGTTTCTATGTTTCTTCACCTCGTTACTTGTGAAATATCTCCTTTCTATAATTGTTGTTGCTAAACAAATGCTTATAATAAATAATTACAATTGTATCCACTTCAGCCCTTTTTGGAGCATGTTATTTTCTTTAGATTCCCCCTCCCCAAGCCCTTAACATAAAATTAAATAGAAAACTAAACCAAAAAACTTCCCTGGGATTAGCATGGGGAAATGCTCTTGGCGTGACTTTCCACTCCCCATCAGACGTCACAGGAACTGTTGCAATGTTCAGTCAAGATTGGACCTTTTCGCCAGTTCAGAGTGCATGCACAACCTCCGATCCAGTAAAGGGAGGGAAGGAACATTTAAAAAATAAATAATGGAAGCTATAGGCAAGTGCTGCCTGAAATGGAGAAACTGATTATGTCTGCCAGCAGTGTGCTGTCTGCACTGAAGACAGGTGTAATTTTTGTGCAGAATTGATGTTAGGCTTCCTAAGTCAAGTGTGACGGGGGTGAAACTAGTGCAGGTTTCTCTGTATTCAGACACACTGCGCACACAGATTCCTACCACCACAACCACTTCAAATCACTGAAGTGGTCATAGTGGTTGAAGTAACCCTTTAAAGTATCTTTTTGCCGGCACACAGTTCTGTCAATCTGGCTAAGCGCCATTGTAGCAGCTCTGTTTCCTTCTTGTCAAAGGCATAAACGTCAGCAGCTGATTGAATGTCAAATCAGCTTACCTACACTTAAACTGGTTTAAAAAATAATTGTCCAAATAAAATAAACTTTGTATGTGTAAAAAAAAAACATGACCGTGGATTGTGATCATTTTTACTTTGTTTCCTAAATTGCAGATAAATTACCATATCTGTGAAGCCTTGTAATAGATGCTGCCCCGTCCCGTGACTCTCCAATCCTCCTGAACACACTTTGCTACTTTTTCTTTAGCCAAATTGGGAGATGAGGGAGGTCGCATGTCTGTGAAAGTGCTAATAATCCACCGGGAATGTCAGCCATGTACAGGGGGCATTATTGGCTTAAAAGACGTGTTTGCTTGGCTCACATACTTGCCAAGTTGACACACACTAGTTGTCAACCAGGAACGTTTCTGTGTACAAAACACTGCACTCTGACAGTGCCCCCCAGTCTCTACACCTCAGGGGAATTTATATGGTGGCCAAAAGATGCTGAAGAGTCTGAGGAGCAATCCGAAGTTAGCCATTGCTGGCCTAATGGGCTTGCTTCTGCTTTTCACTCCCGGTGTTAAAGATAAATTGCTTAATGTTTTTGATTGAAGAAAACCAAAACAAACAAAAAAAAAAAAAAAAAAAAACAGAAGTGAAACCTTGCGTTTTATATGCAGTTTCATCAAAGCAATGGTTCAGTATAAGGGAAATGAGTAATTGTTGTGTATAAAACATATTCCATCAAAGAATTAGTCATTACCACTTCTGACGTGGTTCTAGCAAAATGCCACTGGATTTAAAAGCCATAGCATCTTAGTTTTATTGCAGTCCTCTCTGGTTAAGCATCATTGGCGTTGGAATCCATAGCCTGAGTAGCTGCTGCTACTATATTGCATAACAAGTGCTTACATTTTTAGTAATAACAAGTCACTTCCTCACAGTTGCATATAATAGTTTTAATGTTTGCTTAAGGAACACTATAGCAGACATCCCAAGTCTTTGAGTGTATGTGCCAGTGTGTTTATTTGAGTGTATGTGCCAGTGTGTTTATTTGAGTGTGTGTGTGTGTGTCAGTATGTGTATCTGTATGTCAGTGTGTGTATCTGAGTCTGTGTGTGCTAGTTTGTGTATCTGTATGTCAGTGTGTGTATCTGAGTGTATGTGCCAGTATGTATATGTATCTGAATGTGTGTATCTGTATGTCAGCGTGTGTATTTGAATCTGTGTGCTAGTGTGTGTATCTGTATTTCAGTGTGTGTGCTAGTGTATGTATCTGTATGTCATTGTGTGTATCTGAGTGTGTGTGCTACTGTGTGTATCTGAGTGTGTGTGCTAGTGTGTGCATCTGTATTTCAGTGTGTTTATCTGATTGTGCCAGTGTGTGCATATGTGTATCTGTGTGTGTGATTCAGTGTGTGTATATGTGTGTAATTGTGTATGTGCCAGAGTGTGTGTGTATGCGCCAGTGTGCACATCTCTGTGTGTATATGCCAGTACATGTATATGTGTGTCAAGGTGTTTGTGTGTGTGTTGTTGGGGGAATGTGCAGGGGCAGAGGGGCCCGGAGCAATACCTTGTGAAGCCACCTCCCTGTAATGCATTTTTGTATGTTGGGATGTCTGCTATTGTGTTAGGAATACAAATATGTATTCATAACACTACAGTGCTGGAATACATGTTTAGGTGACCTCCATGGTGACCTCATCTTGTTCCAGCCAATCCAATGCTTTCCCACTAGAAAGCATTGAAATGCTATTACACATGCATGGCAACACACTGCACTGTTCCAATCAGCATGTCCTTATAGAGATGCATTGAATCAATTCATCTCAATGGGGAACGTTCAGAATCTCCATGCACAGTGTGGAGAAGCAGAATATAGGTGGACTAGAAAGCACTGGACTAGGAAGCACCCCTTGTGGCCGTCTGAGTGACTGCCACTAGAGGTGTTACTAGGCAGCAACCATGCAAAATATGTAGCTCACTCTTACCCCTAAACAAAATAAGGGGGCAGGAAGTCGTTTTTCCTATAAACAGAAAAACAAATATAGTGCAATAAAATGTTTGGCACGTGGAATGTTCCTTTAACTGAAGCTGGATACATTCATTTCTGCTAGTTTACTGCCCTATACTTTTTTATTGATTTATTTATTTCTAAACATTGCCATGTTTTAAATTCTACTGATTGATCTCGGGAAAGCTTGCTAGTTACTGTGTTGGAAACACACAGGGATTCAGTGAACGAGTAATCGTTTTGATCTTTTTATTTGTGCAAGGCAACATTTTACATTACTTTTAGAACAGAGAATAATGGCAGGGTTGGGAGTTAGTGTTTAGGTACAAGATTCCACACTATTGTCAGAAAATAAACAAAGATCACCCATTTATAGCCTGCGTAAATAAACAAAGAAATGTAGAATTGTGTTAAGAACATACTACAAAGAATTGCGGACCTCTACGAGAAACCCGTTTTATATTAACCGGTCAAATGTGATTTTTGTACGTTGTTTGTGTTTTGCCCTTTTTCATTTTATCGCTTTAGCTTTTCTAGCACAAGTTTTGAAAGGTTAAAATTCACCGATAAGAATATGTAGGCTTGTAATGGTTCCATTAGGAAACTCTACAAGCCGAAGGTCTTTGTTCAGTGTAACTTGATAGTATAGCCATTTGCAGGCAGCAAATTCTGTGTTCAACAGTTCATGTGCAGCGAGAACGATATGAAAATAAAGATACTGCCTATTAACTGCCTGATCCCACAGGTCGTTGTATAGAGCATCCAAGTTATATCAATATACAAACTTTCGCTTTTAGAAGAAAGGTGGCAAAAATAATGTATTGTTTTTGAACGACCAATTCAGTGATTGTACCAACATAATTAAACGTATTTCCAACCATATGGTCCCTGAATGCATTCCATCAGGGCTGCTAGCATGCATGATAACTTTTGCTATCAGTACTTTATAAACAAATATATATGCTTGGCTATGTTATAGTTCACATGTAGATGTATAGAACTCTTAAAGTGCAATGGTCAAATTTTTACCAAGATGTTGTTTTACTGTACGTTGATGCTAAAGGAATAATTGAAGCACCATAACCACTGAGCTTTCCAAAAACAGTTTGACGCCTTTCAGTGGGGAAGGCGCCAGAGCCCTCCTTGTACCATAACCACCAGAGCATGCTGTAGTGGTGATGGTGCTTAAAGTGTTCATCTATAATACTTTTGGTAATCCAGATGATATGATAAGTCTGATTAAATGTGAAGTATACATTTTACTGTTCTGAATAATTCATGTTCAGCTCTTTATTAAAAGTTGCTTAATTTCCCCTGAATGTTAACGGTTCTAGAAACTCAACTCAAAATAAACTCCATTGGAAATAGTTGTGCGGAATGTGTTTAGTTTCCATATCCAGGGATGAAATACAAGTCGTGGTTACAGTATGTTGGATAGAGAAGTACAGTACGATAGTTCTTGGACTTCCGCACTGCTTCTTTGATACCATTTTTGAATCGCTCCTCGTACTACTAGTGAAAGTCTGAGAGTTTCATTGTGATTACTGTTAGTAACTGAGAATATGTTAGCGTCTTCTGAATTATTCCTCTTCCTTTTTCATCAATATATTTTATTTATAAATGCGAAGGCTTGGCCTGCAGTTGTGGGAGGGGCATGGTCCTCTATTTAAACCCACTACTCACCTCCCTCTGTCTCGTTCGTACCTTAGCGTTGCATGACCCCACCCTCCTCTCCCTTTTTATACCTTTGCTTTACACCTTATTGGGTGGGCCCTCTTTATTTACAGGCCTACTGCTACGTCGGTTCCGGACCACCACAACTGACTTTTCCTCTTCTTACACTTTGCTGCACCATGTTACTCTCCTTACACTCTTGATTTGGCTTTTATGCCCCTATCACAAATAAATATTTACAAAAAGGATGCAAGTGGTATTTTATAGATATGTCTTGGACATATACCAAAGTAACCCTGTTATTATGGATTGGACATTTAGAAAGCTGACATACTTTAAAAAAATGATTGTAGTCTTTAATTAATATGGCACTCAACGCAGTCTATAATAAGAAACACTTGGTAATGGTGCACATATATTCAGAGGGGCCACGTCTTCCCCCCTCAGTGATTGATTGAAGCATCAATAAACCTTCTAATGTATTCCAAAGAAAGACTACGCTTTAGAAAAAGAGATCTTATTTTGGATTAATTTGCTATGAATTAATGAGTGATTTATTTGACATGGCTCGTTTGAAGCCGGCACTTTGCAACTCAATTGGATTTAAGAGTATCCCTTTAGTGTTACAAAATTATCAATGTTGTTAAGCAATGGCGTGGGAGTGTGCAGTAAATTAGGACATATGGCTTTGCCTATGCATTTAGCACAATTATTTCACTTACATGCTTATTTTTTCCTTGCGATCCAAATTTAATTTAGTTATCTAATAAATTCCAATTAAAGGGACATTATAGTCACCACAACAACTACAGCTTAATGTAGTTGTTCTGGTGAGTATAATCATTGTCCTCAGGCATTTTCATGCAAACACTGCCTTTTCAGTGAAAAGGCAGTGTTTACATTGGCCCTAGGGACTCCTCCAAGTGGCCACTCCTCAGATGGCCACTGGAGGAGGTGCTGTGCTCCTTGCCGATTTTAGCCAATCCAATGCTTTCACTATGGGCTACAAATAGGCAATTCTGATGATGTTATCAAGGAGGCGGAACGGAGGCAGGACCAGCGCCGGCGGACCCGCGCACACTTGAAATAAGGTTAGTTTTAATTCCTTTTAAGGGGATTGAGGGGGGGGGGGAGCCACCTAAATAGTGGTTTTAACACTATAGGGTAAGGAATACATGTTTGTGTTCCTGACCTTATAGTGTTCCTTTAAACCCTTAAGGACACATGACATGTGTGACATGTCATGATTCCCTTTTATTCCAGAAGTTTGGTCCTTAAGGGGTTAAGGTTATATATTATTTTCAATAAAATGTGTTAATTTCATTGGACAAGGGGCATTGTCAGGTGGTCAAAAGACCTGGGGCCCCATTCCAAAAATATATTTGATAGCCCTCCCATATTTTACCCTAAGCCCAATCTCCAGCGAATGCCTTGCCCCATGCTCCGCCTAAACTCCCAGCAATGGTCTAAACAGACAGAGCTCAATGAAGCCGTGATGGTGGTCGGCTCCCTGCGATGTTACTATTTGCGCCCTGTCCTCCATTTTACCCCGTAATTTTAGCATTCGTTACTGCTAGTGCTGAGTCCCCTGATTTGGCCAGACATAGAACAGGGGACGCGCAGGTAACAGTAATAAATGGCTAGATTTACTTGCTTTCTCTAGGCTCTAACCTGGGTCAGCCCCTCTTGTCAATGTCCCTGCATTGGACAATAGGTAGTTTCGTGGCTACTTACTATATATACGTTTAACAGTTGGCATGAAAGTAACTCAAAATAATTAACCTCATCTTTAAAAAAAAAAATCATGATATTAACATTTGTACAAATATAAAGTATGTACTGTGATAAACACTTATAGTAAATATAATACTTGATTGTAGATCTGTTGCAGTTAGGAACACATACAGTATTACAAAACAAAATGGAACATGGTGTTCAGTTGTTAATGAATGTAATAAGTTCGCCAATTATTGAGCTAGCCTGAAACTCAATATATATAGCATTGTCAGTATAATGAATAATGCATGACTTGAGATATGAATGTAGATTTAGAGCCAAGTCATCAAAAGTTAGCACACAGGTAGTATATAATGAAGTATGCTACTACCACGTGACAAGAAATATATAGATACATTCACATGATATTGAGCCCTGAGTAGCTCCCTCATGTGTGATATTTGTGTTTGTACTCTATATGTTTCTTTTCTTCGAAGAGCAGCAGGTCTGCTATCAAAGATCGCACGTTCTGTAGAACATACATTTACTCTGGACCCTGTTTGGAACTGCCACCTGCTTTATTGTTCTCTCTGTATCTCTTCGCTAATTTTGAAGGATCATTTGTTTGATGGCTGCGGCTCATAAACTCTGTACCAGATGGACCATTCACTATACAGCATGTTGTGGTAGGTTGGCAGTAGTATTGTAAAATTTATCAAAGCTATTTATCAGAATTGGTTGCCGTTTCCAAATTAGCGTTTGCAACTTACATTTTGCAACAACCTACAACTTGCCACATTTCACTGTTTAGCGAATAAATCCCTTGTCACACCTCATGATCAGATAAACACAGTTAAAATAAATCTGTCATCTTTTGTCCACTTTTGTTCACTTTCTGATCTAGATTTACAGGGTTATTTACTAAGGTGAGAATTCATTGCATATTATCTCATATTTAGTCAGCTATGCTTTGAGTTTGGCTACTCTGGCTCTAAAGGGTTACTTTACATTTATATATATATATATCTATATAAACCTTTTGAGAGGTGGGACCTTGCTGGCGTAATATGCCCTACTGAGCACTATGGGGAAGGTTCCACCTCCCAGGAAAACCTGCAAAAAAAGGTTTTACTTACCTGAAAGCCAGCACCAAGCAAAGTTCCCACCGCTGCTCTTCTGCGCCCCTCTTGATGTCACTGGGCCATGCACAATCCAATTGAAACCCTTTTGTCTGCTCAGAATGCATGCGCACTCTCTGTGATGGCAAGGGGAGGGAGTTGGAGAGTGAGGTGAGAGGGAGAGCCCACAGGGTGGGATGGTGGGAGGTGAGAGCTAGCTTCCCCTTGCAGGTGCTGTGCCTGCAATGGGGAACATTTTATACACAGAATTGGCATTTCGGAACAGAGTTCTGGGCTGCCAATGTCACGTGTGCTGGTGGTTCAACTAGCCCCCGGCTCACAGTATGTGCACTTTTTCAAGCAACACACAAATATACTCCTGCCACCATGACCACTTCAAGTCACTGAAGTGGTCATGGTGGTTGGAGGTAACCCTTCAGATTTGAAATTCACTTTGAATTCTTACTTTCGTAAATAACCCTGTTACTATATACCTAGCACAGGCTAACTTGCCAGAAAATCTATAGATACACTTACCTGTTAATATCTTCCATCCTTTGCAATTTGGTCCTTATCAAATATCAATGTCCTCTTCTTCCAATTTATTTGTCCTCAAAACATGTGTGATCCTTTTATGTACAGTTACATATTATTCTTTAAAAAACAGTTACACCTATCGAACTATGTTTCTGATGTCCAAAATTCGAATTAAATGTGAAAGAGCACCTTTCATAGACATAATGCCTAGGTTTTAAAGACACTTTGAAAATAGTTATGTTACTCTTTTGGCTTCATCGACTTCTTGATGGAAAATATTGTGTTGAAAGAGCATATCGCTGCCTACAGAAAAATATAGCACTGATAGGTAATCACGTTCATTTTGGCATAAGAATAGAGGTTGAAGAACAGTCCTGTTTTAAAATTGTTCAAATCTCTCTATCCAATACCACCCAGCGCCCGCTCAGGCAATTTTCATGGCAAAAAGAGTCTTATTAGAGATGCCAAATGCTTTTTATTAGAGTTTTCATAGCTCTCAAGAGACCCTAGAAATAAATGACCGCGTTTCACGCATGACAAAATGCAGATATGTTTGACTGATTCCAGAATACTCATAATCCCAAGGAGAATTGGACCCTGCAAATAATTTTATTCAATTTGCAGAGGTTTCTAATACATTTTTTTTTCCAAAAAAGCAAAAGTTTAGATATATCAGATGACTTCTAGATAGTTTAGTTTTTTAACTCCTTGTTCATCAGCCAACTCTTTCATGAGTAATTTCCATCCACAAACCATGTTGCATGACAAGGTCACTTCTGGGTACTTACACCTGTACTCTATACATTATGGTGGCGTGATTGATAGTAATCATCAGCCAACCCAACCCAAACATTATTTAAAACGCATAAGTGTTTTAAGACATACCTTTGTGGTAAGCCAAGTGTGTCAGTTGAGTGCTGTGTGACTCTGACACCAGCGGCAATTTTATTTATAGTCCGTTAACCCTATGGCATAGCTGTAAAGGCACATAATGTATAAAAATGTAGGAATAATATGTATTTATCTATGATTTTCCTTGCCACGTGTTTAGCAAAATAAATATGTGAACAACTATTCATTATAGAGTGACGTTGTTTTTTTTTAAATATAAAGTCTCACTTAAAGGGTCACTCAGGACTCCTAATGCATGTTAGCTTGCTGAAATGCTTTATGTGTGAAAAGTGTCCTTTTTAAAAAATAAATAAAACAAATGCAGATTTTAATAGAAACCAGCTCTTTTATAAATTATCCTTGATACACCCTCCTGGATTACAAGCAGACAATTTGTCCTGTTACTTCCTTATTTGTTTAGCTCAGTGGAGCTAAACTCAAGGGGAAGGCTATTACTCGGAGCACCTGCCTTGCAAATACTGCATTTGAAAGTTTGTGATTGGACAGCCACTGGAATTCTGGGTGGGGTTAGCATACCTCTCAACATCAGCAGACCCAGAATTGGGACACCGGTGGGAGAGATATAAAGAGGACGACTCACATGATACATTTGAAAGGATGCAGACCTTCATGAAATGAGGGCATATCCACCCATGAATACACACCAGACTGCCTGCCAATCATGTTAGCCGTCCCAATTATGGCTGTTTTAGTGCTCTCTGCATGGTTCTCCTAGTGCCCTGTATATAGCACAGGTCAGGGCCGGATTAACATAGGGGCTGATGGAGCTGCAGCTCCAGGCCCAGGCCCATAGAATAGGCCCATTTAAAAAAAAAAAAAATTTTTTTTTTTTTTTTTTTTTACACACATTACTCTTAGGTTTGCCACCTCACTGGTATTTTACTGGCACAGCCGGTATTTGAGGCTGCCTGGCCGTGCCAGTATTGCAGTAATACCGGCAATACAAATGCAGGTATTTTTCTCAGAATAAATGGAGATTACTCTGCAATACCAGCACCGGCCAGTAGGGGTCACTGTGTGTGTGGAGAGAGGCAGGGATAGGAAGTTACAGCATATCCCTGCCTCTCTCTACTACTTACTGATCCGTGGGGGAGCAGCTACACAGCACAGAGTCCAGACAGCAGCTCTACAGCTCAGGTAAGTGAGGGATGGGGGGAAAGGCAGCAGGGACACATGGGGACAATGAGACACTAGGGGACACTGAGACACTAGGGAACATATGGGGACACTGAGACACTAGGGGACACAGACACTAGGACACATGGGGACACTAGGACACATGGGGACACAGACCTGAGACCTGAGACCTGAGACACAGACCTGAGACACTAGGACACTTGGGGACACAGACACTGGGAGACCTGGAAACACTGAGACACTTGGGGACACTGGAAAACATGGGGACACAGACACTAGGGGACACTGAGACACATGGGGACGCTGTGAGACATAGGGACATTGGGAGGCACTGAGACATTGGGACACGGAGACACTATGTCCCCATTTCTCCCAGTGTCCCCATGTCCCCCATCCAGTGTCGCTAGTGTCTTGGTGTCCCCATGTCTCCCAGTGTCCCCAAGTGTCTGTCTCCCAGCCAGTGTCCCCTAGTCTCCCAGTGTTTGTGTTCCCATGTCTGTGTCCCTAGTATCTTAGTGTCCCCAAATGTTTCAGTGTCCCCATGTCTCCCAGTGTCTGTGTTCTTAGTGTCTCAGTGTGCCTAGTGTCCCCATGTCTCCCAGTGTCCCCATGTCTATGTCCACAACTGTCCCCATGTCTCCCAGTATCCCCAAGTGTCTGTCTCCCAGCCAGTGTCCCCAGTGTCCCCTAATCTCCCAGTGTCTGTGTTCCCATGTCTCTGAGTCCCTAGTGTCTCAGTGTCCCTAGTGTCTCAGTGTCCCCATTTCTCCCAGTTTCCCTAAATGTCTCAGTGTCCCCATGTCTCCCAGTGTCCCCATGTCTCCCAGTGTCCCCATGTCTTTCAGTGTCCCAATGTCTCTTAGTGTCCCTGGGTCTCTCAGTGTCCCCATGTCTCACTGTGTCCCCAGTATCCTAGTGACACGGGGGCACACTGAGACATGGGGACACTGGGAGACTAGGGGTCTGGGTGACATGGGGACACTGACACTGTGATACATGGGGACACTGAGACACTGGGTGACTTGCGAGACTGAGACACTGGGGGGGGGGGGGCAATACAAATATACAGCAGAATCAAACTGGGAGTAGTTTGTTGGTGATTTTACAGAACTTTCTCTGATGTCACTCCTTGTGATTATACAAATGATTAAGGCTGGTATTTATTTTCAGAAAAGGTGGCAACCCTAACTACTCTTCACATTCTCTTGCTTAACCCCTTAAGGACCAAGCTTCTGGAATACAAGGGAATCATGACATGTCACACATGTCATGTGTCCTTAAGGGGTTAAAGGAGCACTATAGGGTCAGGAACACAATCATGTATTTCTGACCCTATTATGCTAAAACAACCACCCTGGCCCCTTCTTGACTCCCTAAATATAGTAAAATATGCTGCTGGATCTGCCTCTGAACTGACTGTCTGCTGACATCATCAGAAGTGGTGGTCTGATCAAATTACAATACTTCTCCATAGGATTGGCTGATAACTAGGCAGATCAGGGGCAGAGCCAGCACAAGTCCAACATAGCCCTGGCCAATCAGCATCTCCTCATAGAGATGCATTGAATCAATGCATCTCTATGAGGGAAGTTCAGTGTCTGCATGCAGAGGGTGGAGACACTGAATGGCAGTGCTGCACACTAGGCAATACTGCCACAGGAAGCACCTCTAGCAGCCATCTAAGGAGTGGTCAGTGGAGTTATTTTCTCTGAAAAGAATGATTCTACTGAAAAGAACAAATACAATAAGTGGTAGTTGTTTTGGTGACTATCGTGTCCCTTTAAGTTTGGAAGCTTAAGAGGGATGTATGGGAACAAAACTTGTGTGGACTGGCTGACAATAAAATTAGTTTAGGTAATGCAGACGTTGGTCTCTCTAACACTGTGGCATGTCCCCTTTCTTTTACACTTACTACATACACCTTTTCTCTGTCCCATACTATATACCAGGAACTTCTGCCTGCTAGTAAGAAGGTAAGGAGACAAGTGGACCAGCGAGTGCTAGGGGACAGTCCTTAGAAAGCATGGAGTGAGCGCATCATTAGACACATTTATGTCAAGCTCAGGGTGCTGCCTGCATAGTATGCCCTTAGTTGGACAGCCTGCATTATTGGCGGGCAGCCTGACATGCATTCATGCCAGGCTGTCCTTCAAATTCTTTGGACAGACATGCCCCCTTTTTGGGCATGTTCTCCCCTTTTGGCAGTTTTGGTTACGTGATTTGCACCAGTGGCCCACCCTTTTACCCCGCCCATTGACTTCCTGCTTCATTGGACACTGCTGTTAGGGGGTATGGATTTACTTAAAAGATGAAAGCATAAATTAGAGAGAGATTAGCATAGAGTATGTGTTTTCTTATAGCTGAATCCTTTGAGTTTCCCTCCAGCACCATCTCCATCAGATACATGATGCTTGAGAGGTATGACTGTTTTAGTGTTTTTGGTCGATAAGATTCCGTAATTAGGCCCATCATAATTGTCAGCACCAGGCCCAGTGTGCTCTTAATCCGGCCCTGGCACAGGTGGGACTATTGCGGGACACCAGGGAACTAAGGTGAGAAAGCGGGACAGGACCTGAAAATCTGGACTGTGCCACTGAAATCAGGACTGTTGGAAGGCATGGGTTAGAAGAGGTGGGCATGCAAAGGCAGCTGACGAGATCTGCAGCTTTTGTAAGTTCTTAGATATACTCACAATGGAAATCTATACAATTAAATGCATGCATATTTTTGTTGTGGTATATATATACTAAACAGTGATTTAAAAAAATGTTTTGTTTTGTGGACAGTGGAGTGTCCCTTTAAGTGCTTTAGATATCACTAACTTGCCTATCTGTTTTCCTGTTGCCATGGGAAGAAAGAGAGTTCTAGGGTAGTGATATGTTCTCTGTGGGGTCCCATAATGTAAATAGGATGTATGATCTGTGTGAAGATTCTGCTGCATCAGTAAGCAAGAAATTATTGTTCAGGGTTTCTAACCACATACGAGAGATAAAGGCTCATGACTCATTATGTAAACCTATAGTGCACTTCCGATCACCTGTGTTTGAGAAAGTGCTAGCTTCACACCACTTCATAGTTTCCATGTTCCTCAGTGTTTTAAGTTGACTGTTACATGCCATCACACCTCCTTTTCTGTTCTCTCATGGTTGTAACACCATTGAATATTAACTATAATTTTCCACTACCGTAATGTGTCTTCATGAGTTGCATCCCACACTCTGTGCCAGTATAGAGTTATTTACAGAGATAATTTGTGCAAAAGACGTGTGAATTAAGTCCCATAGTACCATCACTACTTGAATTTGTAGTGATGATGGTGCAATGCGTCTTTCACTGTGATTCACACATTTTCTTCCAAATTAAACTGCAGTGGTTCAACTTCTGAATGATCTGAATGGCAAGCAAGGAAAAATTTTAATGATTCTGAGAAATGATTTACTGAAAAAAAAAAAAAAAACATGACTAATATAAGCCCTTAAAAGCCCCATAGTTTTATAACAAACAAACAAAAACAAAAAAAAAAACACAAAAGCAAAAACACAGGAATAGAAAAATATTATATGATCCATTAACACAGATTTTACCCCACTGGAATTTTCCTCTACAAGCATACAGTGATAATGTGTGGGTTTTCTTTTCTTTTTCTTTTTTCTTTTTTTCCTTCTTTTTTTTTTCTGCTGTACTTGGGTATGTCTTTGTTTAAATGTGAAATACTCATCTTTAAAGGGACACTCCAATGCCCAAATACAAACAAACAAAATCACTATTAAGGAGCTATACCCCAAATGAAGAGCATGCTGTTACTAGACTTTTTTTTCATTGGTAGGATATATAATAACACCTTTCAAAAGCTGCAGCCTTTTGTGCAGCCTTTGTAAGCCCTCCCCTTCTAACTCCGCCCAGACTTTCCATGGCTGTCCAATCACAAACCTCCCAATGCAGCTTAATGAGAAGTCTTTGCAGAGTAGGTGCTCGGAGAAATTGCCGGCCTCTTGAGTTTAGCTTCACTGAGCTGACCAACCCAGGAAGTAACAGGACACGTTGACTGAATGACAGTCTGGGGGTGTACCATGGTTAATTTATAAAAGTGGAAATTTCTATTGGTATCTACACTTTTTATACAATGAACAAAAGAGGACTCACTCTGAACTAGAGTGCATTAGGTTTTGAAGTGTTCCTTTAAAGATTTTTTTTTTTAACATATACAGAATTATTCACAATTGATCAAAGTATTCAAACTGGAAAAAGTGTCTGAATTTGAAATATTTGAATTCACTTTAGTGGATGACCCCGTGAGTCATGTAGGATTTCAGTTTGGCTACTCGGGCCTTAAATATGAATGTCACTTTCAATTCACTTTGAATTCTCATGTTAGTAATTAACCCTGTAAGTCTTTTATTCCATGCTTAGACAGCATGAAAGAGAAAATACCACTTTCTTCATTTCAGGTAGGCCTATGATTAAGGGAGGATGCAACTGAATCATATAAAACATTTTTTCAGTCATCCTGTCCTTTTTGTTTGACCCCTCCAGTGAATGTACCTTTATAAAAAAAACATAGAGTAATGTAATAAACAATTAAAAAAAAAAATCTTTTCTTTTTAAATTTTTTTGGGTATTTGATCCTTTGGCTTGAATGCGTTTCTACCCAGCTGAAGCTGGAGACACACTGACAATGTATAACAGATAAGGGGGAAAGATTTTGTGCTGAAAGAGATCCATTTTTTTGTGAATCTGCCTCAAAACGACACATCGGCAAAGAACGTTAAGAATTAGTGTAAGGCACCTGACTTAACAACCACTACAGTGAGTTGTAGTGGTTATGGTGCTCAGAGTCCACGTTAAACGTTAAACCTCTCTGCAATTTATTTTAAAAAGACCACAATTTATATGAAGAAGTAATGCAGCAACACTTGTCTCTAAGGTCTCACAGTAAGTAAATACAGTTTGTATTTTAAGGCATCTGTGTTTTAAAAAAAGAAGGGAGTTATCATATCATTTTTCGCAGTGGTGTGGTGTAAGTTTTGGTTTCATATAAGTACGTATTTGCATATTTTCTGTGGGTTTTACTGCTGAATTCTTGTAATCAACCTTTTATTTGTGACAAACTTTGCAGCTCTTATCTAACTAGCAAACCACAAAACATATCTTTTTGTCAGATACAAAATAATAGGGCACAACATTACATTGAATGCCGCTTATATAAATAGCTGCTCTCTCTTAAATCTTGTGTCCATTTCTCTCACTGTTAAGTTTTTAAAGAGTTGCAAGCTGTGTATACTATCAAGTATTAAGATATGAACATGGTAGTCGATAAGATTTCTGAGTTGGCTAATGCAAATTTTATGTAAATTCTGATGCACAGATGCACATTGATTGACTGAGATCGGTCAGTTGATGATCTCAGCCAATCAATGAGCGGCAGGATTGGCATCTGCCTTCTGAAGCTCTGACGAATCCAGATGTCGTAAATCTGTCCACAAAGAAGGGGCCTGACAGATAGGAGGGCAAACCATTACATAACTAGTTTGTCCCATTACCAGGTAATGGGTCCAGGGTACTCCTCACATCATCATAACTACTCCAGTGGGCCATATTTGTTGTGATGTTTGGAATAACACTTTAACACTGTTACCTATGAAATAGAACCATATCATATACTGAAACTGTGTTATGATAACAAGAGATTAGTCTAACCCTCGTTGGAAGGGGTTAACATCAGGGGAAAAAATGCTGAATAGCAGAATATTTTGACATGAAAACAAACCTATCGACAGCCTCTTGAAATCTGAAAAAAACATCCCCACGAGGAACCGACCCTTAAAAGTTCAAATATTACATTCATTCTTGGTTTATTTACTAAACTCGATTTTTTTTTTTTTAGATTTTTCACAGGAATTGCAAATATCCTGACTATCCAAGCTGTGACTGTAACTATACTTTTAAACACAAATACGCTGCTGGAAAACACATAGGCGATTCTGTCAAGCCTTTGAACAGGATATGACATGATTTTATGGGTAAACACATGTCAACATATTAATTCTTTGTCATGCTAAGGTATAAAGACAGGGCCGGTGCAAGGATTTTCAGGTACACAGGTGAAGATGGTAATGGCGCCCCCCCCCCACCCACCCAAAAGCATCTTTACCTGTGTGCCCCTTAACCCACCTTTTGTTTCTAATCCCTTTTTTAAATGTCTTACCCCTTTTAGTGTATCTTATCCCCTATTTTTCCCCATTGTATGTCTTACACCTTACTTGTGTATCTCTTACAACACCCCTTTCTGTGTCTTACTCCCCCATCTCCTTTGTGTGTCTCCTTCTCTCCCAGCCACTTTGTGTATTTTACTCTTACCAGCTCCTTTGTGTGTTTCTCTTTCACCACCAGCCCATCTGTGTCTCTTTTTCCTCTTCTCCAGGTCCTCTTTGTCTCTTTCACCCCCAGCCCCTTTGTATTTCCACACCCAGGCCCTTCTGTGTGGAGTTTTCATCCCCAGCCCCTCTGTGAACTCACTCACCCCTAGGCCCATCTGTGTGTCTTTCTCCCCATTCATGTCACTCTGTGTGTCTTTTTCCCCACTCTGTGTTCTTCTCTCCTCCCCTCCATGTCCATTAGTGTTCTTCTCCCACCCTTAACTGTCTCTTATTACCCCCATCCCCCTTAATGTTCCTCTCCCTTCTCTTTAAGTGGTCCCCCCACCTGTGTTCCTTTTCCCTTCCCTCCCCTGTACCTTAGTGTTCTTTACCACCCCCTTCCCCTATCTTATAGTGTTCATTCCCCCCTCCCCTGTCCCATAGTGTTCTTTCCCCCCACCTGTTCTTTCCACCCTTCCCCTGTCCCTTTGTGTTCTCTCCCCCATCTCCTGTCCCATGGTGTTATTTCCCCCCCTCTCTTGTCCCATAGTGTTCTTCCAGCCCCCATCCCATAGTGTTCTTCCACCCCCCTCCAATGTCCCATAGTGTTCCTTACCACCCCCCTCAGCTGTCCCATAGTGTTCTTTTTCCGCCCTCTGCTGTCCTATAGTGTTCTCTCCCCTCCTCCCCTGTCCCATAGTGTTATCTCCCCCCTCCCCTGTCCCATAGTCTTCTTCCACCCCTCTCCCCTGTCCCATAGTGTTCTCTCAGTGAGCACTTCATTTCAGTCCGGCCGGGTACATGAAACATAAGTTCCTGTACTGCGGTGCGCACTGCTCCACTCGGCCACGCTACTCAGTGCCTGGCAGGAGGGAGAGCTGTGCGCTCATCTTCTGACGGTCACTCTGATCTAGTGCCCCTCGGGCCGGCCCTGTATAAAGATACAGAACTACAATAGGAGAAATATAACTCTTACCTAGCTTAAACACAGTGTAAAGTGCCTAATTCCAGTTTAGGAGCCCATTCCAAACCCACTTAAGATATTTTGAAAGGAAGGGCATGGTAACCAATTTCCAAAGAATATAATTGAAAAAAACAATGGACTGGAATGTGAACGAATGATTGGGTTCTTCAGATCATGCACACAATCTCGGCCACTGCTCCCTGCACGGGTCTTGGCAACTTGTGTGATAACACTGGTGCCTGAGCCCCACAGTAGTGGTTATGGTGCCTGGAGTGCTGGAGTGCCTCCCACGATAAGATGCCAAATGTTTTAACACTGTTTTACAACCTACCTGGATTTACCCAGGAGAGGTTCGATGTACGTTTAGAGCAAAGCAGTACTCACACAGGTCTGCAATCTTTGGCTGGGAACCTCTGCTAATGCTGCAGTCAGTGCAGTGTGGGCATCCAGCGGGATCAAGGTAAGATGTCAAACTGTGCTAATACTGTTTGCCATCTTACCATGAGATGGTGCCAGGGAAATTGTAGCACTCTAATCTCTAGACGGGTGGTGTTCTTATGGTGCTTGGAGGAAAAGTATGAGAATGCTAGCTTTTTCATAGGGTTTCCAGATCCGCCATGTTGCCCTGGACAAATAGAACTTCTTCATGTTGATGGGCACCATTTGAGATATGGTTCTATGTTTAAAGAAACAGACCAACACCGTAACCTCTATAGCCCTTGCATCCTCCCACAATAAGAAGTCAAACCATTTATGAATTTGGAGGCAGCAACTGGAGCCAGGCAGACCCTAAGTTAGTTGTCAATCCATCCTTAAATGGCTTTACTACTTACTCTGGAAATGTGCTTTGGCACTCCTGGAATAGGCTGTAGTGGTTATGGTTCTTGGAGACTTTAAAAAAATAATAATAATTATCTGCAGAATGCTAACATCTATGTTTACATGTAGTGGAGAAAACAAACAAAATTTAAATTTGTTTTAAAAAAACTCCAGAAAAATAATGTCTGCCCTTCCTTGATGCATGACTGCCCCTTTAATTAGCATTGCAGATAATCCGATAAATTAAAGGATTGTTTACCTGATGCTGCTTCATTGACATTTAGATCCATATTTTTCATTTTTAACAGCAGAAGTGACATTCTTTCCGGCTTGATAAATAGGTGTTATTAATTTTTGTAAATAGCTATGGAAACTTTAGATAGTGTTGTGTGAACTTCAGAAGCCTCTATGTACTTAATGTAAATGCTAATTGAGCTCAAATAATTATTAATAGCGTTAGAAGGAGCCAGTGCAATAAAGCCAGCTCTAGCTAATATTAAAAAATGAGACCTGTTTTCACCTAAAAATGTTTATTGGAAAAGTTCCTAGCACACAAGGAAACCGTATTACACTGCCTGTTATTTGTCCTGAAAGTAATGTGTTCTGAGTGGTTATATTCGCTTATTTTCTGTCTAGCTTATGACTTGCTTATGGACTGTATTCTCAATTTCGAAGCTCTGCAAATGCTCCTCTATTTACATAATATGTCTTAGTGAAAAATGATTGTGATAATCTCTCCAAGAAGGAAAAAAAAAGAGTCTGCCTTTTTTTAAAATGCACTTTTAAACTTTCTATCAGTTTGATAAAATCCAAGAACGCTAGAATTTTCAATTGTCTGGAAATCACTGTGTGCTGGTGTCACCTCACCCACTGTTGCTCCTTCAGGGGTAGTAGAGCCATAAACAACAAAAAGACAAGTGCTACAAGATGCAAAGTGAACAAATGTGCTACATACATTTACTGGAAGGACAAATATAAAAGTACCGATTCTGATTATCTCCTTTATCAGTCCATAATGTATGGACTGTTATTATTTAATATATATATATAGACATTTTCGTTCGCTATAGGATAATATATGTTGCAGAAAGGCATTATAAGCATCGATAAAGGGGTTGACACAAAACTTATTTACTTTTATATTTGTCCGTCCAAGAAATTTACGAAGCACGTTTGTGCACTTTGTACATAGGAGCGCTGCCCTCTATCTTTTTGTTATTTATCACGAATGTTAACAGGAAACAAGATGTTATTGAGGGCCCTGCTCAAACACGCTTACAATCTGGAGTAGTTATCACTTGAAAGTAGAGCTGCTTAGTGACTTGTTGCAAAGCCCACAGCTACTCAGAGAGTTGTAGAAATATATGTTGGTTTATTCAGGTAGCATTGAACTGTGGTGGATTAGCAACTTTAGCAAACACACACTTCAGGTTTAAGTGGCTGTAAATCATCTTCATTTTACCTGGAGGTCCACCAGGTACCGGCCACAGCCTCCTGTGGCGCTGGGAGATCTTACAAAGAGCTTCTTTTTTTACATACCTACCAACATTGGGAGATATTAAATCCGGACCGGTATGCAGGCCTTCAGGGAGGCGTCGCTTAAGACACAACTTGCGTCACTGATGATACCCATAATAGTCATGCCTTGCCCACTGAAGTGGTGTGTCAGCCTGGTGTCCAGTTTCACCTGCTCTACACACAGAACTCCGTAAATGGTTCTAGTACGCACTGCACCACGTGAGTGCATTTCACCAGGGAATTAAATTGGGATGGCAGAAAAAGGCAGTTGGGAGGCTTGCTTTAACTCCACTAACAGCTCATTAGGTCAGGCAACAAGAAACTGTCATGTACTTGCCTTTCAAATAACATCCCAAATAGGACATCCCAAATAGGAAGATGACAGGCAACGTTTCTACAATAGTGTCCGAGTAATGCCTTATCATCAGATGCAATTTAAATGAGATGTCTGTGAAGCTCCATTTCTCAGATTTTATATATATATATATATATATATATATATATATATATATATAATTTCAGCATTGCTTGCCACTGTAAATATACTGGATATAAAACATGATCTGCTCATTGATTAAATGAAGACCATTTCTGGATAGTCTTCCAACCTCAAATAACTGAATGCAGCTGTCCAAACAGGTGATTATGCGAATCATGTCTGATAAGATGCACTTCTGATAGTCTTGGCAGAACGACCAGAGTTCTGATTTCTATGTAAACCAGCTTGTTACGAACCATGGCTGCTCTGTGAAATCCAAGACCCACTGGTCTGATTAAAGAAACAGCAAAACAAAACAAAAATAGTTTCAATTAACAAAATGAAGCTAAATATTTTTTTTAATATTTGTATTTAACTCATGCCCATTATTTCCAGCATATTATATTATATCTCTAACGAAATAGACATACACCCTATAAAGCCATCACTCCATACTACTACAGAAAGTACTGTTTGCTGCCAATCAGTATGAAAAAAACAACAGTATTTATCAATGAAAAACATGCTATCTTGACAAATTACCTCCTATTGACAGAAACAGATTGACCCTTGTGTCAAGTGCTAAATACGTCAATATTCATGTGCTGAAACCATGCTTTTAGGTAGGGACTAAAAGTCAAAATGTAGATTTCAAAAATATTACAGTGTTACAGTGAACCATGATTTAATTTACCGACCAAAAGAAAAAGGCCCTATTCAGAGCTGTGCACCGCAGTGTGTATATTTTCTGTAAATACAAGCCCTCTTTGTAATTCTTTGTAATCTTATCTTGGTGTCAAAAGGCTATTGAGATCAAGATTGCAAACACTTTGTGTCTTTCACTCATGTGTTTCCTTATAGTTCACACTTTTTTACCAGTTGTTTATTTGATTTTTCTCTTATTTTTATAGTGTTATATTATGGGGTTGGTGCTTTATAAATAAATATACGTAATATCAATTGGTTTTGACCATTTGTGCTACATGTTGCTCTTATTTTATTTCAGTGTAGTGGCCAACATTTCTCTCCCACATTATTTCACAATACATTGACATCACATCTAAGAGGCAGATATGTCATTTTTCTTAGTTTAAAAAAGCAATCCCCATTTTAATGAAATGTAAAAATACTTTCAAAAATTTGAAGAAAATATAAATATATTTTTTAAAAATAGACAAAATATATAATTGACTTTTGAGGTCCCTGCTTTTTAATGGAAATTCCCAAAGTTCGGATGTGTCTTACCAATTCGGTCAATCTTGGCCACCTGTTTGTAGTATTATTGTGGATCACAAACCAAGAAAGTTATGGTGGGGGAAAAAAGGTGATTGGAAACCCCATCCACCTGAAGTTAGTGAATAGTAAATGCATTGTTAAACACATCTGCACACAACAAGCAAGCCATAAGACTTGTTTTTTTCTCACAGAAAGCTCTCATTTTCAGTGCAGTTACTATTGCAAGGGATTCTGGGCGGACGTATGCAAATGAGTTCAACAAAGAACCACCTTTAGTTAGTATTATTGTTATTCATTCAAATGCAAAGTTCATCTGAGCATATTCAGCAGGAATTTTATGAGTTTATACTTCAGCGCTTGTCATTAATAAACAAACAGATATTGGACCCTAAGTTTATGTAAACTTTATGTTTTTTAAAACTTTGTTTTGATTTCAGTTTCTAAACTAGATTCTATAAAGCATATACCATTAAAAAGTGCACGTACCATTCACATTGTATTTACATCTCATGCTGGCATAATCTAATTTGTGTATTATAGCTATAACTCTTAAATGAACAGTAGATGAACGATCTTGTTTTTAGAACGTAGCTCTTTGTGCGGACGAACAATAGAAACAGAATTTATTGTTTGCGCTCAGACTACCTTTAGTTTGCCTGTGATTTATCTATTCCTAGTTCTGTTATGGCATTGCAGACAGCCATTCTAATACACTGCTAGCTTTAAACTGATCAGCCAATTGCCCCGCTATAGGTTAAGGTCCGTCTCTGCTTCCTATTGACACTTAGTGAATTAAAAGTCTCAAGATTGATGGCAGATGGCTGTCTGAGCCTATATATCTCCGGCTCGATTGAAGTCATTTCATAAAGACATTTCTTTTTATAACCTCTTTTTCATACAAAACCTTGTTTTTTTATGCTGTCTACTGGCAGTAAAAATCATCACTGCGGTATTGGGTCAGCAGTTGTTACTTTCTATGCTTATGGAAAGAACGTGTCATTTTTCACTTATATCTCATTATTCATTGATTTTTCCTGTTTTTCTTTTACATGCTACATGTCCTCTAAAAATGTTAATGTTATCGTAAGTGAAAAGTGGCTTATGAATTCAATGTATATGAGATGCAGAGTATAGCCTTTTGAACTAGGCTATAAGTGGTATCTCAGTGTAATCGCCCTGATCGTGTCTAACAATGGGAGAACCATACTAATAAACAATAATAATACCGGTTAATTACATGGCACTTTGATATGATGCTTTGATATAGGCAATTATGGAATCAGATGGAAACATTAATAACTCTTTGATTCAGGAGTAAACATACAAAGGAGATTATTTTATTATTTGAGATTGTATAAAATATTCTTGATTGAAATTTTATTTTATATTTGTACTGTTCTAAAATGATAGCAAAAGTGTTTAAATTATTTCCTTCTTGTTTTGCCAGTAAGTGCTACGGTCCCACTGCACTTTCACCCCAAATTCTTTGACATTATTTAAGGATAAAGTTACAGTCCCTTGATTGAGACGTCTGATACATTATACAGTTAACGCCCTACTAGAAGTGAAAATGGTTTTGTATACTTCTATTTTGTTCACATCCCAAGCCCCCTACCCCCTACCAAAAATCTATTGAGCTAGATGTGGCTATTCCCTTTCAATTGGTAATCAGTAATTTGGAAAAGCAAATGTTATTGACCTATCTATAGCTAAGACTGAAGAAATCTCTTGGAATGATGTAGCTTATTTTTTTCTTGAGAAGAAAGTCTTATTCCAATTATTAAGATTTTAGATTTGTTTCTATTCCTTTGGTACTGTTAGTAAAAACTATATCTCATAGGGACACGTCACACAAGTTCAAACAAAAGTACGGCAATGAAAACAAACATCCGTATGCTTTAATCACTGTGGGCTTGTTTATTTTATTGATCTGACTCGTGAAGACTGTAAACTGGTGGAAGTGTAAAATTATTTTTAATTAGTATTCTGCTCCTGGTCCATTGGATGTAATTTAATTCTTAGGGCTGTCCCCAAACACATGTACCTTGAGCAGAGGAGGAAAAACATTCTGATTGATAGGCTATTCCATCATTTAATAATGCCACCCACTAATGTTGCAATTTGTACCAGATACACTTGATAGTGTAATGTATCTTCTCAATGAGTCAGTCTATCAATATGTTTTGCAATTTGCCAATTTGGGCGTTCATCTATTTATTGTTTCCTCAACAGATATGGTCCGGAAAAAGAATCCCCCTCTGAGAAACGTTGCAAGTGACGGTGAGGCACGGATACCAGATTCTGCTGCACCAGAGCTTAACGATATAGTGAGAAATAAGGAATTATCCACAGATCCGATGCAAGAAAATAACGAACAGAGTGATTCCTTGGAACATAGCAGTGCTGATCATTGCTTTCAAGAACAAGAGGCTTCTTCCAGCTTTAAAAAGGACTCAGAAAGCTCGGGATTAGGCGAAATAGCTGTATATAATTACAGTCAACTTAAAGGAAGAAATGTTTGTTTTCCTCACGATGAGGTGACAGACAGAAATATGTTGGCGTTGTCCTCTGTAGATTCTAGGGTCATTTGTGAGCCCCTAAAATCACCTATAAAATCGGAAGCCGATGATGCACAAGAACTGGTCTCTACAGCATCTGGGGACACTTTAGAGGCAAGAGATGAAAATGATATGTCACCAAGGGCTACAGACTATACAATGCAAAATGTCACAGTAGACTGTCAAAACTCAAGTCCAACTGCGATGGCCTCAGAAAACCTACACGTGCCTTCAGATGGGAGTGCAGGGCTGAACAAATCCCAAACGTTTGTAATTGTTAATGACAATTCGGATTCAGCACCTTTATCCCCAGAGCTTCAGGATTTCAAATGCAACATTTGCGGATATGGTTACTATGGGAATGATCCCACAGACCTGATCAAACACTTCCGTAAATACCATCTAGGCCTGCACAACCGTACCAGGCAAGATGTTGAACTTGACACCAAAATTTTGGCACTTCACAATATGGTACAGTTCAGTCAATCCAAAGATTTCCAGAAAGTCAATCGTTCTGTGCTTTCAGGTGTATTACAGGACATCAATTCTCAGAGGCCCATCCTGCCAAATGGAACGTATGACGTGCAGGTGAGTAAAGTTTATTACATATGAATAATCTAACAACGCTGACAACCTAAAAAAGACCATTTACATAACAAATATTAGATTGTCCTTTAAAATCAAATGTTTTATTTATAGTCTATAAAGGTGATGCATAGTTGGCTTATATAATATTTTACAATGTATGTTGTTTTTATATGTATGTATATGTGTGTGTGTGTGTATATATATATATATATATATTTATATATATATATATATAACAGTTACGAATGTGTACAGCAGTTGTAAATGTACGCATACATACTTCTCTGTTCAACAAAAGTACACTAGTAGAAAGAAACAATTCTCTTTATTTTTAACCATTGTTAACTATTTTCTATGTGTCCCTGTTAAAAGGGCAAATTAATCACCAAACAACTGTAATAAACACAATGCATTTTGTTTTCTAAATACATAAATGTTTTCCATATCGTTTTCCATAGTTTTGGAGAATTAAACACTTTTTTTTAGAGTTTGGAGAGTTTTTTTTAAAAGTTATCCACTTCAGGAATAATGTTGTGTCAGAACTGTCAAACTAAAAAGGGATTTGCTGATCCCAACAACAGCAAATTTGGTTTAAAACCAATTTTGCCATTCATATGAAGATTATTTGCTATGAGCATAGCTTGTTCCTGTCAATTCACACGAGAACAAAAATAAGTAATGCCGCACATTAAAGAGGTTACTCCAACCACCATGACCACTTGTTCTAGAACTGGTCATGGTGGTAGGACTTTGTGCAGTGTTTCTACACAGACATGTGGAACTAGCACTGAAAGCCTTGATCTCCTCTTCCTCCTCTTTCCATTGAGCCGCCCTGCCAACCCTGCCTCCTCATAGTGTTTGTATTTTATTATTTCACCTCCCTCTGACCAACCCTCCCCTTCCCATCTTAACTCAGAGCATGCACATGTGCTTTGAGCTACAAAAGTAGTCCAAACCAATGCATATGATTGGACCATGAGAAGGCATCAGTGAAGTTGGATGGTATGTGGAATCCAGCAAGGGAAGCTTCACCCTGCGCTGGATTCCATGCAACTTTATAGTATATATATGGTATACTATATTTTGCAGGTTTTTAACCCCTTAAGGACCAAACTTCTGGAATAAAAGGGAATCATGACATGTCACACATGTCATGTGTCCTTAAGGGGTTAAAGGAAGGACCTAATACTTAATGTCCATGTAACATAGGAAAGCATTGGATTGGCTGAGATTGTCAATTCTGATGATCTCAGCCAAGGAGGTGGGACAGGACACAGCTATCAATGCCTATCTATGAGGATCTCAATGCAGAGCGTGGAGACGTTGTATGTCACTGCTGCACGTTGTATATCTCTGACTCAGGAAGCACCTATAGTTGTTCTGGTGACTTTAGGGTCCCTTTAGTTGTTCTGGTGACTTTAGGGTCCCTTTAAATATTGTTTAGATATAAATGTGCTGAAATTGACATTTGTTATTCATTTTACATATATTTTTTTATATATTGAAAAGAACTGACTGATACAATTTCAAGACAACCAGCACTAGGCGTGTTCTTCAATGGTACTGCCATGACGAGATTGTTAATTGACTCATAATTGGCACCAGACTGTGGGAGTGGGTGCAAACTAAACTGATAGGTACTTTTGTCAATTTGCCATTCACACATAGGATTAAGTTCTTCCCTAGTATATAAACAGTAGCATCAAGTTTGGCCAGGCTGTCAAAAAACCCCTAGCTTCTCTTCTAAGTCACAACTGGCAAACCCTCTATGTATCCTTCTCATTAGAAATTAGTCATTTCTTTATTTTAAAATTATCTCCATAAAAAAAACAACAGCTATATGGCTGATTCATGGGTATTTGATTATTTTCTAACAGAAATTGGATGATTATGGAATGGAAGGAGGAATGACTACAACTGATTTAAAGTTAATAATCCCTTATTATTTGGGTGTGGTTCCCCTTTAAGGTGATTCTGGATTAAGTACAGTTGAGTCAGTCTTAGTCTCATTAAATGAATAGTCAGGTCAGAGTTTATTGTCATAGTTGCACATTTAGTTGCATATTGCATATTGTGGCTAAAAGCAACACCACCATTTTTGCTGAGCATTCAACATTCTACTTTGCCTAAAAGACTTCCGTGACAAATGGATACAGTATTGATCACAGCCATCATGCATTCCAAATATGGTCATGCATAGAGATAGGGAATTCTCATTTTCACAATACAGGAGGTTTTCATCTGTAACATTAATGTAACATTATGCAATAACCTTTATAGATGAGTTCCAGCGAGTTGCTTTTGTGGACCAATCAGAAACACCTGAAAGTGCAAAGTAATTTTCACAAGCTTTTACAATCAAAACATTTTAAGGAAAGCTTTGGAAAAGTGGTCTTCTAAATTTGCCATATATACATTAAATCTGTTATCAAATTTATTGAGTGCGGGTTTGGGTAGATTTGGTTTGTAAATGCCAAAGATAGGTGGTTTATTACTCAATAATTATGCGCATGCTTTTTTAAATTTCATTTTCTTTTTTCTTAATAGATTGAGATATCTGTAAAACATTTAGAACAAAGTTATTTATATTGTCTGTCGGTCAAATTGTCTTATGGGAAAGTAGTTTACAGAGAGGAATTTATAGAACATGCTGCATGCACCCACATTTATGTATCATAATTGTTTCAGGCAATAATTAAAGGACCACTCTAGTGCCAGGAAAACATACTCGTTTTCCTGGCACTAGAGTGCCCTGAGGGTGCCCCCACCCTCAGGGACCCCCTCCCGCCCGGCTCTGGAAAGGGGAAAGTGTTTAAAACTTACCTTTTTCCAGCGGTGGGCGGAGAGCTCTCCTCCTCCGATCCTCCTCTTCTCCTCCCCGTCGGCTGAATGCGCACGCGCGGCAAGAGCTGCGCGCGCATTCAGCCGATCACATAGGAAAGCATTCATAATGCTTTCCTATGGACGCTTGCGTGCTCTTACTGTGATTTTCACAGTGAGAATCACGCAAGCGCCTCTAGCGGCTGTCAATGAGACAGCCACTAGAGGAAATAGGGGAAGGCTTAACCCATTCACAAACATAGCAGTTTCTCTGAAACTGCTATGTTTATGAAAAAATGGGTTAACCCTAGAAGGACCTGGCACCCAGACCACTTCATTAAGCTGAAGTGGTCTGGGTGCCTAGAGTGGTCCTTTAAAATAAACAGAAAATGTACAAGGTCTACAAAGAGTACAGTCTAGGCTGAAACATTGCTTTTCAGGGATAGAACTATATCCTGCAATAGATTTGCATGCTAGTACGCCAGTAAGATAATTCTTCCTCCTACTTTTCTCACTTCCCTCGTCTGTCCAACACTCCAACCTTTTGCCAAAGAGGCGTAGAACTGGGTGCTCATTATTGCTCTAGCTGTCTGACAGCCACTCAATTGATGTCTATATACAGATATGTGACTGGATGGCATGTGTGTAATCTATTGTGTGAAAATTATGCAAGATGTCTAAAGCCTAGCTTCCAACTTTTCAAATGGACAACGAGGGATACTTTAATTTGAGGGAGTGGAGTGGAGGACAATTCTGATAAATTTTAGGTGACTTGCTAATAACAATATAAGCAACTGAAATGTAATTTAGAGAAAGAACAATGTATCTTATTAACGATGAAAACACGTTTATAGGGGTTTAAAGACACATGGCTGGAAGTATTATCACTGTGGAGCTTTGCTATACACTCAGACACACCAACAATATAGAGCTCCTAGAAAAGAGGGACGTTAGGATAGAAAAGAGAGTCAGGGGGGGGTTTGGGCCCCAAATAGGGACCATCCTTGCTAAATAGGTTCAGTTGGGAGATATGCCAAAGTGCAAGACACGGTTTGGTCCATAGAGTAAGAAATGATATCGTGTCCTAGAATTCATGGAATTGTGCAATATAGAGATAGCTTATACATTTAAAGCAAAGTCAATCAGCCCAACAGATATTATATGATCACATCAAACAGCTCCTTAATCCAGAAAAGCTAAAAAGAACACCTCCTATCGACTCCTCACTAATACGTTTTATTTATTTATTTTTTTAAAGAAGGGGTGGACAGGGGTGTGGACATTAACACACAACATTAGGCAGGGCATCTGTTTCAACTGTCATGTGTTTTTTTATGATGCCTACAGATGCAGCATGGGTCATCGTCTATCATTTTATTTTAATTACTAAGCTACACGTTATTTATATTTATGTATATTGGATAGTGCCACAACATTATATCTGCAAGTTGTATGCATTAAGAAAATAGTATTTAATCCATTAAGGCCCTTCTTCATTCATAAGCAGCTTTTATTCCAATTGCCTTAGAGTTATTTCATTATTAATTTAAGTCAGTGTCAAAGCTACAGGCCAATACATGTAGTAACAACATAACTCACACTGAAATAGAGATTTAAAGGGACACGGTAAACACTGTAACTGCTACAGTTTATTGTATTGGCTATGCTGGTAGGAATATGTCGCTAAAAGCAAACCTTTTAAATATTTGCTGTTTGTTTTTTCCTTTTCATTTAGCAATATGTCTCCTGCCTATTCTCCACCCCTGAATTACTGATATCCCTGTACTTGTACAGAGGCAGACAGTATAGAGCAGGCTTCCCCAAACTCGGCCCTCCAGATGTTGCTGAACTACAACTCCCATGATTCTATGAATGAAATAGATAGGCTGAGAATCATAGGGGGTAGTGGTTCAGCAACATCTGGAGGGCCGGAGTTTGTGAAAGCCTGGTATAGAGCCTCACTCTATTCAGTTCAACCTTCCTCTCTGGCAGACATTTTGCTGTAAGTGTGCACATGGTGTAGAGTGCTTACACTAGAATGTATCCATGGGAAAGTGATGCCCCCCAAGTAATGTCAGTGATTACAGATGTCGAGTCTGGACACTGAAGATTTTAGCTAACAAAATAATAAATTGCAAGAATTCACAAGGTATATTTTCAAAAACAGCTTCCTAGCACAGTGGACACCATCTTAAACTGTCTTATTTATGGTGCTGAATGGCTGTTTTAAAGCAGATCCGTCTTTTTTTGTTTATTTTCATTTTCCAAATCCCCCCTTAGTTTGCCCTTCTTTTTTTTTTTTCCTTGAAAAAGCTTAATTGTAAAGTTATATATAAGGAAAAGTAGGGACTACTTTTCCTTACGTAGAACCAGCAGGTTGCCAGAAGTTGACAAAGGGTGGAGCTTTAGTCAAGCTTGACTGCCTTTGACAACTTTGTCATTGTCCCAGGATTCAGATACTCACTGTCCTCCAGTACTGCTTCACGTCCTATAGTGGGCAGTCTTCAGAGGTCCAGTCAGCCTATTACATCAATAAAAATGTTTTCGCTGATCTGGAAATGCCTGTAATTTGACAATTACGCCCGGCTGGGCAATGAATAATATTAAGGTGCTGCAATCTTAAAAACTGAAGATGGTGGCGCTAGAACAAGATCCAGCAATCTGTAAGTAACGGTAAGTAGAACCGATTTCAAGGTCCGAAAATGGCTGGTAGGCTTTACAGGGCACAGATGCACAGATCCGTGGCATGGCAGAGATTAATAAGTAAGACAAAATAGCTTTCTGCTTATCCATTGACTCATTAAGTTGTTATGGTGGCATAACAGTACATTATTTGCAGTAAAGTAAAGCTGCTCGTGGCTCCTTATTTTATTTTGTTTTAAATGTCTACATTATTTAATTCATTATAGTCAATCAATAGAGACTATGTAAATTGCTAAATCGAGAATACATCTGTCCCACCATTGACTTACATTAAAAATCCCTATGCCAGGATTTCTGGGATACAAGGTGACTGGAGTGTTCCTTAATTAAATGTATTATAATTCTTACTTGTATATCGGAAACATGGTCTTAGCAAGTAACTAACAAAGTAATGTGATTAGCAATAACTCCTTGGCTACTAAGCACTGACTGCCTCAATACAATTAGCATAGCATTTATAAGAACTAATTCCAGACACCCAGTCATTCCATAGATAGATGCTGGTTCACTATGGAATGCTTAAAATAGTTGTGTTTTCTCACCCGGTAATCTTTAACAGGCCCCTCGTTACTGTGTTGTCCCAGCCATAGATGCAACTGTTCTTATAGAGAAGAATTTAGTGATGCGTATCCAGAAAATAAGATGATCTCGTAGATATTAGCATAAATATGTCTTCCAGTTAAATCTTGTCTTCTAGTTACTATAACATGACTTGGATGTCACTTAGCGGGGTAAGACACCATGAGATTTGACATTAGACGGAGGAATTGGATTTGCATAATTCTCTTCCAGGCAGAAGGTCTTCACTTTGTGTTCGGATGTCATGGAATGAGATACATGGTGAGCATGGAAATAGCCTGATTTTTATAAGAAAACTCATTTCTGGGAAAAAGAAAATGTTAAAACGTACAGAATCAGATACTTAATTATTCATTTTCCAGAAACATTTTGAAAGTGTTGTGTTTTTCAGACTTTAATTTTTTTTTAACTTGGCTTGCTTAAAAAAAAAATGGAAAAAGCCCTGAATTATCCAAAAAGTCCCTCAGAACACAGCACGTTAAGATAGTTTAAAGTCTCCTTGAGTGATTTCTAACTCTAACTAGTTACAGGCGTCATAGCAGATGACCCCTTCTCTGCTCTGACACATTCATTCCAGTTCTATTCTTATTCCCATCTTCCTCTTAAATTTGTACGTTTTATTAAGAGAAGTTCTATTCTTCTTTTTTCTCTTTGCATCAATATTTCTAGCATTTTATGCTATTTATATCCCAGTGTAAAGCACTGGAGAACATATTTACACTACAAAAAAAAATAAAAATAATAATTATTATTATAATAATAATCAAGTCAAATTAAATGTATGGAGCTAAAGGTCAAACCATTATTTAACCCCTTAAGGGCACATGATGGAAACATTCCGTTATGATTCCCTTTTATTATAGAAGTTGTGTCCTTAAGGGAATATATATTTGACTGTTATTCCTTTTATTTGTTGATGGTAAGAGTAGTATAGCCACCTATAGCTTTACCTCCTTCTCTTGTGCGCCAGTGGTGTAGAGAGTGGTAACCTCAAAAGGATCTGGTTGAGGAAGTCACTCGCAAATGTCCTTTCTTTATTGATTGCACGAAAACCACAGTTTTCTGAGCCACCACGAGGCAGCCCTTCACCAAAGATTATAAATTAAAGGTCACCTGAATTCAAAGAGATACTATTTATACAATACAGGACACTTCTTCAGCAGAGAAACTAATTAGAAGGAAGATCCATTCTAAGACATTGTCTATTTTTTGCATTTTTTGCCTTGTGACATGTCGACACCGTTCTCTGTTTCCACTACTATATACCTTCCAATGCAAATAAATCTGTTCAGTTTGATGTGGTTTAGTGGGAGGCCAAGTGAGTTCTGTGCCTTAGATGTCAAAAATCTCTCTTGTCCTGCTTTCTTGCAGCCCAGACCCAAAACACACACAAACTTCTAGAAACCATATAGAAAAGACAGTGGTGGTTTTTCACAACACTGCAGGTACTTTCAGAATACTAGGATTTCAGAAATAAAGGATTAATTAGGTATAGGGATCCATTTGGCTTTAGGGAACATCTTTAGCGGCACCTGTGGAGTTTTCAATGAAGTTATAACCTGGTTTCTAAATAGGCTTGAAATATTCCCAAGTTATATATGATCTAAGTATATATATATTTTTTTTTTCCACTTATTTAATTTATTTTCATTTGATTTCCAGCCAGCAGGGGGACTAACTGTCATTACAGTTAGTCCCCCTGCTGGCATTGCTGCAGCCAGCTATCCCGGCCATGTGATTGTGAGGTCCTCGCAAGGACCTCACTCTCACATGGTCCGGGGGGGCTGAAGAGGACGGATGTGCCGCGGGGGGCTCCCTGAAAGTCCCCCCAACCGAGATCGCCGGCGTGGGATCCCCTCGTGGGATCGCCGGCGACCGGGTAAGTAAAAACAAAAAACGGAGGGCGTACAATTACGCCCGGCGGCGTTTAGAGCCGCTTAAAAAAGGACATAATTGTACGCCCTCCGGTCTTAAGGGGTTAAAAGAACTCTAAAGGCAGCCATACCACTTCATCTCACTGAAGTTGTCTGGGTTTATTGGCCCTGTACTTTTAGCTCTGCAATGTAAAATATAATATGTCACAGCTAATCTCCATTCCATTGGAGGAGTGCAGGATTTGGTGCACATTCAATTTCTAACCCCAATTCATATATTCTATATGCATTGGAGTGGGTGAAAAAGAAGAGACAGTGTGATCTCACCAGAGACTGATCGAGCAACTGCAGTGATAGGATCTTGGGGCTGAAGAAAAAAGGTGACTAACTTTTTTTTTCTTCAATTTCTTAATTAGATTTTTGGGGAGGAGGCAGGGAGGGGGGACTTAAACTAAAGGCATGAGAGAAAATTATTGCATTAGGAATACAGTGTTATATGAAATGAGTGTAATTACGTAACAGCGTAAGATTTGCAATATTTAGTGTAAATAAAAGATGCATGTTAGATTGGAGCTGTTGAGAATTACAAAGGGATTTAATCACGATGTATGTGCAAAGCTTGCATTTTACGTGATTAATATACAATTGGTATTTGCAGTTTGTCCTTATCCGTACATTTGTGAATAATTCTCCTCACTTGATTTTTGGTGCATTTTAAAAGAATCTGCAATCATATTTCTCTGCGCTCGGTCTGCAGAGTAATTATAGTACAGCTGGTAGGCTCAATATAAATTGCTTCAATGTGTTGAATGTTCCGACATTATTTTAAGGATATGCAGATTTTTTTTTTTTCAATTAAATCTGATTAAAAAAATCTATCAGATGGCCTTGTCTTGTCTTTGATCAAATCTACTGAATGTTTTTTTTTTCTAATTCTCTGAAAAAAGGCTTAGGTGACTTCTAAAATGCTATGCTGCTTAAAGACCATTAAAAAGGAATACTGCAAACAAATAAATGAGTTTGAAGTGGCACTATATGCACCCAGACCACATCATCTCATGGAAGTAGAGTGAGTGCAGTGTTCCTGTCCTCTAAGCCCTGCAAGTGAGAACAGAGAAACTGCAATGTTGGGCAGACTGGATGGGGCGAATGGTTCTTATCTGCTGTCACATTCTATGTTTCTATGTGTTAAGACTGCCTTTAGTGGCTGTCTATCAGGCAGCCATTAGAGGCACTTCCTGTATTTTCAGAGAGTTTAAAGGATCACTATAGTGTCAGGAAAACAAACTTGTTTTCCTAACACTATATAACCCTTAGGTCCCCCCTACTGCTGGTTTAAACCCCTTCATCTACTTACTTTAATCCAGCACCGGGCTCCAGCAGCACTGGTGACCTCTCCTCCCACTCTGACGTCAGCTCCCGAGTGGAGCAGAATGCGCATGCGCGGCCAGAGCCGCACGCGTTAAAAATGCCCATAGGAAAGCATTTCTCAATGCTTTTCTATGGATGTTCTGGTTGCTGAATGTGATTTTCGCATTCAGTGTTGCAGAAGCGTCTCTAGTGGCTGTCAGGTAGACAGCCACTAGAGGCTGGATTAACCCTGCAATGTAAACATAGCAGTTTCTCTGAAACAGCTATGTTTACATCTGAAGGGTTAAAAGCTGGGGGACCTGGCACCCAGACCACTTCATTGAGCTGAAGAGGTCTGGGTGACTATAGTGGTCTTCACACTTCACATGAGGATGTCCAGCATCTTCAAAACCCCTATAGAAAAGCAATTGCCGTACATGTGCATTAAGTCTTCTATAAGCGTGACATCGCTGGAGGAGGAGAGTGATCCGACGGGGATGGAATTAAAGGAAGTAAAAAAAGGAATTTTAACCCTTTAATTGTCGTGGGGGAAGGTTGAACTTAAAACTAGGGAAAGGGGTATACTACAGTTTTGTATTGCTAACACTATAGTGTACCTTTAACACTACAATTCAGTACACACATGTGTATATAAATATACAATCTGTTAAAATGCATACATGAAATCAGAGTATTAAAAGTGGTCATATTCTCATCCATAGGTTTTTGTGTGAAGCTAACTGGCATTGCAGCTTCATTAGCTCTCTCGTAGACACAATGAGAGGGTTTGTCTAGCTCCTTAGGGTAAAACACAGCTCCACTATTACATAAAAGAACATTGAGTGACAAACACGGTGATCATGTGAATGAAAAACTGTTAAAAATAAATAAAATTGTGTATATAACACTATAGAAATGCCTTAGGTGTCCCTTTGAACAACGTCACTACTAGTTTGAAAATGCCCTGTAGCATATACATATTTATCGTGTTTCAATATGTTATATTTACTGTTTTTAAAGGAACATTATAAGGTTAGGAATACAAACATTTAATGCCAAGTTTTAGTGTTCTGCTAACTATTCAGATGCAAGAATTAAAAAGCATTAAAAAAGATTTACTTGTAGCCTTCACTGCGTCAATCTCTGTGCTGCCCGTTTTGCCTCCTTGGCTGAAATCATCAACCATACGGAGGCATTGTGAGGCTAGTGTTAAATTGCAAATTGCCACGCTGTGCCAATCATTGAATCAGTGCATCTCTGCGCGGAGAATCCAGTGTCTCCATGAAGAACGTGGAGATGCTGAGTGTTAATCCTGCAGAGATTAAAAGTTCTTGACCAGGAAGTCCCTTGCACGGCTCTCTGTGTAACAGCAATTAAAGGTGGACTTAACTGGTTAAATGCTGTATTTTCTCTTAAAAGGCAGTGTTTATACTGTTAACCCTATAGGGACAGACTGTATTCCTCAGAAAAACTACATTGAGCTGTAGTGGTTCTTGCGAGTATACTGTCCCTAAAAAAAAAGTATTTTGTTAAACATTTCAGTGTTTCCTATAATATTTTTATTGCTATTACGTGTACTAGATATTGTGTTTATATTCATCACAAATTGTAAATTTGTTATCAGACAACTGGCCAGTAACGTAACCCAGCATATAAAATGTATTTATAAACAGAAATCGGCTCAAGTTACATAGTTTCAATTTACATAGTCTTGTCTGTTACCTGACCCGATCTAAGTGTGAGGGCAGCCTGTCTGTTACCTGTAGGAATGATCAAGTACGGCTCACTACATCCGAATAAGACCTGTCAGAATGCTATGTTTGGAGTGAAAGATGTTCCATTTCACTTAAAAGTCTAGATTTAATTAACATTTTCTCTTTGAAACTGAATTTCTTTTAAAAGTTTAGTGTCTCTCTTAAAGCATTCAGGAAAGCAAACAAGGAGATAGTTAAGTTTCCAGAGCTCTTAATCCCGTTCATGTCAGTTCACGTGCCAGAACTGTTATATTATAGACTGTGCCAATCTAATCATCCTGAAGCAGTTAATATAATTTATTTACATACCATATGGGTGGCACTGCCACCATCAGTTAGACCCATGGGGAACCCACTTGCTCAACACAGTCTGTTGTTTGGTCTCTGATAACTAATGAACTTATAGGGATGGGCATTTTTTATTTCGCTTTGTAAAAATAACTTTTTGATTGTCAATTTTCGTGCCCCTGTACTCTGCTTCCCATATTGTTTTGTTTTAACATAACTGAAAAAAATAGAGGAGCATTTCCTTATGTCTGATAGCTTTTAAGTAAATTTGTTTTACAGTAGACCATTTAGCCAGTTGTCATTTTAATAGGTGACAACATATATTTTACACTTTAGTTTAGCATTTATTTTATATTTTCTTATATTTTATCTAAAAACAATTCAAACATTACTTGGTGTGCGGCAAACACGTTGATCTAGTACATATATAACCCTATTTATGCACCCTGTATTTTTTGCTGAAAAAATGACTGGACTTTTCGTGATGGTAATACATGACAACGTGACTATAAACAGTGTACATTACATTTTGAATATCTAGTTGACATTTGAGCTGATAATTGGTATTCCACTGTTTTGAAGACTATAATATATCATAGTAAGAACAGCATTTTTTTTGTGTGTTTTTTAAGTATTATGTAGGTTAAATAATTATTTTCATACAGGCATTCACAATAACTGTAAGTATGTAAATGAAACTATGGTTACTGCACCCTTAAAGGGACACTATAGTCACCAGAACAACTACACCTTATTGTAGTTGTTCTGGTAAGTATAGTCAGTGCCTCCAGGCTTTTTGCTGTAAACACTTCCTTTTCAGAGAAAAGACAGTGTTTACATTGCAGCCTAGGGATATCTCCACTGGCCACTGCTCAGACGCCCACTAGCATGCTTCCTGGGTCAGTGCTGCACAGTGTGTGTGCAGCACTGATGTTCAGCATCTCCACGCACTGTAAGGAGATGCTGAACTTTCACCATACAGATGTGTTGATTCAATGCATCTCTGTGAGGAGATGCTGATTGGCCAGGGCGGCCTTTGGCTCTGCACCCGCCTGCCTCCTTGACTGAGAGCATCAGAATTGACAATATCAGCCAATCCAATGCTTTCATATGGGAAAGCATTGTGATTGGCTGAACTCATCAATTCTGATGATGTCAGCCAAGGAGGCAGATCAGGGCAAAGCCAGTGCCAGCGGACCCACGCAGCAACGGAAATACAGTGAGTTTTCTACTTATTGAGAGGGGTAAGAGGGGGGCCAGGAGGGCAAGCATGATTTTTAACTATTGAATATATGTTTGTGTTCCTGTAAGGAGTGGCACTACAAATGTAATACTACGTTCTATTTGTCCATCCACCTATCTAACTTATTATTGGAAGAGTTGTTTATTTGCTAAAACTACGACAGCTAATTTTACATTTTTAAAGGGACACTGTAGGCACCAAGACCAGGCTCATTGAAGTGATCTTAGTGGTGTGCCCCAATAGCACTTATTGCTGCAATGTAAAACATTGCAGTTCCAGAGAACTGCAGTGTTTACATTGCAGCTCTAGGTCTGCCCTCTGTGGCTGTCTATCCAAACTGACTTTTGGTCCACTATCTGACGCTGGACGTCCTCACGGATCTCCAGCGTCAGATTTTCTCCATAGGAAAGCATTCAATAATGCTTTCCTATGGCATGCGCATTAGGTTTCCCCCGCCAGCTGACGTTGGTGGGTGAGGAGCGTGGGCGGAGCCAGACCCAGCGCCGAGGGACAGCGGCACTGGATACAGGTTAGTGGCTGAAGGGGTTCTAACCCCTTCAGCCCCGCGGGGGGGGGAAGAGGGGGGGGGCACTCCAGGAGCCTATAGTGCCAGGAAAATGGGTTTGTTTTCCTGGCACTGTAGGATCCCTTTAAGAGTAGTAATAGTATGTATTATGCAGACTGAGAATAACTGGTGTTTTTGTGGTTACAATTAACCAAGTGTGTTGTTTTTGCCTACTGCAGGTCATTTAGATCAGTGGGAGCCTGAATGTCTCTAGTTTAGTGTGCACTCGGGTAGCACATAGTCATTGGGTCAGCACGACTCAGAACTATCAGAATCTGACCGACCCAAGTCTGTATTCCAGTCTTGGGGTCTATTTATTCTATTACAGTTTGGAGCTTGTTCATAGTTTAAATTGACTTCATTATGTAAGAGCCTCCCATTAAGCTCTCTCTAACGATCCTCACTGGTTTTTATCCTGGTAATGGACCATAGTTTGAATCTGTGCTTGAATGCAGGAAAGGTCAGTTCTCGGCAAGAACCTGAGAGCCCATATAAAATCTTATTATTTAATGCAGCTTAGAATCTGATAGAATAATTGTGATGGACTATTAAAGTTTTAACATTTAATAGACTCTTGAATGTCAACTCCGATAGCAAATGTTCATGAATGGTGACGCAAAGTGCAACGTAGCTGCTTAGTACGTGGTCTATATGATATGAGCAGTTAGACACTGGCATTCCTAAGGACCAGAACTGAAATAGCTACTGATATAGAAAAGTGTATTGATTACAGCTCTCTTTCTGCTCTGACACATCTCCCTTTACAGCCAGAAGTACCGGTGGCGTTGCAGTTAATATTTCAACTTGTGGGAAATTTAAGGGCATCTTAAATTGCCCCTGTTGTTTTGAGACTAAAACAAGTGTTTGAATAGCAATGACACCCATGTGATAAAGCTGCAATTTTGCTTCATGTCCCTAGACCAGGAACATGGCACTCAAGATGTTACAGCCATACTGCTGGCAAATCATCAGGGGAGACTTGGTCCACAACATCTGGAGTGCCGAAGTCTGCCTACCCCTCCCTAGTCCTTCCATGCACAATTTTCTTAATGGTATTTACGTCTAAGCACAGCTTTTAGTGTAGTAGTTTATATAGTTGGTTAAATGTTTACAAATAACGCCATGTCTGTGACATGTTTATTTCCTGGACTTCACCTCTTGGTGTAACAAAGATCAGAATTCTCATCTCCTCAGCCAACAAGAATCATGACGAATATGAGTCACTGTTAGTAACAGGTTTAGTTGTGACTGTCCTTTTAAATAGTTCTCTTGGTAAGAGTGTAAAGGTCAAACTGCCTGCGAAGAAACCGATTGGGCAGCAAATAAATATCTATAGCCAATAGGGTATCTGGTATCTAAAGCCAATAGGTATCTGTTGCAGAGGAAGCAACATAGCCAATTGTCAACTGGTATACATATTGCTTACTTGCAACCTGCGTTAAAGGGGAACTGTCACTTCCCAGAATATGTTCTATTGTGTTATCATATCCCTATATAAACTTATGTTTTTCTTTTGATGTGCAATAAATAAAAATTAACTATAAAAAATCCACACTTCTTTATTATGCATCTGGGCACCTCCATTTTGCCTCCATGTCAATCATTGATAAAAGCTCTAGACTGTACTTGAACATTGCACCTGGCAGTTAGCATAGAGAAAGTGTATAGGGAAGAGAAGACATTAAACAATGTTTTTTTCCCCCCATTTGCAATGGTTGCCCTGAATGCGCCTGGATTGAACCGGAATGTGATGTAATTTGTTAAATCATTAATGTAAAATTACATTAAAAAAGGAGGATGACATGAAAAAGGTTAACACAAGTTATAGGTTGTTTCCAATATTTTATGTGATGGCATATTTCCAGAGAAGATCCCCTTTAAACTCTTTAATTCTCACAAATCTTTCATAAAGGGGCTCTTGATTTCTTTCTAAAATGGTCTTCATGACCATCACTTAGTCAAATCCCATGCTGACAATCCTGGCAAGTAAAGAGCATGTACCCAACATTCTTATCCCATGTCAGTGACTACTAACCTTGCCTTCCCAGATACTTTTTAACTATATTTCTCATGATGCTCAGTTATCCAGACAAGTTATCCTGGGAAATGTAGTTCACAAACTTCTGTGGTTTCACACTTGGCATAACTGTTAGGTATTGGTGATCTCTTAAAGAACAAGGGGGAATTGTGTGATTTATGTATTTCTAAATTTAAACTAGCCAGATTGGGCAAAGAAAGAAAGCAGAATATAATTTGACTAGGAAGATAAAATCATATCTATCTTGCACATGCCAGATTCTAATCACTAAACGACTTTGAAAAGAATAAACATTTGTAGATTCAGTAACTATAGATTCTGGTAATCTGGTAATCCAGTTGATTCTTTCTTTTCCATTGGAGTATTTGAAGGTTGTATGAATAACTGTTCACATACTATATCTATTGATATGTGTAGGATGTTTGCATACCTTGAGATGTTGGCATACCCTACTCTGGGAGGTACGATATTGGGAAGGTCTGGGGCATGCCAGTGATACAACATACATCTCTAGCGTTGGCCAAAAATGGGCCTACCTGAAAATTCCCACCTGCAGAAGGGTGCAGTGTGTTGGTGTTTGCATGTGTGTCTGTGTGTATGTCTGTGTATAATTTATCTATATATATTAAAATAAAAATGTATTTTCTCACCCCCCGTGGGTGGTATATTTATCCCTCATTCTCGGATCCTCTACCAGAGGCCTGGGAGATTGAGGATTCTGCATTGTATTTTATCTGTTCCTAGAACTGCACTCTTCTGGACAGCGATCTCAGATGTCCCACTTGGAATCTGTTGAAGCCACTCCCACAACTTGGGAGTCACAGCCCCGAGTGCTCCTATCACAACTGGGACTACTACTGCCTTCACTGTCCACATCCTTTTTTAGTTCTTCTTTCAGTCCTTGGTATTTGTCCATATTCTCATGTTCCCTCTTCCTGATGTTATAGCCACTGGGTATTGCCACATCCACAATATCTACCACCATGACCATAGATCGGTTGGCCAGGACTTCCTTGTCTTTCAGGATCTCTCTCTCTCTCTCTCTCTCTCTCTCTCTATATATATATATATATATATATATATTGTATTATTATTATTATTTTTTGTAAATGTTTTAATTTTTTTCTTTCTTATATATAGACAGACAGACAGACACACACACACACACACACACACACACACACACACATGTAACATCATATTTGCTGGTTTTATTTACATTGTAACATTTACGTTTAAATCCATTAAGTAAACAAAAAATGCATTGCAATTCAACAAGAGTAGCTCATCATTTGAATGTTTAGCAGTGGAGCTGTAAGGTAAGCACGACTGCATCTTTACACGTGAAGCCAGGCTTTCATATTTCAGTCTAGTAGTAAACAAACAGAGAGTCCTGAATCTAGATTTACAAAGCACTGCGTTCCAGACATCCTGCTTCACAGGGATACGAGGCGATTTAGAACTTGACCTGTATGTGGGTGGCATTATGTGAGAGAAACAGGGGGAAAATACCAGAGTCTACATGACGGCTCACTGATAACAGCCAGATGTAACGTATCCATAAAGAGGCCTTTCAGTGGTGGGATACAAAAATACAAGGACTTATTGTAGAAGTCAAACATGCTTCTAACTACACTACAGGCTAGGTAAAGACTGTGTGGCAGTTAAACAGGTCAAGGTTAACTGTGTACATGAACAAATGTAAACAGACATCTTGATAACCAAGTCCCAAGACATTTTTTTTTCAGCTCTGCATCGAGTCACTCGTTTCAGGCCATTGTTATTAATAGCAAAGTTTATGTTTCAGTAGAATGGACTGGACACTTTCCTATGCAGTGTTTTCAGAAATAAAACAGATGTGTGAGCTATCTCTGTTTGAACTAATCGAACGAGAAACAAAACAGCCGATCCTAGACTATACTGTCTGACCAAGTCAGCCAGAAAATGAAAGGGGGGGGGGAAGTCTACAGAAAATGAACAGATAGTATAGACAAAAAAAAAAAAAAAAGCTCGGAAGAGGCAGTCGTATTATCAAGTTCACCATCGGCCTCGTCCCAGGAAAGTTTAAAACACAAGTAATCTCTGCAATCTGTCTGAAGGAGATTATTTAATTTTTTTTTTATTTTTTTTATTCTCAAATGCTATTTTTTTTCCAACATAAAAAAACTAAAAAATCCTTGCAGCGTGTTTTTCCACCAAATGTAAAGATAAAAAAAATTGTGCATCTACAGGCAACAGATGTTCATGGGTAATATGTGAGAACCTTCTCCCCCCCCCCATGTAACGAGCAAGTAAAATATTCCAAATGGTGTCTAAGTATGCGCTGCATCTATGTCATCTGTTTGGTCTAGTGTTTTCCTTTATTTATTTATTTTTTACATTTTCTTTATATTTTTTCTTATGTTTTATTATTATTATTATTTTACCTTTTCTATATGTTATTATTTTCACTTACAAGTACTCTTGTTACTTTTGTGCTTTTGAATATTTAGTTCAGACACTCAACATGCAACGCAGGTCTCTACTCCCGTCATTTCATTATTTTATTACTATTTTTTTTTTTATCCTTCCCCTTTTATTCTTTACTGCTGAAGTTGGGTGTCACATTACACAAGCGGGACATATTTATCGAGCTCTGTTTAATTTCTAAAGGGAGTTGGAACCTCATGCTTTATGTAGTGGGTACGTAAATGGATCATAAATTCTAGAAGCCCTTTTGAGTCACCAGCACTTCTAGGATAGCTTTGGTGAAAAATACAGTTATCTTTCTCTTTAGTGTTATTGATGCTTAGTTATGATTTATTTCAAGACAGTATGGTTGGAATTGTAAATTGGCAGATCTGTATGATTTTAAAAATGTGAATTTCCCAACTGGTGGATCTAGAACTATTATTATTTTTTAAAATATAGGCTTTCAGTTCACAGCCAATCCTAGGCCCGATGGCATGCATTGTAGGTGCCTACTGCTGTGTGTGTTCCAAAGGCTGAACCATGTTGTGTTGTAGAAACCGCAGTCAGGCCATATTTGATTTTTTCCAGTAGAGTGACGTTATCATTTATTTGGGAATGGGAATTATTTCAAGGAGTTCATTGTGGCATAGACTGTCATATCTGCTTTCGAAGTACTTTACATGCAGTTTTATTAGCTAACCATCAGTTAAGGAGTTTATTTATTTAGATTGTGTTATGGCGAACAGACAGTGGACTGGCAAAATTCATTTCAAAGCAGCTGAGCTCTAAAGAAAATATCCAAAGTCCACTTAGTTGAAGTTATTTAATGTTATATCTAGGCTAATTTGCCTACACGTCTACACTAGTATAGATGTTACATTAATATTATGTTGTGTTTGTACTTATGTGTTTGCATATGTGTGTCTTGTTAAAAAATTGCTTTAGACTAGATAAAGAGGGCACATTCATATATTTTGCATTGTTTCTGCATTAGTAATTTGTATAGTATGTATTTTTGACTTTATTGTCTTGTTTTGTTTTGTCTTGTTTTGTTTTGTTTTATAATTCTATTAAGATGACTTTTTAACATTTTGTAAAATGCTCATACTAACTTGTTTTAATGGGAAACCGTTGAGTAGTAGTACACAATTGCTGGAGTGCCAAAGGCTAGCAATCCATTCTCGATAAAGGAGAAGTTATGTTTTATTTCTGGTCCAGCTGTTAAAGATAGGGATGTTTCGTGTGACATTAAAAGTGAAACTGATAGTTTAATGTGATGGTTTGGTAACGGAATACCAAAAATGCACACAGAGAAGGCTGCATTCAGCCCAATTTAGCAATAATATGCGAAATACATCAATCAATCTTAGCAAGAAGTGGCTAACACTGGGGGTTATTCACTGAAGAGTGAGGAGTAATAATTTCACAAAAAAGCAAACAAAGGAAACCTCACTGAAAATATGCCCCCTAACCCTGAGTGGGAGATTTTTTTCCAGTTAGACTATTATGACTTACATTTTGCAGGTCTTTTGTAATTGTATGTATAAACCCCATAGAATAAGATTATATTATCAGTAATATGATTAATTTTATTGTGTCTGAGTAACTGATTACATCGATATAAGTGGTTTATTTTTAATAAAGAAATGTGCAGCTGCACAGTGATAAAATCTGAGAGATGTTAGAAATATACTGTGATGACCAAAATTGCTACATAATCCCTATATCCTTGGGAACTTTTGTCTTATTTTGACTGTTGAAAATATTAATACTTAAAGGGACACTATAGTCACCCAGACCACTTCAGCTCAATGAAATGGTCTGGGTGCCAGGCCCCCCAGGTTTTAACCCTTCAGATGTAAACATAGCAATTTCAAATCCAACCTCTAGTGGCTGTCTTCCTGAAATTCTAATCCAGCGTGCAGAATGTCCATAGGAAAGCATTGAGAAATGCTTTCCTATGGACTGTTTGAATGCGCGCACGACTCTTGCCACGCATGCGCATTACGCTCCACTGACGTCGGCGGGGGAGGAGGCTGACGTCGGCGGGGGAGGAGAGGTCACCAGCGCTGAGGGAGCCTGGCGCCCGATTAAGCTAAGTAGCTGAAGGGGTTTTAACCCCTTTAGCGCCACAAGAGGGAGGCCCTGAGGGTGGGGGTCCCAAGGATGATATAGGGTCAGGAAAATTAGTTTGTTTTTCTGACACTATAGTGATCCTTTAAAAGCTTAGCTTGTTCAAACCCTTCTAAAAAAATAATTTTGAATGCCTATTGGGAATTACAATTAGGTATTCTCCCCCCGTGAAACCTTATAAAATGAAGATACACTTGCCTGAAATTCAACGTCGCTCACTGCTCTGGTCTCTGCACCCGCTCTGGCAGCACTTGTGGTCCTATCAAATGCTTTCTCAAGCATATAACCTTTTTAAAAGGCCTAGAGCACATGTGATGGAGGAAGGGAGGGGGTGGAGGCAGACAGGAAAGGATATTAGTATACCAAATAGATAAACTGGCACAGAAACACTATATATAAACAATGGGTGAAAAAAGCAGCACCAACAGTATACCCCGGTAATATGGTACAAAGTAATATAAGAAGAAAAAAGTGCTAGTGTGCAATAAATATTTGCTGAGACTCCTCAAATATTATAAAGTGACTCAAAAAAGTACATACAGTGATAATGTAAAATCCCAAATAAGCACCATATGTGCAAACAAGACACTGACAAGTGTATACTTATAGCCTGCCAGTAGGTACAGCTGGGTACTATAGTAAGGTATTTAGGGTATAGAGAGGTGGGTACAGTGTAGGGGGGATAAATGGAAGAACGGTGGAGAGTGGGAAGAGAGATACACACTTCCCCTTGTAGTCACTCATTCCAGGCTGCCTAAATCATGTGTGCAAGGGGTTCAGCTAGTCCCCGCGGCAGAAACACTGCACGTACAGACTCCTATCACCATTTACCAGCACGGATAAAAGCAGAAATAGTCATGGTGGTTGAAGTCACCCTTTCAGTGTCGTTCTAAGCACCATCACAACTTTGCATGATTGTAAAGCTGATGGTGCACGGAGCGCCCTGAACCTAATCTAAGCTGTGAGCATGGCTTAGAACTGCAGCAATATGTAAAATAAAAAAGGTGCACTGTGAGAACCCTGCACACGCAGCTTTGAATGCGCTCCCTCCCTCCTGGAGACAGAGCTGGCGCAGTCTGTGAGTTTGCTGATTAATGCACATAGCCCAGTTCAATAAACAGTGTATTAAATTGTGTGTTAACTGATCTCAGACACAATATGGCTGCGATCAGCGTACAGGCCATCTCCACTTATCCTTTTTGCTGTGTGAAACTGCTCTCAGACATAAGCTACTACTGTTAGAAAGGTTTATGGGAAAGTATTCTTGATTAACGAGGGCTCTGAAGGTAGCTGCATGCAGACCCACAATACAGTGCTTAAATAGGTTTGTTCCTTTTATTTGTTTATATATTTTTAGTATTATTTTTTAAGTTACACTCCAAGCACCATAACAAAAAAGCTTAATTATTTTTCAAGTTTACAGCTTTTCTCCCTATTACATTCATCTTATACTCACAAGGCGCTGTCTTAACTGTGAGGCTGTAGTGGTTATGGTGCTTGGAGTGTTTCTTTAACAAATATATATATATAAATAGTAACAAATCTTGCACTCCACCTAAACAACTGATATAATGCCCGGTGCTTTTTATTTAGAAGAAAATAAAAGTAAAATTTTATGAAGTCCTTGGATTGCTATACATTTACATTTATATATATATATATATATATATATATATATATATATATATATATATATATATATATATATATATATTATATATATATATATATATATATATATATATATATATATATATATATATATATATATATATATAATGTGTCCTTAAGGGGTTAAATAGACTCAGTACTAGAAACCTGTATAGCAACATACCAGCAACATACTTCCAGATGTTGTTACATTGTATCACACTGCTACCATCACTCAGCTACAACTATGTTGAGAACAGCAGGTTGGCAAACCCAGCATTATAGAGTTAACACAGAAGGGTTAACACGGCATAAAAAAAACTAAAAAAAAAACTTAACTTCTCAATGTTTTATTAGAAGGTTGAGATTATTTATTCATTTGTAATTTATTAAAATATGGCCAGCACACACAATGCCCATCACAGCGTATAGTGCCTGGGGTATTTTAAACAGAGATATACAATATAAAAAAATGTCAAAAATCTGGAGTACAATGTATATTTGCATTTGATTTTTTTTTTAGTCTGCGTTGTGATATAACATGCGTAAAAACATAAAAAATTCACAGCTGGGAGTTTTGCAGGATTTTATGTCTGATGCCCAGAGGAAGTCTGAAATGATGAGTCTGTAAATTCTAAGTAGACTCTTAAGAATAATGGATGTATTTAATCATTAGAACCACTTAAGGCTCAGTGCTCCTCTGGCTGGTTTTCTAAGAAAGCCTTGCAATACGAAAGGAAACAAAACAAAACCGAAAATAAAAAACAAACACAGAATATAAGGCTTCATTTCCCTTGAAGTTGTTTATGCGTGTATCATAATGAGTATTGATTTCTATTTTAAACCGAACGGAAAGAAAAGCACAAAAACGCAAACGCAGGGGTAGATAAAATGTTGGTCCCCAGCTTTTTTTTTTTTACCAATTATTTTTGTGTGCTTAGGCTCAACAATGGAGCTTTACAGGCACTCAAAGCCTAGCCCATCTGTTGTCATTCAGATATTGAACAGTCTCGCTCCTATAATATCCATCCAAAGTCATCTACAGTCGTCTAGATTCTAGAACCGGGGTTCAGAAAAGGTAGATCACCAGATGTTGTAGAACTGCAGCCCCATGATGCCTTGCATGCCTTTAGAATGCTTTTAGAATGACAAAGCATCATGGAAGTTGTAGTTTTAAAACATCTGGGGATCTACCTTTTGGGCACCCCTGGTCTAGAATCTAGACGACTGTAGATGACTTTGGATGGATATTATAGGAGCGAGACTGTTCAATATCTCAATGACAACAAATGGGCTAGACTTTGGGTGCCTGTTAAGCCATCAGCCTGACTGATTTTGTACATTGTGCCAAAATAGTGCAAAAGCACTTTGGCACTTTGATGAATCTCCCCCAATGTTTCAATGCCACACAGATTGCAATTTTTGACCTTGGAATCTTGATAATTGTGAAGCATTCAAAAAAGTAAAAATAAATGAATAAATAAACTTAATCAGAATGTTTGTGATTATAAAGATTATAAAGTATCACACTCACATTTTCCAGAGCCTGTATGTATAACTGGCTCAGGTAAGTACACTCAGAGTGTGATACATAGGATAACTTTCCCAGGACTCTCTGGATCTTGTTTATTGGAGTTTTCACCCCCAGGAATAAGTGTTAGAGAGAAGCACCAAAGGTAAGATAAAATATCTAATTTTTAATACATAATAAATAAAAACCTTACATTTCATACAACATGGTGCCTTGAAAAGTCCACACAGTATGCACAACGCGTTTCGACGCCTAGATGTGTCTTCCTTAGTTGCTGTATCACACTCTGAGTGTACTTACCTGAGCCAGTTATACATACAGGCTCTGGAAAATGTGAGTGTGATACTTTATAAGTGTTTTTTTAGATATTCACCCATTTTATTGTATCCGCTGTATTGCCCTATGAGATCTTGTATGTGTTTTGTTCCATTGAGAATACTCAAGAATCTGTAAAGGTTATATAGCATTTTTTTTTTATATATATTTGGGGTACACTGTTACTTCACCTCTTTATGTGCTGTTCACCTTCTTCTGTATATGCCTATGTTTTATTGTGGAATTTGAGTGATTGATTTCACGGTGGTAACAAGCTGCATGGTATTTTAATTGCATCTAGCGCCAAGTTGTGTAGCAGTACTCTGTCTTTTTTATATTGTTATTAGTAAGCCACCTAAGATTTCTCAGAACAGCCCCACCCCTGGTCACACCCCAACGCACACCCCTAAAATTAAAGTGTCCCTCATTATCCATTTAAAACATTGAGAGACATGCAATGTGTACAGGCAGGGCAGTCCTTGTATATGTCTAGGTGTTATGACAAAGAATGATATGGTATCAGAAACAGAACTCCTCAATACAGAAGATGTCAACAGAGAGAGAATCTTTACATCTGAATCTACTTTTTTATTAATTTTTGAAGAATGCACATGTAACGCACGTTTTATTATAAAATAAATCAGCTCCACAATTTTAATACTTAATTAGACCTTTGAAATTCAGAATGATATATACGCCTTCACTTCAAACATACAGTTTTACATCTTGTGAGTTATACAGGGTTGAATTTAGATGCTTGGTATATGTCACTTGTAATGATATAATCATGGTATAATCCAGAATAGCTTCACATGGCTGCGCTAGTTATAAATCTATTATAATACTTTCAGTAGTAAAACTTCTTGCAATATATTAGAGTAGTCGAGAGTTCACTGATATGAGCATACATTGTTAGTAGACTTCTCAGTTCTGTGGTTTTATGTGGCTGAACTTCTAAAATCTTGGTCAATTACGATCCATATGGTTTCCATATCTCATTTATGACTATTCTGTGAATAGCTGTCCTGTGCTCTGTACTATAAAGAATACACATAAGACCAATCTTTGACTTAAAGGGACACTACAGGCATCCAGACCACTTCAGCTCATTGAAATGTATTTATAAAATATTTTATTTATTTATAAAATACTTTACCAGGCAAGATACATTGAGATTTCTCTCGTTTTCAAGTATGTCCTTTGGAAATGGTCTGGGTGCAGTGTCCTTGTCACACTTAGTCCTTCAATGCAAAACATTGCAGTTTTATAGAAACAACAATGTTTACATTGCATTACTAAGACAGTCGCTAGTGGCAGACTACCAGATTGATGCTGGACGACCTCACGCTCTGTATGAGACCATCTAGCATCAGTTAAATCCCCATAGGAAAGCATTGAGTTAATGCTTTCCTATGAGCAGGGCCTGACGTGCTCGTGGCACGTGCCGCACATGTGCATGACCACCCCCTCATGGGGTGACATCAAAGGAGGCGGAGCACCGACCCTAGAGGCAACTATAGTGCTAGGAATACAGATTTGTATTTCTAGCTTTATAGTGTCCCTTTTAAAAAAACTTGATAATGAAAGAGGCACTCCAAGATGGATTGTCACACCCATTTTAAATATTTATGTATTTAATTAAATAAATGGAGCTAATGACTCACATTGAGCTGATTAGTTTACATGTCAACTCTAGGACTCAAGTCATGTCACGTAACATTTGCAGAAACAGGGACATCTGATTACCCACTGAAAACCTCTGAACGTCAGGTTGACATTGTCCAGTTGCCCTCATGGTAGTTAAAAAAACTATATATATATATAACATGCTAAAATATAGTATGCAACTGTAATATTTACTCAGAACTAGAGGAGCACAAATATATTATTTTTAAGGAAGTTTTCATCTTTCATTCAATCTTGTGGGATCCAAACTTGGAGCAGGTAGATTTATTTCATAAAAGATAAACTTAAAGTGAATGATAATCTAAACTAGACCTGGGGTATCCAACTTTGCCATGTTTATTTTGAATGATGTCTTTTGTAAAAATCCAAGTGTAAGAATCTAGCTTGATTTGTTCATGATTGCATCTATTGGAAGAAATTGCATAAACTGCTATCAAATGGCATAATCTCAATGAGAGGAGTTGGCAAAGACTGTCCCTTGTGCATTATATCACTGACGCAATTCACTCCCTGTTACTTTACTTTGCAAGTTTTGCAATAATAATAGCACAAAAATACATTTATTTATAAGGTTGGGAAGATCGTCTTACAGCTTAGATTAATGCCCGTCTCCCTCATCACACAAAAAACTGGTATTCCAAAGTAGGGTGAAACGATCTTCTCATTAAAACTCTTCTCTGTTGCCTGTAAGTTATCATTAGAGATGATCTCCTGGCCAATCCAATTAGAGAAAGATTGTGAGGCAGGACACGTGCGATGATTGCCACATTGGGTTGACAATGCTTCCCTTAGAGAAGCATTGAAAACAGCTCTTCTCTTGCAAATTTCTACACTTTTCTGCCTTAAGCAAGAATTTAAGTCGAGTTAGAAAGAGGAACACTCCAGGCTGCCTTGTTGAGATCCAGGAGGTGTCAACAAGAAGGGTTATAAAAGTAACTTTTATAAATTTAGACAAAGGGAAAGACAGTTCACCCATAAAGCACTCCAGCAAGCTGAAATGCTTAGAGTGTGTCTTCTAAAATAATATTTACTTTTGTAATAAGAGCAAAGGTTTTTTTTCTGTTTTGTAGCCCTGTAATAGATGATACATTTAATTTCTTGTTACTCACAGTCATATCATCAAAGAAAAGAAGCAATGCTTTGACAGGGGAATATCTCAGTTCTTTCTGTCAGTGAGATAAGCCAATTTTCACATATGCAACGGGGAAGCTAGTTGTGATCCTCTCTAGCAATTATATATAGATATTTCACCCTAACAGCAGTGAGTAACAGTTACTGTGCCATTTTTTTTTACATATTTATCGGAATAAGGCATATACATTTTTTTTTTAGTAATTACAAATTATCATTGTACTATATTATTTGCAGAACTGGAAAAAATTGGTTTATATAATATAGAGATACTTTAAAGGAGCACTATAGGGTCAGAAACACAAACATGTATTCCTGACCCTATAGTTTTAAAACCACCATTTAGGTGGCTTACTCCCCCTTAGTCCTCTCTAAAAGATAATAAAACTTACCTTGACCTCGCCCCTGGTCTGCCTCCTTACTGACATTAACAGATGTTTATGATTTTTAGCCAATCCAGTGCTTCCCAATTGGCTGAAATCAGCAAGGAGGCGGGGTGGGGGCGGGGTTAAATGCGGACTTGGCTAATCAATACCACAATGCATCTTTATAAGGAAAATTCAACGTCTCAATGCAGAGCGTGGAGACGCTGAATGACAGCCCTGCCCCAGGAAGCACCTCCAGTGGCCATCTGAGGAGTGGCCACTGGAAGTGTCCCTAGGGGGCAATGTAAACACTGCCTTCTCTCTGAAAAGGCAGTGTTTGCATGAAAGTGCCTGCAGGGAATGATTATACTCACCAGGACAACTACATTAAACCTTACATATAATTTGAATAGAATTTACATTTTAATTTAACACTAGCTTTGCCATATGTAGTGGCTACTCTGAGTAAATTCTGTGAGTTATTCATTTTTTAAGGGCTTTTCACACAAAAAAGACATACTCAATACACAACAAGCAGAGTAGCTGAGTTTTATTAAATCAATTGTGGACAAGGCCCAGGGCCAGATTTCCAATAAGACCACTGAGGCCACGGCCTTGGGGCGGCAGGCAGTAGAGGGGGACTTGGACAATGTGGATTGCGCTATTGTATAGCTCCAGTTCCTCTCACCCCAAATGAACACTATAGTTCCTATCCCTCTAAACACACACTACAGACCCTGCCCTCATAAGTCTCTATTCACATGCACTCACATACTACACCGCAAACAGCCTCATCCACAAACACAACCCTACAACTGACTACACCCACAACTGCAACCACACAAGTAGCATCTCCCCCACACAACTTGCTGGCATTTTGGGTCTGGACTGCCCGTACGGGTGGGACTAGTCTGATATGCTTCAGATATGTTCTCTCTGTAATGGCACAAGATGAGCTAAAACCAGCTTGAGATCTGTGCGGGGACCCACCGAAGGGCAGACTAATTGAGCTGTTGTCCGTTCTCACCTCTCTTGCTACATGTTTTTCTCTCCTTACGTTTAAAGGGCAATCCAAATTTGCCCCCCTTGCTCATGGTGCCTAGAGGGATATTGGCTATACCTCACTGAAAAAATTGTCAGGGGTTGCCGTATCTCTCGTGCAGAGGGCACTTGCTGGCATTTCGGATCTGGACTGCTCGTACGGGTGGGACCACTCTGATATGCTTCAGATATGTTCTCTCTGTAATGGCACAAGTTGAGCTAAAACCAGCTTGAGAAAGGAGTGTTGTCTGTTCTCACCTCTCTTGCTACTTGTTTTTATCTCCCCCACACACGCAACCCTACAAGCAGCATCCCCATAAACATTCAACACCACATGCAGCCTCGCCCACACATACAAAACACAGTGAGGGAGTTTAAGCATGCTTTGGATAGGCATACGGTTATCCTAGACTTAAGATAAGGCCAGAGACTAATGAAAGTATTTAGAAAATTGGGCAGACTGGATGGGCCGAGTGGTTCTTATCTGCCATCACATTCTATGTTTCTATGTTTAATATAACAGAAAATGCATTAACAAAGCTCGTATGTATTAGTTTTAAATTTTGTAGGTGTCACTCAATGGAAATGCAAACATATCCCTTTTTCCCCTTATTATTTTATGTGTAAAGATTTATTGTGAATACTACTTTACACAACACTACAAAACACAGGCTTTTTGCATCCACAGCAGTGAAGGGGTTAACCATGTATACAAGCAGTGAAGAGGTTAACCACATATACACAGATTATGTAACTTACCTCCCCTTTGTTTTCCATGTGTATTATGTAACATGAGAAATATATCTCTGGTCATGGATTTGGCCTCATTCGAAAAAGATCATATATTTTAATGGCCCCATCAAAATAACTTTGTGTGAATTGTTATTCTGAGAAATTGACGATATATTCTATCTGAGATATAAAGCTTTTTCGGCATTTCTCTATATTGAAAAAAACAAAAGCACATTCATAAAATACAAAGTAGTACAGTTTGTAAAACCAATTTGTGTAGCCTTTTACACTAGTTGTAGAGATAGTTACTCCTGGAAATATATTGTGTCACCAACATTTAAAAATCTCAAGCTTATTTCCTCCAATTAGATAATCTTTTGCCATTGTCTCATAATGCTAAGGAAATGAGGTACTAAATGTTTCAAAAGGCAATGTAGTAAACTTGTCAGATTATCTACGCATAGGTATTTTGTAGGCAATAATGATTTTGTTTTAATTTTTTTTTTTTTACTTTTACTCTTGCAAACCAGTTTACAATCTGCATGACCACTTTTCTGCAGATTGGGAAGGGCAATATCTTGTGGGTGTGAAAACATTTTAAACCCCTTGGGAGAAGTAAGTAAAAGTTACGTATTTCCACACCTCTAAATTTAAACGTTTTCTGGATCATAAAAGAGAATTTTCTCTCTGACGTATAAATTGTAGGCTTCTCAATCTCAATGTAACATCACTAGACAGGTGTGGCACTCTCTTGGGAGGGGCAGCTGTGAATGCTATGACAACCTTTATTTTAACAACAGGCCTCGGAAACCCTCTTTTGCCTTTTTGCTGTCATTGCCTTCTTAAATCACAGGAATAATTAAACTATTTAACGTCTTACTTTAAATATGGTGGGGATCAAGCATTGGCGTCTATCGTAATGTCTCTCATGAAGCTATCTGTATATATATTTTTTTCAAGGAGAAACAATTGTGAGAATAGTATTTAATTCTTAATGCCTAATATTTTTTTTTGTGTAAGTTTTTCAGGATATTTGTGGGCTTGGTAAGTGGAAAGGATTTATACAATTTTTAACTGCTGTGAAAGGTGTTTTGCCTTCAGGGCTTTATATTTTTTTGCACAGTTAAAGAGGCATCGGAAGTCCTTTATCATATCTCCATGGTTTACAATTTGTCTTTATTATTACAATTCTACATCCTGTACTGCTCACCAACAAGCAAAACTAACTAAGACTGTTGTTCCTTAACTCCTTCACCACTAGCAAACATAAACTATAAGCACAACATTTATTAGAAACATAGAATAACTACGGTACATGGCTAGAAATTAAATGTAGCGTTCAACTCTGATGCTATATGTTCATTTAAAATAAGATACATACAATTAAAATGATGTCAATGTACACATTTTTACATTTTGATTGCTATTTTAATTTTTTAGGAAATATTAGGGTAGTGTAATATTTTTGAGAGATTATATTGTATTATTTCCCTATAGACTAGTCCATTTACGCTAAAGCATTTTACTATACAGGGGAATTACCAATTAAATCACTCTTTACAATATATCCATGCTCTGTACTGATTGGTACAGACTACTTCTTCCCTTCTCCTTAGTTGTTAGAAGACGCACATAAAGCTTCTATTTCAAAATTGCTTACTTTGATGGAGGAGTAAAGGGGCCTGCCATTTCAAGTGTTCGTACAGTTATATTTAAAAGACAGAAATATATTTTATTTCTGTTCTTTCGGGACCTCTGTTTGTGGCATAAGAAGGTGACAGATATGTTTTGTTTTCCATAGAGATGCTAAATTTTGGTAGGTGAAGTATAAATTAAATGTGTGTTTTGTGCTGGGGACAGATATAGATGCACAGCAGTTATTTACAGTGTTATTCAGTAACCTCTGAAGGTTCGCAAATTTAAAGGATACAAAAATATATTCCTAACACTACAGTGTTCTACTTCCTATTTAGATTCAGGGTTCCCCTAAATTCAACAAAACAAAAGTACAATTTTTTTCAGTGATGCCACTCTCTCTGTGCAACCGCCTCCTGTGATGTCTTCCTGGAGGCGGTCTTTCTTTGTCTTCTCATCCAACCCACTGCTTTTTGTAGAGAAATATCTAAACAGCAAATGCTGCTCTTGACCAATAAAATACTTCTAATAGGAAAGAATTGAATGTAATGTTTCACTATGATCAGCATTAGAGGACGTTTGGAGAACTTCATGCAATGCGTTCTAATGTTGAAAGTAACGTAATTGGTCTGTCTCGGTTATCACAGCAGAAGCACTCTCCACTGGCTGTCGGGAAAACAACCATTAGACGTTTGTTTAACCCTGCAAAGAAAACATTTCCATATGTACAAAATGGCAATATGTTACATTGCAGAAGTAAAACAACATGGCCACTGCCCCCATACCACTTCATTGAGATGAAGAGGTCTGAGTGCCTATAATGGTCCTTTATATCTGAATGGTAAAGTTGAGACGGTAGTAGTAACTATAGTAATAAGTACATACTATTACTCTCAATGGGCAGCCAGTGTGTAAGAGTGTAAGCTGACATTCTCAGCCTATCACCAAGTGTCCAGCAAACCTTCTGGATTATTGTGGCGGTTAGAGGGTGGAATAAAGGAGGTAGAGACAGTAGATGTCGGGGGAACTAACTTCAGTGTTAAATCGTTGGAAAACAACAGTGCCCAGATATTTCTGCTTCATTGAGCTTGATTTGATATGTTCATTTCATATTAACTTAAATACACCTTGTAGCTAAATGAAGTTAAATCTATTGCCCCATTATGAAGAGTGAAAGGGAACCATTTTTTTATCTTTAGATAAATTTATAGTTTTACAAATTGAACAACTCTAGTCATGGTCAGGCATAATGATTTTAATATCCATAATGTTAGATGTTATCTTTTTATTCAGTGGCTGCTGAATATACATGTCTTCGATAACCTGCTGGAGTGTTTTTTTTAGATGGAATTTTGATTTATTACAACACTTTTAAGATATTTTCATCTTTTCAGATTGATTATATTCTGGCACTTTCATCTTTATTGCAAACCTAGTGAAACACTTTTATTTGTTTAGCTATATCAATGTAATAATTTTCCAAGTACTGCTTCTTTTGCAACTTTTTCTTCTACCTTCATAACTCATTCTTGATCCCTCTAACTTCTAAATTGCTCGTCTAATCTTCCAGTCTTAGGACTGATCGCCTGTGCAGTGTTCTGCATTCATATTCGGATTCTTCTCAAATCCTACAGTTCATGGCGAAAATTTAATTTCTTCCCGTCTGTAATAAGTGACTTTGTTCATTGACTCTGAGACCTACATAGGTAAATGGATATATTACGGCCACCTTTCAAGATTGAAGAGCATTGATGTAGTAATTGGATGCCATCTTTTACAATAAAGAGTATAATTTGGAAAGCCTTTGGAATTTATTAGATTTTGTTCATTTAGTCTCATATCTATTCTCATTTTCTTTCCAGAGCATAGAAAATTGTGACAATACTATACAGAGTATTAGAAATATTAAATATTACAGTTATTCAGATCTATAGCAATGCGTTAAATTTACACTCTATGATATTTTATCCCTTTCTGGTTTTCCTAAGAAAATATATAGAAAATATATATAAAACAAAAAACAAATCATAAGAAAAACAAAATCACTATCTGATTATTTAATGCCCGATTTTCTGCAAATCTTCAGTTTCTGTATAGGCCAGGGACTGGTTGACATTTACTAGTCAATCCCAGATCTTTTCATGTTTTGAGTCGGAGTGCTTTGTTTGTCCCATGAACTGGTTTTATGGGATATGTGTATGTCAGTTGTCATAAGTACTTTAATTCACAACAAATAATTAATGAAACTACTTAATAAGCTAATATGAGTCATTTAACTTCTATTCATTTGCATCTAAATTTGGACTTGTTTTATTATGAGTGATTGCACTTCATATATGTTTTATTGTATATGGCAGGTTTGGTACAGTAAAATGTGAGACAGGTGGTGAATTACCAAACATGGGTTAATTATTTTAAATTAAATGGTTTTCAAAAGAAGGTATGTGAAGATGACCTTTATGGTAACATAAAGCAAAAACAACAACCTTTGCTCCACATTGCTATCAGTATGGTAAAGCTTTGCAATTTGGTTAGATAGTCTTTGCTAAGCTGTAATTTCATTTTCATTACAGGTGACATTTGGTGGAACCTTCATTGGTATTGGCCGTAAAACTCCAGATTGCCAGGGCAACACGAAGTACTTCCGCTGCAAGTTCTGCAACTTCACGTACATGGGCAACTCATCAACGGAGCTCGAGCAACACTTTCTAAAGGCGCACCCTAACAAAATGAAAGTCCCCTCCGATTCTGGTAAACCTTCAGAGAAAACCGTCAATAAATCAAGCCCTATTCCTCGATCTTGTGAGTCTGGAGATTTGGGAAAGTGGCAAGACAAAATCACTGTTAAAGCAGCAGATGATATGCCAGTTGGATATTCAGTGCCAATTAAACCAGTAGATGCTTCCAGGCAAAATGGTACAGATGACACCAACTACTACTGGTGCAAGTTTTGTAGTTTCAGTTGCGAAGCTTCGAGCAGTTTCAAACTGTTAGAGCATCACAGCAAACAGCATGGGGGAGGGAAGTCAGAAAGCCCTAATTCAGATCTGAATGACAAGATCTTCAGGGGATCGGTCATTAATCAAAATGAAATAACCAAAAATTCTGATGAACAGCTCACAGGAAAAATAGAGAAAGGAATGGCTAAAAAGAAAGACCTCTCCGATAAACCAACTGAGGATGTTATAGTAACAAACTACAATTGTCAGTTTTGTGACTTTAGGTATTCTAAGAGCCACAGTCCCGAAGTAATATTGGTGGGGCCTCTTCTACGTCATTACCAACAACATCACAATATTCACAAGTGTACTATTAAGCATTGCCCATTTTGCCCCAGAGGTCTCTGCACCCCCGAAAAGCACCTTGGAGAAATTACTTATCCATTTGCTTGCAAAAAAAGTAATTGTTCTCACTGTGCTCTCTTGCTGTTACACTTGTCTGCTGGGGTGACAGGGAGCACAAGAGTTAAACACCAGTGTGATGAATGCTCCTTCTCCTCTCCCGATGTAGATGTGCTCCTGCTTCATTATGAGAATACACATGAAACCCAGGCATCTGAAGTCAAGCAGGAAGTCAATCACCAGCAGACGACAGAGGGACAGCAGACCATTAACGAAAGCAAAGAACACTCATGCACCAAATGTGACTTTATTACTCTGGTGGAAGAAGATCTTTCTCGACACTACAGGTAAGGACACAAAAGCATAAACATGTTTTCATAACTCAACATATTGTTTTTTTTTTCTCTAAGCATTCCTGTCTAGTGATAACTTAATGAAGTTAAACTTTGACTTGTTGTAGGATATCTGGGCAGGACAGTTCAGAAATTATGGTACATTTAGAAGAACACAAATCTGTTTTTTGTTCTTCTATATAATGTTGATTCATCAATTTTTAATCAGGATTTCCATAACTTTTGCCATGTATCTTATTACATTATCTTTTCCATATTTTGTGTTAGTCAAGCCAAAGCCAAGAAGGAACACTTGTAGCTTCTACTTTAATTAGATGACACATGATTTTTTAAATACATTACATTGAGCGAAAAAATATTTTAACCTCGATCATTCTCAGAGCAAAACCTCTGTTAGTTTCCTTGAATTCTTTTAAAGAGTTCAACTGAAATAAAAATCTCCTGGACCTGAGTTGCCACCAAGTTTTCTTGACTTGCATATCAATGTTCTTTACCCAGCAGTTAGTCGAGTTGGTGTTTTTCCAAGTTTAAAGAATACTACAAGATGTTCATCTCATTTTATATCTCTGGATAACATGTCCCAATGTAAGCAGACCCAAAACTATCCCAGGAGACCACACTTAAATTATTTAATGAATGAGAGAGGGAGGAAGGCAAATAATTTCATAAGAAACCCTAAGAACTAGTTGATTGCTTAAAGGGAAACTGTTGTTAAAAAAGACCCTGTTTGTTTAATACAATCATGCAAAGTTGTTATGGTGCTTAGACTGACCTTTTAAGTCATCACAATTTATAACAATGTGATTGCATGTAATGAAAAGCGAGGTTATCCCAAATCTTTTAACAAAGTGATGATGTGAAATGAGAAGTGTGTGCCAAAATGTCAACCGAGGAGAAAAAAAAATTTTTTAAAGTAATAAAAAATTGTCAAAGGGTCTAACAAGATGGCATACATAGATTGGCCTTAAAAAACACTGCTGATTTAATACAGAACATGTTTCTTGCTGATTACCCAGTTTCATTAGATTTTATCCACAAATATTTCAGATATTTTCTTTGTCTGTGTAATCCTATTTCACAGTGCAAATAACTGTTATCGGATATACTGTGTCTATATCTGAAATACCATATGGTACATTTGCATAATATAAAGAACTTGGGCTGTGAGATAGCTCTGTGATGAGTGCCCCAGCTGTAGTAGAATCTCATATAATCAATATTTTTGATTCCTGGAAAAATCCAGCCCCCGTATGTTTCCGAGATCCATATGTTGAGTATTGTTTAGTTGGGCAAAAGTAACATCTCGATTGCAGGACCTATTTGTAAACTAGTCAAACTTAAATGTATATATACCTATCAATGTTCCTAATGTTGGCAGGACTTCCCTTAATTCAGGACTCTCCCATCATCCCAGGTTTGTCCGCTGGGATGATGGGATGTGTAAACATATGTAAACACCATATGTCTGTACCCAATCCTTGTGCTATTCTGGGTACGTTTGGGTCATTACTCCTATGCTGACGAGGTCTCTGAGTGCCGCCAAGTAGAACACCTGTGAATCACCTGGTGTGCCACAGTGTCAGGCTGACAAGACAATGCTTGTGGTGGGCTACCGCATCTCGTATACACCCGCTGTTTGGCCCAACAATCTCATACTTCTTACATTAGGAGATATCTGTATAATCCCTGGTTAGATATTTAATATTAAGGAGAAAAGGAACACTGTAAAAATAAATAAAAATAACAGTTTAGTAAATATATCCCAATTAATTATGTATTTTTTTTATTGTGGTAATATCTAAAACAGCTTGCATTCGCTGCAGATCTTGTGTCTGCAGCCTTTGCGACTCCTCCCCTTTTAACCCTGCCCAGACTCAATGAGAAGACTTGGCAATGCAGGTGCTCTGAGCAAATTTCTTACCTATTGAGTTGAGTTCCACTGAGCTAAAAAAAACAGGAAGAAAGAGGTCCAGTTGTGTGATTGACAGTCAGCAGATGTAACAAGGTTCAGTTATAAAAGTGCCAATTTCTTTAATTTCTTTGAACTTTATGTAAAATGTACACAGATGACAAGCTGAAGTGTTTTCAGGGTTTAGAATGCCTCTTTGAACTTATCTATTCTAGAATAGTTAAAATAAGTAAGTATTCAAGCATTACATTGTTCATGACAGAAGTTATGAAGTAGTGTTGGAACTGCTTGATGATACAGGATACCCAAGGTGCACACATTAAATAAAGGTGAGTTGTATATATATATATATTTTTTTTTATTCAAATATAAAATAAACAACAAAACAACTAAACACCATTAAAAAATATCCACACGAGGTATAGACAGTATTTATTTTTAGGAGAGATGAAAGTTCTACATATCTTTTTGAGTAACCCAAGAGAAAATAGAGCCGAGAAACAACACAAACATCATGACCACTCCAGTTTTGTGAAATTTATACATTTGCTAGCCATTTGACTAGTACAATGTATGGATAAAATTAGTAGCTCTACAATATAGAACCTGTCACAATGTTACAGTCACAGTTTTTCTTTAACCGGTTATGAATCATCGGTAATGTTGTTCTGAGCAGAATGGGAAGTTACAGGATGCGTCATGCTTAAGTAGTTAAGCCTCACCATAAAATAATCTAAACTATTTGAGTTGAAGTACATGGCTATGTGTTGCTAATTTGTTCATGTTTTGGGTGATTCCTTTCCCACAATCCCATTTTCTGCATATTCAGATTGGAATCACAGTAATGCCCCTTCCAGATATTAAATGCAGCCACAAGAGGCATCATATTTATTGAAAATTATGCACCATTTAACATGCCTCCCAACATTTCAAGTTGACAAAGAGGGGCACTTTAATTTTAGGGTTGTGAGTGGAGAAACTTTAGGTGACTTACTATTAACAATGTATTCAACCAAAATGTAATTTACATTAAGAACAATGAATCTTATCTACACAGACTGATATCTGTTATACACTCAGACACACCAACAATATAAAGCTCTTTGGAAAGGGGGACGTTAGGATAGAAAAGCAGTACAGAGGTATTTAAGACCCACAATAGGGACTGTCCCTTCTTAACAGGGACACTTGGTAGGTATGATTTAAGACATTAAACATAAATGCATGGCTTATTAAGCATCAGTTTGAATATAAGCAGTTCCTTATTTTTTTCACAAAAGAAGAGGAAACACTGAAAGTGATTAGTTTTTAACACAGATATGGAAGGTGTAAACCAATCTCAAAAAATGCAAACATTTGAAGCACATCTAGCCAAACTTGAAAATTCAGATTTGTCTAAGGTATGTTAACAAGCTTCAACGCTTCAAAGCTTCAATGACTTAATGCAGGAAGTTACCTGGAAAACAGCAATGTTCCAGAATTATTTTTAGTTTACTTACCTGATTAACAGTTACACCTAAAGTGAGCAGTCAGTGCGTGCTGTGTATCAGTTTAGAAAGAAGGATGACAGTAAAACAAATGAGGTGAATTTAAAATTTAAAGGGACAGTATAGGCATCAAAACAACTTTAGATTAATGAAGCAGTTTTGGTGTATGGACAATGCCCCTGCAGTCTCACTCCTCAATTCAATGCCATTTAGGAGTTAAATTGCTTTGTTTATGCAGCCCTAATCACACCTTGTGGCATTCCTGTAAGGAGACCTTTTTAATGTTTAAACTTCCTTTATTGCACATTTTGTTTAATTTAGCATTTCTTATCTCCTGCTCTGTTAATATCCTGCTAGACCCTGCAGGAGCTGCTGCTGTATGATTACGTTAACAACTGATTGAAAAATGAAACTTTTCTATGCAGGCTGTGTGAGTCACAGCCAGGAGATGTGTGGCCAGGGCGGCATAATGAGAAAATGGCAGACAATTGAGCAATGAGACAGCAGGGGCATGATCTGTACATCAAAACTGCTTAATTTAGCTAAAGTAGTTTTGGTGCCTCTAGTGTCCCTTTCAGCTTTCTAACAAGTTTTTGACTATCACCCTAAAAATGCAATTCCATGCCATCTAAGGGCTAGATCATGTTGTAAGAGATAAATTATCTTTGTAACAGAATAGCAATTTTGTCATTGATGCCAATGGAAGAACTGCTATTCCGTTAGAAAGTTAAATGTATCTCTTACAGAATCCAGTCCTTAATCTGTTATCTAGATTGTTTGAGCATGGATGAGACAGTGTAAACGTGTAAATAGTTTAATATCCAAAATCTACAATGCAATCTTGAAGATCTTCTACAGAAGCATTGCTGGGGTCACATGAAATTTGGCTTTTTGGAGTAAGTTCTGTATAATAATATTATTAATTAGTCACATTCTTGTACAATTAAAGGGGCAGCCTAAGCCCCATCACCAGTGCAGCCTATTGTAGTGGTTATATGCAAAGAACTACTGGCACTGCCCCCTGAATTTTGTGTCAACATGTTCTTTGTTTGTGGTTTGAAACAAACCAAAGTTCTACCAGTAGCTTGTTGCCAGGCCCATTTCTCATTCCATTCCCCATTAGCAATGTACTTTTCATCCAAATTTGGACAGCATTAATTGACTGAGAGAGCCAGCTGGCACTGCCTGCCAATCATTATTATCCAAATATGGCTGAATTTGACATTGCTAGTACGGTCATGGAATATACACGTTAGCAATATGGCAAACTAGGAGATGGGCTTAGGGCACCTTGGGGAGTCTCAGTAAGTGCCAAAAACTGGAAGCCGTTTGAGAACAGAGCTACTGAATGTTACCAGTAGCCTCCTAGCACCATGACCATTACCGTGGGTTACAGTGGTTAGTTTTACATATATATATATATATATATATATATATATATATATATATATATATATATATATGTATTAAATGTAATTCATGCAAATCTATTCCATTAGAAAACTGTTTAATAAATAGCCATAAATATTATATTAAATAACTTTTTTTTTTTTTGAGATTCAGATATCATTATAGAATTGATAGTGTTACAGCGAAAAAGTTAGAGATTGGGGTTCATTTTCCCCAAGTGCCATCTCCAGAAACATTTAATCCATGTCTCAGACTGATAGTATAGCCTGATAGTTCTCATCTGAGCTTGTAATCTATATTTCTGAGACTTTAACTAACAGTCCATCTATTCTATCCATGTGAAATCTCAGGTTGATTTTGCCTTAGTTCTTTACAATGACAAGCAGTTTTGAATTAGTTTCCTCTGTTTTACTGTGTTGTCATGTCTCTCCTACCTTAATGTAAGTGAAGCACACCCTTTTAACAACACCTCTTCTACACTCCAATTTCAAATCATTCCACTATTTCAAATATCAATAGGACCCATTTAATGGCGTGTGACTAAAGGTGCAACCAGAAGACAGGAATTTATAGGTGAGTCCATGATCTACTGATAAAAATGTTTGTAAATAAAAATAGTTTAGGAAGAAAGACGAAGGCTTTGATATAATATTTTTGGATAAACTTTTAAAATGCCTTTTTCCCCCTAAAACATTAAAATACAAAAAAAATATATCACATATATAGTAAAACATTTTCATATTATTCAATTATTTTAAAAGTTTATCTATAAATATTAAATCAATAGAAAAGCACATCTAAAAATATTAATTTGAGGCATAAGTCTGATAGAGACAAAAAAAACATTGTATAAAAAAAAGGTTTGTGAGTTTTATTGGCTTGAAACTCCTTCAAATATGTTTAGGATATAAAAGAGTAACAGAGGCAAATGGATTCAAAATAAGGACTTCAGTTTCATGAAAATTGTACAGCGCTACGGAATCTGATGACGCTATATAAATAATAAAATAATAATAATAATGAAAAGGGACGCTTAGAAAGTATGCCATTTCCATAACTTTTCCCTCATTCTTTTACAAGACCTTCCTTAGGGAGAACCAGTTGCGGAATATCAAGAATTGCTAAAGTTGAGAGTGCAACCGGGCACTATGTGTCTCGCCTGTCACAAGGGGCCCAAGGATGGCTAGCCACCATAGGGCAAACCACAAGCGGGCGGCCATGCGCTAAGGCAGAATAGGCACCTGCCTATCAGAATGGCAGGTGTCTACTCTGACAAAATATACAGTGTGGAGGGCATTAAGGGGGCTTCTACCTTTGCTCTGGCAGCAAAGCTCACTCTTTAATATTACCTGTTATGTATTTGTCATTATCTATAATCATATATATGTCACAATAGACTAAATACATAAGTAGCTATTGCTACCTGCAAGACCTTTCTGTGTTAGTAAATAGTCTTGATTCTTTCCCAGAAAGCATTTTTTTCTGTTCAGTAAGCTACTTGATGAAGTCAATTAAAGCAACTTATAGGTATTTAGTATAGGGTTTAACAATAACAAGCTTTGCGACCCTCATCATTATGAGAAGCACACGAACGAAGATCAAGGGGGAAATAAAAGTCGAGAGGGGAAATTTTGTTTTTACCAGCAGTGACATTTATTGCTTCTGTGTTTTCGTATAAACTCCTCATATGGTTACTTTGTCATAATACAAGTCATATACACTTGTGGCTGTTTATGAATGGGGTTTTGCTGCTGTTTGAATTATTGTCTTTAATAGCAACACAGGAAACCCCCAGTGATAATGTTTCCACTGTTTACATTCGATTATATGTATACTGCTCAGAACATTCTGACAAATCAATAAACCTACTTACACTTTTTCACCTCTGTAACTAAATAGCCAGAACATGTGGTTTAAAATCTACTTTTAATAATTAATAGTGAAATAATAAACAGGTTGGTTTACTTGTTAGGTCATCTGTATGCAATATGTGACTTCCTTAAACCCTTAACCCCTTAAGGACAGATGACGGATATATTCCGTCATGATTCCCTTTTATTCCAGAAGTTGTGTCCTTAAGGGGTTAAGGACCAAACTTCTGGAATAAAAGGGAATCATGACATGTCACACATGTCACGTGTCCTTAAGGGGGTTAAAGGAACGCTATAGTGTTAGGAATATAAACACCTATTTCTTACGCTGTTTTGCTGGAGTACCAGTTTAGGTTCCCCCTCCCCACCCCCTCAATAAAGAGTTTTTTCTTAATCGCCTTGCTGATCTCACAATAGCTCCATGGCTGAGATCATCAGTCTTGATGATCTCAGCCAATCTAATGCTATCCAATTGGAAAGCATTGGGCGGCTATCGTGCATGCGTCAAAACACTGTGTTGTGCCAGTCAGCATCTCCTCATAGAGATGCATTGAATCAATGCATCTCTATGGAGAGCATTTCGCATCTCTATGCAGACCATGGAAACTCTGAACGCTGGTCCTGCACGCAGCACTTAAGTAGGAAGCACCGCTAGTATCCGTCTGAGTGACAGCCATGTTTTCACATTTTCTAGGGCACAGTGGATCACATTACTCTTAGATAGTTGCGGCCTCCCTTTTAGTTACTTAATTTAATGCCAGAAGAGTTACTGAAAAGACAGACACAGTCTCCTCAGTTCCTCTGTTGAAATATCATTATTAGTGGGGCTGGATTAATGGGGACAGCTGCTGTCCAAGAGTATAAATCCCACTAATCTCAGACATACTGAGACAGTATGTTCCTGTATATCCTTACATTAACAGGGTTAACCACTAACGTAAGAATTTAAGTTGAATTTCAAATTTAAGGTGGAAATTGCTGATCTGATGGAAATTTCTAAGTCAGCTTTGCTTAAATGTGAAGTTCACTTTGAATTCTCACTTAAGTGAAAACCCTGTAAATGAACTTTAGCATTGTTCCTAATAATAATAAAAAATAAAAAAAATGAAAAACATAAAAACAAAGAACATAGCAAAGATACGTAACACTGAAGCATGCATTAATGATAAATTATGCCATCTTTGGGTTCTGATTGTAATGTCTTCAGGACTCTTTAATTGCATTATTTGTGCATGATGCCTCGATGTACTCATTTGCATATTCAGCTGTGTTTACTGGGAATGTTATTGAAATTAGAATTATTGCAAGATGGACTTTTCCTTAGGTTATATTAAATAGGAAATGCACGACTGTACATTTCATTATATAATAATATTATGCATCTGTTTGACACATGTGTGCATATGTGTTATGTTACGGACACTTGTACATTTAATGCCATCTGTACATTTACTTGTACTTATTGAGTTCACGGAATGGTTTAAATAAATCCCAAAGCAGATTATACCTAGAATTACATTTTCTTGCGAAAAAAGGACAGAGATACATAATCTATAGTTATTTTTGTGCTACATCTTCAATGATCCTCGTCAGCCAGAATCCATGACGAGCTGGCATGAATGCAGATTGGCAGATTACCTCATTGGGTGGTCCATTTTCCTTTCACATTTATCTCCCTCTACAAACAGATCAAAAAGTGAGAAAATGTATCAAACCAAAATTTTTTAGTTATCTGTCAAGGTCAACTTTACAGAGAACGTATTCTAACACTTTACCCCACTAGTGCCAATATAGGTAACAGTATCCTCTCTTGCATTAAAAGGTTATCCATGTGTGGAAAGTAATTCCTTGCAGTCAGAGACTGATATGTTACTGATTTACTTCTTTTTTTTTTTTTTACCTTTACAGTTCCACTTGCAACAATAGAAACCTCTTATCTACTTGACAGGAACATGATTTGTTGCCAATTGTGTGGTAAACCTGTCTACTTGTCTATTAAATAATTCCTTATGGGTACAAAAGAGCATCATATCTCCTGATAGCAAAAAATAGCTAGTAAACCCAGCTGTAATGTAGAATATAACTTTACAGCAAAATGACAAAATGGTTAATTAATCGAGTGTATAGCAGTGTCTTGATATTAATGTTATTTTTGATTAAATCATGCTTATAAGTTTAAAGTAATAGTAAAGGTGTTTCACTAGTAAAACGTAGATAAAATGTATTTTAATTAAAAAAATCAATTTCATATAATTTACATTTAACAAAGCTGTATTGCATACACTATACTTCCCTCTAGACTCCCCACCCAATACTCTACGCTGCAAGGGTAAAAAAAACCTTGTGACACTTAGCCAAGCACCGATTTCCCTTATTAGGGGCAATGTTTTCCTATAGGGTTTTATCTGATGCTGGATGTTCTCATGCTGAGCGTGAGGACATCCAGCATCAGTTAGACGACCAAAAGTCACCTAGCAAGCAGGAAGTGCCTCTAGTGGCTATTTGATTGACAACCACTAAAGGCAGTCTTAGTCCTACAATGTAATTACTGCAGTTTCTTAAAAACTGCAATGATTTACATTGCAGGACTAAGTGGGACTGGGGCACTGCACCCAGCCCACTTCAATGAAATGAAGTGGTCTGGGTGCCTATAGTGTCCCTTTAAGCAAATTATCTATTCTCTTTATATATCATGGTGGAGTGCTTCTTGTTCTCAATACAATACTTCAGTTAGGGCCAGAGTGAACACGCTTCGTTATTGTATTCACCAGAGTGGCAAGTTTCATTAGGGCCTGCCCTATCCTTAATTATGCACTAGGTCTGTGTCTACAATTTACATGTTACTGGAATAAAAGTTCGGACATGGGTACAGTATAAAGCATAACTGCCACAGTATCTGGGGTTAATGCTAGTTATAGTTATACGCCATGCAGGGTTGCTCTCTAGTCCATATTGCACACAACATTTCAATATTTTATTACTGCTATCTTGGAATTTTGTCTACGGGAGCCTAGGTTTGTATGCAGATTTGGGTTAACCTGGGACTTGTTCCCTGGCTTAATCCAAGGTCTACTTGACCTTAATTCATTCATATTGTTCACTAGATTCATTCTATTTTCCACTGGTCATTGCATATTTTATTTTTTCTCTAAATTTTACATTTTAAGTGAAATAAGGGGTGTTTTACTCATGAATAATTATTAAAACAGTGATATCATTGGTAGCTCAGAGGAGAGTCCTCTCAGTCTAGAATTGTTGGGTTCCCTTTGTAAAAAATTGATAGTTACCATAAAACAAAACAGTTTATTACTTATCCAATATAAGCCACATCAATGTGGCCAACTTTCCTTTACATTGTTATTTGTGTTTAATTTTGTAAATGAAAGACAAAGGATATTTATAATTTACCTATACTGACAGACCATCTGTTCCATGAGTGAGATTAAAATCACATTGTATTGTTGTATATGATATAAATATAACATTTATGTTATAAACTTGGCTTGTTCCAATTTATTTATTTTTAATTCTAGGAGGGTGCATAACTGCTATAAATGCCGGCAGTGCAGTTTTACAGCAGTAGATACACCGTCATTATTGGATCACTTCAACTCTGCTCATTGTCAGGAGTCAGAAATCACTACATCTAATGGTGGGGAGAGCCATGGAACATCTTCCATCAAGGAAGAACCAAAAACTGAGCTGAAAGTATATAATCTTGTTGCTCATGATTCCAAACCAGGAGAAGCCATATATGACAGCACTGTGAAGAGAGAGAAATTTGATGACAAAGAAGTGCTCAGGGAGAAAGCTTGGTCTGATAGTTCTATGGATGAACTTCGAGGTGTTGGCTGGAGAGGACCAGACATTTTGAGAACAAGCCCATCCTATACACAAATAGGTTTAGGGCTTCTGACCACTGTGTCTGTCAACCAAGAACAACAAAAGTCTTCGAGAGACAGTCCGAATGTTGAAGCAGCACATCTTGCAAGACCTCTTTATGGCCTGTCTGTCGAAGCCAAGGGATTCCACGGGGTGGCAGCTGGTGCTAGTGGAGAAAAGACTGTGCCACACACACCAACCCAGTACCCGGCAACGGGAGATAGCAAGTCGAAGGATGAATCTCAATCTCTTCTACGGGTAAGATTATTTAATTCTATTAAAAGCTATGTTTTCTTTTTAAGGGATGGACATAACTTGGTCCTTTTACAATTTTTTGCTTTACGTTTTTTACACAAATTGTTCTTAGAGAATATTCCATATAGCTATACATAGGAAAAATTGTCTCTGTTACCTTGTAGCATAAATTGTTTGAAAATTACTATGGGCATAATTGAACTGCTAGATTACAAACTGGTAAGTAGAAAAAAATGACATATTTAGTTGGTTTTGCACAAATGAAGATTCCTTTTTATTCAGTTACAGTTTTTAGGTCTCAGCTGTGGAATGAAGAGTGCAACATGGTATGTTCAAAAGGACCACTACAGCTTTGCAGGAAGTTTATACAAATGTCCAGGTACACCTGATGGTTTCTGTAGAATGAAGACTTTATTTAAAACGTTCGGCTCCTACATGAGTTTTCACAAAGGCTCATGTGGGAGCCGAAACGTTGTCTTCACATTTTTTGTTCCAAAATAAAGACTGCTTTCTGAAGAAACCATCAGGTGTGCCTGCAAATTTGTGTATACTTCTAGTGGATTCCTTAGGAGACTTCCTTTGACTGTCCAGAGCACTGGGGTGGAAGTAATCCCTATAAAAGCTAGTGCACTGTTCTCTTTTCTGGTATATTACAGCTTTGCAGTGAAAGGTACAATATGCACAGGTTCAATCCCAATATTCATTTCAAGCTTGGAAAAATATTATTAAAGGAGCAGTCTAATCACTATAAGTACTACATGGCAATTTAGTGGTTATGGGTTTATAAGGCTGCAGCAATGGGCGTAACTATTTTTGAGCATTTTTCCTGAAGCTGAAGGTCTCTGTGACACTCGCTGAGCAGACGTGACTCAATTATTTCTAATTCAAAAGTTCCACTATCGCATTAGCAATATCACTTCCATCCATATTCAGATGGCATTGATTGGCTGAGCAGCTGATGCATTCAAATCAAGACACTACAAATATGCATCAAAATTAATTACTCACGCAGAAGAGGAACTTCACATTAGCAGTAAGTGTGCAGGGAGTGAGTGCTTCGGACTCCACTGCTTTTGGTCCAAGCACTTAAAAACTACCTGACCAAGAACCAGGACATGGAACCTGCAAATTGATAGCACCATCATCACTACACCAACATATAGTGCTTATGGTGCTTAGAGCACCCCTTTAAGGTTCATTAGCCACATTGATTCTTGGTTTTACAGAATGTAATTTTCACTCACCTATATATAAGCATACTTGTAGTCTCATTCTCTATTAAATTATGGTCAACTTGAATTGGATTAAATATTGACATTTGCATTTCTAGTGTGAAGATGCAGTTAACATTTGTACATTTGCTTGGTAGTTATATTTAGCCCCTTTTTAATCATATTAAAAATACAACAGTTATTTATTCTATTTATTCAGAATTATTAACATCATAAATAAAATGTTCTTAAAGTAATGTCACAAACAGTAGTTTTGGTTTACATTTTGAGACCATATATCATTCACTAAAAAAGAAAGTTTAAACCAGCTTGGACATTTTTTCACATTTGTTAAATTGGAGAATATATCCAACGCAGCTGTTTTAGCAAAAATATTGAACTTTTTTTTTTCTATTTGATTTTTATTAGTTAAAAATCCACTATACCAGGAATCATATAGTGAAAAGTACCTGATTTCATATTTCTCTATAGATTTGAATTTAGGGGGGCTATCCAAACTAAATTTTTCTATAAATTTAGACTGAATGCTATTCGGAATTTTCGAGGTTGAAATAAGTATATAGAAAGTTAAACCCTGCAGAATCAAATAAAAACACTGATATGGGAACATTTAACCTTTTTTTTTTTTTTTTTTTATGATCTCAGAACAGTAGCAAACCCGTTCTTAAAACCATAAATAACAAGTGAAAAGCAAAAAATAAGGGAGGAGTAGAAGTCTGCTTTGTACGGTAAAACGGTAATCAAAGTGAATTTCTAAAACGATCATTTCAGCAAAACAAAAATGTGGTCACTATGATCTTCCAGCATAAAGCAAGATTTGTTTTCAGCATTTTCATATGGAAAGAATTAAATCTGAAAATCTGACAGTGTTTCCTTTTTAAGTTGAAAAAAAGGAGACAGTCTCCTGAATGTTTAGAGTATTCTTGAAGCAAGTAACATAATATTGTGCAGTTCATCTTCTGATAGCTTATGAATGAATTACTGTCACGGCACATTACACTAACCCTGTTATAGCTTAAGTTGCATACATCAGTGCATGCATTTCTCTTATTTACATAGAAATATAGATGACCACAGCAGACAAAAACCAGTTGGGTTTTGCAGTCTGTCCACTGAGCTGTCAACCTTCGAGCACATATGTATTTGTCCCTATCCGGATCCCAGATCTTAAACTAATTTATTATGTATTGTATTTTTAATATATAGTATACCAAAGAAAACATCAAAATGAAAGAGTATATAATTAAAATGAAATGACAAAAAAAAAAAAATGAGACATGCAGATAAAATACACTTCAACTAAATCCACCGATGTTATGATTGAATGGAAAATAAAACATTTTAATTAACTGGCAGAGAATCGTAAATTACAACCTGTAATATTGTGAATGAACCTTGAACAAACAGGTTCGGAGGACTACAACCCAATCCTCCCAAATATCATCAAAAATATGTTATTTTCCCTTGGAACTATAATGCGTCTAAATCATAAAAAAAAATAAAAGTAAAAAAATAATAAATCCTTTTTTTTATTTTTTATATTGCATTAGAGTGAATTGCATTTACCCATGAAACATAGTATTATATAATATTTAACCCTCTTTGTTCTCAAACAATGTGAATTAATTTGGAAATTCTGAAACAAATAAAAAATAAATATGAGAAAATGAATAAAAAAAGAGATTTGTTCCAAGCTTGAAACACACAGCACGAACACACAGGTCAAGCGCACAAACCCAACCTGCACACAGCTTGCTGAAAAACTTATAAAAAAGTGCTCACTCCAGGATGTCAGACAACTACTTGTTTCTACTTGTATACCTTTTTTATTGATGACTATTGTTGCTGCATCGCAAACGTATTCTTGTAATAACATGTACGCAAAAAAAAAGAATTAAAAATAAAAAAAAGAGATTTGTTTAGTAGATATTGAACTATGGTAAAACCTAGCCCATAAAAGCTAAACTGGAGATTTTTTTTTCCCAAATCATTTTTTTTTGTACTAAACTTTTCAGTTTTACGAACAAGTAACTGTTTGGTGCAAGTAAAACACAACGCTTTATTTTGAACAACTAACTGGTTTTGAAGGCTTGGGACTCGTTTCCATTTGTCAAGTTGAAAACTTGCCTTTTTTTATTTCCTGGTTGATACAGGATTGGCTGTTGTTTAATATAACGAACTTCAATTAGGTAATCCCACTTCTAACCTTGTTTCTGTCGGTATCAGGAGTTTGTAAAATAATACCATCTGGTACAGTGTGGTTTCTCCGGGAGACTGATCACTTGTTAAAGAGAGGGCTGGGACTTAGCGGACATAGAGCATGACGTTCTTTCCAGTAAGCTGTTTCCAGCTCGGCAAGATGTAGCGGCAGTGGTATGTATTGGCTAATTGAAAAAGGCAGGCAGAGATTTTAGAACAAGACTGTATTGTCTTCTTTCTTCCTCAATCTCCACACTGGGGAGAAAGGTACAACTTCAAAACACACAGTGTTTTTTACTTAGCCAGAAATGTTCAGAATTGAGAAGGGAATAGCATATTTTAGACCCAAATAGCTGAGCTGGTAATTTAGCTAAGTTGGAAAATGTTTCACTTGGAATATTTTGGTCTAAAATGTACAATTTTCTTCTCAGTTCTCATCAATATCTGGTTTAGTGAATGACCATGAGAGTATAGCAACCCTGTTCAACTTTCCTTACAACTGATCCAGCTTTGTAATTAATTTGTAATTAACCCAGATTCCCTGGGATTGACGAGGACATCGCTAATACAACGGCAGAAATCATTTTATTTTCTCCATAACTGCACTGACCAAGGGAACATAGATACCAACATCTGAGTCCACTCCGAGGGGTCAGATCCAGGTCCTGGAACGCACGCCAAGATGCCTGCCAATCAAGCAGGCCGACCACTGAGTGCCGACCATGCAGGGAGTATGATACTCGTGCCCAGATTGTAGTGGGAGCACGTCTAATGATGTGATTGTGCTAAGTCTTTTGGGGACAGTTCTCTGGTGTTCCAATAAAAGAAAAGACCCCCCAAAAAGGGAACACCAGGACCCTAACATTGGTACTGTCTCACCAAAATCGGGATGAGTGGGATGTCTGGAAAAATAGTCTAGATGCCCTTATTCAAATTTCTTGAATCTTTTTTTTTATGTCATTCTAACATATTCTGTGCCTTCTTCTGTATTTTGTTCCAACTTACCTCTTTAGAAGCCCATCCAGATATTTTCATTTGGCATTCCTTTTGGGGTAATTTTGGGAATTGCATATAGTTAATTTTCTTCATTTTCTGCATTTGGCTTTTAAAACAACCAAAAAAAGCCATAGGAATTTACTCAATTATGAAATGTATCCTTATGCAACCACTGAATTAATTTACTCCACGTTATTATTAGAATATTAATCACTATCTGGAATAAAAAAAAAAAAAAACAGATCAGAAAAGACACCCCACCCTAAGGAATGTACTAATCTTTAATTGCATTAATTTCATGAATTAAAAAAAAAGTAAAAAAGGGTGTAGAAAACTCTAATAAAATCATTACGTGGGTGTGTGACAGCAAGCATTGAAAAGTGGGTCAAAATTACATTAAAACCTTCAAGGAAAATATGAATCAGATTTTTGAACAAAAGGAATATAGTCAATCCTATTATGCCTCAAGGCATTGCTTAGTAAACAAACATTAATATAAAGGTTGCTAGGCTCCCTCCTGTGATTCAGAGAAATAGATAACAAACAGATATGTAAATGGAACAATACGTTGGCTTATACTTAATATCAACTGCTATATTGGTAATAGCAGGCCAAATACCATTATATCAAAATGGCTCCCTCTTAACTGCCATATTCTCAATAGCAGCTCTGCTACCGTCATATCACAATGACTTCTGTTTGACCAGGCACCATTTTTTGTAGCAGTTGGTCACCCACCATCATATGACCAAGCCTTTAGCACCCAACAACTATTGTGTTCATGGAAACTTTTCTCTGTCATCCCCAAAAGTGGCACCACAGAAAACCCTGGGACGGTGAGGCACGGGTCCCAATCTTTATCCTGCTGGAGGTGGGATTGTTAAAAAAATGCTGCAGAATATTAAAGGAGGGGTGCCCAAGGGGTAGATCCCCAGATGTTGTAGAACCACAACTCCCTGTTGCTTTGCATGCCTTTAGAACAGGGATAGGCAACCTTCGGCTCTCCAGATGTTTTGGACTACACCTCCCATGATGCTTTGCCAGCATTATGTGTGTAAGAGCATTATAGGGGATGTAGTCCACAACATCTGGAGAGCCGAAGGTTGCCTATCCCTGCTTTAGAATGCTTTTAGAATGACAAAGCATCATACAAGTTGTAGTTTTAAAACATCCGGGGATCTAGCTTTTGGGCACCCCTGTATTAAAGGAACACTCCAAGAACCATAAACACTGCAGCGCACTGTATTGGTTATTGTTCTAGGAGCGCCCTGGTAACCCACTACCTAAAGTACTATTTTAAAACGGGTCCTACTGCATATTGTAGTGGTCGTGGTACTCAGAGTCATTCTTTAACCCCTTAAGGACCAAACTTCTGGAATAAAAGGGAATCATGACATGTCACACATGTCATGTGTCCTTAAGGGGTTAAACATACTTTGTAACTCATTATTACAGTGGTTAAGTATTGTCTCCCAAATCCTTCAGCTCCATTTGTATCATTTTCTCTCCTGCTTCTTTGAGTCACTAGAATTTAAATCTAATATTGTTTGTTTGAACTGCATACATATCCCTACTGCAATTTACTAGTTACACTTTTACTGATGGGTGTCCCTGCTTATGGATATTTTATATGATTCGTGTGTACTTTATCACCCAGGTCCACTAGATTGTAAGCCTCTATGAGCAGGATTTTATTTCTGTCCAACTTGTGACCGACTAAGAACATAAACGTTGCTCACGTTTTATTACATATTTTTAAAACCCATTACGCAATGCCACCTCATATGTGGGTGCACTCTAAATAATATTTTATTATGTTTTACAAAAGATGTGGATGTAGTCACAAGAATTATCGTTGATGAGCGTATGTTAAGTAGATAGCATTTCCAGGCTGGGAGTGGCAGTTTACTTTCTTCTGCCTCTTTTAATCTGCAGTTATCTTGTTTAAAGACATTTTATTTGAGTTGTCCTCTCATCTTTGAGTAGCATTTCATGATCAAAAGCATACAATTATCAGTTGTGCCTACATTAAACCCCTTTATTAGGTGTGGTATATACTCTTTAAGTAAAGTCATTCACATAAAACATAATTAACAGACACAGATAATAAATGTGTTTTTGCAAAAAAATTCATCTTAATGAATTTAAAGTTGTAATGACATATCTCTGTTTTAGAAAAAAATATTTAACTTAAATTTATCAATTTTTCCTCCAATTTAGTACCATTGGAATACTAAAGAGACTTGATTAAAACAAATATTTTAATTGACTGCTTTTTATAAATTTAAAACGATATTGTAGAGCAAAACACAAACCATATCTCTATAGCCTTAGTAATTTGCGTACTTTATAGTAAATGTGTAGTTTTTATATTTGTTAAATAACGGTTGATTACTTTGTATACTGTGTCAACATGTTCGAAGTACGGTACCGTAGATGGGCTAACAAAGAAATAGCCACAATAAGACGATGTGCACGTTCTGCGGGCCCTTCTCAAATGAACTGACATTATAAGGGGTTACATGTTAAATTTTTCCTTTTCAAAATAATTAGTAGTATATGCATTTGCTATTTTTTAAATTCACATTTTTTAAAGAATGTATATACGACCATGGCATGTAATCATTTCTATTCACTGTTTTTTTCATGAAATGTCATGATTCCATTTATAAACAATTATGTTTTATGCTGTTCTTGTAGCTTTTTCCACATATACATTATTTCTGTGATTGTTATATGAGTAGTTACAGCATAGCTAGCAGTAGGAATCTCTGCCCATTGAAAAGGTTTGTATGTTCCGTTGAATTCTAAAGGCTTGATGATACTAACGATACGTTATTATTTGCAGCGTAACAACAGAAATGGAATAGCTTTAAAAACATGTAGAATAATAGAAAAACTATTTTATGAAATGATTTTAAAAATTACATCTATGCATAGATTGTGCATGTGATCATACATTGTGACCTATCTATATCTATGCATACATTGTGCATGTGATCATACATTGTGATCATTTCTCTTAACCCCTTAAGGACACATGACATGTGTGACATGTCATGATTCCCTTTTATTCCAGAAGTTTGGTCCTTAAGGGGTTAAAGACGGGATAAGGACATCCAGTGAACATGCTTGGTCAATAAATGTTGGATAAATTTGGACAAAATGTATATTATTAATATAGAATGCTAAGGTGCTGGGCCATGGTGTCTGGAAGACCCGTGTTTGTGTCAAGCTTCTTAAAATGGCTTAAAGGGACACTCCACTGCCCAAATAAAAATAATAATTAAAAAAAAAAAAATCACTGTCTAGTAGATATACCCACAACAGAAAATTGCATGCATTTTAATATGCATCTATTCATTGGGGTATAATAAAAAAAATGTAAGCCCTCCCCTTGTTCTTCAGCCCACCCTTTCTGTGACTGTCCAGTTACAGATTTCCCAAGTCTTTGCAAGGCAATTGCACTGGGCAATTGCTGCCTCCTGGGTTTAGTTCTTCTGAGTTAAGCAACCAGGAAGTATCAGGACTGTTGTCTGATTGACAGCCACGGGGGTGTAACACGGTTCATTTCCAAAAGTGTCACTTTCTATGGAAATATACATGAAAAAAAGAGGGCACACTCTTTACACATAAAGCACTTCGGCAAGTTAAAGTGTATTTAGGGTTTGGAGTGTCCCTTCAACACAAAAACAGGCAATAGTGCCAGGGACAAAGAATGCTGGGCCTTTGAGATTAGAGAGCCCCTTAATGTATTTGTATTTTTCTGCTGTTTAAGCTATCTGTACTATAACGATTGGGTTCTTAAGGATTCGTTTTAGGACACTGATTTTCACATTAGTTTTTTCAGTGTTAGACAAGCGCGTAAGCATTGCAAAGCTATGAGCTGGTCATCGATCAAACATTCATCAAGCAAGTCTATACGTAAATGTGGGGGTGGAAATGCCATTGTTTCTTTATCTCTTTGCTCGCCTTGTTTAACCCATACTGTGCTACCATGTATATTGTTGTCATAAGAAAGTAGCTAACTAAATGTGTTTTATGGCACAATTAACATGAAATAACCCATTGGTTTGTAGCGTTTAAGTGCCCCTTTTATCTTTTGTCTATTACCTTTAGAGGAAATGTAAATCCATTGACCAATAAGTGCTCTATTAATATAATAGTAAAAATTGTATATGTATGACTCTCTATTGTCTGTCTGCCTGTCTGTCCGTCTGTCTTTCTGTCTGTCTGTCTGTCTGTCTGTCTATCTATCTAACGTATTCTATCTATCTATCTATCTATCTAACGTATTCTATCTATATATCTATCTATCTATCTATCTATCTAACGTATTCTATCTATCTATATATCTATCTATCTATCTATCTATCTATCTATCTAACGTATTCTATCTATCTATCTATCTATCTATCTATCTATCTAATGTATTCTATCTATCTATATATCTATCTATCTATCTATCTAGACATATACAGTTACAAATGTATAGATTTTATATATGTATATAGATTTTGGAGATTACATTTAACAAATGAAAGGCATCACCGTTTTATAAAGTATCTTGTACTGCTGAAGTTCTTATAGTGCTTTATATACTAAGTAGGAAACATGTGAATGATTATATACAAGTGCTAAAAAGAAACATAAAACTCAAATCCTTTTGAGAGACTTAGCTTAGATTCCTACACTGTGTGTCTTTTTAGCTGAAAAAGCGTATTTTGCTACCGAGCATTGTTGACAAGAAAAAACTGAACGGTGCCAACACAATGCTAAATCTTTTCTGTTTTTGCGGAACAACACTGCTATTTTAAAGCCTGTTTAGACATTTAATTTAAGAGGCATTTCAAAACATGTTAAAAAATAGAAAAAAAAAAGACCTAAATATAGTAATTGACACCCTGTGTTTGGTAAAGCAGTATATTTTGTATTATTTCGTAGACAGGCTACTATTTTTCAGAATATAAATGTCCTAACTGATCCCATATGTTTCTTTGACGTTTTTTATTTTAGGCAGCACGTTTGTAAAACAAGCACACAGTTCCAAAATGTGCGACTGTGTCTCAGCATTGACCTTCTGTGACTGTAATACATTTAAAGATGCAGAGCAACGAAGGGGACAGCTTCACCGCTGAACCCTGGCTTACAATGAAGCTTATTTGTTGAACTATGAATTGTGGAGAGCAAACAAGGCAATTGCAAACTGTAGGCCATAAAAGCCAAGATGGATATTTTCCAGTACCTCACAATTCTCTGTTTAGTGAATAAGCCCTATGTTTCTCAGAATATTATAATTTTAGAGTGGGTTTAGAGTTAAAGGGTACATTCCATTTACCTATCCTTTACATTGTAAGTATTTTGTGAACATTAAAAATCAAGGGTTGCTCTAACCGCCATGACTGCTTTTTGACCTGGTCATGGAGTAAGGAATTTGTATGTAAAGCGTTTCTGCTTGAAACACTGCGTTTACACAGGTATCTGCCGTTTGTTAGGGTGGAAAGCTAGCTACACCATCAGCACTTGTGACATAGGCAGTCCGGCCTATTGTTAATTTTGTGCAAGGATTTCCCTGATAGAATTCCACAGACTTTTTCTCTCAGTCTCCTCTGTGTTTCTCTGCATCAGTCTTTTACATGATACTGAGTGCCCAGTATGTGATAGCGTAAAAGCACGGCCATCCACTTGTATCCTCAGGTGAATATTTCAGCGCTGGATAGCAGTCTGCCTCCTTCGCTGTCATCCGATTGGAGGGAACTAACGTGCATGTGCGGTGAGGACCGCGCGCGTTAGTCTTTCCCAATAGGAAAGCATTGCCTGGATAGTTTCCTGTGGATTTTACTCTTATGCTGGATGTCTTATGCAGAGCATGAGGACATCCAGCCTCGTTTTATGGTTTCAAAATCTGTGAAACTCTCAGGAAACACTTCTAGTGGATGTCCAATAGAGAGCCAGTCTTAGTACTGCAATGTAAACTCTAAAACGGCAATGTTTTACATTGCAGGGCTTAGGGGGACAGGGACACTGGACCCAGACCACTTCATTGAGATGAAGTGGTTTGGGTGCCTATAGTGTCCCTTTAATTAAGCCATCTTGCAGGAAGCAGATGCACGCTTTATGTTAGCTTCGATCTAGTTTGCTGACCTTTGTGGATGACTTAGATAATTCCTTAAATATTTATTGTTATTTTCTCATTATATTTGCTCTGATAATTCTTATGAAATCACTGCATTGTGCAGAAGCAAGAATAAGATGTACTATACACACATAACGAGATTACAATTTAAAATTCACTGGAATAAAGAGAGCTCTAAAACTGTACTTTATAAGAGGACTTCATAAATAAAAATTCCTAATTGCTCAATTTATTTTCCCTGTGAAATTGGTTTTAGAGCCGTAATTTACTCCTCGACTTCCTCCTTACATTGCGGATACTGTTTAATTAATTTTGTGTTTAGTGATATAATTTTTTTTTTGTATTTTTGTTTGCTATTTTTGTCTTTCCATTGTTTGCAGTGCAAAAGCATATTTTCATTGTAGCATTGCAACTGATGTAAACCCATTAAGACGGGGATGTAAATCTTTGGTCCCCCCCACCCAAAATTTAGGTTTACAGCATTGAAAAATGGGAGTTCTAAACCAAGAAGAGTTTGTCTGTGAGTGAGAGTGGTTTGCAAAAAAACCCAAAAGAGAGTAATGCACACACTAAAAAAGGGGGGATATTTCCTGCAGAGGGCTCCAGAAAGGGAGGGTCAATCACTGAAGACATCAAAATAGAAGAAAAGAAATATCAAGGCACACCTGAGGTTTCTTCTAAAAGGCAGTCTTTTTTATTTGAAACAAGGAAGTGGAAACAACGTTTTCGCTCCTCTCAGAGCCTGACTTGATAAAGGCTCAGAGAGGAACCGAAACTTTGTCTCCACTTCCTTGTTTCAAATAAAAATGACTGCCTCTGAGAAGAAACCTCAGGTGTGCCTGAATATGCATTTTCTTCTATGTGAGTGGGGCTGACTGTAATTTCCTAACTCCTGCTTTAAATCGACCCTGTTTTCTTCCTTTTTGGTGATACCACCCATGTTCAGTCTTCCCATACACTCCAATTATGCATGTCTTATGGGGTAGAGGTGTCCAACTATGTGTACAGCCAGCTTATATTCTTCAAGTCAGGCTCCTCCATTTGCACATGTACTTTTGCCCGTACATAGAGTTGCTCCCTGCCTGGTTCATATCACAACTGTGCTTTGTCCACTGGGATCTTGTAACATGCCGTACAGGTAATTGAAAAACAAACCCAATGAACATTAAATGAATAAGCAAAATAAAAAGCATTACTTTAATTATTATATTTTTTTGCAGAGTATTATAAAGTATTGTATAGTGACCCACGGAATAATATGCTGGGTTCAAAACAATTAATTTGATACATAGATGACAAGGAACGATTAAGCATATTTATTGGCACATTTTGTGTGTCTTTATTTCCAAATCTTATGTATGAATGGTAATCTTCGTATTCTTTCTCAGAAGAAAAGATGCTCCTATAGAATTGTCTATTATAACAAGGATTCATTATTATAGTACATTGCCAAAAATGTAAAATTTGACAAATACTTGAACAAATGTTTCTAATCCTTTCCTTTATGTGTAAAACTAAATGTTTTGTCCATTTGGATATCATTCTCATTCCCTGCTCATATCCTCTAACCCAGGGTTCTCCAAACTCTGGCCATCCAGATGTTGCTGTACTACAACCCCCATGATTCTTTGAATGAAATAGAGAGTCAGAGAATCATGGGAGTTGTAGTTTAGCAACATTTGGAGAGCCAGAAATCAGGAATTGCTATGAATTTCCAGCCTATCCTGGACCTTGTATTTCCTTCAGTGATGTGTTGTGCATTTTGTTGTTTAATATTTTTTATCTGGTGCCTTTATACTTCATAGTTACATAGTTACATAGACTGGAAAGAGACACGTGTCCATCAAGTTCAGCCTTCCTCACATTTGTTTTTTGCTCTCGATCCAAAAGAAGGCAAAAAACCCCAGTTTGAAGTATTTTCCAATTTTGCAACAAACTATGCAACAAATCCTTCTTGACCCCAGAATGGCAGTCAGATTTATCCCTGGATCAAGGAACTATTACCCCACCATTAAACAATTAAATCCTTGAATATTATGTTCATAATTACACTTCAAACTTGAAGGAATTGGTCTCAATAAAAAGATAATTAGATAGAATAGATAAAACATTGGAACATTATCTGCACAATAAGCCTAATCTTGCAGATTTTCATTCATTAGTAGAAGACACCGACAAGTTTTTTATTTACATTTTTTTTATTATTAGGACAACAACGTATTAATTCCTAGCCATCTTTAAGAGAGGTTGCTAATTCACTCCATTCCATTCCATTGCATATGATGTATTTCACGATTTGTCCATACAAAGCCCTGTTTGTTGATATTCTTTATACAATTCGGCTCAATCAGCATAGTTCTTCTTGAATTTTGTTTATCTCAGCAGAATTTAAAACCTTCATGTCCACTGATATATCTTCATCTTAATTTTCGCAAATATATTTTTTTATCACTTTATGGAAACTTTCTCAAACAAATGACCAAGTGTTTAATTTTAACAAGCACCATTCTGCCTGCTGTGACTGGTACATTTTATTTTAATCTATGTGCCTTAGGATATCCGTAATCTTTCATGTAGATCCCAGTCAATTAACAATGTAACAGACATAAAATACAAAAGCTTTATTCATCCATTCATTCAGCTCCATTATCATGATAACATTTTTTCCTTTTTCTAATTTCTGAAATTATTTGGAGGTAAAATCCAAGTTAACAAACAATGAAAATGTGCACGGTGATTTTATTTTGGTTTTAACTGGAGAACTGATTTAGTCCAGCAATCCATTTTTTTTAAGTGAGCTATACCAGTGATAACAGAGAACATTTTAAGTTTGAAAGACATATTGTAAACAAATTTTTGTTCCGGATGTGCTGTTTTCCAGGGAAAACATTTTAAAACATATTGATGTGTTACAGAAGCACCTTATTACCCCATTAAACACATTTTAAAACATCCTGACCGTATGCAGAATTATTGTGTTTCAGCATCACTTCCAGCATGCCATGCAAAACTATGCAAATGAACCATGTCATTGTTGATATATACTTTATTTATTTATTTGGCTTAATGAGTCTACCTAAAAGGACGGCTAAAGACCTGACAAAGTTGTTGACTGAAGTGTTGACAAAGAGCTGGTGCATAGATCAATAACATGTATATAACGATCAAAAAAGATGATCAGTCAACGTTCCTTAAAAAATCCTTAAATGGTTTTAATCTTTTTTTTTTTCTGTATCTAAGCTTTATTTTAATATCCAAGTATTGCTTACAATGAATGTCTGAACAATCAACTTGAATTCTACAGACAAAATCCATATGGAACTGCAGTTTTCCTGGTAACTCTTGCTTATGTTTTCATAACATGATTTCCCCCCTTATAATCAGTAAAAATGTGTGTCTGAACACTGCACTGTTCATTTTATCCGAATCAGTCCTGAATTATGCTTTTTTTTTTTTTTTTACAATAACTGTCGCTGATTAAAAAGACGATGCAGTCATTCTAATTACTGAACTATTTCAAACTACAAACAAAGAAAAAAGTTTTCTTGTTACAGTCAGACTGCATAGACCTAGTGTTTTGAGACTAGTTTAACCCCATACTGCCCTGTGGCTTGACAGGCATGTTGTGATACAAGTTACATTGCATATAGAAACATAGAAACATAGAATGTGATGGCAGATAAGAACCATTTGGTCCATCTAGTCTGCCCAATTTTCTAAATACTTTCATTAGTCCCTGGCCTTATCTTATAGTTAGGATAGCCTTATGCCTATCCCACGCATGCTTAAACTCCTTCACTATGTTAACCTCTACCACTTCAGCTGGAAGGCTATTCCATGCATCCACTACCCTCTCAGTAAAGTAATACTTCCTGATATTATTTTTAAACCTTTGTCACTCTAATTTAAGACTATGTCCTCTTGTTGTGGTAGATTTTCTTCTTTTAAATATAGTCTCCTCCTTTACTGTGTTGATTCCCTTTATGTATTAAGTGCTACAGTACTTAATTGGTTAGATAGGTGGAATATTTCAACTGGGTCCCCAGGCAGCCATTTGTCAAGTTGTGTCACTTTGCAGTGTGTGCCGGTGAAATAAGTAGATACTACATATTAGAACTGTCTGTGACGTGGTACACAAAATTCACTGTCGTTTAATTGTTTTGCCTTTTGAGTTGGCAGGAAAAAAATATCCAAGCAATATAAAATGCAGGGATATTAATTTTAGACCCAGACAAGTATAAATGAACAATGCTAAGTAGGTAATATTTTAAGTGCAACTATGACCTTGTTGAAAATAGTATTTAATTTTACGTACAATACTAATAAATCAGTTATACAGTACCTTAACCCCTTCACTTTTAAAAGAAGGTTAGAACCGTGGTGTGTTGAGGTGTTGTTCAGGTGTTTCAAAGGTGTTATCATGTGAATGAGCATAAAACTATTTTGTTTATGTTACTGTTTTAGGGGGATGTAATTGAATTATTACTAGAATGATTGCATTTGTTTTTTCAAATGTGTAGAAATCATAAACCTTCTGGCAGGGATCCTTACACAATTCCTCAGATTAGATATAGCCCGGATGATTCACAAAAGATAACGCTAAATAATTATAGAAGGATAGCACGGGATCATTTGGATAGGCCTGTCTGAAAAAGAGGTGTGCCATTGTGGCTGACTGCCAATAACACGATTAAAAGCAAGGGAGTACACATATATTTAAATAGAATTCTCAGCTGGTGCCACACTGACAAGGATGGCACAACATTTTAGTCCAATAAATGGAAAAAGATGTCTGGGCACACAGGCTTACAAACCACTGTTAAGCCAATATTCTGCTAAGTTAAAACGTAGCCATTTTGTCTCCAATAAAAGTCTGTGTTGGATGTAAGCCTGTGTGCCCACTCCTCTTTTTCTGTTTATTGGCAATCACACTGGTTAACTCCAGAAAGGACTGTGCACGTGCAGAGTGCTTTTAAAGCTATGTGTCCGGGGGTTTAAGGCATGGTTCAGTTTGCACAGTCCTTATGTATGGAATATATGGCTATATCGGTGTCCCTAGATGTTAATCACTAGAAAGCAAACCGGAGACATGATCCCAGATTCAGAACAGATACAGTCTGCATCAGCTAACATCAAGGAAATCCTCACCACCATTATCTTAACTGCGCCTATGTGAGTTTGGTGGCTTTGCGTCCTGCTGTAAACAAAACTGTGAATGATGCTACCAATACCCAACAGGCCAGTAGCAACAACGGTGTGGCTGCTATTAACTTCTTCAGCAGTTCCATTCATTCTATGTGACGAAGTGGCTTAATTAAATATTCCATAAATATATGTACAGGAATATAAAAGTTAGGATTAGACCCCTCAGACTCCCGTTCGATGGAGACTTTTGCTCATTTGGACAGGGCTAGCTGGTGTTGTAGCGTGCCTGTACAAATGTAGCAGCTGCTGAAACATGAATGGTGTCTTTTATTTAAATTCTTTTAAAATGGATTTATTTGGGGCATAATTTTTTAAATGCAACCATCAGGAATGTACCTTTAAGGAAGTATTGCTCAAGAATACTTCACACTTTAAATAAAACCCAGCATCCAACATCCTATATAGAAATGCTGATTTGCATGGACAGATTCTGTAAGATCTATAGACTGGGCATGCTGGAATGATCACAATGTACTTATCAGACCCAACAGTCTATGTTAAATGTGATTGTCTGTTTTGCATTTGTGGTTCAGCCTCCCGGCAGAAGGAATTGTCTTTGATAGATTTTGTTCTCTGTTTACATTAAGGAATTTTACTGGTGAAAAATGGCTTTGGTTAATTACATTATGTGTGTGCTACATAGTGATAACTCACAGAAATAGGGCTGCCAACAGGAGTATTGACATGAAAACAACTTGAAATTGTTTCGTTTATTCTTTTTTTTTTTTTATTCAAAACACATTTCCCAACTCCCATATTAACGAAAAATGTAGTCGGGATATTAACAATGTCCAGTTAATAGGTAAAATTATAATTTATTATTTCCAGGAGAGCGTGGTAGGACATCTTTGTTGGATTGTTTTGTCTAATCTGCCAATTCTAACATCTAATACGTAAGGCCTGTTTTTCTATAATGGGGTGTAAATGTTGTCAATAGGCAAGATGATCAGTGTTATTATAAAATAGCCCCATTTAGTGCATCGTAGCTGACTGGCCTGTCAATCATTGCGAATAATAACTATTCCTACTGATTCTAAATGGAAAAAAATGCATTTAATTCACTTAAAATGTATGCAGAGGTAAAAGAATGTACAGATGTGCAAATTTTGGATGTATGATTCAAGTGGTGCATCTATTAGATAAATGTTCTTTTCTGAAACCAGCTCCTCGCTGTTGTATATATTATAAATGTATGATATATTATATGAGGGGTGCACTGTGTGTGTATGCAAAGGTGTACTCTGTGTGTGTGGGAGTGTTCTGTATGTGGGGGTTCACTGTCTGTGAGGGTGTACTGTGTGCTATAATAAGAGTGTAAAAAAAAGAATATTCCCCTTTCCCTGTTCTTACCTAACAGTGATGGGGTGGTTCAATAAGCTATGTGGTGGTTGAGAAGGCTGCCTATCCATCGGTACAGGGGAGGTCACGAGATGATAGCTATCTCTCTTGAAGCTCATGCACTTACACAGACTGACCCATACAAACCCACAGACGGCCCCCCCACAGACACAGACTGACCCAAATACACTCAGACAAACTGACATACATACATACATGCATACTGACATACACACATACATACATACACATACACACAGCCAGGGCCGGACTGGGAAAAAAATTAGGCCCGGGCATTTTTCAATCAGAACGGCCCCCTAAGAAGGGGGCGGGGCCAGAGAGGGTGTGTTTTGTCATCACTAATGACAAGCACACCCCCTCTCAAAGTGAGCAAGTTGGTTCAATGCGCAGAGCCGCGCTGAAGAGCTCTGGCATTAGAAAAAGGCTTGCGCTGTGTTTGCTTTCAAATTGTCTCTGGTGTCTCCACAAGTGGGATACCAGAGGACAATTGGGCCAGGAAAGTGTATGGTGCATGTGTTTGGAGCCTGCTTGTGAAATTGCGTGTGTGTAGAGTGTGGTGTGGTATTGTGTAAATAGGTAAATTTCATTTGTGTTTGTGGTGTAATATGTGTGGCTAGGGGCTGTAGATAGTGTGTGTATAGGGGGCATAGTGTTATAGGGGATGTAGCGAGTTTGTGCATACAGGCTGTAGTGTGTGTGTGTGTGTGTGTATAGGTGACGTAGTGTGTGTAGGGGTTGTAGAGAGGGTGTGTAGGAGATCTAGTGTGTAAAGGACCCAGAGTGTGTATAGGAGATTGTGTGTGTGTGTGTGTGTGTGTGTATATATAGAGGATTAAGAGTGCATATAGGGTATGGGATCTAGCGTGTATCTGGAGCGTAATGTGTGTGGTGGTGCAGTGTGAGGGGTGCTGTAGTGTGTGTGTGTGTGTGTGTGTATATATATATATATATATATATATATATATATATTTGGACGTATTGTATGTGTGAGGGGCGCAGTGTGTGTGTATTTAAGAGGGGTGCTGTGTGTGAGGGTGTTTTTATCTGCCGTCACATTCTAGGTTTCTAATTTTCTTTGTCTGTTAACTCACTGAGGGTTATTTTATATATGTGTATGTGTGTGAGCGAGGGTGCGGTCTGTCTGAGGGTGCTGTCTGTCTGAGGGTGCTGTCTGTCTGAGGGTGCTGTCTGTCTGAGGGTGCTGTCTGTGAGTGAGGGTCCTGTGTGTGTCTGAAGGTGATGTGTGTGTCTGAAGGTGTTGTGTGCTGAGTGTCTGGGTGCGCTGTGTGTCTGGGTGCGCTGTGTGTCTGGGTGCGCTGTGTGTCTGGGGGCGCTGTGTGTCTGGGTGCGCTGTGTGTGTTTGGGGGGGCTGTGTGTGTCTGGGGGGGCTGTGTGTGTCTGGGGGGGCTGTGTGTGTCTGGGGGTGCTGTATGTGTTTGGGTGCTGTGTGTGTCTGGGGGGCTGTGTGTGTCTGGGGGTGCTGTATGTGTTTGGGTGCTGTGTGTGTCTGGGGGGGGGCTGTTTGTGTCTGGGGAGGTCTGTGTGTGTCGGGGGGGCTGTGTGTGTGCGGGGGCTGTTGGTGTGATTTTTTTTAATTTAAATATTTTTATTTATATATATTAATAATTAAATTATTTTTTTTATTTAAATATATTATTAATAATTAAAAAAAAAAAAAAAGTTATATCCCCCCCCTCCCTTCTTACCTTTAGCATGGGAGGGGGGGAGCCGTTCTGCCTGGGGGGGATTCTTTCTGCAGCTTCCTTCCCTGGTGGTCCAGTGGTGAGAGTGAACTCTAACCTGCCGGCTAGAGTTCACTCTCGCGAGATCTGAGCGTTGCCGCGGTAAACGCGGCAACGCTCAGACCTCGCGAGAGGACCCGGCGGAGCTGCTGGATTGAGCTCCGCCGGTCCTCTCTGCTGCCTCCCTCACACCCCACAGCCGGCGGCCGCCTGTCAGTGTCTCTGGGCCGGTGAGGGAGATCTTTGATCTCCCCACCGGCCCATGGAGGCTCAGAGCAGGGCCGGCGCTCGGGTAGCGCGCTGGCCCTGCTGGGGCTGGCAGGGGAGATCCTGTGATCTCCCCTGCCGGCCTCGGCCCCACGGCCATCGCGGCCCACCGGGCATTTGCCCGGTGTGCCCGATGGCCAGTCCAAGCCTGGTGCTGTCTGTCTGAGGGTGCTGTCTGTCTGAGGGTGCTGTCTGTCTGAGGGTGCTGTCTGTCTGAGGGTGCTGTCTGTGGGTGAGGGTCCTGTGTGTGTCTGAAGGTGATGTGTGTGTCTGAAGGTGATGTGTGCTGAGTGTCTGGGTGCGCTGTGTGTCTGGGTGCGCTGTGTGTCTGGGTGCGCTGTGTGTCTGGGTGCGCTGTGTGTCTGGGTGCGCTGTGTGTCTGGGTACGCTGTGTGTGTTTGGGGGGGCTGTGTGTGTCTGGGGGGGCTGTGTGTGTCTGGGGGGGCTGTGTGTGTCTGGGGGTGCTGTATGTGTTTGGGTGCTGTGTGTGTCTGGGGGGCTGTGTGTGTCTGGGGGTGCTGTATGTGTTTGGGTGCTGTGTGTGTCTGGGGGGGCTGTGTGTGTCTGGGGGGGGGGGCTGTGTGTGTCTGGGGGGGCTGTGTGTGTCTGGGGGGGCTGTGTGTGTGAGGGGGCTGTTGGTGTGATTTTTTTAATTTAAATATTTTAATTTAAATATATTAATAATTAATTTTTTTTTTTTTAAATATATTATTAATAATTAAAAAAAAAAAAAAAAAAGTTATATCCCCCCCTCCCTTCTTACCTTTAGCATGGGAGGGGGGGAGCCGTTCTGCCTGGGGGGGATCCTTTCTGCAGCTTCCTTCCCTGGTGGTCCAGTGGTGAGAGTGAACTCTAACCTGCCGGCTAGAGTTCACTCTCGCGAGATCTGAGCGTTGCCGCGGTAACCGCGGCAACGCTCAGACCTCGCGAGAGGACCCGGAGGAGCTGCTGGATTGAGCTCCGCCGGTCCTCTCTGCTGCCTCCCTCACACCCCACAGCCGGCGGCCGCCTGTCAGTGTCTCTGGGCCGGTGAGGGAGATCTTTGATCTCCCCACCGGCCCATGGAGGCTCAGAGCAGGGCCGGCGCTCGGGTAGCGCGCTGGCCCTGCTGGGGCTGGCAGGGGAGATCCTGTGATCTCCCCTGCCGGCCTCGGCCCCACGGCCATCGCGGCCCACCGGGCATTTGCCCGGTGTGCCCGATGGCCAGTCCGGGCCTGCACACAGCTCATTTTTCAGCCACCCTCCTGTTCCTTACCTTTTTCGTTGCAGGAGGGTGGCTGGGGATGATGGGAGTCGGCTGCCTCTCCTCTTCTGGCGGCCTCCAGTCTGCTTTTTCCTTCCGGCACGGAGTGAGCTGGGAGGAAGTTACCGGCCGTCACTTCCTCCCACCACTACTTGCGGCTGCAATTTTTAAAGGGGCCCGGTTGCGCTTTTATGCGGCCGCAGAGCTGACCAGGCCCCTGAAGATATAGTTCCGCTGGGCCTGTGACAACCATCATGTTGTCACCCCCTGATGTCGGCCTTGCTCACACTTACCAGCAGCTGCCTGGATGCCTCATTCCCCCAGGTATAGCTGAGCTTCCTCTCCCTGTCTCTCCCCTGCGCTCCTCTCTGTGATCCAGCAGGAAGTTCCTCCAAACAGTGCCCCCTTTGGCCGCACATGGATATTACACCCACCTCTGTGCACTGCTGCTGGAGCTTGTGAAGGGAGACTCAGTGCTCCTGGCTTCAATTTCAAATCACTGCATGATTTAGGGGGGCATGGCCCCCTCTGCTCCCCCCCCCCCACACACTAGTGACGCCCCTGTATCCAGGTAAGGTCAAACCAGTCAACCATTCTAACCATGTCCAAGATAATTTTCCAATTTTCCAAGTACTCCCGTCATTGTTGCCACTAGAGATCACTGCATTGGTCACAGTGTTTAGAGTATCCCTTTAACCCCTTAAGGACCAAACTTCTGGAATAAAAGGGAATCATGACATGTCACACATGTCATGTGTCCTTAAGGGGTTAATGATATGTTTTAGAAGAATGTTAGAATTGATTTTAACTGTGATATATTCCATTTTTTTGCTGTATCGTAGAGTGATTTTAACCCCTTAAGTACACATGCCATGTGTGATGTGTCATGATTCCCTTTTATTCCAGAAGGGAATAAAAAAACAAAAACATCCAGCTGTTACTTGACCACAACTCCCATAAACCTATGCCAGACAAACACTCTATAAGTGTCTGGCAAAGGTTCCTGTGAATTGTGTTTTGCTAACAGCAGGCATTCTGTATAGGAATCCTCCCACTGCATGGAATAAGCATAATTGGCTGACGTGGTACAGGTATACACATTTCATTTTTTCTGACATTGTTAAATTAACAATCTGTCAGCACTCTAATGTAAAAGAACAAAACTAAGTAATTTTACATGGCTACAGGGACCCTGTCTCGTTGGTTCCTGTTATGTAGACTTGTAAGAAACCGATAATTAAATCTGGAGAAGCAGGCTGTTAGAATGACTACTTCTGGAATCTAAAATGAAATGTCTTGATAATCACTTGAAAAATAAACTTTAGAGGTGGAGGCAACCCTGCAACAGGTTCACTGTAAGTGCCGTTTGAAAGAGGACTTCTACGTATATGCTTGTCTCTCTTGGTCTCACCTGTAGATTCCAAATGTATTCAGTAGCCATGGACTTAACCACACAGTTAAAATGTGTGGTTGTCTCGGTCATAAGCCTTGCCTTAAATAAAACAACACAATGTAAATTATGTATCGAGTATGTCTGATCACTAGGTATGAAATTCTCAATCTGCTAGTTTCATGGGGTGATGGTTGCAAGTACGTAAATAAGTTAGATGTACTAACCTGCGTTGATATTCCGCCTCTGGTCACTGGACACCTAGGGATGCCATGGGAGGAAGAGTTTGTGCAAGGAGTAACATATTCTTTGCAGCAACCATATGTTCCGTATTCAGCTCTCAGCATAATAATAATTCATGGGTTCCACTTATGTAAGGTTCTATAAACCTTTTCTTGAATTTCGCCAACATTTAGGACGAACGACTAAATTATTACAGGAAAAACTAGAGTGCACAAATTTCTGCAGGAATTTCTACGACCTAGATTTTTATCAGCATGCGAGACTTACACATTTATTATAATCTGATTAGTAAACACCAATATGCTTTGCTGTAATATTTGACATTCTAGGTGGGTTGTAGTGTTAACTGGTTGAGGAGCTCGGTGGCTTCTAATACTTGGAGATATATTTCACCTCTTGCTCTGCACATGTAATAACAGTAGTTCATCTTGCAGTGGCTGTAAGAGTTACCTTCAGCTTCACCTGGAAATAATTTAATTTGCCTCTAGCTTTCCTGAACATTTTAGAATCACGCAGCTGTCACGTCTCGTAGCATAAAACAGGGCCCAGCTCACAGCAATTGAGCTTTGATAACTGCTGCATGGCCAAGATGTTGTTTTTACACATAATGAGTCGTCTGTAGCTCTAAGGGTGATGCAAGAAACCTACTTTTTTTTTTTTTAAAGTAAATGCCAGGTGGCAGATACAATTCAGAAAGATATTGAAGATATTGACATTGAACAACAATACAATGCCTAGTGCGTTTTGCCAGTCCCCATGGCTTGTTTGTTTAGGAAACAATCAGAAACCCTGACGAAACTTGCATCTGTTTTTTATCACCTCTTTGACTAACTCCTTAAGGATGGCGAGTGGGGACCTGGCTCTAGACGCTGGCGAGTAGCATAGCACGTCCATGCCGTCCAGGGGACTTACTTTCTCGCCTACGATCCCATTTGCGATACCTTGGGTTGTCTACTTTTGCAAATGGTATGCCATCATTGGGGTAATTCTCATTCCTGGGCTACCATACGGTCTCAAAGGCAATGTAACCAATCTGGCTAATGAAAAAAAAAATAAAAATGTAACATGCTATATTTGACCCTGTAACTTCTCAAAACCCCATAAAACCTGTACATAGGGGGTACTGTTTTACACGTGAGGCATCAATGAATAGAAATATGTGAATTTTATTGCAGTTAAAGCAAATAGTATTATGACATTCACAGTTAAAATGTCATGCAGAACTAAAATAAACAAATTTTTTTCATTGCTCAATTTTTTTTATATTTTATTCATATTAAATTATTTTTCATTGCTTAATATTTGATGTTAAATTAAAGCCCTATTTCTCCTGAATAAAATGATTTATAATAAGTGTGGGTGCACTGAGGTGAATTACGGTTGAACAGACATATAGTCAAATTCCAAGTTTTGTTTAAATTTTATTTTGATCAAAACGTGTACATTTGTCTCAGTCCTTAAGGGGTTAAACAGAAAATACGGCATAAGGGGCTAATAACGTACCTCCCAACTGACCCTATTTGGAAAGGACAGTCACTATTTTTGGACTAAATCCCTCTGCCCATCTTTTCTATCCCAATGTCCTTCTTTTCTATGAGCTTCATATTGTTGGTGTCTGCGTGTATAACAGAACTCCACAGCAATAATACTCACAGTACTGTGTCTTTAATCTACACTACAAGTGTTGAGAAATCAGTCTGTGTAAATACGATAAATTGTTATTGTTCTAAATTACATTTTAGTTGCATAAATGGTTATTAGCAAATCAACAAACAATTCTTAGAACAGCCCTGCCCCTGACCACACCCCCAGTCACACCCTTAAAGCTAAAGTGTCTCTCTTTGCCCATTTGAAATGTTGGGAGGTATACACTTATCAGATTTCAAAGTCCTCTGTGCACAGATTCAGTTCAGGGGTTTCTGGAGCTTGTAGTGTAGTAATCAACTCCTTGCTTTTCAAAGTTGTTATCTGAACTCAAAATTCCAGAAGCCATTCGTGCTTTCTGATTACAGATACAACAGTGCCTTTGGCGTAATACTGCAGTTTAGGAGAGAGTAACAGAAATAGTCAGCTAGTGGCTATTAACCAGAAATAAGGAAGTATTTTAAAATGGGTAGGTGGGACAGGGGAGGCGGGTTAAGATGAAACAGGGTGAAAACCTTTTTACCCAAAAACTATACAAAATTGAACCTGCTAAAATAACATATAAATAGATAACTATGTATTTGGGCTAAACCCAACTTGATTGGATTGTCCCTTTAATTCGTCGTTATTAACTTTCGCTTTTATGTTGATTTGAAATATTTATCCTCGTTTATTTGCATTGCTTGTTAAAAGTGAAACATTGTAAAGATAATGACAGTAACATAAAAGTCAAATGGTTGAATAAGAGGAAAAGTAATAAACTTCAATAGTAAATCTGCGGTCTGTTTGTAATGGTTTTTGTGAGAACATGTACAATCTCTGTTCTCCACGTTAAGAACTACTTTATCTATTTCTTTGGCTCTTCTTTTCACATTTATATATTTTGACATTAATATAGTCACAAAAATATAACTTGCTCACTTGCAGTTGCAAAGACCTCTCTGGACCAGAGAAAAGTGTGTTGTGACAAATGAGGTAACACTTTTTACATTTTATCTTTCCTCTGTGTTATGGAGTGGAACTGATGCAATTCTCAGCAATAGTCTTTGGAGGGACATTGTACAGTTTTACTCAAGCTAAATATCACTTTGAGATGTATCTTTTTGTGTCCTCTCTGGATTTATTGTTGCTTCTGTAGCAAAATATTCTTCTCCTCAAATCATTGAAAATGTGTGATCTGGTTTAAATGGACTTACCAAGCACCATAACCACTACAGCACAGAGTAGTGGATATGTGCCTGCCCCTCATTTGTAAATAGTTGACACCTTACTTGGGGTCTAATGGGTGCGACTCCCCCCCCCCCCCCCCCACTGCAGCTTACAGTGAGCCAGAACCGCCTGCTTAGAAATTTCCATTAGCCCTCGTAAGCTATGTCCTGCACCGTCACACTTTACTCAGGCTTCAGTCTCTCTGATGACTGTAGTGGAGGCAGGGAGCGATTCTCAGTAGACTCCAGGTAAGAATTTAAACTTGTCTAAAATGGTTTGCCTGCTTGCAATGGGGGGGGGGAGGGGGGAGGGACACCGGGGCTCTCTTGGCACTATAACCACTAGTGGCAATACACTTGGAGTGCTCCATTAAGGTTTGTGGTTATCATGGTAATTTGTATTTTTGCTTGTGCTCATATTTGGTAATCCTGAGAAGCAAGCATGGGGCTATTCCTTTGTATTTACCTATCGTATAGCGATAACTGTTCAGCTTTGTCTTTTTTTGCCACAGTTAAGCATCAACAATCAGTTAAATACTGAAATAGTCAAACACATCCTAATACCAGAAAATGAATTGATTCATTTTATGTAATATCAGAAATACCTCTCAAGTGACTTCGTTGTATATATATTTTAATGATTTCATTTAAAATGAACTGGGATGCAGTGAGCAGGCCGACGACTCTTTTCATCTCACTAGTGAAGCTCACGTCTGTGAACAAAGTACCACTCCTGTATTAGATGATAAGCAGTCCTGCAGGACAGTCAACCAGATCTACCCATATACAGAGAGAAGCCAAAGCTACTGTGTATGGGAGGAGAGCGCACGGAATGCCATGTCAGAGAAACCTATCCAGGATGCGAGAATAATGGCCAAAAATGACTGCTGTGTTGTCGAGACTGTTGACAAGTTTGCTTTATCATTGTTGATGATTTCCTAAGATATAAATAAAACACCACACTACACGTGCACGCGTTTTGCAGCAATATAACAATGAACACAAAATGAATAGGCACTTAAATATGATTGATACTGTTATAATTTAAATCCATATATTTAAAAGCAGAAACCACAAAAAAACATTAATTAGTAAGATGACTTCCCCTTAAATAAAACTTTACGAATAATTAGCAGCATTTTCTTAGAATAGTTTCTTTCAATGCCCTATGCCATCCACTTTGTGTGATGTGTTAGACGTCCCCATTAATAGAATATTACATTTCTGCTTACCTACAATGTGTATTTAAATTACACGCAACATTCTCTGCCTCAACGTTCTGCAATGTGAGATATCAAAAGCTAACCTAATACTATTGTGTATTTTTTTTCCTTATCTTTGTTAAAAAGACAATATATAGAACAAGTTTGACAACTACAGGTTGCCTTTCGAGAATGTAGAGTAAAAGACACACAAATTCATTTTCATATCCCACTGTCCTTATTCGCGAGTATTTTTGTATTCAACAATTTCAGAATTAAAACTGTATAAAACACTTTCCCCGCCAGATTTTGGAATTTTAGTCCACGTAACTTTTAAGAATATTAGTCTGTCTGTGTAGAAACATCAATTTTATTCTAAATGGAAAATGGAGTAGATCAATAAAATATAAAAGGTCATAGAATTAAATGTGTTCTGTAGAGATCTCTCATAAGTGTGTATTGATGGCAAAGACTGACAGCTAAAAAACTGCTCTTCCAGTCTAATTTCCCCATATACTGGATGAAAAATGAAGCACCTTGTGCTTTCTGATAGAACATCCATTTCATGAAGACATCTTTTCTACTTATTTCCAATTTAACCATATATTTACTGCTACTGACTGAAATCGGAACAGGGCACTTAGAACTAAGTACCTTTAAACACATCGTTTAGTGGGGTTTGCTTTGTTGTGAACTGTGAACATCGAAATAAATTCATAAATTGGAAGAAAGAGAGCGTGATCTGTCCCAATGATACAAGTAATATAATGGGAATCAAGAATTAAAAATGAACCTTTATTGGATAAGATTAAAAAGTATGATTAACCTAAGGCTCGGGGAAAGGGGAGAAGGGAATTAGCAAACAACTTGCTAAAGGAATGCTATGTATGATAATAAATACCAAATACCATTTATTTATTGACTTGCTACACACGTGATATGCAGTAGCTGTACCTATCATTGTTACATTTTACTACTTTGTTCTATCAATTTCTATTGAGGGACTTTGACGTATTGTTTTTATCTAGTGTTAACAACGTATCATGTGACTACCAATTTAGACACCAGGGTTTCTATATTACTTGCAGTGGTCCCTGCGCGATTATTTTTACCACTTCGATAAGCTCATCATACATAGCATTCCTTGAGCGAATTGTTTGCTAATTCCCTTCTCCCTTTTCCCCGAGTTTTAGGTTAATCGTACGTAATCTGATCCAATAAAGGTTCATTTTTATTTCTTAATTCCCATTATATTACTGGCATCATTGGGACAGATCACGCTCTCTTTCTTCCAATTTCTTCCAATAGTGACTGCCCTAGATTTTCTTTAAAGGTTTTAGAGATTTTGCTGGACGTGCTTCTTTCATATTGATGTTTTTAAGTTTAACTCCCAAAATCATACCTCCCAACATTTTAAATGGGAAAAGAGGGACAATTTAATTTTTGGGGCATGGCTGGGGTTAGGGCTGTTCTGAGAATACCTAGGTGACTTACTAATAGCCACTCAAGAAACTAAAATGTAATTTAGAACAATGTATCTTTTTTACACAGACTAAATTCTAAACACATTTATTGTAGTTAAAAGACACACTACTGGGAGTGTTATTGCTGTGGAGCTCTGTTATACACTCAGACACACCAACAATATGGGGCTTTTAGAAAAGAGGGACATTAGTATAGGAAAAAAAGGACAAATGGATTTGGCAAAATATGGACTCGGGAAGTGTGCAATTTATTTGGAGATATTGGTTTTATAGATTTAAGTAGGCCGAGGCAAGATTCCCATGATGCTCAGCCACACATTAGCAATCTCTAGCTTAGTCCAGCCTGTGGTATTCTATATGAAGCTATTTAGTATTTAGTATTGACTACGCTTAGAATTGTGGATAGCTGACAATTGTTGAATTTTACATTTAGATTCAAAATTGCCGAGGTAGAAATATAGCTGAGTTGCGGAGGTTTAAAATTGGACTATTTTGACTTAATTTTTGTCTTTTCTTTTTTTAAAAACCTCTTTTAAAAAAAATGTAAACGATTAATTGTTATATTAAAAGTTTGAACAAGAATATCAACAGGTAATGATGTAACCATTCATCAACAATGAAGAGTATATTTTAGGATAAGTATTAGAGTATATGACAGGCAAGAGAAAAAAAAAATTAGAGTTTTAGTGATGTGGGGGTGAATACGAAATCGGAAATTCTTTGTCCGCGTCATCTTCTGATCTTTAAGAAATTTGTTTCTCAATTAGTTCCTGAGAAAGTTTCCATATATGACCAATCGAACCCCATTTCAGTTACTTTTGAACATTTGTTAAGGCCACCATATGTACAAAATTATAAATCTCAGAATTTCTTATTTACTTTTCAACACTGCATTAAATATACCAGTCAATTTGAAGAATTCCATCAGTATAGTATCAACATTCTGTCTGTATTTACTAGGTAACATTGTGTGTCTGTGTAAATATGTGTATATTATTTGTATATTATTTGTAAAAAGTCTAAAAAAAAAGTTTTAGTTATTATTTAATTATGACCGACCGCCCTCCCCCCAAATGTAAATTATGACCTAAAATGTTAAAATTCTCTTAGTTTAGTGAATAGACCTCAACTGCTGTAATAGATGAATATATGTGACAAAATTATCTCCAGTCATAATGCAGGATTGCTTATTCACGTCATGATATCAAGTATATATTTGAAGAAGAAAATCTGATTTACGTCAGTCTATGATTTTTTTTTGACATACTTTGTCTTTTATTGCATGACATTTTTGAAATGTTTTGCCTATAATGTAAGATATGCTTTGAAGAATATTCTTAAAGCATTAAAATAAAGCCAGTGACGGGTAGTGCATGCATGCCTGCATGTGTATGTAAGTATGTGTGCATGACAGCTATTTGTATTAGTAATGGGTACACCTGTCCACCCAGAGGTTGAGGTTTATTGTCATCTAAGCACCAGGTGAATTAGAAAAATATGGGTGAGCTCAAACACTGTATATACAATGTATTCATGCACAAAAGGTATCTCAATAAAGTGGCCTGGTTGCAGTGATCCTGTCATTTTAACCATTTAAAGTAAACATTGCCGTTTTGCAGAAACGGCAATGTTTGCCTTGAGGGATTAAACTTTCCACAAGTGGCTGTTACACTGACAGCCAATGGAGGCGCTTCCACTGCAACGACCAAGTAAAACTCATTTACATGACATTGAAGCCCCCATAGGAATGCATTAATTTCAGTGACGCACCTCTGGCTTTGGCGGAACTTTAGAGGCCGTGGCCTTCCCAATTTACTGGCTTAGAGCATCAGCAGACCACTCTCGGCCAATGACTGTCTTTCTGTGAAGTGGAAGTTATCAGATTTTACACTAGAATGCCCATTTAAAAACATTTTTTTTTTAAATGGAGACTAAAAAGGCAGTTAGCATTGTAGATTTTACCATATATTCAGAGAACCCCATTCTAGTAAACTGTCCCGAAACATGGGTCTTAAATAGAAACTTATTAACAGATAAGCAAAAAAAAGTCAACGTGTGTTTTAATGCCAATGGTTGAATACCAGACTGGTCTTTCCTTGGTATAAAGATAACAACATGTTTTAAAGAAAAAAAATTACTCTTCTTTGTAAATAGCTTGTGCGTAATAAATTGTCACTGTCTATAAATGTATGCATAATATATATATTTATGTGTCCTCTGTGAATACTCTTCTATTCTGGTTCGTTGAGTCTCTGTACACCTTTTCCAGTGACTGGGCCCTTTTTGAACCCTCTGGGATCATCCCTGCTCTTCCTCACATACTCCACACTGTTAAAGGCTGATGGAGCTTGGACAGGGCATGGCATAACGTCATACAAACAGAGGTTTATGAGCGTTCTCGTTTTAAGGTAAAACAATTAATGTAGTCTCATAGCACATGATTCTAATGTTTAATGTGCTCATTGATGGTTCTATAATAATTAGCCTATGGAGCACACCCTGAATGCTCCATAAACATATAAACAAATAAATAAAAGGGCTTTCCATTTAAAGCCTTTAATGTTTTTGATTTAAGCATGTATTCAATTTATGGTGCTACGGGGTACATGACAATCATAATATCAAAGTATTTAACTAGTGGAAAGTAGTTAAAATGGGCAGTTTTTAGTTGTAATGAAGTAGTAATATTGTTGCTCAGATTCATTCTGAGTAATAATACTCAGTAATCAGCCTCTGAAGTATAAACGACTCAGATGACCATCAAATTATTGACTCTGAGTGGTAAAACTACTGTGATGCAATAAACTGTGTTGAAAGCTTCTGTCTAGCTCTTTTTTTTATATATATTTTTTATGGAAATGTCTTCTGTACAAAAAGAACAATTGCACATATGTCTATATGTAGAGTTTTATAACCTTTTTTTTTTCTCTTTTAACTTTTAATTACAGTAGTGTATTTTACGCTTTTCCTGTTCAGATTACAAACAATTTATTGCTAGACAAAACAGTTAGGCTTAAATCCTTTAAATAAGTGTAAAAGAGGGATTAATGAAAAGCATGCCATTGTTTCCTTACGAGATTTTATTGTGATCCCACAATTCATTTCTTGTTTAAACATGTTGCCCAATACAAATCTTGAAAGACGTTATGTGTTCTCATGCACTTCTTAATGCTCACTATTAAGTCTATATTTTTTAAACATGGGTGTTAGCCAGAATGACTAGATCTTTATTTATAATACATCTATTTTTTCTTGTTTTGATAATTTGGTTTCAACATTTGGTTAGCTGTTCTTCTGGTAAATCATTGTATACATAAAGTAGACAACTGGAGCTACTGTAGCTTGCCATCTGAAAACTGACATCCAACCACAAAGTCAATATAAAAAAATGTATTATTGAAAATAATTGAGTCTAGTGGCTAAGCCTGAAACCTGAAATATACATTGAATACGCCATATATTTTACAAAGATAAATAGTGTATTCAGTGTAAAACATAGAGATTTACTCACTTTTCCTCCTTTCCAGTGTCACCATTTTCATACTTCATGTGTTTTACTCTTTGTGTGACACCCACTTCCTGACAGCCCTCCGCACCTGCCAAAGACTTTTTTGATTTGTCCTGCTTGAGAAGCATCCCGTAGCAGGGCAAATCTAATCAGTGAAGTGTTGGAATGGAGCTGTGGTTGCTATGGGTGGAGAACAGAAGGACCTCCTGTGGGAGGTTTTTTCTGCTCTCCCTTGTCAGTCAACACGCCGAGGTATTGACTTACAGCTGGAAGAAAAGACTATTTCTAAATCGTATATTCTCCTAACCTATACATTTGTCGGCAAAACTCTCAGCATAATGTAGATGGATAGATAGAATGTTATGCTCAATCTAATGAGCGTACGTCGTTTGGGGCATTACAGATGTCATATAAAATGTACAATTCTTATCAAGTTCTTTTCAAATCTCGGGTTAGTGAAGAAACCTTGATAAAATCAGCTTGATATATCTATAACACGCATTTGTGTTTGTTTAGTAGATAAAGGTCAATCCTGAAATATGCTTTATAAATGTACAGTCTGTAGATGTTTGATTACAGTTTTTATAAATTCACATTGTGCGTATAAAGGTATAGATATGAAAAATTGTTTGATTAAACAAACCAATGGGCATGTCTTGAAAAATATAATTTTACTTATATATTTATATAATTATATTCCGATGATTTGTCTTTATTCTGTCAGTTCAGTAAACAACTCCTTAGTACAACATTTTGTTTAAATACACAAATACATATTAGTTGTATATATCTGAACTATAAGCAATAGCTTACATCGCCACGGTTATGGAATAACTTGTGTAGTTATAAATTGACCTGTAGCTGTTCGGAGATGTGCTGATAAGGCTGAAAGTGGCTTAGTCAAGACTTATAGATGTATAAATTGGAGTTACCAGTCCATGATGGCTTAAAGCATAGTGTCATGATTAATGTTCCCATAATCCACTTTTTGCAAGTCAAGATATCCTATGTAATATATTATTCGATAAAATAGTGCTTTAGTAGCTTAAACGTGTAAATCGTAACCCTTTGATCACACAACAGCATGTTATATATCAACTTTTTTCAAGAATGTTACAAATATGTTGTTGAATATTTATTACAGTTTAATATGATTTGTCTGTGGATGCTGACCGTAAGGGAAACAATGGGTCAGTAACATAATTTTCATTTTTTTCTTGTAATAAAAAAAAAAAACTAAATTTCTTGGTGTGGTAGAAACTAATAACAAGGTGTGTAGAATAAAAAAAACATGTCTGTTATGAATATTTGTGCCATTTTCTCCCCTATGGCACCCATTGATGGCAGGGGATGGTAAGCCATAAGAACCAGGTTTTCGTTTATGGCTATTTTAGTAAACTAATAATATTTGTGGTCTTGATGCATAATGGTGAATTGGCCTTAACACAGCTTTTCCTATAATTGTTTTTTTTTTTTAAATTGATTAAAAGGTATCCTTTATTTAAAATATAAAAAGTTTTGTACACAGAGCGATACAGAGTGGACATAGTTATGCAGATTTAACTAATTTAACTATTTACTTGGGTTTCTGGTGCATACGACGCCCAATAAATAATTTGTGTGGAGTATTAATGTCAGTCTCCTTAGTACATTGATTGACCTGATGGTTATTGATTTCATCTAATACAAAATCCTTTTGATTATTGAGCTGTCTGTCGCATTGACCTGCTTGTTAATGGTTTGTCGAGCATATGTGTCTTTTTAGTGATTTTTTCTGGTATACATGCTAGGTGTGATTAATTAATAATAAAATATGTTATATGTGATGTATGCATGTTTATTAATCTGAGCCATGCTGTTAATGTTTGATTTATGTTAAGATCTGTAACAGTTTTTATTTGATTTTTTTGAATCATGTTTCTATGACCCATTAATTATGTCTGAGGCACATTAAATATGTTTCTTCGTGTGTCAGTATCTCAAAAATGATAATCAGTGTGTTTCCATGTGGGGCATGGAATTGATGGATACTCAATTAATGGAATTACCAATCTTTACTAGCAGTCTCGGGAGATTCCATCTCCCATATTGAATATCAGGGTAAAATGATTCTGAGACAGTGTGAGATTTATGAAGTTTCTAAATGACCTGGAAATATTTTGACCACGGTGTCATTTTTTTGTCTAGCTTAGACTTTACAAAGGATCTTTCAGGTCAAAACTTTGTCAGGTCATATATAATGGCCACTGAATAAAATCCCAAAAACATACTGAAAGTCAGATTTCCATAAGCATCTGGTTTTAAATTGGAAACCATATATTTTCCAACTATGGAAGAATTATCTTAAGCAATATAGAAATATAAGAATATTTTGGACTGAAGATGCTGGGTGTAGCATAGTTTCCATCTATGACGGGCTTAAGTAATTTAATGTTCTGTGTTATATTGTTGCCAGTTTGCACATAAATACGTATTTTCACAGCTGCTTTCTTACAGTCGACCTATCTGTCTTTTAGAGTTTGTCATTGTAAACGCCACAGGACTCCTCAATAAATCTCTTCATTTTTCATTGTTATCTTTCTGTCTTTTAAAAATGAGTGAGGAGAACCTTACTGGTTACCTTGTCCCGGTGACCAGATGGGCCTTAAAGGGAGGTGACAAGCATGAAAAATTGGTGGTACAGAGGGCCATTAAAATATATACTGTTTTTTTTTTTTTTATATATTTTTGTTTCTACTTAACCCCTTAAGGACACATGACATGTCATGATTCCCTTTTATTCCAGAAGTTTGGTCCTTAAGGGGTTAAAGATGATCTCTTCTAAGATGAGTGACTGATCCTGAACTTCTTGTGAGAGCGAAATCAGCAGGTTATGTAAAAATAATAATAATAATAATATATATATATATATATATATATATATATATATATATATATATATATATATATATAAAATTATAAAATAATAAAATAAACTGGTAAACTATCTGGTGATTTCTACATATTCATTCATATGGACCCAAAAACTGTGATATATAAAGTGCAGTAAATGAACAGGACCAAGGATGGTCAGAGTTAAAATGTATTAAAGGACCACTAGCTTAATGAAGTGGTCTGGGTGCCAGGTCCAGCTAGGTTTAACCCTTTTTGCTGTAAACATTGCAGTTTCAGAGAAACTGCTATGTTTACCTATGGGTTAATCCAACCTCTAGTGGCTGTCTCATTGACAGCCGCTAGAGGCGCTTCCGCGCTCCTCACTGTGATTTTCACCGTGAGAAGATGCCAGCGTCCATAGGAAAGCATTGATAATGCTTTCCTAAGGACTGGCTGAATGCGTGCGCGGCTCTTGCCGCACATGCGCATTCAGCCAGGGACGTCAGAAGAGGGAGGAGAGTCCCAGCGCCGAGGGAGCGTGGCGCTGGAAAAAAGGTAAGGGATTAACCCCTTCCTCCCCCTTCAGCGCCACGGGAGTGGGACCCTGACGGTGGGAGCACCCTCAGGGCACTATAGTGCCAGGAAAACGAGTTTGTTTTCCTGCACTATAGTGGTCCTTTAATGCCTAAATAGTAAAAACAAACAAAAAATAAATAAAAGTCTGGTACTGTCACTTTAACAGAGAAGCCGGAATGATAAAAAATGTGATGCACGCAATATATAAACGACATTCACATAGGCTTATGAATGGACACATTTTAGCCCTTTCAATTATTCTTTTTAACTTGTTTTTCAGGTTAGAGTCCTTCACACACACATAACCCTGGGATATGTGACAAAACCAGCAATATCTCAGGATTGAAGATAGTAACCATTTCCTTTCCAGATATGCCTTTTAGTAGGTGAGAATATGTCCTGAAGTGTAGGCAGCACTACTGAAAGAACTTGAAATTGTTAACGTGATATATCATATTTCAAGTATGCTCCTTTTCATTGTACGGCTATTATCTGCGGCTTTGTAAAATATTGAGCTACATGTCTGAGCATTGAACTACATTACCATAATGGCGGCTTCAAGTGAAATCATTTCATAACATATTTGGAACTGTTTAAGATTGTATTGGTTTTATACATACATATTAATAATAATAGTATTATTATTTGGCATCAGATACCTTTTTATTGTACATGGATACAGTAATGCTATATCAGATATTGAGATATAAAAGTGTGTATATTATACAGGGAAAAATTGATAAAGGGGCAGCATAGCAAGTATTTCACAGAGTGCTCTAATTTCTAGAATTTAGGAAACTGTCAACTGAACGTTTTTTGTTCTCTAACATGCAGTACCACTAATGACCACGTGGTGCCTTTTTTCTTGTTTAGCTTATATGTATTTTTTCCCATAGCTTTGTTGTTATTATTATTTTATTATTTATAAAGCACCAGCAAAATTCGTAGCGCTGTACAATGGGTGGACTAACAGACACGTAATTGTAACCAGACAAGTTGGATGCACAGGAACAGAGGGGTTGAGGGCCTTGCTCAATGAGCTTACATGCTACAGGGAGTGGGGTATAGTGACACAGAGGGTGTAAGTAGGGGTAACACAGTAGGTTGCAAGAAAAGTATTCACTGAGGGCTTATTAGGTTATTTTTGACATTTGTTTTATGAATGGCCACAACTTCAACATGTTAAATAGACTATATTCCAAAATATTTGTAGTACTTATGACCCAGGGCTTTTGTGTCCATTTGCCCCTCAGGCAGAAACTAGCCTGCCTCTTGTATTAAACCTGTCTGTGTCTGATGCGAAAAGAAATACAAAAGAATATTCACTATATACATAAACCATAGCCCGGTACAAAAGAAATTCAATAATTCAATAAATAAATTATAAGCATTGCCTAGGGCAGACATAGGCAACCTTTGGCACTACAGATGTTTTAGACTACACCTCCCATGATGCTTTACCAGCATTATGGGTGTAAGAGCGTTATGGGGGATGTAGTCCACAACATCTGGAGTGCCGAAGGTTGCCTACCCCTGGCCTAGGGTGTAAATCATGTATTGACAAATCATATGGAACTTGTAACTCTACCCCCTAAAATAGTATAAAGGTTTTCTGGTCAATTGATTCACATTTTATTGATCTTCAAAGATTTTCTTTGTGTTTCTTTTTGTAAAATAACAATAAAGTAGTACTGTATGTTTTTGCCCATATAAAAATTCGCAAATTTTGATAATTGGCCAAAACAACTAACCCTCCTTAACTAGATATACACTTATAGCACAAGGAAAATTTAAATCAATTTATGATTTTAGTTTAGATTTTAATTGTACATGTAGATGTTTTTCCTTTCCTTCATTAAAGCAGGAAATGTTTAGAATTAGTCACAGAATTGCATATTGGAGACCAAAAGAGCTGATCTGGAAAAATAGTGCAGTTAGGAAATTATTTTGTATTGTGTCTCTTTTGGCCTAAAATTCCTTCTTTAGAAAACAACTCTTACAGGGTTACATAGTTATAGTTACACAGGCTGAAAAGAGACTTGCGTCCATCAAGTCCAGCCCTCCTCACATATGTTTTTGCTGTTGATCCAAAAGAAGGCAAAAAAACCCAGTCTGAAGCACTTCCAATTTTGCAACAAACTAGGAAAAAATTCCTTCTTGACCCCAAAATGGCAGTCAGATGTCTCCTTGGATCAAGCAGCTATTACCCCACTAATTAGAAATTATATCCCTGTATGTTATGTTTTTTGAAGTATTTATCCAATTGCTGTTTAAACATCTGTATGGACATCTGTATGGACTCTGATAAAGCCACCACTTCAGGCAGAAAATTCCATATCCTTATGGTTCTTACTGTAAAAAAAAAACATTTATTTTCCTTAGATTAAATCTCCTTTCTTCCAGTCTAAATGCGTGACCTTGTGTCCTACGTATAGCCCTGTTTATGAATAGAATTCCATGGTTTTTGATTTTTTAACCTTTCTTCGTAACTAAAAGGCTCCATTCCTTTTATCAATTTGGTAGCTTGTCTCTGCACTTTTTCTAGTGCCATGATGTCTTACCAGCGATTTATAAAGAGGCAAAATAATATTTTCATCCCAAGAATTTATGCCCCTATTTATACATGACTAAACCCTACTGGTCTTTACAACTGCAGATTGACATTGCATATTGCTGCCTAATAATTCACTAAATTGAGAATTCAAAGTTATTTCAAATTTAATTAGTTTTTTTTTTTTTTTTTTACAGTTTTCCTGTTTTGACCTTAAATTTGAAATTCACCTTGAATTCACCCTGAATTCTCACTTCAGTAAATAATCCTATTAAAGTGACACTCTAAGCAGCAGAACCACTACAGCTTTATGTAGTAGTTCTGGGGCAAAGAGACTGTCCCTGTAGACTCAGAAGTGTAAATACTGTGGGGAAGCATTAAATTGACTGAAATTATCCTTACTGATGATCTCAGCCAGGGGAAAAGTGGAAACCTACGGTGAGACAACACCAGGGGATATAAGGTCATCTAAGGAGTTCTTAAAGCACCCTAACATTAGGAATACGTGTGTTAATTTCTAAAGTTTTCCTTTAAGAAATTTTCTATTTGCTTTCAGGCAGCTTAAGTTTTTATGGTGGGGTAGATTTATCAAAGTGTTATTTTATAAAATGTGAAGCAATATTAAAAAGGGGTACAATCATCAATAGAATGTACCTGCTGGTTTTACTGGTTTTTACTGTTTTTTAACTTTTAACAACACTTACAAAAGTTATGTTTATCAATAAGTAATTTGAATTAATTGGCAGCAATGCAGTTTGGCAGCAATTGGGGACGCTACATTGTTGCATATATACGTTAAATTTAGTCTGGCAATGTATATGTGTGCCCCTGTCCTAATGTGTTTTATACCCCACCTCCTATAGACTGTAAGCTCATTTGAGCAGGGTCCTCTTCAACAGGGTCCTCTTCCTGTAAGTTTTCTTGTAATTGTCCTATTTATAGTTAAATCCCCCCCCCCTTTCATAATATTGTAAAGCGCTACGGAATTTATTGGCGCCATATAAATGGCAATAGTAATAATTATGTAAAATGTTGATTATGAAATTCCTGGTGAGTCTTACTTTACTGTGCTGTTTTATGTTATCTTCATCAACATGCATAATGTATGAATATAAATATCAAAGTAATGCACTAACAATCTTGCTATTTTACAGAACTTTCAATATAAAAACTATTACACTGTTTATTTATGAAGTATGATAGCACTTCGCAGACTAATGACATTTCTGTAATCCGTTTGTATATTTTCAAGCACCGAGCACTGAAAACAGTGATGATTATGGGAAATGACTTTGATATGAATTTTTTCTAGCCTGCTTTTTGTATAAAGAAGCATTAAGTTGAACCCACACACATCTGATGGTCTGTGAATTGGATATTGTCCTGATTTACGCACACATGTTTGGTAGAGAATGCACCATTCTACATATTCATGATCATTTACATTCTAATAGCTGTAAGTTTAGCTTTTTTGCCTGAGGATATGTTTATTCATACCCAGTAGTGGGCACTTGCACCTTGCATTTTATTAAATAGAAACACATAATGGAAAGTTTAACTAGTTAAGAATTAAATTAGAGGAAAAACGAAGGGAACCAAATGACATAGGGTAATTGTTACCACCTGGTTAGCATTTTCTATATATTTTTTTTTTCCTTTCTTTCAGATTAGCTACTAACCTCTTGACCACTACATCATTTTGTTAAGGTTTACGGAGAAAAGGTTCAAGGTTCACTTCTGCTGGGGAATTTCAAATAAAATAAAAATACAATTAACATATGTAACTCATGAATCTGTCAAGAATGCATTTAGTTTTTAAGGTGCTGTTTCACACTGAGATTTATTTTTATATATCACATGCATTTAAGGTCAACCACCATTTGCCAGTAGTCCTTACTATTACATTAAGATTACGCAGATTTAAAAGATCAAAAATCTATCTCCATCTAATTTCATACTTGCTTACCAACATCACTTCATATTAGAAAATGAAGTTTGGAAACATTGCATGCGAAAGCAGTTAAAGAGATAGCATGTTATAGCAGTTATACAATAAAAGATTTAATAAGCCCACCACAAATGTGCTACTCATGTTCATGTAGGCTGTGGACTTTTAGGCAACTGCGACAAAAAAATACTATAAAAGGTATATTTAAAAGACACCTGAAAAGTACACATTTCAACTTGATTGTATTATATTATTTAACGCTGAATGTTTTATATTATTTCATTAGGCTCTGTGTAAAAGCAGTATGCATTACATAGCTAATCTGTACTGTGATCGATTTGAAAATCTTGGAGGGTGTTAGAGCGGAAGGTAGTCTGTGCTGTCTGGAGCATGTGAATGCTCTAGGTAATCTGTGGATGCTATCGAGTAATATGCAAATGCTTTGTGAAATATGTGAATAGTGTGGTTACTCCACAAATGTTTTGTGTAATGTGTGATTGATGTACGTAACCCATGAATTCATGCTTTAGATAATCTTTGAATGCTATAGGTGCATGTGAAGGCTCTGAGTAATCCATTAATTATTTGTGTTATGTGTGACTGCTGTGACAAATCCATGAATTCTTTGTGTAATGTGTGATTCCTGTGGAAAATCTATGAATTCTTTGTGTAATGTGTGAATGCTTTAGGTAATGATTGAATGCAATAGGTGTATGTGAAGGCTCTGTGTCACCCATGAATTCTTTGTGTAATGTGTGACTGCTGTGACAAATCCATGAATTCTTTGTGTAATGTGTGAATGCTGTGTCAAATCCACGAATTCTTTGTGTAATGTGTGAATGCTTTAGGTAAGGATTGAATGCAATAGGTGTATGTGAAGGCTCTGAGTCACCCATGAATTATTTGTGTACTGTGTGAATGCTGTGGCAAATCCACAAATTCTTTGTGTAATGTGTGAATGCTTTAGGTAATGATTGAATGCAATAGGTGTATGTGAAGGCTCTGAGTCACCCATGAATTCTTTGTGTAATGTGTGAATGCTTTAGGTAATCCATGAAAGTTCTTGGTGCACATTTAGGCTGTGAATATCCCATGAATACTTTCTGTAGTGTGAAAGTTAGGAGTAATATGTGAATTCTTTGTGTAATATGTGGCAGCTGTGGGTAATCTCTGAATGCCGCCAGTAATCAATGACTGCTTTGTATAATGTGTGAATGCTGTGGATAATCACTGAATTTTTTGAATAGTATGTATATGCTGTGAACAGCCCATGAATGCTTTGTGTAATGTGTGAATGCTGCAATATGTGAATGCTTTGTGGAATGTGTGTATGCTGCAATATGTGAATGCTTTGTGGAATGTGTGTATGCTGCAATATGTGAATACTTTGTGGAATGCGTGAATGCTGCAATATGTGAGTGCTTTGTGGAATGTCTGAATGCTGGGGCTAATCTCAGAATGCATTAATTAATATTTGAATGCTGTGAGTAATCCACTAAAGCGTTGTATAATACGTGACTTTTGTGGATTATCTGTTGATGCTTTGTGTGATTTGTGAATGTTGTTGAGTAGTCTGTTCATGCTTTATGTAATGTGTGAATTTTATGGGTTATATGTGAGTGCTGAGAACTGTATGTGATTGCTTTACATCATCTCTGAGTCTTGAGGGCAATGTGTGAGAATGTTGTGTTTCATGTGAATATTTTAAATCCTATGTGAATGCTGTGGGTAGTATGTAAATCGTTTTGTATTTTATATTAAAGGAAGATCTGTTATCTTAAAGCAAAGCACTAAAAGTTATGTAAAAACTGTATATGGGGCCTGAGGGTTTATGTATATACATATATATATATATATATATATATATATATATAGATAGATATATATCTTACAATACTACCCAAAAGTGCACACAATTAATTGTATACGCATGCACACAAGTGTATGTATGTGTGTGTGTTGCAACATGTAAGCAATCCCCAGGAGATCCAGCATTAGTGATTTAAATGTCTGACAGTTGCTTAGTACATGCAGCCATCAGCGCACACCCACATAATACAAGCTGTAAATCTTTTAATGCTACATAACACACCAATTAACCTGAAATAGAACTAGAGAAGTTATGACATACACGCTAGAGCCGTAGATCTTCCACCATCCCCCACCGCCCAGTAGGTCACTAGGCATTAATGGGGCTACACTAGGTATTAATGGGACTACATGGGGTCCTCAACAAGTATCTTTGGGCGTCCTCTGGGTCTCTTAGATCACAGGTAACTGCATTCCCTGTAAGCTTTTTGGCTTTCTGTTAGGTAAACATGAACATTTCTTAAAATGTCTCTCATAGCCCTCCATCTTCGAAGCAGAAAGTAAAGGTGCACATAAGTATGCCAAAACATACATTTTATATTTTTATTGACTACATTTCCTTGTATAAATTATTAAGCAACACTGTGGGCTTCCTTCTCTTTTTAAAGAATTTCTATGAGTAAAGACTAAATCTCCGAGCCATACAAGTGTCTTTTGTTTTTATGGCTAAATCTCCATGGATCTTAAAACTATTCTGAAAACCAAGCTTAATGGCTTCTCTCGACAGAGCCATTGAGCAAATTTGTTATTAATCTCTTGTGTTGGACTGAGAATGATTTACCAGTCATCTGAAGTGTCAAGTATTGTGTCGCCCTGTTAATGATTAATATATAGCTCCACAAATCTTGTGGGATTGGGGGTGCAGGTGAAGCAGACGTTTTTTGCGTGTAGAGTGCATTTTTTTCCTGGGACATAATCCAGTATAGGCCCGTAGAAACACTCTTGACATGGGTTTTGGAACCTTTAATTTTGTGTTTCTGTAGACATTCTGTAAATTGTACTACTGTGACTTCCCACAGCCAAAAATAATCCCAACAACAGCATTTATGCATTTATTTAAGCGTTCTTGCAATGTTTTCATCCCAGCAGACTTCAGGATAAGTGGTGCTTTAATAAACCTTCTTCAGAATCTGGGGGGTGGGAGTGTGTGGGATGTGTGTGTGTGTATACACATACAACATACATAATCCAGCGCACTCGCTTATTCACTAAACAATGATTTCAAGCCTTACAGATTGCAATAGTTTTATTTAAAAACACCTCACCTAGGCAAAATATAATGGGGGTTTAGTTACATTATATGATCATATATTGCATAAGCCTGCCACAACGTCAATGTACCCCATTCTTGGCAGGTCCTACTCTAGCAGCCTAATGCTTGCTCTTATGAGAGTAATCCACTTACTTGGGAAATACTTCCTCCTGGGACTCTCTGCAAGTCAAGGCTTAATAGGGTCCTGGAATGAGGCACCTGTGTCAGGAAGGGGTGCAAAATCAAGTTGGCCTGGACTCCCAAATATATAAATGAAACAATTCCAGGACCCTTGAACAATTTTGATTTCTCTCTTTGATTTTATAAAGATAGATTTATTTATATCCCTACTTTCTTTTTGTGATAGTCTGTACTCCTGTAAAGAAATACATGCTAAAATGCACTAAATGGTTTTCAAAATGTTTTTGATTAATGTTATCCTTGCAGATCTGTCAACATTCTTCTCAAACAGACTAGTTTTGATGTAGAGAACAAGATGGGAATGGGATAGTCATCTTTATGAATTCCATTTCCCATCAACATGGAAAGTTTGTGGTTTTCATTCTGTATATGTATCATTTCAGAAGTAAAACTAAAACTTTCAGTGCTATTAGAAATGCTAATTTAATGGCATGTATTTTTTTAAGAAATAGGCTAATTCCCTTCTGCTCAGAGCCAGCATGGCTCCTCTTGAGTCACGAAGACCTATTAGGTAGACAACAGTCGCTCACTGCATGCTGTATCAAAATACCTTAGATTTCATGTAATCAAGAGAAGGTACCTAACTGGGTTTCCTATACTTTAGCAACACCCGCAGGGAGTGTCCCAAATTACTGTTAAAACATTCAATTCCACATCGTTAAAAACAAGTAATCTTCAGAGCATAATATTTTGAACTAGACGGCAAGTGACCTGCTGAGTGATTATCCAAGTCTCGGCAGCCTTTGCTGATAGCATATGCATCTTGTCTGATCCGCTTTGAGCGTTTCTCTGAATTAAATTGCCTGTATCCACAGAGTTACGTGCAGTTGGACTGTTGTCATTTTGACTGCAAAATCAAAATCATTTTTGCAAAAGTTTTGTAAAAGTTATTTTTAAAGTTTAGTATCACTTACATAGCAATTTAGGTTAAAAAAAAAAAATACCATGCATTTATAACATCTTATAACATGTTCACATTTACATTATTCTCGGTTTATATAGAAACTAATTCAGGAACATCCGTGACAAAGTAAACCACTTACACTTAATTACGGCAGTCAAAAGTGTAAAACAAGTTGCACAGCTCAGAAAAAAAAATTGTCCATGCCTCGGCTTCTCAACAAGATCCGCAAATAAAACGACTGCAGCAAGTCAGCGTAGAAAGCTAAAAATAATAATCTGTAACATGATTTTATTAGTTACATTACACATGCTATGTCTGGGATTCATGTGGCTATATATACATGGCTTAAAAACTACTCCTATCAGTTTGACATTCCATCTGTTTTAGAACTGAAGGTGTTGCGTTGTTAAGAAAGTGCTTATTGTTTTATTTTTACAGTACCTATGTGAATGAGTAATGTTTAAAAACGAGCTGTAATTTATAGAGTGAGGATTTTAGCTAAGTTGTTAAATTTTTTTCTTAGTCTGCTTACAGCCAAAAGGATAACCACTGAGCTTCTTAGTTTCTCGGCATGTCAAAAAAAAATGCTTCGCTGGGATCCTCTGGGGGCTAAAAGACAAGATAAATGGAGTAAATTAAAAAACAGCGAGAACACTTAGTCTGACATATTTCCCAATGAATAGAAGCCATTGCAATGACTCTTCTTCAGGGACTGTATGTAATCCCCAGTGCAGCCTCTGCATAACCAGGGGATGGCGCAAATGGTTCCTGTCTATTCAAACTAACGGATAAATAGTAATAATGAAATAAACCCACACATTCGGAATACTCATGCAGTTGTACACATTAGGGATTTTTAAAGAACGTAAAAATAAGAAAAGTAAAGCATGCAACTTTTCCTAGTGTGGTCTGATGAAGTTGTAGTGGATAGGATAAGAAACGCTACTGATGTAATTGTAAAATATTTAACTCTTTGGGGATTATTCACTAAAGTCCAAATGGCAGAGAATCTGAATCTAAATGGCAATATTTAGGCAGAAAATGTTAATCTTGAGCAGTTCTCCAACTAAGCTATAGTCACAACTTGGTTATTTGAATTTTAGATTGCTACAATTTGGAATTTAGTGAATAAAATAGTGTAAGCGATCAGCAATTTGCTAACATTTCACTTTCTCCCTATCCTTCTATCTCAATATGCGGATTACATTTTGATCGCTGAGATTTAAAGAGCCAGTGAAATATTTCAATATTTAAAGAGGAACTCTTGTGAAACAAAAACATGAAGTATGTGGAAGCTTATATGAGTATACGCTATTCTGCAAAGGTGTAATGGCCATATTTTGAAAGATGTTGGGGTTTTTGATCCTGCTTAGTTATCCTCCCTCTAGTGTGATACTCTGTGTTTCCTGAGTCGCCTATAGACAACAGTTAGCCTGCCTGACTGTTTAAATAACTAAACACAGCTTAATATGCACTGCTTGGATAGGCGCACTAACCTGCACTCCAGGCAACGGTGAGTCTGCCTGTTTGAAACACTAGCATCAATCCGATATGCACTGCGTAAAAAAGGGACACTGACCTGTGCTCACCAGACCTTTTTGAAATGTAATCAAGAGAGTCTGGAAGAGAGAACTTAAACTCATACTGCTACAACTTCAATTATTTGCCATTACACCTGTACATATGTCACTATGTTCTACAATGCATCAGACGCCCATTTATGATATTTCCATTATAGAAAAAAGATACCGTATAGTCATTAGCGTTTGTCCTTAATCTGAGAAGGTTTCTTTAGCATTACAAACTCTAAACGTGTCTGCAGGGATAAGTGCGTGCATTACCCCGAAACACTGAACCTCCTAATTTTCTCCTAATTAATATATATATAGAAGGCGTATGCCTGAAATTGTGGGAGGGATTTTATGCCTATTTAAACCCAGCATTCCCCTCACTCACCTGTCTGCGACGATTTCGGAAATTCCTCTTCCGGGTAGCGCAGACCTTCTGACGTCATTTCCGCCTCGCCATGCGTACACGTTCCTCGGCGTTTCAGCTAGTTTCCAATCGTGAGTATTTTTTCGGCAATCACAGTTCGGATTTCGCATAGACACGTTTACTTTCTCGCCTTGGGGAATCTCTATTGTCGAGTGAAATTACGTGTTCGTAGCATTTACAAACGATGTTGTGAACTGCAGCTCCGTTGTAGTTATGTTTCGTTGCCTACGATTATTATGCGTTTTACAAGTTATGACTTAGGCACAGAGTGCAAGGCACTACGATCGCATAGCACCTTACTGACGCTTAACAAACCATGCAACACCTATAACCATAGGGTGCAGGGATTCACGCAACACAGGAGCGGCGCCCCACCTTTCATACTCACTAGAAGTGACGAGACCGCAACCCCGACTGTCCTAGAGCGGAACCTTAACTAACGCAGGTCTTCCACGACCGACTCCTATGCACTACGACCACGCGCACATGAACGACACTAAATCACATCATCCAGCCTCAGCGCTATCCGCGCACTCACCATGGTACTGAACCCCTTCCCCATGGCATTCAACTGAACCACTAGTCCTCACCTTCATTTATTCAAACCATTTAATTAAACCATGCTATTTTTCATATAATTGTTAGCGCCTTATTACACAAAATGTCCTGTCAACCTTTATGCCATACCGAATTTTTTATTCCCCAAATGGTCAGTCTTACACTGGCATTGTATGTTACCTCATTCTTCGCATAAAAAAAAAAAAAAAAAAAAAAAACGAAATGTGTTCTTGAAAACATAAAATATTTTGCTAGAAATCTACATCTCACATTTCAAATAACCCTGGATGTATAGATTCCAATTGACCAGTTAGACCTGGGGAATGTGGACTTCACACTTCCATCGTATATCTGGAAACTTTACAATTTTCTTTTTCCCTTTTCATGATGGCAGGGGAATTCGTCAAGTACACGGTCACTGTGTCTCTTAAGGCTACATACCTATTTAGTGTTAGTCGGTCTTTTTTCGTTTTAATTGCCGGACATAAGGGAATAATTGGGCATCGACATACGTTGCTACACTTACGTAGTGTTCCCGTTTCGGTCTGGTTAGTAAATTCCTTTCTGAAAATGACGTGAGTATGGGGCTGGGTCTCATTCGTTACCACTGTTCCAATACCTGGTTTTGTGCATTACATGATAGGTACAACTAGCACTTGTACGCGGTTGTTCATCTAGTACACTTTTCATTATTTCTTAAAAAGCTTCCTTACCCAGTTAATGTTCAGTCTATTTCATGGTATACTTCTTTACGACATTTCCGTCCGAATAAATAGAACGGCTAGTATGTAGGTATTCTGCATACTAAATACCAATGGCTACATGGCCAGCGATTTCACTCGATACGTGTATCTGTTTCTCTCTCTCGTTATAACGATGTTTCACTTCATCCGGAAGTTCGGCGTTTTTATATTAGTTGGGCGTTTCCTCTCCCTAAGCTGTATCTCAGAAACGTCAGGTCATTGCTGTTCGCGTAAAGAAAAAAAAAAAAAAAAAAAAAAAATTTAAACTCGTTTTACATTACAAACCAGGGCCACGATATGGCACCATGGGCCCCGAGGGCCATACATACGATTCATACACACATTCTTGTTCACACGTCCCGACCATCTGGACCCCGACATGCTCACAGGGCACTCCAGTTTCGGTCCAGCTGTATGATCCTAACTCATTACCACCCGCTTTTCGTTCCGTGGCATGTCCTCTTTCACGTACTGACCTTCCATCTTAGTTAGCAACTGCTGGCTGTTAGGTTCCTAGGTGTCCACTAGTTGTTATTCTCCCCGGCTTCTTCGCCATAGGTTAGTGGTCCCGCGAGGCCAACACCCATCCTCATACTCGGAGGTACTACGCCCCTCGGGCCAAATCATAGTTAGTCGCCTCGCATTGTGGCATAGAGAGGGCCTCACCTGTCACTCCCATTCTATCTTATGTTTAACTGTCACCGAGAGGCCGTCACCCCGCCACCTCATTCAGTGGCCACGCTACCCCCTCACGCCAACGCATAGATAGAGCCTCTCAAGCCGCTTGGCATCTAGCAGGGCCTCACCCGTCACCAACCTAGTGTAATCGTTTCGCCGCATTGCGGCACTAGCTAGTCAGCCAGCACGCACGCACTCACGCTCCTAGTAAGTTGGGGGGGGGGGGCGGCACACCCCAGACCCGTCAAGCATTGTCACTATGTTTTAGTTCCCTTAACCGCTTCAGGTATCCTAGCGCTTTATTTCCCGCCTTAGGTTCGATCGTGCGTTACATACTCCTACATTGATGCAAAACGGTATTTCAGAACTATCGTACTCGGCTACTCCGGTGCTTTCAATACGTTAGCTCTTACGGGCAATGGGTCTGCTAGACGCTTAGTGCTAGCTGTTCCAGGATACCTGCGTTTATATGGTTGTATATATTTTTATATACATATATATGTTACCCCAACCTGTCGCTCACTGGCGATCCTTAGGTACCACGTACACTACGTGCCCAGTCCAAGCTTGGAGACTCCAAGACCAGCGGTTCCTCCAACAACTTGTTTCGGGCATTTCTTGCTTATATTCAGTCGAATTGGTATGTTGGGTCTCACGTTGCCCTCCGCATTGCACGTCGTACAGATTTGGCCTCGTATCAGACCATCGTCGGGTCCTCCAGGCGCTGACGCGACGTACAGTGACTGCTTCCGGACTCATGTATCTCGGATATACCGTTTATTTCTTCACAACGTTTTGGGGGCGCTTTGGTACACTGAGTTCTCAATTACCGTTTATCGACTCATACTATCACTCAGTTTTCACGTCGGCGTCGCTTATACGAGCTATGCAGGACAAGCTTAGCGATCTGATCGGACCGGGTGAACGGAATTCCCACCTGTTTCATATCAAACACCGAGGCATCACTCCGCCTCCATTTTTGGCCAAACTAATATTATTCGAATCCTTAATCTGCTAATTAGGGACTTGTCTGCACGCCCGACATTCACGGGGTCCTCCATGCGCAGTCAATTCATTCGTCACGCATTTGTCGTCGTTCACGCTTCTCTTTATGTAAGCTTAAGTAGCCCATCGGGAGTTACTTTCGGTCGTGCTGGATGTTCAGATTCAAGGCGTAACTCCTCATGCATCCTGTAGTTCAATCCTTTACGTTCTCATGCCTACCAAGTAACTGCTTTAGGGTACTTGCTATACGAGCACATATCGTCTTCAAATTTAGTCAAAGCTTCTTTTCAGGTTCCTCTCTCGTACAAACGTTTCCCTACGGTGGGTCATGGCTTTGCATTCTGTTCTTCGATTTACATCACGGCAGTTTCGTCAGGCGCTGTTACAGTCCTTCTTCGCTATGGTTTAATGCAGGTAATCGCACGTGTACGGTCAGGTTAACGCTTTTCCACAAGAGGTTAATACCCTGCCGCGCATAGATGGTACAAGTCCACATGGCCCAAATCGTTGGTAGGGCTTCTCTCAAACACAGGGCTACTAGCACGGCCTCAACCCTTACGGGATAGTCCTTATCCTCACCTACCGGTACCCTTTAGCTAGCAGCTCTACTACACGAGAAAGCTCAATGGGCTTCCGAGTTTTGCATAATTCAAACTTATTACGTTTCCTTCCCCCTCACAGCATACTACAAGAACTAGCTCCAGGTATCGTATTATCTTTAATAAACGCTAACCCTGACGTCTCAAGTCCCCTGCAGTATCCTCCGCTTTCGCCACTTCCGAAGCCCTGAAGTCGGACCTTGCTTAAGCATAACGGTTGAGATAAAAGAACACGCAGTCCAGATTTCCTCTGCAGGTCAAAAAAGGTATCAATCATGCCTGAAGTTAGAGGCTATGCAGGTAAGGTTTGTCTACTAATACTAAGCCAACACACTCTGCGGCTTACGATATGTGTAAGTATTGTACGTGGTTCAAGTTACTAAATGCGTTCCGATTATAATGGTTGCTCGTACAATTTTGCCACATCTCTCAAACAGTTCATGCTATACATTCACTCCTTGTTTGTTAGTCTTGGCCTCAATCCGAATTCCTTCTCGGGACATACTTTCCGCATCAGGGCCGCCACAGCAGCCTCAAGTCGTCCAGTTCCAACTCATCTTGTAGAGAAGATGGGTCGCTGGAAGTCCTCGGCATACTACCGGTACATTCGAAATCCAAAAGAATCAGGCTCGCTTTCAATAATACGTCTAAGTGATTTGTTATGTTTAATAAATGTCACACACTTTTTGGCCCTCTTTTGCAGGCCTAACCTCACGTCGGTTTCGGCACACCTCAACCGACTCTCATATATTAAAATTACACTCAGTTTAGTGTGCGCCCCTTCCATAATCCCGTACACAAATAGAAGGCGTATGCCTGAAATTGTGGGAGGGATTTTATGCCTATTTAAACCCAGCATTCCCCTCACTCACCTGTCTGCGACGATTTCGGAAATTCCCTCCCACCACACCCTCTTCATATATCTTTATACCTGGGTGGGCCCTCTTTTGCAGGCCTAACCTCACGTCGGTTTCGGCACACCTCAACCGACTCTCATATATTAAAATTACACTCAGTTTAGTGTGCGCCCCTTCCATAATCCCGTACACAAATATATATATATATATATATATTTTTTTTTTTTTATTATTTTTTTTTATACAATAAATCAATATTTTCAATGGACAGATACAAATCTATGTGGAAGCATATTGTGGGGATTATGGCACTATAATAATGATGTTATCTTCTATCTACCAAATGAAAAATGGAAAGGAGAAAAATATTTCAAATACTCTCCCAATTTCCTGGAGGAATTCAGCTTCATGCGTGACACATATTGCAGGTTTTTCTGTCCATTCTGATTTAGTGTGTCATAAAATGGCTTTCTGGTTAATGTGATCATATGAAAGTAATTAACACGACAGATGTAGAGGCTGGTTGAAGAGTAGGGGTGCAGTTGAGAATATCTATAATCTGTTATTATATAGGTTATGGCTTTATAAATTGCCAGAATTAAAGCATTTTTGCATTACCCTGTTCCGTTAGCTATGGTAAAATGTAGCTTTATTCTTCATATATTTAATAACAAAACCACAAGTATATTAATTAATGTACACACAGGGATATCTGTATTTTGGGGCTTGTCTGGGGCTTGTCTGTGCCAGTGGTAACTTTGTGATGCTATGGTACAGTCCTGCACAACCTGCGACCCCCCAGATGCTTTTAACTACAACACCCATGATTCTTTGAATGAAACAGCCAAGGAATCATGGGGTCTATAATTCAAATATGTGGAGGGCAGGCCTGCTCTGGTATAATGGATCCTGGAGTAACTCTGGGGGCAACCAATGTATTCTACATATATGGATTTGAGAGTGGAGAAAATATACATATGTCTCATTAATGTCTAATTAGTCCAGGAATTAATGAGATCTCATTGATTTGATTTGTGCCTCCATGCCCACCAACCTGTTATGTATCTAGTTTTTAGAGATATAAGGAAATAATCTGTTAAATGACTTAAAAACATGTTGTTCTGCAGTGTTCTACATATGTATACAGTGAGTACTTTGAACATGCTCTATCCATGTGAAGGACGATTGAATAGCAGCTAAAATGTCATTCTAGGCTTTTCACAGAATCCATCTGGCCAGTGTAGGAATGTATGGTTTTATAAAATAAGGATGATATTAAAATAAAGGGTGCTGGGTTTCAATATATGATCCCGTAATAATAAGAGGTTAGAATTAGTAATGAAGTTTGTTTGCTAAATGATCTACATAGATATAACTACTGCACCCCAGAGTATAGTTTCCCTGTCTCACGTCACTTTCTAGCAGCGAGAATTGAGGCTGTAGTTCTGATAACCTTGACATTCATCACTGAGACAATGGGATAGATGTATTCCTTTGGCACAGTCGGTAGAATTATCTAATATTGATAACTGGAACAAAGTGACAAGCACTGAGGAAAGGTGATTGATTGAGTGAAAAATAGAAGAAGCCCCAAGCAGACGCCTGTATTTACTGCAAAGTGAACTGATAGAATATTCCAAGGTCATAGCGGTGTTGATAGTATTAACACTGCTGGCCCCAGACTGATGTCTATTCTTGTTAAGAACATTCACCAGATAAAACAATATTGCATCTCACTTCCATCATTGTTAAATCTCCCAGTTGCCTCCCATGCTCATGCGAATACTACTTTCCTGACACAATACACAGCCAGTTCATTAACCAGGGCTGGACTGAGACAAAAATTCAGCTCGGTCAATTAAAGGCAGAGCAAACCAGTAACAGGGGGCAGGACCAGAGAAAGGCCATGTGTCATCGCCGATGGCATGTATGCCTCCAAAACTGGACATGTCAATTCAGTGCCCCTTCAGGGAAGAAGAGCTTTAAAAAAAAAAAAAAAATTGTGCCACATTTCCACTGCTTTTGCCTGTAATTCATCACTAGTGTCCCTACTAGTGGAACTTCAGGGAACAAAAGCAGCATGGGGCTGGGAGTGGTGTTCTACATGTGTTGGGAGGCTGCCTGCAGTAAGTGTGTGGAGGTGGCTTGTATTTGTATGGGAGGCAGCTCCTGGTGTTGCATGGCAGACGAAGGCTCTGAGCTCTGCTTGCTGTGTTGTGTTTTTGTGGAGGAGGCAGTTTGATGTGTAAAATGTATGTGGGTGTATGTAGTGGGCTGTTGTGGTGTCGTGTGTGTGAATTTGTGTGTGGTTAGAAAATGTTTGTTAAGTGCTGTTCCTATGAGTGGATTGAGGGTGTTTATGTAGTGTGTGTAGGTGGGAGGGGTATATATATATATATATATATATATATATATATATTTTAGTGTATTCCACCCTCCTGCCTATTTACCAGGAAGCAGGTCTTGATAATGACTGGTGGCCTGATGGGGAAACCACTTTCTTTGTTCCTCCTGTTCTCAAATAGATGAAAGTATGAGAATCTCTCAAATATTAACAGTTGGTAAAGCTCATGGGAGCAATACACATGCTCAGCATTGACTGGTAGTGCCAATACATACTTCCTTGGAAATTGCAAGGTTGTGCCTACAGGGTCAGGGAAATCTTCCTACTTCCCACCAGCCAAAGAAGGGTAAGCACACTGTCTTGACCCAAGCTCCAGTAGCGTTGATCCTCCACGGGCTTGTTGTGGGGATCCTTTAATCCCTAGCAGGACCTATGGCCGCTGTACTCTGGAGGGGAGCTAGGACTGTCATGGTGCAATAAAAACCTACATGAGTGGTTTCTGTGCCTTGAGTGTTCCTTTAGGAACTGCACCCTTTTACAGCTATGAATCCTCTGTGCAAGTGGCACTCATTGAGAAGCCTTGAGACACTCCTGCATGTATTTCAATATTTCTCATTTGGCTCGTTTTCACAAACAACATTGTTTTATTACAATATGGGGGACCTCTTTTCTCTTCAAACGTCATATGCAACTCTTGAAATATTTTCTACCAAAATGAGTGTTTTTAATTATTTTTGCAATTATTTTATATACTGTATTGGAAATTATATTTAATGCAGAATGTTAAATGTCAACAAAGCATAAAATAAAATGGACTCACATGTTCCGATAATATTTACATCTAAGCAAATGTTATTTTAGTATTTAGTTTTTATTGCAAATGTGTATTGTCTCAGATCCAGAAAATATTTTCTATGTTAAGTAACATCACAAGCCATTGAGGAAGCTGGTGCGTCTGTAGTGGCCGTGTCACAGAACCAAAACAAAATATAGCCTTCAAGAAATGTAGATTTGGCTAGAACTATCTATTAAATAACAGTGATTGAAAGTAATGACCTTTCTAAAGCCTTATTCTAAAGAATAACCCAATAGGATTTTTTTTATGGATGGTCTAATTTATTAAGCTGATAGACTGGTTCAGTCTATGCCTTTTCTACTATATTTTTACTTTCTTACTGAATCTTACTTGTTAGCTGATCAGTTTGGAGGACATCAAGTGTAAAAACAGATGTCTGATGGCTTTTTACCCTGAGGTCCTCTTAACCATCTGATTGCCAACGCATTCCAAAAGCTTCAGGTTAAAAAGCAAGACCAGATGTAATGGCAAGAAAATTACCATGTGAATTGCTCCTTTGACCTTGGGCCCAGTTCCTAGTTTTACTGTATTAATGTAGACACGGGGTCAGAGTTTATTTAATGGGATTTTTCCTCTAGTAACGAGATTGTCATTCTGGGTAAGTCATCTATTTGAATCAATGTAACATTGCTATGAATAGAGTCTTAATGTTGACGGTTCTGATACAAAACTAAATTGTGAGTAAAATCTAGTCTGTCCGATCCATGTTGTCTTTAACCACTACTTCTTGCACCACAAGGGTTCCTCTGAGACCTTCATGGTGGTCCCTATGCTGACTCAGAATGAATAACAGAGTAAGGATGTATTTCTCAGAGAGAAAATATGTGTTTGTGGAAGTGGGGGCAGAGGGGAAAAGTGCTCGACCCTAGTTTGTCGTGTTTTAAATCAAACTAGTTTTATGATTTTTTTTTACAACTTAACATAGCATCCCATGAGTAATTTACTAACATAATTTAGGTATCCCCATTTTAAAAGATATATATATATATATATATATATATATATATATATATATATATATGGCAGTATATTAAAACCTATAAATGAGAGTTAATAAATATTCTTATATGGTACAGAGGGTAACACCCACGGAACAAAAGCTAATCTGAAAAAGGTTATTTACTAAAGTGTAGATTTTAAGAAATTCAAAGTAAATTTATCATCTCAGCCCAAAATAGCCAAACAGAAAGCACAGCCAATGTATTTCCAGTTCAATTATTTTGGATTAAAAATTAAAATTCACATTGAATTCTCTGCAATTCATACTTTAGTGATTAACCCTGCCTTTAATTTAACTGTAATGAAGAATTTGATATATTATAATTATAATATTTTGATTATTATGGAATAATGCCTCATTCATTTTAAGGGAAAATAAAAAAAATAAAACTATGAACTTTGCATGGCTTTCTCATGCAGTAAATCTAAAAGAATTGCAAGGAGAAACCGTATAAATAATGATTATAAATCTTATAAGATTAGCTTTTACTGTAAAAAGCATTGCTCATACCATAGTTTTTCAGTGATGCATTTTCAGGCTCGTCGACAGGTTATTGCCAGTAAAATTGATTTCAGCCTATGGAAGTGCTGCAAAATTAATTGAGCTGACAAAAATATTAAAGATTGTTTTCTGTCTCTCTTGCTTTCTACCTCAGAGTTGGCACAGCGAAATTTCTTGTCCCATAATGCTTGCCCGTTGTTTAAGGTAGCTGTGCATCATGGGACATCTACAGGGCCATAATTAGCTCTCTCGGTTCTAAACTGAGCACAATCGTTACTAAGAAACAGGTGGAATGTGAAATGTATTACAGCCTGCAAAGGATATGGGTCAGTTATGGCAAACCCACCCTGCAAGCTGCATGCAAATGATTGCTATCCCCCAGGATGCACCTTTTTCTATGCATATCTAATTAAAAGGGCGGTACGGTCACCCCATAATGTATGCCATGAGATCTGCACACCACATATTGAGTCCATGTGTGAAAATGAGGGCCAGTCACATAGCGAATGGGATCAATCACCTTTCAGCATGTTAATAATATCCATTACCGATTTGCTCGACAGCTAAAATTGGAATGTTTTAGCTCAATTTGGCACATGTAGGCAGAACACTGCATTCAACCCAAACCATTTAATAATTAACCTCCAAACAGTCTGGAAGGAAGACTTATTTGTGAACTATGTTAACTGGCCTCTACTGCTTTACATACCGTGTATAATTGCTTTAGACAAACAAGTGAGCTTGCATCTGGTTCATTTTACACTGGATGACATAAATTCCTTAATCCATACAATATTACTCTGCTGAGCCTCGGAGATATCTGAATGTGTTTCCCTTGCAGTCAGATAGCAGTTTGTTAGGAATGGAACAGAAGGCTGTGTGTAGTCATTTAACCCAATGAGGTGCAGAGAATTGAGCTGCTGGAGCTAACAGATTACCATTTAATCGGGTTTCTCTTAAACGTTCGATATGTAGTATTTACAAGTTTACAGCCTCTGAAGTGTGCATTTCTTTCATAAGCACCTCACTGTTACAGTGACAGATCATTAGTCACAGGTCTCTGGTACTCAGTATTAATGTTTATAGGTACAGTCTAATAGCTACAATTTGTTCAAGGACACCAGTGGCGTAACTACTACGATCACGGGGGTTGCAGATATGACCGGGCCCGGCCACTCTGTCAACCCCTGCGACTCTGGGCCTGCATCACTTCATGGCCAGTGCACGGCCGCACCTGAGACACATGTGAAACATGGAGGGTGGGGGCAACTTTCTCACCGGGGCCCGTTGGCTTCTAGTTATGCCTCTAAGGGACACTTTTTCACATTTTCAAAAATTCATGAAAAGGGGTAGCCTGCAGTATGTATAATGCATTTGCTGCAGGATTCTTGATTGCCTAATTATGTAATCTTATAAACCTTCTTCTGATTTCTACATACTACAGGGTAACCATTTTAATGTGCCTAGCTAAACAACCAGGAAACAATTGTAAGCCTGGGGGTGAAAAAAGGTTCATTTATAAAAGTGCAAATTTCTATTGAAATCTGCACGTTTTGTAAAATTTAGAAAAGAGGGCACACTGTTCACACATAAAGCTTTAGGTGTTTGGAATGTCCCTTAACGTATTCTTAGACACATATCTCTTCTACATGCTTATGGGTAACAAACGAAAAATGCTGCATAAGATGAAAAAAAGCAATCGAGTAAAAAAGCTGTATTAAATAGTTATTTGATGCATTTTCTGCACCATTAGTACTGCATACTGAGGGGCAACAATTTTCAAATGTTGTTCATCCACAAGTGATTTTGTGTCCAGGAAAGTATGAGCACGTATTCACTAAAGTGAGAAATATGGAGAACTCACAAGGGAATTCACTAGACTTGTGTCCAAATTATTTTTACCTGCATCAAATGCCTGTTAATCTATGCCCGGATGAATCAATCTGTCCAGGATTTACTTGTAGAATGTTATAGAACTCTACAAGTAACTCTTCAATTCGAATACTTGTTCCAACTCGGCTATTTGAGTAAAAAGTTTTTTCTTGTCAAGGCTGTAAAATTCCTATTTTAGTGAATAAACCATTGCTATGTAACAGAGAAATGGATATTGGAGTCAAACAAATAGCTGGAAGATCACATTTGTATGTATCTATTTTTTTTTTGTGAGTTACTTAGTGAACTGTTTTTTTTTTTACTTTTTACTTTCTTTAAGCCTTCCAGCTGCTTGGGAATACCAAATATGGCTAAAGCATCTGTCTCCCTGTGCAGCGATAATTCATACAGATAATAAGTGAACCATTTGGGAAGCAAAAAAACAAACTAAAAAAAATAAAAAATCTTGTGCTGTTGGAAAAGGCATTATTAAAGAAGCCATTTTTATTGCAAATGTGCATTTGGTACAGGGAAACCGTTTAAAAACATTGAGCTACCCGTCTTACGTTAGAAAAGGGAAGGAACATTTATAACCAGCAGTATTATTTTGCAGTTTCATTTTCAAACAGTAGCTCTCTGCTGGAGAGAAGCAATATAACCCCACAAAGTTTTCTATTATGTTACTTGACATTTTGTTTGGACTTTGCACATTTTTGGCAGTCCGTTCAATGTTAGATTTAGATGCTTCAACTGGGCCACTTTATTGCAACTGTACTTTTTTAACTGCTTAGTGTAGGCGTTGCAAGGAGCAATGCTGTTTTAGTATTCCTTTTTTTTTTTCCTTTAAGTGGTTAAACAACATCTCAAAAGTAATTTATTTAAACTTGGCTTTTGTAAAAATACATGTTTCAATCACTGTGATTTCATTCTCAGCGATAATTAATCAGTTAGAATATAACTAACATTACCAACTTAGATTTTATTATTCCACCTATAGTACAGCGCTGTGGAATATGTTGGCTGCACTAAACAAATTCTCTAAATCAGCTATTGTTTCAGTTCAGCTACTCCGGCCTTAAATGTCAAATTCGGTTTGAATTCTCGCTTTAGTGAATAAGCCTGTTGATTTATTGATTTTACATGTTCTGCCAGTTTTAGTGGACAGATGATGTTTTAGAATCCTGTACTGCACAGATAGTGCTATCGTCACTGACTTTGAACTGGAAACCACAGGTTCGAATCCCAGTCTGACCACTGCACCAGTAAGTGTCCGTGGGAAAGACACCTGACAATATATACCTTGCACACCTCAATAATATGAGAGCAACATTAACCAAGAGAGTCATGCCGGCTCGCATGTCACCTGGATTAACAAGGTCTGCATCAGAGACTTTGATAAAAGTGATGAAGGGGGTGTTTGGTAAATCAGATATAGGTTGTAGAGTTGTGGAGAAGTAGCGATTAAAGTAACTATGATAGTAATGAGACAGTAGAGAAACCTATGGTGCGAATACTAATATAACAATAATAATGATAAGCATCTAGCTGGTCTCTAACATAGAGACCGTAAGAAATACATGGTAAAAGTTATACACTACATACTTACTGAGCCAGTTGAATGGATGGTATAAAAGCTAATTTACGACAGGAATGAGTTTTAGACCACTAGAATGCAATAGTACTGAATTGGTTTGAGGCCGTAATGGCTGTACGCTAAACGTTAGGAGCGACGGTCGAATCGAGTTGCAGTACCATGTTTTAAAGGCCCCCCCCCCCCCAAAAAAATGCATGTTTTCATTTGGGGTATCTACTAAGCATTTTTTTGGGGGGGGGGGGCAGTGGAGTGTCCCCAATTGGCGGATCTGTTTTGTGGCATGTCTTGATTGAAGTTGGACTATAACATATGTATATGAGGGCCATGTATATGGCCGTATAACCATAGAACAGACATAATTATGACAGACAATTTTAAAGTACGATTGACTATGCCCGTGCGGAGCCCAGAAATGGCTAAAACAATATAATATATATAATAACAATATAATATAGTATTGACAGACAGTGAGATTAGACATTATTAACAGGCAGTACCATAAATACTGAACACATGTATAGGCCCAAGTTTGGACCTGACATGAATTTAGACAGTCAGTAGCAACACTTAGCCACATATTTACATAATTAACATTGTAGGCCCAATGAGTGCCTGAATACCAAGAGGGCAACCATAAAAAATACATATAGGTACTGAGGCCTGGTGAACATAAATAACAAAAGCTGCAAATATCAGAAATTAATATGGCATTGCATTTATTATTCAAAAGAATGTAGGGTGACTAACTAAATTGTATATTATAAAATATGATATGTTCGAATACAGCAAGCAGATTGCTTGAACCGAATTGAGGGATTACTTTGATGCTGTGAATGAAATAAGCCGTATTTGCGTTAGTAGTGAAATTGGCCATATCCAAATGAGGAACAAATACAGACTAAAATGCTAATGCCACCCTAGTTAGTGAAAGACCAAATATGTGCTGAACACATGTAGAATGTCAGTGATAGCGTGCGTGGCCCAACGCGGACCAAAACGAACAAACTTACAATTTTGCTGAAAAACACGTGAACAGCAATAGGAAAAGCCACGGCTGGGCCGGATGTGGCAGTGCCCCGTGAGCTTCGAGGGAGGGCTGTTTTTTTTTACTCGAGTGAGGTAAAATGAATACTTGCATTGGCCAGCTTGTTTGTTTGGAATTCAGATAGTTTGTGTTGATGACCTTTGAACCGGAAGTAGATGGTTCTGTAAGTCTCAGCCCAGAGGAAGAGAAGGCCTGTGAATGTATAGGCCAGGTAAACCCCTCCCATAACGACAGGCTCCGCCTTTCCATATATATATATATATATATATATATATATATACATTTGAACGCTATACATGTGTGCAGCCGAGCACCGGGCAGACACTTGAGGAAAGCTGGAGTGCAACTCCCATCAATTCTGTATATATATGTATATATATATATATATATATATATATATATATATATATATATATATTTATGCTCTATACGTTGATATATTTTATACTAGAATGAGAATGAGAGTGAGATCAAGTCACCGATTATGGTCCCTTCTCCCCTTATTTTCCTATGCTCTTTCCCCCATTTCTCTCTCCTTCCTTGCCTCCAGAATTCAACTTTTCTGCAACTGTTTCACCTTTAAGGTTAAACATTTTCAGATAACTGCTAACTGTTTTACTTTCACAGACAAGCTGTAACTATGTTGCAACTTAAAGCATTTGTTACCACTGATTTAAGTAATACATTTACCATTATTACTGTCCCAATTATTACTGTATCAATTCTCAAATAAATAAATTGTAAATCAAAGTTAAAAAAAAAAAAAAACTACATACCTCTACAGAATCCAGTTTGATTCTGCTTGCTAATTGTTAATGAAAAAATATAAATTAATTATAGAATTGAAAAGGCTAAAACAATATCAAATAAGTAATATTAAGAAAAAAATCAAATGTAATTTTGCTCCTATTTCTAATGTAGAGCGACCAGCAAACCCAGGAATTGTATAATATTAAACATCTATATTTCCTGTAAAATGCTCTGAATGTATGCAAATGGTTGCATTTCAGGAAACTGCCAGTACGCCCTTAGTGTTTTTTATTCCTTGGGTGGAGCAGCTGGACTTATGTCAGAATAATTTCATCCTGCAATATGAATGTGTTTAACCCTAGGAGGCTCAGGGGGCTACAAGATGCTTCCCAACATGTTTTAACCCCTTTATCTCCATTAACACTAGGACCCTTGTAAATTAATGGCCTATCCTCCAGGGCAGCAATAATTTTTTAACATATAATATGTATATATTGTTTACCTGTTATTTGAGTGGACAGGTGAGGCTGATGGCATCCCTGCAATTATTAGCAGTAATGAAAGGGCATTAATGTGTGAATAGATCATTGAAAACCTTAATAGGGATACTGTTTGGGGTTTTTAGGGAGTCTACACTGTCAATACAGTTTACATAAAAAAAGACTGGCTGGGTACAATATTTTAAAGCAATATAAGCAATATAAAACATATGAAAACCCAAAGACAACTTCTAATAGCCATATAAAAATAGGTCTATCTATTTACATGTCTCAGATTCTGATGCTGCTCTTAGAAGGAGATATACTTGGTACTTCTTAATTAATAGTTTAGTAGATAATGTGTGAATTATCTCTATGAGGTGTGGTGGCCCTAATCCTGGTCAGAACTGGTACATAACCATGAATGTCCCAATCTGTCTGAGATTAGAGGGAGTTACAGATTAGAGGGAGGCAGCTGAAGTAGCTGATGCCTGGAACTGTCATTCCCACTAATCTCAGGCAGCAATGGGATACTCATCTCCATCTACTCATCTCTTATAGCAAAGCGTGAATTACTATAAAAACCCACACCTCTGTCTTACCTATGCCATTCTACCCACCTCACCCTTCTCCTTACAATTAATTTTCCTGGGGGGCCCTCTTTTATTTACAGGTCTACACTTACATAAATAAATATGAATTTGATTCTAAATGTATTTTATATATTATTTATATATAATTATATTATTTTATTAATTAGATATTGGGGGACCTGAATTAGAGTAAAATTTGCCAGATCACCATTGTTTTTGGAATACTGATGACTTCTGCATTCTCTCTGAGACGGTTGGAAAGTGTTTACAGCCAGTACTCCTGATGATCCCGGCCACAGACGCCGGGTGAAACTCACGTTGAGTGCAAATACTGGAGTCTTTCGGGTTGGAGGTTTCTTACTTATAACTCAAACACAGTGTAACTTCACTCCTCCAGCTTGGGATTCTACATAGACATATTCATTTTTGTCTCCTGAACTAATGACAGAAGGGTGTTGGGGTACTACCATTTGATACACTTTGGGAAATCTCCGACTCTGGGTTTCAGGCATGAAGGGGACATGTGCCGGCTGCCAAATATGTAGGGATTAGAAATGTCCTTTATTAACATTTAGACAAGTATAGGGATCAGCCAGCATGTGCTCCATCCCTGTTATCCCATATACGAGCGGATACATGTTGGGCTGTAGACTTTAACTGGTACAAGACCTGCTGACACTTATATATTGCCTTTGGTACAATTTCAGCCTACCTGGCATATTATCTACCCCCTATTAGGGTTTTATTATACCGTGTCGTGAAGAGGTATCCAGTGATATCCAGTGGTAGATTTGGCACATTGTTACCTGCAGTTTAATTTTAGATACTTTCTGGATACTCTCTTTGAAATACTTACATACTCTAATTTACTGTATACATTTTTTATCAATTGTATTTAGCTATTGGTGGTACCACACCCTCTAGGAGAAACTAGCAATTTCACTCTATATTTCTCATATATATATATATATATATATATATATATATATATACCTTTCTTTTTTTACAATTCCTAGATTCATTCTCTCTCTCTCTCTCTCTCTCTCTATATATATATATATATATATATATATATATATATCTATATATATGTATATATAAAAATATTATTTTATTTTTTAAATCTGTTTGTCCTCCTATTATGTGAGAGTGCAGAATATTCTTATTGTACTTATATATCTCCTTTTATGCTATATTTTTTTTTTACTAGATTGAATAAAAGTTATATTTTATTTTTACTCCAAGTTATTTCACCACATTCTATTTTTCATGATTGACAGGCAGTATATTTATTTATTTATTCTTTGGCATTTATACAGCGCCAACTTATTCTGCTGAGCTTTACAATATTGTAAAAGGGGAAAATTTTACAATAAATGAGACAATAACAAAATTGTTACAGAAACAATTTGTTGATCAGAACCCTGCTCAAATGAGCATGAAATACATGTTCTTCCAGTGTCAACTAAATTAATTAGTCAAGTTTGGAATCCCAAAGGGACTACTGTGATTAATTGATTTTACACAAGTAACACGTGAATTCTGATACTGTCGGGCAGCATTTCCAAACCATCCAAGAGAATTTACAGACTTCCATAATGTATTCTCCGCACCCCAAACAAATTGATATCTGGCAACCAATTCTTCTTAATGCTAAACTGTACCCAACTTATTTTACTTATTTAAGTATTTTAACATAGGACTCCCAAGAAATCGGTTGATATACCGTAGGTTTTCATTAAGTACATACTTCTAAGCCATTTGGTTGTTGACCAGATTGCCAGTTCAGCCAAAAAGAGCTCTGGTAAAATCCATAGGCTGTTAATCTATCACTTAACACATAAAAATAACCTTATTTGACCTTTAATTAGAAACAGTAGTTACAACTATTAGTGGAAATTGGAACTTTTCTCATTTACCGTGAAATTGATGTCTTCCAGAAATCAAGGCCGAATCAATCTCGAATGATCATGTTAGATCTTTATAGAAAACAAATTTAATTCATTCGGCATTGGTTTTCTTGATATCCCATAACAAAGGGCAGCATTATACAGAATGTTAAGGACACGTTTGTTAAAAGTATATTTTGGTAATTTGTTTAAAGACAATATATTGTCTTTTTGGTACGTGCAGATGTTGTGTAAATTGATTAAAAATCTAATTTTTTTATGTTTGTGAGTCTGCATTCCATCGTTCTAAAAGATCACATCGCAGATAGGCAGTGAAAGAAACTATCATGGCATCAATGTAATTTTCAATGATTGTATGTAATATTCCTGTCTATGTAACATTTTGGTTTCATGTTTTCTTTGGGTAGATATCATACTTGACTGTGCTTTCATAGTAGTGTTCTCTCTGTAATGGCACAAGATGAGCTAAAACCAGCTTGAGATCTGAGTGGGGACCCACTGAAGGGCAGGCTATTTCAGCTGCTGCCTGTCCTCAGTATACTTTTGCGTCCTGTTTTTTTTGCTTTTCATAGGAGTTGACTTGCAAGGATGGTATCACTGTCTCTTCCATTTAATCTGAGTGTACTAAATGGCCAGCTTGATTTTTAAAAAAAGTAACTCTATCTTTTAATATTTGTACCTTATTTGTAAAGAAAAAATATTTCAGAGAAAACAAGATGGTAGCTGACAAGATTCCAAGTTACATCCTTTAGGAACAACTGTTAAAATGGAACGTTATTTATAATTACAACAAAGACAACACAGAGAGTTATTCTATAAGCTCCTTTTTTAACTTAGAAATCTTGCTGTCTTCAGGGAAAACTTTGCATGCTCATTTCAACTGAGATCCACTGTAGCCTTCAGAAAAAAAAATAGCTTGAGTAAAATAGAAATTGAATAACCCTGATTGGGGGCATACGTGAATGAATGAATTAACTAATGGATGGAGACTCTTTGCCTGCATGTCATGTTAAAACTTGAACCAACTCAACTTCAGGGTCCATCCAGAACCCACTAGTAACCAGTAGAGAGTAAGGGTATAATCCCTCACACTATGACACTCAGTGTCAAGAGGTAAGATCACAACCCATGACAAACTTGGTGAGGTTTCACACCTAATGCATAATTAGAGGGTGAGGCCCACTTTGCATTGTAGAAGAGGTGCACACTGTCATTGTGGTTCTCTGTTGGTTTAGCAAAGGATGTTATTAAATCGTACCTTACTCACATTGGGTGGGGGAATTAACCCCTTAAGGACACATGACGGAAATATTCCGTCATGATTCCATTTATTCCAGAAGTTGTGTCATTAAGGGGTTAAAAGGAGACAATCCTTGTTGTTAGGCTGCTTTTTGTTTTTTTTTATCTTACGTTTACTGTGAGCAAGATTTTGAGCTTCAGTTAGAAGACTGGAGATAAATTGTTCAGTTTTCCAGAACCTTCAGCTATTGTACACAGATTGTACTTTTCAGACACATATTCAGAATGTATCATATGGCTCTTAAAGAACCTTAATTAATTAGATCCTCAACCATGAATCTAGTGTTTGCAATAATAAAAAAAAAAGTTGGATATATTGTAGGTTGTGTTTGTTATGGATTGACAATAACTTTAGTACCTTCTAGGGCGTGTGGGCTCTCCTTTGTTTATATTCCATCTATCGGTTGTATGCTTATTTAATACAGTGTATGCAGCAGTGTAACTACATCATCGTGTGGTTTTATTTTAGATTTTTAGATTCTGTGGCAGTGATCAACATTCGGTAGAAGAGTTTATTTTCTCAAGGACATGAGAACACTGTCATAAAATACTAGCTCTATCAGTCAAAGGAGATTACTGAAAAAAGCATCTAAACTGTAAGCTAGAAGATTGGTACCGATTCCAATTTACTTGAAATTGAGAGTTTATATAATGACCACAGATAGGAAATGTCAGAAGGATGAAGTAGAACAGAAAGCATTTTTTTTTTCAGATTTATTTTTAGATTCCTACAAATTTCCCAAATATTTACGGTTGCGGTTCTTGCTCTGGTTTGGTTTAATTTTTCCTGACATGGCAATGATTGTGGTGTATAATGTGTGACTTCTGTGAAATAAATATCCACTTGTTTCCTTGGGAGAAATCGATAAATAAGGTATAAACAGCACTCTCTGAAATGTGTGTTATTGTCAAGTCATTAGTTGACTTGCATCAGGTTGTCAAGGAAACCATTCCAAATGGAAAAATAGAAACCTTGAAACATTTGAAAATAATACAAATAAAAAAAAAAGAGAAAGAATATGCACTTCAAGGTTTTTCAGAGATATATATTTTATATGGGAAAGGCATTGAATGAAATTTTCTCTCTAAATAAATTATTTAGTTTGATATTAAAGCATCTTTTACTTTTACGCATTATGTCAGTCAGTTCGTTTTTTTTGCTGAGCTGAGAATTCTGGGAGTTCTTCTTTAGCCCACACCTTGTGGTGACAAGTCAAATCGCTCTGTCGTGGTTTGTTCAAGTGATTGAAAATAATGAATGACAAACTTCTTATCTAAGTTGTAGCTTTGTGTGGTTTCCATTCACTTGTGAGAGCTTTTTAATTTGTAATTTTTATTAACGAAAAACTACGATTGACTCTATTATGTATAAACACTTTTTTTTTTTATAGCACACCATAGAAACTGATATGATAGACATATGTTTCAATGAAATTCTACATTATTTGAGCCCTGTGAAGTTATTTGTTAGGAATACCGTATGAGCCTAAGGTTTTTCTTTCACCAAGCCAAAAAAAAAAAAACAACCTAAAACAGTATTTAATGGACATGTACATAGTATAAATCAATGTGCTGGAAAGGATTCTGGGTAAAATTGTTCAAAAGTAAACATCATAAGTGTAAATATTTTCCGTGTGGTATAATCCCACTATTGGGCTGAATAAATGTCTTCAGCGCAAGAATCCAAGTTCAAGTAATTCATAATAGAGTGAATGCAAGTTACACATTACCCAATGAATATTCATTTGCATGCCATTACTTAGCTCTGATTATGGGTTGAAGAAGTACTTTGAACCGAACACACATGAATGTCAGGGCAAGCATTCGTTCTCATTACTGGCACATACTGCAATTGCAACGCATAGAGGTCAACGTGAGAATTTCTTGTAAATTGAAGCCCAGCTCAATACCTATACTTGCCTTAACTGTGTGGTATATATTAGATGTCATAGTCGCTCTTGATTAATGTAGGGGTTAAAAAAAAATCATTCCCATACTGCTTATTTCCTTGTCATTGGCACTCACTGGAATGAACTAACGAATGAATAAGTTATAGTTTTCTCATTCCAATAAATAATTGTTCATAAAGATATTAGTACATTTGATATATTTTTTTTCCTGGGAATATTGTCAAATACCACTTCAATTAATTGAAGAAAAGGTTTAATATGTCTAAGTGCATTAGGTGACAGGTAGCCAAAGTCAGAAGGTATTCAGCAATGTGAAAACGGGTGTTGGACTGTTTTCTCTCAAAAATTGCATATTTTCTCTTTATTTATTTAGAAATGAACCCCAAATTTATAAATGGAAAATAATGTGCAATGAAAGGTCCTCAAAAATTAATGAATAAAAATAATGAGCGATATTTGGTGCACACAAATGCAAAACACTGGATGTTTCATTTATCACTTATTAATTAATTGCCATTAAATTCACACAAGTGTATCACACAGATTCTGATAATTATGTATAGCACAAAACTAGCAAATCTAAGGTTTCTGTTGAGTAGCCTATTCCTGAAGCAAACCAGTCTAATATAATTATAGGTTTGATTTTATTTTCTCAGGACTGAAATCTTTGCTATGTCTTTCAGAATTAAACAATGTTATGCAAATTAACTAATGAGGTAGGCATAACCTCTCTCAAATATAGGCACTGAATTGTAGAAAAAAATCATTCTAAAAAAAGAATGTTTGATTGGCGTAATTGATACAGATGGGGTTAGGGTGACGATGATCAGAATAAAGACATTAAAGAAATGTATTCATATATTCAATGAATATTTATCTGAAGGTGATGTGTATCTGTGTGTATACATAGGCAGAACTACTACAAACACTACCAGAAGGTAGGTCTCGTCAGGGGCCCAGTAGGGTGTTGTGGCTCTTTAGCAGCGTCACCGGGCCCCTTTTAATTTGTGCACAGAGTTTTGGGAGGAAGTGACTATCTGTCACTTCCTCCCAGGTTACAGACCGCAGATTCTTGGAGGACACAGTGGAGGCACACAGGGTAGGTGGGCTCACTGCACTTCAGACTATGTGTATATAAAAATGTATATGTATATTTATATGAATTGTTATGGATGTTCAGTATGGATTTAAATATTTTAATAATTTATGTTGTGCTCCTTTTCATTCATTGGGCTAATGTAAGTGCAATATTTTTTTTCATTTCATTGTTAAATATACCACAGTTAATCAGCATTAGCCTACATTATAGTATGATATTGTTTCCATTCACTATGTTAGTTTTGGTGAAAGAAGTCTATTTACTGGAAATTTGCTGTTGCGGATTTTGAACACATGCCAGGATTTGGAGAATTGCTGAGCATATTTTAAAATGAAATGCCAATGTAAGATGGATCTTACGTTGGTGACATCTTTAACTGTATTGCAGCTCAAATTTAAATTGTTAGGTGGGCCTAATATCTGTATATGATTGTTGTGATTAATTATAAATTGCTTTGGCTTGCACCCAGCGTCAGCCACTGAACTGCTATGTTAAACGAAGTTAAAGAACTACTTGACATTCTAAAAAGAAAAGGTTATGAATCTGCCTGTTTGCATTTTTGTAATGAATACATAGTTATTTCAATGCTATTGTCACCTTTCAGCGAAAAGAGAATTTCTGTTTGGGTCAAAGTGGCCTACGTTCCAAATATGAAAGCTAAGATATTTTACCTAGGAAATGCAGACATAGACCTCAATTTAATTATTTTTTTCAAATTATCTGTTAAAAAAACTTTTCAAATTCTGTATCTAAAGAAGTCACCATTAAAGTCTATGACATTTTGTTTTAGATAGATGATTTGGGTTTTAAAGGGAAAAAAATGTATTTGCCGTAGTTTAGAAACACTAAAATTCATTTTCTGGAGTGTAAACCACAAACATATGGGGGAAAAATGAGTGCCCATTTAATTGTCTAGTAGGTTGCAATTCTGCACCCCCCAACCTCCATTGGTTGCTGTTTGAAGATGCTTATATGAGACTATCTAGGCATGTCAAAAGCTATGGGGCTGGTTTGAAATCTGCACTGTTTCAGCAAGTTTTGCACAAGTTTTGCACAATTAATTTCAGGAATTTCCATTGAGTTGCCATTTGGGCAGCAGAGCCAGTTACCCATGAGTGGAAGAATGCTACTGGCCTCTCTATTCAGAGGCCATCACTGGTGTTGCAGTGCCCACAAGAGAGAGAAGCAATAAGCCATCTTGGCAGTAATACACAGAGATAGAGCACAGCAGTAGCAGCTCCTGGCCCCTGCCAAAAGTGTATAATATTAGCCTTTTCCCTTCCATAATAGCCCTAATAAATACCTTAGGGCTATTGTAATCCACTCTATGTATTTTATAGATATCCTTATGTTGTGCCCACCTTGTTTTATTGTGTGAGCATCTCTGTATGATGCCCAGCTCTCTGTAATGTATGAGTATCTCTGTACTGTATAGGGAAGAGTACATTTCTGGGGGAGGAGTCTGGTGCCCCACCACTGTGACGAAAAGCCTTTTGTCACTGGGTTTATTGGTGACAAGCTGCCCTTTACCCCTGGCTGTTGGAGGAGCCTGATTGCCAGCCTCTTACCTGTTGACTATGGTCCCTGGGAGATTTGGCCTTTCAGGTGCAACATTTGGGCATATTGGATTTGTATGGTGCTGCTGCTGGCCCTTTAAAAAACATCCGTGGACATATTATGACTTTTAGGAACAATGTCCCTTTAAGACTGTATAGCAGATTGCATTCAGGCTGTCTTCAATATTATGTATGCTATTATGTGTTAGGTAAATTTTAAATGTGTAGGTTCTATGTGATAAATGTAACAGTATGTATTTTTACGTCTTTTATTGTCCTTTGTCTGCCATGTGGCTAATGGAGTTTTGCCTCTGTCCTTGGAGATAATTGGATTACTTCCCAATTATCTCCAGGATAGAGACTCTGTGGAACTTGTTTTGGGAAGAAAAGCCATGTTTCATTTGGTAACAAAGGACTTTCCCTTAACTGTTAAACCACTGGTCTGATTCGTGTCATTTTTTAATATGTTGTTCCCCTGAATGGATTGATTGTGAATATGTAATTTTTATGGATGTATGGTTTTAGAGTTATGAAAGTTGGGTAAAAAGTATGTTTAACTGTATGTATAATTGAGTTTCCTCTCAGGATAAGGGGAGGGAATCTGTGGGATGTAACTGTGATATGATTGGTTGTTTTATCCCTCCCTGTGGGCGGTCCTGTATTTGCAACAACTGTAATAAAAGCCAGACTGGGTGTGCTAGCACCTCAGATCATCTTGTACCTTCATGAAGTTTCGGCTCATGTTTGGGGGATTGGAGAACTACACTCTGGGGATTGCTATAATCACTATACTCCCCAGGGTATAATCGCTGAGCTCTGCTAAGAGCTTGTTCCTGTTCCTGCTCTCTGGAATTCGGAGAGGTCCACCTACTGGAAGCTGGACCCTGGTCTTGCGTCCAGAGTGGGTGGAGTCGGTGAGACCCCAACCAAGCTGCGGCGGTTCGTGGGGTCTGCAGTGGTTATGGTGTCAGGCAGAGTGCTTGGAGACCTCGGAAAGCACTAGGAGCATCCGTCAGCGGAGGGTACCCGGTCGGGGTGCCAGTGGTTCCTTTACAACCACCTTAAAACTTCCCCAGCTGCCACTGCGTTTGGCGTTGATTTGCTGCTTAGATATATTAAACCGAGGGAGGTAGTGGTGTACTAAGGGGGTGTGGGGGTTTGGGGTGGTCCTCCCTGGGTGCTACAATGAAGGGGGGGTGCCACCAGAGCTGGCCTTGGGGTTGTGTGAGCTGTGTGGCAGCACAGGGAGCCATGGCAGTAGGGGTGCCGGGCAGCCGACACAGCTCAAACAAGCAGGGTCCGAAAGTAGGAGAACTTTGGAGAAAGTTGGGGGCAGAGCCAAATCGTCAGCAGGGGCGGGGCTAAACGCAGCCTTGACCCGCTGCTGTTACTGCTGCACTCTGTGGGGAAGCAATAAGGAGTCCCTGCTTCCCCAACACCTACAGACCAGGGACTTCCGTGACTCCCACCCTCCTCTAGTAAGTGAGAGAGAGTGTGTGCTGTGTGTGTGTGTAACTGAATTGTGTCCATATCTGACTTCCTGTGTGTGTGACTGCCTGTGACTGTATGTGTGCTGTGTGTGTAACTGTTGTTGTGGCTGTCTGTGACTGTGTGTTTGTGCGTGACTGTGTGTGTGACTGCCTGTGACTGTATGTGTGACTGTCTGCCTGTGACTGTGTGTGTGACTGTCTGCCTGTGACTGTCTGTGACTGTGTGTGTGTGACTGTGTGTGTGACTGCCTGTGACTGTGTGCGTGACTGTGTGTATTTCTAATTATATGTGTATGTGATTGTGGGTCTGTGATTGTGTTTGTGTATGTCTGTGATTATGTGTGCATTTATGTGGTTATGTGTGTGTTGTGATTATGTGTGTTTATGTATGTGATTGTTTGTGTAGGTCTGTGATTGTGTGTGTGTGTGTGTGTGGTTATGTGGGTGTATGCCTCTGAATGTGTGTGTATGTATGTATGTATATATATATATATATATATATATATATATATATACACACATCCACAGATGTACAGACAGACAGAAATACACATATTGTTGTGTGTGTATATAAATGTGTATGTGTTTAATAGATGGCTCCCTTGTTTGGTGTCCTTAAATATTGTAATCTCACATAAGGATAACAAATAAGTGAGTTATCTACTAAACAATTGAAAGGTTAAAATTAAAAAAAGGGATTTTTGTAGATGTTGATCTTTTACCTGTTTAGTTGATAATGGTGCCATTATGTGAGATTTCCACATTTAAAGATACTAATTTAGGGTGCTGTTTAGCAGATAGCTCCCTTATTTGGTGTCCTTACATATGGCAATCCCACATAAGGATAGCAAATAGGGGATCTAATAAACAAAGATTGAAGTTAAGAGGTGTCAGCCCACAGCAAGAAATCTATGTGGCTAATGTGAATTCTATGCAAATTTGTCGCAGCCAATGGCAGCATATAACCCCATCCCGTAGTGAAACGTTTTAGTGCCTCCTAGTTTTTCTGGGGTATCTTATGTGCCCCCTCCCCTCATATATTGTTCCTAGAGTCGCCACTGTGTCTGCATGTGTGTCAGTGTGTGTTTGTGTATCTGTGTGTCTATGTATCTGCATGAGTGTATATGTATCTGCATGTGTGTCAGTGTGTATATGTGCATACATCTCAGAATCTCGTCAACACTACACACAAATACCTGCATTTCAATGTCAACACTACATACAAACTCCACCATTATATATAACCACACCACTGCATTCAAAAACCACACTACACACAAGTGCATGCTTGCATTCAAACGCCAACACTTCATACAAACACACCCCTACATTCGCTTAAACATACTCATATTTCAAAAAATTGCAGTTGTTTTTTACATTTTGAAGTGGGAAGGGCGGGGGTGCCAAAAATAGAACCCGCTCCAGGTGCCAAATGCTCTAGGTACGCCTCTGGAGAAAGGCCACAATATGTAGACAAGAAATTTTGAGTGTGTGGTAAGAAGATGTAGACCAGATATTTTAAACGTTTAAGTCAGTAGCTACAGGCCTAAAATGTTACATTGGCAATATTGCCATCTGTAAAATAAGGCTTACCAGCTGTTGTATTCAGTCAGCCTTTTTTAGAAAACACAGTCTGCATCATAGGAAATATAGTCCACAAGAGCTTGGGTATCAGCGGGGAGACACTGAAGGTGTCAGCTGTCATTCTGAAGTTGCTCACCTTCATATAACAGTAATACAGTGTTATCTTTCTAACTGCAGTATTTTATCTTTAACATGCTGACAATAGTGATGTCGCGAACATAAAATTTTCGGTTCGCGAACCGCGAACGCGAACTTCCGCAAATGTTCGCGAACCAGGCTAACCGGGCGAACCGCCATAGACTTCAATATGCAGGCAAATTTTAAAACCCACAGAGACTCTTTCTGGCCACAATAGTGATTGAAGGGGGGGGGGAGGAGACCTACTCTCCTTCCCCCCCCGGCCCCCACCCCTGGGTGGCGGGTGGGGGTCATAAAGATATTGAGGGGGGACCTACTGTCCTCCCCCTCTCTGCCCCCTCCCCTGGGCGGCGGGTGGGGGCCATAATGATAATGAGGGGGGGGGACAGTAGGTCAGGGTTGGGGGCCGGGGGGGAACAGTAGGTCCCCCCTTATTGTCATTTTTAGGGCCCTCACTCACCGCTCAGGGGTGGGGGCTGGGGGGGGACAGTAGGTCCACCCCTTATTTTTTTTTAGGGCCCCCACCCGCCGCTCAGGGGTGGGGGCCGGGAGGGAGGACAATAGGTCCCCCCTATTGGTATTTAGGGCCCCCACCTGCCGCTCAGGGGTGGGGGAGGGGGGGGCATTGGTCCCCCCTATTGGTATTTAGGGCCCCCACCTGCCACTCAGGGGTGGGGGCCTGGGGGAGGACAATAGGTTCCCCCCTATTGGTTTTTAGGGCCCCCACCCGCCACTCAGGGGTGGGAGCCGGGGGGGAGGACAATAGGTCCCCCCCCTATTGATATTTAGGGCCCCCACTTGCTCAGGCTGCTCACTGTTTAATAGACATGCCCCTACTCGTGGTATTGTGAGTAGGGGCACAATTTGCTAATACTAAGTAATTTTTACTTAGTATTAGTAAATTTGGCTGAAAGACCACAAAAAAAAATAGGGGGCGGACCGAACATCGCATATGTTCGCCATCCGTGGCGAACGCGAACACGTTATGTTCGCCGGGAACTATTCGCCGGCTAATTGTTCAGGACATCACTAGCTGACAAGTGCAATTTGTGTATATGTTACACAACAAGAGCTCTTTAAACCAAGTAATCTTGTCCTTGGCAGTTCATTTTATTACATGAAATGCACTTGATTCACAGTCAGTATAGAAAAATTATTCCTGCATTCTGGGAATTTAGATATCCTATTATTCATTGTTAAATCTTTATCACACTTCATAATAGTGCGGCTTAGGGCTTTGGAATCAGACCTATACATTAGAGTACCCACAGTTTCTACCCAAAGTCCATCTAAGAATTCAGCATAAGAATCACAAAACACCTTAGACCTTTTTTTATGAGATTTTTATACTCTTGCTTAAAGAGAAGGGACCATAGAATCACTCTCTCTCAAGTCTGTAATTTCTCGCAATTTAATTAGGACTTTCTTAGAATCCCATTCAACTACATCTAACGTTAAAAAATGACATGAAGTCTACTTCCCAAGTGTCCCTATTTGTGAGGGACAGTCCCTATCTGGGACCCAACCCCCTTTTCTACCTTAGTGTTGTTTTTTCCAGGAACTTCATATTGTTAGTGTGTCTGAGTGTATAATGACATTAATACTTACAAATATGTGTATTTAAAATGCAATAAATGTGTTTCTGAAATCTGTCTGTGTAAGAAACATACACTGTTCTTGTTCTAAATACCAATTTAGTTGCAACAATTATTAGTAAGTCATCTACAATTTCTGAGAACAGCCCTGCCCATGGCCACAACCCTTATACACACCCCTTTAATATCAAGTGTCCCACCCCACCTTTGTCCATTTGAAATGTTGGAAGGTATGATAAAGGTCAGGCTACTTAACTTACTGGCAGGCTCCTTCCTTGAGCTACTAAGTTTGAGAGACAAACTTAGTGTTGCAATTCTTAATAAATTGTTCTTGTATTCTTAAAACCCTGTTGTATTCTTAAAAGTGGTGCACATCTATAAAAGGAGCAGTCACCATTGCAATGTGCCTGCTGGTACCATGGTGACTGCCCCACTTGTATCGCTTTGAATTAGGGATGTGCATAGGCGGAAATTTGGGTAAGTAAAAAAGATTTGTCTGCTTCGGCAATTCGGACCAATGGCATTCGGTTGGGTTCAGCACTTCAGAACTGGCGAACGTCGTCACTTTGGAACTTCGGCACTTCAGACATTCGTAAGCATCCGAATGGCATGAAATTCATATGAATGTACATTCAGAACAAAACAAATTGCACATGTCTACTTTATATATCCTATATAATAATTGGCTAAGGCTGTTTGTCCGATGCAGTCATGCGCAGTAGAGACTGCTCGAGACTGTATGTGACAAACATCCCATGCCAGGTGGCGACGGAGCAAAGTACTTACTGTGCTCTTGCAGCACAGCTCCCTCGCCCATCCTTCAGGGTCCGCTGGCAGCCACGATGTGATGCCTAAACGATTTGACGTCATTGCACAAAAGGAATTATCTTATTGGTCAAGATTCCTGTCTTCATTCACATAATTTTCCCTCCCTCTCTCTTGTTTTGCCACTTTTCAGAAATCCGAATCACTTCGGCACTTCTGAGCTTTTCTGCTTCGGCACTTCCGAACTACAGAACTTCATCACTTCGTAACTTCGGTGCTTCGGCTCTTTGGACATTCGCAAGCATCCGAATGTCCGAATGGCATGAAATTTGTACGAATGTACATTTCGAACGAAACAAATCGCACATGTCTACTTTTAATCATTTTACAATACACGTCACTTTGTTAACACTATGATTTGCCGGTTTTTCGTTTTAACACATGCACACAGTGCATCAATAAATATTGATTATCATGCTTACGTATTTATGTAGGCAGATTGTAGGTTCTGCATGAACTCCTGTGACAACTGATAGTGACCATTTTTTGTCTTTCTCCTTTTGGGTGGCAAATTTTACCAGTTCTAATGATGATATTTCCCTGGTAAAATTACCTGCCCATGACTCCTTAAAGTCACAATGTGGCTTACTCCTATGACAGTTACAATTATTACTACATATTGTAAAGTGCTGCACTATATTAATGCCAATAATAATGATAATAATATTAGCGATATCAAACGTCTCAAAATTCTTTGATTTTAATATTCTGCAAAAGTTCTATTCTGAACAAGTAGACAAGCACCAGGCATCTGATTGAAATAGTTTGACACAAAACTGTGAGATGGCACTAGAGGCATTGTACCATCTTAACTGCAGCTAGATGGCATGATTATAGTGCTTAGTACAGACCTTTAATGACAGGTAAGACTTAATGGTGAAAAAGACTACTTAGCTTATTCAGTCTGACAATTTCCCTACAGTTTTTTTTATTTTTTTATTGTTATATTTTATTTTTTAAATCAACTCCTGTATAGTCATTGTCAGATTTCTAAGACAGCCCAGTGGTTTTAACCTTTTATTTTAATCCCTTTCCTGTAGCAACTTCTACCACCTCATCCGGAATCTTATTCCATGTATTCAACACCATTTCAGCGAAGGCACGTTTTTTTTTTTTTTTTTAAACTTTGCCTTATTTTGGCACTTCGGAAGAAAGATAGCTGGCTGTACATTTATTTTTCTCTTTCTTATAATATAGTTTTTCTTATTTTTTTGTTAAATTAGAACTTAAAACTGCCAGCTAAATTGCTGTTCTCATTAGCCTGGTCTACTCAGACTAGCTTATAAAAGCATCAATGTGTGGGTTTTGAGATAGAATTAGTAATGCAGTAGGCTGAAGAAAACTGCACGGCAAAGATGTCTATTTGTATTTTCCACCGGTCTCGTTTTGTTTTGTATTCTTAATTATAATTGTTTTAACTACCAATGCTTTTTCACTAGAAAGCTGTTTCTGTAATCTTTTTTCAATTTATAAAAATACACATACTGAAGGTATACAAGTACTAGCACGTTTACAGTGTTAACCGTGATCAGCAAATATAAGGCTATTTTTTAATGAATATCTGTCTTTTTACTTTTTTACCCTGCTTTCTTTGGAACGGGGCCCACGACACAATGTATTAGAAAAAAAAACCAACACATCGCTGTCCTGGAATGTGTGTATTAGTTGAAGATTATTTCCTATTAGCAGATTAGCTGAAAGGCTATTGGCTCGTAAAAGCCTTTGAGATTTTTTTTTCCTATTTTTTTCCCTGTAAGTGATTCAAGCTATTCGAGAGAATTACCTCCATGATTGGAAAGCAGAATTAGTTGCCATGGACACAGGAATTCACAGCACAATTGTTAAACTCCAGAGGTCCTGAATGAGATGTTGGCATGTGTTTTGGCTTTATTAAGAAATCATAGAAATGTTGTTGCTTTTTTATTTTTATTTGTTGACTTAATATGCTTCATGAAATCTGGATTAATTAGAAATATTAAGAAAATGAATTTGTTAAATGTTTGCTTGTAAGTATTCCAAATATATTTGCATTAAAATACATATTTCTTGTTATGTTTATATTAGTGTTTTTCTGTTAGAAATGATGAAAAGTGGAAATGGATATTCATCCTTTTCTTATGTTAGACTAGAGGTTCCACTTATGCATAGTACATTTGATTTACCATTTTACTTTATTAGTGTACTTGTTTAAATATTTTACAAATGGTTTATTGTATATGGCATGTAATGTTTTTCTGTATATATGTTTTAGTGCATTCCAAAAAATTAAAGGAACTCTATAGTGTCAGAACACAAACATGTATTCCTGACACTACAGTGGTAAAAATACTGTTTTGGTCCCCGGCTCCCCTTGCCTCCCTTTGAAAAGGTGATTTTTTTCGCAACATTTTTCCCATGCCGCGCCAGATTTGCTGCAAATGGATCCGCCTCCATGGCTGAGATCATCAAACTTGCTGATCTTAGCCAATGCAAAGCTTTTCCATAAGAAGCATTGGGAGGTTATTGTGCATGCTTGTCAAAATGCCACGCTGCTCCAGTCAGCATCTCGTCATAGAGATGCATTGAATGAATGCATTTGTATGGAGAACGTTCAGTGTCTCCTGTGCTGCACTGACACAGGAAGCACCTCTAGTGGCCGTCTGAGTGACTGCCACTAGAGGTGTTACTAGGCAGTAATGAAAACACTGCGTTTCTCTGAAAAAGCAGTGTTTACATAAAAAATCCTGCAGGGACTGGCTACAGACAACAGAACAAATAAGAGTGCTGCTTGTTTTTTGCTCCTTGCTATTTGAAGCAAAAACAACAGGGGGGATTTGTTATGTGTTGCAACTGTATAGACAGATAGTATACTTTTTTTTTTTTTAGCTATATTTGTTCAGGATGTGGGATTGGTAGTCTAATCCACAAATGTGCAGTAAATGCCCAGAAGATAACAGGATATGTCAGAACGGGGGTTCTTGTCCCAGTGTCTCCAAGTGAAACCTGACAAAAATAGACGCTTGCTCTTTTTTTGTCTTTGTGTGAACTGTTGATTTAAATATTCTTAAGGACATATGGGCTGGTGTGCCCTTCACCTTTTACCACTACTGATACATTTCCTGTAAACCTGATCCCATCCCTTCCAGTCAGGACCTGCACCCAGATTAACCCCTTCATGAAACAAGATAAAAAAATGATGTTTCAGGATGTCATAAGAAAATCGGATTGATCATTTATGCTAATGGAATTAAAGAGACACTGCATGTTATTAAGTTATTGAAGTGGTTTTGGTGTCGGGAATCTGTCTTAGCAGGTTTTCATTTGAAGAATGTGTATACTTTCAAGCAGGGCTGTCCAACCTGCGGCCCTCCAGATGTTGCTGAACTACAACTCCCATGATTCTTTCAATGAAACAGATAGCCAGGGAATCATCGGAGTTGTAGTTCAGCAAAATCTGGGGGGCCGCAGGTTGGACAGCCCTGCTTTAAAGCCATATAACATGTCAGGTACTATTTCTTGTGCTGCTCCCTGGGAGCACAGAATATTTTCTTTCTGGTGATTATTGCTGTGCACACATAGTGACATTCAGCACCAATCATCAGAAAAAAGGGGAAGTCTTTGCCCCCGGTTTCCGAGTCTGTTGGCTCCTTTTAAGCCAATCAGAGCACTCTGACAGACAAGTCTCACTTCTCTCACTTTGTAGTTTTAAACAGTTAGCAGAAATGCCACCAGATGTCGCATGCAAGGTAGGGGCATAGGGAGATTTTAAATCTCCTCTGTAGTAATATGGAAGTCTTATTGACCCTGATAGGATTTTTTATTTTATTTTTTAATTTCTTTATTTAACGGTTTAATGCAGAGTCTCGCTAGCAAAGCCCTGGCCAGCTGCCACATAATTAACTCTTGTGCTGCTGAGGATTATTTAACTTTTTGAACGCTGCCTGGTAGCACTGCCAAAGAGCAAATAGTTCAGATTTTTTTTTCAAATCTAGGCTCGAATTTGAAAGATTTCAGCTTTCTGAACCAAATTCAGGTCTGTTTGAGGTTTGAATTGCACAACATTGTAAAATAGCATGTTTTGCCCCATCCCATATGGGGCTATTTGGACTGTAGTGAGTATTTGGACTGTAGTGAGTATAAGCAAAATACAAACTAACTTAATTTTTGGTATTATTCATTTATTTAGCACAAGGAACATAAATGACGATACACAATTTTAATTAATTTACTTTGAAAAGTAGTACTTGCAGGTAGCTACTGTTTCTGAGAATTTGATGGCCACAAGGTGACATCTTGACTTCATATAATGTATGCTGGACTCTAACATTCCAAAACCCAATGTCATAGTTCACTCCCTGTCTTTAGTGGAGGCATCATTACACTCCCAGAGTACTAATCAAACAAGTCACTAGAGGCTGAACGAATTTCTGTATTCACAGTGTAGGCCATGGCACATTGAACCCTTTCTTCACATGTTAATGCCAGGAGTGATAAATGGCTTGTGAATGAAACAGCATTTTTTCTTGTTAAGATTCACCGTGGTGTGTATGTAAGTTCTATAAAAGTATTTCATTTTGCAATTAGTGGCTGATATCACTCGAACTATTGTTTCTGAGTTGAAAGAGAAACTAATCAAAATGATGGGTAACAGCTCCTATATGTAAATATGGATTTAGAAAAAAAATAACTAAATGGAAATTTTATATGGAAAAAAGTAAGCATAGCCACATAGAAATAGTAAAAAAAATATACTTGGGCTTTATCTGTTAGCCTTCTGTATAAAGTCGGATGTAACTTAATTCATACTTTTAATACAGTGAAAAAGATCCAATTAATGATGAACCCCGTTTTTGGAACCAAAATGTACTTAGTTGTTTCAAGAACAACCAATTATTTTCTAAAACAGATGGTGTATTTTGGAACTTGAAACTTCTAATTTTATATATCAGCAACAGTAAGCTGTGTTATAAGAAAAAAATAATACACATATACATATGTATAATTACTTTACATGAATATATTTTTAGGGTATGTATTGTATGCATGGCTGTCAAACTTGTTTGATTTCAGGGCACGTCAATGCAGTTTAAAAGTTAAATATTACCATTGGAATCTACTTTTAAATGGATGAAACAATTAAACCAGGCATGCAGGTTGATTAGTGATTAGTGATAAATATGTAAGGTTAGATGCTAATCATATACCTGCTTGTCTTTCAAAACTAGTTGGTAGTCTAGTCTAATGGAAATTAAATGACCAACAGTTTGTTGATGACCACCATATCTACCTAGTTGCAGACCTGATCAACTTTGAGTGTATAAAGCCTAAACTGATTTTCTCCTTAGGTAAAAAACAGTTTTACAGCATTCAGTGGGAATCTGAAATTATACATTTTTGCATGAAGAAAATAAAAAATAAATGTCTAGTGGTACTTTGGATGTAATTTGACATTGCTTGTTTTCCTATTTTATCGTCTGATTACTTTATTATTTACTTTAAATATTTGTTATGTGGTTCCCTCAGCTACTATAAAAAAGAAAAATCTGTTTAACTGAAACCTTTACATCACTTTTACTCTATAACACATCACTTATCATGCATTTTCGTTATTGGTATACTCAGAGTTGTTTATGTTCCTGCAACAATATGGCATTCCTAGAAAATCGGGACAGAGGTATTTGAGTCCAAAATTGGGATTGTTCCTTCTAAATAGGGGTACTTGGGAGGTGTGCCGGCCTAGAGAATAGAGTTGTAATCAAAATTTCCAGCATGCAGCTGCCCTACAAGAAGCCTCCAGAGTAAACTTGGAGAGTTCACAGATTTGACCATTAAACCACTCATTGAGCTCTATGTACCCAACAAATCTTAGACCATTGGTTTCCAAACCAGTCTTCAAGGCACGCCTACCAGTCAAGGATTTAAGGATTAGTTGTGTCTAAGTGTTAAAACACCTAGACACAACTGGGTAATCCCTAAATCCTGGATTGGTAGGCATTCCTTGAGGACTGGGTTGGAAACCACTTCCTTAGACGTTTAAGCTGTAGCTAGCAGATCTGTCCCATGCCAACAGGTTTCTGTCTGTTTTAATGTGTTAAAAATCCATGTACGATACAAATGCACTGTAGCATCTGTACATAAATTTGTTTATAAGGAACAACACTAAATGAATCTAAAATCTGCTCATATGTTTTATAGGATAAGCTCTGTGCAGCGAATTAATTAAAAATGCTAATCCGGCTCTCCAAGGGTTGGAGAAACTGAGATGCAACACTGCTAGAAAATAGACAATATAAAAGCTCTATTTAACTCCATTTTCACAATATAGCATCTTGTGTGGTGTACAGTTTTGAATAAAAAGCCAATTAATAATGATAGTCTCATAAACCCTACGATGAATGGCAAATAAAATGCTACAGAGGGTGCAGCTAGACTGGAAACATTTGTATTTACTCTCGTGCCTCGGGTAAAACATTTTTACAGATGTCAGAAAATGAACTTATGAAAGCATTGATAATGTTCATTTCAGAATTGTGAGCCCCCTATAAAGTTAATGTTGTTTTTATTAGACTTCGGGAGTTTGCGGTGTTGCAATTTATTGCACTCTCATCATGTCAGATGGTAGTAATTAGATATTTTTTGTGAATTTTACTGTTGTGTGTATGCTTGTTTCAGGCAATAAAATGATCTATAATGGAAGGATAGAGGGTTATGTACACAAATACATACATCATAGTGTCACCTTTAATAAATGAAGGAAGAATGACAACAACAAAAATAAAGCAGTAAAATACAAATTAAGCAGATAAGCAAATAATCATTTTTGGTAGACTTACATTTCTATTAATATAATAATGCCCAAAAAGTTGATGGAAAAATTCCATTAAGATTTATCTAGTTCTCACGTGTGACCTTCATTATAGAGGTTGTGTTTATTTATGATATAGAATATTATATTTTCAAATATATTATTTGAAACTAGCGGCTGCGCTTACCTGAACATGCATTCACGGGGTGCGGCTGGGATGAAATTCATACAATACACAAGTTTCAGTGCACTCACTCAACCACTAAACAGAAACTTCAAAGCTGACATTTTATTTATTTATTTATTTTTTAAAACACCTAATCTAGGCAAAAATAATGGGGGTTTAAATACAGTATATGATCATACATTGCATAAGCCTGCCACAACGTCAGTGTACCCTATTATTGGCAGGTCCTACTCTAACAACCTAATGTCCGCTCTTATGAGATTAACTCACTCGGGGAAAAGAAATTCCATCCTGTATATGTCCAGTTCTTTCAGATTAGGTGTTAATACCTAATCTGACTGTTGATATTATTATTATTATTACCATTTATACAGATTCCCTAGCGCTTTACAGTATTATGAGAGGGTGGGGGGGATTTAACTATAAATAGGACAATTACAAGAAAACTTACAGAAACGATAGGTTGAAGAGAACTCTGCTCAAAAGTATTGAAAGTCATATTGGCTCCTGTCACAATGTTATCCATGGAATAAAAATGGTCAGTCTTGCCCCGAACCCCATATTTTTGTTGGATTATGCTTCCTTTATTGTTTTGATGTACAATTTATATTCTCATAACCAAGAATTATGTAAGTCATAGTCAAGAATTCTCTTTCGTGTGCACATGCTAAACTTGGGCTTGGTTCTACGGAGGATAAATTTAGTACATTTGGGTATACCATGTATGAATATTCTTGCACTAAGATGTGAAAAAATTTAGATAAATAAATAAATGTAGATAAGTGTCTAACCATTAAAGGAACATTGTAGCATTAGGAATGTATATTTGTATTCCTAAATAAATTAATTCATCAATAGCTCACCTTTTCTCCAGTGCTGAGAGTCCCTCAGCGCTGCCGCGACCTCATCCTCGAGATGACGGGCCAATTCAATACCCCTCATGGAGGAGCATTGTTTAACAAAGGTGCATGCCATGTGCCTACTTTTCCTCTATTGAGAATTATATGATATTGTTTGTGTTTTATTTATATATAAAACATTTTTAATATAAAAACGTATACAAATGTTGTGTGTAGTACTTTGTTGGGTTTTTTGTTAGCAATAATAGAATGTGTTTTATCCATTGAAGTATATTATTATAGAAACCCGCAGTCTGGTTGTACTTTAATAAAATACTTTCACAATTGTATGTCTGGTACATGAAACCTATTAATAGTTGATTTTAAAATACGTATAGAGAGTAGAAGACGATATGCAAAATACAATCATGCTTCTCACAAGACATGAACACGTTTATAAACTATTATTTATAGATAAAGTATGAAAACTAATATTTTATTAATGTTTTCTTTCTCTTTTTTTGTTTTTCTTTTGTGATATCACATATTAAAATGAAATAAAAATGTTGAGAATAATAACTTGTAATTGGCATATGGTAGCGCAAGTGATTGATGAGCTGTGACAAGGCCACTATTAATGTATTGGTGACTACCATTTTGGGTAAAATCAGGTGACGTGTGAAGCCCGGGCACACGGAGGTCTTTGGGAACTTAACCAGCAGCGTGGCTAATGTGGAAGAGTAACAGTGACACTAAAGTCCTCGTTGACATACCACAAGTAGGCATATCACCTTCCATCCCAACTGTGGGCAATTAATATGGCTTTGTATATTACACTCTAATTAACCTGGCAGTTCAGTTTGCAATGGATTGAATTTAACAGAAATTAATGAAAACTGAGCTAGCAGGTTCTGAAGGCAAGAACAGACCCTGGGACCCATTTCTGCTGGGACAAAAAGCAGGCTGTCCCAGCAAAAAGAGGACAATTGGCAACTGTAAGAGATATATTGTTTAGATGGTCTGATAATGCAGAATACAACACGTGACCACAGGACTTACTGGAAAGTTATAAATCTTATTTTATTTTTGCATTAGAGAAGAAGAATGGTGCTGAGCAGATTTTTAAAAATAATTAATATAAGGAATTGGTGGTTTTAAAAGTGCTATATTTTTTGGGAAAACTATTTTCTAAAGACAGAGCATATAATATCAACTAGTTTATCTGTCTAAATATTTGTTCCATAACTCTGGAGATGTGCAATTTATTTCCCTAAATATTACTTTCAATTCTCCAATAAACAAACATAAATATTGTTATTATGCAGTATTTTATTAAACTTTTTATTCATTCCCCTCCTTGGAGGACAGTTGGAGAAAATAAACATATTCTCACATAATTGTGGGCATTTTTAAAAACAAGATAATTGGTACATTAAAGGTGCCTTACCCTGACATAAAATACTACTTACAAGAATACAAGAATATAAATATTGAATTTAAAAAAATATATATTTTTGTAAAAATATTTTTTGTAAATTAGATGCAGATTTTTTCATATAATGAGAATCCAGACTTACAATGTATTTATAATAGCAAGCCTCAGGGCATTCAAAGTAAATGCTACCAACTTCTCTGTATCTCACAAGTTATTTATATAGAATGGCCCGTGAATCTGTGAAATATAGAATTCTTGTAGGCAGGTATTGAAACAGTCAACTCATTATGCTATGATCTGCAATGTACCTGCATCTTGACAATTCTAACTTAAGTAATTAACTTTTTCATTTTGTTTCTCTATTAAGTGTTTTCCTGCAACTTTTTATACATTGGTTGACATGTATTGTCAGACGGCCATTAAAGTAACATCTGCCATGACATTTTATTACTTACATAATTGGTACATTAAAAAAAATGCATAGACAACAAGAAAAGCTGTAGGAAGACGATTAAAGAGGTAGCTTTAGATACTTACTAATCTGATATTAATGTCTCATTCTTACAAGCTCCTAAGGGGGAGACAACATCACTGTTCTATTACCAGGGGATTTACTGCCACCTGCTACAAGATGCAAACATTATCTATCTATCTATCTATCTGTCTGTCTATCTATCTATCTATCTATCTGTCTATCTTTCTGTTCAATTTTTTAATTTCAATTGAAGTATAGGCTGCCTAGCTAATACAATGTACATAATAAATACATAAATATATATATATATATATATATATATATATATATATATATGATATAATTCTATATGATAAAATATATATACATATTCTTAATTTTATGATTCAAAATTGTTAAGGATTTTTTTTACTAAACTCTTTAGGATTTCACTCTTAAAAGAACTGTATGGGCACCATAACAACCTCATTGAAATTAAGTTGATATGGTGCCCAGAGATCCCTGGTGCTTTCTTACCAGAAGCTATTAAACTATTTTCAAATTATTTAACCCCAAAGGTTGCACTCTAGCGCCAAAATTTCCTTTCCCGTAGTGGCATCCAAATTCGTCAGTTGATACCTTTTGTATGAATGGGAAGCTACTGATTGGGTTAGAGTGTCAGCTGACCTCTCTAGCCAACCAACGGCACCCCTGCCTGACGGCACTCCGAGCTACCTGAAAGTCAATTGAAGAAGCCTAATGCTGCTGGTTAAATGGAGATTCGGTGATGGGAGCAATGGTTGAACCTCTTCTTGTAAGAAAGCGCTAGGGACCTCTGGGCACCGTGGCATCTTCATTTTGGTGAGTTTGCTCTGGTGCCTGGAATGTTACTTTAACTATAGAGTGAACAGTACCGGATGCCTCACCAGAGAATACATTCCTCTGTTGGTCTTAGAATAAGCAAAACATTTGTCGATTCCATAAAAGTAGGATAAAGAGAACGAAGTACAGAATGAAGACTCTTAACGTGTTCTGAGGTCCGTGGAACTTAACAGAACATAGATCACATCAGACATCATCATTCTGTTGTCCCAGTGTCCACCAGCCTTTATGAAATAAATATATAGTAAGTCACTTTTATGCACAGACAACAATCCATTCTTGACTTGAAAATAAATTGTACATATAAGTATGGAAATATACATTTATATTTATGGAAATATGCGAATAGGAAGCTGAGAAATTATATATGCAGTTCATTTATTTATTTATCTTCCTTGAAAATCACAGTTTAAAATTATTATTAGTCAATCAATGGAAGGAAATTATTTTTTTTCATGTATAAAATTTTACTGTATAAGTTAATTTAACTTGCTTGCGTTGTAAATGGGGCTTTCGGGATGGAAAATACATTTTCTTTCCAGTCTTGCAATTTGTAAGAATTGAACAATATCCTATGGGCATTGAACGAGAGTCGAAAACGGCTTCTTCCACTGTGCTCCATCTAAACCACATGAGTTTAAATATTAATGAAACTTTCATGAATCAGACATAACATATACTACCCCTTTGTGCAGGAAAATGCCAGGCTTTTTATGGTTGCTGCTGCATCACCAGAATAATAGAACCCAAAGTCATAAAGTGGTAATTAATACACTTCAGAATTGAAGTATTTTATTGTGCAGATGCCAATTAAGCATAATGGATAGCTCTTCCTGTGAAGGCTGTGTAGCAATTGAAAGGTTAGTGTTTCCGTATTCTACATTATGTATTATTTCTAAAGCTTAGCTTTTTTTTTTCCTTGCCAATGAGAAATGTGTGTATTCTAGCTTCACAGATGATGGAAAAACATAACTATTACTTTTTTCACAAACCCCTTCTATAAGTAACGTGCTTAAGAGATGTATATGGCAGCACGGTATAAATTGATGAAGAACCTTTGAAAGGGCCACTGTCTTTGTGCATTGTTAAAGGTGTACATAAATATGTATGAAATCATTCAACAGTAGCACCTGCTTTTAAAGGGACACTACAAACACCAAAACAACTTCAGTTTAAAGGGACACTTTGGGCACCGATAATACTTGAATGTATTTGATAGGTTTTGGCCTTATTACTATGCTGTGTTTTTTTGCATGCTCAAATCTTTAGAGTTTTTGCATAGAATAAATATTTTGCAGACTGCTGCATCATAAGCCTGCCTCCTTAGCCACACCCCTTCGCTCTAGAAAAATACTTATGACAGTATTGAATGAGGAGGGGTTATAGAGCAGCATTCTGCAAAACATTTATTTATTTTGTGCAAAAACTATAAAGATTTAAGCATGCAAATAAATACAGCTTATAAAGAGGCCAACAGTTTTCAAATACATGAAGTGTCCCTTTAATGAAGTGGTTTTGGTGTATTTTCATGCACCTGCAGTCTAATCATTCAATTCTCTAGCACCTAGGAGGTAAATCACTTTGTTTATGCAGCCCTAGTAACACCTTTCCTGCATAAGACCTACGCAGTCTCCCTACACATTTAAACTTCCTTTACTGAACAGATTTTTTTCGTTTACAATGTCCTGTTTTGCTCTTCAAAAACAGAGCAGGAGGTAAGGACTTTTAAACTAAACACACTGTGCTGTAAGATCTGATTGAAAATGCTACAATTGTATTCATGAAGCCTGTATGGGTCACAACAAGGGAAGGTTGGCTAGGGCCACATAAACAGGAACAAAAGTAAATCAAATTGGAACTGTCATCGAATTTTTATGAAATACCAATGTTACCGTTGGGGGTCTTTACGGAATCTACAAAGTCCCCAGACAGTAACAGGGCCGCTTTAACTCCTAAATGGCAGAGAATTGAGCAGTGAGACCACAGGGGCAGGATCTGTACATTCATACTTCATCAAACATTCAAATAACTTTAAACTCGAGTTGTTTTGGTGCTTAGAGTATCCCTGTGAAGGTTGATTTCTCGAGATACGATAATAGTTGTTGTTTATCAACATCCCTTACCATTCCAAATGTGCCCGTTGAGTTGATTAAGAATAATGACCAGGAAGCAGATAAATAAAATGATGTGAAAATGAAAAAAACTATAAACAAACCCCAAATGACAAAAAATACCTCCCTAACCAGGAAGAGACACTCTAATTGGGGATGGATCTCTCATTCTGGCCGGTTGGCGGTAATTCGTATCTCATATACTTCTGCCTAGCAGTGGTTTGTGTGGCACGTAGATTATCCCCAAGAATAGTTCCACTTATCACATAAGATGAGTAAAACTGAGATTGAAACTAATAGCAGCTATACTGCAACTACTAGTAGTACACATTATACAGAGGAGAGAGAATTGGAATGCCAAGGTTGGACAAAATTGTATTTCTTCCTTGTCTAATCAGACAAGATTGGGAAGGGTGGAGCTCCAAACTCCAAACCAAACTTCAGTATAAATAATAAATAAAAATAAACAAAATAAAGAGCTTTGTAAATTGTGAGTAAAGGGTACTAGCACAATAACCTCTTGAGCTAGCTGAGTGACACTTTAAAAGTGGCACTGTCGCAGTCTGGGGATTTTGCAGAAATGGCAAACACCCCCGTAATAACAACATTAAGGTCTATGGACGATCCCACGAGAATGTGGAATCCTCAATAGATAAAGCCAATTCGTTGTCCCTTATTTTTTCTCTTGACTATGTTGGAATTTCAGTCAACACAGTCAACGTGTGTATTTCATATATTTCAAGATTTTATATTTGTAAAATTCTATTTTTTTCAGAGGGGGGGAGGGCAGTTCTGCGTTAAGACAGACAAAGATATTTTATATATTTTTTTTATAATTTTGAAAAAAATTCACAACGAAAATACAGGTTTTACAAAAAAATTACATTGAAAATTAAGTTTCTACAATGATCAGAAGTCACCTGATCTGAATAGTTTCTTATCAAATATAGTAACATTCTACTTCTCTTTAACTTAAAACGTTGTTTCTATTCCACGGTAAACTCCATAATCGGTTTAGTACTTTCTTAAACGTAATGTAGGAAGCTGTTGGCAAGGATTATATTAACAAGATGAAACAAAGAGACTTTAGTACAAACTCAGACTTATGTCTAAGTTCCTTATTAATAAGAATGTTGTTGGTCTTTCAGCTCATATGGTATAAATCAAATTTAAGTAAGAGACAACTGCAATGGTTACAAAAGGACATTTTTCTATTAAAGATTCAGATGGTAATGTTCATTGTGCTTCAGAAGTGGCAAGAAAAAAAAAAAAAAAAAAGCATTTCTCCGGGAAAAGAAAATCACGTTTTATTTTTGTGCTTACATCATGGTGCTCGAAAAAGTATTGTTGAAAATATATAAAAATTTGAAGAGCAACAGAAGTTTTGTTCTAATCCTGGGATGTCTGTCGCGTCTGTCGTCTTCCAGATATTTTTGGTCTACAGAGACATGATTTATGGAATACATAGTTTAAGAGTAACTAGAGAGTGAAAGTTATATTTTTTCCTAGTAATATATTTTTTTCAAAATAATAATGAAGCATTCAAGTTTATAAAAGAAACTGCTTTTTTTTTTAGTTTTGAAACGTCTTTAAAATGCGTAGGATTACACTGGTAATGGTTTATGAGCAATTCTATGTTTTGTGTGTTGATTGTTTTAGTTGTAATATATCTTTTATATAAGATCAGTTTTTGATTTTACATATTTTGTGCCCTGAGTGCACAGATTGATTTTAAATGTTCTTCCAACGCATTTGTCGTTGATAGTGCTAGTGCACATGGGATTTGCAAGGCTGACAGGGGATCTCTGTATGTGATGTTCAGCTTATAACCCTTCTCATTCTCTATTTACCTTCACCCTGTTGTATCTCAGGTTCGGAGTTACATCCATTCACATCCCATACAAAAGCTCTACCGTGCTTCCTTTATCATAAACTGTATTAGATGGAGAAAACAGACCCTCAGTTGGATCTTAGTTGGAGACAACCATTTTGTTACCATATCTGGGTATTTTTACATTACATTAATAGGGACTTGTCTTTGAGTTTGATTTAAGAGATATCTATCTATCTATCTATCTATCCTATCATCACGGGCAATGCTTAAAGGAACACCCTAGTGTTAGGTGGCAGGTGTCTGTATGTGCAGACACCCAGTTCACCCCTCACTCTCTCCCTCCCCCTCCTCATAGCGCGCACATGCTCTGTGAGTAAGCAAATTGATCCATTCACAAATTTCTCTATGAGAAGCCTGATTGGACGGCACAACGTCAGACATCAGGAGGAAGTATGGAAAGCAGCGCTAGGATCTTTGACTTGGACTTCAGTTCATTTGTAATAAATGTTTTAGCCTAATGTCCAATAGGGCATTTTTTACTTTAAAAAAAAAAATGCTTAAGAACTCTTTAATGTGGTCTTTTTTTTCTGCATTAACATAAAGACCACTTCTGAAACATTATGTCCTTACACACAAACTCCCACTATTCTTGGACGGCAGCAGTATCTATAGTATTCCTCAGCCAAATACATAGAACATGGACAAAAAGTTACTGGGCACTATCCCAAATCTCTGTGAACATTTGAATAACAAATGTTTTTAATACCATGCAAATGGCCATTAAATTGAAAGCTCACCTGCCTTGTCATTGCAAACCTCTAAGGGGCGTCCTACACTAGTCATTCACCATATTGCTTTCAGCTAAAAGGCAAATTCTCTACACATACATGGAGTGGGACATTCTGTCCTTACAAGGAATTAAACTGAGTTAACACATCTCATGGTTTTTTGTTCTAAATGTTTCCTAAATGATCTAACACTACCCTAACTATTTCAATCATATATCATTCTTGTAAATTTCAGTGATAATTTAACCTTTATAATAATGTATTTAGCATCTATTAATAACTATATAATATTGCAAGAACAAAGAAATCCAGTTGTCGGAGGAGTACTCTGCAAATAACATTAAAATGATAATATAGTAAGGAAATACTATTTTAAAGTCAAATGGTGAATTTGAAAAAGTAAATTCTCCCCCTAGTGGACATTTAAGGCAAAACCAGTGTCATGAACACAACTTTATTTGAAACTATTTATTAACTATCGTAGTCTAAGCTGTGAATAAATAATAAAATAATGAATGTATTTAACACAATTTAACAAAGGATATTATTTTTAAGTCATTAAATATCTATATATTCACACAGGAATACTTATATCATAGCTGACAAAGAATGTATTGAACTTTGCATAAATCGATTAAATAAAATAAAACAAACAATTTAAAATCGAAAATGTTAAATAAAACAAACATTTGTATTTAATAGTATCTGTCCCATTTCACAGCAACGAACATAATAGCATTGTGCATGATTATTGCAGGAATATTTGTGCTTGTTTGTAGGCAAATACAAAAGAGACATTTGATTCATGTACAGTCTGAACATGCATTTTGATTAAAAAAAATACACAAGAATTACTGAACTGAAAGATAGCTTTCCTGTTGATCTTTATTTTTCTATTTCAGTTGTTTTGGACAAAAATGTGAAATGTACTTTAAATACCAAATAATTCACAATTTAGTGAATAAGCCTGGATTTAATCTCATATGTTTCTCTGAGCATGTTTGCCTGTCTACAAACATCTTTTCTATTTATATATAAATATTATGATGCCACTTCTTTATCAGCATGTTTACGATATTCAAATTCAAATACAATAGGTGGTAACATCCTAAGCAGTGTATTCAATATCAAATTGGTCAATTTAAAACGAGTCGGACTGCAATTATAGTTAATCGTTTTTACAAATCATCTGTTCGGGCTTGAATTTTGAATTTAGAATTTTGAATCCATTTGAATTCAGCAATATTTTTTTTTCAAAAGTATTGTAAAAATAAGTACATTTCTGTGCTAGAACACATACATATAGTAAAACTGCATTAGAGCAAGGTTTGTTTGTCTAAGCTTTTTGTGTTCTGTTTAAGCACCTCTGGTTGTTGAAGCGTCTGCAGTTTACTAGAGCACTCTATATCTTGTAAAGAGGCATACCTATCCACCTCCATGACAAAGACCTGCAATTGTACTTCCAAACGCATTATTGACTTCTTACTGCAGCACATCTGAACAGTCTTTAAACTGGAGTCGGGATTATAGATGAAATGCGATTGTCATTGACCTTGTTAGTGCCAGCATTCTCTCAGTAGATTACCTACTCGTCACGCGTGATAGCAGGGGGAGTTAACGCTGCAAGATTTGTTTGACACCTCTGTAAATCTTATTTATCTATTTTGCCAAAAAAAAAGAAAAGGAGATGAGGTGGAAATAAAATCCCAATTAGGGCGACATGCCCCTATTCCTTTGATAAGTAACGAGCTACGGTACTTAATATAAATTATATCTATACTTAGAATGAAAACTGAAACTATTTCAGTCGAACGGATCGCCCCGAGAAATTATATATCATCATATATTTGTGCTAATAATCTTCTTCCCAAGCTTCCAGCTCCATCGAAATCGGAAATAATCCATGGGGAGGGTAAAGAGTAGCTAGAGGCCAACACTGACCCTATTCTAATACATTGTTTCCAGATTAGTAGTGTGAGGTAATGTAGTTGTCCACTATGAGGGTAAAGAGAAACAAAGAACCTAATATATTTATATTGGAGAAAACCAAGGTTAATATAGTAATGTGATATAGAAAAGTACGTGAGAATATCTGTCTTGGTTTGGCTATTTTAAATTGCTGTCTATAAGAATATAGCCGTAATCGAAATCAACCCTGCAATAAATACCGAAACCCTAGAGATATACGGTTTATATACCTGATCTCTCTATATTCCCCATAGAGCCATGACCGACCACTGGGGCCAATAAAAGGGTAGATTCCCTACTACCTTGACCTCCCCAACTCAGGAAAGTCTACATTGAACGGACACTCCAGACCAATAAACCATCTCAGCTTGCTGAAGTGCTTGATGTGTGACGAATATGTCCTATCTTTTTTAAGTTTGCAAAAAGTTTATATTTCTATAGAAATTGGCACTTTTTATAAATTAACCTGGTTACACTCCTCTAGCTGTCATTCAGAAATACTGTCCCGTTACCTGTAACTGGTAAGCAATTGTCTAGAGCAGTGGTTCCCAGCCCAGTCCTCAAGTACCCCTTACCACTCCAGGATTTAGGTATTACCCTGTTGTGTCTAAGCTGTTTCTTTTTTTCTTTTTCTAAAAACGCCTTAAACACAACAGGGTAATCCCTAAACCCTAGACTGTTAGGGGGTACTTGAGGACTCTGTTGGGATCCACTGGGCTAGAACACCTGCCTTGCAAAGAAAGAAAGTATTGGGAAGTCTATGATTGGACAGCCATAGAACGTCTGGACTGGAGAAGAAGAGGAGGGCTTGCAAAGGCTTAAGATGAGAGATGTACAGCTTTAGCAAACTGTGTTTAGATATACTCCACAAAAAAAAATGCATAATTAAATGCATGCATATTTTCATTGGGAGTATATCTACTAAACAGTGATTTTGAATCATTTTTATTCGTACAATGGAGTGTCCCTTTAACATTCTCGTAATACACTACTGTATCATTCTTAAACAAAAAATACAGTTTTGCCATAATAAAGTAAAAGAGAAATACTGAAAAAAAACAAAAAAACTTAAAAATATACATATGAGTTAGTTCAGTTTAGTAAGTGTTAGTAAAATACTGGTTATTATTATATCCGAAGCAATGCTATATAAAAAGAAAAATAGCTTGCTTATAGCAATGAATGAAAATGATACATTGAGATTTCTCTCGTTTTCAATAATGTCACTGACTACCTTATTTGATTTGTACCTCTGGATCCAAAACCACAGCATGACACAAAGAAGGACTTTTCTTATTATTCTATATTTTTGTTTTGTCCTGTACCTGGGCCTGATATATTTAATGCCTATTTCCTTCTACAATGTGGTATCCCAGCCCAGTGGTATCCCACCTTGTGTGGTGACTCATGATGTCATACATCCCCATGGACCACCTCTCGCACCAGACCTTTTCAGGTCCCAGGTGGTCAAGTGCTGAGCTCTTATGGTCCGCACCTTTGCCAGGTGAAGATTTTTTATATTCTTTTTGTGAGTTCCAGATCAGAGTGTTGCTGTGGGTTACCGAAGCAATGCCCTGATACTATCAGTGATAGTGCCAGAAGCTTGCAAAAGGGGTATGCAATGCTTGCAACCGATAATCTCCTTCATGGGCCCATGAAGGGATACAGCACCCACTGAAAAGACCAGCCCGCTTGGGCACAATTTGCACCCTTTCACCTTAGTTAGGATGCCCTAAGGCGGCTGCCCATGCTGCCAAACATTAGCACCAGCCCTGTATGTGTCACCCGGTGGTTCTACACCTCCAGAGTGATGCCAATTATACATAATATTGTGAGACAAATAGAATATTCTCATATCCTGACTTGTATGTTATACCAAAACAGGATATAAATATAAAATCTATATATTTGGAAGCAAATTGCTAAAATATTATTGCTACACATTGCCTCTACTATTGTAATATTTCAATGACAGGTGCTTTGTAAAGGTTGGAACAGTATAATATTTGAATTATATCTTCTATTCCAGTAATAAGAGACACCACTTGATTGAATACTATAATTCTTTTTATCATTAACAGTTAATGCTAAATTACTAAAGTCCGACAGTAATAACACATCTCCCTAGACTTTTGTGCAATTAGAAAAAAAAAGATGAAAAAGGAATAGATTTCAAAACTTTTCACAAGCATTGTGACACTAATGATGATGAAATAACATACTTTCTATCCCAATTTAACATCTTAATTAAGATTCACTAAAAGATTAAGAATACGTAATGGGAAATATTCTGTTGACAACTTTATTTTTTCATACAATATGAGACAGTTAAATGTTTCTCAACTAATAAATCTGCTTTACTAATGAAGAAAGTCTCGAAACAAATAATAACAACAAAATAAGGCTCAATTCTTTTGAACATGTATATTAAAACTGAATTAGGACATTTGTTAAAGGCTAGTGATGACTTAATGTTGTGCTGTAGGTATTTTTGAACTACATTTCCCAAGGTTCTCAGTTAGCTTCAAGTGACACTCCAGTCCCCTAAAGTATGCTGACATGCTTTAAGGTGTAGCAGCATGTTCCAGCATGCCTATTTGATAACAGTGCCAATTTTAAGAAATATTGTGACTTTTATAAATTCCCTTAGCTCTCTGCTGGGGGTTCCGTGCCTCACTTCAACCAGAAATCAATGGTTCTCTTCTTCTATGGGAAGCATGTGATTGGACATCACTAATGATGAGGTTCGTTGAAGTTGCAGTGAGAAGACTCTCCTAGAGCTGGAATAAAGTTTTGTTTAATTGATTTTTCACTGCTAGAACGGTGGAGAGGGCAGCAATCTGAAAGCTTAGGGACAAGTCACCACTGTTGCCTATGAACACACACAGAATGTCTTACTACAATCTGACTAGATCAATAAACTAGTGTTAAGAATATAAAATGGTATTACTAACACTATAGTGTCCTTCTGCCCCCTCCCCCCGCCCCTTGTGCACCTCCCCATGCCCAGCTTTGTTTCACTTAGTCAACCTCTGTGAAAAGCATGGAATCACCCCTAGTGGCTGTCTTGTAGACAGCCACTAGAGACAGGCTTAACCCTGCAATGTAAATATTGTGATTTACTAAAACTACAATGTTTGCAGCTACGGGGCTAAAATGACAAGTATAGTGCACCTAGACCACTTCAATGACAGGCTCTTTCCCTGTATATATAAATGAAAATAATATGAATGAAACTATGCTATTATATTGCTAAGTGGGATCATTCATGACTTTTCATATTCCTTTCTTTGGAATACAATGGTGGGCTCCATTTAGATTTACAGCTGGGCAGTAAGTGACCACTTACGTGAATAATAAAATCAATGACTGCCATAGGCCTGATAATCATTAAGACCGTGTGTTTTACACACTAAATAGGACAATCATGAAATAGATACTTCCAGCCCCAGTACAGTACACGTTAATTGGGACACAGCATTTTCAGTCTGTCTGTTTAGAATCTAAATCATAAACAGCCAAGTCCCAGTGGACAGGAAAACGAGACAAAATGAGTTTTGTTTATATTTATAAAGATTCACATTCACGTAGGTAATAGGTACAATTACTGATAAAACATTTAAAACGAAACATGCAGTAAGTCATCAGACTGCATTAAGGCATTTTCAGCTGACGCACGGCAGAGCACCGAACGCATACGCTGCACTGTATTCTTAAAAGCACATGGTAAAAGAAGTCGGAACACGAATGGTAATTACATAAAACCACTGTAGAAAACATTTCAAAGTACGATTCTGCTGACAGATGTGGCTTTAATAATTTGAAACATTTGCATTTGTAGCTTAAAATGCAGATGATTGCATCCTTCTATTTAAGTATTCCTCAATCTATACAGTGCATTACAAGTCGATCTTTGATATATTGCATCATGTTAAACTTTGTCTTTATGATCTGACAAGCTTCATTATATAATAAACTAGTTTAAATAAATCTTATGGACATAAAAGTATTCATGACAGGGAGAGAAAAAAACTTTAAACGCACAAATGATATATCGGTCAGATGTTCCAAAGAGAGGTTTTTAGTTTTTTTTTGTTTTTTTTTCTTCATTCAGATCTTTCTACATGTGTTTTATATCAAGCTGTAAGGCATTTTCCAGTAACCAGTGTTGTATTACAAAAAAAAAACGAGTGAAAAGAAAACATGTTTCAACATTTTATTCAGCCTTATCACTTAAAGGTTGCACAATCTGCTGTAGAATTTTTTTTTATTTAATTTTTTTTTTTATACTTTTTTAAACATTTTTTTTTTACATACACATTAGTGAAACCATAACTGGATATTCTTTGACCTTTTAATTAGCTAGGACTTACGTTACTACCGTCATTGGGAGAGGAAGGGGCGTGGCCAGAGAGGTGTTGTGCTGGTGATGTAATGCGTGAAACCTGAGTAATTTATACCTTCCCTTGAAGTGAATACACTCGATATTATCTCTAAAACAGTAATGTATTGCATGTCAATGATAAGTAGAAGGAGGTGTGGAAGCTCACACACAAAAGGGAGCATGTAAGGCCAACAAATATGTTCCATGAACTTATAATAGTCAGCTACATCTGTACTGTCAAAGATAAAAAATGCTATCCAAGTTGATTAAAAATTTATAGATTAGGTTTTGTCTGTTTGTTTGTTTGTGTGACAGTGTATACAAAAAATAATTGTACAGATTTTAACCTTATGCAATTAGATTCCTTCAAGCCTAGAAAATCCATTTAACAAAACTGTCTGTTCAAAGTACTAAAATGCCATAATATTAACGATATCTAAAACTATTTGAACATATTGTGTCTTAATTATTTGGAATATATTCTAATTATTAATATTCACTGGGCTTATTCAATGTTATTTATGGCAATTTCATTATGAAAAGCACAGGCGAGGTAAACAATTAAGAAACAATATCCTGCAAAGAATGCTGTCCAGACCCAGAATTGGTCAGCCAATCGGGATGTCCCCAAAATTTTCAATGTGAGTAGAGCATGTCCCATAAATCCCATTCTACATTTATATAGGTTAAACAAAAACAACTAAGGTGAGATATGTTTTAAAGGAACACTAAAGTATTAGGAATACAAAGTAATACTATCACTGTAGTGTCCCTCACTCTGTGAAGGGTTAAATAACTCTTAGTTGATTCCGGTGCTAAGGGTTGGGCTCCTCCTCCGATGACATCAGCCAATGGGGGGAATCACTAGAGACAGTCTTAACTGCACAATGTAAACATTACAGTTTCACTGAAACAGCAGTGTTTTCCCTTGCATGGTTTATGAGATGGGCACTGCAATGAGATGAAATGATCTGGGTGCCTTTTAGTGTCCCTTTTATTATGCTGTATGTACATGTACATATTTAGTGTGCATTATTGTGTGCATATTACATCAGCTGGTCACAGCAACACTGCATTAATCTGTGCATGTCACAATGGGTGCTCTTATTCTTTGCTTTATGCTATAGTGAATGTTTTACCAAGCTCGGGTTGAAATGTCCCCCCCCAGGAGCCTCATGACAGCACCAAGTTAAATCCTTGATTTAACGAATGTCCCAGAGAATGTGTATCCCACAGAGTAGATCAATCTCATAACAGTTCATATAAGGTTAGGAACAGAAATGGGTTAATACGGAGCAGTGGCAAGCCAGGTATATTTATAACCATAATGTGTGGGGGGTTTTCCGTTCTTTATTGTGTTTAGTGTGCTGGTCATTCTCTCTGTACTGTGCATGTTTCTCTCTTTCTATCTATCTATCTATCTATCTATCTACCTATCTATCTATTTTTATTATTATTATTATTATTATTTATAAAACACCTACAAATTACACAGAGCTGCACAATAGGTGTTTTGCAACAAGATGAGTTGGACGCACAGGAACAGAGGATGTTGATGACCCAGCTCAAACGAGCTTACGATCGATCTATCTATCTATCTACCTACCATCTTTATGGTGTTGAGAATAATGGAATGTATCAAATTTGCCAGAATTGGCAGAAAGCAATATCTTATCACTACTAAAACAATGTTGCTCGTTATTAACCAAATCAGCACAGTCCAATAATGTTGCTGCCCTGTTGGGCAACTAGCAGAATACTAAAAGATTAAGGAAAGGGCAAGGGAACAAGAATAAATCATAAGAAAATATATTTGCAGTATAGCAGGACAAGCAGCCTCAATTTTAATCCATTTCCATTATGTGATACATTTGCTGGCAACACAGATTTTGTGGGTGATTTTTGTATATATAATTTATACACCTTTAAAAAAATGTTAAGGATTCAAATTGACTTTACTCACAAGTTAATTTTCAACCACCAATGAATTTAAAGCCCTCAAGCCTACACCAGTGGCATAATATTTTAGTTATTTGTTGTCATTTTAAGTTATTCCAACTGTGGAGTCAGAGGCATAAAATCAAGTAAAAAAAAAAATGTATTCTAAAAATCCAACAGAGACAGAATTTATTGCTCCATAAAAGTGTCATTTTTATAGTACGAAGACTCCTTGTCCCAATAGAAGTGTAAAGTGAATAAAAGACTATTTTGAAAGAAAGCAAGCAGGTGATGGATAGGGATTTAGTCTTCTACAATGTCCACTGGAAGGAATCTCAATTTTTAAAGTCATGGCACTTAATGCCTTCTAGAGGTATGTGCTAAATCAAGCTAATTAATGTTATCTTCATTTTTTTATTTTGACCTAAATCATTTTCATATAATTCTATTGGAGAGTTGAAGAGGGCTCCCCAACATTCTGTTGCAGAGACTAAGAGCAACACTAATAGATTCTACTTAGAATTACTCAGAAGGGTTCAATGTGCGAATGCGTGCTCTCCAGCAGTTGTTGGGCAATAATTTGCGTAATTCTTTAAGTTTCTATAGCTCACCGAGGGCAACTGCCCACTCCTCTTGTCTACTCTATGAAACCATAGCTACTAATATCTATCAATTTTATTGAGTTTCTTGTAATCAGGTTTAAGGTCAGTCTGCATCAACAAAATATGTCAAGTTGATAGGGATTTATAAGGCACGCACTCATGAGCTTGAGATCTGGTAGGGGACAACTTTTACGAAGACCATTCAGCATCCTTTGGGGACATATTTCAAACCACATTATTTGTTATACAAAAACGATACACAATCAGCGGGGAAATTGCACTTAATATTTGAAGTGCTAGTGGAGCACTGGAATCCTTTCGTGTTTCTGTTACCAAGTATGAAGTTCATTATTTTTTCATTTTATAGAAGAGGCTATGGATTTTGTAAAACCTACTTATGCAACATGATTTCAAGCATTAAATGAATATACATAAATTGTACATGAATATACAATTCTAACAAAAACGTTACAATAGGAAAAGTATAAATAATATGTGTTTGCTTACGTATCTCTATATATGTGAGTATAATATAAATTCACAGCAATTAATCTATAAAAAGTACAGCCTCCATCCGGGGCTGGCGAAAAAATAAATAACCATGAACTAATGTGTGAACCGGTAATAAAAGTCCAAAGCAATGCAGACTCACACTAAGAATGGATTCACGGATCATGTAGACAAGGTTTTACTGCTCCATTCACAGCAGTACGTTATTACAAAACCTTCACCCCATGTGCTTTCTACTTGCTTATTCTGCTGTTGTGAGTCACTTGGCTCTCCTGGGTGATTATGTGTTGCTGTTTCTTTAATATTCCCACTGATGTGTGTTTTCCAGTGGGTGGTGAACAGAACAGAAAAGAGGACAGGGGGGAGGCAAATCTGCCTTAAACAAGACGTGGAGAGCTTCTACGTGCAGCAGCAAACTGACAAATGCAAATATCTGTTTTGAGTCGCGTGAAGTCACTGGGGAGCAGAGATCAATAGTGTGTGAATTATTTAATTTGTTATTTGTTGCAGTGAGGAAGCATAAGCCCCTTTAAAAAACATCAAAATCCTTTCCGGTCACACAGTTTTTTTTTAATTATACATTTGAAGAATCTGTCTCTTTACAGTTTTTTTTAGAACCTTGAAATACTACCAAATAAACAAAAACAAAAACAGCACTTTACATTAAAAGCTAACTGTAATTTAAATACGATGTAACATTTTCAAAGTGGTCAACATGGATGATCCAGTTGTTTTTTTTATTAAAAAAAACCTATAGCTTGTGTTTAATATATTAACCCTTAGAACACTTCTAGTAGGAAAAGCGTACAGCATACATCTTATCAGTTGGTGATCAGTAGGTGATATTAAATTGGGATAGGAGGGAGTGAGGGAATCTCAGTAAAACAGTGACTTTGCGTAGAAAGGTGGTGTGACACTTGAGCAGAGCATCCAAAGTCATGAATTGGGCTGCTTTGGTTCGTTCAGCTGAAGAGAAACACACATATGACAGCATATGATAGGGGCAGCGGGCGTACAAATGAAGATTGCTGCCCAATTTTGACCTGGGAACCCCAGTTTTAGTCAAACTGCTCAAAAACAGTTTGATCAAGAAATAGGGAGCAGAACCACATCCTAATAACGCCACAACCAGTATCTCAGCATACATATTTTTATGGTGCTCTAGATTGTCTCTTTAGAAGTACAGGCATGTATCTACATAACCAGAAGGATACTTTACTCGGGCAGTTGGAATCTCTTGACTTGGAAAATATCAATAAACTTGTGCAAAAATTTATTCCAGTTCATCCAAAATAGAAATTCTTTGATTTTGGCACTAGCCCTACGTTTGTAGATCCTGTTTTGGATTTGCAGTACCTTGAGATCTGACATAAATCAACAGGAAATATCCTGGACATGTCCGTATATATCTCACTGAGCAATGGAGAGGCTGGACCCTTCAAATTGCTTACTAATAAGTCATACTTTTGCATATAAAGGGGCACACTTTAGTTAATATCTTTATGTGGGTAAAGATGTGTAACTAGCCAAGGAAGAGTCAGGTATATCACTACACAGAGGCCTGTGTTTACTATTATCTTGCACAGCGCTTTGAACTCTGTTTAGCTCATCCCAGAATACCTTGTAAGCATTAAACTTGTTTCTTCATATTGGTTCGTCACTGCATGCGGGCATTTTGTTATGCTCTATTTATTAATCTTTAGCTATTCTATGTCAACACATTAGCTCTATTAGCAATTTACTAATCAGTCAAATCTCTCTGCATGTCTGTCCATCCGTCCATCTGTCTATTTAGATGTCTCTGAAATAATATCTTAGTGCACCCATTTGGGCCAATTTTATAAGCTATCAATGGTAACTTAAATATTTCGATTAGCTCCTTTAATTACAACTAGACATATTTTTTTGCACAAAAATTAAATTCAGTCTGTATAATGTAAGTCACTTGCTAAAACATACACTGGAAATGCATTGGTACAAGGGAAACCTCTGCTGTTTAATTGAACACAGTAAACACTGCACCAACATTTATTATTGTTGAGGAACGATGTCTTCCAGAGAAGTGACAGTTCCACTAAAAAAGGGACGCTTCGCGTTTTGCCTTTGACCGCTATTCTACCTTTGACCGCTATTGACTTTATAGCTAGAATCTTGCATAAGGAAAAGCACTGCAACTTAAAGATAAGTTTAGATATAATTTTAGATATATCTAAAACGTTACATACCATAACTATAAATATAGTATTTGAAATTACACTGCCTTGTTTCCAGCAAGCCAGGATAAATATTTCTCGCTTATTTGCTCACAAGAGCACTTCCTGAGCAAACACAGCTGTAATGTGCACACAGGAAGTGAGAAGCGCAAAAGAGTAATGCTTCCCCCCTTCAACATTCCTCAAATGTTACATTCTCTAAGTTCATGCATGCTATGCAAACATTTAAATACTTATATATAAGAAAATGCACAAATATATACAATGTACTGGTATTGTAAGAATGTTATCATTAAATGGAAAACTTCTGTCATTGTTTTTTCTTTTCTTTTTATAATTAAAGTTTACATGCATTGTAGACTATGTGTGTATTATTTTGTACCATATACATATAAGTAAATACATTGCTTTCAGGTAACGGCCATCTTTGCTCCTTTTTGATCCCGAGAAAAATGTGTTAAGCAGGAGTTAGCATGAGTTCACAAAATCCTACATCCTGTCCAAGTCCTGGCCGTGTTAAAAATGCACTCTGTACGCAATCCTAGCATATAAGTGTTGACTATGACCAAACATGAATAAAGATGGCTGCCCCCACATAACTAGAGTAAATCAGGAAATGCAGTTAAGTGAGTTCTTAAATTATCAGGGTTATTTACTAAAGTGACAATACAGACTAGCCAAATTGAAAGCACAGCTGACTAAGAGAATGTTTCTATTTCCGTTATATAGACCTTAAATTTGAAATTCACTTTGAATTAACCTTGAATTCTCACTTCAGTTAAAGGGACACTATAGTCACCAGAACAACTACAGCTTAATGTAGTTGTTCTGGTGAGTATAATAGCTCCCTTCAGGCATTTTCATGTAAACACTGCCTTTTCAGACAAAAAGGCAGTGTTTACATTGCCCCTAGGGACACCTCCAAGTGTCCACTCCTCAGATGGCCACTGGAGGGGCTTCCTGGCTCAGGGCTGCACAGTAAGCAGCCCTGCCATTCAGCATCCCCACGCTCTGCATGGAGTTGCTGAATTTTCCTCATGGAGATGCATTGATTCAATGCATCTCTATGAGGAGGTCCTGATTGGCCAAAACTGCATTTGGCCCCACCCCTTTACGATTTTAGCCAATCCATTGCTTTCCCTATGGGATTGGCTAAAAATCGGCCACTTCGATGATGTCACAAAGGGGGCAGAGCCAGTGCCGCCGGCTGACCTACGCGGGCTGGAATCAAGGTGAGTTTCAAACTTTTACAGTGGGGTTAAGGGGGGGCAAGCCACTGGGTTTAGCACTATAGGGTCACGAATACATGTTTGTGTTCCTGACCCTATAGTGATAGCCCTGTATACATATTCATTATAAAATAATACACAGCAAGACTGTTTTATATGCAATCTTTTGTTTTCAGTAATAATAAAATATTACTGTTTTCCTTTAACCCCTTCAGGACCGCTGACGGTTCAGGACCGTCAGCGGTAAAACGTGCGTTTGGACCGCTGACGGTCCTGAACCGTCATAACGGTCTGGGGCTACTTACCTGATTGCCGTCGGTCCCACGGCGGCGATCAGTGCTCCACCCGGTCCAGGGGGACTGCCTGTCTGCCCGGGCAGTCCCCCCTCGGCAGATCAGGACCCCACGGCCATGTGATCACTCGATCACATGACCGCAATAGGGGTCTTTGTATCTGCCTGCAGGGGGACTGTCTGTGCTGACAGGCAGTCTCCCTGCAAGTAAAAAATCCAAAAAATAAAGTAAAAAAAAAACCAGTGTAAAATCAGTGTAAAAATAAATAAATAATATGTGTATATATATATGATATATATACATGTATTATATCTATATATAATATATGTATATGTATCATATATATATATAATGTCATATTAAGTGTATTTTTATATTTATATATACGTATATTAATATAAAAATACACTTATATTTAAATTACACACGAATATATACAATATATATATATATAATTGCTATATATATGGTATATATATATTATTATAAAATACAAATAATATGTTAATAAAAATAAATAACAAAAAATAAAAATAATTTTTAATAATTATAAAAAAATATTTATATATGCAATTTTATTCTAACAGTATTTTGATATATATATATATATATATTTATATCAAAATATACTTAGAATGTAATGATATATATATCTATGTATAAATAAATAAATAAAAACAATACGAAATATACATATGTCCATATACATAATTACATAAATAATTTCATAAATATACACGTAGACGTCAAATATATAAATATGTATATATATTAAAATTCTACATGTGTATTTATGTAATATTTTTACCTAATTAAGTAATTTTAATGATTGCAATTTGAGGGACCTGCCTGCCAACCCAGGCCGAAAGTCCAGATAATTTAATTTGCTAGCACTGTGTTTAACCCTGTAACTTTCTATGACACCCTAAAACCTGTACATGGGGGTACTGTTTTACTCGGGAGACTTCGCTGAACACAAATATTAGTGTTTCAAAACAGTAAAACATATCACAGCGATGATATTGTCAGTGAAAGTGAATTTTTTTGCATTTTTCACACACAAACAGCACTTTCACTGAGGATATTATTGCTGTGATACATTTTACTGTTCTGATACACTAATATTTGTGTTCAGCGAAGTCTCCTGAGTATAACAGTACCCCACATGTAGAGGTTTTATAGTGTTTGTGAAAGTTACAGGGTCAAATATAAGGCTTGATTTTACTTTTTTTTTTTATTGAAATTTGTCGGATTGGTTAGGTTGCCTTTGAGAGCGTATGGTAGCCAAGGAATGAGAATTAGCCCCATGATGGCATACCATTTGCAAAAGAAGACAACCCAAGGTATTGCAAATGGGGTATGTTCAGCCTTTTTTAGTAGCCACTTAGTCACAAACACCGGCCAAAGTTAGCGTTTCTTGCATTTTTAACACACAAACAAATATAAATGCCAACTTTGGCCAGTGTTTGTGACTAAGTGGCTACTAAAAAAAACTGGACATACCCAATTTTGAATACCCTGGGTTGTCTACTTTAAAAAAAATATGTACATGTTAGGTGTGTTTCGGGGATTTATGACAGATAACGGTGTTACAAGGTCACTATTGATACATTTAAAATATATATATATTGAAACAGCAATTTCCTACTTGTATTTATAGGCCTATAACTTGCAAAAAAAAGCAATAAAGCATGTAAACACTGGGTGTTTTTAAACTCGGGACAACATTTTTAATCTATTTAGCTGTTTTTTTCATTAGCTTTTGTAGATAAGTAAAAGATTTTTCAAGTAAAAGTCCAAAAACATGTTTTTTTTTTAAATTTTTCACCATATTTTATTATTTTTTTTAAATACAATATTGGACATAATACAAATAATGGTATGTAAAGAAAGCCCCTTTTGTCCTGAAAAAAACAATATATAACTTGTATGGGAACCGTAAATGAGAGAGCGGAAAATTACAGCTAAACACAAACACCACAAAAGTGTTAAAACTGCTCTGGTCCTTAACGTACAAACATCGCAAAAACAGGCCGGTCCTGAAGGGGTTAAGAAGCACGACATTCTTTTTTCTTTTTTTCATTTGTTATAATTAATTGTTGTTACAATAGTCCCAACAGAGAATAGAGCACTTAGCGTTCTGCTGTTTGTTTGTCTCTGCAGCTGCATTCCAAGGTACTTTTCGGACTTGTAGGACCATAAGGTGTTTATAGCTTTATTGACAGAAACCATTTAGTCATTTTCTAGCAGTTCATTCAGCTTTTTCATTATAGTCCTGCATATATTTATTTAGTTGTTTTTTTCTTTGTGACGTCTTACTCTTGGGAAAATGTCTTCATATAAATGGACATAGGAAATGTGATCAGATGTCTGAAAAAAATAATAATAATAATTTCCCATCCCATGTAGCCATGTATAAAATACTTGAAAATAACTTTTTTTTATATATATAAACTTGGGAATTTATTAAATAAACTTTAAATTGTAGCTAAACAAAACTTACAAGTTCTATAGTCACTAAATACATTTTGGTTGTCACGTGAGATGAAATTACTGTCTTGGCAATTTAAGAGTTAACTTGTACTGCTTTCTGATTATGCTGCCCTAGCTACACCTACCCTGACTGTGACACACCATAACCACTTTATTAAGCTAATGTTGTTTTGGTGCTTAGAGTTTCCCCTTTAATTCTCCTTCAGATCTACTGATTAATGGAAATATTATTTTATTCTTCCAGAACATAGGCTTCAATCACAGTTCTGCACTTATTTTTGTTTGATAATGGTTTATGATGTTGTTTGTGTTTTCAACACTATCACAATCCGAAAATGTCTTGACCATCTCTTGCCAGTGATAGCGTGAAATCGTTACAAATCGTTATCAACTTTTCAAGTTTGTTGTCATTATTAATCACAAAACCCGGGGATTGATATCAGAAGGTCGCAATATTAAAACCAAATAAAATTGGAATTTGTCAGGCTTTACGATTATATTAAATCAGTGAAAATAATAAATGATGTGTGGCCACACCTTCTTCTGGTAAAGACCAATACTGATATCTGTCTGTGTTCCTTTTAGCATACTAAAAGAGAATATTTTGTATATAATGAGCATTTGCATTTGTAGTGTTAACAATTGTAATATGTTAAATCAATGTAACAGTGCTTATTTGTATTTTAAATCAATGTAACAGTGCTTTATTTTGTCAAACAGAAAGTGTTTGCATAAGTTTTTGTTATCAAATATGGTGAGGTGTACGTCATGTTTGTTTTGTTAATGCGTATTGTAAAGTCTGATCATTTTTTTGGGGGGGGCGGGGGTTAAGTGGTTTATCTAGTAGTTTAAGTTGCTGAACTCGATAAGGAAAAATCTCAACATTCATTTGTCAATGAAACGTATCTTAAATGATTCTAATCACTTAAATGTGACTGCTTAATACAAGTTATAGGGCCGAACTGATAATGGCAAAAGCATTGTCGAAAAACAGAGTGGTGTGATTATGATGGTGTCACCATCGTTCACGGTTTATTGGCAGCCGTTAACATGTTAACATATTGTGATTGCGTCCACAGGAATTCCCAAGCTGGTGGTCCCACTCCACTGTGATTTAGGACAGTTTTTATTTTTCCAATTCATTGTATTTTTAGTTTCATTTGGCAGTTAGCAAATACTGTAACAAAGCATACCTTAATGTTCTTTCACCATGTATTTATTATATAATCATGACAGAAATAGAACCTCATATCACTTAAGCTGTCAAGGTGCCATTTGTTGCATTGTTATCTACATAGGTAATTCTATTGTTCTGTCTTTATTTAAAGACAGACCACTAAGCGGGTAACATTTGCATTCTGATAAATGATTCTGTCACAAAGATTGAACAGCTTTTTAAGTTATAGCCCAATGGAGCTGCTGATGTGGTTCCACTGCCTATTTTGTTTAAGCACTTTATAGATTTATTCATAGAATTTTGAGAATTGGTCAAAGTTCATTTTTATTTTATATCCGTAGAACAGATTTTATATCTTTCTTCCACTCTTTGAATAATTGATCGACGACATTTAGGGATAACCCTTGCACTGTAGATCTATTCAAACTACATTTCCCATGATACTTAGCCAGCCTAGCTGTATCTCAGAAAAGATAATGCCCACAGAGTCAAGAGATAAGACAACAGGCGTATTTACTAACGTGAGAATTTAACGTGAATTTAAAATTTAAGGTCAAAACTTGAAAAATTCTCTTAGTCGGCCATGCTCTTACAATTTACTTTCAAATCTCATTTTAGTGAATAACCCCATAAGAGTATATACATTAATAAAAAAAATTGTCACAGTAATATAGCTTTCTTGGAAAAAATACAATGCTAAATGCTTTAGTCTTGCTTTAGCAACGGGCTTTCATATGTTCTCCTTTCTGCAGAAGACACTGACAGATTTTGTAGGGACACTGTCATGTACCAAACCAATTCATAAATTCTCTGGATGAAAATATAATTTTGCCTCTTTATAGATCGCTGGTAAGACCACACCTTTAATATGCTGTGCAATTTTGGACACCTGTTCTAAAGAAGGATATCATGGCACTAGAAAAAGTGCAGAGACGAGCTACAAAATTGATAAAAAGGAATGGAGCATTTTAGTTACGAAGAAAGGTTAAAAAATTTAAGTCCCTTTAGTTTGGAAAAACGGCACCTCAGAGGGGATATGATAACATTATACAAATATTTGGGGGGCCAGTACAAATCATTATCTGGAAATCTATTCATAAACAGGGCTATAAATAGGACACGAGGTCACACATTTAGGCTGGAAGAAAGGAGATTTCATCTAAGGCAAAGAAAAGGTTTTTTTACAGTAAGAACTATAAGGATGCATGAAGAGGTGATTTTATCAGAATCCATGCAGATGTTTAAACAGCAATTGGATAAATACTTGCAAAAAAACATAACATACAGGGATATAATTTCTAATTAGTGAGGTAATAGCTGCTTGTTCTAAAACATTTTACATTAAACACTGTGCAATAAGGGAAGCCCAAAAATATAGACTTTTTCAGGTAGTGTGTAGGGAGGATGTGTGAGTCTCAGCCATGTAGTTGTGACAAGACTGCACAAACAAAATGATTTAAATAAGCTCAATCACCCCTCCTTCCCCAAATGTGGGCTCCTAGCAGATGAAGCACTGGGTGCTAAAAAAGTCTCCCAGGGATCTTTGCAAAATATGGAAATAAGATCAGTATTAAAGTCAAATTTGAGCTAAATGGGTGTGCATATGTTCTTATCCTCCAAGTGTGGACAGGTGGGTTCTGTAGCCATTAGCAACGCTGAACATAGCAACACGTGTTTCCCAAAGAAGATAGCATTGTGGTAATAGCAAGTGTACAGAGGGGAGTACAGAGACTCTGAGCAAGTGCCTTGTAGGCCAGAAACACATAAGCAACTCCCTCTCTTTACCCCTCTCTGAGCATAGCCTATCTGTACACCCCTCTCCAACCAACCAAGCTGCAATATTTAGGCCCAATATTTTTGAATTGAGAATATTTCAACGCTACTAATTTTAGCTGTGATTTTGCCACCCATCGTCAACTCCTCATTTAGTGAATTTGCCCCAGTGTTTTTTACTGTAATTTCCGCTTCATTGCTGCATCATTTCTCAATAATTTTTGCTCTAATCCTGTGTCTTTGGTTTTTATGCCTTCACGCCTGCTTTTAAGTTTCTAGTCATTGCACATTAGCATTCTTGTACGTTTCACTGATTTGACATACACACTTTGTTGCTAAAATGATTTAAGCAACAGGTACCTTCTGTGACAGCAAATTATAGACTCTTGTACGTAGCATACTTGAATGATAGTGTTCAATCCTTATAAATAGTTTTCAGGTGACTGTCTAATTTCACAGACAGTTGAGATACATGCAGGCATTCCAGACTTCTCGACAAGAACGCCCATAAAGGCTATTTTTCTACGGCACAGCTTGCGTCTGTTTCCTATGCACAAGATGTAGATTTAATGTTATCGCTTCAAAGAGAAACAATCCATTGTCTAAGAAATCTTGTCATGGTAAATCGAATGAAGGCTTCAATTAATTTATTGTACTGTTTCTTACAAACAAGAGCCTCCCATTTCCTCTTTTGAAATGTAAAGAAGACTTTTTTTTAAAAACTTTTTTTCTTCTTCTGGTCTGTGAAAAGATATCAGTTGATGTGATAACATCTGGCTGAGCAAATCGTTGCCAAAGAAAAAATGGTTTCCTCTCTGTGGGCCTGACCAGAGACTGATGTTGTGCAGATGTGCAGCCAGGCCTGACTGTAAAACTTATAAACATTGTCATAACATTGTTCGACTTCTCTAGTATTTCCTGTCTTCTGCTTAACACTTTATTACAAAACCTGGCCGGCTGCCAATTACAACGCAGGGAGTTAGGGCCTCTTTGGATTCAACTCCGAAACAAGCCCAGAATTCCTTGAGTTTAATTTGATATGCAAACTTTGATAATTTACACTTGTTAAAACAAAGCAGATTACATCTCATGCTAGATTTGCACAGCTCTAAATGGACACTGAAACAAGGAAGAAAATACTTTTTTTACGTGTCTGTGTATTTCTTATATTTGGCAGCCAACGCTTTTTTTTTTTTTTTTTTGTAAAAAGAGACTTTGAGTAAGGAACAGCTGATTCAGAAGCTGGATGGCTTACAGAAAACTTGTGTTCATTTCCTGTATTAGCTGAAGTTCCCTGGGCAGAGAATAGGCCTTTCTTTCAACACTTCTGAGCACGTTCTTTCTGTTGGCTCATTTTCAGATTAGGAAGGCCACATGAGGCTTGTTGCCTGTACACCATAACAAAACGCTAAGGTGAAAACAAATGAATTAGCCCCACTTTCTTGAAAGAATATCTTCTGCCAGAGTTGACTAGCACATTACTAGAGCAACATATGTAGACGTGTTAACCCAATTTTGCGTGATTGATTGGGAATTTTGGACCACAGGCTGTGATTAGCGTTGCATTAATCAGGATGTAGAAAATCTTTGGGGACTTCCTTTAAATGATGTAGTGTTTTTATGAAAGTACTTGCCTTTTCCTTTGCAGATTGGGTGTACTAATACTTTAATTTGTCTGTTATGGAACTGGTTTTATGTTATTTTAATGAAAAAGCAGAATTCATGTTTTTGTTATTTGGTTTTATCTACTGCATTCAGAATATATAATCACATTTTGCCAGATTCTCTGTAGTTAAGAAGCAGATTTAGGATTTTGAAAAATAACTTCATCCTTCCCCTATGTCCCCGGAGTCGTACAATTGCCTGCAGCATGCCAAGACTCAATACAATTTCTTCTTCACCAATCCTTCACAAGGCTGCCAGACAGGTCCTATTGATTTCCAAACATCGGATCAGAACCACATGCTTTGCTTGTGAGGAGGGAGGTGATTCATAATAAAACAGGGCTATGGGTTTTTGCAGGCAAAGTTAGTGATGGGAATAGTAAATGGCTTTGGGTGTTGGTCGACACAGAGTCAGTTAGGTTACAGATCTGGGGCCAAATCTCTAAATTTCTAAAGTTAGTCTTTGTATTTCATTTTCTTAAAACTTGTTTAAGTGTTTCATCATTTTAGTTTGCCCCTGAAAACACATAAATAAGAGGGGGGATTAAATATAGGCACAAAAAAATCATGTCAGACTTGATTTAAAAAATAAATAAATGTATATATACAATAAATAACAAGCATCTACAAATATATGTGTTCCTTACTTCAATTTCTCCTAGATTGTAAGCTCATTTGACAAGGACTGTTTTTACTTATTTCTGTCAACTTTCTCTTTGTTTGTCAATTACTAGTTGTTGAATAACCCCATTGTATAGTTTTAATGTACTAAGGAAAATGTTAGCATTTTATATAATGTTACTAATAAAAACTATAATAACATATAATTATCTATGTAGCTATGCAAATGCTCATAAATAAACCTTTCTCCCTTAAACGGTAAATCAGCATGAAAGTATGCTTCAGGATATGGAGGAAGTGAGCCAGAATGGAGCATGCCAGTCATTCTGCTGCCCGGCTGCTGTTGGTATAACACATAAATATCTATCTTACACTGTTCAGGCACGGGCATCAGTTTAAGTATTGTCTCTACTAATTCAGCAAATTTAAACTGTACTATTGCATTACAATGCCTAAACCATTAAATAATTATTATTATATGGAAGGATTCTGGAGTCTGGACTAACGTTTCCAGGTATAACCACCTTTATAGTACGTGAAGAATGCAATAAGATATACACTGGGCAAAACCATATTTGGTGCAGGCATCTAAAACTCTGCACTTTAGCCGGCTCCAGGGTAACATAGGTACTGGCCAAGAAGAGGTTGCCCAAGAAACCTGTTGCAGGTCCATAGCAGTCTTGGTGATGGTTCTTTCTAAAAAATGGACCTAGATTATTGTATATAGCTGTCACTCAATCCCCTCATACAAACACACATACACATACTCATACAGATAAAGTCATACATATACACATACACATACAGACACAGTCATACAGACACACATACACACAGTCGTACAGACACATATACACACACTGACGTTAAGTCAGGTCCCAGAGGAAAGTATGAAAACACAAAGTATCTGTGTTGTGCACTTTAATAATGTATGATGAGTGTTTAACAATAATTTATTATATATAGTGGTGTAATATAATCAATACCAGTGAATGCAATGTCTAAGCCTGTCACTCAAGTCACTGGGATTGATTAGTCAGGCTTTAGGGCCTGTAGTCTGCCTCATCAGTCCCAGTGACTTGAGTGACAGGCTTAGACACTGTCACTAGGATTGATTAGCATGAAGTATTACCTATACTAAATTATTACTACACACTTATTGTACATTATTAAAGTGCACAATGCAGATAATGTTTTCATATACTTTCCTCTGGGACCATAAATAGTAAACTTCAGTCCAGTAAATAATAGCAAGTCCATACGCACAACCACAAGTGCAAAGCCAAAAGTCCACAGAGAAATCCACATAGAATATAAAAGGAATCCCAATATAATCAAATCTAGCAAGAATTATCCACAACTCCAAAAGACCAAAGGTATCCAGAATGGACAATTCGTAAATAATCAGCTTTAACTATAAAGGATGGCTATGGAACTAGAACCCACCCACCAGTGGATAGAGGATAACCATATAACATGGGAGGGAACAGTTATGGGAACTTGTTCCTTAGCGATTATGCTTATTTATTTATTGGTATTTGTTGGCCTGGTTTACTGTATAGAAACATAGAATGTTACGGCAGATAAGAACCATTCGGCCCATTTAGTCTGCCCAATTTTCTATATACTTTCATTCCTGGCCTTATCTTATATCTACAATAGCCTTATGCCTATCCCACGAATGCTCAAAACTCCCTCACTGTGTTAACCTCTACCACTTCATCTGGAAGGCAATTCCATGCATCCACTACCCTTTTAGTAAAATAATAGTTTCTGATCATTTTTAAACCTTTGCCCCTCTAATTTAAGGGGTGCAGATACAAATTAATATTTTGCATTAATTAATTAATGCAATTAATTATGTTTACTTTTAATAAAACAAGATGATGGCAATACAGTATGATCCTTTTCTGTTTTTGTTTGCTCTATTTTATTATTATTTTATTGAAACGCACGTCTTACTTTTTGCAGTTGTAATCATTCAAGATTTGTTTACATACATTGAAGCTGTCTGTCACAGAATAACAAGGTTGACTATTCAGTTGGGCACGAAGAATTAGGTGAATGTCATTAGGAAATTGTACTGAACATGTGTAAGCAAAATGTCATACTAATTGGCGCAAGTGTCCTTTTTTAACATTTGATAAACAGCCATAATAATACTACTAGATCAGCTTCCATGCATTTGAGGATGTTTTAAAGAGATTCAGACATTTTAATTGCATCATCTTCTCTGGCTTCCTGTGATTTTTAACACGGTGATACAGAACCGGAGTGCTTATGATTTAATGGGTGTAATATTTTAGAAATACTATTAAACGAGCACTTCTAAAACATTTATTCTGCTGTCAAACCAAAATCACATTTCATTAGGTTGATGTGATGAAACAAAACCCGATCATGAATATTTTTACAGTTTGATTTCTTGCTCAGAATTCCGAGTGAGCATCTGCTTCATGCCCCATCCTTACCTAACATTGTGACAATGATTGGTATAATGAAATAATTTATATCCGGACTTTTTTTTTTTATCATACTAAATATTTGATGAGACTGACCTTATACATAGTTAGAATCACCACTGTAGCTATTCAGTGTTGAGCAGAATGAAAATTTACACATTTATACAACCCAACAAAAAATTTATATTTGTTTTTTTGTGTATGGATACGTACATCTCTATTTAATTTTCTCTCTCTGCAAACTGTAAGTACGGGAAATAATGTATCAGGGGTTTAAGAAACCTAGAAAACCACAAGATGTCTCTAGAGGCTTGTGATGGCATTATTTTATCTTAACACGTGCTTGATTGCTTTATGTTCTTTTGCTGACATTCTATTTTTACGTAAAGCCTTGATATGTCAAGGCTTGATATGACTGAGACATTCAAAACATTCTATAAGCATGTTTAAAAATAGTAGAACCTTGCATAACAAAATACTCTTTCTTGGACTAGATAACAATCATGTCAAGATTATCAGTTACCAAAAGGGAAAAAAAATAAAGAGCCTCAATCGGCACTTATAATCTAAAAGCACTCTGTACCATCATATCAAAACAAAAATAAAAAGGGAGCAACAAGTAAAGGATGCTAACACATTTTGTGTCTTTAAGGCACTTCCTCAGCGGAATCTACCTTGGTCATAATCTTTCCTCACTGGTAGATCACAGAGAGTAACATCAGGATTAAGTTCATCGGCACCAACAGAACTGGCCTGCGGAGTTCCACAAGAGTCTATCTTGTCTCCCATGCTATTCGCAATTTTCTTGCTACCACTGGTGGACATCATTAGGCGACATGGCCTAAGGTATCATTATTAGGCTGATGACACACAACTCTACTTCTCCTTTGCTCCAGATACCAACAGTTGCTTAGCAGACCTCATAGAATGGATGAATGCTAGTTGGCTTAAAGTGAACTAGGACAAAATAGAGTTGCTCTTGGTGAGGGGACCCAGGGCAACAAAAATATCCCATGATCACCCAACTGGCCTGGAGCTTGGAGACTCTAAACTCATCAAAGGTACGAAACCTCGGAGTGCTGATTGACTCTGGTCTATCATTTAAACAGCAGATTTCCTCAGTAATAAAATCTGCTTACTTTAATCTGAAAAACATAGCCAGGATACAACACTTAATTCCACCGGATAATATGCCAACATTAATCCATGCATTTGTATCCTCTCGGCTAGATTACTGCATTGTACTTTACTTGGGCCTCCCAGAAAAATAACTCCATCGCCTTCAGACTGTACAAAATACAGCAGCCAGACTACTGACCAATCAAACTCGCTCCTGCCACATAACACCTGTTCTCCACTCCCTGCATTGGCTTCCAATTAAATGGTGAACATATTTTAAAATTGGCCTGCTAACCTTCAAAGCCTTAAACAATCAAGGCCCACAGTACCTGAAAGAGCTCCTGGCACCCTACATTCCATCCCGTTCACTTCGGTCAGCCAGCAAATCCTTCCTGTCAGTGCCAAGAATAAAGGCAGACTCAGGTTCCAGGGCATTCAGCCACACTGCCCTTACCTTCTGGAACTCTTTACTGTTGAGGCCTTCATGCTTCAGTTGCCCAAACACCCTCCTGTTTATTATGTCGATAGTGACTACCATTTTGACTGAATCAAAAATGCTAAAGCCAGAGCAGACAGCATTGACTATTCTTGATGCCACCATGACAGAATCCCGTGCTTTAAGGCAGGGTCCAGAAACCTCCACTTTTTTAGATGTAGTAAACATTTGCTACAATGCTTGATCAGTTATGAGGGTAGATCTATCTTTCATGCCTTTATTAGAGTGCCATTTTTGTGTAAATCATGATACTTGATATTGAATTACATCTTGTAAATTGAACACTAATGAGGTGCTAAACCGATGTAATTTAACCTAATACTAAAACCCTTTCTATATCATAAAGTACAGTTGTGATAACAGCCCTAGCTCCAAAATATTTGACTAATGGGAACTTATACCATAGACAAGGGGTAGACAGCGTTCTGTACGCCAGATGTTGTGGCTACATCACCTATAATGCAGTAATGTAGTCCAAAGGTTGCCTATCTCTGCCGTAGGCTAAAGAACCTTTTTTTTTCTCTTGGGCAGTTATAAAGTTGTTTAAACAATGGAAGACACACATACTAGGTAGTGGTTTGCTTTTTTAAATTCAACACATAATATCATCAAATAAGTGATGATTTGCACTGACATCAGTTTTTGCAGACAGTCCTTTTAGTGGCCAAATATTTTAATTCTGTTCAAAAAATAAAAACAGGGAGACAAAATAGAATCAAACGTGCAGTTAACTTAGGACAAAGTATCCAAATATATATCACCATATGTGATGACAACTGAACTGTACCGTTCCCTGCTTATTATTATTTCAGATATAGTTGTCTCGCTGTTGTGAATTATCTTAGTATTGTATGCCCAGTGCATACTCAAAAACAATAGCGAATACACTGGTGAATTATTTTATAAGTAATGAAACTTAATTTATTTTTCTTTTGTAACATTTCCACATTAAGCTAGTAAGCCACAAAACTAACTGTCCCTGAGACACACATATTAGAATAGAGCGTCTTCTCTATCCGTAGACCCTAGTGGCCAGCACATGCTAAACAAGCAATTAATTCATTTACTTGCAGCCACTGAAGCACTCATGCATCAATTAGATTTTAATAGCACATGACTAATTATTAAAGTGTATATTGAGGTTTGATTGCTTCCTTATTAAAGTTTCTCCTTGTAGAAGACTCAGATCAGAGCAGTTGACGTATTCATTAAAAATGCTTTCATTCCAAAGTGAGATTATATCCCAAATGTGCGCCAGCGTTGGGCAGAGAGATGCGGGGGGCACTGAGTAATGTCAGCTCCCACATCAGCAGGTTAATAATCTACATTGACAAGAGAAATTAAAATGATCTGTTTTGAGATCTCTGATTTAGATGTAAAGTTAGTGACTTGAGGTTCTTTTATTTAAATGTTTAAACTGACTCCACTCAAAATTGGGCACCTTTTGTTAGTCCAGCTGCAACGCAGTGCGACTTCCATCATGCCTAATAAGTTGTGCTGGTTGAGAATGATGCAGAATTATTTTGTCAGAGTAGCAGAACAGAAATTAAGTTTTGTTTTCAATTAATGTTTACCATTTTGGCACAAATGACTTTGCTTTTTTGATATTGAGGTGAATGTCATATTATATTAGACATCAATATGAGAAGAGTGTGGCGATAACACACATTGCGTTCTTGGTAATCTGCAAGGTATAATGCCCGAAGAAAGGGAGTGTCCTTGTTTGTTTGTTTTGCAGCAAGGGACCTTAAACACAGGAGCAAAACAGACAGGAACCTCAGACGTTCTCCCTCCAAAGATATATATTATTGTGATTCTTTCCCAGCAAGAGGGAAATGCAAAAGGGCGAAGGATCAGACGATGACAATTATTATTTACTAAAGATAATCAACATTAAACTTTTCTTTGACTCCTTGAATATCAGTGAATCTTTGTAGGGAAATATAAAAGAAGATTAGGAGGGAAAGTGGCGAAAATGGGGAGTACATCACTGTGTACCACACTTTGTACGGTGTCCTAAAAGTCACTGGTGGCTTAATTTTCAAGATTTTTTTAAAATGTGTTACTAATATGTTTACTAATATGCTTTTTTTTTTTGGCTTGTGGGTGTTTTATATTAACGTAAACAAAACAACATCCATATACACATGTAAAAAAATTACAAAAAGGTATAACAAAACAAATGTAGAGTGCTGTATAGTCCAGACATTGTTAGAATTCCTATACACAGCCGGACAATGAATAGATAGTAATGAAATAGTTTGTAATGAAAATGTTCGATCTCTGTCTAAATAATAAGAATTATGAAGAGAAAAAAAGCAAAAGAGATCAACAGCAGACAAATATGAAACTATAATAACACAGGTGTAGGAGTGTACATGCTGATCTGTCAAGGTTGTAGGCGTATGATAGTGAGAGGCAGGGAATTTGGTGGAGCCAGTAGGTAGATGTGTGCTTTTTGGAATTGGCGCCCATCCATTTAAGGTACATGTTTCAAGCATTAAAAGCTGCCTGTTGATGTATGATTCATGGTTGCCTATACATCGAGTGCTGTTGAAACTCATATGGCTGCTTTCCTATACTATACAATTTTAATGACTAGACACCTATAAAGCGTGTTAAAAGGACAATCTAAATACCATAACTATTATAGCTCTTTTTAGTGGTTATGGTGCCTGGAGTCCTCTGGCATAGTACTATTGTAAGGATTCAAAGTATTTTTTAATGGTTTGACACTTATTTATGTCCACCAGGTGCCTACCCCTCTACTATGATGTAGCTAAAGTGGAAGGTCTAGATATTTTGTACCTATTTGGACAGAAACATTGTCATCAAAATTTTTTTATACATTATTATAATGTTCATGTTATAATATACCCTCTCATTATTTTTTAAAATTCATATATATTGAAATTTACAAATAAATTACTTGCTTTTCCATTCCCCCTTTCAGACAGTCATATTTATACACTTTAGTCTAAAATCTTTTTATAGCTGTATCTGTGCTTCTATCTATCTATCTATCTATCTATCTATCTATCTATCTATCTATCTATCTATCGTCTATCTGTCTGTCTGTCTAGCTATCTAGCTATCTCTGTCTGTCTGTATGTCATTCAATTTAAGAAAATCTCACACAATTTCCTTCCTAAAGAAAATGTAAGGAGCATTGAATGAGCACAGTAGCACGTCCTGCAGTATTCTTCAGAAAGAATACATTTTACACAAGTCTGCTCTTCATATCAATCTATTCTCTTGAGAAACTGTTGATGTTTATACTTTCCTCTATATACAATTCCTTAGTTGAGAAATATATATACTTTTCTTTTAAGTACACCTTCTACTGTGTGTATACCTAATCTTTCCACTTCTGTTCTATTCATACATTCTCAGGAGAAACAAAAATAAATCTTGAAGCTTATCTGTCATGTATTTTTTGTTGTTGTTTTGTTTTTTTTAATTTCCTTATCCATGGTGCACGCTATGGAACCAAGTATTTAATATAGGAAACAAATGATAATGTGTTTTTCTCTTACAAAGTCGTTGCAGACAACGCTTTGTCCTTAGAAATGCCATTTGATGGTTTTACAGCTCTGCATTCTTGCTTGCGTAACAGCCACATTCTCGTGGGCATGCGCATTGCTGTATGAAGGTAGTTGTACAGCAATAACCGAGCAATACATTCTCACATTAACGCACTTCTTCCACATGGGGAGCTAGTGGCAGATCTTGTGATGTATCAAACTACTAAAGAATGGCAAAGCAGCATATAAGTTGGCATTCTACAAAATATATATTTTTTGCTTAGATCAGTGATTATGTCCTATAGCGATATATATTCGCCTACATCAAATCCTTGTAGATTGTAAGCTTTCTTTGAGCAGGTCATCCTTCAGCTCTTAGTAACCAGTTTTTTATGATAGTAGAAATGCTGTGCAATATGTCGGTACTATATACAGTAAATGCTAATAAAAATATATAATATTTATAATAATAATATAATATGCATATGAGGTCAGATATCATTAAATTACAGATAATTTTCTGGCTTCCACCTAAAGCTCATGATTTCACCACCTATTACCAGGCTAGTGCAGATATCTTAGTGTTTTGGAAGTAGCATGTAATATTGAAATGACTCTGGTCCTACTTACAAATGACCTTGCATAGTTTTGACTGATCCAACCATCTTTTGGCAAATAAGAAGATAAGGGAGATATTGTCAAAATATTGTTACTTCATATTGTTTTTCCTATTTATTACACCCCCCCTCTCTTTTGTCTCTTTCTTGACCTTTCCTCTTAATGTATAATATATATGTGTTTTTATATATACATATAGATCACTATTAAAATGTCCAAAATCATGTTTTGTCTTGTTTTCAAGTAACAGTGATGTATATTTAATTGCTAGGTTTAATTTATAGCCCCCTCCTTTGGGCTTTGGGTGAAATAAATCTTCTGGGGTTCGGGATTTTAAGAGAGAGACATGAGATATATCTGATGGTAGTTCTACAGAGAAAAAAAAAATATTACTGAGTAAACCTGTAGATTCCATGTAAATAAAGATATACATGAGTATTCACGGGAAGGAGTGTATGACAAATGTTTACACACTGTACTCATCCTGCCCAGCAAGAAACAAAGTATACATCTTCATTAAACTGGAAAATCGATGCTGTACATGCTAGAGATTGCAACCAGATGTTGACCAGCAATTGTAGCAGTCCGTGTTTTTTATTATAAAGTAAAAAGACTTTTAATTCAAGTTGTCAGCAGGAGTGAGACTAATACGATCGTGTAAGCTGTGTTTGATTAAATAATAGTTTGCGTACAGTAACTATCAGTGTGGCCGAACATTGGCAGCAACTGCAACAGGAAGCCTTTTTTTTTTTTTTTTTTTTTTTTTAGGTGGCTTCTCTCGGAATATGTTTGTTTGATTATTTTTCATGACTACACTTTTGGAAAGTAGGAATGGATTTTGTTGCCTCATTATGCTTCCTAGCTGGATGTGCTACCTCATTATCTGTTTCTTTGTGAGTAGAATGCCTAAGCTATGTTCTTGCGGTGATAGAATTACTCACCCATGTGCAAGGTAATACCACACCTGTCAATATTATTTATAAATCTGGAACACAAGCAGGTGGGTATGCCAAGAACATAATCCGTATCACTGGTGATTACAATAATGTGAGACTTTAGAGTTAAAGCCTCAAACACCGGGGCTATGACCCAAGTTCATAATTGTCCCATTGACTACTATGGTTAATGCCAATAACAGCCTGGGCACTTAGGTATAGCATATCCCCTCTGTCATTCAAATTAAATCAACATACATGTCCAGTGCAACCCTAAGACTAAAGGGGACTAAATGTTGCCTTAAAAAAAAGAGATAAAAATGATACATGATGCTAAAGGGGAAATAATGTCATCTTGTGATTCTGGAGACATTACTAAATCCCTTAATGTATTGTGTCCAGAGACCCCTCTCATAGCACTGGTTTCACTTTCTGTATCTTATATATTATCTATATGTATCATGATTGGTTTTCTTACAGTGTCTTGTAACTAGCAAGTTATCACAGGTTAAAGAACAACCTTGTGGTTTTTTTTTTTTCTAAATGAGACCATTCAGAAAGTTTAAAGATTTGTTCTTGCTTTGAGATTTCAGTACGTTCTGTACTTGTTCTGCATTATGTACTGTTCATCTGCATATGAACAAAAAATAATGGTTTGATGTTATTGGTGGTAGTTTTAATTACATTTTGTCCCTCTCCTCATCAACTTTTAACCCTTTCTTTTCTCTATCAGTCTTAAATCTCCAGTAGTTAGCAGTGGGTTAGCATTCCAGTGGGTGCAAACTCATCGCGGTCTTTTGTTTTCCATTGTCACATCTGAGTACTTTTTCAATTCAAGTGCAGAAAAGGCCTTTTCTTGAATGGCAAAATGCCCATCTCAGCCTATTGTTTGCTTTGAATGTACCCAAGGGCAGCCGTTCATGTGATTTGTGAGGTAGTGTGCCTTTCCTTAAATGGAGGTGCTTCATCTCACCCATTTTAGTCAGTTCTATTGGAAAATTAAATTAGCATGAATGATTAGAAACACAAATATTTCATGACTTTGTCAGCCAAGATAAGAGGAATCATTCCAATTGTTCGAGGCAGATTTAGTCTGTTCCGCAGCAAGAAAACCATTTAGAATAGGAGAAAACAAGTTTTCATGGTGTTGCTGGATTTGGCGTGAATAGGTCAGCAGGACGCGAAAACCGGTTTCTTTGCTGCCGTCGTGCATGACATTAGATGTGTTCAGTGGCAGTCAATTTGATTCTATGGAAATCTTGCTTTAATCAAGTTATTGGGAAAACAAAATGTATTTTTTTTTTTTACTTACAAAAATATAGTGTTATTTTTTGGAAATCACTGTTAGATGTTAGATAATTTATTTTTTAATGGCTGTATGTGCATATTTCCCTTTGCCAAAGAAATAAAGTAACATAAGTTAAGAAAAAAAGTAGCATGTTAATGAGAAAGATGGGTGAGATTTTTTTGGCAGAAAACACCATCTAAGTCTACTTTCTGAATCCTTATGTCACAATGTGGAACAAAAAGCAACAAAATACTGTTAATCTTTCTGTATTCTGTTTTTGATAAGCTATAAAGACATATCATAATGAGAACTGGATGTCGTTTTTTTTTTATTCTTTATTTTTATCGTGCAATGAGAATACAGGCAGGCTTGCAACACCATGAGCAAGTACGTCAGAAAACATGGTGTAAGATTTGCATGGCAATTCGATATTTCAGCACATTTTTATATTATAAGATAAACCGGTATGGCTAACATGTCTAAGCTTTGAATACAGGCTATTGGAGAGATGATCTAGACATGTGGGGCTAATGTAAGCGAGTATAAAGAGTATCCACCGGAACCAGATCTAAAGCGCAGCTACCACTGTACACAATATACAGAGTACAAGGCGGGGTATCAGATCAAATTGTAGTAACTGCAGGTAGAGTGGCCTCTCTTTATCATGTAGTGGGTTCTAATCCTAGGTGGAAAACATTATAATCACTCCAAGAAGGAGTATGCTCGAAGTACCACTGGGCTCAGGTATATTGACAGGAGGGTGTTGCTAAGATATAAAAATAAATATATAAATATATAAATAATATATAAAAATAAAAGAAACATGAGTGCTAGTGAAAAAAAAAAAAAAAAGCAAATGTAAACAGAGATTCAGACACAGGGAGCTATGTAGAAGTTGATTAGATAAAGTTTATTTGTAGTGCCAGATCTACTCTAAAGTGTCTCTGTCAACTCAGGCTTACTTGCTGTATTGTTTCCTCATCTCTTTCAGAATATGTTCTGCTTTTCTTAATTTCTGATCTATTTCTCTTTAAAACATAAGACAAATGTATTTTTTTTCCTACGCTTGACAATTGTGACAAAATGGTGGAACTTGGGCAAGTTCCCCTTCTTTTGTCTAGTTAACAAAGGGTGAAGCTTGCTGTAAACTCCAGCCATTGTCACAATTGCCAAGTGTAGGAACACATAAGACAAAGTAGTCCCTACTAAGTCAGTTGTTCTAAAGAAAAATAGATCAGAAATAAAGAAAAGAAGAACAGATTCTGGAAGAGGAAGAGAAGAGGATACAATGGGAGAAAGGTAAGTTTGAGGTGACAGAGCCTCTTTAACCCCTTAAGGACCAAACTTCTGGAATAAAAGGGAATCATGACATGTCAGACATGTCATGTGTCCTTAAGGGGTTAAGGGTAATATTCAGCCCAATGTTAAATTATAAGATTTTGCACATCAAAAATATATGTTTCAATTTATTCTAAGACCCGTGATTTGTGAGAGAAAAAACATCTAACTTTTTGGAACAACCTGAATACACATTGCATATAGCTTGGCATGAAAATTGTATAAATAACAGAATATCACCTTCCTTTAATATGTCTCTATACATACTTTGGGCCTGTCAAGCCTCCAGCGTTGGGTTCTGGGGCTTTTCAGCATCAGATCTCAAGGGTTCTCATAGTTTTACTCAGCATGTAATTGTTCACAGTTAATACCTTTGCAACTAACTCATGAACAAGTGGCAATAATTCACACTACCTAAGGGACTCGTTGTTGGAAAAAGCCCATTCTGTTGCTATCATGTAACTTTTCGTAATCATGCAGATATTGGAATGTTATGCTCTTGGGACAGATTGCAAAGGATGCTGGGTTAAGTTCACATATGCTCAGACCTTTTGCATGCTGGGCTGTGCTGCCAGACCTAGATGTAGAAGAAGAATGATCATTTTTATTCCTACATTTTTAATATCTCAATATACTATCCTTAGGTTAGCCATTTGTCTTGTACAATATATAGATGAAATAATTACAAAATTAGAACGTGAAAAGAGAATTAGTATCTTTATCAGTGCAATCCTTTTTATATTTTAAAAGTGACTTCTCTATTGTAAAGCGCTGCGGAATTTGACGGCGCTCTATAAATATTAATTATAATAATAATATTACCCTTTTCTTCTTAGAATAGCATGCATTGTAGCAGGCATGAGTTAACTTTTCTTTTGTAATGCAACCCCTTAAAGGATCTCTAAAGTCACCCAGAGCACTTCATCTCAATGAGTCCTGTCATTTTAAAACATTAAAGTTTTTCTATGAGAAGCAATGGATTGCGGGGCATGGGTGATGTCAGCTTAGATGATAAGGAGCTAAAGCTTGCACTGCTTTCAGAAGTGGTGATGGTGATAGAAGTCTGTGTGTGCAGTGCTTCTACTTGAACCTTTTTTGGGGTGCCCAATGTCAATTCTGTGAAAAAAGGGGTTAATCAGTGTTCACAGTGTGCTGGTGACAGGCACAATGAGTTTCTCCCTGTGAAGCACTGATTGCAAAGGGAAACTGTCACCTTCCTTCCTTGCCTCTCTACATCTTTTTTTTTTAATTCCCTCCCCTGTTCATCCCCTCCTTCCTCGTCCTGCTCAAAAGGTGGATCACTAGATGTTTTAAAACTACAGCTTCCATGATGCTTTGTCATTCAAAAGGCCTACAAAGCATCATGGAAGCTGTCTGTTCCAACTTTTACCAAGCAGCATGCATTGTTGCTTCTGTAACAGTTACTTTATTGCTGCTCTATATGGTGACATGACTTCTGGGAGTTGTAGTCCAGCTGTTAGCTATCTACAACAGTAGGCTGACGATTGTACTACAACTCCCAAAAACTGTTGTTGTGCCTACAAACGACTGTTATGGAAAATGTTTAGTAGTGCTATAGGAAGTTTAGTAAGCTCAAATCCCTTCCCTTCCACACTCAGTTTCCAATGAAATGCAGGAACTTCAAATGTGAGTATCTTTTTTTTTTCTTTTACATTATTTTTTACGATTCTGAATGCATTCTCCCTTTGATGCACTAAAATACAAAGGATCAAATCCAGTCTGGAATTGTCCATCTAACTTTTGCTACTACATATCATACATTTATATTTTTGTCATAGATTGTCCAAATGTATCATTGTACGCATGGCATTAATTGATAAAAGCAATCCTCTTTATTGGTTTTTTTTTTGTTTGTTTGTTTTTTACATATTGGAAAAATTGTCCTTTTTGTTGTGATTGTGTCACACTTTTGAATTCACGGCATTTGCTTAAACTTTGGTAGTGTAACAAAGAGCATTAGTCCAGTCTATGGATTTCAATAATTATTTTAACATGGCTCATGTTAATTTTCATTATGCATTGCTGCCTCTGGCAGATATATTTCCAAGCGATTGTGTTCAGTCCCAGCCTATTGTTTGTCTAACTTTAAAATCACACAGCAGACTGAAAGAAAGTAGGCACTATGTTTAATTAATGGTTGTTTGGTCTTTGAGTCTCTTTCTCTCAGGATAACTCTAATCAAGTGGAAAAGTTTCTTACCAGAATCCACATACATTGCACGCTATAAAGAATTATCATGATCTGTTACTATTAATTGTCAGGGCTACGGGTCTATGTATGCTTTTAAATAATGTAATCTACATAAGACAACTAAGTCTAAAGATTTTATCCATGAATGTCCTTCTTCTTCTTGTGAATATTACATTGAGAGCACATTTGTTGCTTGTGAGGTTTTATATTGTGTGACAAATTTCTCAATGTCTGTGTAGAAGTAGAGGTTAACATTTTTGGATACTTGCCACCACTCTTGCACGAGAATACAAAATAAGTATGGATGATCTTCTAAAAATGATTGGTGTCAATGTTATATCTGATCATTTTTTTTTTTTTTTTGCGTGTGCCTATTGCATTGCATGAGAACATGCGTGTGGATGAAAACTGACCAATCTTAGGAATGGCAATCTTCAACACTTTTTTTTTTACTTTTTCTTAGTGAAATACAGTCAAAATAACCCCTAAATATCACAACTGATCTAAAAAAAAATAAAGGTTGAATTTTATTTAATTATTAATCAGATTTTCATTTAACTGAGAATGTATATTTAGATGTATCAAATTATAATTAGAATTTTTTACTTTAATACGTTGTTCATTAGAAAACACAAACGTCATGTTACAAAGCCATTTGAAATAAAGAATTGGAGTATCAGATGGTAGTGTCAGATGCTTATTTTAAAAGCATTCTGCACGACATATTAATAAAAAGTTATTAATTTGTTTGGGACATTGCTTACAAGTTCCCTCAGCATCACGGGAAATTTAGCTGACAAATATCTGGAGTGCCGAGCTTAGACATCTTTGTTTTAGAGTTCTTCAGTGTACCAGTCATCGTGGGCAGGTATTGGCAAATGTATGCTCATAATTAGTTTAGCTAAGAAATACCTCTCTGATAGCACTTGCGTTAGAATGGAAAGAGGACTCTATAGGGAACTGGCTTCTACCCAGTTTTTTTGTGATACATTGTGAAACACTTGATGAATCAAATGCCAATTTAGTGCCAAGAAAGTTCTACAGTCTAGAGGCCAAAGTTATGTCTGCAGAAAGCTTTTTATTTGAAATGTATCAGAGCACAATTATATCCATTGTATTTTTTTGGCAATGGACTCATTTTCTGCAGCACAGACTTAAGTTATATAAATTGGTTAAATTGGAATAAACTGAGAAATTCGCAAGTTCAAATGCTGATAATTTTCTGTATAATAAAGTCATTTAAAGTGACTTAATTCTTGCTCGGTTTCCTGGACGGGTGTCTCTTTTAGAAATGTATCTTTGTTAAAGTGAGTTTAACATTGAACACACTTCTTAATCTTATTTACTTTTAAAAATAACTGTATGCAATGCAGGGCAGTAGAGTTTCTTATTTCCTGCTGGTGTCAGTTGCATTACGCAGCACTTTCTGTGGCTTTGGAGAGTATTAAACTTTCATCACCTCGGCATTGATGAGCACTTGTCACCTGAGGGGGAGAATAGAATTTTTTTTTACATTAATCCAGAGGCAGCCAAAGGCAGATCCCTAGATGATATAGAAATAACGCCTTGCCATTCTTAAGATAGGCAAAGCATTGTGGGGTAGTGCCTATAGAGCAAGGACATCTAGGGATTTACTTGTTGGCCATCCCTGCTTTGATCACTGGTACATAATACCTGTACATAACAAACTGTGTGTTGAATAAACCGTTATCTTTACTTAAAATGTATTTATCTATTCAGTAGAACATGTGCTTCAAGGGTTCCAGTCGTAACTATGAGCATTTAGCTCTCCTTGTATTTGTGAATGAATTAGATGATATTTTTTTCTTGATTTTTTGGTGTAAGGTCTAAGATTTCACACTTTTGAGAATTACCCAACTTTAAGATTTCCGTATATTCTGATAAAGTTCTAAACTTCTATAAGAGAAACAAGTTGGTCATGATGCAAAAGCTTTATGTACATAAAATATGTAACATTGTTAATATATAAAAGTAATTATAATAAAATGAACATCTTTCTTCAGTGTTTTTTTTTGTTTGCATTTTTTTAACTTAATTTTCTTTAGTTGTAACTGATGCATATTTAAATATTTAAATAATTTGTGCATTAATAGTCAGTACATGAAAAAAGCATTTCGTTATAAGTTCATATAAATTTCAGTTACGTATGTAGAAAAGCTGTGTAGATAAGAATTACAGCGTTAGTAGTGAAAGCCAGTGAAAAGTAGTAGTGAAAGAGTGCTTTGGGTCATCAGTTAACAGAACAATACATCCCCCCCACCCCCCCTGAGTTTGTCAAGTTTAAAGGGATACTGTAACGCTAGGAATACATTTCTGTATTTCTAATATTACAGTCTAAATGTCTTCACTTAGCTTACCTGCCTATACCAAAACAAATATAAACAAAATAAAAATGTTTTACTCGCCTTCTCTTCAGTGCCGAGTCTCCCTTGGTACTACTGCAGCTCCTCCCCACCTGATGTCATCCTGGACCCATCTGTCGAATGCAGTGATTCTGTACGGAAGACCATGATGGCACTGTGCATGTGCATATATTATCATGATGTAGTAGGGTTTGAGATCCAGGAAGTAACCAAGAGGGCTTGGTGGCCTTCTAAATAATATAATATTAACATTTGGGGCTACTAATTTAGATGAAGTTGTTATAGCGAGTACAGTCTTCCCTTGACTAAACGTTTGGAGCTCATTTGTCAACTAGCAGTAATTCACTTTTTGCTGTATAAACCTTTAAAATATGGATACTCTTTTCTATACACCATATTGTACTCTTTCGTAAACCTTAGACCTTGCATTCAACTCTGTTAAACAAATTGCATTCAACTCTTTAAAAAAAAAAAAAAAAAATGTTTTCAAATGTTTTAAAGTACTTTCACTCTCTGCTAAAAAAGGAAATGTATCTCATATTGACGTGTATTTTTCTTTCTCGATATTTCAGAGACGTAGAGGTTCCGGTGTTTTTTGTGCCAATTGTCTGACCACAAAAACATCACTTTGGCGAAAGAATGCAAATGGTGGCTATGTATGCAACGCGTGTGGCCTATACCAGAAACTTCACTCGGTAGGAAGAAAAAACAAAATTAACATATTTCTGCTGAAAATAAATTGCTAAAAATTTCCGTATCCTTCCAAGTTCTGCTCTTAATTTTACATTTTATTTTGTTTGGTGTTTCTCACAATACTTCGTCTATTCCTTACAAGAAATATATAGAGTTTGAAAAAGCTTGGTACTTAAATTACTTTATTGAATATAATTTTTCGGCCAAATAGAAAAAAAGGCGAAATCATTTTAAATCTACACCTTATATGCAGCTAAGAAAACAGTTTGCTTTCAATGATTGTTGGATCATATGCCTCATAGCTTTGCATGACTGTGTTGAAGATGTTTTTATTTTGCAAGTATTACAAAAATATGAATATCTAAGGTACACAAAGTTATATTTTTATGTACTTTTGTCTTGCAACACAATGGCATGTACATTTAACCCTGCATGGTTCATTAAAAAGAAAAATGTATTCATGCTATCTTACATTCTCGTATGGCTACTTGCAAGGAGTGGTTTGTTTTGCATTAAACTAATAATGGGGACCATAACTGGGTCCTTTATTTTATTTAAAAAAAAAAAAGTGACTTGTAGGAGCCAGTTACCTTTCTAAGGTGAGATATAAATGTTTTTTGATTAAACAAACCACTGGCCAGTCTCCTAATCCTACTGATAATGCATGATGTAAGAATGAGGATGTAAGGAGTGTGTGGCTTAATCCTGAATATAATATAAAACCAGGCATTCAAAAATATTACAATTTAAAAGTTTTGTGGTTCGTGAAGTAAAGATAAAGAAGTTGTTCACTTGACTCCAAATTGTAGTGAATTCAAACCCAAATTAGAAAAATTAGGGCTAATTAGGTCTGAGTTGGAGATTTTTTATTTTTAATTAGTTATTGGTGCCAACATATTGCTACTCGCATTTCTTTTCTCAACAGTTCTAATTTTAGTAATTATCACGGATGTGTCAGTTCCATGGAACTTATATTCTTTAGAGAAATTATTTTGTGATTTATTTTTCTACCTTAGTTTTGTTCTTAGTGTTTTTTTAACTGTGCAAAAACTTGGCATTGCTGTTTGAGAAACATATTATCGCAAAAGTAAACTCAGATCTGTAGGAAACAAAATGTTCTTTTTGTTTCTGCTAGCAGAGTTGAATTTTTAACATGGACTAATTTAGAACAGGTTATTGCCATTATAAACATGTACACAAAAACAAACAAACAAGAAAATCTGTTTGTTACGTATAAGCAACATATTGTTTACATCTTGCTATTCACAATTTATTTGTGGTCTGTATTTTAAAGCCCACAGTTGTCTCATTAGCACCCTTTTATGCCTTATATGAGAAAATAATAGTGGTGTCATCTTTACTGATTAGATACATTTTTTTTCCCTCGAGAAGCAGAGGAAAAAGGACATATGAAATATAATGTGAGTTATTGGATATTTCAGTACAGTGAAACAAGTTTTAATGAGTTACATACATTATATCCTGCAAGGCTGATACAAAAACACTGTTCTATTTAATCTTCAGAAACAGTGTTATAAATGAAAATCAGTTATTTGTGATATTAAAAAAAGTGTTGAAACATCTCTAGACTGAGGCATGAAGTTTAATGATTTCATCAAGTCTTAAAAAAAAATCTATTCTTTTAAATGTTAAGTACAGCATCACAGCAGTGAAGCAAGTTAATCCGAAGATTAAATATTAACAAGATTTTTACCAGGAAGGAAGGATTCACTGTTATGCTTTATTTTTTTTTTTAAAAACTTTTTTTAAGATAGTAATTTTGGCCTTAATTTTGTGTGTTTTTATCAATATACTAACAATTTATGTAGAGTTTTTGATTGTTCTGTAGTGCATATTATCATTTAATGCAGATTACCTTATTTTCTGAGTTATGTGTTTTATCTCTTCTACAGACTCCCAGACCTTTAAACATAATTAAACAGAACAATGGTGAACAGATTATAAGGAGACGAACAAGGAAGCGCCTTAACCCAGAAGCTCTACAGTCTGAACAGTTAAATAAACATCAAAGAGGGAGTAGCGAAGAACAAGCAAATGGAAGTCCTTTGGAGAGAAGGTCGGAAGACCATTCAGCAGAAGGTCACCCGAGAGAAATTCAGCAACTTAGTATGAATAAGTATGAGCCCCCAGCTTCATTGACTAAAAGCCATTCTGCTCAGCAGACAATAATAGTCAGCCAAACTATGGATATCCACAAACGGATGCAACCTTTGCACATTCAGATTAAAAGCCCTCAGGAAAGCAGTGGAGATCCAGGAAATAGTTCATCTGTATCTGATAGCAAAGGAAGTTCAGAAAGAGGTAGCCCAATAGAGAAATACATGAGACCCATTAAGCATCCTAATTATTCTCCTCCGGGAAGTCCAATAGAAAAATATCAGTACCCGGTATTTGGACTTCCCATTGTTCACAATGACTTCCAGAGTGAAGCTGACTGGCTAAGGTTCTGGAGTAAATATAAGCTGCCAGTACCTGGGAATCCACACTACTTGAGTCATGTGCCTGGCCTAACAAACCCTTGCCCAAACTATGTGCCTTACCCCACCTTTAGTCTGCCTGCTCAATATTCCACTGTTGGATCAGATAATGACATTCCTCTAGATTTGGCAATGAAGCATTCCAGGCCTGGATCAGCAACAAATGGAGCCGCTAAAGAAAAAACTAAGTCACCATTGAGTACGAAGGATGATGGTGTGTTGATTGTAGCAAAAACAGAAAAAGTGGATAGGAGTACTCAAGATGAACTTTCAACAAAATGTGTGCACTGTGGCATTGTCTTTCTGGATGAAGTTATGTATGCGCTACATATGAGTTGCCATGGTGAGAGTGGACCTTTTCAATGCAGTATATGCCAACATCTTTGCACGGACAAGTATGACTTTACAACTCATATTCAGCGAGGCCTACATAAGAACATTGCACAAGCTGAAAAGAATGGAAAAACTAAAGAGTAAAACTTTAGCACTTAGCACAATTTAAATAGAAATAGGTTGTCTGAATAGAAATTCAGTAGCTTGTAATTTCCTATTAGGGCTCCGTAATGCACTTCTTGAAGCATATCATTCATGAATAATCTTTTTATCCATTTTTTTATTGACACGTTACAATAGGTAATTGATATTAATCCTTTGAGTGTTTGAAGGGCAAGATGGGCAAGATGAATCGCATCCCTTTTTTTGCACTTGAATGTTCTGCTTTATGGTCAGTGCAAGATATACATGTATGTATATTAGCATTTTCGATGGCCCGCATAAACCTCTTAATATAGGAGTTCACAGCATTCTAGGAGGTCTTTAGTGTGGGGAGGTCTTTTTAGTGAGAGCAAAGATCATTGCCTATTTTGATATTCCTGTAAATGCTTCTTTACCATTCAGCACTGAGTGCAATTTGAGTGAGTTGGGTTGCGGTTTCATGTTTAGCATGATCACACACTTTGCACACAGATCCTGAATATGGTGGTGGTACTGAAAGGATATGCATTATTGCAATCAATTTATTTTTTTTACTTCCCATTTCACCAGAGTGGCCCGCTATTGCTGTATAATGCAATATATGGTAACCATTAAAATTGTATGCATGGGCCTAAATATTTGCTATGCTACTGTGTAGGCCTATCAAATATTTTCCTGTATGTTCGGTACGCAAAGTTGGAGTGAAAATTGACTATTAATATTGCTTTACATTAGACTACATTAACCAATGGATCATTTCCTAAGTGTATCACTATTTGAGGCCACAGTTTGGTTGTTTTTCATTGTAAATTCTGAAGCTCAGAATTATAAATTTTTTTGTCCAAATACTATATAATAAATATCAAGCAGGATAAACCTTTTAATATATATTTACAGTGGCTTCAGTAATAGACTGAGCTATCAATATATAACACTGTAACCCTTATACTTGAGTCATGTTAGTAATTTTTTTTCTTTAATTTTCTTTTTAATGTTGCCACCAAAACTTGCAAGAATTAAACTCTAAACCTGGCAGATTTTATTAGATGCCAACACTCAAAATGTAATATTTTTAGTGTTATGTACTGTCATTAATACATTCAATGTTACTACATCCAATGTTTGGAAACATTGACCATGTAACCACTAACCTGTTGCAGCAGCTGCCATGGGGCACTGGTATCTTGACCGTTCCCTGTGTTGTGTGTGCCATCCCATTCTGTCCAGAAATATACTTTAAGCATATTATTACAGGACCGACCATAATGGCGTAAAATGTCCCCCAAAAAAGAATGCATTGGGATCTTGCCCTTTGTAAAGAGTTGTATCAGTTTGCTGTAGCTAAAGGTAACATATAGAGCACAAACACATGAAATATTGATTTTGATTCTTTTGTATCTTGGTTAATATTTCATGCTCTGTACTATATGCTTACACATTATACAATTCCCAATGTGGAGAGTATTTTATTGGTTTAGACCCTTTCAAGTTTGACATATTTTTTATGCTTTAATCCCTTAAGGACCAAACTTCAGGAATAAAAGGGAATCATGACATGTCACACATGTATATATATTTAAATATGCCTATCCCCATGAGTATCTATATATATATTAATCTCTTCATTTATTTTAAATCCACCTGGACAGTTTGTTCACAATTGATAAACTGACTATAAAACTTTTCTATTTGTATTATTATTATTTTTTTTACTTGACATGGCCCAATTAATTTGTAAATTCAATTCTGTGTGACCTTTAATGGATATACCCCATCATCTTCATGGTTTAATCACACTCGAGGGGTTTCATATCAAGCCATTTTTAGCTTAAACAGTAACTTGATGTTGGCCTTTCGAGTAATCAAACAGTCTCATTTCAATGAACGTTAAAAATAGAACATTACTTTTTTGACACAAAAAGAGTAGGATCCCAGCTTCAAGTGTTATTACGTATTTTGTATATTGGTATTCTGATAACGGACATGCCAGTTCTATTTTTTTCCTAAATTGTTGCTTGAAAGTTTATTTAAAACATAGGAATAAAATTATAAGTGTTAAAACTCTATTTACTAAATATATCGGTAGCATTTTTCTAATTAACAAATAGATGCAGCTTACTTTAATTTTGTTAAGGTCTTGTTTCTTTTTCTGTTAATGATAACTAATTGTTGCCCTGAAACAATTATTGATATGTTTATCTAGTAAAAAAGATAAAGCTTACCTTCAGTCTTTTATTTTTAAGTAATGATGATTAGCTAATCCCAAGCCATCATTTTTGTTTTACTCTCATTAGATCTATTAATGCCAAAGTATTTTTTTCTCATCAAAAAATAATCTCGTGCTAACATAATATATATGTATATATATATTTTTATTACATCTTTCTACGTTTTATTTAACATGCATTGACTACATTTGATCTGCAACACGTTTGAGTTCTTAAAAAAAGAAAAAAAAAAAGAGAAGGTATTTCTGTATAGAAAATAATTTATATCGGTCAATCCTGGCTTACCTAGATGGTTCCTACTATTTTTTATGTTTTTTTTTTGTTTTTTTTTGTTTTTTTTTATGGCAATGTCTTCTAAAGCATTTATTTGCTTCGAAATGAAGGGAACACACCTTAGCAGAAATGCTCAGGGAAATAGGGCTATGTAAATGCATAACGAATGCTAGATTTTAATTAAATGAAGATTCTACTCTACCAGCCAGTGTACTTTCTGCAGGTTACTGTACTAAGTTAGCGATACAGCACTTGAAGTTATCCTTAAGTATATATAGATGTTACAAGCTACTGGATACACTGTCAGATAGTCCTTTTTCATTAAGGAAGTTGGGAGAACAAAAGTCTTATTTTTCTAGTAATTATTAATGTATTACATTTCAAATAATGGTGCCTGACATATTAAATAATTATTTTCTACTATGTACGTATGCAACAAAGATATTCCATCATTGCATTAGAGTCAGTTTGGCTCAGCCTCACTGTTTACATTTGCAGATGTAGCGAATACGGTTGTGAAGCAAATCTTTCTATTGCATTAGGTAAAGTTTCTTTGTGCATTAAAGGTATAATCTGTTACATGAAACAAATTTATTTGTTAGTAAAATGGGATGGAATATGAGAAGGAAATTGAAATATTTTTATGCCTATTTAGGATAAAAGGGTAGCACTATTCATTCCAATTACTTTTGTATTCTTAAATGTTAATTCACATTGTTACGCTTCAGAATGATGCACATATATCCTCTTTATTGCTTGTGTCTATGTTTCATACGAAACATTTCATAATTCTGTTATGTGCTGTGTGAATTGCAGCTGATGTTTTGTGTATTGCATTCTTCAGTAGCATTGCACTTCATTTTACATTGTTCAGCATTTGTTTGTTTCTTATGAATGCTTTGTCCATCTCCCTTTCTCTATTTTATTTTAGTCCATTGGGGTGGGTGATTGAGAGGTATTTTCCCCACCTTTGTGGTTTCATAATAGTGTTTCTTTGTAAAGCATTCTTCACCCGTAGAAAAGAATGAGTGAATTAAGGAATTTTTATTATTTTTTTACTATCTTTTTTTCATTCATTTTAAATACATCAGGGCATATAGTTTTTTTTCTGCATGTATCCATGGGATGTTTATGTACATGACATATTGAGATGTGCAAAGATGTTTAATCCAGGGAAATATATATTTAAACCATTTCCAATAAAATAATAATATGTGTTTTACGTAAGTATTATAAAAACATTCTTTGAATTTATTTGCTTACAATTTCCATGTGGATTTACATAAAATCTAGTCACTTTTTTTTTTTTTTTTTTTTTAAATCACATCAATAAAAGAGGAACTCATTAGAGGGAAAGGTTTTATGTTTATTATAGCAATCCTGTGGTTCACGAATGTTGAGAAAATGTGTTTATTTACTCCATATACCTACAGATTCACCAATGTGTGATATGATAATTGATACAACATTGCTGTCTTTTTTATGTCACAAGATAAAACAAAATATTAAATAATTAGGACAAAGTAGAATTGAAATCAATATTTAGGGCTTACATTTCACATTTCTTAAATTACATGTGGGCTAAAGTAGCTTATAAATATAAGCAATTCTATAAGGTTTTTTATTTTTTAAAGAGACCTTTAAGTAATGGGTGCAGCACCTAATGGTTGTAGTAATTTTTACACTGTTGAAATTATTAGTGTATATTTTGCATTTTTGCCTCGTTGCTGATTATATTCCTGACTTAATCCATGTGTTATGTGAGTTAAATGTTGAAGAGGGTTGTATACCCAATTCAACCTACTTTATTTCATAAGAAATATAGTCTTATCCATTAATTTGCCATATAAATATAATATATTAATTATTTGTTGATCATTGAGATTGGGAATATATAAGTTTATATTTGTATTAAATTTCTATTTGTTATTTTGTATACTATAATGGCCTGATTATAGGACACAAAGCCCCCCTAAAAAATCTAATTACAATAAATAAATAACGTATGGTAGCATTCTACAAATCCCACCGCCCGTTCCATGTTATTATTAAATATTACCAAGTTTATGTATATAGTCATTAATGTAATGCAGCGTATAATTGTGTCTTTATGGTAATTATAGTTTTAGATACCCGCAACATATTATTCTATTAAATACAGTTTCATAGACTACAAATTGTCTAATGTACACATTATTTTGCCCTCATTCAGAAGCACAGGAAAAAAGGTTCCCTCGCCAACATATTCGCTCTCTATTTTCTTTATATGTCCGGGAAGGTGAAGATGCTTTGATAAATAATTCACACATTTCTTCCTGTTTGTTCTTATATTTTTCTCTTCTTTTCTTTCACCTTTGTCACTTTTCAAGTCACTATATGAATAGATTGTAGAGTATAACACATTTTGTGATAACTCTAAATCCACTCAAAAGATTTAAAACAATTATTATTTAAACATATTTAGTCATTTACTATACTACGTAAAAATGCAAACATTTTCATATAATTACTTTTTTATTTTTTTTATTTAATTTGCTACCTGCAAGCAGGTATTCATGCTTTCTAGTAGTAGAAAATTATTCTATATAATTATAATTTTTTTTATTGCAGTCAACTTCAAGCTAAGAACCCATTGAATTCTTTATTTTAAGGCATTATTGTCATTTTTAGTGAACATTTAAATGCCATGTGTGTGAAAATATATGTGTTAAGATTAAACTTTATTTTCTGTTTAATGGTTTATTGAGTGTCTAGTTATTGGATTTAATGAAACTCTAATTTAAAATTAACAACCTCACAATAAAGATTACAATAAAGATCCTATATATGTATATTAAAGGACAAAAACAAGTAAATATGGATACATATGAGCCATCTTAATAGATCCCATTAATACATCCAATAACTATACAAAAGGTTTCATGTGCTTTCTATTTTTTCTGGGTCCTTTTAATTACTGGTACAAATGGTTTTTGGGGATTAAAAATAAATGCAGAGCATATTAAACTATAACCACTGGCTGAAAAGGTTAGGATTATCTGAAAGGCCGGTTTATTATTAACGATCAATAATAGGGTTGAATGGGCCCTGAGTTTAAAATATGTGCTGCATATATTTGTATAACATGCGTACTCTTTTATTTAAATATTATTAGACCTGACCTTGGGAATTTTCGAATTTTCAAATTTTCTAAAGGTGTATGTTATTTTTTTTTTTCATTTTTATTTTCCTTTTTTTTTTTGACAAAAAAAAAATTGTATATTGAAATTATACTGTGCTTTAAAAGCATTTTGGAAATGGCATAGGGAGTGTGGAACATCTCAATATGCCAATGTATTATAAAACGTCAATGTCTATTCTTTATTAAGCAATATGCACCAGCAAAAAAATAAATAAATTAGATTTTGTTATAAATCTTTTTATCGCTAACCCCTCCCCTAAAAAAAATAAAAATAGAAAAACAAAAAAAATTTAGGCCTCAGAAATTTTCTGAGAATTTTGACCTCTGTCTTAAACACAAAATATTTTTTGTTTGTTCATTGTGCATGTTCATTTCTGCCCACAAACTTGTCTTTGTCTATTTTTATTGCATTGAAGAATAAAAATATCAGACAATAAATATGTCTGTTACATCTAAACTTGAATAATAAAATTTTACCACCAGTTATGAAAATGTACGTTGTATCCTTTATTAAATATAATGTATTGATACTTGTGTGTGTTAAAAAAAAAGTCTTTATTGTGTTTTATGGGAATCGAAGCGCCTAAGAAACTTAAATGGATGGATGGGGACATCTCTAATGCAAATAATTTAATTAATTATAGACAAACTAAAATGATACATTTGAAAGATACATATGCTTACACTTAGAAAGCTCACTCCACGTTTATTCCCCCTTTGAGAATCACATAGATATATGAGAGTCTGCAGCTTTTCATATGGTAAGAATATCTTTGATGATGGCCTCTTTGCTTATTCTTGCTTCCTGTCCTATTTTACACAATTACGTGACTAATCAGTGCATATTATCACTGAATCTTTTTATGCATGCCTTTATTGGTGTTTTAAAAAAAAATGCAAGTATAATGAGCACATTCATAAATGACACAGCAGACACGAAATAGGAGCACTTTATACAAGTTATAGGCAGTATGGACCATAGAATCCAGAGGGTCACCCGTTTAATGCACATGCAGTAGTGTAGGAGGCCACAATTGCTAATTCTTTACTTTACTAGAATAATTAATGCCTTGATTTAATTATCTTTTCAAATGATCACACAATCTGTTAGAAAACTTTCCAAAATATTTATCTGCAAAAGTCATCATCAACAGATTTCTTTGATTATTTGAAAAGCTTATCCAAAAATATTAAATTGACCCTACGGGTAACATAATAAAGACTTATTTTGGGTCTTTTAGGGAAGCGAGACACTTGTGTATTATCATGTACATATCTCTCTTTTCTGCCCCAATTTGCATACTCATGTGCATTACAGGGGATATTGGGATATGATCTCATATTTCAGCACTTACTTCCTGTAATACATGCGCTGAGATGGAGCATACAGCTGATGTCTTTGTATTATGAGCCTGTTTTCTTGAAAGGTAAACAATGGAGTCTACATGGGTGCATAGTCCGTATTATCTCAAAACCACTAATTTTATGGTACTGTTAAAGTTCTCCACTGCACCATTCTCCTAACTTATCTCAGAAATTTTCAGTTTCTTACAAAAACAGAACAGAATATGGTCTTTACCACCGTAGTTCAATAAAATACAAATGGAATAATTATTGTATAACTGCTGTTTATTCATATCATTATAAACCTATGCCATCAGCTGCAGTTTAAAACATTTTACTATGCAAAAGCTCTTTTGATGATGTAATCGCTTTATATGAGTAGACGATTTCAAGGCCGTAACTCCCACACTAAAGGGTTTTATCGCATTCATAAAAAGCAGTAATCTCTGTATTCATTTGGCGATGCAATCTGTAACCTGGATGAAACAAAAAGCACACACATATATAAGTAGAAATTAAAAAATATTTTCAAACGTATCATTGTAGCAAATTCTAAAATGGTGGACTCCATATAAAAAGTAATTCAATGATTGTCTGTATTCTTGCAGATGATCTCTATTCTTAAAGTAACATTATACTGTTAAGAACTAAAAAGCTGTATTAATCAAAACTACAGTGTCCCTCAGCTCCCCCCCCCCACCCACCCCCCCCCTGCATTCCCCGGGTGTTAAATGGTTACACATTTTAAAAACCTGATTCCAGTTATGAATTCCTCCACCAATGTCATCTCGAGGGAGAATTCAATCAATTATTACCTATGGGAGATATAGAAGATGCTGGACATTCACAGTTAAACTCCATGAAACAGCAGGAAGTGCCTCTCAGGGCTGTCTGGTAGACAGTCTTAGAGGCATTCTTAAACATGCAAGGCAAACATTGCAATTTCTCTAAAACTGTAATGTTTTAGATTGCAGGGTTAAGGGGACAAGGACACTGCACCCAGACCTCTTAATTGAGATGAAGTGTCTGGGTGCCTATAGTGTCCCTATATAAAATAAAATAATATCATTATATTTAAAAGCAATGTACTCATGTGAAAAGGTCTCAGTCATACCAGTTACCAGCTATGGTGCTAAAGCTATATATATATATATATATATATATATATATATATATATTCACTATCTGCTTATACAAATTTCTATAATAACAAATTAGTGTGGAAAATGTAAAACTACAGTACGTACCTTTTTTTTGCATTGCTCTTTAGACATTAGTGGCAATAACATTTTGAAAGGTTACTCAACAATGACCACTTTAATAATTGGAGTTTGCATGTGCAGAATTTTGCCATGAAATGCTGCATGTACAGAGTTTATCCTCCTCTGCTGCCACAGGTTTAACTCCATCTCTGGAAGCAATCATATAAATGTCATCACCCAGCCCAGAACTAAAGCTCCAGGTTGGCTAATGTCAATTCTGTGCAACTTTCACTGGACAAAGTTGTATTCTTTGGCTGAGAGTGGTCAGCTGATGTGCTCAGCCAATGAATGGCGCTGGCTGTAGCTTTTGTGGCTCTGCACTGGACCACCAGGGATAATCTGAGCCTGGTGGAGACCAAGGTAAGGGGAAAAACTATTGCTAAACCATTTTACTACTAGCCCTGTTCCCTGGTAATAGGACAAACCTTTTAGCAATAGTTTGATACTTTATTTTTTTTTTTATCCTTTAGTTATCAGAATAGATTTTAGTACATTGACCAACAGACATTACCGCAAGTTAAAAAGAAACACAATTTGTACCAGCCAGACTTGATCATTACAGGAACATGCTAAAGTTAAATATAAAGATATTTATATTTAATGTTAGATGTGTTTCTTTATGAATTTAGATTGCAGAAAAAAAAAGCAGAAAACAAAAACATATAATCCAGCGCTGAGACACACTACTGGCTGCAGCCCTATCTGCCCATGTCGAGATCATCAATTCTAAACATCTCTCGTCCAAGCCAATGCTTTTCATAAAGCACATGCATGGGGATGTCCACAGTACAACATTGAAGTATTGATTCCAATGCTTCTCTATAAGAGAACATTATCATGCTGTCCGTGATAACACTTAACATGAAGATCTTTGAAAAGGATCTGCAAGTGGCAGCACGTCGAGTGGCTGACTTTGTGAAAGCCACTAGCTAAATGTAAACATTACTGTTTAAAAGAAATGACTATTTTACATTGTTTGAGAAAAGGGGAAGGATATTTGCACCAAATCCACTATATTAAGATGATATGATTTTGAGGGTTATAGAGTTCAGTTTCAGGACCTGGTAAAATAATAACAAAGTATTTAACCAGGAAAGGTACATTATTCTGGTTTTTAAGTACCTCCTGGGGATGTTACTTTAGCCCAGCATCCAGGGGTTGTTACTATTACCCAATTTAATGGTACTCATTTTATCTACCTCAGAAGGAGGAAGGGCTAAGTCAACCCTGCGACACAAGGGTTGAACAGATTCTACTGATGATGCATTAGCCCACTGAGCTGTCTCAATAAAGCATATCTTGAAAGCTAAAGGCAAAATCGATTGAGTAGAATTAACCCCTTAACGACGAGTGACGGACGAGGTCCGTCACTCAGGGGATTGCCTTAACGACGAGTGACGGACCTCGTCCATCACCCGTTAAAATTAACCCCAGATCGCCGCGATTGCGTTAATGGTGCTCCGGTCTGCCTCTGTATTAGAGGCAGACCGGGAGCACCGACTTGCGCTGTCCCAGCACATGTGCCCGCTCTGACAGCATGTCAGAGCGAGCACATGTGCTGTGTATACTCACCTTCCGCCTCCCTGCACTTCCGGGTTCACTGTGAAGTGCAGGCAGACGGATCATCAGTGATCCTGCCCCCTGTTGAAAAAAAAAATAATTAATTAAAATCCCACCCCCCTTTATCCATTTTAATAAAAAATTAACCCCTTCCCTGCCAATTGATCACTGACTACAGTGATCAATTGGCAGGGATTACATTTTACTATGATCTGATTTTTTTTTTTAACCCCTGAGGGTTAATTCTTTTTTTTTTAACCCTCAGGGGTTACATTTATTTTATTAATTAATTTAAATATTTTAAAATTATAAATTTAGCTAGCTGGGGATGGTGGAAGTTAGTGGGGAATTGGGGGTTTAGTGTTTACTAGGGGGTTAACGTTAAAAAAGTTTTAAAATAAGCATTAAAAAGTTAAAAAATTAAGTAAAAAAAAAGTTTTAATAACGTTTAAGTAAAAAATAAAAAAAAATAAACCCTTTACCCAGTCCAAATAAAAATTAACCCCTTCCCTGACAGTCGATAACTGCCTACAGTGATCAAAATACAGATCACAGTATTATACTGTGATCTAATTTTTTTTAACCCCTAAAGATTAACTTTTATTTATTTTTTAACCCTCAGGGGTTAAATTTATTTAATTAACTAATTTAAATATTGTATAATTAAATATTTTGCTAGCTGGGGTGGGTGGGAGTTATGGGAAAATGGTGAATTTACTGTTAGTGCTGCTTACTGCTAGTTAGGGGTTAACGGTAAAAAAAAAAGCTTAGAAAAATGTTAAATCTGTAAAAAAAACGTTTTACTAAAGTTTAGGAAACTTTAAAAAAAATTAATAAGCAAAACAAAAGTTTAAAAAATAGTTTTAAAAAGTAAAAAAAGTTTTAAAAAGTAAAAAAATACATTTAATAACGCTCATTACCACTACACCTGGTACAAGCTAGCGGAAAAATGATCCCACGCTAAGGTTCAAAATATGCCTTTTGAAATACCCTGGGATGTCTTCTTTAAGAAATGGTATGGCTTTATGGGGTAGTTTGAATTTAAAACCTGCGAAAATGCTTGGAAATTGCACATAGGCCCATCGTCAAAATTCAAAGTTCGGTAAAAACTGATAGGGCTTGGTCTCCTATATGGTACTGTAGCTTTACGAAATAGTGCCAAAGACATTCATTGGGGGTGTCTTTTTTAGTCAGAAGACTTAGCTGAGCGTAATTTGGGGGTTTTGAACTTAGTGGCACATATGAAATTTACAAAATGCCCAGCAAAAATGCAATCCGTATGTAAAAAAATGCCCAAAATATTTTTTTACCACATACTTTGGCATATATTGGTGGAAAAATGGGGGCATGTTAAGGCACAATATGCACCTTATGAGATACCCTGGAGTGTCTACTTTTACAAATGGTAGGCCTTTGTGGGGGTTTTTTGAACAGTCAAACTACTATAATACCCCAAATGGAAGCATAGGCTCATTAAATCCGTCTCTCAAAATTCAACTGTGAATACTGAAAAGGACAGGTCTCCTATATGGCACTGTAGCTTCACAAAATAGTGAAAGAGACATACAATGGGGGGCGTCATTTTACTCAACAGATGTAACTGAATACAAAATAAAACTTTGTACAGGAATAGCACACACCAACTTTACAAAATACACATGAGAAGTTCTTTGTTATAAGTTTGTGTGCCAAAACCCCCAAAAAATAAAATTTTACTCCAATATTTCGCAGAGGTTGGCGGTGAAATGGCTGCGTAGAAAGTGTCAAAACAACCTTAGTTAAATAGCCTGTGGTGTCTTCTTTATATAAATATATACTTTTGTGTAGCAATTTTGTTTTCTTTTATGGCTATTAAGCTTACAAGACAAACATACCAAATTCTAAAATCGCTCCACATTAAAAGTTTATTTTACTCCTTGTGCTTTGTGACCTGTAACTACCAAAAAAAAAAAACTTAAAATCCCAGACACATTATATATTCTGTAAATCAGAACAACTAAATGAATTTATTTTTAATTACTTTCCTTAACCTGCACTAATTGTGCACATATTATTATTGCAAAAACTGTAAAAACAAAAATAAAATTTTTCATTTTTTTGCATTTTTCTGTATTCTTTTTATAATAAAAAAGCATTTTTGTATATATGTGTTACATCAAATTAAAGCCCTTTCTGTCCTTTAAAAAACGGTATATAATATGCGTCGGTGCAATAAATTAGTAAAACGCAAATTGCAGTTGAACGCAAACAGCAAAAAATGTCCTTGTCATTAAGTGAAAGACAAGCTTCTGAAGCTCTGTCCTTAAGGGGTTAAACACTGGAGAAGAAAATAAAATAACAAATCTGCCCAAGGAAATCCATCTGTTCAATTTGCTTCAGTGGGCTGCACGGGTTTTAAAATGCAGTTTATGTCAAACTGGACCAAATAAGTGTCTATTATGTATGTGTCCACTGCCAGCAGTGTTCTTACTTACTCACAGTGACATGCAAAGTTCCAACTTTCCCATTCTTGGCACACTTCTATTCTCCATATTATAATTTATCTACCCACAACTTGAAGAACACATTATATCAAAATCTAGAATAAGAAAGATTTTAAACCATTTCAATCATATGCATATTAACTGGTTCACATACAATTATTTCAGTGGTGATCCCAGCATGACTTGTTTAAATTAAACAATCACCAGTTTGATATCAAAACAATGTCAAATTACAGCTCCGGGTCAATTAACTCCTATAAATATCTTGATCCTTAACTAGACTTCTCATTTAGATGTTATAATGATAAACTATCATTGAAACCTGATCCTAAAATTGCTGCAGTTTTCAGGAACGGATATTAGCTAGACCCTTTGATCATTCCCTTTAAGGAAAATGCATTTTGTATGACAAGAAAATGGAAAAAAGTTATCCAAAATGCAAATAGATATATTGATTATAAATGCAAAATGCACTCCAAAAAAACAAAATATATTATATAGATTAACATAAGTAAGTATACAAATTTTAATAATAAAAAAAAAAGAAAATTAATAAAAAATTATGTATCTAAAAATTGTAAAATGCACTCCAAAAACAAAATATATTATATAGATTAACATAAGTAAGTATACAAATTTTAATAAAAAAAAAAAGAAAATTAATAAAAAATTATGTATCTAAAAATTGTAAAATGCACTCCAAAAACAAAATATATTATATAGATTAACATAAGTAAGTATACAAATTTTAATAAAAAAAATAAAAAAATGCTCTTATGTTATCCCTTGCACGCAAAAATAAAGAATTTAATAAAAAAAAAAAAAAAAAGCAAAGTGGAAAAGAAGAGGCCCGACATTTATTACTAGACCAGTGACTGAAGGCTTTTACCAGTGGTCAAAACGTGCTGAAGGCCTACTGTAAAGAGAAAATCCACAATATGTGGATCAAGCCAGCCACAAAACTGGTGAGTACAATATATTGTACTCACTGTTGTATACTCTTCCTTGCCAGTATATTGTATATGAGTAATGAGCTCTTGTAGGGATCTTTTTTACATGAAGTCATATTGGTTGCTACAGGATACATTATCCTTATGAAATTATCACTTTTTTCTTTTTTTTGTATATGGTTATGAAATATATGAATTATCAAATAGAGTATTACATTTTGTAAAAAAAAATCTGTATATACTTATGAAATTTACGAATTATTAAATAGAGCATTAGATTTTCTAAATTATTGAGTGCGGTATCATCTATTTATTTTAAGTACAATATATTGATTCAGTTAGCCGCTCTCCAAAAGTAAATGAGAGTAAGTTCTCAGCAACCTGGTGTTCAGACACTGCTCATGGATTTCTGGTTCTCCAGTGTCACTGGAGTGTGACGAAGTCCTACATTACATGCATATGTAGCAAAACATTTTGTTTTTATTCCAACATCTTCAAGGTTGGATTTACCTTGTATTTCTACCCAACGATAATGGATTGTGCAGCAAATTGTAATGCTAGACAATGATTGTGGGGATATCTCAGTAAATATAACATTATTTATAGCTCTTTATTCGATAATTTCCTGCATTGTCTTTAGAACACCCACCACTGTAATATGTTAAAAAATCTAAACTAGTTAATGTGACGGAGCTCCCTGTACTCCTGCTGGGTACCTCCGCCAAGCTAGCTCCCTAGCTGGAACCGGGACACATGAAGCGCTTGTGCCCCAGTCACCACAGCTTGACTGGGGTCCTTCTGGAGCTCTTCCATCGACCAGGCTGCAGCTCTCCTTCCAGGCAGGTATCGTCCCCTCTGCCTATTCCACTACAGTCCTTCTTCCAGGAAGGTATCCTCCCCTCTGCCTATTCCGCTGCAGCTTTCCTTCCAGGCAGGTATTGTCCCATCTGCCTATTCCTCTGGAGCTCTGCTTGTATTGCTTGCTATTGCCTTTACAAAGAGCATAATAACATATTTATAAAGGGATGGGGGAAAACAATAACCAGCACAACATATCTCTCCTGCCTGCAGAATTTGCAATATGCAAATCTATCTGAATATGCAAATTGAAAAGCTTTGCTATCCAGGTAGTGCATATTGCTGTTGCTACCAACAAAGTGCGTTACACAGGCTCCATAGCCAAATCCACCTAGCTGGTAGCAATCCTCAGCAGTACAGGAGAGCAGGCAAAACATTTAACACTACACACAAACAGAAACATTATCAACACAGGGCACAGGGTGACTGAGACATAGGAGCCATGTAGGAATCATTGTAAAGTGGCCTTCTGCTGCCAGTGATGGTGACTACCGTCACAGTTAATATTTGATTCCATTCTCCAGTACTGAACTTATCCGACTGTAACTGACCAGCTCCTAGTCATCTGTAACCACTTCTAGAACTTTCTTAAAGATAATGTTTACATGACTGTTAAGCTCATTGAGAAGCTTTCTAGCTCAGCCACTGAGAGATTAACATCCGCAACAACCACAAATTTTAAGATCTGTCATTCTGCATACAGTATCCCTGAATAATGTATTTTGTATGTATTTTATATATGATACCGTATTGCATAACACATATATCCCAGGAAATGCATAAAAATAAAAGATAACATATTCTGCCTGGAAAAACATATTCTAAGATAATGCTGCTATTTGTGGATCTTTCTATTTGTCTGTTGCAAGTAACCAAATTCCCTTTGGTTTTAAACATTATTTTTTTCCTCATTCCGTGTGACAGTGCATACAAAGGAGATGCTGATTTGCTGTTAGAGCATAGATGCACTTCAGGAAAAATCTCAGTAAGTATGTCAACTGATATGTATGTATGATATGGAAAAGGAGTCTCGGTGTACTGTTGTTATAAACAGAAAATATTGCAGCAATCAAGTCAATAGAAATGCAGTAAAAAATCCACAGTGGCTGGAGAAATCGTACAATGCCTTTAGCAGACTCCAGCTAGATGAAAATGAGTGCAATAGACATGTATATAGAGTATAAGAAAATCAGTTAAGGCAACAAAGTTACAAATGGGTAAATCCAGAAGCGATGGTCGATGGCATTCTAAAGAGAGGAAACATGCAAACAGGCAAAAACCTAATCAACAGGCCAAGACAGCAGCCCAATATTAGGCAGGGGGCAACGTTGAGTTAATAGTTATCACACAGAAAAAGCTTAAAAGGACATTCTAAGCTAAATAATCATTACAGCTCGCTTTACCCCAATGTTGTCCTTGTCCCTGTGATTAACAGACACTAGGGGTTAATAAATGTAAGACTTTAATTTCAAAAGACTTGAAATGTTAATGAAAGCCAAAACATGTTAAACTTGACGACTGGTTATTTTTAATTGCACATTTATCACATAGAAGCTCGTACTTCCTCACATTTACCTATATATCACTATATTGTACACTTCAAATTGTGGCTTTGAAAAAGACACAAGGTCACACATTTAGGCTGGAAGAAAGGAGATTTCATCTAAGGCAAAGAAAATTTTATTTTTTTTACAGTAAGAGCAATAAGGATATGGAATTCTCTGCCTGAAGAGATGTTTAAACTGCAATTGGATAAATACTTGCAAAAACATAACATACATGGATATCATTTCTAATTAGTGGGGTAATAGCTGCTTGATCAAAGGAGACATCTGACTGCTAATTTGGGGTCAAGAAGGGTTTTTTCCTATTTTGTTGCAAAATTGGAAGCGTTCAGACTAGGTTTTTTTGCCTTCTTTTGGATCAACAGCAAAAACATATGTAAGGAAGGCTGAACTTGATGGACACAAGTCTCTTTTCAACTATGTAACTATGTAACATTATACCTGTCAAAATGCCTTTTACTTTGTTGGCTGAATAAACTACATACCTCTATTGTCCTGTGCTGAGGATTTTCTTAATTTTGTAACTGACACTACTGTTCTAACAGTTAAGTGGTTCCTGTTTGCAATCTAATTGTTGTTTCGTTTACCTTTGCACTCTAATTTGATGTATTCAGTTGAAACGTGTCATTTTTTTCCCAACAAACAACTAGTATTTTGACCCCCTAAAAGGTTAGTACAACTAAAAAAAAAAATCAGTATTTAACCCCTTAAGGACGGAGGACGGTTCAGGACCGTCATCGGCATTTTTGCGTTGCCGACCGGTGACAGTCCTGAACCGTCCTAACCGTCCAATGTACTTACCCAATCGCCGTCGTTCCCCCGGCGGCGATCGGCGGTGCTCCCGGTGTGGGGAGACTGCCTGCAGCCCAGACAGTCTCCCCATGGCGGTTTAGGACCCCTGTGGCCATGTGATCGCCTAACAGGGTGACCACATGGTCACAATAGGTGTCCAAGTATCTGCCTGCAGGGCTGTGCTGACAGGCAGTCTCCCTGCATGTGTAAAATCTGAAAAAAAATTAAAGTGAAAGTTAATAAAAAAAAAATTATTATTATATATGTGTATATATATATGATATATAGACATATATTATACCTATATAATATATGTCTATATATCATATATATAATGTCATGCTAAGTGTATTTTTATATTAATATGTACATATATTAATATAAAAATACACTTATAATTAAATTACACACGTATATATATAATATATATAATAACTATATATATTGTATACATATATTATTATAAAATACGAAAATTAAGTAATTTAAATTAAATTAAAAAAATTAAAAATAATAATAAAAATTTTAAAAAAATTATATATCTATACGAAATTTTATTCTAACTGTATTTTGATATTAATATATATATATATTTATATCAAAATACACTTAGAATGAAATTGTATATATATCTATGTATATATAAATAAATAAAAAGAATGCGAACTATTCATATGTCCATATACAAAATTACATAAATAATTATATAAATATACACGTAGACTTCAAATATATAAATATGCATATATATTTAAATTCTACGTGCGTATTTATGTAATATTTTTACATAATTAAGTTATTTTATTGATTGCAATTTAAGGGACCTGCCTGCCAACCCAGGCCAAAAGTCCAGAGAATTTAATTTGCTATCACTAGTGTTGTCGCGAACCCGGAATTTTCGGTTCGCGAACGGCGAACGCGAACTTCCGCAAATGTTCGCGAACCGGCGATCCGCCATTGACTTCAATGGGCAGGCGAATTTTAAAAACAACAGGGACTCTTTCTGGCAACAATAGTGATGGAAAAGTTGTTTCAAAGGGACTAACACCTGGACTGTGGCATGCCAGAGGGGGATCCATGGCAAAACTCCCATGGAAAATTGCACAGTTGATGCAGAGTCTGCTTTTAATCCATAAAGGGCAGAAATCACCTAACATTGACACCTGTCCTCAAAGCCCAGCCCTGATACACACTGACACAGAGCAGAATAGAGACTGTTCCCCCTACATAGGGTCACTTGGCAGATATGGATTGACACCTGTCCTCAAAACCACTGATACACACTGACACAGAGCAGATTAGGGACTGTTCCCCCTACATAGGGTCACTTGGCAGATATGGATTGACACCTGTCCTCAAAACCCCTGATACACACTGACACAGAGCAGAATAGAGACTGTTCCCCCTACATAGGGTCACTTGGCAGATATGGATTGACACCTGTCCTCAAAACCCCTGATACACACTGACACAGAGCAGAATAGGGACTGTTCCCCCTACATAGGGTCACTTGGCAGATATGGATTGACACCTATCCTAATGATCCCTGATACACACTGACACAGAGCAGAATAGAGACTGTTCCCCCTACATAGGGTCACTTGGCAGATATGGATTGACACCTGTCCTCAAAACCCCTGATACACACTGACACAGAGCAGAATAGAGACTGTTCCCTGTCCACAGAGACCATGATACACACTGACACAGAGCAGAATAGAGACTGTTCACCGTCCACAGAGACCATGATACACACTGACACAGAGCAGAATAGAGACTGTTCCCCCTACATAGGGTCACTTGGCAGATATGGATTGACACCTATCCTAATGATCCCTGATACACACTGACACAGAGCAGAATAGAGACTGTTCCCCCTACATAGGGTCACTTGGCAGATATGGATTGACACCTGTCCTCAAAACCCCTGATACACACTGACACAGAGCAGAATAGAGACTGTTCCCCCTACATAGGGTCACTTGGCAGATATGGATTGACACCTGTCCTCAAAACCCCTGATACACACTGACACAGAGCAGAATAGGGACTGTTCCCCCTACATAGGGTCACTTGGCAGATATGGATTGACACCTATCCTAATGATCCCTGATACACAGTGACACAGAGCAGAATAGAGACTGTTCCCCCTACATAGGGTCACTTGGCAGATATGGATTGACACCTGTCCTCAAAACCCCTGATACACACTGACACAGAGCAGAATAGAGACTGTTCCCTGTCCACAGAGACCATGATACACACTGACACAGAGCAGAATAGAGACTGTTCACCGTCCACAGAGACCATGATACACACTGACACAGAGCAGAATAGAGACTGTTCCCCCTACATAGGGTCACTTGGCAGATATGGATTGACACCTATCCTAATGATCCCTGATACACACTGACACAGAGCAGAATAGAGACTGTTCCCCCTACATAGGGTCACTTGGCAGATATGGATTGACACCTGTCCTCAAAACCCCTGATACACACTGACACAGAGCAGAATAGAGACTGTTCCCCCTACATAGGGTCACTTGGCAGATATGGATTGACACCTGTCCTCAAAACCCCTGATACACACTGACACAGAGCAGAATAGGGACTGTTCCCCCTACATAGGGTCACTTGGCAGATATGGATTGACACCTATCCTAATGATCCCTGATACACAGTGACACAGAGCAGAATAGAGACTGTTCCCCCTACATAGGGTCACTTGGCAGATATGGATTGACACCTATCCTAATGATCCCTGATACACACTGACAGAGCAGAATAGAGACTGTTCCCCCTACATAGGGTCACTTGGCATATATGGATTGACACCTGTCCTCAAAACCCCTGATACACACTGACACAGAGCAGAATAGAGACTGTTCCCCCTACATAGGGTCACTTGGCAGATATGGATTGACAAATCCCTGACAAACAGCTACCACATGCAAGGAAGGCAGCAGGGGCGCAAATGACCCACTCCCGACGCGGGAAGGTAGTGACGACAAATAACAATACAGGACTCTTTAGAGGCCCTGTAATTGTAATCAGTCCACTTGAAATCCTTTAACTTTGATCAATTGGAGGGAAGTCTGGTGCAGAGCCACTGACCCATGCGTAGGGCCAGCCTTAGGCCTTTGGGCGCCCTGTGCAAGAAATCTTCCCGACGCGGGAAGGTAGTGACGACAAATAACAATACAGGACTCTTTAGAGGCCCTGTAATTGTAATCAGTCCACTTGCACCATTGGGGCTAAAAATTAGGCATGTACACATGCCTGAAAAATTTGGTATTGTTGCAGCCGCTGCTGTAGCAGCGGCCAGAAAAATTGATGTTTGTTTCGCAGGCAGAAAGTGCCCTAAAACATGGCAGCTTGAACCCTAGTTGGTGGCGGATAAGTCACGCAAGTCAAAAGTCATTCAGAGCTAAAATACAGCAGTGGACCATTTTTAGCCCAAGGCAGCTCATCTCATCAGGCCTTTTTTAAGCGAATGTATCGCCCAGTGTCAGTCCCTTCGGGATCCATCCCTCATTCATCTTAATAAAGGTGAGGTAATGTAGACTTTTTTGACCTAGGCGACTTCTCTTCTCAGTGACAATACCTCCTGCTGCACTGAAGGTCCTTTCTGACAGGACACTTGAAGCGGGGCAGGCCAGAAGTTCTATCGCAAATTGGGATAGCTCAGGCCACACGTCAAGCCTGCACACCCAGTAGTCAAGGGGTTCATCGCTCCTCAGAGTGTCGATATCTGCAGTTAAGGCGAGGTAGTCTGCTACCTGTCGGTCGAGTCGCTCTCTGAGGGTGGATCCCGAAGGGCTGTGGCGATGCATAGGACTTAAAAAGGTCCGCATGTCCTCCATCAACAACACGTCTTTAAAGCGTCCTGTCCTTGCCGGCGTGGTCGTGGGAGGAGGAGGAGGAGGATGACTTCCACCTCTCCCCCTGTTAGATTCCCGTTGTGCAGTGACATCACCCTTATACGCTGTGTAAAGCATACTTTTTAATTTATTTTGCAAATGCTGCATCCTTTCCGACTTGTTGTAATTCGGTAACATTTCTGCCACTTTCTGCTTATACCGGGGGTCTAGTAGCGTGGACACCCAGTACAGGTCGTTCTCCTTCAGCCTTTTTATACGAGGGTCCCTCAACAGGCAGGACAGCATGAAAGACCCCATTTGCACAAGGTTGGATGCCGAGCTACTCATTTCCCGTTCCTCCTCCTCACTGATGTCATTGAAGGTATGTTCTTCCCCCCAGCCACGTACAACACCACGGGTACCAGATAGGTGACAACGAGCACCCTGGGATGCCTGTTGTGTTTGGTCTTGCTCCTCCTCCTCCTCCTCAAAGCTACAATCCTCCTCTGACTCCTCTTCCTCACAATCCTCTTCCAGCGTTGCCGCAGGTCCAGCAAGCGATGCTGATAAGGCTGTTTCTGGTGGTGATGGTGACCACAACTCTTCCTCTTCCTCTTCACGCTCATCTACAGCCTGATCCAGCACTCTTCGCAGGGCACGCTCCATGAAGAAAACAAATGGTATGATGTCGCTGATGGTACCTTCGTTGCGACTGACTAGGTTTGTCACCTCCTCAAAAGGACGCATGAGCCTACAGGCATTGCGCATGAGCGTCCAGTAACGTGGCAAAAAAATTCCCAGCTCCCCAGAGGCTGTCCTAGCACCCCGGTCATACAAATATTCATTAACAGCTTTTTCTTGTTGGAGCAGGCGGTCGAACATTAGGAGTGTTGAATTCCAACGTGTAGGGCTGTCGCAAATCAAGCGCCTCACTGGCATGTTGTTTCGCCGCTGGATATCGGCAAAGTGAGCCATGGCCGTGTAGGAACGCCTGAAATGGCCACACACCTTCCTGGCCTGCTTCAGGACGTCCTGTAAGCCTGTGTACTTATGCACAAAGCGTTGTACGATCAGATTACACACATGTGCCATGCACGGCACATGTGTCAACTTGCCCAAATTCAATGCCGCTATCAAATTTTTTCCGTTGTCACACACCACTTTGCCGATATCCAGTTGCTGCGGAGTCAGCCACTTTTCCACCTGTGCGTTCAGGGCGGACAGGAGTGCTTGTCCGGTGTGACTCTCTGCTTTCAAGCAAGTCAAACCCAAGACGGCGTGACACTGCCGTATCCGGGATGTGGAATAGTACCTGGGGAGCTGGGGGGGTGCCGTTGATGTGGAGCAAGAAGCAGCGGCACAAGAGGACTCAGCCGAGGAGGTTATGGAAGAGGATGGAGTAGGAGGAGTAGAGGAGGTGGCAGCAGGACTGCCTGCAATTCGTGGCGGTGTCACCAACTCCTCTGCAATGCCACGCATTCCTTGCTTGTCAGCCGTCAGCAGGTTTACCCAATGCGCAGTGTAGGTGATATACCTGCCCTGACCATGCTTTGCAGACCAGGTATCAGTGGTCAGATGGACCCTTGTCCCAACACTGTGTGCCAGACATGCCATTACTTCCTTTTGCACAATCGAGTACAAGTTGGGGATTGCCTTTTGTGAAAAGAAATTCCGGCCGGGTACCTTCCACTGCGGTGTCCAAATAGCTACAAATTTTTTGAACGCCTCAGACTCAACCAGATTGTATGGTAAAAGCTGGCGGGCTAATAGTTCGGACAAGCCAGCTGTCAGACGCTGGGCAAGGGGGTGACTTGGTGACATTGGCTTCTTACGCTCAAACATGTCCTTGACAGAAACACATGACTGTGGGCAGATGAGCGGGAACTGCTCAAGGCGGGAGACGGAGTGGCGGATGGTTGAGAGGGGGCAAGAAGGACAGTAGTGGTTGACGTGGCTGAAGATGCTGGACCAGGAGGAGGATGGCGGCTTAGAGTAGGCGTGCTGCTTGTACTCATGTGTTGATCCCATAGGCGTTTGTGATGTGAGATCATGTGCCTACGCAAAGCAGTTGTACCTAGGTGGGTGTTGGACCTCCCACGACTCAGTTTCCTTTGGCACAGGTTGCAAATGGCATCGCTGTTGTCAGAGGCAGACACACAAAAAAAATGCCACACTGCTGAGCTCTGCAATGACGGCATTCTGGTGGTGGACACAGCATGCGTTGATTGGCGTGCTGTCGGGCTGACCCCGGGTGCCGATGCATGCTGTCTGACTGTGCCACTAGCTCCTTGCGACGACCCCCCCCTGCTTCCAACTGGTCTCCTCCTCCTCCTCTCTGTCTCCCCATCTGAACTTTCGCCCTGTTCTTCTTCTCTTCTAGCGGGCACCCACGTGACATCCATGGACGCATCGTCATCATCAACCGCTTCGCTTGTATCTGACAACTCAGAAAAGGAAGCAGCAGCGGGTACAACATCATCATCATCACACCGTACCTCCATGTGTTTAATGCTGCCTGCCTGAGACATATCCCTGTTATCTGCATCCTCTAGCAATAATGGTTGCGCATCACTCGTTTCTTCAAACGGGTGTGTGAATAACTCCTCTGACATACCAAGTAAAGCGGCTGTCGTGCTAGTTTTGGTGGTGGCGGCAGGCGGGTGAGTGCTATCTTGAGAGGTGCCTGAAGCTAAGCGGGAGAAGGATGGTGCGTCAAGGTTCCGAGCGGAGGCTGTACAAGATTGGGTGTCCTGTGTTAGCCAGTCAACTAAGTCCTCAGAACTTCAAGTTCAGGGTACGTGGCTTCTGAAAACTGGGCATTATTCTAGGGCAAAAGGGAATCACAGCACCACGACCACGACGGCCCCTGCGGGGTGGCCTGCCTCTGCCTGTCATTTTTTGGGGGATTTGTGGTACTATGCGTGCAAGCTACTGTGAGACCAGATATGATTGGCAATGTGCACTGGAACAGTTCTGCAGAGCACACACTGTAGGCCTGAGACACCCGCTTGAAGACAAGTAACTGCTATTCAATCTATAACAGTGAAAAACAAATTTTGTTTTTAAAAGCACGCTATAGAGACACAAGATATGAGTGGCAACTGTCAAAGCACACTGGCACAGGTCTGCAGAGCACACGCTGAAGTAGGCCTGACACCAAGATGCTTGCAGACAACTAACTGATCTTCTATTAAAGTGAAAAAAAATTATTTCTTTTAAATCTAAAGCTTAACCAATTGTTAAAACAGATATGAGTGGTGGCACTGGGCAAATAGGCACAGTATCCAATGTGAACCTCACACAGAAGCTGGCAGGCAGGCAACTGCTCTTCTATTACAGTGGAAACAAAATTTTGGTTGTAAAAGCACGCTATAGAGACACCAGATATGATTGGCAACTGTCAAAGCACGCTGGCACAGGTCTGCAGAGCACACGCTGAAGTAGGCCTGAAACACAGACGCTTGCAGACAACTAACTGCTCTTCTATTACAGTGAAAAAAAATTATTTCTTTTAAATCTAAAGCTTAACCAATTGTTAAAACAGATATGAGTGGTGGCACTGGGCAAATAGGCACAGTATCCAATGTGAACCTCACACAGAAGCTGGCAGGCAGGCAACTGCTCTTCTATTACAGTGGAAACAAAATTTTGGTTGTAAAAGCACGCTATAGAGACACCAGATATGATTGGCAACTGTCAAAGCACGCTGGCACAGGTCTGCAGAGCACACGCTGAAGTAGGCCTGAAACACAGACGCTTGCAGACAACTAACTGCTCTTCTATTACAGTGAAAAAAAATTATTTCTTTTAAATCGAAAGCTTAACCAATTGTTAAAACAGATATGAGTGGTGGCACTGGGCAAATAGGCACAGTATACAATGTGAACCTCACACAGAAGCTGGCAGGCAGGCAACTGCTCTTCTATTACAGTGGAAACAAAATTTTGGTTGTAAAAGCACGCTAAAGAGACACCAGATATGATTGGCAACTGTCAAAGCACGCTGGCACAGGTCTGCAGAGCACACGCTGAAGTAGGCCTGAAACACAGACGCTTGCAGACAACTAACTGCTCTTCTATTACAGTGAAAAAAAATTATTTCTTTTAAATCGAAAGCTTAACCAATTGTTAAAACAGGTATGAGTGGTGGCACTGGGCAAATAGGCACAGTATCCAATGTGAACCTCACACAGAAGCTGGCAGGCAGGCAACTGCTCTTCTATTACAGTGGAAACAAAATTTTGGTTGTAAAAGCACGCTATAGAGACACCAGATATGATTAGCAACTGCCAAAGCACGCTGGCACAGGTCTGCAGAGCACACGCTGAAGTAGGCCTGAAACACAGACGCTTGCAGACAACTAACTGCTCTTCTATTACAGTGAAAAAAAAAATATTTATTTTAAATGTAAAGCTTAACCTATTGTTAAAACAGATATGAGTGGTGGCACTGGGCAAATAGGCACAGTATCCAATGTGAACCTCACACAGAAGCTGGCAGGCAGGCAACTGCTCTTCTATTACAGTGGAAACAAAATTTTGGTTGTAAAAGCACGCTAAAGAGACACCAGATATGATTGGCAACTGTCAAAGCACGCTGGCACAGGTCTGCAGAACACACGCTGAAGTAGGCCTGAAACACAGACGCTTGCAGACAACTAACTGTTCTTCTATTACAGTGAAAAAAAATTATTTATTTTAAATCGAAAGCTTAACCAATTGTTAAAACAGATATGAGTGGTGGCACTGGGCAAATAGGCACAGTATCCAATGTGAACCTCACACAGAAGCTGGCAGGCAGGCAACTGCTCTTCTATTACAGTGGAAACAAAATTTTGGTTGTAAAAGCACGCTATAGAGACACCAGATATGATTGGCAACTGTCAAAGCACGCTGGCACAGGTCTGCAGAGCACACGCTGAAGTAGGCCTGAAACACAGACGCTTGCAGACAACTAACTGCTCTTCTATTACAGTGAAAAAAAAAATTTATTTTAAATGTAAAGTTTAACCTATTGTTAAAATAGATATGAGTGGTGGCACTGGGCAAATAGGCACAGTATCCAATGTGAACCTCACACAGAAGCTGGCAGGCAGGCAACTGCTCTTCTATTACAGTGGAAACAAAATTTTGGTTGTAAAAGCACGCTAAAGAGACACCAGATATGATTGGCAACTGTCAAAGCACGCTGGCACAGGTCTGCAGAGCACACGCTGAAGTAGGCCTGAAACACAGACGCTTGCAGACAACTAACTGCTCTTCTATTACAGTGAAAAAAAAATATTTATTTTAATTGTAAAGTTTAACCTATTCTTAAAACAGATATGAGTGGTGGCACTGGGCAAATAGGCACAGTATCCAATGTGAACCTCACACAGAAGCTGGCAGGCAGGCAACTGCTCTTCTATTACAGTGGAAACAAAATTTTGGTTGTAAAAGCACGCTAAAGAGACACCAGATATGATTGGCAACTGTCAAAGCACGCTGGCACAGGTCTGCAGAACACACGCTGAAGTAGGCCTGAAACACAGACGCTTGCAGACAACTAACTGTTCTTCTATTACAGTGAAAAAAAATTATTTATTTTAAATCGAAAGCTTAACCAATTGTTAAAACAGATATGAGTGGTGGCACTGGGCAAATAGGCACAGTATCCAATGTGAACCTCACACAGAAGCTGGCAGGCAGGCAGGCAACTGCTCTTTTATTACAGTGGAAACAAAATTTTGGTTGTAAAAGCACGCTAAAGAGACACCAGATATGATTGGCAACTGTCAAAGCACGCTGGCACAGGTCTGCAGAGCACACGCTGAAGTAGGCCTGAAACACAGACGCTTGCAGACAACTAACTGCTCTTCTATTACAGTGAAAAAAAATTATTTCTTTTAAATCGAAAGCTTAACCAATTGTTAAAACAGATATGAGTGGTGGCACTGGGCAAATAGGCACAGTATCCAATGTGAACCTCACACAGAAGCTGGCAGGCAGGCAACTGCTCTTCTATTACAGTGGAAACAAAATTTTGGTTGTAAAAGCACGCTATAGAGACACCAGATATGATTGGCAACTGTCAAAGCACGCTGGCACAGGTCTGCAGAGCACACGCTGAAGTAGGCCTGAAACACAGACGCTTGCAGACAACTAACTGCTCTTCTATTACAGTGAAAAAAAAAAATTATTTTAAATGTAAAGTTTAACCTATTGTTAAAATAGATATGAGTGGTGGCACTGGGCAAATAGGCACAGTATCCAATGTGAACCTCACACAGAAGCTGGCAGGCAGGCAACTGCTCTTCTATTACAGTGGAAACAAAATTTTGGTTGTAAAAGCACGCTAAAGAGACACCAGATATGATTGGCAACTGTCAAAGCACGCTGGCACAGGTCTGCAGAGCACACGCTGAAGTAGGCCTGAAACACAGACGCTTGCAGACAACTAACTGCTCTTCTATTACAGTGAAAAAAAAATATTTATTTTAAATGTAAAGTTTAACCTATTGTTAAAACAGATATGAGTGGTGGCACTGGGCAAATAGGCACAGTATCCAATGTGAACCTCACACAGAAGCTGGCAGGCAGGCAACTGCTCTTCTATTACAGTGGAAACAAAATTTTGGTTGTAAAAGCACGCTAAAGAGACACCAGATATGATTGGCAACTGTCAAAGCACGCTGGCACAGGTCTGCAGAACACACGCTGAAGTAGGCCTGAAACACAGACGCTTGCAGACAACTAACTGTTCTTCTATTACAGTGAAAAAAAATTATTTATTTTAAATCGAAAGCTTAACCAATTGTTAAAACAGATATGAGTGGTGGCACTGGGCAAATAGGCACAGTATCCAATGTGAACCTCACACAGAAGCTGGCAGGCAGGCAACTGCTCTTCTATTACAGTGGAAACAAAATTTTGGTTGTAAAAGCACGCTATAGAGACACCAGATATGATTGGCAACTGTCAAAGCACGCTGGCACAGGTCTGCAGAGCACACGCTGAAGTAGGCCTGAAACACAGACGCTTGCAGACAACTAACTGTTCTTCTATTACAGTGAAAAAAAATTATTTATTTTAAATCGAAAGCTTAACCAATTGTTAAAACAGATATGAGTGGTGGCACTGGGCAAATAGGCACAGTATCCAATGTGAACCTCACACAGATGCTGGCAGGCAGGCAGGCAACTGCTCTTTTATTACAGTGGAAACAAAATTTTGGTTGTAAAAGCACGCTAAAGAGACACCAGATATGATTGGCAACTGTCAAAGCACGCTGGCACAGGTCTGCAGAGCACACGCTGAAGTAGGCCTGAAACACAGACGCTTGCAGACAACTAACTGCTCTTCTATTACAGTGAAAAAAAATTATTTCTTTTAAATCGAAAGCTTAACCAATTGTTAAAACAGATATGAGTGGTGGCACTGGGCAAATAGGCACAGTATCCAATGTGAACCTCACACAGAAGCTGGCAGGCAGGCAACTGCTCTTCTATTACAGTGGAAACAAAATTTTGGTTGTAAAAGCACGCTATAGAGACACCAGATATGATTGGCAACTGTCAAAGCACGCTGGCACAGGTCTGCAGAGCACACGCTGAAGTAGGCCTGAAACACAGACGCTTGCAGACAACTATCTGCTCTTCTATTACAGTGAAAAAAAAAATTATTTTAAATATAAAGTTTAACCTATTGTTAAAATAGATATGAGTGGTGGCACTGGGCAAATAGGCACAGTATCCAATGTGAACCTCACACAGAAGCTGGCAGGCAGGCAACTGCTCTTCTATTACAGTGGAAACAAAAATTTGGTTGTAAAAGCACGCTAAAGAGACACCAGATATGATTGGCAACTGTCAAAGCACGCTCGCACAGGTCTGCAGAGCACACGCTGAAGTAGGCCTGAAACACAGACGCTTGCAGACAACTAACTGCTCTTCTATTACAGTGAAAAAAAAATATTTCTTTTAAATCGAAAGCTTAACCAATTGTTAAAACAGATATGAGTGGTGGCACTGGGCAAATAGGCACAGTATCCAATGTGAACCTCACACAGAAGCTGGCAGGCAGCCAACTGCTCTTCTATTACAGTGGAAACAAAATTTTGGTTGTAAAAGCACGCTAAAGAGACACCAGATATGATTGGCAACTGTCAAAGCACGCTGGCACAGGTCTGCAGAGCACACGCTGAAGTAGGCCTGAAACACAGACGCTTGCAGACAACTAACTGCTCTTCTATTACAGTGAAAAAAAATTATTTCTTTTAAATCTAAAGCTTAACCAATTGTTAAAACAGATATGAGTGGTGGCACTGGGCAAATAGGCACAGTATCCAATGTGAACCTCACACAGAAGCTGGCAGGCAGGCAACTGCTCTTCTATTACAGTGGAAACAAAATTTTGGTTGTAAAAGCACGCTAAAGAGACACCAGATATGATTGGCAACTGTCAAAGCACGCTGGCACAGGTCTGCAGAGCACACGCTGAGGTAGGCCTGAAACACAGACGCTTGCAGACAACTAACTGCTCTTCTATTACAGTGAAAAAAAATTATTTCTTTTAAATCGAAAGCTTAACCAATTGTTAAAACAGATATGAGTGGTGGCACTGGGCAAATAGGCACAGTATCCAATGTGAACCTCACACAGAAGCTGGCAGGCAGGCAACTGCTCTTCTATTACAGTGGAAACAAAATTTTGGTTGTAAAAGCACGCTAAAGAGACACCAGATATGATTGGCAACTGTCAAAGCATGCTGGCACAGGTCTGCAGAGCACACGCTGACGTAGGCCTGAAACACAGACGCTTGCAGACAACTAACTGCTCTTCTATTACAGTGAAAAAAAAATATTTATTTTAAATGTAAAGCTTAACCTATTGTTAAAACAGATATGAGTGGTGGCACTGGGCAAATAGGCACAGTATCCAATGTGAACTCACACAGAAGCTGGCAGGCAGGCAACTGCTCTTCTATTACAGTGGAAACAAAATTTTGGTTGTAAAAGCACGCTAAAGAGACACCAGATATGATTGGCAACTGTCAAAGCACGCTGGCACAGGTCTGCAGAGCACACGCTGAAGTAGGCCTGAAACACAGACGCTTGCAGACAACTAACTGCTTTTCTATTACAGTGAAAAAAAAATATTTCTTTTAAATCGAAAGCTTAACCAATTGTTAAAACAGATATGAGTGGTGGCACTGGGAAAATAGGCACAGTATCCAATGTGAACCTCACACAGAAGCTGGCAGGCAGGCAACTACTCTTCTATTACAGTGGAAACAACATTTTGGTTGTAAAAGCACGCTATAGAGACACCAGATATGATTGGCAACTGTCAAAGCACGCTGGCACAGGTCTGCAGAGCACACGCTGAAGTAGGCCTGAAACACAGACGCTTGCAGACAACTAACTGCTCTTCTATTACAGTGAAAAAAAAATATTTATTTTAAATGTAAAGCTTAACCTATTGTTAAAACAGATATGAGTGGTGGCACTGGGCAAATAGGCACAGTATCCAATGTGAACCTCACACAGAAGCTGTCAGGCAGGCAACTGCTCTTCTATTACAGTGAATTTTTTTTTATTTTAAATGTAAAGCTTAACCTATTGTTAAAACAGATATGAGTGGTGGCACTGGGCAAATAGGCACAGTATCCAATGTGAACCTCACACAGAAGCTGGCAGGCAGGCAACTGCTCTTCTATTACAGTGAAAAAAAATATTTATTTTAAATGTAAAGCTTAACCTATTGTTAAAACAGATATGAGCTGTGGCACTGGGCAAATAGGCACAGTATCCAATGTGAACCTCACACAGAAGCTGGCAGGCAGGCAACTGCTCTTCTATTACAGTGAAAAAAAAATATTTATTTTAAATGTAAAGCTTAACCTATTGTTAGAACAGATATGAGTGGTGGCACTGGGCAAATAGGCACAGTATCCTCACACAGAAGCTGGCAGGCAGGCAACTGCTCTTCTATTACAGTGAAAAATTTTTTTTTATTTTAAATGTAAAGCTTAACCTATTGTTAAAACAGATATGAGTGGTGGCACTGGGCAAATAGGCACAGTATCCAATGTGAACCTCACACAGAAGCTGGCAGGCAGGCACCTGCAATTACATTACACAGGAAAAAAAGAAAAGCAGCCTGATGTTATAGCCCTAAAAAGGGCTTTTTGGGGTGCTGTCCTTACAGCAGAGATCAGATGAGTCCTTCAGGATTGTAGTGGACACTGAATACCCTAGCCTAGCTATCAATTTCCCTATGTAATCAGCAGCAGCTAAACTTTCCCTCCTCTCACTAAGCATGCATCTTCCGAATGAATCGAAAATGGATGCTGGGAGGGAGGTTGGAGGGTGTGGAAGGGATGGAGTGCTGCTGATTGGCTGTAATGTGTCTGCTGACCGAGAGGCACAGGGTCAAAGTTTGCCCAATGATGACGAATAGGGGGCGGATCGAACTGCGCATGTGTCCGCCCGCCGCGGCGAACGCGAGCACGCTAATTTCGCCGGGAACTGTTCGCCGGCGGACAGTTCGGTACATCACTAGCTATCACTGTATTTTACCCTGTAACGTTCTACGACACCCTAAAACCTGTACATGGGGGGTACTGTTTTACTCGGGAGACTTCGCTGAACACAAATATTAGTGATTCAAAACAGTAAAACATATCACAGCGATGATATTGTCAGTGAAAGTGACTTTTTTTTGCATTTTTCACACACAAACAGCACTTTTACTGATGATAATATTGTTGTGATACAGTTTTGAAACACTAATATTTGTGTTCAGCAAAGTCTCCTGAGTAGAACAGGACCCCCCATGTACAGGTTTTATAGCGTTTTTGAAAGTTACAGGGTCAAATATATGGGTCAAATATTTTTACATTAAAAAAGGCCAGGTTGGTTACGTTGCCTTTGAGAGCGTATGGTAGCCCAGGAATGAGAATTACCCCCATGATGGTATACCATTTGCAAAAGAAGACAACCCAAGGTATTGCAAATGGGGTATGTCCAGTCTTTTTGAGTAACCACTTAGTCACAAACACTGGCCAAAATTTGCGTTCAATTTAGTTTTTTACTTTTTTCACACACAAACAAATATGAACGCTAACTTTGGCCAGTGTTTGCGACTAAGTGGCTACTAAAAAAGTCTGGACATACCCCATATTGAATACCCTGGGTTGTCTACTTTTAAAAAAATATGTACATGTGGGGTGTTATTTAGCGATTTATGACAGATAATAGTGTTACAATGTCACTATTGATACATTTTAAAAATGTATGTTTTGAATCCGCAATATCCTACTTGTACTTATAGCCCTATAACATGCAAAAAAATAGCAAAAAGCATGTAAACACTGGGTATTTTTGAACTCAGGACAACATTTTGAATCTATTTAGCAGTTTTTTTCATACGCTTTTGTAGATTAGTAAAAGATTTTTTTCAATTTTTCATCATATTTTTTCATTTTTTTTAAATTAAATTACATGAGATTATATGAATAATGGTATGTAAAGAAAGCCCCTTTTGTCCTGAAAAAAACAATATATAATTTGTATGGGAACAGTAAATGAGAGAGCGGAAAATTACAGCTAAACACAAACACCACAAAAGTGTAAAAAGATGCCTGGTCGCAAATGTACAACATCGCAAAAACAGTCCGGTCCTTAAGGGGTTAAATAACATATTGTTTTGGTAAGAGTATCCCTTACTTGCATGGTCCTCCTTATCTGCCATTGTATGCTGAGTTCCCCCTGCAGATATATTTCAGATAAATTGATTTGAACATTAATAATTTGCAAAGAAACATAAAATATGGTACGACATTTGTAAAAAAAAATAAAAAAAAATAACTTGATAGTACATTTTTAATGATAGCTTCCATAAAAAAATGCTTAAATATAGACTTACGTGCTGCCAAAATTGTTGCTTTGTTTGAAAAAAGAAATTGTTACTGCAAAACTGAATTTTGTCAATTTTGTTTTTAGATGAAAGTCACCCATTATTTTCATTTCAGAATTTCATTTGGACAAATTAAATTGCAAACCGTGCTGCGGACCACGGCTATCTTTAGCTGTTTAGTAGATAACTTTCTACTAAAAATTGGTATCCTTGGGGTATTGCCATATTTAAGAGTAGAACATTAGGGACCTATACAGTTCATAGATCCTTTTAGTTATCCTTATTACCACCCCACAAGGGTTAGGGACCTATCTACTTAGAAGTGAGAGACCAAAATTACAAAAATACTTTTCAGAATTTTGGTCTTTCAGACACCTAATTAAAAATTATACTTAGTATTAGAAGATAAGGGAGGTCAGTGCACCCTGCCACACTGCATAAATTGTTCAGGAATGGTTTGAGGATCATGACAAAGAGTTCAAGTTGTTGCCTTGGCTTGCAAATTCCCCAGGTCTCAATCTGATTGAGCATCTGTGGGATGTGCTGGAAAACAACTCGATCCATGGAAGCCCCACCTAACAACTTGCAGGACTTAATAGTCTTGGTGCCAGATACCACAGGATGCATTCAGAGATCTTGAGGAGTTCATGTCTCGACGCATCAGAGCTGTTTTAGCAGCACGAGGGTAACGTACATGTTATAAGTAGGTGGTTTTATTGTTGTGGCTGATCAGTGTATATGAATATATACTTTTTCAAAAGGTGGTCAACACTCTTGGGACCAATCATCTTAAAATTACATTTTATTTATCAGTATTGACGTGTCAGTTTAAAATGATAAACTCTCATCAGGAAAATGTATAAAAATTCTGGATTTATTTTAGAAAGTTAACAATGATTTTCCAAATTAGTTTAATCAATAATAGTCTGCATATTTTCTAATAAATAAAAAATGTATTTTGTTTGATAAAAATAGTAGTAATTTCTCCATATTTTCTAATATATAAAAAAAAGTGTAAAATCTGTTAAAAAAGTCTACATCTGCGAGAGCAAATAAATAACAAAGTGTGGGCTGGTAGATTCTTCTTAACTGAGGTCAATTGAGCTTCAGTTCCAAGTTATCCAGAGGGTTTTACCTTGAACTGTTTTTTGTTGGATTATATAACAAAGTGAATACTTTGACACTGCTGGAAATCGTATATTCAATTTCATGATGAAAAAGCATGATTAATGTTTGTGCAGTTTCATTTCTTACCATTCTCAGCACTTTCATCAGACATTTTGCTCTTGCACATAAATGGATTTTCCAAATAATGTGTGTGGTCCAGTGTAAGAGCTTAAAAAAAGATACAGAAATAGATAGAACCTACGTAACCCTTTCATGAAATGTCACCAGTTCAGCACAATACCCTTCGTACTACTCTCACACTTACAGTATATATGACATCATGCTTTTTGATTTATTTATTTATTATGTAAGGCTCAGCACTAGAATATACATATCCTGACTAAACTGAGATTAGTGGGAGTTACACCAACCTCCATTAATTCTATGCTTCTAATAAAACTAATATATCTGGAGAGGAGCTGGGGAAACAGAGACGGTGCAAATCTATTTCCACAACTCCTCTAAGAAACTAGACATTCCAGGGTATTTAACCCCTTAAAGGAACTGTATAGGCAAAAAATGCATATGCCCCCCCCTTTAACAGTAAACCTTGTGTCACAAAATGCCTTTTTTTCCTCACATAGTGTGAAAAATAGCTTTAGAAGTACCTGTTTTAATCTTTACTTTGGTTAGATTTTCTTCTCCTCATGTGACTGCATGTCATATCACCCTGCTTCCTGTATATCAGCCAGACTGTCCACCAATGGCCATGCTCCAGTGATTCTCTATGAGAATCAGTAATGACACGCCCACAATGCCTGTCCACCAATGGTCATGCTCCAGTTATTTTCTATGAGAATCAATAATGACACGCCCACAATGCCTGCCCAACATTGGTCATGCTCCAGTGATTCACTATGAGAATCAGTTATGACATGCCCACAATGCCTGTCCACCAATGGCCATGCTCCAGTGATGCTCAATGAGAATCTGTAATGGCACGCCCACAACGCCTGTTCAAGAAGTACTCAACATTAGTTATACTACAAATACAGCATTCAGATACTAGGACTTACATACCACATCACACACACAAACATTTCCTCACCACATTAAGTATTATATAATGTCATATGTTTATAAATTAAATAAATATAGAGACAAACTGATAAATGCCTATAGAGATTTGTGTTTTTCTCTCTATCTATCTATCTATCTATCTACACTGGGTAGTGAGGTTGGTTGACAGGGACTGGCATGGAAGGGTTTTTACACTGGGTACGGAGGCTGGCAGGGGAAAGGTTAACACGTAGTGAGGTTGGCTGGCAGGGAAGAGGTTAACAATGGGTAGGGAGATTGGCTGACAGGAAAGGGGTTAACACTGGGTAGGAAGGTTGGCTGACAGGGGCTGGAGCAGAATCTACTACTTGCATTACAGGGGGAGGGAGAGGAGCACATATAGACTTTTGCCTGTCTCTGCAGTTCATTCTGTGCTGTGAGCATTCCTTACACTAGATAAGACATGCCTCTATTTTCATTGGCTGCAAAAGGTACGTTTCTTTCAGCGACTGGGAATCAGGAACATTTTGAAATGTGAGAGGGGCGTGGCTAAGGAAGAGTTACACTGCTGAAAACAGAAAAACATTTTACAGCGCTGCAGGAAAACTGTGAGAGGGGCGTGGCTAAGGAAGAGTTACAGTGCTGAAAACAGCAAAACGTTTTACAGCGCTGCAGGAAAACTGTGAGAGGGGCGTGGCTAAGGAAGAGTTACAGTGCTGAAAACAGCAAAAAAAATTACAGCGCTGCAGGAAAACTACACAGAATTTAAAGAAAAGAAACTATCCAGATGTATTTCAGCTTATTAGCTTTAATTTAAGCTTAATTTCCTTAGCTGCCTGGAGTGTCCTTTTAAGCACAGAGGCAATCGTACAAGTTTTAATCAGAACAAAACTTGGAATTTGCATTATATGTCTGTTCAACCATAATTTACCTTTTTCATATTAAGTACACCCATACTTATTATATACTATTTTCTTCAGGAGAGAAACATGGCTTTTACGTCACATCAAATCTTCATATATAAAAAATTTGATATAAATAAAATACAAGAAAATTTGAGAAATTACATTTTAATTCAGAATGTCATAATACTTTTAGCTTTTAGTGCAATAATTTACACATTCAGTACCCCCCATGTACAGGTTGTTATGGGTTTCTGGAAAGTTACAGGGTTAAATATAGGGTTTTAAACCAAGAGGACTGCACTCGCCTGAACGTGCAGCCCTCTTGGTTTCATTTTTATATTTTGGAGTCGAGGCCGGCTCCTTGGTGTTGCACCCCTGCCTGTCATGGTACCTCATTCCAGGGACCTGCAGGGAATCCCAAGGGCAAGTATTTACCAAGTGAGTGGATTGGTCTCATGGGTGCAGGCATTGGGCTGCTGGAGTGGGACCTGATAGGAATGGGGTACATTAACGTTGTGAAAGGCTTATGCAATATATGATCATATTTATTTATTTCTAAAATATTTTATCAGGAAGGATACATTGTGATTTCTCTCAATATAATGTAACTAAACCCCCACTATTTTGGGCGTTTGGTGAACAGAGGTCTGGAGATGGTCGACAGTTCTGAGTGAAAGTCCAGAAGCAAAATAAACAAATTGTTTTGTTTAGAATGGGATCCTGTATGGTAACATATCAAAAATAAAGTGAAACAGGCATGCTGACTCAACAGGAAGAAATGGTGTCTAACAGCGACAGGAGAATGCATCTAAGAAAGCTGACAAAGTCCACAAAGTGGAGCAGAACAAACGGAAGCAAAGAAAGAACCTATCTGCAGCTGTCCGTGAGTTCCAAAAAAGTTTGAGATTTCTTTACATTATATTAATGTCCCCCAGGCACAATACTGACAATAAAAAGGAGGCGGGTCAAGAGTTTATTAAAACAGGAAAGTCAGAATTGTGACAAACTGATATTGTTGTCCATTGACCATTGATGGAAAGATTGGTTGATTATAAAAAGACGGAAAACCATGTGCAGCAATTCCAAACAGACCTAATAAATGTCTGAGTACAAAGGTAGAATTCTCACCTTCTTTGGACCCTGAGAAAACTATCTCCAAGTAAAAACAGCAATGGTGACAATTAACAGACCCCTTTAAAACTGTGTAAAATAGCAGAATAATAATCAAGATTCCACTTTATAATGCTATTAAAATGTTATTATTTATTAAGCTTAAATAAAACGAAAAGTTATTAAAAATAGCTAAATTATACAAATAAATATGTGGAATCAAGACACATTTCGCTAAATCGGCCAATAGTGGTTCAGGGGCAAAGATATTATTCCTGCAGTCTAAGCAGAGACAATCACTAGAGGGACTTCCTGGTTGAGGTCCTGCAAAAATTGCAGGACTGATGTTTGCTGAATGCTTCCTGTAGAGACCCATTAAATCAATGCATTTCTATGAGGCGACAGGGATTCCCTATGAGGAAGCATTGGATTCCCGGAGGTCAACAGTATTTATGATCTCAGCCAGGAGAGGAGTGGTAGCCAGCAAGCCAGGGGGTTAAAGGTAAGCATAAATATTTTTTTTTAACTTGGGGGGGATGGGAATCTTCAATTGAATTAGTTAGTGCAACACTCTAGTGTTAGGAATACATGTTTGTATTCTTAACACTAGATTATTCCTTTAAGGCACTACCCTTTTTATATACTTTCTTTGTTGTTGTCTTTTTTTAGACTATGTATTATATACAATTAAAGTAAATGATAAGTAAACTAAAGTACATGATAACAGAATATGCGTAAAAAAAGGCTCAACTTTAGTGCAGAATCCTGAAGCTCTTGAGCGAGAAGTAATGAAACTATCTTCGATGCATTGGAAAATGACTTATTGCTCATGTTGATTTACTTTTCATTTTACAGTTTCAGCAATGTTCGGCTTCAGCAATGTTCTGCTACAATTCATTGCATTGCTTCTCTTTAGAGAAGCTCTATTTATAGATATAAGAACTCACATCCTATATTTTCCTATATATTTTCAATATTTCAACTCTGAAAATGAAAATGGTCTTCCATGATGCCTATGCAAACATTTGTATAAAATATTATTGCTTTGTGAATACACAGAATACCCTTTTTCATTAATAAATACATTTGTTAATTAATCATCAACATATTGTGCAGAGCTGTACATTTTTTTTTCAAATTTTTTATTTTTTTATTTTTTTCAGAAAAGGGAATTGAGGGTACAGAAAAAAGAAAGGGAGGGGGGTGGAACGACTTGACCAAGACATCTTATCTTTTTTGTATCTTAGTACATAGTATGGTTGACATTGATGAATATACAGTAATGGGAATACAAACATCCAATATGCAATTTATAACTATACATCAATAGGTATCTGCGCATCAGTAAGTAACTGTACAGCCATATATAACATCCTGCCTGTGTATTGTGTGTAGCTGGATTTGATCATGTTGTATTGTCTCCTGTAGGGTGCATGCGTTGTCTCTTTAGGAGTACTCTGGTCTGACTAGTTTAACTTCTATGCTGGGCTCAGGTAAATTAGGGTTTTGGGTGATGTATGAGTGTAAGCCAAGGTTTCCACAATAGTTCTGTATGTCGTGTTTTTTCATGGGAGTCTGAGGAAAGTATCTCATACATATAATATTGGTATATCTTATTCAGTAGTTCCTTGTGAGATGGGCATAGAGCTGTACATTTTAAGATTTGATGGTTAGGGAGGAAAGCACATTTAGAAATAGAATTTAATTAGAAACCCATTCTACTACCTTACAGGCTAATCTTTGCTGCACTTTATAATCTCTTAGTGTGCGTTCTAGAGCAGATTGTCAACTTAGATTGGTCAAATTAGAAGATCACTAACAGGTTCTGCCTATTTGGTAATAGCAATTGGCCACATAATTACCCCTTGTGCGGCAGAGCTCGGGTTCAGTTGATATTCAGTTGTCTGAAAAATGTAGGCTGAACCAAAAAAACACCCTCCCAAATATCAGAAGTACAGAAAAAAATGTTGCTTGGAAGAGCCAACAAATTTAAATATTGTTTCTCCTTATCTCTTGCCTGCTCAAGAAATACATCTTGTGGTTATTTAGCCTCTCTAAGGTAGGTATTATACACAATTCTTACACCGTTTTATTATATTTCTTACAATTTTCGCTAGAGTATTTAAATATCATTGAAAATAAGGTCTCAAGAACTATATCTAACATGCCAGGTAAGGTCTTCAAAATAAACTATGGGCATCAGCACGTCCCTGCCTTAATAGAATGTATATTTATCAGAATATGAGCCAAACATTCACAGATAAGAATGGAATTCTCTCCTAATGCACTCAAAGAAATATACTTAGCTATCACTGTCCGTGAAGCATAACGACTATTTTATTGTTCTCATGGATATATATATTCATATATGCTAGTTTGATTAACTGTGTCTGTTATGTAAAAATACAGATACTGTGAATATTATAAATGGATTAGTTTTGTTTACAATGATAGATGAAGCAATTTGTTCTATTTCTTGTGATAATGTGAAACTCAACAACTGATCTGTCACATCTACACATGATTTACATTTTAAGCGTGAATGTTTGTCAGCTCCTCTATACAGTTATATATGTTGTGGCTTTTTTACTCTCAATATTTTTTAATATAACTTCTTTTTTTTTTCTCAAAAGAGCATAGACAATATGTACTTAATTAAAGCGTATCAACTAAAGTACAAATCGCATTAATACATACAGAGATATTAAATCATTGCACAGGAGGAAACAAAAAAAGTGAAAAGTTCAGTTAACTTAGTGCACGTGAAATGTAAATAGTAAAATAAATGGGTATTTTAAAAAAAGGAGGATTGACAGTCTTCGAAATAAAAAAAGATGGTGGATTAGTATATCATCAATAGACAGGTGAGCTATAGAAAGAATAAAAGTACACTTATATTTTCCAATTACACAGGGCCTGTAGGTAGATAAATCCAATAAAACAAGAAATAATTCTAGCAGGGTGATTCACTAGAGTTTTCATTTTTAGGTGAAAGTGAATTTAAAAATGTAGGCCAAAATAGCCAAATGGAGAAATTCTCAAGTCCATTCTATTTTCAGTTTAGGTCAAACCAAAAAGACACATCTCCAAACATAACATCAGAAGTACAGAAAAAATGTTGTGTGGAAGAGTCGAAGATTTATTCCCTGCACAAGTCTACTTTCAGTCTTGTTTCTCCATATCTCTTCTCTGTTCAATTTTGGCTAGTTTTTGTCTTAGATTTGAATTTTACTTTGAATTCACTATGTAGCTATCCAAGGGCATGTAATACAAATCTTAAAGTGATACTATAAGTGCCAGTAATACAAAGCTGTATTCCTGGCACTATAGCTCCCTCGGCATCGATAAGGTGTCCCCCTCCCCCTGCCCTAGTGAACAAAGGTAAAGTTAAAAACCCTTTATTTACTTACCTTGTCTCAGCGCCAATGCCCCTTAGTGCTGGATCGGGTTCAGACTCCTCCGATGTCCCGTGACGAGCGGGAGCTAATAATGCGAATGCATGGAAAATGCCATAAGAATGCATGGAATCAATGCAGAGTGTGAGGATGTCCAGTGTCAGTTACCAGACCATAGGTCCATTTGGATGCAGGAAGTGCCTCCAGTGGCTGTCTGGGAGTTTCTATGAAACTGCAATGTTTAACAATGCAGCACTAAGTGCAATAGGAACAATGCACCCAGACCACTTAAATGAGCTGAAGTGATCTGGGGGCCTATAGTGTCCCTTTAAACTCCAAGTTCCAATAAGAATTACTGTCGTTTAGAATGGAGGCTGCTTTTGTTTTTTTTGTGCCAGAACCATGTCAGATGTTTGTGAGTATATTCCTATCCTTTTATGGAAAATCAGTTTTCTCTTTAAATGGTAACTTCAAGCATCATGTAGTGGTTTAACTGTATCCTACCTAAACGATATGTCTTAGCTACTTTGCAGTACAGGATGGAGTATTATACAGCATATAAAATCAGTAATCCCCTGACTTCCCCAATTAACCACTCGTGCCCACCATTGTAGTGTACAAATACACAACACAACTTTAAAACCATATACACATATATTCTTTAAACTATTTTCTGGAAGCAATTATTAATTTGTCATCTTTTTTTATAATGGTGGTAGGGGGTCGGGAGGAGACTGTAAAAAGTAGGGATGGGGAGGAAATCCTCTACCTCAATTTCACCTTTTCCCCAAAAATTTCATAAACAATATTTGTGCAGATTTCCTTTTCATATTCCTTCCATCACCAAATTCCCCAACAGAAAAAAGAGGAACTTCATATTTTCCTCACCCAGTAAACTTTCAGGTATTGACTGATGTTTGGAAGATAGTTTAGTTTCACTGAATGTATTTCACCAAAATGTAATGTTGTTAATACTAATAGCTATTAATATTTTCGGTGATAGAATTTGGTTGTCAAAAAAGTTTGAGTGTATACTACACACGTTTGCTTTTATTCTTTTCCCACCAAACAGTGATTTCACCTGTGTTCTTTTCCCCATTCCTGTTCACAGGTCTTCCATCTTACTTTATAGCATGCTTCTCCAGCTACGTGACATCTCACTCAGCTACCTTCTCATTCCCTTAATATCTTACCAGTGGCTACAATTATCCTTTAATTCTTTTTGGCCATCCCCTTCAAACTCCCCCGTTACCTCTTATCTCAACTCCCCATTTTAACCTTTAGATTGAAAACTTGCGCACTATTTACCTAACTATGTTGTATAATAGAGCTTTATTGGCTAGACCATGGCTCATGGATAGGGCCCGTTTTTACATTTCATATTCGTCTATGTATATTGTTCTGTCTATTTCCCTAGTTGCACAGCATTTGTTGGAAAATACCTATAATAATAGTAATATAATTGCCTATAGTGGATATAAAAAGTTATCTTTGAGTAGTGGACAATTTCTTGTTAGTTTTTTGTTAAACTCCTGTTCACAACTTTTTACTGCGAGGTGATATATGCCAATATTGGAAGTTTTCAAAATCAAAGGGTGCATTTTGGGTGCCTAAATCTATATTCTGATATTATCTTGAACAGGTGAAGCTTTAGATGTTTTGCTGTAATTCTTACAGGAGAAAAGAAGTGTTACACAGACTTGACAAGTAAAAGTTACATAATTTTGGCTATTCTGACCTTATACATGCAATCCCAGCTGACGGTTGTCTACAATGTTCCATTTAGTAAATAACCTTTGTGACGAAAGTAACCTCGTCACTGGCTTCTGGAGGGGCCTGTTTGCCAGCCTCCTACCCCGTAATTATGGCCCTGTGACAAGCTGAATCTCGTCAAGGGTTCTTGGAGGGCCTTGCTGGCCAGCCTCTTGCCTCAGGACTATGTACCCTGCAATATACCTTGCCCAATGCTTTAAAAGGATCTGTTCATTTGTACTCCAGACAGAGAGACCGACCGTTAGCCCTAATTCTCTGGAACTGTTTTGGGCATGGAACCATGTGTACAATGGGTCAAAAATAAGACTTCCAGGAAATTCCTGAACACCTGAACTGATCTGGGTGATTTCTGGATATGTTGGTCACCTAGATCAAGGCTATCAGGGGATGTAACATTTGTGGGGTTTTGTGTATTTTTAGGGTACTTTTGGGGTGTTTCAAAAAAGTGTTTTTTTTCTGTGCTTGGAGATAATTGGATTAGAATTAGTACAGTTACTGATCCAATTATCTCCCAAGCAGAGGGGAGGGATTGTATGCTATGTGTGGGAGTGTTGTGCATTTTAATTCTGTTGTCATTGGTTTACAAGTTTGTGTCACAGTCCCCAACAAGGTCCATGTGGGTGTGACCCTTGCATGGGGACTTGCATAAAAACAGAATGCATTACCCCTTCATGAAGTCTTGGCTCATGTTTGGGGGATTGGAGAACCACATACACTCTGGGGATGGCTATATCACAATATTCCCCTGAGTATAATCACTAGCTCTTATAAGAGCTGTTCCTGCTATGCTCTCTGGACTAGGAGAGGTCTACCCACTGGAAGCTGAATCTTGGTCTTGGTGGAGGACGGCGAGACCCGAACCAAGCTGCGTCGGTTTGTGGGGTTTATGGTGGTTATGGTGTTCCAGTATGGTGCTTATGGTGCTCGCAAGTACTAGGAAGCAGTGCTTGACCGAGGTACCCGGTCGGGGTGCCAGGCAATCTGTCACAGGCTTGCATCTTTTATATTTGATAGGAAGCTAATGCCATTCCATGTGTTCACTGGTACTGAGCATCTTCACCTGTTAAGTTCCTTAAGACAGTGCAAGGTAATATAAGTTAAAGAAAATGATCTTATGTTTCACATTTTGAGGTAGAATTGAAAATATCCCCCCCCCCCCCCCAACCCTTCTTTTGAATCAACAGCAGCAATTTTTATATGTTGGACTATTTTTTTCTCCAAGTGTAAAACCTAAAATATTACCCATCACTAGCTAATCATCTTATACACTAACTCTGAAATTACACATTTCATCCAGTCGACGCATTTTCCATCTGACAGCCAGTGATACATTCCACATCATCACAGCTGGATAGACCTTTGCATTTTTGTGTATAACTCTGACAGTGTAGTCTGTGTGGTAGACATTGCCGAGATAATGATGTCAGAAAAATACATTATAACAGTGTATGTGTATGAAGTGCTAAATTCCATATATATGTGTATCTGAAGACTAGAAAAAATAATTACGAGTAGACTGCATTACATCAATCATCCAAGGTCTGCCAAAAGCAATATTTGAAAGTGGGGATGAATGAATGCATTCATTTGTGCATTAGGTCTGATAATTCAGTCATGAATATATTATTTTGTGATAACTCATTTGCTTGCTAATTTACACGTTGATTTCCAAGTAAAAATCAGACGATTCCCATTGCTAAAAATCTGTGCCGTCAATGAAGTAGAAAAAGAAAGATAGGAAGGGAAGATTTAGAGTAAGAGAAAGAGAGATTTGTTTAACCCGTTGAGCCACAAACTGGAGAGGATGACGTTTTATATTACATTTACACCCCTATATAACAATTATACACATCTCAGCAGACATCTAATAGAAGACCATAATGAAATACAAAGACTATAGTTTGACTTAATTTTGATGTTCAGTAAATGTTAGGTATACTAGTAAAAAGGAAGAGGTCTTGGTGACTAGATCATGTCTCTGCAGCCTCACTGATCATTGTTCTATCATTGGAATGAAATCACTTTGTTTATGCAGCCTTCGCCACACCTTTACTGGCTGTGACTTACACAGCCTTCCTGCACCATTCTTGTAAAATAATCTAAATGTTTAGATCTCATTATTGCAAAGTGTATTTAATTTCGAATTTCTTATCTTCTGCTTTGCTAATAGCCTGCTAGAGACTGCAACAGCTCTCTGTGTGTGATTAAAGTTCAATTAACAGAGTAGTAAATAAGAACTTCTAGAGTAAATACATTATTTTGTGACTTCTCTAGAGGTGAGAGTATTCCTTTCCCTCACAATAATGATTTAAATGAGTACAGACTAGGCAAGCATTAACAACACTTACACCCACAGAATTCAAGTGTGTGGGAGCTGCCATCTTACCATCATGCACCAGATACACTAATGAGAGCTCAGATTTGCTTCCAAAATGCCAAAATTGCTTCCAAAATGCTGCACAAGAATGTGCTCTCAGCATTCCTCTCATAATAGAGATAAAGGGTTAAAACCAATATATGTCATATGTCGTTTGTTTTCAGTATTGCAGGCAGAGGGGTAACTAGAAACCACGAGGCCCGGTGAGAAAATTGACCTGGGGCCCCCTGTAAGTCTACCCCCCGCCACCCTCCTCCATACGTCTACTGTCCCCCTCCTATACGTTCCCCCCTCCCTCCCATACATGCAAACAGATACAAATGCAGACATACTGGAATGACAGGTCGTCTCCCTGCTGCCTCTAGAAAAGTTTAATAAAGCTTTAAAACAGTGTAAAATAAAAAAATATATATATACTTAGATCAATGTGAAAAACATGAAAAATGTAACATGCTATTTTTGACCCTGTAACTACCCAAAACACCATAAAACCTGTTCATAGGGGGTACTGTTTTACATATGAGACATCGCTGAATACAAATATGTGTTTTTTTATTGCAGTAAAAGCAAATAGGATTATGACATTCACAGTTAAAATGTCATGTAGAACTAAAAAAAATTTCTTATTTTCTCCCAATTTCTTTATATTTTATTCATATAAAATTATGTTTCATAGCTAAATATTTGATGTTAAATGAAAGCCATGTTTCCCCTGAATAAAATGATTTATAATAAGTGTGGGTGCACTGAGTATGAAAGAGGTGAATTACGCCTGAACAGACATATAGTAAAATTCCAAGTTTTGTTTACAATTTATTTTGATCACAACGTGTACATTTGTTTCAGTCCTTAAGGGGTTAATACAGCACTTGATATCGTTGTCCATGATTGTATTTTTGAAATAGGTAAATAAATATGTTACTCATTTCTGAATAAGTTGTTAAATCACACATATATTTCACATATTTCCCCTTTTTCTATGACCATGTATTTCATGCCACAGTAATCATTCTGGAGTTAGAACATTATAGGAATATCCTCTGATGGTTGCTGCAGCTGTTTGTGTTTCTTAAGAATGAGTGATTTAAACAGGGATCATAATCAAAGCATCTCAGTTCTCCAAAGAATGAGCCAATAATTAAAATCCCTTCATATTTGGCCTCCTATTTTTGATCTATATTAGATAAATTGAAGTCGGTCACTGGGGATTTTCAGTATTCTGTTTGTTGAGCCAATACTGAACTCTGTTTCAGCTGTGCACATACTAGTTGCATCACACATAGCCAAGCTGCTGGTTTTGTGATCAGAATGGACCCCTGCTGGCCTCATAGGTCTTCATCAGAGCACTGACTTGGATATATATCATCTGTGCTTATGCTAACCTTAAGGAGGGCATGAACTCTTTGCTTGATCCTGTGAATACTGGCTTGTAATATTGGGACTTGTAGCCTCTAAAATACATATTGACAGGTCTGGGTGCTGTTTTGATGTGTATTTTTATGTGTGGCATTATAGTTATATAACTTAGTTTTGTGGTAAGATAAAAAAAAGAATATATTATATTATACATCATAATTTATAGATACTATTATAAGTTAAAAGACTGTTATTCACTCAGGCGATCACAAAATGTTTTCAATGTACTGAATACGTTCTGAATAAAACGGTTATGATGTCACAATACCCACAATGTCTATTGTAGGAAAATGGTAATTTGGGAGAAGTAATTGTAGATGGTTTTTGGGTTAACAGTTTCATTCTGTAATAATAAGATCTCAGTTCAGTAATAATAAGATCTTCATTCAGTAATAATAAGATCTCAGTACCAAGAACTTTGTCTCAGTTAATGAGGAGAAAAATACATAGTATAGAGGGTATACTGAATATGACTTACAGAAATAACAAATAAAGAAATCGAGCGCCCTGCTCCCCACTTCATCTGGAAAATGGATTGGCCCATTTGGATAAATGATCCAGTAGCAACTGCTAAAATCATTTTGGCATTGTAAGCTAAGTATAAACAAAACTCAATAAAACATGTATGTACCATATTCTTATTTCTTTTTCTACTCGTATTTTTTATCGATGATTCTAGTTTGTCTAGTAGTCATTGCTAAAATTCTGTTTCCTATTCTGATTTGATTCCAAATCGTTCCTGAGTCCTATGCTGGAATTAGATGCTACGTCTTGCGTTCTCAAGGTTAACGGGAATATCCATACATTTGTGTAAATAATGTTTAACCCCTTAAGGACACAGGACATGTGTGACATGTCATGATTCCCTTTTATTACAGAAGTTTGGTCCTTAAGGGATTAAAGGAGCTGATGTATCCTGCCTCTAGGTCCTATGTTTTATGTTATAAATACTATACTTTATAAGAATAACCACATATATTCGATTTGTTTCATTGCAATGCCCCTGTAAAGAACTTTCCTAGTTTGTAGTGTAATGATCGCAAAAACCTTTCCATTATTTCCAACTACAAGCTAAAGGCTTGCACGTACTTTGGTACTGAATTCATCAGATACCCATTTTTATCAATGTAATGGAGAGAGCTGATTCAGATATGACCTTTACACGTTTGAGAGAGCATTAAATCTTTTTGAAAGAAGTGTTTTAGTTTCAGAGAAGCTGACAATATAAAGTCAATGTAGAAGAGTGGTGATCGTTATACTAATTAAAATATGCATTTTATAGGATATTTACTATACAGAGTTCTTCATCACGATAAATGTCTGCCTCACGAATTCAATCCGTACAGCACCAATTCAAGGCAGCTCTAAGCAAGACAAATAATGACTGCAAGAAAAGATGCCTACAGGGATCAGAGAACCATGCGGAAAGCAAAAAGTGCTGATCATTGCTGTGCTAAATGCAGGAAATTCAGATTCCTTGTCTAGCTACAGATCGGTCCTACTTGAATTCTGGTGGGGCCATTGGACACAGGCATTATTTGGAAGGGACCATATTTTGCTGCTACTAGACAACCAATTCACTATCTGCCCCCAGCAGAGGGCAGCACAATTATATATTTTATAACATTTCAACATGTACTTGTAATGCCTTAACTACGGTATCCTCTTACTTCCTGGTTCCACGGAGTCTAGCCACACCCCTCTATGACACGGTCTGCCTATTTAATCTGACTGCACCAGCTGATCAGGGCTGGATTATTGAACTACGTTCTGTACTCACGAACCGGCTGCAACTTAGTTGTGAAATCCTGCTGTTACCGGACCGGAATAGAAGACTTCAAGTTCCCTTCGCCTCTCCTCATCCACGGCTAAAGCTGAACTCTATCCATGCAGGATAATCTGCCTCTGAGGAATCTCGGGAACCAGTGTTCTATAAGCCGGAAGCTAAGTAAAACTTCTCTGATAAACGTTGCATCTAAAGCTGTTATTTCCTGTCTCCAAAGTCCTTCGTTAAAGCCAACCGTTACAGCTAACTTCAACACATACTTGTCTCAGTTAGCTGCATCTATCTTTCTTCAGTTAAAGTCTATGGAACAACTATTGTAACTTCTTATCATCTAATTAACTAATACTACTAAAGGACTCTTGCTGCTTCAGTTCCGTTTACTCCTTAAAGCTACAGTGCATGTAACTGTGGACTTCATTTATCATTTATTACTTAATGCTACAGTACCTGTATATTGGAATTAAAGTCAATACCAATTACTTCTAATAAATATTCGAACTATAAGAAATCTGCAGTTGTGTTCCTTCATATGAAATGTTTAAACGTGACAGAATAATCCAGCCATTGTAATGGATCCAGCAGATTTCGATTCTACTATAACTACGTTGAATCAAAGAGTTAATGCACTAGCCCAAAGTGTGCAAGACCTGCAAGTTACTAACGAAAGACTTCTCACTTATATCAGAGATTTACAAACTCATACTCCTCATACTACTCTGCACTCGGCTAGTGATCCTGCTGTGTGTAACCCTGAAAAGTTCTATGGAGATCGTTCCAGATACAGGGAGTTCCTCAACTCTTGCAAATTGTTAATTGCTTTGAAACCTCGATCCTACCCTACAGAAAGAACTAAAGTTTGTTCGGTTATTTCCTTTCTAAGAGGTGAACCTATGTCATGGGCTCATTCCTTTCTGGAAAACGATGACCCCATCTTAGATTCACTGGATGAATTTTTTGAAGCCATGTCTCTTCTCTATGAAGATCCTAACAAACAAGCTACAGCTGATTTAACAATCAGAACACTACAGCAAAGAAATAGACCCGTTGAAGATTACATTGCTGAATTCAAAAGATGGGCTATAGAAACGCAATGGAATGACATCACATTGCGCAACCAGTTTCGAATTGGTTTATCGGAAGCTGTAAAAGATGAATTATCTAGAACAGAACTCCCTACTAATTTGAACGCTCTAATTCGCCTATCAATCAGCATTGACAGAAGATTAAGAGAAAGAAAGGCCGAAAAGTCTCTTTTTCTTTCAAAAGACCGCAAACCTTTCACTCCCTCAAAAGCTCCAGAAAAGACTTCCTTAACAAGTGAACCTATGGAACTAGGGGCTCCAAAGCCTCCTGACAACCCATCTGAACCAATCGAACCTATGGAAATAGGGATAATAAGAAGTCCCCTCACTCCTGAAGAGAAAAATCGAAGACGTATGTTAAACCTCTGCATGTATTGTGCCTCTCAAGTTCATTCAGTCTCTGATTGTCCTTCATTGAAACGGACAAAAGGCAGAAGGCAGTCTCATGCCTCTTCCATCCTAAGTGTACTTCCCTCTACAGCAAATACTCAAATGTCCCCTATCGTTCTTGTATTACAGTGGGACAATAAAAGAATCATAACCAAGGCTGTTATCGATTCCGGTGCAAATGGAGTATTCATCGACTCAGCCTTTGTAACAAAGAATAAAATTCCTTGTGTTCGTAAAAGAACTTCTGTACCTGTTAAAGTGATTGACGGGTCCCTCATCTCATCGGGACCAATACTTCATGAATCCATCCCTCTAAAAGTAACCATCAATCATACTCATACGGAAAGTCTTATATTTGATGTCATCTCATCACCATTTTTTCCTATTATATTGGGGATCAACTGGTTAAGGAACCACAACCCTCAAATCTCATGGTTTCCCTTCTCTCTTGCATTTGATTCTGATTATTGCAAGAAAACATGCTTGCAACGTATTCCAATTCTTCAGTCTACGAAAGAACTAGCTAAAACCTCATGTTGTTCTGACACCGAACTGGAGTCTCCTCCTCCTACAATCATTGGTGAATTAAAGAGAAAGTTTACAACAGCTCCTATCCTTCAACTTCCAAATCCTTCATATCCTTATGTCCTTGAAACGGATGCTTCGGAATTTGCAATTGGAGCTGTCCTTTCTCAACACAAAACTCCTCAAGTACCTCCTTCGCCTAAAGTCATTGGAATCTTATCTTCTCTTATTGACGACATTAAAGGTCTCAGTGAAGATGCTCTTGAACTTCCTAAATCAATGAAATTATCTAAGAAAAACGGTCTCTACTATTTCAAAGACCGGATTTACGTGCCTCCCTCCTTCAGGATTAAAATACTTGAATTAATTCATGATTCTCCTCTGGCAGGTCATCCAGATATGAAAAGGACCCTTGAATTGTCTAAAAGATACTGTTGGTGGCCTCGTCAAGACCAAACTATCGAATCTTATGTCAAATCTTGTTCTGTATGCCAAAGATCCAATCAATTGTCCTTGTTGAAGCCTCATCATCCTAACCCTTTCCAAAGAAATCTCACTACTTCTCCTGATCCCATATTGGTCCAGGGTGAAGAAGAATACGAGATTCAAAGTATACTGGATTCAAGGATCCATCGTGGCTCCTTACAATACCTCATCAGATGGAAAGGATATGGAGTTGATGAAGATACATGGGAAAACTCATCTGTCGTTCATGCTGACAAATTAATTTCCAAATTTCACAAGCGTTACCCTTCTAAGCCAAGTCAATAGCACCCTGAGGTTGCTCATTAGAGAGGGGGTACTGTAATGCCTTAACTACGGTATCCTCTTACTTCCTGGTTCCACGGAGTCTAGCCACACCCCTCTATGACACGGTCTGCCTATTTAATCTGACTGCACCAGCTGATCAGGGCTGGATTATTGAACTACGTTCTGTACTCACGAACCGGCTGCAACTTAGTTGTGAAATCCTGCTGTTACCGGACCGGAATAGAAGACTTCAAGTTCCCTTCGCCTCTCCTCATCCACGGCTAAAGCTGAACTCTATCCATGCAGGATAATCTGCCTCTGAGGAATCTCGGGAACCAGTGTTCTATAAGCCGGAAGCTAAGTAAAACTTCTCTGATAAACGTTGCATCTAAAGCTGTTATTTCCTGTCTCCAAAGTCCTTCGTTAAAGCCAACCGTTACAGCTAACTTCAACACATACTTGTCTCAGTTAGCTGCATCTATCTTTCTTCAGTTAAAGTCTATGGAACAACTATTGTAACTTCTTATCATCTAATTAACTAATACTACTAAAGGACTCTTGCTGCTTCAGTTCCGTTTACTCCTTAAAGCTACAGTGCATGTAACTGTGGACTTCATTTATCATTTATTACTTAATGCTACAGTACCTGTATATTGGAATTAAAGTCAATACCAATTACTTCTAATAAATATTCGAACTATAAGAAATCTGCAGTTGTGTTCCTTCATATGAAATGTTTAAACGTGACAGTACTGCATGATTAATGACACATTAACCTATAGATTGTGCTGGCCAAATTGCTTCCAAATGTATAGTTAAAACGTTCTAGAGTGGTTAAGACTATAATAGTACACAAGCACACATATACTACAAATACAGTGAGAATTATTTGAGGTGAGCTGTGCTTGTCACTGCCCTGCCTATTCCCAAAAGCCATGTTGTAGAAAGAGGTTTGCTGTGGCAAGTAACTACTAGCATATGACTTTTTCCCAACAGTGCCAGACTCACTCAACCAACCTTCTCTATTCCCATCCACCAAGTAGTTACTGTGTTAGTGTGTGAAATTTTGAGAGTTGCATATGTATAAACAGGCAAATCATGTGTTTGATTCTTGCTTTTGTAAGTGGTATAAAACTAACTATCTAGTATTACTGAAACTGGCTTTCACACTGAGCATTAGTCACTAGGTGTACACTGCATATGATTATTACTCATAATGTCCATGGAATAAAAAGATATTGCTAAGTTTGAAAAAACACCCAGGGTTTTTAGAACAAAACATGAGCCACACATGGCTCATACCAAACACTACCCCTTAACACCTGCAGACCCCTCTAGGTCAGGGATAGGCAACCTTCAGCACTCCAGATGTTTTGGACTACATCCCCCATAATGCTCTGACACCCATAGTGCTGGCAAAGCATCATGGGAGGTGTAGTCCAAAATATATGGAGTACCAAAGATTGCCTATGCCTGCTTTAGGTCAATTTCAACTGCCCTCTACATAGACTCACTTCTTTTCATTTCACAGATATCCCAAGATTCCAAAAGCAAAATTAACTCATATTCCATTCAATAGAGACACATACGATACCTTATTTCGTCCCATGATTCCAAATTAAATTCTATTCCATATCCCGTCCCAATTTGTGTAATTTCTCTATTCTTAACTACATTCTACTCCTTCCACCTGTGCAGATACTTAATAAAGGGACCAGGTAGGGAACTTGAAAGTAGCAGATCCATCTCTAGTCATCTAGCCAAAGAGATTTAGGGATATAGTGCTAATACCCTCTAGTGATGCACCTGTTGCAAGGTATAAAATAAAGATTTTAAATTCGATTTAACCCCTTAAGGACCAATCTTCTGGAATAAAAGGGAATCATGATGTGTCACACATGTCCTGTGTCCTTAAGGGGTTAAAGATGAGAGCTCAAAATAAAGACTGTTTTCATATTATGTATAATGATGCATAAAAAGTTCTAGTGACATAGTATCTCGTTCTCTTTGTCTTGTCTCCCAAATTATTGCTACACAATGAACCCACTTGCTCAAATCTGAGGTGCATCATAAAACTGACATAATATCTAGCCATATATAAACTTGACAACATTTCCAACCCTGAGTTGGCTAAACTACAAGAGATATCTTTAGCACTCGTTACTTGAGGGAAACGCTCATGGAGTGTGTTTATATATGTTTATACTAAGATTCTTTTTCACTTTAACTTTTTAGCTTATTGTACAATAAGGAGGTCTGGCTGGCAAATATTTAGGTGACAGTTTGGTTATATACAGGTTGTATACAAGGTGACATAGAGAACATCCAGTCCCATTTAATTGGTCTAATTCAGGCTCTATTCTAACTATCCTAACCCTATTAGGCCACCTGGTGTCTTAACTTTGTAACTACCTTTACTATTTACATAAGTCAATATGTTTTGTGGATTTTGTACTGTGGTGCCACCCGTGGGCTTCTTTGCTCTTTTATTGGGCATAGGAAAATTAATACATCCCCCTGTGCCCCCAAATGGTCAAACCATAGAATATTACCTTTTATTTTACCGCATACACTTTTTCCTTTCTATTAACAGTGCCACCTATAGTGCCCATTTGGGGTTTTGTTTTTTCATTAAGAGTTTTAAAAGAACACTACAGTGTTAGGAATACAAAACAGTATTCCTAACACTATAGTGTTCCTCTGACCCCCTTATTTGTGCTTACCCCCCAATCCCTGACAGTTAAATGGTTGAAAACCCTTTAAACACTCACCTAGTTCTAGCACTGAGGTCCCTTGGTACTGTCCCCATCTCCATTGTAACACTTTAATGTGCTCTCTGAATGAACCACCTTTAATGGGCTGGCCTACTTGATTGGCAGGCAGCATGGCATACATTCATTGTAGTGTATACTTGTTGGAGATTCAGCACTCTTCGTGTATAGCATAGTTGCAGGCTTCCAAGATTACTATCCAAACACCTTCACAAAGTAAAAAGAATAATGGAGCCGCACACTACAACATGACCAAATGAAGATTTGTTCCACCTCTAAGTGGACCCAACAACATTTCAACACATGCAATGTCTTTGTCAAGCTGAGGATCCAACTAACACCAAAATGTTTAATTACATCAATTAATGCACCAGGAACCACACCACGTGGAGTAGGTAATGAATTTACAAAATCAACTCTATCTTATCCTATATCAAAGTCTTTTGAGATATAGCAATTATGTTGCACTGCTATTTTGTTGATTATTGTACATATTGGGATGCTCAATATTTACATGTGAGAATTTAGACATGCCTTTGACTAATATTGTTTTTTTTTCTATTATATCCTATGTGATCTATGATGTATATTTTTTTATTTATATTATGTTTTTCATGTAAAGAGTTAATTTTACATTACCTACTCTATGTGATTCCTTGTGCATCAATTGATGTAATGAGGAGGGTATTTAAACATTGTAGTGTTAGTTGAATCCTCAGCTTGACAAAAACACTGCATATGTCGAAACGTTGCTGGGTCCACTTAACGGTGGAGTCAATCTTTATTTGGTTATGTTGTACGGCTGCAGCTCCATTATTTATTTTACTATGCATTTATGGCTGGCTCACCTGTCAGATGGACCCATGCACTTTACAGATGTGTCCACACCTTTGTGTAGAGCCAGTAATGCAAAAAACAGGATTGACCAAACCCCCTTTTACACCTCCTACTGCTATCCCGCTTCACAGGATGCTGAATTTGGTAAGTATGAATAAAGCATTTCAGCTAGCTGAAGTGCTTTATATGTGTGGAGTGGCCCTTTAATATTTGAAGACTGCTAGACATAAACCACAAGTAAAATTGTGACATGTGAACAATCTAGCAGCCATAACCACTTTAGCTCTTTAGTGTTTATGGTGCTAACATTCTTTGGAAACCTTCTCCCATTTTTCGTTAAAAAGTTTTAAAGCATTTTAAGAATAACCTGTGTCCTACTCATAGACCTTCCTCTTTACATCTACAATAATAATGCTGAAAATATACTTCTATATCATCTATAATGAATCTGTCCAACTTAGATGGCAGGCACAGAGCAGTCATGGTTGTTATACCAGTGCTGTCAAGGCCATCCAGATTGGACAATTCTGAACTTGATAATGTGGAAATTTAGTTTTCTCATTATCAGGCTGGGTGATGAGGGGAAGGGTTATGGGCTATTTAAAGAGCCCTAGTTTTGCCAACCTAGTTTTGCCAAACTGGTCAAAAAACAACCAATACACCTGTTATCTCATTATCATCATCATCTAACACTAAACATTTGATTGGTTCCTGACCTACTCATCCTTTACCTTTATTTGTATTTTTTATTAAGAATGTATGATTTGAAGTTGGAAATTGCACTACTCATCAGGAAAAGGTATCTTGTACATGTTATAGACATCCAGTAGGAGAAGCAAAAAGCTAATAGAATAAAGGAGTGCCATAGGGTGGCGGAAAATTATATGTTGTTTTTTTTTTTTTTTTAAAAACTGCTGAGTTTTAGTATGAATATGCCTACTTTTAATAAAACAAACCTATCATTAATTTGCTATTCTGGGATCTCTGTCATTCCGAGTTTTTTTTTTTTTTTTTTTTTTGTGATTCATTTGTTCATAGTCCACACTGAAAAACAAGACCATTCGTGATTCATTTTTGAGTAGGAGAATCATTTGCCTGACTGATTTAATAACGTGAACACTTCAGACTCTGCAAACCTATGTTACTGTTAAATAATGTATTTCATATGGTACAATAACAAAAAAAAAATTAATAAATACAAATAATAGTTTGTACATGCACATACAATTTTTACAACTATAGCTTAACAACTATATTGGGATATATTTCATATTGTGAATGGAAATAATTTATCGTGTTTCACAGTGCTGCCTTTTTTTCAGCAGGCAATGAAAATGAAAATCTGTTTTAAGGCATTTCTTAGCAGATTTATATGGTTAAATTGCAGTCAACTTTTACCATTTTTAAGGTGGTCGGAGATGAATTATATTTTTATATAACGTTTTTTTCTGAACGTTGTATTTTTCTTTATCAGGAAATGATTATCAGATGTATGGGAAAGGAATATATAGTTATGTTTAAAGTGTTAGCAATGCATGTGGTCTGCCTTATGTTTTGCTGAGAATCACAAATTTATATCAAGGAACTGCTGGCATATGATTCTTTAAATTTGCCAAACGTACACAACGTTTTACATGATTTATTGTGAAAAACTGAGTAAAACAAATGCCATTGATGGCAGTATGCTATAATAGATATTACTGGGAGAATATTACAATACCTGTAAAGCAGATGGCCAATGTAACTCCTCTGATCTACCAAATAGTTTGAAAGTCATCCATACTTGGTCACAGATAAGCTATAGTTTATTCACAGCAGCTGAATCACTACTCACCTGTTAGTCAATTTTTTGTTCACTGTAGCGAATTGGAGGAACCTGTACATGTAAAACTTTTGCCATAAACTAACTGTTGCCTACTTCATATAACAATAGGCACAGCCTGTTTAGCAGATTTAAACTTGTGCAATAAATTGTCGGCTGGTTCATGTGAATCAAATTTCTTTTAACCCCTTCAAAGCGGCACTCATGTATACATGATTGCACCCATACCCCGTAGTTGTGTATACATGATTAAAATCATTGAAAATGAAATTAATTCATTGTAAACTAATTTCATTTGCAATGATGGTGATAGCCCAGCCGGCACTGCCTTTCGAGTTCTGGTTCTGCTGAGCTCAGCTGCGACCACCCCAAGCAGCATGGGCTGGTAGGGAGAACTAGATATCTGCAGGCTGCCCTCTGACTGAGAGTAGCTCTCTGAAAGTGCTCTTTCCCAGTCAGAGACAAAAAAAAGGCAAGCAGGAGGGGGGCTTTCCTAAAAATGAAAATCACCACATTCAATCTACTTCCCACACCCAGTGACCATGTCACATCACCCTCTTCCCTCCACACCCAGTCACTTTGTCACATCACTCCCACCTCCACAGACTCAGTCACTCTGTCAAATCACCCTTTTCCCCACACACTCACACAGTCACCCTGTCACATTACCCCACAGCCACACTCAGTCACCTTGTTACATCACTTCCCCAAAACCATATCACATCAAGCCCTCCCCCACACACACATTCAGTCACCATGTCACATCACCTCCTCCCCCACACACACATTCAGTCATGATCCTACATAACCCCCTCCCCAACACACACTTAGTCCCCATGTCACATCACCTCCTCTCCCCCACACACCCAGTTACCCTGTCACATCACCCACTCCCCCACACACTTGGCCACCCACTTTCCTCCACACATACACTCAGGTGACTCAGTTGGTAAATTCCCTGACTGCAAAGCCTGTTCAAATATACAAGGTCACAGGTTCAACTCAGCCCTTCATCCTTCCTAGGTCGATAAAATGAGTACTGTCAATTGGGTAATAATAACATCTATTACTATGCAGCTGCTGATTTGGTTAATTCCGAGAGCGTGCGCTGAAAAGCACTTTAAGTCCCACTGGGAGAAAGGCGCTATATAAAATACTAGTTATTATTATCACACACATTCAGTAGCTATGTCAGCATGTCACAGTCACCCCACACATTAACTCATAACACAGAGTCAACATGCTACACTATCCAGTCACCATGTCACAGTTACTCCTCATATATATTCACTCTGTCACAACCACCCTGCCACAGTCACTTTCATAAACACACACAGGCACCATTAGATACAGTCACCATCCCACATACAATAACCGTCATACTAACACAATCACCACTACACAACAGCCCCACTGTGCACACACATCAAGTGGCCTGCCATACACACACTGCAAGCAGCTGCCTTCACACAGACACACACATACACAGGTATGCATTTCTGGAACAGTCGTGGATATACAGATACAGATACAGATATACAGTCACGGATACACAAGGATGCACAAGGATACTCACTGCCAGACACACATTATCATGCACATACATGCTACACAATACCAGATATTCACCTAGAAATTTTATGAATGGTATCTAATAATCACATTAGCTAAATAAGTAGTAACAAACAAAAACAAAAACATCTACAAAAATGACTTCAGATTTCTCTCTCTAGACCACAAACGTTTGAATTTTTAAGTTAGTTGATTACTGTACAGTTGTACTCTGACATTTTCATGTTTTCCTTGCTTCAATTCTATTTCAAAGTTCACTCATCTAAAGAAAATAAATGTATACCTCAACAAAATAAAAAAATGTCACACACCAGTTGGGGCTGTAAGAATAGGTTATTGCATATTCTGCTTAACAAGATAAGACAAAATCATGAAAAAGGTAAATGCTCAAATTGCTAGATGATAACAAGGTTTATAGCAGATACTGGAAAGCCATGTATCATATATCAGATTATGTTATGTGGGAAGGATTAAGTTGGCCCATCTTTGAATGTGCTTTAAGGACATCATACTAGTGACAATAAACCATGATGTATAAATGTTTAGATCTGTAGGAATAAATATTTCATGTGTCAGTTTCACATTTTCTTCTATTTTCTGAGCTGGCCTTTGTATAAGACAATTTTACCACTTGTACACAGTTTTCCAACCATCTTAATTCCTAGAAAAACTACTTTTAATGATTAATCTTTGATAACGTTATCTTACAAAATGTCAAATCAGAACTTGCTTTTCTTTTGGTTAGGTGAAGAATTTTTTCCCACATAAGACATTGTATTAAAGGACCACTCTAGTGCCAGGAAAGCATACTCGTTTTCCTGGCACTAGAGTGCCCTGAGGGTGCCCCCACCCTCAGGGACCCCCTCCCGCCCGGCTCTGGAAAGGGGAAAGGGGTAAAAACTTACCTTTTTCCAGCGCTGGGCGGGGAGCTCTCCTCCTCCTCTCCGCCTCCGTTCCTCCCCGTCGGCTGAATGCGCACGCGCGGCAAGAGCTGCGCGCGCATTCAGCCGGTCACATAGGAAAGCATTCATAATGCTTTCCTATGGACGCTTGCGTGCTCTCACTGTGATTTTCACAGTGAGAATCACGCAAGCGCCTCTAGCGGCTGTCAGTGAGACAGCTACTAGAGGAAATAGGGGAAGGCTTAACTAATTGATAAACATAGCAGTTTCTCTGAAACTGCTATGTTTATAAAACAATTAGTTAACCCTAGCTGGACCTGGCACCCAGACCACTTCATTAAGCTGAAGTGGTCTGGGTGCCTAGAGTGGTCCTTTAATAATAAAATACAGCCAAGCACTTCTTCTCAATATACACCAACTCCCTAAGCTCAAAAAGCATCTGAGTACGTGCTGCATCTCCACTCGAACAATGTAACAAAGAAGATAAATCCTTCATAATTTATCACTCTATTCAGGGATTCATATAAAGAGCATTAGCAACATATATCAATACAATATGTTAACATTGACAATGCATAATCAATTACAAGTATTTGACACTAAATGACAAATACTGTATCTGTTTACACTGCATTTGGTGAGTGAATATGCATAGCACAGTAATGATGAAGTTATGAACCAGTACCTTTAAATTACTGAAATGTGTCAAGCATAGCATCTGTTAAAAAAGTTTAAGGAAGAGAAAGGGCTTATTAAATGCATTTAATCATTTAATATCTCACCCTTTGAAACAGTAAAACCCTTCTTTCCAATATATATTTATCTCTTAGAAGATTAAATAATCAGGAAAATACATATTTGCACCTATTAAACACATTCTTCCAAGGAAATAGTTTTTGTTTCTTTTTTTTTTCTTTTTTTTTTTTTAATGGTCTTCTTGTTACAATGCCAAATTGATTCTCAGATCCCACCCTGAAATAATACAGGCTAACAGGAGATTATATTTTAAGCTTTGTAAAACAGCATATTCCATTTATAACTCTCTGTTTTAGATCACACGTTGGATCAGCCTTGTGCTTTAGTTAAAGGCTACTGCTTAACACACTTTGACCCGGTGACACGTTTTCTGAAGGCAGTTATGTGAAACCAAATTTCCACTTATTTTTAGCTTTACAAGTTCTGTTACTAGTTTTGTGCCTTCGTGATTGTGTTCATAGTCTCCATATCCCACTCCATCTACACTGCATATAGGGTTTTGCCTTCATTGTTCAGTTAAAGACGTTTTAAGGTATGAGACTATACTACAACACCATAGTACATAAGCTATGCGACTTACAGGCTTCATATCAACAAAGCATGGTCAATGCTTTTATTTTAAATCTGATGTTACTGTGGTCAAGTGCATCTGTACACTTTTTTTAGAACTACTTGGTCACCAAGTACCTTACGAAACCAAACTCTACATTCAAGTTATAAATATGCCCTTAACTACTCCTAAATGTCTCCTACTATTCTGTTCTCCTTACAACTGAGCAAACCGTGCTTCATCTTAAATTGACATTATAGATGTCTTACATCTTGATTTCAGTGTTGGCTCAAGATTGTCTATAGTTATTGATTATATCTGTATTTCCTTAGATGAAACAGTAGTGTTCAAAGTTAAACTTCAGAAGACAAAAGAGTTTGAAGACTTTAAGTAGATCAATGATTGATTTTGGCATTTTCACAGATCTATACAAATTTAGAAAAATGTCTGGCTTGGTTACATAAGATATGTGGAACACTTCCAAGGCTTGTACTCGTGATCTATGGAGTTGGAACCTATCTTTGCTAAATCTGATTTGAATGTGCATTTATTAAATCTGTATACTATTTATGCAGCAACGTTTTATATCAACAACAGATCAATGTTGAAAGAGTTTAAGACTTGCATTACAATCCAAGAATGCGAAATCAGGGCTATCCCATATTTTAGAAAAAGCTGACATGTCTGTTCAACAGAATCTTTCCTATTTTTATAGGTAAATAGTGATGTCCCGAACAGTTTGCCAGGAACCGTTCGCAGGCAAACATAGCGTGTTAGCGGTCGCAAACACGCGCGATGTTCGGTCCGCCCCCTAGTCGTCATGGAGGTGGGAGGATCTGGGAGGGAGGGTCTGCTGCTGATTGGCTGGAATGTTTCTGCTGACTGTGAGGTACAGGGTCAAAGTTTACTCAATGATGACGAATAGGGGCGGACCGAACATCGCGCGTGTTCGCGACCGCTAACACGCTATGTTTGCCGGCGAACGGTTCCCGGTGAACTGTTCGAGACATCACTATTGGCAAATTGTTTATCGTTTTTAGAATCCTTACCTGTGCAGAGAATACATGGATAGCTTCTGGATGTATTATGTGAACAAAGTGAGGATTAATTTAAAAAAATCAGCATTTTAATCCAAAAACTGAATACAATTCTCATTTGTTTGGAATCTCTAGAATTTAGCATAGTGTATTATATATGTTTAGGAACTATATAGTTTCTAAACATATGTGCCATCTTTTTTTCCACCTCTTGATTGGGCAGGAGATACAGCCTATATCAACGGGCATACCTCTTGTCCATCATTGCAAATTAGTTACTTATTGGTCTAACCTTAAAAAAAGTTTGTTTTCTTGAGTGAACCATAACTGCAGGACTTATACATATAAAAATATCTTTAAGTCCTGCAGTTTAGGTTCACTCACTTTTTAAGGGAAGACCAATAAGTAACTAATTTGCCATGGTGGACAAGAGGTATGTCCATTGATATAGCCTGCATCTCTTGTCCAATCAAGCGGTGGAAAAAAGATGATCTAAGTTTAGGGGACAGCCATTAAACATTTATTTCATTCAAAGATAAAATGAGAAGTGACCAAGAGAGGTAAAAAACAAGTAGTAATAAAAATATGTATACTTCCAAACAGGATTGCTCAGACACTTTCACTGTAGCTATTGAGAGAGACAGAACAGGAAGATAGCATACATCATTGACCTCACTAGTTAGGTTTAGGTCAATAAACCTACCTAGCTACTGTTAGGAGCACGTACAACAACCTTGAGTGGGAGATAGTCTGAGTAATCAGTCCTAGTGTGGGACTGGTTAGGTTTAGGTTACTGCTGTACCTACCTAGGTATTGCCAGCTTTTACTTAGAACCACTTTAAGTGGGAGATAGATATCATTGGTTAGGTTACTGCTGTGCATTCCTGTGCCAGTGAAACAGTGTCACTTACAACATTATTTAGCAGGAGATATAAATTTGATTCACTGAATTCGAGTTTGACAGGATTTTATTTTTCCTTCTTTACTTTATTGAGATGGTAGCATGGAACATACAGTATAATATCAGAATTAGACAGCTTGGTTAATTTGCGTGAAACATAATATGTGTTAAAGTCCTTAATGGGTGAGAAAGACATCTCATTTTTCAATGTTATAAAATGATAAAGGCAAAGTGATAGACTAAACATATATGTCTAGATCTTGCTGATGGTGGAAGCTTGAATAAAATTCCTAGACATGTGAATAACTAAGAAAATAATAATGAGGTATCAGGTATTAACATTCAGAATCATGGAAAGCCACTGGGTTTGTTGAGCATAAAGAAGACAGATATGCTGTCTAGAAAAAGGGAACAAAAGACACAATATATTTCTCTGTAGTGCCCAAAAGGCTGATATTACGATCATGATCATGGCTTCCAAGTGTCATCCTACACCGAGGATAGGCATTAACAGGTAAGCAGTGTCTGTGCCAGGATCTGTGCCACCTCTCACTCTTACACCTTGCTGTAGATGTGGAGTCAATCTTTGTGGTCGGTTAGACTCCGGTCCGCAACGCCATATCTCCACACCTCACAGAGCCCAGGCCTTGAAGGGGGCCGTTGCCCTATGTTCAGAGATCCCCATTCCCAGAAGAGGGACCATAGACCTGCAAAGGCTCTGGTATGCAGAGAACCGGTGGGGTAAGTGGACAGTGTGGTGGATTTGAATCCATGTGGACCCCTAGCCCAGATGGAGGCTTGTGGACCACAGCGGCATCCCGGGTCAGTGGTGCAGCAGCTGAGGTAGGGATGGGAGATCTGCAGCTTATCCATTGCCAGAACACCTGGCATATCAAAACGACCTTGGCATTGAAGAGTTACCTCCATGACTGTCCTAAGAGGCTTACTTGGTTTCTCAGATGGTGCAGCGAGGTGGCCATTTTTGACATAACACACAGTGCTTCAGTCGGCTATAGGCAGGTGCAGTACTGCAGTAACTGCAAGTGGGGACCAGGGTATCCCCCACCGGTCCAAGGAGGGGGGGTAATGGAGCCATGCCTCACAAGGGTCTCTGTGAGACGTACACCTCAAGCCAGGAGATTGGCTGCTTCTCCCAAACTTCAGGCCGCCAGTCACGTTAGTCCGCTGGTCTTGACGGGCTGAGTTCTGGACACGTCGATTCAGTTCGAGCAAGCGAGTATCAGTATGTTGGGATATCGATTCACAGTGAGTGTACAACATCATAAAGTCAAGTTAGAAGCTTTAATGCTGAATTGAGGCTTGAATTCTGCAGAGCTCTTGTTAGACATGTCGGGCCATCTTGGATGCAAGGCCCCGCGCCCCCCCCCCCCCAGGATTTTTTCTTTTTTTTTTAAACTTATTGTAAAAAGAAAATCTATTTCTAATACAAAAAGTGTATCTTGTCTAGCTACTGCAAGTGTGATGTACACCAACTTTAAGTTGGCGATAGCCTTTGTGGTTGACCCTAGTGTGAGACTGGTTAGGCTACTGCTGTGCCTAGCCCCTTTGAATTTGAGATAATTATATTTTGATTAGTAATAGTTTAAATAATTCTAGTATGGAATGAGTAGTTACGTTACTACTTTGCATTGCCAGTGCCACGTACCCCAAGTTTGATTCCCTAGATTAGAGTATGACAGATTTTCTTTTTTTTTTAGCTGTTTGCAGAAATACATTTTGGGTGGCATTTTCCCTTCATAAACTTTTTTCCTGACAAAATATTGGCTTGTTTATTGTGTATTTATCTGTATTTTATCTATTAAGTTTATGCTATATGTATGAGTATGCATATTGTATTCCATTTATTGTTATCCCCTTTACTATTTACTATTTTATCATACATTTATGTGCTAGATATGCAAATCATAATTATTTAAAAGAAATGTTTTACTGATTGACTAAAAGTGGTTCGCTAGTGCGGATGCCCCCAGCCAATCAGTGGTTCCCCATTCATAAAAATAGCTTGTTCTTTTTTTCGATCATATTTATAATAGAAATGGTTGATTTCGATCAGCCATTTTTGGGGCTCTATATCACCTGAGTGTGCATCTATTTATTTACTCATGCAATACTCATCATCTTAATATACTACACTATAGTGACTTCTCTTTTTTCTTGGTCTATTGTATATCCCATGGGGCATCCAGTCCAGTCCAAAAGGTATACCCCAATCCTCAAGTGGGGGTTGTACTGCTTCAGCACATAAGTTGGATCACATGAAAAATGATAGAACCTGGAATTACCACAGTACTACAGGTGCTGCTATCCCACCTCAGTGTGGCTTCAGTAATATATGCAAACAACATTTTGAAAAAAAGGAGGGAAGCACAACCACAAGTGTGTGCAACAAGTGCTACAGTTTTAATTGAAGAACAAGCATCTATACAAATGTTTCGGGCAAATACCCTTTTCAATGCATCTTGTTGCATTGTTTGCACATAATTTGGAGCTTGACTATACCTCCAAATAGTGTAGGTGCACCTCTTTACCTCCCCCCTATTGCCTGAATATACTACACTATTAGTTATTACTCTTGACCTATTCTTGTCATTCCATGTTGCCACACTTCCAAACTATTTTAGATGGATATAATTCAAGAAATTTCATTTGGTTCCTTGCAAAAACCATATAAGTGAGTTGGAATATTTTTTACTTATTAATTTTTATATTCCTACTGTATGAGGTTAACTGTTTATATTTTGCTGTTTCAGGCCATTTGTATAAGCATTGGCACTGGGAGGCGGGAGCCCTGCAGATGTGTAAGTGGTTGTGGTGGCAGTCCTGGCACTGGGAGCCCTTCAGTTGTGTAAGTGGTTGTGGTGGCAGTCTGGGCACTGGGAGCCCTATAGATGTGTAAATCGTTGTGGTGGCAGTCCAGGCACTGGGAGCCCTACATATGTGTAAGTGGTTGTGGTGGCACAACCACAACCACTTACATCTATAGGGCTTCCATCTCCCAGTGCCCGGACTGCCACCACAACCATTTACACATCTATAGGGCTCCCACCTCCCAGTGCCCAGATTGCCACCACAACCTCTTACACAGCTATAGGGATCCTGCCTCCCAGTGCCTGGACTGCCACCACAACCACTTACACATCTATAGGGCTCCCAGTGCCAGGACTGCCACCACAACCACTTACACATCTCTAAGGCTCCTGCCTCCCAGTGCCTGGACTGCCACCACAACCGCTTACACATTTATAGGGCTTCCACCTCCCAGTGCCTCCACAAGTTCTGAAGCGCTGAAGTTCCAAAGTGCCGAACCGAACCGAATGCCCTTGGTCCGAATTGCCGAAGCAGACACATTTTTTCACTTACCCGAATTTCCGAACCAAACCGAATTTTTTTCCCATGCACATCCCTAATGTACAGGTAAATCAAATATATAACAAGCATTGTTTCACAACTAAATACAATTGAATAAAGCAGTCATGCCAAAAATCTAAGGAAATTTAAATGATAACAAAGGGTAATACAATTCAACACTGTAATATATGGTAAGATCCAGAACTATTTTATTGTGTACATTTGGACTATGCACAATAGATGACATAGAGAGACCCTGTGTTACCAATGCCCTGCAAAAGGGGTACTATCAGGAGCCATGTGTTATCAAGGCCCAGTGCATGGATATTATCAGGACCCAAGGGCAGCATGTTAGAGCTTAAAAACATAGTATGTGATTAATTATAATAGTTATATTGATCTAATAATATTATCCAGATTATGTGATCGAATAATAATAATTATAAATAATAATTAATTCTAATAGTGCACTGTCAGTAAGTGGAATGCAGACTACGTATAGTCTTAAATAATTTTTCACCTGTGGGAGGCCATATTATTTTTAAACTTGCTAGCGGAGTTTATCACTGTATGAGCTATATCGTCCATCAATTTGTGTTGAGAACATTTTTTTGGGGACCTGGTGAGTGGTTGGTACATTAGTAAAGGCATACAGGAGGGATTCAACTGGCACCCTCAATAGGTCCATTACTAAAATGGAAATTGTTCATAAGCAACCTGCAGATAGCACCACTGCTGAGTATTTGGACTATCGGGTTAGTATATCTTTTTTATTAACATTTAAAATTAAATTTTTACATATATTCCCAATGTATACTGTGGAATACATTCTCTTCAGTGAGAGACAGACGAAGGCATGTGATCGCCTGTTGTTGTCTGATGATTGTCTACCTCATATGAATCCAACATAGCTTATGTGAATGATGTGTGGGAGACATGGGGAGTGTCTCATGGCTAGTATTTTGACATACAGTTTATAATCTAAGTTGAAAAGCAAGATAGGATAGACATTACTATATATTGTGTTCTGTACTATATGTACTTTGAAGAACTCAGTATCATATCATTTCATGTAAATGTGTTAAAAAAGGATTTACGGTGTGGGTTTAGGATATGTTTGAAATGCATATAATACAAGGCAGAATACACAGTGGGCCAATGGAAGTGGTATTGGCTATGGATAGTTTAACCAATACCATTTCCTCTGAAGAAATAGGTACCATTAGTGAAGAAAGTGAATCTAATGGCAAGGTATTGAGGTGGAGAACTTTTAAGAAGTTTACTGAAAAATGTAGCACAAACATTTGTTATGTCAGATGGGTTACACGCTTTAGTGCAATTTTCATCTAAAATATAAGGGATGGTTGAAGAAGCTATCTTTCTTGAACTTATTAGTGAGAAATTGTCCAGTTTTATTGTAAACTATATTCCTTTAATATGCACATACAGTATATTATGCTTTCTTTTGTTGAATTATATCAAAGGCATTTCTAAAGGGGTGGACACATTTTCATTGAGATAAATATAGAGAGATATATGTAACAGTCCAAAAGATGACCGCACTCACTTAATTCAAAGATTAAAATATAACTTTTAATTCATTGTATAGAAAGTTCTATTTTAATCTTTGAATTAAGGCCTTGGAGTGCGGTCATCTTTTGAACTGTTGTACTTTTTTGCCTGACCAGCACCGGGCATTATTTGTGATTTACCAGGAGTGCAAGCATCAAGTATATATATATATATATATATAGTGTAGATTGGATTAGCCGTATAAAAAAAGGTATCATTGTATACTGCAATACTCTGGTATTTTGGCATTATATATATATATAATATGTATAAATGACCGATAGAGTGGAGTGATCAAACCTCAGCACCAGTGCTACATTTCTAACCAAAGAGACATGGGCTTTGTGTTGAATTTTCACAGAAATAGTCATGAAGTCATTTGGAGAGGAGACATTTGTTTATATTTTGTTGTAAAAGATTATCATTAATCCTCTTTCTCCGTAAAGAGGAGGGTCATACGAGTATGCCTTAGTGATAGTAACAAAGCAACATTCCTGGGCCTATTTTTACTTGTATAATTTTCTGAAGAGCGGGTGATCTGTAAGGAAATAATCTATGCTAGAATATTTCTTATATTTAGGGAATAGTATGAGCATTTTCTTGTCCTTGGTAAGTATTACCGAACAGTAATATATACATAAAACTTCAGGTATATTCTATATTTTTCTTTTAGCTATGCAATTCATGCTTGAAATTAGTATATGTTATACTTTGGAAGTAAACTAATTAAAATGGGTGATATATACAGTGCGGTGCATGTAACAAGCATTAGAAATATATTTGAGTTCTATCAGTTATACTGAAGTACAAATAATAGTGTTCCATTTAGCAATTAACTATCTGTGGAAACTGATTAAAAACTTTCCTTGACAATTTGATATATGAGTCCTGACAAAATGCGTTGCCACAGAGTGAACTTAAAGGTTTAAATAAATGTTGTTTGTTTGCAGAATGTACTTTATCAACATAATTGCGTTGGAATTGTGCCATTTGCAATACAGATACTTAGGTAAAGTACATTATGTATCTCATTATTTTATTTCAAATGGAATAGTTTAAAAATTTTCAGAGGTAATGGAATTCATAACTAAAACATCAACAACAACACAAAATAACAAAATAATAAATGTGCTGGAATTTGTATATTTTATGGTTAATCACTTAGGTCTAAAAAAAACTTACTAAACTCAGTAATAATGTGTTTTAATGTCAATGGCACCATGAGTATAATGCAAAATGCAATCATACCACACTTTACTTAAAATAGGATAATCTATAAAAATTCTGAACATTCTGTGGCATTCCAGATAATATTTTAATTTGGCCTGTTGCCTTTATTATGGTTTTACTCTGGCTATTACATAAACTATAAAATAGTTATTGAACAAAACAGTTATGGTACAATTTCAGGGGTTGAATTGGGTCCAGTTTTTAGCAATATGTTTAACCCATTTAGTACAACCGAAGTTAACACCACACTACTAAACGGTAAAAGGTTTTTAATGCTAAAGTAATTTGAATATTTTGATTGTGGTAATGGTATGTTATAAAATGTTGCAATGCATCAGAATTTAATTCACCTGAATATTTATGTCTTCAAAGATGACATACAGTTAACAGAACCACTTCCAGAACCATAAATTAGAAGATAAAGGCCTCACTCAATAGCAATGCAAAATGTTTTATTCATATAACCGGAAATTGTATGTGCAGATTGTCATACTGACTAATATGTTTTCCTGACAAATGTTCTGTTATAAACATGCATATAACCTGTTGCACATTTATGTATACTTGACAAAGACTCAACAAAGCTAAAACGTTGCAACTCGTTGATCTAGAATAAAGTAGTTTGTTTTTAGCAAAAACAAAATATTTGACATTATTTGATATTTATAAAAGAGATCAGTTCACGTTTTAAGGTGGAGGTACACTCATATCTAGGACTGTTGAAAAGAACAAGACCCATCAATGCCAATTCTTTTCTTTTTCCATCAAAATAAAGAAAAGGGAAAGGTCTAGGAGAAAAAAAAAAGGCGAGATGAGCAATGTCTACGCATCTTCCTTTCAATAACAGAGAGTTTTGTTTATAAATCATCTGTCAGACAAGACAAAGTCAGAAAGCTTAAAGCTCTGTGTACACTCCTGATTACCCTTGACACATATACAGGTTTATTTACTAAAGTGAGAATTATCATGAATTCAAACTAATCAAACTAGCATAAGTAAAAGGAAGATGCTTATACTAAGTATAAGCAATGAAGCTCCACATATAAGAAAATGAGTACCTGTTTCAAATATAACATCTAGAAAAAACAAAAACTATACATAGCGTAATACAGTTTAACAAAATGTATATGGCAGGAGGAGGAAAGTTAATAAACTCACAAGACGTCAGATAATTAAGGCTTGTCTACCCACATAAGGGATTACATGAAGATGGAAGCTTCCACTGGTAACTGCAAATGTCAAAAGAAAGCCAATAGCGTGATACAGTAAAATGTCGACACTTTAATATTACAAATTTCACTTACAAGAGGGCAATAAATGTAGGCTTATCTCCACACAGGGTGGATCTGGATCAGTGGACTGCAGCAGATAGATGGAACAATCCTCAAAAGCTCAATGGTAGAAACAGTAAAACAACAAATATAAAAAAATAGATAAAATAAGAGTCCCACAGTAGGTTAAACTGTTAAACTTATTACGCTATGTATAGTTTTTGTTTTTTTATAGATGTTATATTTAAAACAGGTACTCATTTTCTTATATGTGGAGCTTCATTGCTTATACTTAGTATAAGCATCTTCCTTTTACTTTTGTCGGTGGTGTTGTGAGGTTCACCATATTAGCTCCTTTGCTCACTCTCATACCTCTGTCAGTGATTTCATTTTTTGTGTTTACTTTAGTGAAACTAGCATAGCTGACTTGGAGAATTTTTCTAATTCAGCTATTTTGGACTTAAATTGAAATTTCATATTGAATTCACTTTGAATTCTCACAGTTCTCAGTTTTCTTTTTTTAATTTCCTTTTTTAACTCTATTTTTACCTACTGGATTTTATTATCCCATAATGTTGAATTAATTAATTATTTTTTTTAATTTTAATGTATTGATTCCCTACATGCATTGTTTACGACTGCAATCTTTTTTTTTACCATTTCCCTTTAGGTATATATATATTTCTAATAATGAACATGAGCCTTAATCTTATTTTTTATTTTGTATTTTTATGGTATGGATAAAGATATGTTGATATGTAAAAAAAAGGGGACATGGTTCGATCTTTTTAATGTCATAATGTGTCTATGTATAAATGTGCCACAATCATTAGCTACTTGGGGAGTTTATTAATCAAACAGGAAATGGTGTGAATAAAAAAAAAAACTAATTGTGAAATCCAAGCAATAATAACTGATTTGGATAAATTCTTCAATGCAGTTATGGTCACATTGTCGCTATTCTAAAAGGAATTTTATGATTTTCTTTTTCTGTTCACCTTAATTCATTATTTAGCACTCTGAAATAGTGCATACTTGATTTTAATAATACACTAAAATATGTGGGGAGAAATGTCAGTGTTACATATTTAGATATGCTTTTCATGTACAGCACTGGTTTTTTTTATAATCTGTAATTATATTATTTGGTGAATGAAATAAAAAAAAGTGTGGTAGAAGCTGCAGGATGCTCTAGGAACGTCTGCTACATAGGTAGTTAATTGCTGTACTAACACTTAGAACCAGGGTGCATGTGTTGAATTCCAATACATGCAGTGATAAAATAATAGCTTGCTACTGGTTAAAATATGGGTGTAATTCTCTATATGTATGGAATACATAATTTATGGTAAATATTCTTTCTTATGTTGTTGCTCGAAACCCCGTGTGTATCGTGTACTCCATAGTAAGCATTGGGACATTTGCAGCTGCAAATAAATAAACAGTTTTGTTCTTCCAACGACCTGTGTTTGGAGTGTGTTCCTGTATTATCTGAGACCTGAAGAAGTCCGCAACAAAAGGGGATGGAAAAAAGTGGAGATTATTTTTTAATGGGGGGTAAATAAGCAGCCTAGTTTCCCATGAGGTCTGCTCAAACATGTGGACTGGATCTCCTGTCAAATCAAGAGGTAGTAAAAAACATGTTGATTGACTGTTGAAATGTTTTATTTACAGATTAATTGACAACTGACCCACGGCACCACACTTTTATTATACTGTCAGGGTTATTCACTAGAATGAGATTTGCAAGGAATTCAAAGCAAATTATTATTATTATTGTCATTATTCAAAATTAATTTCCAAATGTAGGTATTAGAAAAATACAATTCGGCTATTTTGGCCTTAAATTTGAAATTCACTTTTAATTTCTGTGAGTGTTTACCCTTGCTGTGCCTGTGTAGAAGAATGACTGTGCTATTGATTCTAGTGTGAGATTAGGTTTAGTATTCTGCAGTATCTATCGAGCTGCTATTGCCAGGGGAAACTTGAAATAACTTTGAGTGGGAGATAGGAGATTGTCATTGTTCCTTTTTTGAGGGCTAACTTACCAATATACAGTTGTAAAAGTTGTTGTTTTTTATTAAGTATCTGTGGAAATTAAATCATTGTTTTGGAGAGTGTGGTGTGTTCGGTAACAAAGGAAAACAATAATTTTGACTAGCCTGTGACTTTGTTTCTAGTGTGACTTAGCTAGTTGCTTTATCTAGCTAGATAGCTTAGCTAGTACAGCCAGGGATACTTGCAATAACTTTAAGTGGGAGATAGGGGATTGACATTTTGTCATTGCTCCTAGTGTGAGACTAGGTTACCAACAGCTGTTAAAAGTATTTTTTGTTTGAAGGAAAATACTTTTGTTAGCACGTTTAATTCAACGTGTTGTGGAAATATGCGTGCCCTGTGCACTGTTTCTTAATGTCAAACACAATATTACAATAGTAAATCTACCAAGTGTCAACCTATTTTGCTGCACAAACACATATTTATGATATATAAAGTTATGTTAGTTTACAAAATACACAATCATTCATGTGTCAATTTTTTTTTAAATAAGAAACTCAAACCCAATATTTTCAACGTCAAGTACTAATCAAAAGCCATAATTGATAAAGATGAGGGGAAGAGGTCCTGTTTCCCAAGCGAGCATAAGCAGTAGTACCATGTCTTCTGAGAGTTGGAGCATGTCTGCCACAGCTGCCTCTACCACCACCGTTGCCACCACCACCACTATTATTGGCATTCAGTCTCAGGGTAGTGGCATTTGCAGCATGTCCATTATATCTGATTCAACACCTGGATTGTTTTTTCCAATCTTTTTCATTCTGCGACAACTTGTCCTGCCGCTTTTTAAACCTAGAATGACTCCTGATTCCCATTTTTAATTAATATAAAAAAATAGCAAAAAGCAAATTACAAGCAATTATTATAAACCTAAAAAAAGTTCTCTAATTTTAAATATCTATATATTTATTAAGATATATAATAATCTAGTTTAGGTTCAGATTAGAACAGGAAATATTGTAGCTGTTTTTTGCATGTCAGTTTGCACAGTTATAGTTACCATTTTAGCTGCTGTTTTGGCTGCCTGAATTGCCTTCCCAATTTTTGATTTTTTTGGTACCAAATTCAGCGAAGCTAAATAGTAACATAAACTATTTTTTGATGACCTTAAAAACTGAAATTTGTCACCCTGAGCAAGTCTAGTAATTATCACAAGAAAGGGCTGAATAACAAGTAAAACATTTTAATATTCTCTTACGTGTCCTGTATTAAAAATTAACATTAAAATGTAACAAAATAATTTTATTAGAAAATGTTTGGGATATTGGGGATCCTTGTTTAGAAAAGATCGCATTTTTGTAATTGATTTGTTCATGTAATGAGATCATCAATATCATGGATGATTGACATCTGTCAAAATGAGACCACATTATCAATTAGTACGCTTCATTGATTATTAGTTTTTTTTTTTTACTTCTGACTTAATGGGGCACTATAGTCACCAAAACAACTTTAGCTTAATTAAGCAGTTTGGGTGTATAGGTAATTCCTCTACTGTTTCACAGTTCAATCCTATGCCATTTAGGAGTTAGATCACTTTTGTTTATGTTTAAGCAACCCTAGCCACACCTCCACTGCCTGTGACTCACACAGCCTGCAAGAAAAAAACATGTTATTTTCAATCAGATTTTAATTTTCTTTAGAAGGTTTTATATCTTGCTCTTTAAATTGAACTTTCATCACACACAGGAGGTTCCTGCAAGGTCTAGCAACCTATTAACAGAGCAGGAGGTAGACATTCTAAATTATACAAACATGAGAAAAAGAAAACATAAGTGTGAAAATTTGTGGCGCTTATTTCTTATTGTGTTGATATTGTTTTATTATAGGAGCTGGAAAACACTCCAAATAACCCTCCAAACCATAAAATGTATATTAAATATAAACCTTATATTTAGGTGATACATCCCTAACTAATATATAAAGTGTGAGTGCAGCGCTTCAAAACACATTTGGTGAGTGAAAATTAACTCACAATATGTGGAGCCTTTTCAGGATATAGGCTCTAAACTCTGTAGCCTCTTGTGCCTTCTAGGTGGCAGCAACAACCTGTTTTCAAGGAATATTCTATCAGGAGCTCCCAATATAGTATATGTGAATGAGACAATAAAGAGACAAGAAGCCTTCTAGATGTAGCAGTTTCAAATTTTTGTCAAATAATATATAAACAAATGTGGTGCTCACCTTGTTTGGAGTATTTTGGCAACTGGCTCCAAGTTAAAAAAGACCTGTGTCACTTTGGGGGTGACACTCCCCTAACTGGAACCCAGATATCAGATGAAGAAAACAGTAGGGAATAACATATATCTACCTTTTTTTTACCTTCAAAGATTATTTAAAAACAAAGTGAAAAAGTATAAATAAAATATGGGCAAAATAAAAGTTCTCTTCTCCTGTCTCCCAAGATGCATTTCACCTGGAATAGTTGCTTTTTCAATTGGTGAATTCTCAAATTATCCGGTTCCAGTTTTAAATGTCTATCTGTCCCGTCCTTTTTCCTCAGTGGTCCAATCTCCATGGGTTATTCACAGCTGGTATGAGGCATGAGGCGGTGTTTCTGTAATGATCCTTGTCTGTTCGTGTATCTAGAAGTGACATGTGAATTCACTTGCGATATGTCACTTCTGGTTTGCGGTGGGTACTACTACGTCCAGAATGCTCTTCTCTAGCATTGTAATACCTCACTTCAGGGTCGGATCGTTCCGATATTTGGATTTTAAAGTCAGTTCTCAAAGTTCATATTCAACATTAGATCATAAATAAAAAAATAAAAAAATTAGCATGAGAAATTGTAGATTGAGTATTTACTTATGTATTGTTATTGCATATATATCCTCTATCTTTTAATTCATAATTTATCTTGTATATATAAACCTAATGATATATACAAAATTAATAATAACTACTAACGTATATCACCTGATATCCGGGTTCCAGTTAGGGGAGTGTGAGGATATTTATGGGTTGATAAATATTAAAATAATATTTTCATAAAAATTAGCAAAAATGTATCTAATACATTTTATTATATAAAAAGTTGATATATTGGCACTGTTCCCCAGCTTAACTCTTATAGACCCTGGAGTACGTTTATTAGAGAATTTGTACTCAAACTAATTTTAAAAATATAATTTATTGTGACAATTATTAATCAGAATATGTAACATGTGTGACAATAATCAGTGAATATTTAGGTATAACATAAGTATACATATGGAATCAGTTTTGTCACAATTACAGATAGTTCATATAAAGATATCCATGTAGATGCAAATTTATACACGATTTACAACAGGACAGTTCACTTTTAAATCAGCTAGGCATTTCTTAACACAGAACTTTTCACAGCCACCCAACAGCACAGCTAATAGCCATACAACTTTGCTGTTAGTCAGAATCACACTGAGTTAACTCACTCACTGCTGGCTACAATTCTCACAGGAAAAATACCTTTTATATTGCAATCAACAAATACAATATTTCTCATACCAGGTCAGCTTAACCATTCCTTCTCATCCAATAACCAATTAATAATTCTAACCAGATTTTACATTTGCAGAAGATTAGCTTTCCTGCTATTCCTATAAATTTTAACTATCCCTAAATTCAGATAAGTCAATATCTCTGGATAAGAGCTTGATATACTAAACTTGGCAAATTACCAAGTTTATTTATTCCCTCTGCAGTAATGAATGTATAACCATATATTTCCTTAGCTAATTATGATTTCATTGTCAGAAATCTGACCAGCTTTTATCCAGATATATTTCTGCTTTGAGTAAATTAAATTAAATAAAACAAGCATATTTTCCAGCTTTCTTGGTAGTTTTTCAAAGTTTCAGAATTAGTTGGAATAGATACAGAAAGTCAGGTGTGTCCTTGTCTTCTTCTCCAGATCTCGGACTTAACTTTTTCTTCGGCTATCCTCAATTTTTAAAGGGCCTGCTTCCCTAAACTTTCTTTACGTCACTAATTTAAAGTAACCAATAGGGTCAGGTGGGAATATCTTCCCTACAGGTTATCATCTTGACTTTGGTCAATAGATGTCATAGTAACACCACAAGAAATTCTCGTCAGGATGTCTAATTACCACTTTGAATAAGGGGTTAATTAAATTTCGTGATGTGTTTGACGTCATCATTGTCTTATCTATATGGTCCAGTCCATCAGATACCTGTCATTCTTCAAAGAGTTCTTTTTAGCAGACAGACTGTCTTCTCTTTTGGCCATAAAATACATTTTGACATGTACCTAACCCTTGTTCACCTTCTCTAAAACAATGGAACTTTGTAGCAATCCTTTAAATTTAAAAAGTAAAATGAATTACTTTTAGTGTTATCTATTTATTGTAATCCTGTGTCTGTTTTTTTGTGTGAAACTAAACTGTGTAGTTAGTAATGTGACAGCATGTGATATATATTTATATATATGTCATTACACATTCAGCTAATATTAGTTTAATAATAATGACATTTCTTCATTGGGATTCTATCCATGAATATTCAATATTATTAACATAGGTACTATTTATATATGATTAAACATATATAATAGTTAGTCTATATGTGGATATATGTAAGTGGAAAGTTAATACATTGCTAAACACAAATACACACACTAGTCAAGCCATATGGCAATATGTATAGTTAATAAATTGCAAAACACAAATACACGCACTAGTCAAGCCATAAGACTTGCTTTTCCCACAGAAATCTAACTTTAACAGTGCTCTCACTACTGCAAGGGATTTTGGGTAGGCATATTCAAATGAGCTCAACAAAAGAACCACATTTTTTTTTTGCCTCATAATTTCTCTTTATACATGGATTTCTTGGAGTATGTGTCTGCTTTATATATATATATATATATATATATATATATATATATATATATATATATATATATATATATATATATATATAAACTGCAAATGTCCCGCACTCAATGTACCGGTCTTGTGCTTGCCTCGGTGCTGCCTCAGCCTTCAATATATTCAAATGGAAAGAGTGCACTCAAAGGTCTTCTTAAGGATATAAACGATTTATTTTGCCAAAATTTCAAAAGACATACAAGTCGACGTTTCAGTCCTCATGGGACTTTTTTCAAGACAATGAAAGGCAGGAAAACAGTGATTTAAATATGCATTACAGGTGATTTGATTGGAGAGTAAATTATATGAAAGAGAGGCTGTGCAAACGTGAAAAAGATTGTTCAACTTTGAAAGTAGGGATTAACCCCTTGAGTGCCTAAAGTAAAAAAAGGCCTGACAGTGATTGTGGTTACGGCCAAGCATCTAATAATCTGCGCTCGCAGACATATTTTAAAATTCAAGGATAAGAACTAAGAAATACCAAGGCCACCTTAAATTGACTAAGAGTTTAAGGATCTTTTTGAATATTTTAGCAAATTTGTTAAACTGTGTTAGACAATATTTTACATTTGCTACATTTTTAACGCTAACATACGGTGGCTGCATATAAATTGGAATTCCCAATATAAAACGAAACATTTTAACAAAACTTCAAAGTATGTTTGAATGCCCCGCCAGGTTGCTATGTATATACTTAATTATATTACAGATTTACGGCCATACAGTCTATAGAGTCTAGCAGGAGCAACCATCAACCAACATATTCTAGAAAAAATTAATAATATGGATAATGTATAGTTGAAAAAAGTCTGGACAGATGATACGATATATTACATGTGTAGTGGTACACGTGATCACGTGTACCACTACACATGTAATATATCGTATCATCTGTCCATGTGGACTCATGTATATCGGTAAAACGTCTAATGACCTTAGGGAGCGCATGAGGGGACACAGATCTACTATCAGGACTGCGTTATCTAGTGGCATAGCAACCACCCCCATAGCCAAACATTTTTTGGAAGCAGGACACACACTGCCCACATTGAAATTCATGGGCATTGAACATGTTCCGGCCCCGAATAGGGGGGGTGACAGAGATGTCTTACTTCTTCAAAGAGAAGCCTTCTGGATCTTTACATTAGGAACTTTGTCCCCGGGGGGTCTTAATGAAATTAACCCTCTCAGCTGCTTCACCCCGAAAAGATAAAGAAGAGCACAGCAATTGATATATTGATATATTTGTACTAAAGGTTAAAGAAAAATTATAATGGGTGATTTATCCATGAGACTTTTTTCAACTATACATTATCCATATTATTAATTTTTTCTAGAATATGTTGGTTGATGGTTGCTCCTGCTAGACTCTATAGACTGTATGGCCGTAAATCTGTAATATAATTAAGTATATACATAGCAACCTGGCGGGGCATTCAAACATACTTTGAAGTTTTGTTAAAATGTTTCGTTTTATATTGGGAATTCCAATTTATATGCAGCCACCGTATGTTAGCGTTAAAAATGTAGCAAATGTAAAATATTGTCTAACACAGTTTAACAAATTTGCTAAAATATTCAAAAAGATCCTTAAACTCTTAGTCAATTTAAGGTGGCCTTGGTATTTCTTAGTTCTTATCCTTGAATTTTAAAATATGTCTGCGAGCGCAGATTATTAGATGCTTGGCCGTAACCACAATCACTGTCAGGCCTTTTTTTACTTTAGGCACTCAAGGGGTTAATCCCTACTTTCAAAGTTGAACAATCTTTTTCACGTTTGCACAGCCTCTCTTTCATATAATTTACTCTCCAATCAAATTACCTGTAATGCATATTTAAATCACTGTTTTCCTGCCTTTCATTGTCTTGAAAAAAGTCCCATGAGGACTGAAACGTCGACTTGTATGTCTTTTGAAATTTTGGCAAAATAAATCGTTTATATCCTTAAGAAGACCTTTGAGTGCACTCTTTCCATTTGAATATATATATATATATATATATATATATATATAATTTGTAATAAATGAGGGCTTGCACTCACGGTCTGTAGATAAGTAAAACAATTCTTGTTTATTTCAATTCGATTAAAACATGGTTGCTGCCAACCAGGTGGCAGCAACCATGTTTTAATCGAATTGAAATAAACAAGAATTGTTTTACTTATCTACAGACCGTGAGTGTAAGCCCTCATTTATTACAAATTATAGTAGTTTTTGGCTATGGCTCTTATGCACCCGGCATTTTTTCATATTTTTGAGTGTGTGTGCTGGGTAACATTGGACATTATATATATATATATATATACAAGATAAATAAGCAAGGCACTCTCCTCCAATCTTCTCAAAATAAGACTGTGTTGCCTAGGTGCAATCCCGCGTAGAAATATAAACAAACAAATGAAGGGAGCACACTAGGACTCTTCTCAGTGGAAATAAAAGGTATTTACTGTATCAAAAAGTTAATACATCTTCTGTGCAGAGTAAATAATCGACGTTTCGACCCTCCTTGGGTCTTTATCAAGATCACAGCACTGCTTCACTGTGATCTTGATAAAGACCCAAGGAGGGTCGAAACGTCGATTATTTACTCTGCACAGAAGATGTATTAACTTTTTGATACAGTAAATACCTTTTATTTCCACTGAGAAGAGTCCTAGTGTGCTCCCTTCATTTGTTTGTTTATATATATATATATATATATATATATATATATATAGATAGATAGATAGATAGATAGAGATATATCTATATATATATATATATATATATATATATATGTACTCTCTCTCCCTCTCTCTATATATATCTAGATAGATAGATAGATAGATAGAGTACATATATATATATATATATATAAATATATATATATATATATATATATATATATATATATATATATATATATATATATATATATATATATATATATATATATATATATATATAATATACCACTGGTACCCTGCACACACACTTTCCAAGATTAGCAAAAATGCCGGGTGCATATAGCCATAGTCAAAAATATTGTAGAATATACAGAAATAAGGCTTGCACTCACGGTCTGTCTCATAGTAAAAAATTCCTCTTTATTCCAGTTTCTTTAAAACATGATTCAATTCATCAACGTTTCAGCCATCGATTGTGGCTTTCATCAGGATCAGTTTAGCACAAAATACACTTAACAAACATTTCATTTATATAACAAAACAAACTAATTAATAAATCATTAAAAACACTCACCACCTGTAGGGTTATTCGCCCGGCGTCTATCACACTGCTGTGCGCATGTGCGGACTTGCCGTAACCCGGAAGTGACGTATGCACGCAGCCGTCCGTTGCCTGGGATACCCGATATGTTTACAAGCTCCCAGGCAACGAAGAGACGCACATGAGCGCCCGAACGGATACCGGGTGATCAGACCACATGAAAGTAAAATCAGCATTACATTGAAAATGATCGATATACAAAGATGACAACATGACATACAAATGGATCCTACAAGCCTTTATTCAATGCATGGATTCCCAAAAGCCATAGCATGTGTACTATCTAGCCTCATACCAGCCATATCAAACACAACAGGTCAGCAGGTCAAACCAACATCATAGGCAAACCTGCTTCTTAAAGGGGCAGGTCCTTAAATGTATTAAAGTGTCATACTGTGTAAAGGAAAAAGGGTGCTCAAATGAGCTTCTGCCCATCTATCTTTATGTGACAATTATTACTATAATGTACATTAAAGTGCTGGAGTGCAAATATGTACACTAAAGTGAACTAGTGTCAACTTATGTACATTAAAGTGCCATTCCGTTTTACTAGTGAAATTAATGAATGTGCTGGTGTAATGTGTTCTGATACCAGAACAAATACATGATCAAAATAAAAAAGTGACATACAAAAGTGACAATGGTGCTATTATATATACAATATTTACAAACGTGAACGTGTGCCATTATATACACCTAAATACTGCTGCAATTAAAAATACTGATATAATCATTGAATCCAATGAAGTAATCCTATTATGTTAATAGCTATAACTAAGGCAGGGGCGTATTAGCCGCGAGGCAAACAAGGCATTTGCCTTGGGCGGCATTTTCCAGGGGGCGGCAAAAAAAAGCCGCCCCCAAACGCCCAGGGCAAATGCCTTGTTAGCCTTGCGGCTAACAGACATGCCGAATGGGCTGCTGGGCTGGCTGTTAGGCGCGGGCGGCACTGGCGAGGGAGCACTTTCCCCTGAGCTCTCTGCTCAGCTCCCTCGTGCGCCACCCGCAGAGTGAGGCTGGGAGCCGGAATATGATGTCATATTCTGGCTCCGCCTCCCAGCCTCACTCTGCGGGCGGCGCGCGAGGGAGCTGAGCAGAGAGCTCAGGGGAAAGTGCTCCCTCGCCAGTGCCGCCCGCGCCTAACAGCCAGCCCAGCAGCCCGACCGGCAGCCCCAGGAAGAGAGAGATGCCTCCCCCCTCCCAGCATTCCTAGAGGTAAGGAGGCTGGGGGGGGTTGTTAAATAAATAAAATTAAAAAAAGTGAGTGTTAATGTGAGTGTGTGTCTGTCTCTTAGTGTGTGTGTCTGTCTCTTAGTCTGTGTCTCTTAGTGTGTGTGTCTCTTAGTGTGTGTGTCTGTCTCTTAGTGTGTGTGTCTGTCTCTTAGTGTCTGTCTCTTAGTGTGTGTGTCTTAGTGTGTGTCTGTCTCTTAGTGTGTGTGTCTGTCTCTGTGTGTCTGTCTCTTAGTGTCTGTCTCTTAGTGTCTGTCTGCTAGTGTCTGTCTGTTAGTCTCTGTCTCTTAGTGTGTGTGTCTGTCTCTTAGTGTGTGTGTCTGTCTCTTAGTGTCTGTCTCTTAGTGTGTGTCTGTCTCTTAGTGTGTGTGTCTGTCTCTGTGTGTCTGTCTCTTAGTGTCTGTCTCTTAGTGTCTGTCTGTTAGTGTCTGTCTGCTAGTGTCTGTCTGTTAGTGTCTGTCTCTTAGTGTGCATCTCTTAGTGTTAGTGTCTGTCTCTTAGTGTCTGTCTCTTAGTGTATGTCTCTTAGTGTGTGTCTGTCTCTTAGTGTGTGTCTCTTAGTGTGTGTCTCTTAGTGTCTGTCTCTTAGTGTCTGTCTCTTAGTGTGTGTCTGTCTCTTAGTGTGTGTCTGTCTCTTAGCGTGTGTCTGTCTCTTAGTGTGTGTCTGTCTCTTAGCGTGTGTCTGTCTGTCTGTCAGTGTGTGCCTGTCTGTTAGTGTGTGTCTGTTAGTGAGTGTGAGTGTGTTTGCCTGTTAGTGAATGAGTGTCTGTTAGTGAGTATGTGTTTCTGTCAGTGAATGTGTGTGTGTATTTAGAATGCGGGGCAGGGTGGAAGGGTTGGGTGGGGGTGGTGCGTGGAAGTGTTGGGTGGGTATGGGGGGCGCCTGAGTTTTGTCCTGCCTAGGACACCACTGAACTAAGGGGCTGGAGTAAGGCTATGCCTAAATTACTATATAAAGGTTCATTATAGTGTTGCCTAAAAGGTACATTCCAACCCATAAAGAACCCCTCTATACTACCTTTAACTGACTATAGGCTTAAGTTACCATTCTTGTACGGTGCACTATTAAGGATATAAATATTAACATATACCCTTAGATAGTGATGTACCGAACTGTCCGCCGGCGAACAGTTCCTGGCGAAATTAGCGTGTTCGCGTTCGCCGCGGCGGGCGGACACATGCGCAGTTCGATCCGCCCCCTATTCGTTATCATTGGGCAAACTTTGACCCTGTGCCTCTCGGTCAGCAGACACATTGCAGCCAATCAGCAGCACTCCCTCCCTTCCACACCCTCCAACCTCCCTCGCAGCATCCATTTTCGATTCATTCGGAAGATGCATGCTTAGTGAGAGGAGGGAAAGTTTAGCTGCTGCTGATTAGATAGGGAAATTGATAGCTAGGCTAGGGTATTCAGTGTCCACTACAATCCTGAAGGACTCATCTGATCTCTGCTGTAAGGACAGCACCCCAAAAAGCCCTTTTTAGGGCTATAACATCAGGCTGCTTTTTTTTTCCTGTGTAATGTAATTGCAGGTGCCTGCCTGCCAGCTTCTGTGTGAGGTTCACATTGGATACTGTGCCTACTTGCCCAGTGCCACCACTCATATCTGTTTTAACAATAGGTTAAGCTTTAGATTTAAAATAAATAATTTTTTTCACTGTAATAGAAGAGCAGTTGCCTGTCTGCCAGCTTCTGTGTCAGGTTGGATGCCTTGCCCATTTGCACAGTCAGTGCCACCACTCATATCTGTTTTAACAATTGGTTAAGCTTTAGATTTTAAATAAATATTTTTTTTCACTGTAATAGAAGAGCAGTTGCCTGCCTGCCAGCTTCTGTGTGAGGTTCACATTGGATACTGTGCCCACTTGCCCAGTGCCACCACTCATATCTGTTTTAACAATTGGTTAAGCTTTAGATTTAAAATAAATAATTTTTTTCACTGTAATAGAAGAGCAGTTGCCTGTCTGCCAGCTTCTGTGTCAGGTTGGATGCCTTGCCCATTTGCACAGTCAGTGCCACCACTCATATCTGTTTTAACAATTGGTTAAGCTTTAGATTTTAAATAAATATTTTTTTTCACTGTAATAGAAGAGCAGTTGCCTGCCTGCCAGCTTCTGTGTGAGGTTCACATTGGATACTGTGCCCACTTGCCCAGTGCCACCACTCATATCTGTTTTAACAATTGGTTAAGCTTTAGATTTAAAATAAATAATTTTTTTTCACTGTAATAGAAGAGCAGTTGCCTGCCTGCCAGCTTCTGTGTCAGGTTGGATGCCTTGCCCATTTGCACAGTCAGTGCCACCACTCATATCTGTTTTAACAATAGCTTAAGCTTTAGATTTTAAAGAAATAATTTTTTTTCACTGTAATAGAAGATCAGTTAGTTGTCTGCAAGCGTCTGGGTGTCAGGCCTACTTCAGCGTGTGCTCTGCAGACCTGTGCCAGCGTGCTTTGACAGTTGCCAATCATATCTGGTGTCTCTTTAGCGTGCTTTTACAAAGAAAAAAGGTTTCCAGTGTAAGCTAATAGCAGACAGTCAGTGTCCTTCAAGCGGCTCTGTCAGGCCTTCCTTCAGCGTGTGCCCTGCACAACCCTGCCAGCGTACTTTGACAGTTGCCACTCATATCTGGTGTCTCTATAGCGTGCTTTTACAACCAAAATTTTTTTCCACTGTAATAGAAGAGCAGTTGCCTGCCTGCCAGCTTCTGTGTGAGGTTCACATTGGATACTGTGCCTACTTGCCCAGTGCCACCACTCATATCTGTTTTAACAATTGGTTAAGCTTTACATTTAAAATAAATATTTTTTTTCACTGTAATAGAAGAGCAGTTGCCTGCCTGCCAGCTTCTGTGTGAGGTTCACATTGGATACTGTGCCCACTTGCCCAGTGCCACCACTCATATCTGTTTTAACAATTGGTTAAGCTTTAGATTTAAAATAAATAATTTGTTTTCACTGTAATAGAAGAGCAGTTGCCTGCCTGCCAGCTTCTGTGTCAGGTTGGATGCCTTGCCCATTTGCACAGTCAGTGCCACCACTCATATCTGTTTTAACAATAGCTTAAGCTTTAGATTTTAAAGAAATTATTTTTTTTAACTGTAATAGAAGATCAGTTAGTTGTCTGCAAGCGTCTGGGTGTCAGGCCTACTTCAGCGTGTGCTCTGCAGACCTGTGCCAGCGTGCTTTGACAGTTCCCAGTCATATCTGGTGCCTCTTTAGCGTGCTTTTACAAAGAAAAAAGGTTTCCAGTGTAAGCTAATAGCAGACAGTCAGTGTCCTTCAAGCGGCTCTGTCAGGCCTTCCTTCAGCGTGTGTCCTGCACAACCCTGCCAGCGTACTTTGACAGTTGCCACTCATATCTGGTGTCTCTATAGCGTGCTTTTACAACCAAAATTCTGTTTCCACTGTAATAGAATAGCAGTTGCCTGCCTGCCAGCTTCTGTGTGAGGTTCACATTGGATACTGTGCCTACTTGCCCAGTGCCACCACTCATATCTGTTTTAACAATTGGTTAAGCTTTACATTTAAAATAAATATTTTTTTTTCACTGTAATAGAAGAGCAGTTAGTTGTCTGCAAGCGTCTGGGTGTCAGGCCTACTTCAGCGTGTGCTCTGCAGACCTGTGCCAGCGTGCTTTGACAGTTGCCAGTCATATCTGGTGTCTCTATAGCGTGCTTTTACAACCAAAATTTTGTTTCCACTGTAATAGAAGAGCAGTTGCCTGCCTGCCAGCTTCTGTGTGAGGTTCACATTGGATACTGTGCCTACTTGCCCAGTGCCACCACCATATCTGTTTTAACAATTGGTTAAGCTTTACATTTAAAATAAATATTTTTTTTTCACTGTAATAGAAGAGCAGTTGCCTGCCTGCCAGCTTCTGTGTGAGGTTCACATTGGATACTGTGCCCACTTGCCCAGTGCCACCACTCATATCTGTTTTAACAATAGCTTAAGCTTTAGATTTTAAAGAAATCATTTTTTTTCACTGTAATAGAAGATCAGTTAGTTGTCTGCAAGCGTCTGGGTGTCAGGCCTACTTCAGCGTGTGCTCTGCAGACCTGTGCCAGCGTGCTTTGACAGTTGCCAATCATATCTGGTGTCTCTTTAGCGTGCTTTTACAAAGAAAAAAGGTTTCCAGTGTAAGCTAATAGCAGACAGTCAGTGTCCTTCAAGCGGCTCTGTCAGGCCTTCCTTCAGCGTGTGCCCTGCACAACCCTGCCAGCGTACTTTGACAGTTGCCACTCATATCTGGTGTCTCTATAGCGTGCTTTTACAACCAAAATTTTGTTTCCACTGTAATAGAAGAGCAGTTGCCTGCCTGCCAGCTTCTGTGTGAGGTTCACATTGGATACTGTGCCTACTTGCCCAGTGCCACCACTCATATCTGTTTTAACAATTGGTTAAGCTTTACATTTAAAATAAATATTTTTTTTCCCACTGTAATAGAAGAGCAGTTGCCTGCCTGCCAGCTTCTGTGTGAGGTTCACATTGGATACTGTGCCTACTTGCCCAGTGCCACCACTCATATCTGTTTTAACAATTGGTTAAGCTTTACATTTAAAATAAAAAATTTTTTTCACTGTAATAGAAGAGCAGTTGCCTGCCTGCCAGCTTCTGTGTGAGGTTCACATTGGATACTGTGCCTACTTGCCCAGTGCCACCACTCATATCTGTTTTAACAATTGGTTAAGCTTTACATTTAAAATAAATATTTTTTTTTCACTGTAATACAAGAGCAGTTGCCTGCCTGCCAGCTTCTGTGTGAGGTTCACATTGGATACTGTGCCTACTTGCCCAGTGCCACCACTCATATCTGTTTTAACAATTGGTTAAGCTTTACATTTAAAATAAATATTTTTTTTCACTGTAATAGAAGAGCAGTTGCCTGCCTGCCAGCTTCTGTGTGAGGTTCACATTGGATACTGTGCCCACTTGCCCAGTGCCACCACTCATATCTGTTTTAACAATTGGTTAAGCTTTAGATTTAAAATAAATAATTTGTTTTCACTGTAATAGAAGAGCAGTTGCCTGCCTGCCAGCTTCTGTGTCAGGTTGGATGCCTTGCCCATTTGCACAGTCAGTGCCACCACTCATATCTGTTTTAACAATAGCTTAAGCTTTAGATTTTAAAGAAATCATTTTTTTTTCACTGTAATAGAAGATCAGTTAGTTGTCTGCAAGCGTCTGGGTGTCAGGCCTACTTCAGCGTGTGCTCTGTAGACCTGTTCCAGCGTGCTTTGACAGTTGCCAATCATATTTGGTGTCTCTATAGCGTGCTTTTAAAAACAAAATTTGTTTTTCACTGTTATAGATTGAATAGCAGTTACTTGTCTTCAAGCGGGTGTCTCAGGCCTACAGTGTGTGCTCTGCAGAACTGTTCCAGTGCACATTGCCAATCATATCTGGTGTCTCTATAGCGTGCTTTTAAAACCAAAATTTGTTTTTCACTGTTATAGATTGAATAGCAGTTACTTGTCTTCAAGCGGGTGTCTCAGGCCTACAGTGTGTGCTCTGCAGAACTGTTCCAGTGCACATTGCCAATCATATCTGGTGTCTCTATAGCGTGCTTTTAAAACCAAAATTTGTTTTTCACTGTTATAGATTGAATAGCAGTTACTTGTCTTCAAGCGGCTCTGTCAGTCCTTCCTTCAGCGTGTGCTCTGCAGAACTGTTCCAGTGCACATTGCCAATCATATCTGGTGTCTCTATAGCGTGCTTTTAAAACCAAAATTTGTTTTTCACTGTTATAGATTGAATAGCAGTTACTTGTCTTCAAGCGGCTCTGTCAGTCCTTCCTTCAGTGTGTGCTCTGCAGAACTGTTCCAGTGCACATTGCCAATCATATCTGGTGTCTCTATAGCGTGCTTTTAAAACCGAAATTTATTTTTCACTGTTATAGATTGAATAGCAGTTACTTGTCTTCAAGCGGGTGTCTCAGGCCTACAGTGTGTGCTCTGCAGAACTGTTACAGTTCACATTGCCAATCATATCTGGTCTCACAGTAGCTTGCACGCATAGTACCACTAATCCCCCAAAAAATGACAGGCAGAGGCAGGCCACCCCGCAGGGGCCATCGTGGTCGTGGTGCTGTGATTCCCTTTTGCCCTAGAATAATGCCCAGTTTTCAGAAGCCACGTACCCTGAACTTGAAAAGTTCTGAGGACTTAGTTGACTGGCTAACACAGGACACCCAATCTTGTACAGCCTCCGCTCGGAACCTTGACGCACCATCCTCCTCCAGCTTAGCTTCAGGCACCTCTCAAGATAGCACTCACCCGCCTGCTGCCACCACCAAAACTAGCACCACAGCCGCTTTACTTGGTATGTCAGAGGAGTTATTCACACACCCGTTTGAAGAAATGAGTGATGCGCAACCATTATTGCTAGAGGATGTAGATAACAGGGATATGTCTCAGGCAGGAAGCATTAAACACATGGAGGTACGGTGTGATGATGATGATGTTGTACCCGCTGCTGCGTCCTTTTCTGAGTTGTCAGATACAAGCGAAGCGGTTGATGATGACGATGCGTCCATGGATGTCACGTGGGTGCCCGCTCTGCAAGAAGAAGAACAGGGCGAAAGTTCAGATGGGGAGACAGAGAGGAGGAGACGAGTTGGAAGCAGGGGGGGGGGGTCGTCGCAAGGAGCTAGTGGCACAGTCAGACAGCATGCATCGGCACCCGGGGTCAGCCCGACAGCACGCCAATCAACGCATGCTGTGTCCACCACCAGAATGCCGTCATTGCAGAGCTCAGCAGTGTGGCATTTTTTTTGTGTGTCTGCCTCTGACAACAGCGATGCCATTTGCAACCTGTGCCAAAGGAAACTGAGTCGTGGGAGGTCCAACACCCACCTAGGTACAACTGCTTTGCGTAGGCACATGATCTCACATCACAAACGCCTATGGGATCAACACATGAGTACAAGCAGCACGCCTACTCTAAGCCGCCATCCTCCTCCTGGTCCAGCATCTTCAGCCACGTCAACCACTGCTGTCCTTCTTGCCCCCTCTCAACCATCTGCCACTCCGTCTCCCGCCTTGAGCAGTTCCCGCTCATCTGCCCACAGTCATGTGTCTGTCAAGGACATGTTTGAGCGTAAGAAGCCAATGTCACCAAGTCACCCCCTTGCCCAGCGTCTGACAGCTGGCTTGTCCGAACTATTAGCCCGCCAGCTTTTACCATACAATCTTGTTGAGTCTGAGGCGTTCAAAAAATTTGTAGCTATTGGGACACTGCAGTGGAAGGTACCCGGCCGGAATTTCTTTTCACAAAAGGCAATCCCCAACTTGTACTCGATTGTGCAAAAGGAAGTCATGGCATGTCTGGCACACAGTGTTGGGGCAAGGGTCCATCTGACCACTGATACCTGGTCTGCAAAGCATGGTCAGGGCAGGTATATCACCTACACTGCGCATTGGGTAAACCTGCTGACGGCTGACAAGCAAGGAATGCGTGGCATTGCAGAGGAGTTGGTGACACCGCCACGAATTGCAGGCAGTCCTGCTGCCACCTCCTCTACTCCTCCTACTCCATCCTCTTCCATAACCTCCTCGGCTGAGTCCTCTTGTGCCGCTGCTTCTTGCTCCACATCAACGGCACCCCCCCAGCTCCCCAGGTACTATTCCACATCCCGGATACGGCAGTGTCACGCCGTCTTGGGTTTGACTTGCTTGAAAGCAGAGAGTCACACCGGACAAGCACTCCTGTCCGCCCTGAACGCACAGGTGGAAAAGTGGCTGACTCCGCAGCAACTGGATATCGGCAAAGTGGTGTGTGACAATGGAAAAAATTTGATAGCGGCATTGAAGTTGGGCAAGTTGACACATGTGCCGTGCATGGCACATGTGTGTAATCTGATCGTACAGCGCTTTGTGCATAAGTACACAGGCTTACAGGACGTCCTGAAGCAGGCCAGGAAGGTGTGTGGCATTTCAGGCGTTCCTACACGGCCATGGCTCACTTTGCCGATATCCAGCGGCGAAACAACATTCCAGTGAGGCGCTTGATTTGCGACAGCCCTACACGTTGGAATTCAACACTCCTAATGTTCGACCGCCTGCTCCAACAAGAAAAAGCTGTTAATGAATATTTTTTTCACCGGGGTGCTAGGACTGCCTCTGGGGAGCTGGGAATTTTTTTGCCACGTTACTGGACGCTCATGCGCAATGCCTGTAGGCTCATGCGTCCTTTTGAGGAGGTGACAAACCTAGTCAGTCGCAACGAAGGCACCATCAGCGACATCATACCATTTGTTTTCTTCATGGAGCGTGCCCTGCGAAGAGTGCTGGATCAGGCTGTAGATGAGCGTGAAGAGGAAGAGGAAGAGTTGTGGTCACCATCACCACCAGAAACAGCCTTATCAGCATCGCTTGCTGGACCTGCGGCAACGCTGGAAGAGGATTGTGAGGAAGAGGAGTCAGAGGAGGATTGTAGCTTTGAGGAGGAGGAGGAGGAGGAGCAAGACCAAACACAACAGGCATCCAAGGGTGCTCGTTGTCACCTATCTGGTACCCGTGGTGTTGTACGTGGCTGGGGGGAAGAACATACCTTCAATGACATCAGTGAGGAGGAGGAACGGGAAATGAGTAGCTCGGCATCCAACCTTGTGCAAATGGGGTCTTTCATGCTGTCCTGCCTGTTGAGGGACCCTCGTATAAAAAGGCTGAAGGAGAACGACCTGTACTGGGTGTGCACGCTACTAGACCCCCGGTATAAGCAGAAAGTGGCGGAAATGTTACCGAATTACAACAAGTCGGAAAGGATGCAGCATTTGCAAAATAAATTAAAAAGTATGCTTTACACAGCGTATAAGGGTGATGTCACAGCACAACGGGAATCTAACAGGGGGAGAGGTGGAAGTCATCCTCCTCCTCCTCCTCCCACGACCACGCCGGCAAGGACAGGACGCTTTAAAGACGTGTTGTTGATGGAGGACATGCGGACCTTTTTAAGTCCTATCCATCGCCACAGCCCTTCGGGATCCACCCTCAGAGAGCGATTCGACCGACAGGTAGCAGACTACCTCGCCTTAACTGCAGATATCGACACTCTGAGGAGCGATGAACCCCTTGACTACTGGGTGTGCAGGCTTGACCTGTGGCCTGAGCTATCCCAATTTGCGATAGAACTTCTGGCCTGCCCCGCTTCAAGTGTCCTGTCAGAAAGGACCTTCAGTGCAGCAGGAGGTATTGTCACTGAGAAGAGAAGTCGCCTAGGTCAAAAAAGTCTAGATTACCTCACCTTTATTAAGATGAATGAGGGATGGATCCCGAAGGGACTGACACTGGGCGATACATTCGCTTAAAAAAGGCCTGATGAGATGAGCTGCCTTGGGCTAAAAATGGTCCACACACTGCTGTATTTTAGCTCTGAATGACGTTTGACTTGCGTGACTTATCCGCCACCAACTAGGGTTCAAGCCGCCATGTTTTAGGGCACTTTCTGCCTGTGAAACAAACATCAATTTTTCTGGCCGCTGCTACAGCAGCGGCTGCAACAATACCAAATTTTTCAGGCATGTGTACATGCCTAATTTTTAGGCCCACTGGTGCAGCACTGTGGCTTCAAAAACCAAACCAAAAATTAAAATCCTCCAAGATGGCACCAATATACCAGTGGTCTAAGCATCTTCCCACCTTGGCCTAAAAAGGGGAGGTGATTCAACAATTAAAAATCTCTGCTATTTACACGTCCACTGATAGGAGACGCAGAAGGTATTAAACTGATATGAACAATACTCCACTCCTATCAGTAGGTCCGTCCCATTGTGATTTATGCCCCCCACCCACTGCGCAGGGATGGGGGCCGGGGGGGAGGAAAGTAGGCCCCCCCATTGTGATTTATGCCCCCCACCCACCGCGCAGGGGTGGGGGCCGAGGGGGGGAGGACAGTAGGTCACCCCATTGTGATTTATGGCCCCCACCCACCGCGCAGGGGTTGGGGAGGACAGTAGCTCCCCCCAGTGTGTATCAGGGGCTTTGAGGACAGGTGTCAATCCATACCTGCCAAGTGACCCTATGTAGGGGGAACAGTCTCTATTCTGCTCTGTGCCAGTGTGTATCATGGTCTCTGTGGACGGGGAACAGTCTCTATTCTGCTCTGTGTCAGTGTGTATCATGGTCTCTGTGGACAGGGAACAGTCCCTATTCTGCTCTGTGTCAGTGTGTATCATGGTCTCTGTGGACGGGGAACAGTCTCTATTCTGCTCTGTGTCAGTGTGTATCATGGACTCTGTGGACAGGGAACAGTCCCTATTCTGCTCTGTGTCAGTGTGTATCAGGGGTTTTGAGGACAGGTGTCAATCCATATCTGCCAAGTGTCCCTATGTAGGGGTAACAGTCCCTATTCACAGAGCAGAATACTACACACTACAGTGTGTATCATGGTCTCTGTGGACAGGAGAAAACAGAAAAGACCTGGAAGCTTGAGAGGGGCACTCACAGGCAAGGGGTTAACCCTAAGGGGACTACAAAAGTAGTATACACAGAAAGGAGGAGGATGAGTGCCCAAGTGTAATTAATACATAACTTTTAATAAAGCCCTTAAAATCAGAGTGGAGATCACCACCAACAGTGTAACAAACTTGGTAAAAGAGGAACTGTTCAAAAGTTTTCAGTGTCCTCAGAACAAAAATCTATTTGCGCAAAAGACAGATATTTGCCCAAATCGGAGATATGAATAAGATTGTATGCATAAGCCTACAAAATAACGGCAGCAGTACAATTCATTATTCATAATGGCATATCTACATAGGTACTTAGTGCAATCCTAGTATGGTATTTAAACTGATGTGGGGATAGCCACCGTAGAGGTAATAAAGATTATGAACATTGAATAAATGAGGAACTGTTCAAAAGTTTTCAGTTTCCTCAATACTGAAATCTATTAGCGCAAAAACAATTTATGCCCAGTAGATAACTGTTAATAAGATAGTATGCTCGTACCTATACGATTTTGGCTGCACAAACAATTACTCATACATATAGTCATAAAGGCTAAAGGTGCACGGGTACAGTGTTAGTCTTGATAACTAGGTAGTAATGAAAGGCTGAGACCTCCTACATGGAGATCGCTAATCTGCCCACAGCTTTATATGACCCCTAGTTAACAGTGTATCGATATGCTAACAGAGTTCGTGTTACACGGCCTTGGAAGGTGCCTGGTAAAAGCCTTATATGTACACATATGTCGGGGATCAATCACGGTCATCAGTGAACCCCAACAGCAACAATTGTTTAAAGTATGATTAGTAACTAGCCTTTGGTATAATGTTTAAGTTAGATATGTGGATCGCCACCATAACAGTAAAACATAAAGTACGGGAGGAACTGTTCAGAAGTTTTCAGTGTCCTCCGTATAAAAGTCTATTGCGCAAAAACAATATTTGCTCAAATCACTGGGCAGCCTTGGATGGTGCCTAGTAGAAAATCTTATAAATAAATATATACCGGGATAGGTCACGATTGACGAAAACTCCCAGTAACAACAATTATAAGTGCATAAAATAAACAGACTAACAGCTGAGTGGGAGGGACATGTATACAGAACCGGCAGGGTAGCCTATGAACAGTGAGATGGTACGGCTAGTTCGTAACCAAACCAACTTAGCCGTAGGTTCTTGTCCCTACAACAAAAAGCCGGAAGTCAGCTCGAGAGCCAAATGCCACATAGACCGTGGTACGGAGAGGTAAGGTGTAGCAATAGATGGCAGCGGCAGTGGATCAACGAGAAGCCCCTGACGCGCGCGTTTCGCCCGCAGCTCATCAGAGGGGAGCCGATGTGCGGGAACTGAACCGATATTTAAAGGTAGGTAAATTCATTGGTGGAGTCCCCGGATACGTCATAAGTGATTAGCCTATCATGATCCGGCTACGGAGTGATGTAGCTGAAATGGTCCGGCTACGGAATGATGTAACTGAAATGGGGTTAGAGACCAATTAACCCCTTGGAGAAAACACTAATAAGAAACTTGGAGCACGGAACAAGATAACATTTATGCCCCGAGAGACAAATGAACCCGGGCATATCGTTGTTTCTGTGGCTTATCCTATATATTTGATAGTCCATTCTGGGTATAAGTGTAAAGAGTGAACAATATTACTGCTTGTATCATAGAAAACAGATGCCCAGACCCAAAACTTAAGTAGGTGTGACTGGTACCGATGCAAATGAGCTCATGTATGGAGAAGATCAAATGATAGTGTTTTCAATATGTATCAGTTATAGTTAGATAGCTAACAGGCATATAATGGATATGTGGGTATATCGATGGTGACATATCTGAAATGTACCCGACCCAATGGTCACAGGTATTGTCCTAGGGGTCATATACTAGGGGTCATATAAAGCTGTGGGCAGATTAGCGATCTCCATGTAGGAGGTCTCAGCCTTTCATTACTACCTAGTTATCAAGACTAACGCTGTACCCGTGCACCTTTAGCCTTTATGACTATATGTATGAGTAATTGTTTGTGCAGCCAAAATCGTATAGGTACGAGCATACTATCTTATTAACAGTTATCTACTGGGCATAAATTGTTTTTGCGCTAATAGATTTCAGTATTGAGGACACTGAAAACTTTTGAACAGTTCCTCATTTATTCAATGTTCATAATCTTTATTACCTCTACGGTGGCTATCCCCACATCAGTTTAAATACTAGGATCGCACTAAGTACCTATGTAGATATGCCATTATGAATAATGAATTGTACTGCTGCCGTTATTTTGTAGGCTTATGCATACAATCTTATTCATATCTCCGATTTGGGCAAATATCTGTCTTTTGCGCAAATAGATTTTTTTTCTCTGTGGACAGGGAAAAGTCTCTATTCTGCTCTGTGTCAGTGTGTATCAGGGGTTTTGAGGACAGGTGTCAATCCATATCTGCCAAGTGACCCTATGTAGGGGGAACAGTCCCTATTCTGCTCTGTGTCAGTGTGTATCAGGGGTTTTGAGGACAGGTGTCAATCCATATCTGCCAAGTGACCCTATGTAGGGGTAACAGTCCCTATTCTGTTCTGTGTCAGTGTGTATCATGGTCTCTGTGGACAGGGAACAGTCTCTATTCTGCTCTGTGTCAGTGTGTATCAGGGGTTTTGAGGACAGGTGTCAATCCATATCTGCCAAGTGACCCTATGTAGGGGGAACAGTCCCTATTCTGCTCTGTGTCAGTGTGTATCAGGGGTTTTAAGGACAGGTGTCAATCCATATCTGCCAAGTGACCCTATGTAGGGGGAACAGTCTCTATTCTGCTCTGTGTCAGTGTGTATCAGGGCTGGGCTTTGAGGACAGGTGTCAATGTTAGGTGATTTCTGCCCTTTATGGATTAAAAGCAGACTCTGCATCAACTGTGCAATTTTCCATGGGAGTTTTGCCATGGATCCCCCTCTGGCATGCCACAGTCCAGGTGTTAGTCCCCTTGAAACAACTTTTCCATCACTATTGTGGCCAGAAAGAGTCCCTGTTGTTTTTAAAATTCGCCTGCCCATTGAAGTCAATGGCGGTTTGCGCGGTTCGCCGGTTCGTGAACATTTGCGTAAGTTCGCGTTCGCGAACCAAAAATTTCGGGTTCGCGACAACACTACCCTTAGAGATAGACTCATACTGGTGGTTTATATATATATGAGGGGATTACTTCTCTAATGGCATTAATAGTAACAAAGGATACATTTAAGTCATGCCGTCATTGTAAATATCACTACTAATAAAATATTTTACTACTTCCGAAGATTCACATTGTAAGCAACACAACTCATATAAACGGCGAGTATGATAACATTTCATTTAGTCCCCGTGGTGCAACTGTGTCCAATTCATGGATCCAAAATGTCTCTCTGCGTAAAAGCATATTTCCTCTATTGCCCCCTCTTTTTGGCTGCGGTACATGATCAATTGCTACAAATTTTAATGTAGCTAAGGGGTGTTTGTACTCCAAAAAATGCTTGGCCACCGGCTTATCAGAGATTCCATCCCTAATGGCTGTTCTAATGTTAGACCTATGTCCCCTGATCCGCTCACAAAGTTGTGTCTCCGTCTTGCCAATATAGCACAAACCGCAGGGACATGATAACTTGTAAATAACAAACATAGATTTGCATGTTATTGTATACCTTATCTTGTAGATCTTCAATCTGTGTGGGTGGGTAAAGGAGCGTGCTGGCACCATATGGCCACACGTAACACACCCCAAGCAACGAACACTCCCTCGCACCTGTGGTTTCTGTTGTTTGGCATAGCTTTCTACCGGATCAGTTTTCACTAACATATCCTTTAGATTTTTGTTCCTCCGATATCATATCTTTGGAGGCTCTCTGAATTCGCTGGGAAGAGTGTCCTCAATCGCTAACATATTCCAATTCTTCTTCACTATTTTGGAAACTTTATGTGCTTTATTGTGGAATGTTATAGGGAAGACCAACTCTGGTCTTTTACTGGAGTCTGGTGTCTTGGTTGCTTTCTCATATGCTTTTTCCAATGCTCTATCTAAGACTCTGATCCCATATCCACGTTCCAAGAACTTCATTTTAATTTGCTTTAATTGTAATTGTTTCACACTCTCTCTTGAGTTATTCCTCATAACCCTAAGGAATTGAGCCTGTGGAATGGAATTTTTTAAGTTTCTCGGATGGGCACTTGTATAGTTGTCATGCCTTAACTATGGTATCCTCTTACTTCCTGGTTCCACGGAGCTTAGCCACACCCCTTTATGACACGGTCTCCTTATTTAATCCGACCGCACCAGCTGAGCGACGCTGGATTATTGAACTACGTTCCATACTCACGAACCGGCTACAACATCGTTGTGAAAGCCCTCTGTTACCGGACCGGACTAGAAGACTTCAAGTTCCCTTCACCTCTCCTCATCCACGACTAAAGCTGAACTCTCTCCTTCCAGGATAACCGCCTCTGAGGAGATCTCGGGAACCAGTGTTCTATGTGCCGGAAGCTAAGTAAAACCTCTGTGATAAGCGTTGCATCTCAAAGCTGTTATTTCCTGTCTCCAAAGTCCTTCGATAAAACAAACCCGTTACAGCTAACTTCAACTCATACTTTATCTCAGTTAGCTGCATCTGTCTTGCTACAGTTAAAGTCTATGGAACAGCTATTGTAACTTCTTATCACCTAATTCATTAATACTACTAAGAGACTCTTTCTGATTCAGTGTTTGCTAATTACTACCGTTTACTACTTAAAGCTACAGTGCCTGTAATTGTGGACTTCAGTTATCGTTTACTACTTAAAGCTACAGTGCCTATAATTGTGGACTTCAGTTATCGTTTACTACTTAAAGCTACAGTGCCTATAATTGTGGACTTCAGTTATCGTTTATTAATTAAAGCTACAGTACCTGTAATTGGACTTAAAGTCAATACCTTTTACTTTTGATAATAAATATTCAAACTATAAGAAATCTGCAGTTGTGTTCCTTCATAACAAATGTTTAGACGTGACAGAATAATCCAGCCATTGTAATGGATCCAGCAGATTTCGATTCTACGATAACTACGCTGAATCAAAGAGTTGATACACTAACCCAAGGTGTGCAAGACCTGCAAGTTACTAACGAAAGAATTCTTACTTATGTCAGAGATCTACAAACTCATACACCTCAAAACATTCTGCACTCGGCTAGTGATCCTGCTGTATGTAACCCTGAAAAGTTCTCTGGAGATCGTTCCAAATATAGGGAGTCCTCAACTCTTGCAAACTATTAATTGCTTTGAAACCTAGATCTTATCCTACAGAAAGAACTAAAGTTTGTTCGGTTATTTCCTTTCTAAGAGGTGAACCTATGTCATGGGCCCATTCCTTTTTGGAAAACGATGACCCCATCTTAGACTCACTGGATGAATTTTTTGAAGCCATGTCTCTTCTCTATGAAGATCCTAACAAACAAGCAACAGCTGATTTAACAATCAGAACACTACAGCAAAGGCATCGACCCGTTGAAGATTACATTGCTGAGTTTAAAAGATGGGCAGTAGAAACGCAATGGAATGACATCACATTGCGCAACCAATTTCGGATTGGGTTATCTGAAGCTGTAAAAGACGAACTATCTAGAACAGAACTCCCTACTACTTTGAACGCTCTGATTCACTTATCAATCAGTATTGACAGAAGATTAAGAGAAAGAAAGGCCGAAAAAGCCCTTTTACATTCTAAAGACCTTAAACCTTTCACTCCCTCAAAAGCTCCAGAAAAGACTTCCTTATCAAGTGAACCTATGGAAATAGGGGTAATAAGAAGTCCTCTCACTCCCGAAGAGAAGAACCGAAGACGTCAATTAAACCTATGCATGTATTGTGCCTCTCAAGATCATTTGGTTTCTGATTGTCCCTTATTAAAACGGACAAAGACCGGTAGGCAAGCCTATACCCCTGCGATCTTCAGTACGCTCCCTTCTACACCAACCACTCCGTTCACTCCTATATCTCTTATACTACAGTGGGACAAGGTGAGAATTGTGACTGAAGCTATCATCGATTCTGGTGCACATGGAGTATTCATCGATTCAACCTTTGTAACAAAGAATAAAATTCCTTGTGTTCGAAAAGCCATTTCTGTTCCTATTAAAGTGATTGACGGCTCCCTTATATCCTCGGGACCGATTCTTCATGAAACCATCCCTCTAAAGGTAACCACCAATCATATTCATACTGAATTTCTAGTATTTGATGTTATTCCATCACCTCTCTATCCCGTTATAATAGGGATCAATTGGTTAAGGAACCACAACCCTCAAATTTCATGGTCTCCTTTCTCTATCACCTTTAACTCACATTATTGTAAAGAAACATGTTTACAGCAAATTCCTATTCTTCAGATCTCCAAAGAACCAACTATACCTTCTTGTTATTCAGACTTTTCAGATGTATTCAGTAAAAAAGAAGCTGAAACGCTCCCACCTCATCGTTCCTACGATTGTCCTATAGACCTCATACCTGGTGCCCCAGTACCTTTTGGGCACATCTACCCTCTCTCTGAGGCTGAATTGCAAATTCTCAAAGAATATCTGGATGAAAACCTTCGGAAAGGGTTCATTAGACCCTCTAGCTCACCTGCTGCCTCAAGTATGTTTTTTGTGAGAAACAAAGACCAGACTATACGTCCTATCATTGATTACAGAGCCTTAAACAAAATAACAGTTAAAAATCGTTATCCTCTTCCCCTCATCAATGAACTGGTTGAACGATTGAAAACTGCTACCATCTACACCAAGCTTGACCTTCGCGGGGCATATAATCTCATCAGGATAAAGGCTAATGATGAATGGAAAACTGCTTTCCGAACAAGATATGGCCTCTTTGAATATCTGGTGATGCCTTTTGGCCTCTGCAACGCCCCTGCAACTTTTCAACATTTCATAAATGATATCTTTAGAGACTTATTGGACGTCTGTGTCATCATTTATTTAGATGATATTCTCATATACTCCAACACTCCTGACGAACACAAAAAACATGTCAGATGGGTGTTATCCAGACTCAGAACTCACAAACTATTCGCTAAACCCGAAAAATGTATATTTCACGTCAAAGAAATAACCTTTTTAGGTTATGTTATTTCCCCTCATTCAATAGGTATGGATAAGTCAAAAGTCGATTGTATCATCAACTGGCCTGTTCCCTCTACAGTAAAATAATTACAGCGATTTCTAGGGTTCGCCAACTTCTACAGAAAATTTATTAAAAACTACTCTGAGATAGCTCACCCACTCAATCAACTTAACAGTAAAAAACATCCCTTTAATTGGAACGAGAAGGCTCAAACTGCCTTCAATGAATTAAAGAGAAAGTTCACAACAGCTCCTGTTCTTCAACTTCCAAATCCTTCATATCTTTATGTCCTTGAAACGGATGCTTCGGAATTTGCAATTGGAGCTGTCCTTTCTCAACACAAAACTCCTCAAGAACCTCTTCATCCTGTCGCCTTCTTCTCACGATCATTATCCCCTGCCGAAAAGAATTATCCTACAGGGGAAAAAGAATTATTAAGTATCAAAGTGGCTTTAGAAACCTGGAGACACCTTCTTGAAGGTGCTCAGAACTCTTTAATCATATATACTGATCATAAAAATCTCGAATATCTTCACTCCAATAAAACACTGTCTGCTCGACAAGTAAGATGGAATCTCTTTTTCTCCCGGTTCAACTTCCAAATAGTCTTTAGACCTGGGTCTAGAAACAAAAAGGCTGATGCCCTTTCCAGGATCCATAAAGACACTAAAATTGAACCTCCTCCGTCTACAGTTATTGGAATCTTATCTTCTCTTATTGACGACATTAAAGGTCTCAGTGAAGATGCTCTTGAACTTCCTAAATCAATTAAATTATCCAAGAAAAACGGTCTCTACTATTTTAAAGACCGGATTTACGTACCTCCCTCTTTCAGAACTAAAGTACTCGAATTTATTCATGATTCTCCTCTGGCAGGTCATCCAGGTATAAAAAAGACCCTTGAATTGTCTAAAAGATACTATTGGTGGCCTCGTCAAGACCAAACTATTGAATCTTATGTCAAATCTTGTTCTGTATGCCAAAGATCCAAACATGTCCATCAACAACCATTCGGTCAATTATTGAATTTACCGATTCCTGAACGACCTTGGCAATCCATTTCTATGGACTTCATGGTGGAATTACCTCCTTCTCATCATCATACCACCATTTTAGTGGTAGTAGACCGCTTCACGAAAATGTCTCATTTTATTCCTTTAAAGAAGTTACCCTCATCTTCTGAACTTTCAAAAATATTTCTTGACAACATAGTTAAACTTCATGGACTGCCAGACGATATCATTTCAGACCGAGGAACTCAATTTACCTCCAAATTCTGGAATGCATTATGTGCCACTCTTCATATCCAACGTAAACTATCATCTGCATATCATCCTCAAACAGATGGACAAACTGAAAGAGTCAACCAATGCTTAGAACAATATCTACGCTGTTATTGCTCGCACTTACAAGACGATTGGATAACATGGTTACCCATGGCAGAATTCGCATACAATAACTCTTTTCATACCAGCAGCAAAATGACTCCATTTCTATCCAATTATGGATTTCATCCTTCCTCATTTCCTGCTCAGACAGTTTCTTCATCTAATCTCTCCGATTCGAATCAAATCTCTCATATGTCCTCTTTATTCAAGAAATTACATGAAAATCTGGAATTGGCCTCCTCCAATCAAAAGAAGTTTTTTGATACAAAAAGACAACCTTCACCCTCTTATAAAATCGGTGATCTTGTCTGGCTTTCCTCAAAGAACATCTCTACAAACCGTCCATCAAAGAAGTTAAGTTCCCTTTTCCTTGGTCCTTTTCCGATACTATCGGTTATCAACCGTAATGTTGTTAAATTGAAACTTCCACCTACTTTGAAGCTACATCCTGTTTTTCATGTGTCCTTGCTAAAGCCTCATCATCCTGACCCTTTCCAAAGAAATGTCACTACTTCTCCTGATCCCATATTGGTCCAGGGCGAAGAAGAATACGAAATTCAAAGTATACTGGATTCAAGGATCCATCGTGGCTCTTTACAATACCTCATCAGATGGAAAGGATATGGAATTGATGAAGATACATGGGAAAACTCCTCTGTCGTTCATGCTGACAAATTGATTTCCAAATTTCACAAACGTTACCCTTCTAAGCCAAGTCAATAGCACCCAGAGGTTGCTCATTAAGGAGGGGATACTGTCATTCCTTAATTATGATATCCTCTTACTTCCTGGTTCCACAGAGCTTAGCCACACCCCTTTATGACACGGTCTCCTTATTTAATCCGACCGCACCAGCTGAGCGACGCTGGATTATTGAACTACGTTCCGTACTCACGAACCGGCTACAACATCGTTGTGAAAGCCCTCTGTTACCGGACCGGACTAGAAGACTTCAAGTTCCCTTCACCTCTCCTCATCCACGACTAAAGCTGAACTCTCTCCTTCCAGGATAACCGCCTCTGAGGAGATCTCGGGAACCAGTGTTCTATGTGCCGGAAGCTAAGTAAAACCTCTGTGATAAGCGTTGCATCTCAAAGCTGTTATTTCCTGTCTCCAAAGTCCTTCGATAAAACAAACCCGTTACAGCTAACTTCAACTCATACTTTATCTCAGTTAGCTGCATCTGTCTTGCTACAGTTAAAGTCTATGGAACAGCTATTGTAACTTCTTATCACCTAATTCATTAATACTACTAAGAGACTCTTTCTGATTCAGTGTTTACTAATTACTACCGTTTACTACTTAAAGCTACAGTGCCTGTAATTGTGGACTTCAGTTATCGTTTACTACTTAAAGCTACAGTGCCTATAATTGTGGACTTCAGTTATCGTTTACTACTTAAAGCTACAGTGCCTATAATTGTGGACTTCAGTTATCGTTTATTAATTAAAGCTACCGTACCTGTAATTGGACTTAAAGTCAATACCTTTTACTTTTGATAATAAATATTCAAACTATAAGAAATCTGCAGTTGTGTTCCTTCATAACAAATGTTTAGACGTGACAATAGTGTAGAATTGTATTCCGATCAGTGGGTTTGGAGTACAAACTAAATTCAACTTTATTATCAACTATGGAAAGTTCCATATCCAAAAAGTGAACTTTAACTTTACTTATATCTGCTGTCATCCGTACTGGTGTTGGGAGTTGATTAATATCTTCTACCCTTTCATGGGCCTGTTGTAACGTGCCACTCCATAGAATTAAGACATCATCAATGAAGCGAAAATATTTTATGATGTTATGTTGGTACGGTTTAATATGTTCTTCCTCAAAAATGTACATATATGCATTCGCATACATAGGAGCCATGGGTGCGCCAATCGAAGTTCAGGATATCTGCATATACCATTTTTCTTCAAAACGGAAATAGTTGTTTATCAGTACCGTCTCTAATAACTCCAAAGTATATTCGATAGGTGGTCCCTTATAGACAGTAGAGGCACACAGAATCTGTCTCATAGCCTCTATACCACCATCATGAGGGATGATGGTATAGAGGCTACTGACATCCATCGTGATTAGGATCGGGTCCTGTACTTCAATGTGGAGCTGCTGTAAGTTTTCCAAAAGTGAAGGGGTGTCTTTAATGCACATATGCAACTTTAACACGGTCTCCTTGAATTGTGCATCTAACCATTTTCCAATTGGTTCCAGGACTCCACCCACCGCTGACACGATAGGCCTCCCAGGTGGTTCAGCTTGATTGTTGTGTATTTTGGGTATCGTATACATAATAGGCGTCCTCGGGAATTTCTGGGTTAAAAATGCAAACAGATTTTCATCAATATAATTAGCCCTCAATCCAAAGGTTAGTATCTCTTCTATCCTTGCCTGTATGATGTTAGTAGGATCTCTCTCCAACTCTTGGTAAGTATCCACGTCACCTAGTTGTCTTTTAACTTCTTAAGCATATTTGTCATAGTCCATTACAACTATGCCCCGGCCCTTGTCAGCTGGGCGTATGACAATTGATGAATCTTGTGCTAGATTTTGTAGAAGTTGATGCTGTTGTTTACTTAAATTTCTGCGTGACTGGCGCAATATCCCAAATGCCTCAACAGATTCAATTTGAACCGTTGACAAAAACGTTTTAATGCTTGCTCGATTGTTTTGTGGATCAAAACTGGATTTAGGTTTAAAGCGAATAAGTCCTTCGTTATTGGTGGATTGATGTGATACAAATCTATTAAAGTGATCTTTTAAACGCATAATTCTTCCAAAATTATACAGTTCCACATTCCAGGTGAAATGGTTAGGGTTGGTCTCAGGTACAAAGGACAATCCTAGTTTCAGAATCTCTATTTCTTCCTTATGTAGTGTTCTGTGTGACAAATTGAACACTGGCACTACCGTCTCAGTGGAGGTCTCCCACGGGCATTGATTCTTCCCCTTGTGGCCCCTCCTTGTTCTGTGCCAAGGTGTTTTTTTCCCCTTTTTCTAAACACCTTAGACACACCCAGGTAATCCCTAAACCCTGGACTGGTAGGGAGTCCTGAGGACTGGGTTGAGAACCCCTGCTAGAGACAGAGAGAGAGAGAGAGAGAGTGAGTGAGTGAGTGAGTGTGTGTGTTTGTGTATCTTGGCTGTTTCAGCCCCCCCCCCCCCCCCCCTTCTTGCAAGAGAGTCTTATCTCTGGTCAGTATTTACATTAGCCACATTCCTTTGCTTAGGAATCTTTGAATGAATAGAATTACAGAGAAATACAATGCGTGTCTGGAGTCACATCTGTTAAGTGGTTTACAGGATACATTTTTAATTTCTATCTTAACACAAAATGTCTGCCAGTGAAATATACTGGCAGGAGTGTCACCCCCAAAATGACACAGGTCTTTTTAATTTGGAGCCAGTTGCCAAAGATTTTAAACTGCTACACCTAGAAGGTGCACTCGCACTTTATATATTAGTTAGGGGTGTATCACCTAAATATAAGGTGCATATTTAATATACATTTTAAATTATACAGACTGTGCAATAAAATAAGTATAAACATTAGCTCTCACTTCACAGAAAGTGTTTAGGAAAGCTGTGTAAGTCACATGCAGGGAGGTGTGGCCAAATCTGTATAAACAAATGGCAGTCAAAACAATGTTTACCTTGTTGTGGGGAGCTCAATACATCTGGAGTGTTTATTCACCTATCATGGTGTGCTGGACACATTTTTTTTTGGATACTTTATTGTACGGTTGCGGAACCAAAGTCTATTTTTGTATCTTCAAGAAGTGAGCATATAAACAGGAGTGGGTGCTGGCCGTTGTCCCTTTTTTGAATATAGAGGTAGTGTCATAAGCTGTTTTTTTTACATTAAATTGTGAAAGTTAATACATCTCTTCAGTGCATTTACTTGCTTACCATTGCTCTATCTTTAACTCCTCTTCGGTCAGAAACAAGACATTTTTCAAGAACATTCACTAACGTGAGCAAATAAGACTGTCTAAGCGCACATTCAGGAGATTCCAAGTGTTTGCTCTGACAGTACTTGTGAACATGCACTATCACTTAGTTTTCTACATGGTCTTTAGAAGGATAAGCTGTGTTTCTGACTTAAGTGATTTTAATGGCTGTTATTCCTAATATTAAATGTTAGCTAGAGAAAGATTTTAAAAGAGGTGTTTACTTAATTTTATGCATATAACACATGCCCTCTTTTATTTAAATTATAAAAAGAATGCTTCATTTTAATGAAACGCTTAAAGATATCATTGTCAATTAAATAAAGCTCTCCCCTTGACCACTAACCATACTTCAAGATTTAAAAGAAGACACTGTAAACTTCCATTAGATGAATAATAATTATAATAATAATAATAATAATAATAATAATAATAATAATAATAATAATAATAACAACATATTTAGCCAAGAAGTATAAATCTAGCATGTATGTAGTTTCTAAGCATGTCTTGGGGTTTAGATGTTACTATTTGAATATGTAAAGACCTCAGAAAAATATAAGGTTGACTTGAAACAAGTGACGCTAATGCAATTAACACAGCTGGAACTCTATTCACTGAGATATCTCACCAGCCAAATTATGTATACCACCCAATCTCAGGGTTTTGTATTTTTCGTTTAATCTAGTGCACTAGATCCAAGGATTTGCAAGATATTCCCTCTGCCACATCAATTTAGCACAGGCAAAGGTATTGTTTATATGCACAATGAAGCCCTATCTGTAAATCTTAAAAAATATAACAGTCTTCTCTACTTCGGTAGCATGATATTTCTGCTACTTAAATTTTGTTTTAATATTTATCTTTAGAAACAAACAATAGGGTTTTCCTGTCCTTCTTATCACAACATAACTTTCATTACAGAAACAATCATAGTCCTAACAATTTGGCAATAGAACTGGGTGGATAGAAGGAAAGGGAATAATATCCAAGGATAATATTTTTAATGCATTCACAGAGGATATAGTATGCATTTTTTTGTTACCAATAACACTTAAAATGTGAACACTGCACTTACTGAAAACAAGAAAACACAGAATATTTCTAATTTGAATATATTTGAATACATTTTTTTTGCAGTTACATTTTTGTTCTTATGAATACTGTAATTTATGTTACACAACTAATTTATTATATATGTTTTTTTTGCATTTAGTATTTAACCAATAGCCAAACGTGAAACTAAATTTCTAAGTAGCACAGTCTTTCTAAAGAGTGTTCAGCATGATCTCTGTAATTTTACTATGACAACCTTGAAAATAGAAAACTTTAATTTGATTCAGTCATATAAAAAAAAAAAAAAGGTCAGACTACAAAAACACATATAAAAGTTGTGGGTACACTCTGATGATGTACTTCATTTAGAACTCTTGTCCAATTTGAAAATATTCCATTTATAACAGCTCTCCACACACTATCTTTCAACGGGAATTCTAACCAAGTGCAGATGTTTTTTCCCAGATTTTATATCCCATAATTTGTACGTTAACATCCGGTATGGCATTCCTTCAAGTGTTTTAGCAAACTTTTAATATGTTGTATCCATTGCATATCTTAAATGAACATTCCATTTTGCTGTATCATGCAAATAAAACATGGTATGTCTTTTTTGGCTTTGTATGTCTTTTAAAAATATTTTGACTTCTACATACAATCTGTGTCAAAACCCTTTTGCTAACATAGGCACGCAACCCACAAAGAACACCTTGTTAACCCAACAAGAAATTTGATTGACATATTGGTAAAGGGCAAAACTTGAAAACAATTAAATATATTTATGAAACTATTTTTATTGATGGATGCAGTAGTTTACGAAATTTAAAATTGAATTTTTAAGTTTGCATGTATTCAAATGTAAAAAAAAGCCCATGAATAGAGAATAAACACCACATGCATCTAGACACATTAATTTAATTGCAAACTGAGTTTATTTTAAAGCAATAGCATACACATTTTTGGAAGAATGAACTTAATGGATATGTACTTTTCTTTCATTTTATATTGATATTTTTTATGCAACTACGAGACTTTACTTGCAAAATTGTCTGTTATTGTTAAGTGTAAATCACACTTATGAAATAGTTGGCCACATTCCAAAAATGTATAAATCCCTAAATTTATAAGATAAAATTAGACTCCTAGTTTCTGTGGCACATCCCCCTATTCCTGGATTATCATCCTGTTAATTGCTGCTTCTTTGTTACACTGGGTAGTTCGGTATGTGGGATTCACCAAACACCTGAGACCCATGTAGTTCATATACCGAACAAACTACCGTACAGCCAGACCACCCAGGGGAGGCGTGTGCTGCTTATTGACCCTTTTCACCCTTGTTTGCACCAAAGTAACCGCAATGACCTCAACATTCTGAGCGGTCAGCTGAGTGGCCGCCATTCATATGTCCGAACACGTGGCGGTGGCCATCTTTAGCCGCCAACGCATACAGCAGTGTTTGGTCGGCAGCGTGAACACCGCTAGAACTTCAACTTCCATTAAAGTTCGGCTAAACATATGAGAATTGTATATTGGGGTTTCCATGTGTTTTGGAGGTATTTTTAATATGTTGTAAAATGTATGTTCTCTGTGCCTGGAGATAGTTGAATTTAGTACAGTGCTTGACTCAATTATCTACCAGGCACAGAGGAGGAATTAACCTATTTTGGATGGGAGTGTCTTGGACCTGAGAGCCAATGTAATTGTGTATATGTTGGTACTGTAGTCTACTCTCAGGTTCAGGGGGGAGTGCACCTTGCATGGGTACTGACATAAAGGGCCAGTTGTGGCTACCAATAAACCAGTTCCTGCTTACCCTCAACATAGAGTCTCATCTCATGTTTGTAGGAAACCACTATACCAGCTATAATCACCAGCTCTTGTAAGAGCTATACAGCTATACCATGCTTGGATAATCGTGCTGGAGATTAGGGCAGCATCACTCTGAATAGGGGGAAAGAACATCTCTGGCGGCGAAACCCCTCTTCCTCTCGGGGTGGCCAACACAGTTTCTACTAAAACTCTCTGGATTTTTTTTTTTTTTTTTTTTTAAATGTACCAGTCACTTAAAGCAGTATTACCATTGTTCTTGTCTCAGTCATGTAGAGGGTACAGTTTAAATGATTTTTAGGGATTAGTTTCTCTTTTTATTTTAAGAAATAAAGAAAACAAATAGAATTACCTTTCTATATGTACCCAAAGTATCCATCAAATTGGAAGATTGATTTTCACACAATGTGTACCAAAGAACATGTTTTAGATGTGTCAGATACTTCCAGATTAATTATTCATTTATTTTGACAGTTGTTTTTCGATCTTTGATATTCATTATATTTCTAATTGTACATTTGGGTCTTGGAGTTATGTACTCGTTTCCATGTTCTCTGTATACTACTTTTCTTTCATTATATTTGTTATTTACATTTCTCAGAGTAACTAACAATAAACACACAAAACAATAGCCTTTTTAAGTGGGGCCATCTTTCTTTGAAGCCTGCATTACAATTGAACTGCAGAAAATGTCCCTTTTTCCAGAATTAGAAATGTCTGTGAACAAAATCAAGCTTAAAAGTGTTTCAGCAAAATCTGGATGGTTTCATCTGCAAATAATTTATGGATGATTTACATCATGTTGCAAAATATTATGTCATAATATCATTATATTCTCCAAATTAACCTGGCTTAGGCAAATCCTTTGCCATCGTAACATACTGTTTGTTGAATAAAGGAGTTTAAGTTTTAGGAAACATTTATAGATGTTTAACTTAAAATATCTATCTATCTATCCTATAGGCCAATAGGTGGCCGCTTAGGGCACTGCTTAAAGGGGGGCGCTGGCACAAGCTTTAGTGCTCTGCTCGTTTGGCTGCCCCTATGTGTTGGAGTAATTATGCAAATCATGCTGCAAGCCATGTTACCAGGTGCTAGGGAGCACTTACATGGTTACTGGCATAACACTTGTCTGGCGGCATCCACCTCAGTCTACTCTGCAAGGCCCCTCACAAAGACTCTCATTGCCGCAGCAGCACGAGGGTGGTTCGATTTATCGCCCCTGCCCCTTTCCCTGTGCGTGGGGTCAAGTGGGCGGGAGCAGAGCAGGGCTGAGATAGAGTTAAGGCGGCCAGGCACAAGGAATCTGCCATTTAGGCACAAAAAGCAAAGTAATTTATGCAATAAAGGTAAGTGGGTCAATGTTACATCACAATGTGTGTTTCAAATAATTTGTGTTTGTGTATGTCAATCTGCTAGGGTTAGTGTGTTTCTGCATGGGTTTGTGTGTGACTGCGTGTGTCAGTGCGTGTGTCTGTATGTATCAGTGTATGTGTCTGCATGGGCCAGTATGTGTGTCTGCATGAACCAGTGTATGCGCGTGTCAGTTTGCATTCATCTGCATGTTTGTGTGAGTCAGTCTGCATTGGTCAGTGTGTGCCTCAGTTTGCATGGGTCAGTGCAGTGCTGTGTCTTTAACGAGGCTAACAAGGCATTTGCCCTGGGTGGCACTTTCAGGGGGCAGCAAAAACACCGCCTCCCAAGCACCCTGGCAGATGCAATGTTAGCCTCTTTCATGGGGGACCCAAGAGCTGGCCAACAGAGGCATTTAAGCTGCGAACAGTGTGGGTGCTGAGGGAGCTGGAATGTGACGTCTTTGCCGCCCGTATTGGCTGACTGATCGCTGGCCCTCCTGCCTGTGCCTCCATGTCTGTCTGCCTGCCCGCCCATCAGCAGGAGCAAGCTGCAGCCGGCCCCACTAGACCCCAGGGAAGAATCCACTCCAGCTTTCCTAAAGGTAGGGAGGCTTGGTGGATTAAAATTAAATTACATATAATTTGTATTAGACAATGTGTGTGAGTGTGTCAGTATTGCGGTGTCTGTGAGTGAATGTGTGTGTCTGTCAGTAAATGAGTGTGTCTATGAGTGAATGTGTGTGTGTCTGTCAGTGTGTGCCTGTCACTGCATGAGTGTGTCTGTGAGTGAATGTGTGTGCGCATTTCAATAATTGTGTGTGTCTGTTAGTGAATGAGTGTGTGTCTGTCAGTGAATGTGTGTGTCTGTCAGTGAATATGTGAGTGTGCATGTGAGGGAATGTGTGGCCTGTCACTGTATGTGTAACTGAGAGTGTGCACCAGTGAGTGAGTGTGTCAGTGGTCGTTTGTCAGTCAAACTGCGTGTTGGTCTTAAACAAGAAGTGGTGAGGCCTTGACAGGAAGTGGCAGGGAAAGTTTAGATGGGGGCAAAGGTTTCGTCATGCCTGGGGCAGCACAAATTTAAAATACACCACTGGGTCAGTGACTGGGTCAGTGACTGGGTCAGTGACTGGGTCAGTGTGTGCATCAGTTTGCATGGGTCAGTGTGTGTGTGTCAGTCTGTTTGTGTCTGTACATGTTCATCAGTCTGCCTGTGTCAGTACGTGTGCGTCAGTCTGCATGGGTCAGTATGTGTGTGTCAGTTTGCATGGGTCAGTGCGTCTGTGTCAGTCTGCATGAGCATTTGTCAGTCTGCTTGGGTCAGTGTATGTCAGTCTGTATGAGTGGGTGGAGCAAATGCGGTGTCAAAAATCCTTGCACCGGCCCTGATTTATCTATTATACTTTTTTGGAGGCATCAAAACCTTTATCAGGAATAAGAGTATAATACTGAATATAATAAATATATATGTAGGCAAAGTCATTTTTTTTTTCATACAGAGTTTCCATAAATGAGGATTATTGGTTACAATGTTAAAAAAATAACAGATTACTCTAGCTGATAAAGGATTATATTAGAATTATTATATTAGAATGAACACTTCAAAATCAAAAATATTCATAAATTCATTAAAAATATTTAAAATGTAAAATGTGCCTTAACTGGTACGTGCATTATTTAAAAGTTATTCGTAGGGGGCGTGTCCTGGACCTCAGCATGTAGCGAGAGCTCCGTGCTGCCAAGGCCTTACAACAGCAACAATAGTGACCCAGTCAAGGGACAACTGACACAAACCACAATGTCACAGACCAAGCAACGGTGTCTGACGGAGAAGGGAAACAAGCCAATTTATTTTGGGTAAAGTCAGACCACACATGAAGCCTAACCCCACACGAGGAGGCCCAACATGGCAGCGAGGAGAACTCAAATCCGGCATGCGAAACAGTCAAGGCAGACTTACCTTTCACTCAGGGGATACTCAAGGCCATAATTGTGTGCGTGCACAATTGGTTTCAATTAATGTTTATTTATTTTCTGTTATTTTAATTATTTTTGTACAGTATGTTTACTGTAGTTACCGTAGTTAGATTCAGCTATGCCATGCACCACTTATGGGTGAACCAATTATAATGCAACATACTCCCTTCACACATGCGCTGGCACTTGTCCGAGACACAAGGGGACGTCCACTTGGTTCGTCGGAACTGGGACAAGCGGGACCCCCTGACCAATGTTTTTCTAGATGTTGGTACACACAGTTCCATGATCACCAACCACTGTAAGGATATACTCACACAATGTTAGATGACTCAACATCCCAATGAAGAGACACCTCTTGTATAGGGAAATAAAAAATAAGGGAATTGATGTGATGTGCCTGCAAGAGAAACATTTTATGATGGGGCCCTGCCCCCAATCTATCCAACAAGGCACCACAATTAAGTGGGTACTTTAATTACATGTTTGACCCTACAATAGATATGGCCTCAGGTAGAGCTTGAGTTGACCCACTTAAAAAACAAAAGAAAGCTCATACACAATATAACCTGTATGATATGTGGAGGGCCACCCATGTGGGGGAGAGGGGATACACCTTCTTCTCCTCAGTCCATAATACCTACTCTCACGTAGATGGTTATCTTATTGCTGGCTTGGGCATGAGCCAGATAAACTAATGTGAGATAGGGCAGATCACATGGTCAGACCATGCCCCAATTGTTCTAACCCTTAAAGACCTCTATGACCCTACCCATAGGATTCCATGTCCCACTGTTGAAGGACAAACACTTTACTAGAGAACTTGAGGTAGCTATATCGCAATACTTTACAGACAATGACAATGCTGAAATTAACCGGAACACACTATGGCAAGCCCACAAACCCATGATTTGAGGATTGCTAATAAGACGAGCATCCTTCCTAAAAAGAGATCCCAAACACAATTGCTGAACTACCAAACAGACCTGCATCGCTTGACTACTCAAAACCAAATCACACTAAGTGAGATGCTTAAAAAAAAAAAATCACACAAATAACCAAACATATACACCAACTGTCTCTAGATAGAGTTGGATTCCAATTGAAAAAACTTAAAGCACAAAACTACACACAAGGCAATAAAGCAGGCAAATTATTGTCCCAAAGAATTAAAGGCCAACAAGTCACACAAAAAAATCACATATGTACTGTCCCCCACAGGCAACAAAATAGTAGACATTAGTAACACCTTCGCAAAATACTATGAGGCGCTTTACAATCTTAGGGATGACCCAAACACACCTCAACCCCAGGAATCAAAAATAGCTGCCTACCTAGACAATGTCCACCTGCCAAAACTCACCCCCACACAACAATCAGATCACCCATTACGGAATTAAAAGTACTAAAGGCAATAGCCTCCCTACCCTCAGAGAAAGCCACAGGTCCAGACGGCTTTGCCAATTGTTACTATAAACATTTCCAACATGTCCTTGCCCCTCACCTCACAAGCACTTTTAATGAAGCGGAAATAATGAAGCACTGAAGGCGCAATAGTCTAATAATTAGTCTACCCAAGCCAGGCAAATCACCCACCCCCAAAACATCCATTCCATATCGCTACTAAACACCGACTCAAACCTCTTTGCAAAAAGCTATGCTACCAGGGTGGGGGATAAACTCCCACACATAATTAAAAATGACCAAGTAGGCATTTGTCAAGAAGGGGACAACACTAGGAAAGTCCTAGATATCATACACAGCACCTACAGACAGAATACTCTTGTTAGATGCGGAGAAGGCCTTTGACCATCTAAGTTGGAAATTTATGGAAGCGGTTCTCCACAAATTTGGGATATCGGAGGGTTTCCGTTCGGAGGTCAGGGCCTTGTATTTCAACCCATCAGCAAAGGTGCTGACGCGTCAGGGATACCCGCTGTCCCCGCTGCTGTATGTAATGGCTCTGGAGCCGCTTGCAGAGATTATTAGGGAACATAGTTCCATACATGCAGTTATTGGGGAAAGGGAATTAAAAATAAACCTATTTGTTGATGATGTCTTACTAATCCTAACTCAGCCCCCAGGTGTCACTACTGAACCTCATAGACATATTTAAAGAATTCAGACTTAACTCCTATTATAAATTAAACATCACAAAATCCCAAGCAATGGGCATACAGGTCTTTGCAGACCGTTTGCAGCACTTGAGTGAAACTTTCATGTTTGATTGGAGATGAGACCACATCACATTTCTAGACATCCATATACCTCCCCACCTGCCTCATCTATTTAAAATGAATTACATTAAGTTAATTAAGGCATTCACGGATGCACTCCAGGCATGGGAGGGCAAGTATCTCTCGTGGTTGGGTAGACTGGCAGTGGTAAAAATTACACTGCTCCCCAAACTCCAGTCTTTACTATGCACTGTACCTATTCGATTGCCCGGATCCTACTTAGACACTATACAGAGACTACCTGTTCACTTTATATGGATAAACCGTAAGGTGAGGGTGGCGACAAGACTTCTGCAACAACCAATGTTAAAACATATCATAGTGCAGCATTATTGTCTTCAGTAGCGGTATCCAACTCAGCCATGTAACTGTCACGTTTAAACATTTGTTATGAAGGAACACAACTGCAGATTTCGTATAGTTTGAATATTTATTAAAGAAAGTAAAAGGTAAAGACTTTAATTCCACTTTACAGGTACTGTAGCATTAAGTAATAAACGATAACTGAAGTCCACAATTATATGCACTGTAGCTTTAAGGAGTAAACGATAACTGAAGTCCACAATTATAAGCACTGTAGCTTTAAGGAGTAAAAGGTAACTGAAGCAGCAAGAGTCCTTTAGTAGTATTAATTAATTAGATGATAAAAAGTTACAATAGCTGTTCCATAGACTTTAAATGAAGAAAGATAGATGCAGCTAACTGAGACAAGTATGAGTTGAAGTTAGCTGTAACGGTTGGCTTTAACGAAGGACTTTGGAGACAGGAAATAACAGCTTTAGATGCAATGCTTATCAGAGAAGTTTTACTTAGCTTCCGGCACATAGAACACTGGTTCCCGAGATTTCCTCAGAGGCGGATTATCCTGCATGGATAGAGTTCAGCTTTAGCCGTGGATGAGGAAAGGTGAAGGGAACTTTGCAGAGTCTTTCAGTCCGGTCTGGTAGCAGAGGCTTTCACAACGAAGTTGTAGCCGGGTTGTGAGTAAGGAACGTAGTTCAATAATCCAGCCCTGATCAGCTGGTGCAGTCAGATTAAATAGGCAGACCGTGTCATAAAGGGGTGTGGCTAGGCTCCGTGGAACCAGGAAGTAAGAGGATACCATAGTTAAGGCATGACAGTACCCCCTCTTTAATGAGCAACCTCTGGGTGCTATTGACTTGGTTTAGAAGGGTAACGCTTGTGAAATTTGGAAACCAATTTGTCGGCATGAACGTCCGAGGAGTTTTCCCATGTATCTTCATCAACTCCATATCCTTTCCATCTGATGAGGTATTGTAAGGAGCCACGATGGATCCTTGAATCCAGTATACTTTGAATCTCGTATTCTTCTTCACCCTGGACCAATATGGGATCAGGAGAAGTAGTGAGATTTCTTTGGAAAGGGTCAGGATGATGAGGCTTCAACAAGGACAATTGATTGGATCTTTGGCATACAGAACAAGATTTGACATAAGATTCGATAGTTTGGTCTTGACGAGGCCACCAACAGTATCTTTTAGACAATTCAAGGGTCCTTTTCATATCTGGATGACCTGCCAGAGGAGAATCATGAATTAATTCAAGTATTTTAATCCTGAAGGAGGGAGGCACGTAAATCCGGTCTTTGAAATAGTAGAGACCGTTTTTATTAGATAATTTCATTGATTTAGGAAGTTCAAGAGCATCTTCACTGAGACCTTTAATGTCGTCAATAAGAGAAGATAAGATTCCAATGACTTTAGGCGAAGGAGGTACTTGAGGAGTTTTGTGTTGAGAAAGGACAGCTCCAATTGCAAATTCCGAAGCATCCGTTTCAAGGACATAAGGATATGAAGGATTTGGAAGTTGAAGGATAGGAGCTGTTGTAAACTTTCTCTTTAATTCACCAATGATTGTAGGAGGAGGAGACTCCAGTTCGGTGTCAGAACAACATGAGGTTTTAGCTAGTTCTTTCGTAGACTGAAGAATTGGAATACGTTGCAAGCATGTTTTCTTGCAATAATCAGAATCAAATGCAAGAGAGAAGGGAAACCATGAGATTTGAGGGTTGTGGTTCCTTAACCAGTTGATCCCCAATATAATAGGAAAAAATGGTGATGAGATGACATCAAATATAAGACTTTCCGTATGAGTATGATTGATGGTTACTTTTAGAGGGATGGATTCATGAAGTATTGGTCCCGATGAGATGAGGGACCCGTCAATCACTTTAACAGGTACAGAAGTTCTTTTACGAACACAAGGAATTTTATTCTTTGTTACAAAGGCTGAGTCGATGAATACTCCATTTGCACCGGAATCGATAACAGCCTTGGTTATGATTCTTTTATTGTCCCACTGTAATACAAGAAAGATAGGGGACATTTGAGTATTTGCTGTAGAGGGAAGTACACTTAGGATGGAAGAGGCATGAGACGGCCTTCTGCCTTTTGTCCGTTTCAATGAAGGACAATCAGAGACTGAATGAACTTGAGAGGCACAATACATGCAGAGGTTTAACATACGTCTTCGATTTTTCTCTTCAGGAGTGAGGGGACTTCTTATTATCCCTATTTCCATAGGTTCGATTGGTTCAGATGGGTTGTCAGGAGGCTTTGGAGCCCCTAGTTCCATAGGTTCACTTGTTAAGGAAGTCTTTTCTGGAGCTTTTGAGGGAGTGAAAGGTTTGCGGTCTTTTGAAAGAAAAAGAGACTTTTCGGCCTTTCTTTCTCTTAATCTTCTGTCAATGCTGATTGATAGGCGAATTAGAGCGTTCAAATTAGTAGGGAGTTCTGTTCTAGATAATTCATCTTTTACAGCTTCCGATAAACCAATTCGAAACTGGTTGCGCAATGTGATGTCATTCCATTGCGTTTCTATAGCCCATCTTTTGAATTCAGCAATGTAATCTTCAACGGGTCTATTTCTTTGCTGTAGTGTTCTGATTGTTAAATCAGCTGTAGCTTGTTTGTTAGGATCTTCATAGAGAAGAGACATGGCTTCAAAAAATTCATCCAGTGAATCTAAGATGGGGTCATCGTTTTCCAGAAAGGAATGAGCCCATGACATAGGTTCACCTCTTAGAAAGGAAATAACCGAACAAACTTTAGTTCTTTCTGTAGGGTAGGATCGAGGTTTCAAAGCAATTAACAATTTGCAAGAGTTGAGGAACTCCCTGTATCTGGAACGATCTCCATAGAACTTTTCAGGGTTACACACAGCAGGATCACTAGCCGAGTGCAGAGTAGTATGAGGAGTATGAGTTTGTAAATCTCTGATATAAGTGAGAAGTCTTTCGTTAGTAACTTGCAGGTCTTGCACACTTTGGGCTAGTGCATTAACTCTTTGATTCAACGTAGTTATAGTAGAATCGAAATCTGCTGGATCCATTACAATGGCTGGATTATTCTGTCACGTTTAAACATTTGTTATGAAGGAACACAACTGCAGATTTCGTATAGTTTGAATATTTATTAAAGAAAGTAAAAGGTAAAGACTTTAATTCCACTTTACAGGTACTGTAGCATTAAGTAATAAACGATAACTGAAGTCCACAATTATATGCACTGTAGCTTTAAGGAGTAAACGATAACTGAAGTCCACAATTATAAGCACTGTAGCTTTAAGGAGTAAAAGGTAACTGAAGCAGCAATAGTCCTTTAGTAGTATTAATTAATTAGATGATAAAAAGTTACAATAGCTGTTCCATAGACTTTAAATGAAGAAAGATAGATGCAGCTAACTGAGACAAGTATGAGTTGAAGTTAGCTGTAACGGTTGGCTTTAACGAAGGACTTTGGAGACAGGAAATAACAGCTTTAGATGCAATGCTTATCAGAGAAGTTTTACTTAGCTTCCGGCACATAGAACATTTCCTCAGAGGCGGATTATCCTGCATGGATAGAGTTCAGCTTTAGCCGTGGATGAGGAAAGGTGAAGGGAACTTTGCAGAGTCTTTCAGTCCGGTCTGGTAGCAGAGGCTTTCACAACGAAGTTGTAGCCGGGTTGTGAGTAAGGAACGTAGTTCAATAATCCAGCCCTGATCAGCTGGTGCAGTCAGATTAAATAGGCAGACCGTGTCATAAAGGGGTGTGGCTAGGCTCCGTGGAACCAGGAAGTAAGAGGATACCATAGTTAAGGCATGACAGTAACCCTCTCAATGGGTACACATAGAATCACAATGGGCATGCAAACAAGGTATATTGGTCGCCGAAAATGCTGAGGCCATGATACTCCGACATGTTGCCGACAATGGCTGTGATGATAAAGATGTGGGAGACGCTCAGGGCCTCAATGGGCATGGTCGGACCGACTGAAAGGGATATGCCACTGAGAAGCGTTTCGGTGGACATCCCAACATTTGACCACACCTCCTGGGAGGCACGGGGATGCACACACCTCCGACAGGTGTGTGAAGGTAATAAGATACTTCCGTTCCCCGTGCTGCAAACCAAATTTAAATTACCTGCTAGAACAATCTTTTCATATCTCCAGCTGCAGTCCTTTGTCTCTACCATAAATGTATCCATGGGACCTACGCCATCTCATATTGGCACCCTAGAACAACTGTGCCTCTCAGACAGGCTGCCTGAAAAAAACAATGTCCCGGTTATATGCCCTTCTGATGTGACCAACCTCAGATACCCCCGAAGAATTTAGGGAGACCTGGCAGAAAGATCTCGGTCACACTATCGAAGAGCAGACCTGGAAACAAGCCTTTATCGCACACAAGGGTCACACTTGGAGATTATGAGGAAACTATTATAAATATGGTACATGGTTCCACACAGACTTTCCAGATATATCCGGGGTGAGTGTTGGAGGGGGTGTGCAGGGACAATGTTCCACACATGGTGGTTGTGCCTGGCCATTTGGCGAATTTCCGAAGTGCCAAATTTCGTAATGCTGAACTGAACCGAATGTTTCCGAATGTCTGAAGTTCCGAAGTGCCGAATTTCAGAAGTGCCGAATTTTAGAAGTGCCAAAGTGCTTCTGATTTCTGAATAGTGGCAAAACAGGAGAGGGTTGGGGTTAGGAGTTGAGGAAGGGTTAGGGTTAGGTTAGTGGTTGGGTTAGAGGTAGGGTTAGGGTTAGGTTTAGGGGTAGGGGTAGGGTTAAAGCTTGGGGTAGAGGTAACCCTACCCCTAACCCTAACCCTAACCCTTAACCCTACCCTAACCTGCTAACCCTACCTCTAACCTAAGCCTACCTCTAACCCTACCCCTGCCTACCCTACCCCTACCCCTAACTCTACCTCTAACACTTCCACTACCATAACCCTAACCCTAACTTTAAACCAACCCTTACCCTACCCTACCCCTTACATAACCCTACCCCTATCCCTACACTTACCCGAAGTCCTGAAGTTCCAAAGTCCCGAAGTGCCGAAGTATCGAAGTGTCGAAGTGCTGAAGTGCCGAACCAAAACATAGAAACATAGAAACATAGAATGTGACAGCAGATACGAATTCGCCCCATCTAGTCTGCCCATTTTTCTAAATACTTGCATTAGTCCCTGGCCTTATCTTATAGTTAGGATAGCCTTGTGCCTATCCCACGCATGCTTAAACTCCTTTACTGTGTTAACCTCTACCACTTCAGCTAGAAGGCTATTCCATGCATCCACTACCCTCTCAGTAAAGTAATACTTCCTGATATTATTTTTAAACCTTTGTCCTCTTGTTGTGGTAGTTTTTCTTCTTTAAAATATAGTCTCCTCCTTTACTGTGTTGATTCCCTTTATGTATTTAAATGTTTCTATCATATCCCCCCGTCTCGTCTTTCCTCCAAGCTATGCATGTTAAGATCCTTTAACCTTTCATGGTAAGTTTTATCCTGCAATCCATGAACCAGTTTAGTAGCCCTTCTCTGAACTCTCTCTAAGGTATCAATATCCTTCTGAAGATACGGTCTCCAGTACTGCGTACAATACTCCAAGTGAGGTCTCACCAGTGTTCTGTACAATGGCATGAGCACTTCCCTCTTCCTACTGCTAATACCTCTCCCTATACAACCAAGCATTCTGCTAGCATTTCCTGCTGCTCTATTACATTGTCTGCCTACCTTTAAGTCATCAGAAATAATCACCCCTAAATCCCTTTCCTCAGATGTTGAGGTTAGGACTCTATCAAATATTCTGTACTCTGCCCTTGGGTTTTTATGTCCAAGATGCATTATCTTGCACTTATCCACATTAAATGTCAGTTGCCACAACTCTGACCATTTTTCTAGTTTACCTAAATCATTTGCCATTTGGCTTATCCCTCCTGGAACATCAACATACTAAGATATGTATCTTAGTATCATCAGCAAAAAGCCATACCTTACCATCAAGACCTTCTGCAATATCACTAATAAAAATATTAAAGAGAATGGGTCCAAGTACAGATCCCTGAGGTACCCCACTGGTGACAAGCCCAGGCTTCGAATATTCTCCATTGACTACAACCCTCTGTTGCCTGTCACTCAGCCACTGCCTTACCCATTCAACAATATTGGAATCCAAAACTAAATATTGCAGTTTATTGATAAGCCTTCTATTTGCAACAGTGTCAAAAGCCTTACTGAAATCTAAGTAAGCAGTGTCTACTGCGCCACCCTATTATTTTAGTTACCCAATCACAAAAATCAATAAGATTAGTTTGGCATGATCTCCCTGAAGTAATCCCATGTTGTCTCTGATCTTGAAATCCATGTGTTTTTAGATGTTCAACAATCCTATCCTTTAACATGGTTTCCATCACTTTCCCCACTACTGAAGTAAGGCTTACTGGCCAAAGTGCCGAAGTGCTGAAGTCGGAATTTCGAATTTCTGAATGCCAAATCAAACCGAATATTTTTCCCATGCACATCCCTACTGAAAAATGGTGGAAGAAGTGATTGCCAAGCTAATAAGACAGCCATACAAGTTGACACCAGAACAGGATATCCTCTTTATGCACCTGACCTCTAGGCCCAGATTAGAGCAACAACTGATATTTCAGGTACCCTTATTGCTAGAGAGTGGAAAACACAAAACCCACCCTTGAAACAAACCGTATTAAACCAAATCTCAGTGAATTGGGATTATGAATGTCAGACCAAACCCTACAGCAGAAGAGGCCAAATACAGATGGGAAACATTTGTGAAACACCAAGCTGTATTAAATAATGCCGAGGCAATAACTGTTGGGACAACTAGTAGTCCACACATGTCGGTGATGACATGAACACCTTGGAACATTCTACAGTGAACCGAATGGCACTACCCTCAAGCTGGACATAGCTTTAGTTTAGGTTCAGAACGGCTCTGGGCCACGTTTTGGCTAGGAACACATTCACACACATGACAGTTTTCAGTTTCTTATATGTTATTTGTTATTGTTATTTTACTCTGGACATAGGAATTATTCAGTTCAAGGGGCCAGAAAATTTCCACCGATATGACTCCCTACATTGACAGCCCTTGAATCACTAACGCATTGCGACACATTCACCCAGCGCACACAGATCCCCTGGGAAACCAAGCTACATCAGAGCATATACCTACAAGTTGTAGAAGAGAGTACACCTTTAGACAGGGCGCATACCATGGGGACCTCACAGTATCCAACAAACCATCGACCAGAGCTTCAACCACAGAATCAGGGGTGGACGGAATATGTAGATAAACTGGGCATTTGAATACCTTATACACTACGAAGCTATATCACCATAAACACCACTAGCAGACATGACACACTGACCCACAAGGGAAGACAAGGGTTGGTTGCCAAGTGCCTAGGGGGAACTGATCAAAACAAGTAGGGCAGTGTACAATGTTTGTATATCGTAGTTTATGTTCATACGGAACTGTATTCTGGATGTACTGTACACTTGAGCTAGTGTGAAATCAGCGTCGTATATCTTTTATGCACTTTAATCCCCACTTCCTTTCTTTCTATCTGTACCCCAAAAACAATAAAAATGGTCAAATAAAAAAAAAAGTTGTTTGTAGGTCTTGTCAGCATAGCAATATCTTTATTTTTTCTCTAGAACTATTTATGCTGGAGTAATCACGCTCAATGTCCATACCAGGTATTATATATTTTTACTGTCCATAAGAAAGTTCCATTTTGGAAGTGGAAAAAACACATACACTAATAAGAAGCATACAGAATTAAAACATATATATGTTTGTGTCCTATTTTAATCTACTTACTAGAAAGTTTTATTCTTCCAGCTAGATTTCACTATATGCTATTTTAAATGGTAAACCAAAATAACCGTCAATATATGCATTTGTTAGAGCAGGTAGAGACCTAGATAAAATGGTTGATAATAAATATTGGAATATTTATTGGAAAAAAAACACTTTGTAACTTTAATAAAAAAATAAAATAAGATCTAAAGCCATGACGTCATTACCTTAAAGGGACCATGTCATCTAAGCGACCCAATGCTGTTTGAGCTCGCAGAGATGACATGGACCCATGGGAACTATTTTGCTTGTTTAAGCCTCCATTCTTTGCCCTATCATGGTTTCTGTTTGGATCCTCAGTTAGTGGTCCTTGTGATTCCCTTGTGATTTCCTGTGTTTGACCTCGGCTTCGTATAGGACTTGTGATTTCTGGTATCCTGACCCCGGCTTCTTATTTAACTTGTGATTTCTGCTATCCTGACCCCAGCTTCTTATTTAACTTGTGATTTCTGGTATCCTTACCCCAGCTTCATATTTGACTCGTGATTTCTGATATCCTGATCCCGGCTTTGTCTTGACTTCTTGTTGTATTAGTACGTTAAGTCCGTCCATTCTAAGGCTCAGTAATACGCCTTTTGGATCCACCTATTGTGTGTTTCCTCTTTCCTGCATGTTGGGGTATGACTCCTGTGACAACTAGATACCCACCCAGATTCCCACTGGAACCCCAGGACCCCCTGTGCCCGTGTGCCCAGACTTATAAGGCACATTGAGAGGGGGTTCTCCAGGAAGAGGGACCGACCAGGGGAATGAGAAGGTGCTGCTGTTAACTTACACTAACTATAAGGATGGGTTATATAACGTTAAGAGTAAGTTGGGGTGAAGGGATCCAAACACTCGGAGGGAGGGTGGTATGTGGTTGTGTCGGTTTTTTTTTTTTTTTTCAGGCTTATGCAATAGATATTACTCCAGTCATACTTGAGACTTACATTATATATACACATTAGTGGGACTCTTCACAGGTGCGTCAAAAGTATTAAAAGCTTCTTTAAAAGTGCAACTTATTAGTTAACGATTGTTCTGGGGTGTTCCTCTTTGTGTCTGAAATTGTTCTAACATATCTCTACAAAACTATACCTTAGCATGTTAATGCAACCTATACTTCCATTATTTCAAGCTCCTAATACCTTATCTATGGTACCACTTTCTTTGCTCTTCGGCAGTATGGTTTGGACAATTTTTTCTATTTGATCTGCATATTTGACCACCCTGATATGGACTGTCCATCGGTGCTTGCCCACAACTCCCACAGGTTTCCTGCCACTGACCTGCAATTGGGCGCTAGGGGCTACCTAGACCATCTGCCCCCCTTTCCACAAGTAAAATACCCTTTTATTTACAGTTGCCTAGGTGACAATTATTTTCTTCACTTTTCACATCTTCTCCTTATTTTCCTATCTCTGCAGTTTCACATAATATTCCTTCCTTCTCTGACACTATCCTCCCTACCTTTGACATACCATCTTAGCTTCTCTCAACTCACACTTTTTGCTCCCTTCGCCCTTGGGCTGGCATACCAGGGTTTATGGGAATGACTGGAGGATAGTAGAGTTCCTCTCCTTCTCCCTCTCTCTCTCCGGTGCACGTCTACTTCCTCTACCTGTCTCCTTCTCATGATGAAGGCGACACACCATGGTCTCTTGCTGTATTCCATTAATGCAATAGGGCTTAACTTCCCTCAAAAGTGTCAATAGCGTGCAAGAGCACTAAGAAGGATACAGACTGAATATCTCCATTGCCTCCTCCCAAGAAACTAATTTCATAGCAAAAAAAGCACCTAGATTCTCGATTTTTTTTGCTAATAACCCTGACTTTAAAACTAAAAGAGTCACAATTATATTCTCATTGGAGATTCCATTGCAGAAAGAGGCAGTACCTCTTTCTAAAAGGCACGGTTCATAATTCCCGGTTCACATTTGTTAACATCTATCTCCCAACAAGGGTCAAAAACCCTTTCTGGCAGCTACCTTGAAAGCCCTTGACTCCTTTGGTGAAGGCTACCTCATACTAGTAAGAGATTTCAATGAGCCATTTGATCCCAGACTCGACACCTCCCCGGGTACCACAACCCTCCTGGGCAATGTACTTAGAAACATGAATGCCCCTTTACAAGAATACCAACTATCTGATTGCTGGTGCATACTCCATACTGCCCAAAAAAACCTTCTTCTCTCTGCTCCACACTTCCTTCTCATGGATCAATTACTTATTCATTCAACATCAACAATGAGATGACCCATTCTCTGCCTCTATAGCACCAATGACCCAATGACCTGGTCTGATCATGCACTGGTCCTCACTCCAAAACTTTCCCGACGCCGTAGCAAAAGCAATGGATTTGGAGATTAAATGAAACACTTCTAGATGACCCACAATTTAAGGCAGATGTCCAAACCCATATAGAACAATTCTTCCTCACCAATGCATTGCCGGACATACTGGAGACCATTTGGAAAGCTCTCAAGTGTGCCCCTCGGGGCCTCCTGACTAAGCATGACACCCAGCGAAAAAAGCAATGCTCACAGGAAATAACGAACTTTTAGCAAAGATTACTAGGCTTGAGACACAAAATTAATTTAATATAGGCAAATACATATAGGCAAAGACACCTACACAGAGCTTGTGGCAGCTCGTGTGGACCTTAACTCACACCTCACATGCAAGCTTGCTTTCCAATTCCATCTAATTAAGAAGGCATTCAACAAATATGGGAACATGAGTGTCACAATGAAATCCATTGCAGAGTGGTTCCGGCAGTATTATGATAAATTATACAATTTACCTGAACCCATGAAAGGGAACACAGAAGTAGAACCAGACAGAGTTACCTGCCAACAAGAATACCTTTAATTGCACCACAAATCCAAACTCAATGAGGCCATATGTTCCTTGGAAGAACCAATCACTATAAAAGAACTTTCGTTGGCTCTCAAACTGGCCAGAAATGGAAAAAGCCCAGGACCTGATGCCTTTTCCATCAAATCCTACCCAATCTTCTATAATGTGTTTGCCCCGTGTTTACTCACTATGCTTAATAAGATTAAAGAAGGGGGATCCCTAGACCCCAACACATTACTGGTCCACATAGTGACACTCTCAAAAGAGAGAAGGACCCCACTACATGACCCAGCTACAGACTGATATCCCTGTTGAACGTTGATTTGAAACTCTCTGTGAAGACCCTTGCTCTCTGCATCCAACCCCTGTTGCCTGGCCTGGTGCACCTGGGTCAAATGGGGTTTGCTAGAACTAGAGAGGCAAGGGACATAACCCGCCAAGGTAACCAACTTCCTCTCCAAAGCTACTGGTTTCAACAGATGCGGAGAAGGAGTTTGACATGGCAGATTTGTCTTTTTTGTTCCAAACTTTACAACTGGGATTTTGACTTAACATGATGGCATGGCTCAGCTCACTCTACTCTTCCCCATCAGCCAGAGTCTATGTGAACAGCACCTTCTCCCAACCATTCAAGATTCGAAACAACACTCGCCAGGGGTGACCACTCTCACCCCTACTATTTCTCCTCAGCTTTTTGTAAATGTGGTCAGAGCCAATTTCATTATAGCAGGCATTGGGTAAGGGTGAGAGGTGAGGTCAGTTTATGCAACCTTAGGTTTGCAATACAGGACCCTGAGCCCTCTCTCCCCACCTTAAGGGAATTTGAACAGTATGGATACCTGGTGAACCTAAAATTTAATTACACAAAATCGGAAGTTCTGGGCATCAGGGGTAATTGTGTCTTGACATCCTCTCTCAAATAATGGTTTCATTCAAATGGTGTAAGGGGGCTATTAAATATCTTGGGGTATGGATTACCCTCAAATTTTTTACTTCAACTTCCCAACTCTCTGGCACTGGTAGAAAATAATTTTACAACTGTTTTAATTGTTTGAGGTGATTCAAAAGCAGATAGAGATGAACAAGTAAATGCACAAGTCTAAAAATCAGTAATAGCTTTCAACATATGCTTGCTTATGCAAAAGCTTGATTAACAAAATGGTAACTTAAAGTTATTGGCCCATGCATAAAAATATGATGTACGTTGGTTGGGTGAAACACATAACTGGAAAATTAACTTAAATGCATTATTTAAGAAGGATGGAAAAACTGAAAAAGGGAATGGTATGTTTTTATATCAATCTTCAATTTAATTCAGCATTACGGAAATGGCATAATATGGTACAATGAATAATGGAATGTTTTATAGGAAGAAATTTAAATAAGAGAAAACATGGGCACTACATTACTGGAAGGAATATGCTACAAATCCCCAAACATTAATATTTATGAGCAAGATCACTGTTATCATAAACTGAAAAACTGCACATCTGTTTAAGGATTTAATCATCAGGATTTTCATTACCTAGGTATTAATTTGGATATAATAAATAGCAGTTCGGCTAGGGGAAACAGGTTTTTGAATCTCTGCTAGAGACACCTTCATTTCTCTATTAGGTGAAGCATTAACTAGAATAGGTGCTTGTTCTTTGATGGTAGGATGTAATAATAGTTATTTTTTCAAACATTAAGGTTAGGGAGCCATTAAAAAAATCTGAGCATAAAACAATTTCATTTGAAATTAATAAAAAAAAAAAAAAATAATAATATAGTTTTATACCAACACATTTAATCTTAAATAGACAATTTCAAAAGGTTAAGTGCATCTTTACAGCTCATTGACTGGGATAAACTTTGCTCCGAAATAAATCACAGAGAATAAATTGACTATATTTAAAAAATGTTAACAATATAATTCTCAATATGTACTTCCAGGAAACAAATGCACTGGGACAAATGAAAATCACTGGTTTATAAAAAAGAAGAAATGGACAATGCTGGTACTACATTGTACATTAATGACAAAAATAATAAAGAAGGAAAATGTTTCTCCATTGAGATCAGACATGGATGTGCTAATTATTACATAGTTTTAAACACCATTGGAAGAACCAATGGCTTTGGATATGTCATAAAAAACCCACAGAAAACACAATTATTTAAAGCGACACTATAGTCACCAGAACAACTACAGCTTATTGAATTTGTTCTGGTGTGTAGAATCATTCCCTACAGGCTTTTTGCTGTAAACACTGTCTTTTCAGAAAAAATGCAGTGTTTACATTACAGCCTAGTGATAACTTCACTGGCCACTCCTTAGATGGCTGTTAGATATCCTTCCTGGGTCATGGCTGCCTAAAATGCATCCAAACATTCAGTGTCTCCCCCCTCTGCACGCAGACACTGAACTTTCCTCATAGAGATTAATTGATTCAATTCCTCTCTATGAGGAGATGCTGATTGGCCAGGGCTGTGTTTGAATTGTGCTGGCTCTGCCCCTGATCTGCCTCTTTGTCACTCTCCGCCAATCCTATGGGGAAGTATTGTGATTGGATCAGGTCACCACTTCTGATGATGTCAGCAGACAGCTTTTTTTTTTTACTGAGACAAACAGCATGCAGAGCTACATCTTCAGACTTGAATACAAGTAAGATTTTGCTATATTTATGGAGGCATGAGGGGCCCTGGTGGGCTAGATGGTGGTTTTAACACTATAGGGTCAGGAATACATGTTTGTGTTCCTGACCCTATAGTGTTCCTTTAAATTAAAGCTAAAATTATACAGCTGGACATGTTCTATAACTTATTAATTGCCAAACCTCTATTTTTATCTTTTGAACATCAGGATGCTTTTTGGCATAGCAGGATAACTAGGATAACTAGGATTACAGTTAATATATACAGTATTAACAAAATGTTCATCCAAATAGAAATATGATTGCAACTTTGGAGTACATACCAGGTTTTTTTGTTTTTTTGGCTTTTTGTAGCAGAATTTTATCTTTAATCAAAAACAGAAAGTTTGCAAGAGGTTGTTCTTGTTGGACTTGAGTGTTTATTTCAACTTATTAGCTTGTAACAAAACTGTTGTGAAAAATAAATTAAACCAGGAAAATATATCAACTCCACGGCTAAACATGTTTTATACCTGAGTTCCTTTAATGGTTCATAAATAAATAATGTTTAAATGCTGTGTCAGATACTTAAACGGGATGCATAACTTCCCAGGTCTTTTAATATTTTGTTGACTTATTCTTTATGTTTAACAAATATGTATTGGATCTGAGAAATAAAATGTTATTAAATGTAGAAATCTGTAGTACTGTGTTGAGGCTCTGCACTTGAACTGAGAACCTTGTCTATCATTGTTATAAGCTCTGGTGTTTTCCCCTGGACGTCAGCATAGAGAGAACATATACAAAGGAGGAAAAACAGAAACACTGTTATTGTTTCTTCTGCTACTATTCACCATGTGCCCTGGCTGTACAAGGACTGAACTAAATTATGATGTCAGTAGCCAGATCTTTACAATATACTGATTAACAAACAGCAAACACATAAAAATACAGTTTTACAATTTATAATGCTACTTAAAATCACCTTTCTCAGCAAACCAATATGGTGTTTCAGTTGGTCATATTGTGTTAAGCTCACCACTATTTACAGTACCCCCAATATTGGTGGGTCCTACACTAATTGCCATCTGTTCAGAAATGCTTATGGCCTCCATGTGTGATTTCTATGTCACATATTTGTCTCTTGCACTCTCCTTAAGAGCCACACTCCATTCTCACCTCATCAGTTCTGCTACTTTCCCACCTTGTTTGTTTGCTGTCCCTCTTGCTGCCCAATTGTCTTTTCTTTTTTTTTTTTTTTATTCTTTTTTTTCCCTCAAGAAAAACAATTCGCCACAGATTTAGAGAATGGCAAGTCATTGTCATCACATTAAAGGAGCACTATAGTGCCAGGAAAACAAACTTGTTTTCCTGGCACTATAGGGTCATTAGGTCCCCCCCACCCTCAGGGCCCCCTTCTAGCTGGGCTGAAGGGATAAACCCCCCTTCAGCCACCAGGGCCGGACTGGGAATTAAAAGCAGCCCTGGAAAAAAAATATTTACCAGCCCCATAATGCATCACGCCAGCATAGTGTGCAGATAATGTGTTAGAACAGATAACTTAAAATTAAAAATTACTCTAACATAAAAAGCGCACTCATAGGCTTCAAAATAAACAAAAGTGCAGATTTATTTTAAGCAGATGTGCGGCAACGCTCTGTGCTCAGGCGAGAAGGACCCAGGGGAGCTGCTAGAGGGAGATCGGCCGGCAGGGGAAAGCCTCGTGGGGGGTGATTGCCTCATTGCCCCTCCATCCACCAGTGATATATACAGCCCCTATGTGTGTCTCTTTATCTCCAGCCCCTCTGTGTGCCTTTTTGTCTCCCCCCAGTCACTCTGTATGTTTCTTTCTCCCACTCACTGCTCCTCTGTGTCAATGTCTCCCCTCACCTTCCCAGTCTCTCTCTCCCCCCTGCCTCTTTCTCCCCCTCCCTTGTATGTCTCTCTCATTTCTCCCTCTTTGTCTCTCCCTCCTCCACACCTCTCCTCCTCCCCCCTTTCCCTGTGTCTCTCCCTCCTCCACACCTCTCTTCCTCCCCCCTTTCCCTGTGTCTCTCCCTCCTCCACACCTCTTTTTCTCCCCCCTTTCCCTGTGTCTCTCCCTCCTCCACACCTCTCTTCCTCCCCCCTTTCCCTGTGTCTCTCCCTCCACCACACCTCTCTTCCTCGCCCCTTTCCCTGTATCTCTCCCTCCTCCACATCTCTCTTCCTCCCCCCTTTCCCTGTGTCTCTCCCTCCTCCACACCTCTCTTCCTTCCCCCTTTCCTTGTGTCTCTCCCTCCTCCACACCTCTCTTCCCCCCCCTTTCCCTGTGTCTCTCCCTCCTCCCTCCACCATCTCTCTATTCCCCTCTCTGTTTCATTCCCCATCCCCATTTACCTAGAGAAATCAGGGGGGCCGGCCGCGTTCCAGGCTGGAGCCACCGGGGGCGGGTGGCAGCCTCGCAGGTCCGGCGGCACTTCTGTCACTGATGATGCTGAAGGGGGAGGAGCATGTCTACCATGCTCCCTCACGGTTCCCACAATCCCCAGCACATTGCTGTATCAGTATGATGCTGTGCTGGGGATTGTGGGAACCGCGAGGGAGCATGGTAGACATGCTCCTCCCCCCTCAGAAGTGACAGAAGTGCCGCCGGACCGGCGAGGCTGCCACCCGGCCCGGCGGTTCCAGCCTGGAACGCAGCCGGCCCCCTCTGAGTGTGCCACTGGACCGGCCACCCGGTGGCACCTATATGCGCAGCCCCCAGGTGCCGCGGCCCACCAGGAAATTTCCCGGTATCCTGGTGGGCCAGTTCGGCCCTGTCAGCCACTTACCTGTCTCCAGCGCTTGGCTCCCTCTGTGCTGGGGAACTCTCCACCCCCTGCCGACGTCAGATCCGAATGCACATGCGCGGCAAGAGCCGTGCGCGCATTCAAACAGCCCATATGAAAGTATTACTTAATGCTTTCCTATGGACGTCCAGCGTCTTCTCACTTTGATTTTCTCAGTGAGAATCACGGAAGCGCCTCTAGTGGCTGTCAGTGAGTCAGTGAAACTGCTATGTTTTCAGCTGCAGGGTTAAAACTAGAGGGACCTGGCACCCAGACCACTTCATTGAGCTGAAGTGGTCTGGGTGCTTATAGTGGCTCTTTAATTAGATGTGTAAACAGGAGAGAGTGTGGTGCTCACGTGTATGGTCTGAGGACAATATGCAAAGAGTTTTTATTATTGTAGTGGTAAGAGAAGTATTAATGAAAGGCGTGTGCCCTATGGGGTTTGGATAGAATCCACTGAAAGCAGGAGCCCTAATATGAGTGAACCGCCCCAAGGGAGATATTAATCTGTTCGGTGAAAATTGTGGGGATTCTATGCATGTAGAAACTCTTGTAGCTAGGGTTTGAATATATTACTACGGTGGTCGTAGTTAGGTCACAGCACTGGTAGGCTGGAGAGGTCGTGTTGCTCGAGGTTTAAACTCCGGGATCCTTGCTAGATCTAAGTCTGTCTTGCCGGTCTCCACCTACCCTATTGTGTTTTTATACCCCACTGCCTCTAGACTGTAAGCTCGTTTGAGCAGGGTTCTCATCTACCTGTTGTTCCTGTATCAATTTGTAATTGTCTCCTTTATTGTTAAATTTACCCCCTTTCATAAAATTGTAAATAACTTCGGAATAAGTTGGCACTATCTAAATGCCAATAATAATAATAATAATAATAATAATAATAATAATTCCAACGTGGGAGACAAATTAAATGGTGCTAGTGGTAAATGTGCTACGGAGTATTTAATTAATCTGTTGCAAGAGCATTGTGAATATATATAATACCAAATTCATGTGATAAAAACACAATACAAAAAAATGCAGTGTCAAAACAAAACAATTAAAGTGATATTGCTTTGATGTATATCATCCCAATGCATTTCATATATCTGCTCTGAAAATAATAATTAAAGTAACACTACTATCCATAACCTCCTCAAAACTTTACTTTCCCGTGGTCACCTCCAAAGGGGGATCTGAAGCTGCTGGGCAGGATGGGATGTTAGATCTTAAAGGTATCTGGCCATATAGTGGAACTTAATCCCCATATTTGTTTGCTGAGATAGGTGATTTTAAGTAGCCTAATAATATTTAAAACTGTATTTTTATGCGTGTGCTGTAACATAATCTGTATATTGTATACATTTTGGTGACTACATCAGCACTATTGCTGAGAAATGCATGTTCCTCGTGTGCTCCCAATTTCCTTTTTTTTCTTTAGTAACCAAATATTTAACATATGTTTAAAAATTAAATTGAGCAGCACATAAACATTGTTCAACACGTTATAGGTGATTTTCAATGGAATTTGATAGTGTAATTTCCATTACATTTTCAATCTAAAGGCACTAACACTAAGAGGCTCATATAATATTTAATCAGAATCTTTTTTACATTGATATTGATGTTTTGTTTATTTATTAGAATTTTTTTTAAAGAACACAAAATGTCTTTCCTATCATTATTATATGGTAAAAGTCAACTTTACATTGACTTTTACCTCAAGTGTTCCATTCCCATTAGTCTATTATATATTTGGCAGGGAAGTTGATGACATGCACATGAGCTTTACAATGCTACTTAATTTCTAAAACCATGCTGGCAACACTGGCTTGGAAAATTCCTCAATGATTTAGCTCCTTAGTAGAAATAATTCAATCTCCTGCAGGAAACAGGGCAAAGTTAGAACTATTCACATTACAATCCATCTTAAAACCTGGCTGCTGTCGAATTTGCAGCACTCTTAAAAGAAAATATTTTAAATCCTTTAAAACAAATGCAAGAATGTTATTTTGTGGAAATATATATATATATATATATATATATATATATAAATAAAATCCAGAAAATACCGGCACTCTGGGAATTTTCAAGTTTTCAATTTAATGTCAAATCCATGTCAGGACATGGACTTGACATTAAATTGAAGACTTGAAAACTCCCAGAGTGCTGGCATTTTTTGGATTTTCTATTTCATATTTTATCTGAACACCGGGTCTGAATATATTTTGTTGTAGTGCAAGAATCTCTGAACTGTTTATATTTATATATATATATATATATATATATATATATATATATATAAATATATGTATATATTTCTGTTAGGGGCAAAAAAAGCCATACAGAGTGATAGAGAGCAATATAGGAATAGGGTAATACAGAATGGAAAAAATCGGTTGAGGTGTGCCGGAACCGACAATGCTGGTAGGCCTGTAAAATAAAGAGGGCCCACCTAAGGTTAAAAAGAGGTTATGAATGTGTAGTGGGAGTGGTGGGAGGGACATGCAAATCGCTAGAGCAAGAACGGTGTGGAGCAAGGTGAGGAATCCCTTTAAGTAGGGAAATCATGCCCCTCCGACAACTACAGACAAAATCCTTAATATTTGTGTTTGGGGCAAAATAGCCATATAGAGTGATAGAGAGAAATATAGGAATAGTGTAATACAGAATGGAAAAAATCGGTTGAGGTGTGCCGGAACCGACAATGCTGGTAGGCCTGTAAAATAAAGAGGGCAAAAGGAAAAATACCGTAAATAGTTAATACAGTCTACAATCAACATACATACTTATACCCAAAGCTATATGATAATGCTTGATGGAGTTCCAATACTGGTTGTGGAATGTACTGTGAATAAGCTGAGGACTTACAATGACCTAATGTTTAAATATGTATAGTGGTATAATTCTGCTAGAAGCCATGGATGCTGCCCCTAAAGAGTGACCAGAATAATTGAATGGTTAAGGCATGGTCTTCTTGATTAGTGTTCTGATATAACTCATAAATGAGATATATTTGATGGTTGTGTGATATTTAATTTTAAGATGGCAAAAAGCAGACCGTAGTAAAGAAAACATGGCAAATATGTCGTTAATAAACTGCACTAATACTTGGTCAGAGAATACGTAGCCAGGGAGGGCGTAAATACGCATTAATCTGAATTGAAGGAAAATGGTTGAAAGGATACGTAGGTTGGACCATGCATGGGTCCAACATAAATAATCACGTCTCTTGTTGGCCCATGCATATTGTTTCATAAATGAGGAAAACATGTAGGTTAAGATGCGTGTTCCGATTGGAGTGATAAGGCTGGGTGATACCTGGTCTGCTGAACTAACCTGTCGTGATAAACATAGAGGCAATGAAGGACCACTTACCTGTGACCTAAAATAAGTAATGAGCAGAGAGACGTAGGTGACAGCAATTACGAGGGTCCAACTTGGAGGAAGAATACCATGTACATTGATAATCTGAAATCTGCCATAGACAGGAGTCATATGCTGACTAAGGTAATTGTTATAAACATCTAAGAGACTAACCAATATTAACCTTGCAAACCAAACTGAGGGGTTAATACACTAGATGACTGGGGGAACGCTGTAAACAAGATTAGGATAAGCAATTAGAATAACCAGGTGGCATAAATGCGATTAACAGTATATAACATGAACTTAACCTATTAGTATTGAGACATAGATAACAATTCTAATAATGATGAACCTCTTGAAAGTATGTAAATTGTGAACCTGTCACATAGCGACATTTGTTGTCCGGTAATTGATGGATACGTGAGCCGAAGATGTTACCTGAAACATTAATGGATAGCCCAGAGACAGATTAGTGGTGAAACATAGATAAGTGATAAACATAGCAATGGTCAAGTTGATAAAAACCAATAGACATGTGCAATTTGTTTATGTCCGAATGTGAATTCGGATGAATTTTGGGAAATTCAGACATTCGGGTACTTTCGAATGTCCGAATAGATGAATTTCCGAATTGCTGAATTGTCAAAGTTCCGAAATTACCGAATTTCCAAAGTGTCGAAGTGCCAAAGTTCCGAAGTGTCGAAGTGCAGAAGTTCTGAAGTGCTGAATTGCCGAAGTTCCGAAGTTGCCGAAGTTCCGAAGTGTTGAAGTGTCGAAGTGTCAAAGTGCCGAAGTTCTGAAGCACAGTATTGCCTAAGAACTAATACACTTACCCAGTGGAAGAATGAAGAATGTCACACTGTATACAATTTTAAATAAAAAGTATACAAACATAGCCAGGATTCAGTTGTAAGCATTTGCAACACTTACAACAATCAAGTAACATACATTCATATAAAATGTAAGTCACTTGGCCAGTCAATGTAGTGACAGGAATGAATAAGTAGATAACTCCCTAATTCCCACGGTATTAGGGAGCTATCTACTAACAGGCTGAAAGACCTAAAATGGTCTTTCAGCCACATTTACTAATACTAAGTTAAGATTACTTAGTATTAGTAAAGTATGCCCCTACTCGCTATACCGCGAGTAGGGACATGTCTATCAAACAGTGAGCAGCATGTGGCTGCTCACTTTAAAAACAAAACAAAACAGATGGACTCTGGAGAACAATTATTTTTGGTTCAACTCAGAATTTTATCTACAACTTAGAGGGAATGCGATGGGCAGTACCTATGCGCCCAGTTATGCTAATTTATTTATGGCCCACAGGGAAAGTAGTTTTATATATGGGCAGCATGACTGGAGCACACGGGTACTTGCTTATCGCAGATATATTGATGATATGATTTTTATCTGGGACGGACCAGAGAAAGATTTTAAGGATTTTTTTAATTTTATGAATCATAATACATGGGGTATTCAACTTACCGACAATTAGTACAGAGTCCATCGATTTTCTAGACCTGAAGATACAAGTAAAGGGAGGAGTCCTTAAGACAGAAACCTTCTTTAAGAAGGTGGACGTCAATGGGTATGTGACCTATAGTAGTGGACACTATTCCCCTTGGCTGAATAATATACCTAAAGGCCAACTCCTCAGACTAAGACGAAACTGTACTGAGGAAAGTAGGTTTCAGGAATAAGCCCAAGACCTCATAGATAAATTCAGAGAGAAGGAATACCCAGAGGAAATCTTGGACAGAGCCCTAGAGGAAGTGAAAGGGATAACACAGGCGGAATTAATACAAGGAATGGAAGAGGATGGGATTTTAGACGGTTTTAAGGATGCTTTAGTTTTTGATTTTAACAATCAACATAGAGCTATAAAACATATAATTATAAAATACTGGCCAATATTAAAGGCAGATAAGGAATTGGGGGATGTACTGCCATCCGAACTCAGGGTCACTTTTCGGGGTGCCCCCAACCTTAGGAATTCTCTAGTCCACAGCTTTTATAAAGACAAACCTAAGAAGTCACTTGGCACCTTCTTGTGACTAACAAAGTTTTTTTTTTAAATGTAGGATGTGTTATGCTTGTAAGATGCTAAATAGGAAGAGTAACAAAGATGAAACGACATTTAAATCGGAAAGGAAGAAAAAATAATTCATTATAAGGGAGCATATGACATGTCACACTAATAATTGTACAGCACTACGGAATTTGTTGGCGCTATATAAATAATAAAATAATAATAATAATAATAATAATAATAATAATAATAATAATAATATAATTGATCTTCTAAATGCCCCTGCAACTTGCAGCATGTGGGGAGGACCACACGTCCTCTCCACATTAGAATCAGGGAGCACATTTATAATATTAGAAAAGGTCTGACCTGTCATAGCGTCTCTAAGCATTTTAAACACAGACATAATCAGGACCCCATTGGCCTGGAATGCATTGGGATCAAACAGGTGCCCAGTGTCAGGGTGGCGGTCTGGTGCCCGGGACCCAGACTCAGTCCGGGCGGCGGAGCAGGACCGGGACCCAATATGCCTGATGATAAGTAGGAGTCACAGTGTGGAGGTGGATTAGCAGGGTCTGGTGCAGGGTAACCGCATGCCCCCTGGTGTTGAGCACCAGCGTTTGTGCAGCCACATACCAAGACCCTGAATCAGCTTCAGCGGATACCAGGAACTAGGAGCTTGGAAATTAAGCAGACCTCCCAGGAGCTTAATAGGGAGGCTCTGCAGCAGGATTGTATCCAGTACTAGAAACAAGGCAAGACTAGAGATAGGCACCAAACATGAAAACAAGACAGAACTAATAGAACCCAGAACCAGAGAAAAATAGTAAGCTAAACCCAGAACATATACACAAGACATGAGGAAAACATGAACATAACATGGGCATGACTGGACAGGACTGGACAGTGACTGGGTATACAAACTAAAACAAGACAAGATAACATAGGCAAAACAAGAGGATAACTAACCAAGTACTACATATGAAAATCATAGGGATTTAGTCACATTATATGATCATACATTGCATAAGCCTGCCAACAACACCAATGTACCCCATATCTGGCAGGTCCTACACTGCCTAATGTATGCTAAAACAACCAAGACATATATATCACTTACCTGCAAGAAAGAGCAGAGACTTGAAACACTGCTGCAGGTCCAGGGCTGAAACAAAAAGGAATGATGGAAAACAAACGGGTGTGGCAACATAAAACAAACATTTAAATGAATCCAAGAGACTGGGAAATCCAGGGACGGAATATAAGAATGAACCCAGAAACCCAGCATAAAGAAAACCAGACATAGAATAGAAAACCAAAAAACCAAGAAAAACTAAACAAGAATTGTGACAAGAGTACTGGATACCAGAAGCCATTGCCAGACATCTACACAGAACAGAGCAGGATGTGACACCCAGGGATTGGAGGGGGGTTGATTTTATTTGTAAGATCGGACAGGAGGAGATGCGTTGGATCTTCCTTTTAGACACCCTAATCCCATCCGGTCTTAATAAAGATTTTGAATTATGTAATTTTTATAACCCCCCTTCCCTTTTTTTCAGGAATTTTTTTGGGAATTTTTGATATATATAATTTTTAGTATTCTTAGTATTTTTATAGATGCTTTTTTTTTTTTTTTTTTTTTTACTATTTTTTACTTTTTACATTTTATCTAGTCTTTTTTGTATACCTCTTATCCACCCCTAATACACCTGTGGGATCCCAATCAAGGTTTCTGTGTATTCATATCTTCGGTAAACGATGTATAGATTTTTTTAAGACTGTATTATCTGTATAGGCACCTTTTTATATATTTTTTAATTTATGTGCTTGTAGATACCATTAAACGGATGTTCTTACCATTGTAAGGTTAATATCATATTACGATTTAAGTTAGACGATCTTCTCCTTTTCCCTGGATATGTTTAATGTGATTATTTGGTTATTTTAAATGCTGATTTTTTTTTTTTGGGGGGGGGGGAATCATGGCTTTGGAACTCCTAAATAAAAGAGGATCTCCAGTGGGAGGAGATATCTCTCGTTTAAGAAGGGTCTCAAGAGGAGGAAAAAACGCGTCACGTGACATGGTGATCAGGATACAAGGAAGTGAACTGAATACACACACCAGCCAGCAGGACCGGCCCCAGAAGGAGAGAGATTACACTGAACTGTTATCAAACTCCCCATGGTGTGGTGTGCTGCAGCTGGACTGTGCTTTTTACTATTACTATCAGTTGTTTTGATTTTTAATAAATGTTTTTTGCCTGACCCTGGAGTCGCAGGAGCATTTATCAGATCCCACGTACCCAAGGGGCCGATCCTCCCTGGGCGAGATAGCTTAGAGTGGGGCTCATACCACTCTACATTTGTGAGTTGCATTCTTAAAGAGACAGTTTATCTTAGTTTAAAGTTTAATAATTGTATTGCACTAGGAGTGCTTTCTCTGTTCCCTCCCCCCTACTTTTGTCTCCTTAACTACAGATATCAACTGTACAGTATAACAGGCTATAAGTATACACACATATACACCTGGGCTTGTAGACACCCTATAAGGGATCACAGTTGCTTGCACTGTGTCATCTGTTTGTAAATACTTCTCAACACTTGAGGGGTTCTTTACATATGTATGCGCACCAGCACTTTTCTGTTTTGTGAAAAATCCAGAATAACCAAAATAAAGCCTTCCCCCGCTCTGCAATTAGGCTCAGAGAACTCTGATTGGTGGGTTTAAGCCATACAATCAGAGTACTCTGATGGGTAAATGAATAGACTGACAGGTAAGTCTCTATATTTACCTGTCACAGCACTCTGATTGGTTGGCTTGAAATCCACCAAGTTCTTTGGAATTTTCCCACACTGTGTAAAATGACACAGAACACTCTGATTTCAAGCTAACCAATCAGAGTGCTTTGTGTCATTTTACACAGCATGGAAAAATTTCAAATAACATTAGGTCCCCCCTTATTGTTATTTAGGGACCCCACCCGCCGCGCACGGGTGGGGGCCAAGGGGAGGACATAAGGCCCTCCCCCAATTTTTATTTATGGACCCCACCCACCGCTCAGGGGTGGGGCCGGGGGGGAGGACAGTAGGTCCCCCCCTTATTGTTATTTAGGCCCCACCCACTGCTCAGGGGTGGGGTCCGGGAGGGAGGACAGTAGGTCCACCCCCAAAATTCTTGTTTATGGCCCCCACCCACCTCGCAGGGGTGGGGGCCAGGGGAGAGGACAGTAGGTCCCTCCTCCACATTCTTATTTAGTGCCCCCACCCGTCGCAAAGGGGTGGGGGCATAGGCTGCTCACTGTTTGCTAGACACGTCCCTACTCGCGGTATAGTGAGTAGGGGCTGAATTTACTAATACTAAGTAATCTTTACTTAGTATTAGTAAATGGGGCTGAAAGACCAATTTAGGTGTCCAATTTAGGTCTTTCAGCCTTTTGGTAGATCGCTCCCTAATACCGTGTGCAGCTGCTTGAATTTCGTGGTAGTTTGTAGAAAGAGTTAAATAAGCTGTGGTTGGCCATCCATAGGCTTCATGAGAATGAGGAGGAGTGGCTTAAATTAATGATTACATGTTATTATAACAATTTATCACCATGAAACTGATAAGCGTGGTATCGCAACTTGTCTGTATGCTATTTCCCTTATAGATATAAAACTTCTGGAAAAAGGACAGATAGCACGTCAGAAAGCAGATATCCCATTGGATATCTTGAACATACCGTAACACGTGATTAATATTAACTTATGTAATGTATGCTCGAATGCGTAAGGACGTAAAGGTGAACCAGAGTGAGGCCTTGAGTATGAAAATGTGAATGAAACGTAATGTTGAATTATTATTTATTTATTTTTTTGATAATGGCTTCTATCTAAATGGTATTGTAATAATAGACTTGTTGACTGGTAACCCAACGCAACTGAATGTACCTAATATGTGTTTAACACTACATGACTTTTTATACATATTACAGTAACAGAAGGAGCTTACCTTTACCTCATAGGACCTGCCACAATACTGCTTAATACATATAATTATGCAGGCCTCACACATTTACTTGCAAGCTTTTTAAACCTGTATTATATTATATATTAAGTAACAAATAACAGGACAGGTTTCCAATTCTAGACACAATTCTAATTCTAAGCAGATGCTTCCCTTTTATAAGCCTGTTTAACGGTACATATGTGTGTATTGTGATTGAGTAATTTGGTTATCTAGCTGTTTTTACCATATGTGCCAAATACCCACAGGGCCGTCTTTACTATTGATTGGACCCTGGGCAAAGCATTTGCTTGGGCCCCCTGGACCCTGTACACCCTCCCCAGGTGTGCAATCACGTTATCACCCTTAAGTAGCCATGTGTTATACACTATTGAAAAGTTTAGCAACCAAATTCTATCACCCAAAATATTAATAACTGTCTACATGAAATATTGGTCAGAAGCATTAAATGACTATAGTACAAACTGCATGCACAAAAAAATTACAGTGGAAAATGGTATACTGTGGTATAAAAAAAAGTGAATGTTGAGATGTATGCACATGTTCACAAACAAACACACACGTAGATATGCACATACACTGACACACAACCTGACACATAGATACACAACCTGACACACATTCAGATACACAGACACACATACTAATAACATAACATACAGATACACCGAAACACACAAAGACAACATACAGGTACACACTGACACACATACAGACACACCGATATACATCCTGACATACACAAAGATACAAACACTGACACACATGCAGTTACACAGACACACATATACACACCTGAAACACTTGCAGATACACAGATACACATCCATATATACACACTGACAACATATAGGTACACACACAGGTATACAGACACATAGAAACAGACAAACTGACATACAAACATACACTGATAGACATACTTACACAGACACATAAACTGACAAACATACTGAAACATAGACAGACATATATATACTGAGAGATACACAGACATACTGACACACTGACAGACATGCTGACACATTCACCAACACACACACCGACATACTGATACAAAGAGCCATACTGATAAAGACATGCACACACTGACATACATATGGACACACACAGACACATACACTAAGAGACATGCTGACACACACACATATACTGACAGACATATTGACACACATTCACAGTCCCACACACAGGCATACTGACACGCTGACACATACACTGACAGACATATTGACACACAGATATACTAAGACATACTGATATACATTCACAGGCATACTAATACACACACACACACACACACACACTGACAGACATACTGACACACACTGACAGACATACTGACACATACACTGACAGACATACTGACACATAGACATAGTGAGACATACACAGATACACACACACACACTGGCAGACACACACACACAAAATTTACACTATTAAACCCACCCTCCAGTTTCCTACCTTGGAGGATGGCGTTCCCACTGGTGGCTGAAGCTTCTGGGAGTTGGGGTCTGGCTAGTTCAGCTCGGCCCAGACCCTCTCTGCCTCTTCCTCCTCCACACGCTCCTTTCGTTATGGGAGGAAGTGACACACGGCTGTCACTTCCTCCCAGCCGGCTGCCGAAAAGGAAGAGTGCTAGAGCATAACAAAAAAAGTGCCAGAGCGCAAGACCGGGCCCCTGCTGACAGAAGCCCACCGGGTGGCCCTTAGTGCATGGTCTGCACCGGCAGGTGGGAGAAATACTTAAAGGCCAGCGGGGCCCATGGTGCAGCTGCTTTGGGCCCCCCAGGAGAAACTGGGCCCGGTGCAGCTGCCCCGTTTCCCCAGCGGTAAAGGCGGCCCTGAATACCTATTCTGCTGTGATGCGAAGTATAGTCCAAGATCTAAAAGAAGTAGGACTATCTATGTCCCCTTTGTGTGAAGGCGTATCGGACCTAGTAAGAGTGCTCTTTTCCACCTTCTTGTTGTGTATACATGTTTGGATAATCAAGTAATGTTTATTCCCTTATAATGTACTGGCTTAGAGGTGAAACATTGAAACTTGGTTGGTGACGCATGAGGCCCTGCTTCACGGGACCACTAACCTAAGGCGTAGAGAAATATAGAAACATAGAATGTGACGGCAGATAAGAAAAATTTGACCCATCTAGTCTGCCCAATTTTCTAAATACTTTTATTAATCCCTGGCCTTATCTTATAGTTAGGATAGCCTTATGCCTATCCCACGCATGCTTAAACTCCTCTACTGTGTTAACCTATAATACTTCGACTGGAAAGCTATCCCATGCATCCACTACCCTCTCAGTAAAGTAATACTTCCTGATATTATTTTTAAACCTTTGCCCCTCTAATTTAAGACTATGTCCTCTTGTTGTGGTAGTTTCTCTTTTTTTAAATAGTCTTCTCCTTTACTGTGTTGATTCCCTTTATGTATTTAAATGTTTCTATCATATCCCCCCTGTCTCCTCTTTCCTCCAAGCTATAAATGTTAAGTTCCTTTAATCTTTTCTTGTAAGTTTTATCCTGCAATCCATGAACCAGTTTAGTAGCCCTTCTCTGAACTCTCTCTAAAGTATCAATATTCTTATGGAGATACGGTCTCCAGTACTGTGTACAATACTCCAAGTGTCTCACCAGTGTTCTGTACAATAGCATGAGCACTTCCCTCTTTCTACTGCTAACACCTCTCCCTATACAACCAAGCATTCTGCTAGCATTTCCTGCTGCTCTATTACATTGTCTACCTACCTTTAGAGGCCTAAATGAGGCCTAATGAAATTATTACCTATTGGACTCCTGGTGCCCTGTAAGCTTGTAACAAAGCAAACTTAGGGGAGAAGGGTATGGTAGCGTAGATTGACGTACCTGAGAAAAGTAAAACAGTAATGCGGTTTAACATAAGAAGTGGATTGGAGCAGACCTATAGGGGTCAACGAGATAGTTGTAGGAACTATGGTATGTGACGTAAAATAAGAGATATCCTGGTATACATACAGGATAAGTATAGCAGTTAGTTTTAACGATAAGTAGAAAATTGCTGTAAATAGTAGATTCTTTGATGGCACTAACGTACATGTATGAATTGTAAGGCCAGTTTGTGGACCCAATTGACCTAATTTAGGTATGCCCTAAAACCTGAGCACCCTGTAACCTGTAAAACAAATAGTATGCCCTTGATACAATTATCCTATAACCTACGACTCATTGTGAAAGAAAATGGATACTAGTGAAAGCAGTAGTCCTAAATGATGATGAAACATACGAGAATTATGTATGTGGCCCCTGTAACATTTTATACACATTATTAATGTCATCTGAGCCCCTGGGACCTCCTTGAGGGTATAAACAGATTCAAGATAAAACAGTAGTCTTGCTAAGGAACATAAAACATGTAGTAATAAAAGGCAAGAGAGTATACTATACACTTGAGTAGCATTGAAGTAAGCAATTTGGTAAGCTACCAGCAGTTGATTTAGGATAAGGAGCCTAACCTTAGTAATGAATAATATACACCAAGTCGAGAATTTAGGTAATGTACTATACCGAACTAGTGATAGCGTCTCATCACTAGTTAAGTGTCCAAGACCCGGGCTACCCTGAATATGGAAACATATACAAGCAACAGTATTCCTATTAGAAACGTAATAGTAGTAACAAAGGTACAAAGAACTTAGAACATACTGTTTGACCTCGGTGAAGCAGTATGGGAATTGAGCCTGCAGGTGATTTAGGTTAAAGGACAGAGACTTAGTAGAATTGAGTGTAGGAATACCCCAGGTGAGCATTAGAGACATAATGAGTGAAATCTTCATGTAAAAATCATGTTTATTTAAGTGAACATATAAGGAGAATGACGAGTCATGCAATGGATAGTGACATTGCGACTCTAAACGAATTAGGGGGGCCCTACAGGAAGGATAATTCCTAGCGTGGGGATTATGTATTGCACATAATATAAGAGAACAATATTACATGACCTTCCAGCATAAACCCAGGGTGAGGTAGTATAGAATTAAGAGTGTAAGTGATTTCTGAAACCGATATTTATTTATAGGATAGGCATACACCAGAAGTGAGAGGCATAGTTAATTAAACTTAATTCAAAATTACAGTATGAATGGCTGTAACAACTCTGAATTGAAAAGCTTGCGAACAGATTAGAAAACCGAAATCGTTCGGTCGTTTGAACCAAACCGACAGGCACATGCAGTAGTAAAACGTTGCAAAATAAAAATTAAACAACATTGTTCGGGAGTTTAACCGAACCGATAGTAACACAAAATGCAATCCGAAAGAAGTATGCGAAACTGAAAGCACTTGAAATAGACCTAAACCATGATGACGCCTTGGGACTGCGAATATGGCGCAACAGTTAGGTCAGTATCTTACGGTTTGGCGTGGTTCCAGTTCACTTCCACTGGAGCTGCCTTGGAGGGCTGAAGAGTGGATGATCCTGAAAACAGAGAGCATTGGTCCAGTAGAAAACAGCAGGTACCAGGTGAACCATGTAGAGAAACAGGTAAGTTGCAAGATGGCCACCTGCATGTGACCTGGAAGTAGTCACATGCAAATCGCTAGAACAAGAATGGCATGGAGCAGGGTAAGGAGTCCCTCTAAGTAGGGAAATGTAAATAATGTCTCTCCCACAACTACAGACAAATGCCTTAATACATATATACATATACATTTTAGCTGTGTAACAGGATAAATAACAATTTCAGTTTATCAGAAATATTCCCCAGAGGAGGAACACAAAATCAAGTTTGCTTTTTTCAATTCATCCTTTCATACCACCAACTGTCCTTATTCAATGGTTCAGTCCAGAATTTGGTCCTTGTACCACTGTCCTGTGTTGGTATACTGCCTTTGGGAAAACCAGTAATAAGTCCCAGAAAAATAGGTAAAAGAACACGATTTTGGACTTTCATCTTCATGGTGCTTTTGGGAATACCAGAAATAAGTCACAGAAAGTAAGAACCTTTTGGACTAAAGAACATGACACTTTGGCCTTTCATCTTCATTACCATTATTCTATATAATTTATTATTGACCAGACCATATGACATGCATATCCCAGCTATCCAATATTGCAGCTCATCCTGACTTACTCTGCATAACATCCAGTTTAAACCTCCCTATAAATGTTTTTCTTTTTTAAAATTTGTTATCAATTTTAATCTACAATTTCTAAATTGTTTCCATAATAGTAGTGAAGTTGATTGTGTTCAGCAGGCCATTAAAATGTTGTATGTCTGTTCATAAAACAACTGTTCCTGTGTGATACAAAAGATAGGTACAGCTAATTGTAGTTGTATGTTTTTTTTGTCTTTGTATATTCACATTGCCGAACAGCATCAAACACGAAGAACCTAAAAAAATAAAAATGTGCTCATATGTCTTTGTATGTGCATATTAAATTAGAGGCATTTAAGAAAAGAATAGAGTTAAAATGTAGCAGGATTTTTTTCATGCAAGCATTTACAAAAAATAAATGTGGTAAGTTGAGTCGCAAGGCACTCATTTATCATTTACTACTGACTTCCTATTGAAGGTGGATACAATTGATCTGTTATTCATAACTGTTATGCTTTATATTCCACACACGGTTTGAGACGTGAACTCATTTTTTTAAAAAATCCCTACTATTTATATTTGGAGGAGCTAGAGAAAAGATTGCCTTTTGATGATGCCCTAGGCAAACAAAATTCTTTAAGGCTTTCTATTTCTCCACAGCAGTCTTGACTTCTCAGTGGAAATCTTTGGAGATCTAGAGCAAACTTTAAGCTCAAACTGTCCTCCTTGTCTTTATTGTGGAATGTAATGCAACCATGATGGGGGCGCCTGATCTGACATCTCATTTCTTGCTGTGTACAAGATTTTATCCACAAAGTTTAATGAAGGTGTAACATGTTTCTCTACTTTAGTTATAATATTTAATTTTAGCCCATCAATATTGTTTTATTTTTTATATTAAATATTTTGCATCTCATGCTTTTTTTTTCATACGTGCCAAAAAGTGACCCACGGGGGCGGGCCCGGACTACCATGCTGGCTGGTTGCAGTTCTGATGAGCTCCTGTCTGATCTTACTTATTTTGCATCCATTAATAGAAAATCCGACTAATCCCTTGACTAAAAGCTACCAATGGTACCACAACGACTTACTGCTTTGCTAGCGGAACTCAGGTCTGGAAGCTATGAAGCCTTGCTGAGAGATTGTGCACCGGGAGCTTGCGGCCTACTAAAGCAAGGGATGGGGTGGACGGCCGCTACCTCACCTACTTACCGATCGCCTGGTGCAGCGCCTCGATGGATCATCTCGCACACCCTGTTTCCCCCCCTTTGGACCGGTGGTGGTTATCCTGGTCCCCACTGGCCAGTCACCAGTGTCTCTGTGGACCACGGTAACCCATACAGCTCATCCATCCCAAGTAGTGAAATTCACAAGATGGCGAATAGGCCTACATCACCCTCTACTTCTACACCACACGGCAGAAATTGCAGCTCTCTGGTGGAGTGCACACATGCAGATTGACGAGAGCTTTAAACACTACTGGGCATTGCTGGAAAAGCGCATGGCTCCGACATCTGCCCATCAAGCAGTAAAGAGGGACGGGCAGGGCAAGATGACATGGCTACTTCTGGGCACTACCTCTAGCCCCACACCAGCTATTCATACTGCTAGCCTACCTGGGCTGACTGTCCTAACGGACGGTCTCCAAAGCATCAACCACCTCGCAGAAAGACCGCCCGCCACTGGCAGCGGATGACCATCTGGGTTTCTTGCTGCACCCGACATGGGAAAGTCTCAGACCCACACAGCTACCGAGCCTGTGGTTCATTGATGCCGCCCTTTACAGGCCTGGGGCCGGAGAGAAGTACCGACCCACCTGCACTGCGCTGTCATCCTCAGCAGCCTACATGTTCCTGTGGACACACTGCCACAACAAGGCATTGGCTGACTGTAATTAGACTGCTTGCTAGTAGTTTAGGTGCAGCCATGTGAGAAATCCAGTTAACAACCCACTAAATGCAATGGCCACTTCTGTCAACTCCACTCTGAGTTTAAACGATAACCCTACAGGGAAAGCAGAATCTTCCATACCCTGACAGACCCCAGAAGCACACTCTGCATGTAGTTTCCACTAAGTAGGACCGTGCCAATATTCTTGCTCCCAGTGGTCCCTAATTCTTGCTAAACTCTACTGCTAAAATGCTTATATTACCCAGCCTGACAAAGCTTGTTTATATGGCATGTTTTTCTTAACCTTAATCATTCTCTGACCTGGACACTGTCTTGCATTAGTTCTTACCCAAAAGATCTGTGCTAATGTTCTACATGCCATGATGTATTACTTGTTGTTACTAAGCTTGATATCGCTGTTGTGGCACATCTAGCTCACATGTTCATGCATGCACTACTATAAATAAAGATTGACAAAAAAAAATAAAAGTGACCCAAAATGGCCCCGTATTGTATTACCAGCTTTTATTCTGAAAATGAAAATCGTTTTCTATTCACTTTATTCCACCTAAATGTTTTTTTTTTAATAATTTAATTTTTTTTTTATTTCTAGTCTAATGTCTGTGGTAATTGAAGATTATATTACAATTAGTAATTAGGAGATTGTATTACAATTAGTTTAATTTATTCTGAGATGTTCCCAGCTGAAATAAAGAAAAATATTCTCCATCTACCAATCTCTATTTATTTTTGGTCTATTTTAAAATGGACACAAATGTATACAGTGTATGAATTGCTTTCAGGTTTAGACATTTTATAGAAAACCAACATATACTTGCCTTGATTTAATTCTTTTGGATAGACTTTTTAAATGATCACACTCTTGGTGACTTCTGTAGATAATCAAAGTTTTTGTTATAACAGATTGTGATAATTTTAAAAGCTTATATAAAATAATTAAATTGAGATTGACCTGTTCATGTCCACTTTATGAGATCAGTTTCTATGCCAGTATTTCATACATTTTCTAAAATAATGCACTATTAGAGATATCAAATAAACTCTAAAATCTTTTATTCCTCAATATTTATGTAAATTATATATGAATAGATGGAAAAATACAATAGTAAAAAGTAACATAATTTAAATTATTTTGAATCCGCATGTATACAAAATAAATGATTTAGCCTGCGCTACCTATGCTTTCCTCTCTATTTAATATAATAGTATATTTTTAAATTAAAAAACATGGCGAATGGGTTAGTGAATAAAATTCCCCTTTGTATCATTAACAAAATTGCACTGCAATAGCATAGTATAGGTCACATCTTTCAGATGTTCTAAATGGACAATAAAATTATCCATGGGATGCATTTTAAATGCAAATACAGAATACATCATCGATAACATTAAACTCAAAATAACTCTGTACGTATATTGAATATGTTTAAAACATTAGACGAGTAGATATTGAAACTTTTTTATTCAATCTTAAATATGCATTTTCTAAAGTCACTCAATTCAAGATAGATAGCTGACGATAGATGGATAGATAGATAGATTGATAGATCGATGATAGATGAAATATAGATAGATAGATATTTTGATTGATTGATAGATGGATGGATAGATTGATAGATCAATGATAGATATATAGATAGATAGATGAAAGCTAGATAGATAGATAGATAGATAGATAGATAGATAGATAGATAGGTAAATAGATAGAGAAATGACAGATGTTTTTTTTTCTTTTCAAATCACAGTTAACAGAGGATTGTAGAAAATATCAGTATGTAACACAAGCATTTTATGTCTCTGTAAAATAGATCATAACATTTCTATACACTGTATTATCGTTATGATCTGTATTTTCCCTTTCCCCCCTCATATATTCTTATAGCAGTTTTTTTTGGGTTTTTTTTAAGTTGAAGCGCACATCATTTCACATATGATAAAATGTCTGGCAAATATGTGACTCCTGCACACTTGTGAAGGCATTAAATTGATCAATAATGGACCTACTTTCCTGCCTCCTACATACAAATTTTCCAGTAACTGCACATGTTCCTTGCAGTAAAATCCTTCTTAGAAAGCAAATACAAGTATTACATCTGATGCAGCTGAAAATCACTGTTTACATTGAAGAAAAATAATATCTGAGCCTAAATAACCTGGTGAATTAACAAGATAAAGGTCAATGAAATAACTTTAATGTGTGTTTAATGTGTTGTTGCCCTTACTATGCTAAGTGATAGGACAATGTATTAGACAATAAACTGAAAAGAAAACATTGATGAAAAATCTTATCTTTCACAATGTTTTTAAGTAAGATCCAAGAGGCTGACGTGCAATAGTCGGGGTGCTTCTAATTGGTATACAACTCTAGTGGCACGGGCAATAACCCCAAAATATAAAATCTGAATTAATCCACGGGTTCAACAGTTTAGGTGCATATACTGCTATTTATTGGTAATAGGAACATAATAAACAGACACAATGTTTTGACAAATAGGCCTTAATCATGTATTTGATTAGTTTACTGTGTTAATTTTACCAATACATTGGATTTTTGCAAATAAGCTGTTGAACCCGTGGATTAATTCAGATTGCATGTTGGTGGAGATCGTGGATCTCCTGCATGGAGTACAAGACTCTGTACATGGCACCACTTTAACTTACTTGAGTATAACATCACTGTATTGCACTACAACCCCAAATAAAAAAAAATTTATGTTTAGAATTAAAATATAAACCAATCAACAGAAATTCTCTTTACACAAATCCTGAAGCTAGAAGTTATTTTTTTGGTCTGGTAGCACTGCTTCCAATCAGGGATCATTTAAATGGCAGTGCAAGGACACAATGAAAGAACACAAAGGGGACTGATAGTTTTTCCTTAAGTAGCTCCGGGCTTACTTCCAAGAATATGAAAATCCCATATATTGGACACAATAGACCCATAGAACTTATAAATAAATGTATAGACATTGTCATAATATGTATAGTTAATGTTTGAAAAAATAAAAATGGCAGGGAAATGGAAAACATTCATAATCTAATCTATTATAAATCTAATCTATTATATGTAATTTAAATCCATGAGACTATATCAATCATCTGTCAGACTTGAATTGTGAAGAAGGTTAATTACATTTCTTATATTATTATATAAACAGAATAATTTCTTTAATAAAATATTATTTTTCTAATGTCTAATACAGTAGATTGTAAGCAATGATTCAAGGTCTGTCTATATCTATATCTTTTCCCATGAAAGACCAATGGATAGTCACTATTTGAATAGGAAATGCAATATATTATACTGTTGAGAATGAAACTCTCACAATGTATGTAAGATAATCATAACTCATTTAACTGAAATGTTGTTGTTTTTTTATTCAACATATTTTTCATTTATTTATTGATTAAATAGCATTTTAGTAACACACCTATGATAACAATATATATCAATAGGATTGTGTGTACCTCTTTGTCAATATCATTCTTTCTTTACAAAATATACATATTAACTTAACATAATAAGCAATAGTGAAAATAAAATATTTATATCACAATCACTAGACTTAGTATGCTTTAACGGTCTTTTACAAAAAACAAAATTCTGCTTTGCTTTCTCTCTGTGTTTCTACAATATGGCTATTTTCTTATTAAAACCAGTGCTGTCTTTAAGTACTTTCTATTACATAGGTAACGTCATGCTCGTTGCCCTCCTGAAAAAATAGAATTCTATTTATTTACACTTTTTACAATTTACAATTTACGGAAAACAGCACAGATGTGTGGTATCCAGATGCAGAATGTTGCAAAGTAAACCCCAAGAATATTAAAATGCTCAGAGAAAGTATACCTTCCTTAAAACACATCAGTCATGCCCTCAGTTTGGCAAGGACAATCCTATTTGTAGAACCTAATGCTTGCTAATTCATCTATGGCATATGCGGGAAAATATACAAAACAAAAAAAAGTTATCTTCAAAACCATGTGGTACGATCCTTGTCTATCTTACTGCTAGTATTTTACACAAAATTGATTTTATTTGCCTCATTGGCAGTTTACTTTATGTCAGTATCATGTATAAGCTTCATGCTGTGATGGTTGCATTTAACAATTTCACATTTCCTCATTCCACTTTAACGTTCAACCCATATTACTTTCCTTTGTACTGTATAAATATTTTGGCCATTTTGCATATATATAAAAAGAGTTTACAAATCCTGCAGCCTTTGCAAGCCCTCCCCTTCTAAACCCACACAGACTTGATGTGGCTGTCCAATCACAGCCTTCCCAATGATGCTCAATCGCACTTCTTGGCAATGCAGACACGGTTATATTTCAGATGTATTTGTTAAAGTGCCAATTTCTATTTAAATCTGCACTTTTTGTAAAATACAAAACAGGACATACTCTTCACACATAAAGCACTTTATCAAGCTAAAGTGCTTTTGGTGTGTGGGGTGTCCCTTTATTCTGAAAAGCTTCCTAAATATATTGAGTTTTTTGAGTATAGGTTATTATTACAAAATTATGCCACACCCATACTTCTCAACTGGGAGGGACAGTACCTATATTGGGGCAAATCAATCTGACCCTCTTTTATTTCCTAATGTCCCTCTTTTCTAGGAGCTCTTGTTCATGTGTTTAAGTATATAACATAGATCCACAGCAATAATACTCACAGTATCTTTAAATTACCGTATATACTCGAGTATAAGCCGAGTTTTTCAGCACATTTTTTGTGCTGAAAAAACCCAACTCGGCTTATACTCGAGTCAATAGTCTGTATTATGGCAATTTGCATTGCCATAATACAGACTGGGGCTGTGGGGACTGCAGAGAGCGTTACTTACCTTTCCTGCAGCTCCTGCCAGCTCCCTCCTCCTCCGCACCGTCCGTTCAGCACCTCGGTCAGCTCCCAGTGTAAGTCTCGCGAGAGCCGCGGCTCTCGCGAGACTTACACTGGGAGCTGACAGAAGAGCTGACCGGACGGCGCGGAGGAGGAGGGAGCTGACAGGAGCTGTACAGGTTTTATGGTGTTTTCAAAAGTTACAGCGTCAAATATAAGGCTTGTGTTTCATTTTTTTCACATTAAAATTCGCCAGATTGGTTACGTTGATTTTGAGACCCTATGGTAGCCCAAGAATTAAAATTACCCATATGATGGCATACCATTTGCAATAGTAGACAACCCAAGGTATTGCGAACGGTGTATGTCCAGTCTTTTTTAGTAGCCACTTAGTCACAAACACTGGCCAAAATTGTCATTTTTTGCATTTTTCACACACAAACAAATACTAACGCTAACCTTGGCCAGTGTTTGTGACCAAATGGCTACTAAAAAAGACTGGACATACCCCATTTGCAATACCTTGGGTTGTCTACTATTGCAAATGGTATGCCATTATGGGTGTAAATTTAATTCCTGGGCTACTATACAGTCTCAAAGGCAACGTAACCAATCTGGCGAATTTCAATTTCAAATGTAACGTGCTATATTTGACCCTGTAACTTCCCAAAAAACCATTAAACCTGTACATAGGGGGTACTGTTTTACACGTGAGACTTTGCTGAATACAAATATGTGTATTTTATTGCAGTAAAAGCAAACAGTATTATGACATTGACAGTTGAAATGTCATGTAGAACTAAATAAAATAAACAAATGTCTTATTTTCTCCCATTTTTTTCATATTCAATTATGTTTCATAGCTAAATATTTGATATTAAATGAAAGCCCTGTTTCCCCTGAATAAAATGATATATATTAAGGGGGGGTGCATTTAATATGAAAGAGGTGAATTACGGTTGGACAGACATATAGCGCAAATGCCAGGTTTTGTTTACGTTTTGTTTTGTTCACAACGTGTACATTTGGCTCAGTCCTTAAGGGGTAAATAAAAATAATAAGGATAACAATAATAATAATAATAATAATAATAATAATAATAAAAAAATAAAACATACCTTTAATACATTCTATTCGATATTTCTAGTCTACTCAATTCTACTGAAGTGCTGTCTATGAAATGTATTTTTTATTTTTGTTAAGAGCAGTATTTGACCTATTTTAATGCATTTTTAGGATCATCACACTAAGCATTTATGATATACGAGGCAGGAAAATCTCAGCAATGTAATACTTGGCATTGATTTGTTCTGTGCTTACTACTACAATGTCTCTTCTCATATACCCCTCTACTAAAATATAACCCCTACAGTGCTGAAAACATGAGTAGCAGTGTATACATTCACCCATTCCAATACATGAAAATCTTTAAGACATTGATGGATAGAAAATGTTTACAATTGATATATTGTACGTGTCCCATTGTATTGTCACAAAACATACATTGTGTGGCTATTTCCCTGTGGGATAGTATTCACTGTTATGTCTTTTGTGCACTTTCTTGTTGATGAATGAGAGTTCTTAACAGGTACAAGAGTTCCAAGCCTCTACTATATATCATGATGAAAGCTATGTATGTTCATTGACATATAATATTATTTTTCACCTACGCTGCCTGTGTGTTACTAATATCTTTTATAGTTATGTACTTCGGTGACTAAGGTAAAAGGATTTTAACTGTTGACTGGTCAAATAATGTGTAATCTGTTAAATGGAAACTGATATGATAAGCAATGCATGTAACGCATTATATAAGTTAATGTTTTGATATTTTATTTTACATTAGAGGTAAACAGCTTGTATTTGACATATAAACTTTTGAAATGTGATTCTCACAATTTTTGCCATTTTCACAATTTTGTTGTTTTTACCAGTAACGTCCGGGTGCTTTGGACATTTGTGAACATCAATGCCAAATAAACTCAAGTCCAAAATGGATTGTGATAGTCCCTGATTAAATATGAGGTAGCTAATGAAATATATGGGATAGGAAATGTTTTAACTGTATTCAGACCAACGAAACCATTGGGCACATAGCCCCTTCCTTTATTCCAAGGTTGGACTTTTATTTTTATTTTTTTTATTTTTTATAATATAAGTATGCACACTTTGAACTCTATTATAACGATACCAGCAATTTACCCATTTTCCTTTTAAAATATATGTTTTATCAATTATCCTTTATTTTGTGTACAGCCATTTTCTTGATACAAGAAGACCAATAAATGTGTTTTTTTTTAAAATTTATGTGTATAAAATGTAAGCATATATATATATATATTAGGTTTGCGCTTTCCTATATTTAAAAATATCATAAACATAATTGTTAATAATATCCTAGTAAGAGGGAGGAGAAAAATAAATACAAATGAAAGAGGGGATAGAGTTTTCTTCCTAGTAGTGTAAAATAAATTCTTCAATAGATCATAGAATACAATTTAGATCATAGTAAATAATTGGCTCTCCTGATGAAAGCACAGTAAAGCCTATTTAATACTGAATCAGGATCTAAATCTAGATCTAAAGATGATATGTCTAAGTGGATCCTTTACTAGTTATAAGACCTAAACACAGTTATATCTTCATAAGTACCTAGGCTTGTTCTGCTGCAAAAGCAGTAAACCCTACTTTATACTGAACTAGATCTACAACTGGTATCTAGTCTAAGTGATGAGACACCATCATAGCGAAGGATTAAAAAAAAAAAAGAACATCAGTTACTAGGGTTATGCCACCTGGAACCTACATGACCATAAGATAAAACTACTATTTGCAAATTTTCCTAATATTGTGAATAAAGAAAAAAAAACACCCAAAACTCCTTTTGGTACTTAAAGTATGCATCTTTATCAGGGTTGAGATTATACTGAATGTGAAACCTTAGAATAAAGCCACTCATAGGGTGCGACACCCCTAATATCATCCTATCAGGTAACTGAGATGCATATGTCATAAAAAAAAATCCTTAACAAGCTATGTGTAATACCCTCTCATGGGTAGTCCTACCTGGTGCACCAAGTAGAGGTAGAGACAAGGTAAGTGGGTGTTGTTCCACACACATTAAGAGGTAATAGTGGGACAGAGAGAGTATGAGTGGGACCAGTGGCCCCGGCCTTTGAGAACGTCCCTAATCTGAATGTATGTAATACTCTTGATGATGTCATCACACTCAAAAAGTCAATCAAGAGGTGCTACAGCAAGCCCCCCAGTGGTCAGTCCAATAAGAATATCAATTGGTGAAGTCATCACAGTCAAGTTTCACTCAGGGACAGGACCGGCCTTAGGCCATTAGGCGCCCTGTGCGACAAGGCTTCACGGCGCCCCCCTGCACTCCGTCCCCACCATGTTGCCTGTATACAGTCATACACACACACAGACAGACAGTCACACAAACAGTTACAAGCAGACAGTGAGACAAGCTCAGTTACAGGCAGACAGTCAGACACACTCAGTTACAGGCAGACAGTCCCACACACACACAATTACAGGCAGACAGTCACACATGCTCAGTTACAGGCAGACAGTCACAGTGTAATGCTTACATGAATATATGTGGAACACAACTGCAGATAACTCAGGATTTAGATTAATGACTAGGATAGTAGAGAATAGTACAGGTACTGTATCTTTAATTCAGTGGTGGTTTGTTTAACCCCTTAAGGACCAAACTTCTGGAATAAAAGGGAATCATGACGTGTCACACACGTCATGTGTCCTTAAGGGGTTAAACGGAGTAAGCAGCTTATGATAGGTATGCAGTATAGCAGAAAGCAATTTACCAGTCCATGGAATCAAGCAATTAAGATGTGTAGGTTGCAGCAGGTAAGAGTTAGTTTGGAGTGAGAGGTAAGCAGACTTTAAAGCAGGCAGAATCCAATACGGTTTATATTATTACTTAGCTTTTAAATGGAGGAAGTCCAGGTTTGCCTAAGTTCTCCTCCGGGGAGGAGAGAGTTTTTTAGCAGTAAAGAGAAGGTCCTTTTACATTCCGTGGTCGAGGTGAGGAGAGAGTGGGGCAACAGTTTCCAGTCCGGGTTCGATACACAAAAGGGTTTGAAGATACTTGCTAGCCGGTTTTGATATTCGCGGTAAGGCTTTTCAATAATCCAGTGTTGTGAATCTGGCACGGTCTCCCTATGTAGCGTGGGGAGACCGCGTCAGAGAAGGGGGTGTGGCCAAGCTCCGTCTACCCGGAAGTGTCAGGGTAGCGGTAATGCCAGCAGTTAAGACATGACACGCAGAGCCAAATACGCAGTTAAAGGCAGACAGTCACACACAGTTACAGGCACACAATCACGAACAGTTACACACAGCAGACAGTCACACATGCAGGGAGGCAGTCACACACACACACACAGGCAGGCAGTCAGACACACACAGACACACACGCACACACACACACACACACACACACACACAGGCAGGCAGTCACACAAACAGGCAAACAGTCATACACAGGCAGGCAGTCACACACACACACACAGGCAAATAGTCACACACAGGCAGTCAAGACAGTAACACACAGGCAGGTAGATGGGCAGACAGTCTCACACACACACGCGCAGCTAGGCACACACACACAGGCAGTCAGACAGACAGTCACACACAAAGGCAGGTAGTCACACAGACAGTCACACATACAGGCAGGCAGGCAGACAGACAGACAGACAGTCACACAGGCAGGCAGTCACACACACACACACACACACACACACAGGCATGCAGACACAAAGGCAGGCAGACACACACACTGGCAGGCAGACAGTCACACACACACAGGCAGGCAGACAGACAGTCACACACAGGCAGGCGGGAAGACAATCACACACACACACACACACATAGGCAGGCAGGCAGTTAGACAGACAGTCACACACAAAGGCAGGCAGGCAGGCAGACAGACAGTCTCACACACACACACACACACACACAGGCATGCAGACACAGGCAGACAGTCACACAGACAGTCACACAGACAGTCACACAGACAGGCAGTCTCTCACACACACAGGCATGCAGACACACAGGCAGACAGTCACACGTACATACAGTCTAACACACACACACAGGCATGCAGACACACAGGCAGACAGTCACACAGACAGACAGTCTCACACACACACACACACAGGCATGCAGGCACACAGGCAGGCAGACAGGCAGTCACACACACACACACACACACACACATACAGACTTAGCTCTTTCCATTTTGGCTGGAAGGGGGAGTGGATGCACTTGGTTGTTGTCCTTCCTTCTTCCCTCTTCTTGTGCAGGGGCTTTGGGTATGTATTAGCCCCTCCTCCACCCCGCAATAAGCCCCGCCTCCACCGGTCGTTAAGCCCCGCCCCCGCTGCCGTAATTTTTTTTATAATAGATCCGGGTGGAGAATAATTAATCCTCCACCTGGGTACTTATTTTAGCTCCCCTGACACCGTCCATGTGCAATCTGTGTCGACCACAGGGCGCCCCCTGGTCCATGGCGGCCGCACAGCTCACACACCCCTAAAGCCGGCCCTGATCAGGGAGTACTATGGCAAGCCTCCTAGTGGGTAGTCCCATTTAAAACACCAATGAAATATTGATTGGAATCAATCTCTAAAATATAAATTATTAGTATAACTCATTAGAAGGGGGTAGGATGCAACTATGGGAAGACAAGTGCTGCTCCTAGATAACACCCTCAATTCAGAATCTCTCTCTGTTATAGTATACTCTTGATCACTGTCTTAATTGAGCATGTAATTCTGATCAGTGTGTCAGTTTAGGGATACTATGTATTGAAATGGGGGAGTCATGACATCTCCATCCTTCTCAATAACATCCAATTTATCCCATTTCTATAAAGGTGACCAATATATCAGGCAAGTATTACTATACTTGTATGGTCCTTTTTTCCTTTATGGCTCGATAAGGTAAAATTAAAAGATAGCATGTTCTCCCCTAAAATAAATATACATAGATCCACATCCTATCCTACAGTAACATGATTACTATAAAAGCAAAATTTATATAATCCATTCCTCTAAGCCGAGGGGAGTTGAACTACCTCATCTTTCATTAATTGCTCTATGTTGAGGGGGATTGATTAGCAACCCTCACTACTGAGGAGATATTCATAAGACTAATTTAATCAATGACTGGGCATAGGACAGTGACAATAGGGAGGGGGAGGCAGATAAGAACAATCCTGGCAGTCAGTAACCCCACTTTTCTTAATTTGGATACTACCTTTGATTAATATTATATTCTCCTTCAGTCTAGTAACCAAAATAGAGTAACCAGCCTCCAAAACTGGGGGAAAGAGGAGATGCCCACCAGATGCCACTAATAACCACATCTTCCAAATGCAAAATATGTTATCTAATCTGCCTTTTAAGCATTCATGAAGTCTCAGATAGATAGTAGACTTTTAAACTTTAAATTATCTTAATTAAATAAAGACACTTAACCAATTAGTACCTTGCTGCCAACTTCAATATACGTTGGCATGAGGAGCAGTTGATGATAGGGAACCTATAGTCTGTCATTATATTGAATTGATAAGCTCACTTGAATAGCAAAAGTTGTCCCTTTGCTTTGCCATTTGCCCTTCAAATGAATGAGCAACACCAACTCTAAACTAACCAGCCATATTACTCGTAGCTTGTATAAGGCATATGTCATGCAAAATAAGCTTCATAAAAAGAAAAATCTATCTCAACATTAAAAAATATAAGTATCTATAAATCTCCTAAATATAAGGAAATGTGGTTAATATCCATATTTGAAAGCCCATACAAATCACAGAATAATCATATGGACCTGGCTAAATCAGTAATCTGGAATAAAGTGGGCGTATGAGAATCCTTCATTGAGTCCCAAAGGGGAAAGTGTCTTAAGGTGGCAAATCCAGACAATCCCTGATATTAGATAGACCATACCGATATTTCGTTATAGTAATTATCTGGTACATACAAAGATAGACATTTTTCACCATATCCATAATCTTAATCTTAACAATTTGATGAGCTAGCTCAAACTGTTATACATGTATAGAGAATGACCTGAATGGGAATCTTTAACACAGAGAAGTTTACTGGATACATTAACTTGATACAATGTATTCGAATGGAAACATATACGGAATTTGACATAAATATATTTACTTAACTTCATGTATTTTTCTCTCTCTTTTATCTTTTAATAGATAAAAGATGCCACGCAGAACCTATAAATATTAATGTATAAAAATAATCCATCCAGTTAAATGATTGTGTCTGCTAGTAACAATGAAAATGAGATGAGATATTGGACAAGACATGTATTACCAATATCATTAATTTTAAAGCCCACATATTCATTTATATCTTTTTTAATCTCAGTATTAATTGTGAAGCATTATTGGTAACCTGTCAAGTAAATAAATAAAGTTAGATAACAACAATGTCGCTCTATGGTTTCTTTTAAATAAACTACAATTACATAAGTATAACCAAGGATATAAATATTTGAAATTTTTAAAATTATATTTGTGATTATGTTGAATGACAACATGTTTAGAAATACATTTTATTTGTGTTGGTATCTTCAGTAAAATGTATTTTGGTATAAAAAAAAATGTGCACTTTAAAAATAAGTGAAAAAAGTTGTATGCACCATACATTTTGTATGAAAAAAATGGTTACTTAGCTAATTATGCATTAGTGAGATAAAGAGGAATGTTGCTTAAAAGTAAGCTTAAATGTGCATATAGGGTACATTTTGCAATTATTAAAACCAGTAATGGAATTTTACTGAATGGATAGGTTGTATAAACTTAGTTTCATAACTTGCTATATGTAGCAAAACTCAAAATGAACAAGTGAAATGGTATCTAGTCTTGCACGGTCAGAAAAGGCGGCTTGGCTCAACTGTTTTTTCAGAAAATATTATTTTTTTCTGAATGGTTCAGCTTGGCAGAATTTAGAAACTGAGAATTGAATTCATAAACCAAATCAGAAGAACAAAAGTGCACAACATGGGCTAATCAGTGTGCTGCAATATATATATATAATATTATGCATCCACATTAAACAATTTCCTTGCACTCACGCTTGTAGAATCCCTTACTGGTATCCAGTGGGTTAAATTGCCGGGTGCTCGTCCCTCTAGGGATTAAGAAGTTGTATACAGTAGTAGAAAAGTAGAGGCTGCACTCACGGTCTTAAATTCAAAATTGAAAGATAGGTTTTATTCCATGTGTCACAATCAATTGTGACACATGGAATAAAACCTATCTTTCAGTTTTGAATTTAAGACCGTGAGTGCAGCCTCTACTTTTCTACTACTGTATATAATATTATGTATACATTTTGTAGTGCACTAATAGGATAATTTTCACAATATTTGGCTCATTGATTTAGTAAAAAAAGTAACCAACAAAGTACAACAAAGCAGTAAAAAAAAAAAAAATATATATATATATATATATGTATATATATATATATATATATATAGCTTTTCACATGTCCCGCACTCACTGCTCCCGGTCTTGTCTGTTGTCCAGGTGCAAACTCCAACCTCGTAACATATAAAACCTTGTTGAAGTGCACTCAGAGGACTCAATACTGTTTCTAATCGTGCTTATTTATTGAAGCATCAAAATTTCAATACAGGCAGTGTCAACGTTTCAGTCCTCCATGAGACTTTTTTCAAGACAATTTGATCGTGCAAAACATCTCGTTTAAATGTACAAAGAAATTGTGTGATTGGAGGGTGAAACCGAGATTCAATGATGTCATCCGTGATGTGTATCTCATGAAAAAACATCATGGATGCAATCATTCACATCCAATACAGGAGTTAATAATTAAGTGAGTGGGTGGTGCTAAGACAAAAAAGTCAATGAAATAATTATCTACATATATACAAGTATTTACAATGATAATGTTATTACCCCATAGAGAGTATGCTAGGACACAGTGCTCAAAATGTATCAAAAGGCAGACTAATACAGTGTCGCTATATATCTAATTAAACAACAAGAGATCTATTTACATCATGGTCACCAGGTCCTAAGCGTTGATCAGCATGTAAGAAAAAAGCTCTTATAGAAACAGACAGTCTACTACATTGTATCAATATTAGATGGTCATATCATTATTTCAAATATATCAAACAGCCACATTGTTCATTATATAACAAATCAATATTACTTGGTATTGAGCACCTATCCTGAATACCAATATTAATCTGAATGGAACATTCAGGAAAAAGGGAAAACTTGAAAAAATCGTAATACCAAGGGGCAATCATTACTACTATATTGCAATGTATTATGTATTATATAGTCTACGTGCAAATGCATAGTCCATATGTATGTTAACAAAATACTGACGATTAATTGTATAACATAAGCAATGATGTACAGGGGTAGATCTACTAACTGTCACATTCTACATTAACCAATGAACTCACTACTTAAGTTAAATATAGCCATTATCTTTTAGGTAGGAAACAGTATAGTGGATTATTTTTATTTAGTCCATAGGGGTACATCGTATCCAGGGTGTAGATCCAAAACGCCTCCCTTTGCAGTAGTCGCATGTCCCGATCACCACCCCTGGATGGTTCAGGAACATGATCTATCCCCATAAACCTGAGCGAGGGTTCCAAAAAGTGTCAGGCTACTGGGGTACTAGCACACTTATTTTGAATTGCCAAACGTATGGCTGATCTATGCCCCCTCATCCTCTCCCTAAGATCATTAGAGGTCTTGCCCACATAAACCAGTCCACAGGGGCATATGATCTGGTATACAACAAATGTAGTGGTGCAGGATATTCTGTATATTATTTTGAATTTTTTACCAGATCTTGGGTGGGAACATTTTTTGCCAGGTGACATGGAATTGCAAGTGGTACATTTGAGGTATCTAAAGCACCCCGGGTTAATGGTTTCAGATTGTTGCCAAATTTTAGAAAAATGGTCCGTGTGGACCAGATCATTCTTAAGACTCCTGCCCCTTCTATAGGAGAAATCTATTTGAGAGGAAGTGGTAAAGAATTGTCTTTTCAAGTATCTTCCAATTCTCATGAATGGTAGAGGCAATATGGTGGAATTCAGTGTGTAACGCTTGTGGGAAAATCAATCGGCCACCTATCCCAGCCCGGTTTGGAGTTTCTTCAATTGATTTATACCCCTGCTCCAATGCTTAATCTCCGTTCCAAATTATTAAAATATTGTCTATAAAACAATATTTATTACATTTATAATATATAAATATAGATTTTATTTTACTGGTCTTCCTTTCTGCCATCTATTGCCAACTTCTCCTGGCCACCAATAATCTTTTTTTCCCATCAATCATCTCTTTTTCTGTGCCATGCCCGGAATTGAAAATCATGAGCCTGAACTGAACACGCTCAGCATTGCTGTCATGTCCTGCTCTGTTCTGATGTCTGGACTTGGCTTCTAGTATCCAGTACTCTTGTTATAATTCTTGTTGAGTTTTCCTTCTTTTTTGTTTTCTATTCTATGTCTGGTTTTCTTTATGCTGGGATTTCTGGGCTCATTCCTGTAATCCATCCCTGGGATTCCCATTCTCCAGGTTTCATTTAAATGTTTGTTTTATGTTGCCACACCCGTTTGTTTTCCATCATTCACTCTGTTTCAGTGTTCCTGCAGGCAGCTCCTCAAGGCTTCTGCCCTTTCTTGCAGGTAAGTGCTGTATATGTCTTTTGGTTGTTTTAGCATATATTAGGCAGTGTAGGACCTGCCAGATATGGGGTACATTGGCGTTGTTGGCAGGCTTATGCAATGTATGATCATATAGTGTGACTAAATCCCCATGATTTCCATATGTACTACTTAGTTATTTCTCCTCTTGTTTTGCCTATGTTGTCTTGTCTTGTTTTAGTTTGTATACCCAGTCCATGTACAGTCCTGTCTAGTCATGCCCATATTATGTCTTGTGTATATGTTCTGGGTTTAGCTTACTATCCTTCTCTGGTACTGGGTTCTATTAGTTCTGTCTTGTTTTCATGTTTGGTGCCTATCTCTAGTCTAGCCTTGTTTCTAGTACTGGATACAATCTTGCTGCAGAGCCTCCCTATTCAGCTCCTGGGAGGTCTGCTAATTTCCATGCTCCTAGTTCCTGGTATCCGCTGAAGCTAATTCAGGGTCTTGGTATGTGGCTGCACAAACGCTGGTGCTCAACACCAGGGGGCGTGCGGTTACCCTGCACCAGACCCTGCTAATCCACCTCCACACTGTGACTCCTACTCTGATCATCAGGCATACTGGGTCCCGGTCCTGCTCCGCCGCCTGGACACTGTGTCTGGGTTCTGGACATCGGGCCGCCACCCTGACAATTGCAGGGTTTGGTTGGTTTGTGATTCAGGTACACCCGTTCGGCCAAATTGAAGTTCGACCCAAAATTAATCTCCAAGTCTAATAATATAAAGATAAATGGAATAACAGAAATGCATCATTATTCACGTTACAATATATGTATTAAATAAATATATTCATATTTCACACTACTTTTTTTGATAAATTATTTGTATTGAGCCTCTCAGCTGTGGCAAAGATTAAAATGTGCCAGGTCATCTTTAATGGCAGCTGAACAAAAGACACCAATGTCTATGAAAATATCAATGATGGATTGTGTAGTACTATGTACTAAAAGACTAAATGGCAACCAGGAGGACAATTTGGCACATACCTGCTTGCATCTTTGTGCAATATAGCCATATTAATACTAATATTTTAACAAGATGTAATGCAACTTAGAATTATTTTTAATAATTATAATTATTTGCCATAAAACAGTTAGTTTTTTTTTAGAGTTAGCTTTTTTATGATCTTTATTGAAACATATAGTTAAATCACACAGATTTTTATTTCCGTTGCGTATGATTTAAGACTAAAGAAATTATCAATAGGCTTTATGCTGGAGACTTAATCACATATGTAGCTCTGAAATCAAAATCTGATTCTCATTTAAAGTCAACAACTGCAAAGTGTGCTTCTTGTAAACAGTACTTCTTCAATTTCCTTTCTGTTGTTTGGTTGCATGATGATATTTTTTATATTTGTTGTCAGGAATTGTATATTCAAATTTTGTAAAAATATGATGAATCCTGGATGCTTCCTAAGACACATATTCTTTTCGAATATGTGTAATTTTCTTCTCATTCTGTACTCTCAGTTTTCTAAAGCCTGTATGCCTACACCTTTGTACTTTGCAGTTTGCAGTTTGTGTTGAAATGGGAGGAACTGGGGATTTCTATTTAAGTGAGAAGCGTGTGTGCTCATGAAATATATATATTTATATATATACCGGTATATAGATATATATAATGTGGCGAAACTAACCTCGCTACTGGGTCCTGGAGAAGCCTGTGTTACAAAATGCCTTTTGTCCCTATTTTCTCTTATGACAAATTGCCCTGCTTCCCTGGGTTATGGAGAAGTCTGATTGCCAGCCTACTGCCTCATGAATATAGCCCCCTCTCATCAGCCCATGCTAAACTTAAACCCCATGGCGATTTGACTGTGTTTGTGGGATCTGAGCGCTGTTTGGATATATTGAGTGCTCAGATCAGAGCTATCTGGGGATAGGTTGAATGTGCGGGTTCTGTTCAGTATGATAGGAGTTATATATTTTTGTGTATTTTTGCTGTTGTTGTGAATAGAGATATTTTCTGTACCTGGAGATAGTTGGCTTAAAACCCAGTTAAGCCAATTATCGCACACAGCCTAACTCTGTGGAACTGGTTTGGGTTGGAAAGCCATGCTTCCAGATGGTCACAACGGACTTCGACCTAACTTTTAAACCACTGGAGGGAATTGTCTGATTTTTGAGCATGTTTGTATTTGGATTATGCTGATTCTGACAATGTATTTTATGTGAATGTGATGTATACTTTTAAAGTTATGAATATTATGTAAAACTGTGTATTTTTCTGCCTGTAATAATTACGTTAGCCCATTGTGTTCAGTAATTATATCACAGGCAGAGGATTTTGCTGGAATGAATGGTGTTTTACTGTATATTACGTGTTTGATTGGATGTTCCACAAAACCCTGTGGGTGGTACTAATGTGTAAGAATGTTTATATAAGAACAATAAAACCACAGCTCTGTTTGTTCCTGTTTTGACCCTCAACATAGAGCCTTGTCTCATAATTGGGGGACACTTCTGCATCTACACTGGGGGATTGCTATACTCTGTATACTCCCCTAGCTATAATCACTAAGATCTTTTGAGAGCTTGTTCCAGCTTCGCTCTCTGCAGGAAGAAAGGTTCTGTCTGCAGTGCTTATGGTGTCTGGAGAAGTGCTTGGAGTCCTCGGGAAGCACTAGGAGCATCCATCAACGGAGGTACTCGGTACCAGTTCCTTTAACACTTCTAGTTGTGTACAAATGATCACAATGAAAACAGACCAAAAATGAGTATGTACATGCATGTACGAAAAGAAAGCCCTAACTGTTCACTAAAACAATACATATACTGTGGTGGAATTTCGGTAAAAATAAATTTAGTAGGCCGAGATTACCACGTAGCATGTGTACGTGCGTATACTGGTGTATCGGTCGGTTGGTTGCATGTGGCAAAGATACGATCAGTAGTGTACGGAGCATGTGCGAGAATACCGGATGTAGTATTCCCCTCCTCCATTGTGCTGGGCAAGCCATGCGGTCAAACAGGAAGTTAGTACTTGTTCGATTGATTGGGTAAGAGTATGTGTGGGTGGAGCTTATTATGGGAGGAGTTACATGCTTATATAAGGAGCCTACACTATTGTCCGGGGCTCAGATCTTGTTGTATTTTGGTGACATTAGTCCCTCTGAGTCCCGTTCGGTGAATCGAATAAAGAATCTCTTCCTTCCTGAAGAAACCTGTGTCCATCTCTCTGTGCTTGGCTTCCGTCAGTTTCTCCGGTAGCAATACTATGTGTTTGTGCACTAAGGAAGAATAAAGGAAATTAGATGGTGAACAAACACATAACAAATATTCCAGTGTTTCTCTGTTTATGTGTAAAATAGACTTGATTCTTGAAGGGTTGGAAGTACTAATAACATTAAAGAAAAATAGACATTAATAATGAAAAAAGCATTTACATTCATAATTACCTTTTAGTTTTTTTTCCTAAAACACACAATGAACAGTCCAATATAAACAGGATGATATAAATCGAGTTATATTTAACTTTTGTTGATTTCAGCAGTTGAAAAGAAAAAGAAACAAATTGTGAATCTAAAGAAAATTTGTTTGATCAGCACAGTAGCTACAAACATGATTGAAAACCAAGCTTTATCAGATGACCCAGCCTACCACAGTGATGATGATGTTAACTACATACATCAAAGAGATGAGCTCAGCAAGCTTGTTGCCATTGAATTGAGCTGACAACTAGAAATTTGGAGAAATAATTCCATATAAAATGTTTCAGTACTGGATAGTGCAGAAAAATACATTTATTTTCACAGGAAAATAATGTCAGTATATTCATGAGAAGAACATAGTGAATTGTTTTGAAGTTCCTTAGTCAAAGGAACATTTTTCTGAAATTGGATAAAACGAATATACTAGGAGGTATTTCTCTGGGTGTGGAGAGCAATGAGCTAAACCAATTACCTATTTTTATAGTGTGCCCAAATAGAACACAATTTTCTTTTACATCACCAGAAGAAGCGCAAGTGAGTTTAACCCCTTAAGGACCAAACTTCTGGAATAAAAGGGAATCATGACATGTTACACATGTCATGTGTCCTTAAGGGGTTAAAGAAACAATGAACATGAACCCCTTAATGTTATACCGATTATGCTGTATTGTATTCCACTCAATGTCAGTGCTGTGTGACCGCCCATCACGTTTGCCCTACCCTTAAGGTTGTTTTTGGAATATTTCCATCATGTGCCATTTTTACCAGAAAGGACCATTTCTGGGGAACCCCAGGTATCACTTAATACTTGAGGCTCCCCTCTTACAGTTGGGGCAAAAATAATTTTCCCTATACAGACCAATGAAATGTGTGCAGCACTCACAGTGAGCCATGCACACACCACTTTAAATTACCATGGCTGAACTTCCAGTGATGCCTTATTGATGTTACTGAGGATTCCCTCCAACAAGACCCCAATCTCTGACACCCCCTTGCAGCGTAATCACTGGTTACAGAGGGTGATCATCATTGGGCAATGCTGCCCAAAACTAATCACTGTGTGTGATTTTAGTAACAGTGGGTCACAATCCGCCTGCTGACGTCAGCAAAGAATTCCTTCTAACACTATTCTAGGGTATGGGTTAGTGTTAAGGTTAGCTTTAGGATTATAGTTAATATTTAAGGTTAGGGTTACAGTTAGGGTTAAGGTACAGAAATACAGAAACATAAAAAACAAGCCAGGTCAGGATAATAGAAATACACAGGTTAAAAAACAAGTCAAGTCTAGATAATAGAAATATACAGGTCAAAATTCAAGCCAAACCTTGTCCCCCATCACAATGATGCCTACTTGCCTGAGCCTTCTGTCTCTGAGCAGAATCAACCAAGAGCTGGTGTACCTGTTCCCAAGTACTACGAAAACCAGTCATGTGCTCATTCAGAGCTGGCATACCCTGTGAAGAGAATGCAGTCTGGGGAACAAAAGGAAATGAGAAATGAGGTTAGTGGTCTTGTTCACACCAGGATGTCCTGAGTGATTGTATCTCATGACAAAATGATGTAACCTCTTGTCTGGCGCCAGGGGTAACAAACAACTTTTTGTCAAGTTTGTTATCAGGAGATTCAGACTGAGAAGACATAATGCGATTCAGCAGTGAAGAGGATAGAGAAAGAATTTTCACTCGCATCAAATTGCTTGGACAAAGCATCAGCATGGTCCAGGTCTATAAGTAATTACATAATTGAATCTGGACAAGAAGAGAGACCATCTCACCTGCCTGGAATTTAGCATTTTAGTCTCTCCGAGGTAGAGGAGATTTTTATGATCTGTTAATACCATAATAGAATCTTGTGCATTCTTTGTCTGAAAGGATGGTTTTATCAGAGTTTGTACAGATTTTTAAACAGCGACTAGATAAATTCTTGCAATAGCATGATCTTCAGGAATATAATTAATATGTTAATTAACAGTTACATAGTTACATGGATGAAAAGAGATTTGTGTTCATCAAGTTCAGCCTTCCTCACATATGTTTTGTTGTTGATCCAAAAGAAGGCAAAAAACCCAGTCTGAAGCGCTTCCAATTTTGCAACAAACTAGAAAAAAATTCCTTCTTGACCCCAAAATGGCAGTCAGATATCTCCTTGGATCAAGCAGCTATTACCCCAATAATTAGAAATTATATCCCTGTATGTTATGTTTTTGCAAGTATTTGTCCAATTGCTGTTTAAACATATATATGGACTTTGATCAAATCACCTCTGGGCAGATAATTCCATATCCTTATAGTTCTTACTGTAAAAAAAAACTTTTCTTTGCCTTAGATTATATTGCTGCCTAAATTGTTGTCTATAACAATTCCCAAGTCCTTCTTGTGTGTTGTTATCTCTATTTCACTACCTTTTAGGGTGTAAGTTGCTTGTGCATTCTTGACCCTGAAGTGCATAACTTTGCATTTCTCTACATTAAATTATATCTGCCATTTTAGTGCCCAGTCCCCCAATCTATCTAAATCCCTCTGCAGCAAAGCAATATGCTGCTCACATTTTATTACTTTACAAAGTTTTGTGTGATCTGCAAACACTGAAATATGGCTTTCAATGCCAATTTGAAGATCATTTATAAATATGTTAAATAGAAGTGGTCCCAAAACAGAACCCTGAGGGACACCACTTACCACTTTTGTCCCGCTTGTACCATTAATGACAACTCGTTGTATTCTATCCTTAAGCCAATGTTCTACCCAAGAACAAGAATATTCATCTAGACCAATTTCTTTTAGCTTGAAAACTAACCTATTGTTAGGAACCATATCAAATGCCTTGGCAAAATCCAAGCAGATCACATCCACTGCAACGCCCTGATCTATACTTCTACTTACTTTGTAGAATGCAGTTAGGTTAGTTTGACATGACCTATGCTTCATAAAAGTATGCTGATTATTACTAATAACAAAGTTCTTCCCAATGAATTACTGAATATTATCCCTTAATAGCCCTTCAAATATTTTCCCAGTCACAGAAGTTAAGCTCACAGGTCTATAATTTCCATGAAAGGATTTTGAACAGTGTTTAAATATAGGAACAACATCTGCCTTTCTCCAATCCTCCAGTACAATACCTGAAACAAAATAATCTTAAAAGATTAAATTCAGAGGTTCACTTATTTCCCCACTTTGCTCCTTAAGTATTCGTGGGTGAGAACCGTCTGGCCCCGAAGCTTTATTTACATACATTTTTTTAACTGCTGTAACACCTCGTCTCGAGTCATCCAATCACAAGTTATCTGCAAGTTTTTTGCAGCAATCATTTGCATATCTCTTGCCATAGGAAAATAGTTATTTAAAGTTTCTGCCTTTTCCTGGTCATTAACTAACAGACCAATCTCTATTTCCAGTGTACCTAAACTTACATTTTTTGTTTTTTTTTAGAATTGATGTAATTGAAAACATTTTTGGGGTTGATTTTGCATTCTTTGGCTATCAATTTCTCATTTTTTAGTTTAGCCACTTTATTTTACTTTTTGCATGCATTATTGACTTCCTTATATCTTATATAGGATGGTTCTGATTTGTCCAATTTAAATGCTTTAAATGCCTTTTTCTATTTTTGAATCTCTTGTTTTACTTCTCTACTAAGCCACATTGGTTTCAATTTGTATAGTTACATAGTTATATAGCTGAAAAGAGACTTGCGTAAATCAAGTTCAGTTCTTTGACCCAGAGAAAAATCTGACTGCCATTTAGGGATTGAGAAGGAATTGTTTTCCTATTTTATTGTAAAATTGTAAAGAATTTCAAACTGGGATTTTTTGTCTTCTTTTAGATTAACAGCAGAAACAAATATGAGAGACTGAACTTTGTAGATGCAAGTGTTTTTCAGCCTATGTAACTATGTAATATGTCATATCAAATTAGAGCAGTTTTTTTCCCCCTAAAAATGGTATATAATATGTGTTGGTGCAATAAATGAGAACTATAAACGTGAAGTAAATGTTGGAATTATGGTTGAACACATACATAGCCAAAATGCCCAAATTCCTTGTGTCTCTAAGTATGAAACAAGGAAACTGAAGTTGTATCTTTCAGGAGTTAATATTCTCTCCACCAGTAATCCTGCCACATTATTTCGTATTCTGTATGTAATGCTCTTTTAAGTATAAACCGAAAAGGAAGCCTTGTGATACCATCAATTAAGTCCATCTCTTAGATCCATAAAAGAATGTTATTAATTATGAAATGTAAAAGTCTTCTGTATTTGTTTATCTTTTTTTGTTTGTTTTAGCAGTTCTTAGATAGAGATGCTGAAACTGGTTGTATCTTCTTTATGAACTCAAGATGCTGGGGATGGATGTAGGCGCTTTGTGCCGGAAAACTATTCTGCTGTTAAGGTTAAGACTTTTGCAAAAAGGACAAATATCTTTAGAGCTCCTCTGAGCAGGGCCCTCAGCACCTTCTGTTTCTGTATATCCAACTTGTCTTGTTGCAGCTACATGTTATTTATTTCACTTATTGTAAACAGTTGCGGAGGAGGTACCAATAAATATAAGCGTCATTTTATCTATAATTTGCATTTTTATTCCTGTGAGTGCTTATGTAGGCAGGGCCCCAGTGCACTGCTTTGCTCAGGGGCCCATTATACTGTCAATATGGCCCTGATTAAGCCATGCTTTGGTCTATCTCATCTAATTGATGCATATGCGATTAATGGTAGGGTGCATGAGACTCAAGAACAGGCACAGTCCAGTTTGGGCCAAAATTAGGGGCCAAGCCTAATTTTACAGAAAGCCTATCAAAGAATAAGACATTTTTGGCTGGAACGGTAACAATGAGAATCCAGTCTCTATCAAGTGTTAAATATCATATGGATAAGTGCCAAAGATAAGTACAGAGTCTGGGGCTCAGACTACAACAAAGTGAATAAGGTACAAATAATAAGAACCCTAATGAAAATACAATGCTTGCGTGTCAGTTTGCAAGCACGTGTAATGCCTGCTGGACATACAATGCAGGCACTAGACCATCCTTGAACATGGCTGAAATATTATTTTACACATAGTTTAGTGTTTTACATATAAAATATTTTAATTTATGATAAATTGGTATTTAAGTATCTCCAGTAGTCCTGGGTAGTTGAGTAGCAGAAGAGGACCTCAAGGAAGATGATGAGATTAACCAGAAAGAGATTGGAAAAAGCTAAACTCCATGTTCCTAATGCAAGATTTGTTCACGATGACAGAGCTTCTGTACATATGTGTATGTGTGCATGTTCTGTTTGTGAATAAAGATAAGTTAACTATCCACATAGATGCTGCTTCACCATTTCTGATAAACTGAAATATTCTAGTAGGTTCAATCACATATTGACACTTCATACTGTTTCTTTCAGTCAGGGCATTTTCATATTTCTAGGGGCAAGGTTTTGCTGGACAAATAGGCAAGGCTGAAGAGAAGGAAGCCATTTTGGAGATGCATAAGATAAGCCTCAAGTGAGTGAGTTAATGACTGGACTGAACTGTTTTGATGTAATTGATTTATGTAACTGAAAAGATTTGCTGTTGATTCTTTGGAAAAGAAAGAGATGCCTGTCTGTCTGTCACATATTATATATTATAATAGATCCATCCAATCATGTACTTGTTTATAGTAAAGCTTTATTTAATATTTTTGCACAATACAAAAAAAAAATCATTGTTTTGCTGTCATCTTGATAGTAATATCTTAAGAATAAAATGAGAGAGATTAACACAATATGATGTAAAGGATGCAGGCATTATTGATTAATTGATTTTTACCTGTAACAGAATTAATTTTGCCTACACTACTATTAGATCATTATCGTTTGTTGCTTCCACAACATTGGTCTCGAACTAATCATTTCTCAGTGGAAGCAAACATGTTTAATACATTTAACATTCATATAAGGAAGTAGTAGTTGGAAATACAAGGTTAGTCATTTTCCATTCATATGATCAATTTTGTCTGAATATTTCCTTTCATGGCAAGTGCTCGTCCAGTCTAATGAAGTGTTAGCTGCTGGAAAATAATGTTGTCACAAATGAACTAACTACCATGCTATCCTTGCCTAGCTCTGACCATAGTAGGTGGCACAGAGACAAAGGGGGGCTTTCAAGCAGGTTTTTGCATGAAGCCAGTTTAAAACCCACCTGGGTAAGAAAAGCAGTCATTGCTGGAAAATGAGAGTTAAAGTAAAGTGATTTTAATTGCTTGCCTGCAGTTTTGCCAAGTACAACAGCTAGCTGTGAAATACTGTGATTGCTTAGTCTACAGATAAATACACAGTATGTTTATGAACATTTTTTCGCAGTTCTAAAGTAGGTTTAATTCTAAAAGTTTTCACATTATCCTCTGATCTAATAACCTTAGTTAAACCACTAAACTTCAGTATCATGTAAAAACTGGAAGATATTCTCAAAATTCCCAAGGATAAAAATAAAACTACCTATTACCATCACAAGGGGGGGTTGTCTGAAATCATATTTCTTCTTAGAAAATTGAATATAACTTTGTCACATTTAATTCCACAGTGCAATATTATCAGGTATGCTCTGTAGAGAGATATTAATATATTTTTTTCAATATCTATCCCATAATCATTTGTAAATATTTGCTACAAAAAACACACCAAATGCAAACGAATCAGTGTCAATGGATGTACAATTTTTTTAAAAAACAAATTTTGAGATACAACAAATTTCACTTTATATAATAAATTCACAGTTTATTAAGCAGTTGCTTTTTGTATGCTTCAATTATTAAATAATTTAATATGGTGCACAGATATTCATTCCTAGTATAAAACACTATACACGGTTAACATTCAGTTGATGTCATGGTGATAAAAGAAATAATTGCACATGGGTAATATTAATTCCTTAAATTATAATACATTGTGACTTACAATACAAAGAGAAGCTTTATAACTTGTGTGCTAGCTTTAACCAGTAAGCGTATTAAACAGCAACACTGGCCAATTGGCTTATATGAAACACATACAGCTGGTGAGTTGGATATGATCACTCACAATGAACATACTGTTTAAGTCAGCGGAACATGTAATGCTATAATTTCACATTGGAGAAATACATATATTTTTACACAATCTTAATCACTTTCTGACGACACATGTTGCTTTTCTGCCCTTATTTTGAGGGCACAAAGCAGATGGTTGAAATATAATACCATCATCAAGTAAAAAATAGTTAAATATGAATTTCGGTTTAAGAACTTAAGGAGACTTATCACATTCTCAGAAAATACTTTTAATAATGTAAGGAGAGTGAATATATTAATGCGGCTTAAAACGTTTCCAAAGCACATTATTGATATTCTTTGAAGAGGTTGCCCTTTGGTTCACTAGAATAATACACTTTAAATTCTCCATCAGATAACTTTTGATTTACGTCAGTGAACTGTTTAAACATTCCAATGTCTTACAATTAAGACCTTCAATTATAAGGCAATTTGTGCTCTTAAATATTATCAGTGATTATTGAACAAAAGAAATAATTGTTGGGATTGTCAGGAAGACTGTCTTATTTTAAGGTAGTTTAAATGACAATCACTTTGTGGTAGAAATAATGTAATATGAACTGATTACACTTGAAATCGTGATGCATGGGAAGTTCATGCAGCTAATGGCTTTGCAAATTAGCAGCCTCTTCAGATTAAAATAGTGCTTAATGTTAATAACATGGCACAAATATACATTTTTGACCCTTTGCTGAAAGACTGGTCGTGGCACTCACCTCCTTACTCACTCTGCAATAAATGTAAAAAATAGTCTTTATTGCTGTATTCTAGCAGACAGGGAAGTAGAAGGAGGGTTCTGGAAACAATATGCACATAACAGGGCTTAATGCAGGATGCAATAGCAGCCTGTAATGCACCATTATACAGCTATTTGGTATAACTGTGATTTGTGTATTGTACACAGATTTAAACAATAATGTCTTGTCTAGTTCTGATGGCATTTTTAATAAGTTCCATTCCCAGAAATGTACAAATACTTACAGGCAAAGTATTGATCATTGGATATATCTATTGCTGACAATTCTGATGTATGTGAAAACATATCTAGATAAGTGCTTATATATATGTATATATTTTTAAAATCTCTATTTTATTGAGGTAAGAATACCAAATTACAGAAAAAAAAAGTAGCACAGAATGTTTGAAGTTAATTAGCTTTACATCGGTAAGTGTATAATGGAACATTTACTTTCAATATACCTCGGTTCTTGGTTTTATAACATAAAGGGGCTTTGTAGGAGGCGGCATGAGGTTGGGCAGCAGGTGACAGTGTATAGTATTATAACATGGATTCCTGATGTGAGGGTCTCAAACTGCCTTAGTATGAATTTCTGAAATATTTGTAACATGGCCTCCTCCCAAGAGGGACAGTGCATATTGAGAAATCTCACTAGGGGTAAATGAGAAGTGTGTAGATGTTTGTTAAGAGAGTCAACTCAGTCAAGTGGGTGCATAAGAAGTATATGCTTGCATTTAGTGCCATGCACTAGTTGTGAACCTAAATGGAGGTATCAGGGACCTGTGTATGCTTGAGTACCATAAGACCATGAACCCCAACCATCGGTGGACACAGAGGGGAGAAGTAATAGTGTGGGAGAGCTCATAACTCTCTTGCGGCTATTAAGAGCCTACATTACGGCGTGAGAAATCTTGGTGGGTAGGTTGTGTACCTGACTAGGTTTGATGAGCAGAAGGTGGTGTTGTGTGTTAAGCAAAGAAAAAACTAAAGCGAAAACAATAATAAATAATAAAATATAACTGAATGCTTGTGACCAATAGGTAATTAAAGTCGGTACCCCTCGTTCTTCTCCACCTCAGGGGACAAAGGGTCTTATTTTTTCCAGGTACCAGGAAGGTGAGGCTGAGGTGTTTGAGGGTTACCTGGGTCTTGAGGAGATCTCCAGTGCTTGGATGAAAGGCTCTGCTTCGTCTGGTGAGTAAAGTCTCAGTGTGGTTCCATCTTTGTTTACTGTTAGGGCTTTGGGCAGTGTCCACCTGTAGTCGATGCCGGTTTCACGTAGTTGGTGTGTCACTGGGCTCAGTGACCGACACCATAGTAAGGTTTTGCGTGTCAGTTCTTGATAGAATGAGAGTTGGGATTACTCAAAGGTAAAGGGAGTTTTTCCTCGAACTGCGGCCAGTATACATTTTTTGTCTGTCACGGATTGGCATCGGATAATGACATCCTGAGAAGCTGTGGTTGGTGCCTGCTTAGGCTTCTTGATTCAAAAGATTCCGTTGAATGCAATCTTTTTTGCCTGAGTGTACAGGAGAAGCGTGTTAGTGAGGCGGTGATGGTAGTGGAGCAGTTCTGTCATGCTGATGGATTTCGGTATGCCCCAAAGTTTAAGATTAGTGCGTCTGTTACGATTTTCAGCCTGATCAATCCTAGTTGTCAAGATAGAGTGGGAAGTCAGTAGTTGTACCGTTTTTTTTAAGCCTGTTACCTCCTGTCTCAGGTCCAGGATATCCTCCTCCATGGCCTGTGATAAATGCTAATATTTAATATCCTCTATTAAACATTACTAGAAAAAATGATTGCAATACAATTTCTAAAACAAGCTATCTCATCAATAATTCATCAATAATTCAGTGAAAGATGTACAAAAAAAATTAAAAAGTAGATTGTGTGAATTTACATAATTTTGGCTTTTTAGGTAACGTTAACTGTTACCAATGCATGAAATGTATGATTTATCCAACATTTTAAGCTTTAGCTGCTCATGTTTCAAATTAACATTTTGCTATTTTTAAAACAAAAACAACTTGTCAGTAAAGAGCTTAATTGATCTTTTCTGAATGTGTTCATGACAGTCACATGATGAGATTATTCTTATCTATTAACAAGGTAATCTCTCTTATAGTTGCAACAACAATATGAACAGGCTAAGACCATTTCATTTTAATCATCACATTTAAAATGTCCTGCTTCTCTTGACCTTCCAGACTTTTTTTATTTTTTTGTAATTCTTTATTTTTGCTCAATCTGCAGGTATGCCAGAAGTACGGGTAGCATTTGTTAACAAGTCATGAGTACATTGCAGGTCACAGGTATTAACCCCTTAAAACCGGAGGGCATACTATTACACCTTATTCTAAGCGGCACTAAATGCCGCAGGGCGTAATAGTACGCCCTCCGTTTTTTCTTACTTACCCGGTCGCCGGCGATTGCGGTTGGGGAGACTCACCTGGGATCCCAGGGAGTCCCCCGCGGCGGATCCTGCCTCCTCCGCCCCCCCCCCTGACCATGTGAGACTGAGGTCCTTGCGAGGACCTCACAATCACATGGCCGGGTTAGCTGGCTGCTGCATTGCCAGCAGGGGGACTGCCTGTAATGACAGTTAGTCCCCCTGCTGGCTTAATTCAAATAATACAATGTTAAAATCAGTGTAAAAAAAATGTTTATATACTTAGATCATATATATCATATATCATAAACGAGAACACCCAAAAAGGATATCTTACAAGAAGACTACCAGAAAGGGTAAAGACCTAGTCCAATCTCGGTAGGGATGTAGTAGTATGGTAAAAAATAAAACTTTATTAGAATCTATTAAAAAAACAGGGACAGAACAGAAATAGGCAGACTGGCATAAGGAGGGATATATATGGTAGAGAAAAGGCTCAAAAACAGCCCAATAACAAAAAAACCCTCACAAGAGGGGGGCAGTGTATTCCACCATACATAGCTCAGGGTATATAAGGAGTAAACAAGGAAGGAAGGGAGGGGAAAAAACAACAGAGCCTCCCACACAAATACCTTACTCACTGTGCTAACCCACTATCTCCTATGTAACACCTTCGAGGGTGTTCTAATCTAAAGTCTGTCTAAGCCTCTGAAGTCCCAGTAACAACTAACGCTACAAAAACATAAGTGCCAAGGTGCACAAAACCAAGTGCTAGAGTGCAAGGTGCTTAAAAGGTTAAACTAAACCTGACGCGCGTTTCGGCGTGACCGCACGCCGTCCTCAGGGGTATCAACTAGACTAAAAATGTCCCGGCGGTCAGTTTTATATACAAAACTGATTACAATCACCTGTATCACTGCCACTCTGTGTGCTCAGGCTAACTTGGTCCACCCGCGAATGAAATTGTGGGGGCGTGGTGTAACGTATCACAGTACCGCCCCACGTGACTACGTCATGGGTGGCCGGAAAAAGCCGAACACATACGGATCCAGTATAGGGGAATAACCCTTTGAGTGCCCAATAGAAGTATCACTTAGATCAAGTTATAGGGGTATTAACCCTTTAATCGCCCAAATGATTAACTACATTACTTAACATTACACTGTGATAAACTTGGCAAGTATAAGGGATTAACCCTCAGAATGCCCAATAGGAATATCGTTAGATAGTTGAATCCATTGCTTAAAGATGCACTGATATAGTACATATTAGTTATGGCCAATGGATCAAATAAAGGTTACAAATAAAGATAAACAGATGGGCAGAAATTAAAGATGAACATGGAAAACAACTGTTCCAGTGTTTCCACTATAGATCTGAGTATTTCATGCATAGATTGGCCAGTATGCCTATTTTTAGCAGAATATATACTCAGATATACAGTTGATCAACTTGAGAACTTAGATCATAATAGCGATATTGCTCCATCATAATAGCGATATTGCTCCATCACTATATGATGGACTAAAAGGTTAAAGGTGACAAAATATAAGAACTAATACAGATAAATAAATAAAGTATTTACATACATAAAACTCGAACCAAGATAGCATTTCTCATCAGAATTTAAGCAATAGTTTTTCATTTGCAATTGTCAGGGTTATCCCCTATAACCTAGTCTAGGTGACCTTTATCCTCTTAGGGCACGAGAGTGGGGTTTTGGGGGGATTTTCTCCCTCCCCTCACCCCTTTTCGACCCTTTGAGGTTTCTATTAATTTTATTATATCATATATCATATATATATGATCTAAGTGTATATATATACACACATATACATACACACACATACACTGTCTAGGTGTATTTTACTATTCATATATATAATTATATATATATATATATATATATATATATATATATATATATATATATATATATATTAATATCAAATTACACTTAGACTGCTACTGATTAAATATATATATATATAATTATTGTTATATATATATTTATATATAATATAAAAAATAAATATATAAATACGTTAAAAAATAAAAATAAAAAATAACTAAAAATAAATAATGAAAAAATATATAGATGTGTGTTATTTCGTTCTAACTGTATTGTGATATTAATATATATATATATATATATATATTTATATCAAAATACACATACAGCAAAATAATATATATATCTATATACATAAATATATACGTATATATCACTATATATATACCTATATATAAATAAAAATATTTAAAAAAAATATATATATATATACACTTATATACACATACATATATATATACATATATTAATTCTACATATATATATATATATATATATATATATATATATATATATATATATATATATGTAATATTTTTACATAATTAGGTATTTTAATTAATTACAATTAGCGGGACCTGCCTTACAACCCATGGCGAAAGTATAGGAAATTTAATTTGCTAGCACTATATTTAACCCTATAACTTTCCAAGACAGCATAAAACCTGTACATGGGGGGTACTGTTTTACTTGGGAGACGTCGCTGAACACAAATATTAGTGTTTCAAAACAGTAAAATGTATTACAACGATGATATCGCCAGTAAAAGTGGCACAAACAGCACTTACATGGACGATGTTATTGCAGTGATAATTTTTACTGTTTTGAAACACAAATATTTGTGTTCATCAAAGTCTCCCGAGTACAACAGTACCCCTCATGTACAGGTTTTATGGTGTTTTCAAAAGTTACAGTGTCAAATATAAGGCTTGTGTTTCATTTTTTTCACATTAAAATTCGCCAGATTGGTTACGTTGCCTTTGAGACCCTATGGTAGCCCAAGAATGAAAATTACCCCTATGATGGCATACCATTTGCAATAGTAGACAACCCAAGGTATTGCAAATGGGGTATGTCCAGTCTTTTTTAGTAGCCACTTAGTCACAAATTGGCGTTTTTTGCATTTTTCACACACAAACAAATATTAACACTAACTTTGGCAAGTGTTTGTGACCAAATGGCTACTAAAAAAGACTAGACATACCCCATTTGCAATACCTTGGGTTGTCTACTATTGCAAATGGTATACCATTATGGGTGTAAATTTAAATTCTGGGCTACTATACAGTCTCAAAGGCAACGTAACCAATCTGGCGAATTTCAATTTTAAATGTAACGTGCTATATTTGACCCTGTAACTTCCCAAAACACCATAAAACCTGTACATTGGGGGTTCTGTTTTACACGTGAGACTTTGCTGAATACAAATATGTGTATTTTATTGCAGTAAAAGCAAATAGTATTATGACATTGACAGTTAAAATGTCTTGTATAACTAAAAAAATAACATTTCTTATTTTCTCCCATTTTTTTCATATTAAATTATGTTTCATAGCTAAATATTTGATTTTAAATGAAAGCCCTGTTTCCCCTGAATAAAATGATATATAATAAGGGTGGGTGCATTTAATATGAAAGAAGTGAATTACGGTTGGACAGACATGTAGCGCAAATGCCAGGTTTTGTTTATGTTTTGTTTTGTTCACAACGTGTACATTTGGCTCAGTCCTTAAGGGGTTAAACATCACTGCAATAGGCAAGCAGACTGATGATTTTTGTTTCTATGCAAATATGAGAGCTAAAACATTGTGTGAGTAAGGGGACTTCCAGGGCTGGAGTAAGGCATATTCACTGTGTCTACGAGGGAGTTAGTGCCCTTTGGAAGACAAGCCCCCTGCAGTAAATCAGTACAGCATACATACATGTTGGTCTATGGGGGTAAAAAAGGTGGTGTTGCACTACAGAGCATTTTCAAAGCATGGTCTTGAATACAGTTATGCATGTATTCCTAGAGGGTATATTAACCTGCTAAATTAGGCGTTCTCGTTTGTGTATGTACATGAGTTATGAACTGTTCAGGCGAAAACTTAATAGGGGACCCTGGAGGGGGAAACTAAGGAGGACTCTAGTGAGTTCCCTCTTGTGAGCTGTCTTATCTTATAGGGGTGTCTCAGAGTTTGCCATGCTCATCGAAGAATGCTGTCCCCTCCTTGGTGGGGACTTGGAGGGGGGGAATGGTGCTGTCGTTAGTGCGGCCGGGTAGGTCATAGCTAGCCCTGAACCTTTTATAACCCAGCGGTTGTATATGCATGGAAATCATATTAGGTCACCTTAAAGAGACGCACCTATGTAAATAACGATCGGTAACATGACTTATAACGCAAAGTGAAAACATAAAAGAAAGAACAAATCAACACTTAGAGCTATGGTGGTGTTACAATTCTCAACTGGAGCCAGTTCGTTGCGGTGGAAGGAGGGTGTTCTATGGGTGCTGTGGTTAGTCCATGACCTCCTCCGTTTCTCATATCGGGTCTTATGTGGAGCAGGAGGGCTTCCAGTTCCGAGTAGCTGTGCGCTCTGCAGGCAGTCCCTTGGTGGGTGAACATAATTGCCCTCGGTGTGCCCCAGCAGTATGGTATTTCCTTGAGGCGCAGCTGTTGCAGGAACGACTTCAGGGTTTTCCTCCAGGTGAGGGTTGCGTGTGTGAGGTCTGGGAATAGTGATAGTGCAGATTCCTCAAAGGTTAAGGGGGTCTTCCCTTGAGCTGCATTTGTAGCAGGGCTTTTTCCTGTATGGACTGGAACCCAATAATCAGATCTGCAGTAGCCGCTGGGGGTGCCGTCTTTGATTTTGGGAGGTAAAACATCCCATCAAGCCTCAGCGATTTTGCCTGTTTAGGCGGTAGTAGGACTGCGATCAGGCGTCTGACATAGTGTGGCAGGTAGGTGAGGGTGACTGACTCTGGGATGCCATGGATTTTTAAATTGTATTTTCTCCGTTGGTCTTCCATATTGTCCATCCTGTCGGTCGTGGCAAGTTGTTGCCGTTGTAGGTCTTATATCTGTCGACCGAGGTGACCGAGGTGAGTCTGGAATCGTGGGTGCTTGTTGAGGCTCTCAGGAGGGTAATCGTGGCCGTTGCACCTTCAATTGCATCCTTAAAATATGCCATGTCTGCGGCGATGTCTTTGCGCAGGTCTGCCAACATGGTTTTGAGCAGATCTGCTGTCACAGGTGCCCCAGCTGGTGTTTGTGTGGGTGAGCGTTCAGGTGGCAAGCCCAGTGCTGGGCCCCTGTATGGTCCCGCTCCAATATCCAAGGGGGTGCCGTCTGAGAAGTAGAGAGAGCTTTCTTCCTCCAGCGCCATCTTTTGCCATGTGGCCTGCTGTGCGGCCTGCTGTGTGTTGCACAACATTTCTCCAATATCTCGGACATTAGGGCTTTTCCTGGGTTTATCTTTTTGGTGTTTTCTGCCCATCGTGTTCCCCAACAAGGGATGAAAGGAGTTGGTCGGCTGTAAGTCCAATTTCCTCCTAAAACTAGCGATGCAGAGCTCCCCAAAGTGCGACCGCTCTGTTCCGCGGCTAGCTCCGCCCCCTCAGACTTTTTTTAATATATTCATTCATTACATTACATTAAAGGTTAGCTGAGACATGAGGCTCTGTCTATCTACCTGTCTGTCTATCTATCTACCTGTTTGTCTCATGATATATATATATATATATATATATATAGCTAAAATTGTCTCTTGTATCTCTCTCTCTCTCTCTCTCTCTCTCTCTCTCTCTCTCTCTATATATATATATATATATATATATATATATATATTGTAGATTGGATTAGCCGTATTAGTCCAGTAGCCAAAATGCTAAATTACCAGAGTATTGCAGTATGCAATAATACCTTTTTATTAGAATAACATAATATTTCAAAGACAAGCTTTTGGAAGACTCGTCTTTGAAATATTATGTTAGTTCAATAAAAAGGTATCATTGCATACTGCAATACTCTGTTATTTTGGCATTTTATTTACATATCTATCTCTAAATTTAATTTGATGGCATCATAAATTCAGCTTAAGAGATATGTTTGCAAGTAGTTAGAGAATTACATGTTTTTTTTGTTCCAATGTTATCAACATGCCTTATATTTTCAATTATGTTTATTATAATTGGAACCTTAATAGTGCAGATTTGCATTTCGGACAGATGGCATTTCTTAATTCTTGTAGAAGTCAAACGGTGTTAAATCTGCCTTCATTAACGGTTCTGGTCATTCTGTAGCATTATAACTTTGCAAATGAAGAACTAAAATGTTTAAAGGTTTAAATATTTCCACCGTGATGGTAAAATAAGGGAATTGCTTACCTTAATGAATGTGAATTAGTTGTTGAAAAATACATGTGAAGTGAAGAGTGAGTTTAATTACCAAAATACTTCACATGGACATCAAAGAATGGCTCGATCCTGGAAATAGTCATGCAGGTGGATGAGAATGATGCAGTGATAGATTGAGACCCAACCCATTAACTTGTGTCCTCTGTACTGGACATTACTTTCACTTACATCTCCTTTTATTCTTTTGAGCTACTCTATCAATCTCTGCTGTATTGTAAAGAGGACATCCTGGGCTTTCCAGTGATGTGTAATGTGATCGGCTGGGACACTGGGAACTTCCTTTTCCTTTTAATAAAAAATGGATGGCATATTGGAAGACAATTTTTTCCTCGGTTCCCAGGAGGATATAGATAGTTGCCTGTCAGAGTTCAGAAGAAATTGACTTATCCAAGAATGATCCTATCATAATATTACAGAATTTTCTTGAGTCTTATTGGAGATCAGGATGCATGAAGGAACACCTATGTCTGCAATCACCTTATTTTTGAAATGCTATTGTCCCTTTACTCCATAATGTTTTAGATAATAAGCTAAATTACATTTATACCCTATTTCATTAAACAATAAAAAAGAGCATAAAAAATCAATCTGAAATGTTTACATTCTCACAGCTACATTGGCATCCTAATGGTATATTAAATCAGGAATGAGTAACAACCGCAATATTTCTAGACCTTTAACCCCTTAAGAAATTAGGCATTTATACAGGTTCTGATAAAAAACAAACAAAAAAAAAACAAGCAATAGGTTGTCCAACCATAATTTACCTCTATCATATTAAGTGCACCCACATGTATTACATATCATTTTGTTCAGGAGATACAGGGCTTTCATTTCACATCAAATATTTATATATGAAACATAACTTAATATGATAAAATCTAAAAATGTTTTAGAAATTAAGAAATTGTTATTGTCCAAGTTCTGCACAGCATTTTAACTGTCATTATACTGACTGCAATAAAATAGACATATTTGTGTTCAGCATGTACAGGTTTTATGGATTTTTAGAAAGTTACAGGGTTAAATATAGAGCTTTCCACTTTTCCATTTTGCTGGTCCTATGTTGCCATTGAGACTGTATGGCAGCCCAGAAATTCAAATTAACCCCATCATGACATATCATTTGCAAAAGTAGATAACCCAGGGTGTTCAAAATGGGGTATGTACATTTTTTGTGTCCTTTTGTAGTAGCCACTTAGTCACAAACATGGTCAAAGTTAGCACCTTGTTCATATTTTTCACACATAAATGGTCCTTTCACTAATGATATCATCATGACACACGTCAAACACTTATATTTGTGTTCAACTAAGCCTCCCAAGTAAAACAGAAACCTCCATGTACATGTTTTATGGTGTTTTGGAAAGTTACAGGGTTAAATATAGGGCTTGCAAATTAAATTCTCTGGACTTTCTGCCTGGGTCCCTCAGGCAGGAAATGCTAGCAGAATGCTTGGTTGTATAAGGAGAGGTATTAGCAGTAGAAAGAGGGAAGTGCCCATGCCATTGTACAGAACACTGGTGAGACCTCACTTGGAGTATTGTACGCAGTACTGGTGACCGTATCTCCAGAAGGATATTGATACTTTAGAGAGAGTTCAGAGAAGGGGTTCTAAAGGAGTTCAGAGAAGGGTTGCAGGATAACACTTACAAGGAAAGGTTAAAGGAACTTAACATGTATAGCTTGAAGGAAAGACAAGACGGGGAATATGATAGAAACATTTAAATACATAAAGGTAATCAACACAGTAAAGGAGGAGACCATATTTAAAAGAAGACTACCACAACAAGAGGACATAGTCTTAAATTAAAAATAATATCTGGAAGTATTACTTCCTACCTTTAAGACATCAGAAATAATCACCCCTAAATCCCTTTCCTCAGATGTTGAGGTCAAATATACTGTACTCTGCCCTTGGGTTTTTACGTCCAAGATGCATTATCTTGCACTTATCCACATTAAATGTCAGTTGCCACAACTCTGACCATTTTTCTAGTTTACCTAAATCATTTGCCATTTGGCTTATCCCTCCTGGAATATCAGCCCTGTTACATATCTTAGTATCATCAGCAAAAAGACATATAAGATGATATAACCAGGTTGTTAAGTAATCTCATTCCCAATTTGGAATCAAGTAGAATGTTTCCCTTCTTGCAGCATTGGACTTAGAAACTTGGAAATTGCTAAAATGGGAGGTTGGTGAAAAAGTGAACTTGATAGATTATGTATTTATTTCATCAATAGGGTCATCACAATGAACAAGTGTATTTTTGAACAAGTATAAAATATAACAAATTAGCTTTCAGTTTGACATTCTCTTTTACTAGTAACATAAACATGAGATTACTCTATAAACACAACATTATTTGTATGGTAAGTATAGGTCAGCGTGTAGATAGAGACTTTCTAGTTTCTAGTTTTGTTCAAGTGCCGTCACAGTGGATAATAATTCCAATCTCTACGTCAGGTAACTTCTAAGGGTAGACATACACAGTAAGTGGGGAAATAGTTACATAACTGTAATAATATTTCACAAGCATCTCTCTGCTCTATGATGGTATTCTTGAAAAAAGAATAGGTTATGATAAATGCTGTTAAAGGTCATGTTTGATGTCTGGTAAGCTCTGCATGGGATTGCAGCTTGCTACAACTTTGAAGGAAAACCAAACACTATGTTCCAGAGTAGTATTTATTTCATGCTGGAAGAAGCAATCCATTGGAGAATAATGTTTCCATGTTTTCAAAAACGTTAAGGCCATTGATTCTTATTGTTAAATGTTAGAGTTTGTAGCAAAATCCATTTTAAACAAGAAATTAAGTTTAATAATCCAATTGGAGGTGTGGAGGGTTGAATCTACACTTGCAATATGATCTTGCAACCTACCGTAGCTATGACAGCAAAACATTTTTAATTCGTTATATAAAGGTTAGGAAAAGGTTGCAAAATACGAAAAATAAGGAGAAGGGTATTAACCAGGCTAGCGGTATTCCCGAGCGTGACTCGGGGTTAATTTTCGCTGCCAGAAGCGGTAACCCCGAGTCACGCTTCGGGTAGATAACAGAGCTGGCAGCGGAGTCTCCTTACCTTCTCCTTGCGATCCAGCGATGTCCCCGCGCTGTGATTGCCGGTGAGAGCCCCGGCGGATGCCTCCATCTGACTTCCTGGTTCCGTCTCTGTGAGCCGCAGAGGCTCATGGGGGCGGAACTGGGCGGGTAATTCAAATGTTTCAAGCATAAAAGTGACACACACATAAAGTTAGGTGATACAGTGAAATCCTGTCAGATATTATTTATTAGATTATAATTCATGATTTTATGTTTCGAACTTTATCACATCTGAGAGTACTTTTGGTCAGGTTTAAGAAAGTAATTACTGACCTACAATACATAACACCAAATTTCCATGCAAAAAAATGGTACCACTTTTGGTACAAAATTCCTGACATAATCATACCGCCAGGGAGGTTAATAAAAGAAAGATAGGTCGTCATTACAGAAAGTATGGACAGTGGTATAGTTCTGGCCCATTGTGGAAACATTTGAAACAGGTTGGAGCTTTATTTCTACTTGAAACAAAATGTTGATTCAATGAGAAATAACCATAATGAGACATTTTTTTTAAATCATTTCCCATTAGCAAGCAGTAAGCAACAATAGAGTCAAGTTGCTTTTAAAATGCAGTCTGGAGTTATGTCACGGCAATCAGTTGTCCATTGACACAATTCTCTTTTAACAATAGCCAAATAAGGTACGGAAAATACCTATTACATGTAGGGGTTCCTTTAACTCACCCACAAATACAGTATTCTATTGAACTTGAAGTTGCATACAATGGAGAAAAGAAACAGACAAAAAAATGTGCAGAATGTCTAAATATTGTAATCAATCGTATAGAAAAAAGCTGGAACCACTCACATGTTCCGGAGCCTATGAGACATTGGCTCTGTAAAATAAACCTTTGTGCTCTTAGGACAGCAAAACACTACTTTCACGGAGACGTCTCCTCCAAAGGGTATATAAGAAGAGAAAGGACCAATGTGTGGTATTATAGACTTATATACTTTAAAACCATATGGTAAGTATTACGCTCACTATTTTTAGCGCCTTCAATTTCTGGCTCTAAGGGTAATTAGTGGAGTGCCAATTTTCTGGGGATGGCACCATCCCAATGAAGATTTTTTGAGGCTTCAGAAAGGACTTTATCAAAATAACATATAGACTATATATAGTATATACTATGAAGGATACAAACGTCCAATAAAAAGTCCAAATTGCTGAAATGCGTTTCACTCATCCATGAGCTTCCTCAGTCAGCTGTAGTGTAGCCTCAAGAATCTTCTGTCTTTTAAGTGTCCTGTTGACCCTCTAGACCCTTCTTTTGAAGGCACATGTAGTGATATTAGCCAATCATAAGTCCATATTTTTGTATCATCCCTTGAAGTTATTATTTTCACCTGTATGTCTAAACCCTCTATAGGGTAATTAAATTTGCCACTTCTATCACACTTATTTCATTGGTAGTCAGTGGTGCCGGTCTGGATGTGTCACATCCTGTTGGTGGCTGGCGGAAGTGACGTCGCGGACCTAGCCGTTCATCGCGTCCGCGCTACTCCTAACTGCGACTAACCTCTGGCTATTCACATTGGTGGCCAGTGGCATTGGTCGTGGGTGTGTCACATCCTGTCTGTGACTGGCTGAAGTGACGTCGCGGTCGTAGCTGCCTGCCACATCCGCCAGCCAACCGCGGACAACATACCCTCCACAAACACAAACACCTCCTAGCTTACCTTGATCGGCTAAATTTAGTAGGAGGATACATATTGTTGTGTCGGCGCTGGCTGGAGGGCAATCATTGTGACGTCTCAACAAGTTGTGCGTCGTTCCGTACCCACCAGCATAAGCTACACAGTTTCCTCAGTATAGATAAATATTGCCATTTTAAATATTGGCAAAAAAGAGGCCAAAGATATGAAAAAAACAGGGAAGGGACAGAAGGAAAAAGAACAATAAAATATACACTAAATAAAACATAAGTATATATAATATAAGTTGATATTTTGTTTAAACCATAATCACAAAAATGTCTTCTAGGAGAGAGAGCTATACAAATAAAAATTGGATAAAAATGGAAAAACTAATCTGAAATTAAGGATTAAAAAAAAAAAATGTTTAATTTTCTAAACGTTTATGTATATAATTCCAAAATTAAACACAAAATTTTTAACCCCTTCAGGACTGAGGACGGTTCAAGACCGTCAGCGGCATTTTTGCGTTGCCGACCGATGACGGTCCTGAACCGTCCTAACTTTAAGATGTACTTACCCGATCGCCGTTGTTCCCCCGGCGGCAATCGGCGGTGCTCCCATTGTGGGGAGACTCCCCATGGCGAATTAGGACCCCTGGGGCCATGTGATCGCTCAACAGAGCGATCACATGGTCACAATAGGTGTCCATGTGTCTGCGTGCAGGGGGACTGTCTGTGCTGACAGGCAGTCTCTCTGCTAGTGTAAAATCAAAGAAAAAATAAAGTTAATGTTAATAATAAAAAAAATTATATATATATGTGTGTATATATATGATATATAGACATATATTATACCTATATAATATATGTCTATATATCATATATATAATATCATACTATGTGTATTTTTATATTAGTATGTACAAATATTAATATAAAAATACACTTATAATTAAATTACACACGTATATATATATAATATATGTAACTATATATATTGTATATATATATTATTATAAAATACAAATAATAAGTAAATTAAATTAAATAAAAAAAATGTAAAATAATAATAAAAAATGTAAAAAAAATTATATATCTATATGGATATATACCACAACAGCGTATTGCAAGAGTAACATACATTAGGAAGTGGCATGAGCATTCGCACATATTTTGTAATATTAACCAGCTCAATGTAACGATTGTAGAGGCAGACTAAAACAAGAGTAAAACAGGTGGGCACAGTCAATGCTTAACAGTTTGAGGTTAACTTCATTAGTGTCAGCTTCATATGAATAAGGATAATCTCAAGGCTTGCCCTGCCACAGCGGCTGCATGCACCCACTCGTGCCAAGGGAGATAACCTATTCTACATGTTGCCTGTCAGGCAAAGTGTAACACAGGCAGTTTATATAAGCAATCGACTATTATATCCTATTAACTAGACTGGCATGCAAGCGCTATGGCAGACAATGTAGTAAGCTATCCATAAATCGCTATCCATAGATCTTTGCATAGGTCATATATGTAAGATTGTTTTAAAAAAAAAAAAAAAAAAAATTATAACACAGATTCAACACTTCTGTCACACACGATGCTTATGTACTTCTAACTATCACAATGCTGGTTTTAGGGGTTATGCTTATATCAAACTCTATGCTTTTATCAAACTTAATACTTATATATCAGACATCACCTATCAGTCTTAAGATACACATAAAACAGAATCATGGCACATTGTGAGGTTTGAAGCAAAGAAACATGCTTTGTAGTTTAACCACATAATGTAAACAGAGGGATTTCTCATCAGTATCATGTATAGTTGTGGGTGCCATTTGAGATTTTACTGGGTGGCCAGTATAGACTGTTGCAAATAAGGAAGTGTAATATATGTTCAGGGCATGTTCACATTGTTAGCAGAAATAGTGTGCAACTTATATCTAGTCATATTATTAGTGTAAGGGTACAAATAACAGTTTAAGCAGTTCGCAGACAGTAGTTATAATTAGAACAGGTAACTGTGGGTAGCAATACTACCGATTATCGGCCCATATATCTGGAATAGCAATGTGGAGTCTGCTGGTCCATCTCAGACCCGCTCAACCGATGCCCCTGGATGGTAGGAGAGTGTCCCGTGATTGGTGCCTGAGGAGAGACTTTGCGGGGTAGTCGCATCTCGCCTGTGAGCCAGTGTAACGGGAGCAAGGGAGGTTGGAGTCTCCAACCCAGGCATGCATGCTGGCCAGCGCCTTCAACTCACGAACTTTAGGTGTATATTTAGCCCAGTCCATCTCGTTAAGGGGATAGTAGGGAACTTTGGTGGCGATGGTCTTCTTCTTGTGTGGTCGACGCTTTGGCTTACAACCTCTTGGGGCCTGCTGTCTGGGTGGGCTAGGTCGAGTGATGCTAGATGCTGGTAGGGTTGCTGCGCCCAGGGCCGGCGTCACCTCTCCATGCTTTTCTCTTTGCTCATTTGTTGGGGTCAAGTGTGGAGTGGCACCAAGTTTAGCTTCCAGCTTAGCCCAGAAGCGCGCAAAGATTTCCTCCAGCCTCTGATCAGAGCCCGCTGAAGAGGCCTGCAGGGTCAGGTTCGGGTTTCGTCCCTGGTTTGAGTGTGTGTCCGCCATCTTGGTTGATTCCACGTGGCTGGACTGTTACACAGCGATGAGGCAGCGAGGCAGGTAAGTCTGCTGGTTAAGTGGGAAGCAGGGCTGCTGGAGGTCTCTGCACTGAGGTCGTGCCCAGCTTCACCGGGAAGGAGAGCGTCCGCCTCTCCCTCCCAATGGTTCCGCTAGGCCTCCCTTAGTATCTCGGGATTAGATGTCCGTCGGCTCGTCCCAGGTCCAACCCTAGGCTCTCTGGTGACAGCACAGGATGGGTAAGTCCCGGTGAAAGCTGGATGAGAGTGCCCTTGGAGGCTTTTTAGACAGATTACGTCGGATTGTGGAGGAGCTCTCACAGATTTCGTCCGACTGCCATGATGGTCAGGCCCCGCCATTCTAACTGTATTTTGATATTAAAATATATACATTTATATCAAAATATACTTAGAATGAAATTGTGTATATATATATCTATGTATATATAAATAAAAATAATACGAGATATACATTTGTTTATATACAAATTTACATAAATAATTATATAAATATACACGTAGACTTCAAATATATAAATATGCATATATATTTAAATTCTACGTGCGTATTTATGTAATATTTTTACATAATTAAGTAATTTTATTAATTGCAATTTGAGGGACCTGCCTGCCAACCCAGGCCGAAATTGCAGAGAATTTTATTTGCTAGCACTAGTGTTGTCGCGAACCCGAAATTTTCGGTTCGCGAACGGCGAACGCGAACTTCCGCAAATGTTCGCGAACCGGCGAACCGCGCGAACCGCGCGAACCGCGCGAACCGCCATTGACTTCAATGGGCAGGCGAATTTTAAAACCAACAGGGACTCTTTCTGGCCAAAAAAGTGATGGAAAAGTTGTTTCAAGGGGACTAACACCTGGACTGTGGCATGCCGGAGGGGGATCCATGGCAAAACTCCCATGGAAAATTGCACAGTTGATGCAGAGTCTGCTTTTAATCCATTAAGGGCAGAAATCACCTAACATTGACACCTGTCCTCAAAGCCCCTGATACACACTGACACAGAGCAGAATAGAGACTGTTCCCCGTCCTCAGAGACCATGATACACTCTGACACAGAGCAGAATAGAGACTGTTACCCCTACATAGGGTCACTTGGCAGATATGGCGGGGTCGTGGGAGGGGGAGGATGACTTTCACCTCTTCCCCTGTTACATTCCCGTTGTGCTGTGACATCAACCTTATACGCTGTGTAAAGCATACTATTTAATTTGATCAGCATGGCCACTTGAGTTTTTATAGTTTTCACGCTGCTTGTAGTTTATATATGGTTCACAAAAATCAAACAAACGATAAAGTAAACATGTAAGGATTCAGAATATTCTTTCAAACCCTTACACATTGTGTGTACATATTTTTTGTCTTAAGTTTGTGGCTTTAAAGAGGTTTACGTTGTTTCTATGATGTGCATAACATGTTCTTGTAAATGTTTGTTAAATTTTTCCTGGAATTGTAATTTTTGAATCTGAATAAAGATAGTCAAATCCCTGATACACACTGACACAGAGCAGAATAGGGACTGTTTCCCCTACATAGGGTCACTTGGCAGATATGGATTGACACCTATCCTAATGATCCCTGATACACACTGACACAGAGCAGAATAGAGACTGTTCCCCCTACATAGGGTCACTTGACAGATATGGATTGACACCTGTCGTCAAAACCCCTGATACACACTGACACAGAGCAGAATAGGGACTGTTCCCCCTACATAGGGTCACTTGGCAGATATGGATTGACACCTGTCCTCAAAACCCCTGATACACACTGACACAGAGCAGAATAGGGACTGTTCCTCCTACATAGGGTCACTTGGCAGATATGGATTGACACCTGTCCTCAAAACCCCTGATACACACTGACACAGAGCAGAATAGGGACTGTTCCCCCTACATAGGGTCACTTGGCAGATATGGATTGACACCTGTCCTTAAAACCCCTGATACACACTGACACAGAGCAGAATAGAGACTGTTGCCTGTCCACAGAGACCATGATACACACTGACACAGAGCAGAATAGAGACTGTCCCCCCTACATAGGGTCACTTGGCAGGTATGGATTGACACCTGTCCTCAAAGCCTCTGATACACACTGACACAGAGCAGAATAGAGACTGTTCCCTGTCCACAGAGACCATGATACACACTGACACAGAGCAGAATAGAGACTGTTCACCGTCCACAGAGACCATGATACACACTGACACAGAGCAGAATAGAGACTGTCCCCCCTACATAGGGTCACTTGGCAGGTATGGTTTGACACCTGTCCTCAAAGCCCCTGATACACACTGACACAGAGTAGAATAGAGACTGTTCCCTGTCCACAGAGACCATGATACACACTGACACAGAGCAGAATAGAGACTGTTCACCGTCCACAGAGACCATGATACACACTGACACAGAGCAGAATAGAGACTGTTCACCGTCCACAGAGACCATGATACACACTGACACAGAGCAGAATAGAGACTGTTCCCCGTCCACAGAGACCATGATACACACTGACACAGAGCAGAATAGGGACTGTTACCCCTACATAGGGTCACTTGGCAGGTATGGATTGACACCTGTCCTCAAAGCCCATGATACACACTGGGGGGAGCTACTGTCCTCCCCACCCCCTGCGTGGTGGGAGGGGGCCATAAATCACAATGGGGGGACCTACTGTCCTCCCCCCTCGGCCCCCACCCCTGCGCGGTGGGTGGGGGCCATAAATCACAATGGGGGCCTACTTTACTCCCCCCGGCCCCCATCCCTGCGCGGTGGGTGAGGGGCATAAATCACAATGGGACGGACCTACTGATAGGAGTGGAGTATTGTTCATATCAGTTTAATACCTTCCGCGTCTCCTATCAGTGGACGTGTATATGGCAGCCATTTTAGGAACCGCACACCTGGGACCCGAGCAAGGTCACCTCGTTCAAGCTGCTCTGGTTCCTTGATGAGCCAGCTGCCCGTGAGTTAACATGTCCCGTGGAGAAGCACTCTGTCCTGTAAAGCCTCACCACCAAAAAATTAAATAAATAACAGCACTCGGAGTGGTGAGTTTAGTAAATGTTCATATCAGTTTAATACCTTCCGCGTCTCCTATCAGTGGACGTGTATATGGCAGCCATTTTAGGAACCGCACACCTGGGACCCGAGCAAGGTCACCTCTTTCAACAGGCGACATGATTTGGCCCTGTAAAACTATCCTGGATATTCTCTACAGTTTCTATGGATATGGCATTGATTTATGTAACAGGGAGATGGAAGAAGATGCTTGGTCAGTCCTCTTACTTGAAATTTGGGGCACTGCGGGGGCAAGCTAATGTGCCACCAGATGCTAATGTGCCACTGGATCAGTTCTGGAGAGCACACGCTGAAGGAAGGACTGACAGAGCCGCTTGAAGGACACTGACTGGCTGCTATTAGCTTACACTAGAAACCTTTTTTCTTTGTAAATGCACGCTATAGAGACACCAGATATGATTGGCAACTGTCAAAGCACGCTGGCACAGGTCTGCAGAGCACACGCTGAAGGAAGGACTGACAGAGCCGCTTGAAGGACACTGACTGGCTGCTATTAGCTTACACTAGAAACCTTTTTTCTTTGTAAAAGCACGCTAAAGAGACACCAGATATGATTGGCAACTGTCAAAGCACGCTGGCACAGGTCTGCAGAGCACACGCTGAAGTAGGCCTGACACCCAGATGCTTGCAGACAACTAACTGCTCTTCTATTACAGTGAAAAAAAATAATTTCTTCTAAATCTAAAGCTTAACCTATTGTTAAAACAGATATGAGTGGTGGCACTGACTGTGCAAATGGGCAAGGCATCCAACCTGACACAGAAGCTGGCAGGCAGGCAACTGCTCTTCTATTACAGTGAAAAAAAATGATTTCTTTTCAATCTAAAGCTTAAGCTATTGTAAAAACAGATATGAGTGGTGGCACTGGGCAAGAGGGCACAGTATCCACTGTGAACCTCACACAGAAGCTGGCAGGCAGGCAACTGCTCTTCTATTACAGTGGAAACAAAATTTTGGTTGTAAAAGCACGCTATAGAGACACCAGATATGAGTGGCAACTGTCAAAGTACGCTGGCAGGGTTGTGCAGGGCACACGCTGAAGGAAGGCCTGACAGAGCCGCTTGAAGGACACTGACTGGCTGCTATTAGCTTACACTGGAAACCTTTTTTCTTTGTAAAAGCACGCTATAGAGACACCAGATATGAGTGGCAATTGTCAAAGTACGCTGGCAGGGTTGTGCAGGGCACACGCTGAAGGAAGGCCTGACAGAGCCGCTTGAAGGACACTGACTGGCTGCTATTAGCTTACACTGGAAACCTTTTTTCTTTGTAAAAGCACGCTAAAGAGACACCAGATATGATTGGCAACTGTCAAAGCACGCTGGCACAGGTCTGCAGAGCACACGCTGAAGTAGGCCTGACACCCAGACGCTTGCAGACAACTAACTGATCTTCTATTACAGTGAAAAAAAATGATTTTTTTAAAATCTAAAGCTTAAGCTATTGTTAAAACAGATATGAGTGGTGGCACTGACTGTGCAAATGGGCAAGGCATCCAACCTGACACAGAAGCTGGCAGGCAGGCAACTGCTCTTCTATTACAGTGAAAAAAAAATTATTTCTTTAAAATCTAAAGCTTAAGCTATTGTTAAAACAGATATGAGTGGTGGCACTGACTGTGCAAATGGGCAAGGCATCCAACCTGACACAGAAGCTGGCAGGCAGGCAACTGCTCTTCTATTACAGTAAAAAAAAATGATTTCTTTAAAATCTAAAGCTTAAGCTATTGTTAAAACAGATATGAGTGGTGGCACTGACTGTGCAAATGGGCAAGGCATCCAACCTGACACAGAAGCTGGCAGGCAGGCAACTGCTCTTCTATTACAGTGAAAAAAAATGATTTCTTTAAAATCTAAAGCTTAAGCTATTGTTAAAACAGATATGAGTGGTGGCACTGACTGTGCAAATGGGCAAGGCATCCAACCTGACACAGAAGCTGGCAGGCAGGCAACTGCTCTTCTATTACAGTGAAAACAAATTATTTATTTAAAATCTAAAGCTTAACCAATTGTTAAAACAGATATGAGTGGTGGCACTGACTGTGCAAATGGGCAAGGCATCCAACCTGACACAGAAGCTGGCAGGCAGGCAACTGCTCTTCTATTACAGTGAAAACAAATTATTTATTTTAAATCTAAAGCTTAACCAATTGTTAAAACAGATATGAGTGGTGGCACTGGGCAAGTAGGCACAGTATCCAATGTGAACCTCACACAGAAGCTGGCAGGCAGGCACCTGCAATTACATTACACAGGAAAAAAAAAAAACAAGCAGCCTGATGTTATAGCCCTAAAAAGGGCTTTTTGGGGTGCTGTCCTTACAGCAGAGATCAGATGAGTCCTTCAGGATTGTAGTGGACACTGAATACCCTAGCCTAGCTATCAATTTCCCTATCTAATCAGCAGCAGCTAAACTTTCCCTCCTCTCACTAAGCATGCAGCTTCAGAATGAATCGAAAATGGATGCTGGGAGGGAGGTTGGAGGGTGTGGAAGGGAGGGAGTGCTGCTGATTGGCTGGAATGTGTCTGCTGACCGAGAGGCACAGGGTCAAAGTTTGCCCAATGATGACGAATAGGGGGCGGATCGAACCGCCCATGTGTTCGCCCGCGGCGGCGAACGCGAACACGCTAAGTTCGCCGGGAACTGTTCGCCGGCGGACAGTTCGGTACATCACTAGCTAGCACTGTATTTTACCCTGTAACTTTCTATAACACCCTAAAACCTGTACATGGGGGGTACCATTTTACTCGGGAGACTTTGCTGAACACAAATATTAGTGATTCCAAACAGTAAAACCTATCACAGCGATGATATTGTCAGTGAAAGTGACTTTTTCACATGTTTCACACAAACTGCACTTTTACTGATGATATAATTGTTGTGATATGTTTTCCTGTTTTGAAACACTAATATTTGTGTTCAGCAAAGTCTCCCGAGTTAAACAGTGTCACCATGTACAGATTCTATACCGATTTTGAAAGTTACAGGGTGAAATATATGGGTCAAATATTTTTACATTGAAAATGGCCAGGTTGGTTACGTTGGCTTTGAGAGCGTATGGTAGCCCAGGAATGAGAATTACCCCCATGATGGCATACCATTTGCAAAAAAAGACAACCCAAGGTATTGCAAATGGGGTATGTCCAGTCTTTTTTAATAGCCACTTAGTCACAAACACTGGCCAAAATTAGCATTCAATTTAGTTTTTTACTTTTTCACACACAAACAAATATGAACGCTAACTTTGGCCAGTGTTTGCGACTAGGTGGCTACTAAAAAAGACTGGTCATACCCCATATTGAATACCCTGGGTTGTCTACTTTAAAAAAAATATGTACATGTGGGGTGTTATTGGAGCAGTTTAAATGGAGTCCAGGAGAAATGGGGTTATTTAAAAGTTACACTCCTGAAAGCAACAGAAAATTCCATTAGACTTGTCAGGAAGAGCAGAAAAATTAAGAAACCACTGTGGTACTCCTCAGAAGTAGTCAAAATAGTAAAAGAATAAACATTACCATGTAGTAATTATAAACAAACCAGAGTGAGGAAGACAGACATATCTATGAGATTAAGCAGAAAGAGGCAATGCAATTTATAAGAGCCTCCAAAGCACACACATAAGAGAGAATAGCACAGACAGTAAAAAAAGGAGGATAAAACAGAGATTTACTTTAGATACTAAAATGACTAAAGGAAAGTAAAACATGGATTAGTTAGATTAAAAACAAAAGAAGAAAGTTATGTAGAAGATAAAGTTCTAGCTGGCTGCCTCAATGAATATTTTATTTCAATATTTACAGATGAAAATGAAGAAGAGGGACTTCAGATAAGAAAAAGGACAAATGGGTCATTTGGTACATGTGAATTTACAGAGGAAGGGGTTCTATTTCAACTGTCAAGAGTAAAGACAAATAAGTTGATGGGGCCTGATGGGACACATCCAAAGTTATTAAAAGAACTTAGTGGTGTACTAGCTAAACCATTTATGGATTTATTTAACCAATCATTATTAACAGGAGTAGTCCCAGAAGATTGGAAATGAGCGAATGTACCCATTCACAAGAAAGGTAGTAGGGAGGAGTCGGGCAACTACAGGCCAATAAGCCTTACTTCAGTAGTGGGTAAATTGATGGAAACCATGTTAAAGAACAGAATTGTTGAACATCTAAAATCATATGGATTTCAAGATCAGAGACAACATGGGTTTATTTCAGGTAGATCATGCCAAACTAATCTTATTGATTTTTTGATTGGGTAACTAAAATAATAGATCCGGGAGGTGCAGTAGACATTGCTTACCTAGATTTCTGTAAGGCTTTTGACACTGTTCCACATAGAAGACTCATCAATTAACTGCAATCTTTAAGTTTGGATTCCAATATTGTTGAATGGGTTAGGCAGTGGCTGAATGACAGACAACAGAGGGTTGTAGTCAATGCAGTATATTCGAAGCAAGGTCCAGTTGCCAGTAGGGACCCCTTCCCTTCTTTTAGAATGGGCCAGTGTTTATTTATGATTTTCCTAAGCTGTCTGTTGCCATGGCTATAATTACAGTTAATTGGTATCTCAAGCCCCATATCCATTTTTATCTTTTTTTTTATCTTCTAATATGGTTTCCTTTTGCTGTTTAACACTTGATTAAAACTTTCTGATAAGTCTTCCTCTTTATACATCTTCTCTAGTAGGCTAATTTTTAATTTATCTGCTTGTTCAATTAACTAATTTTCCTCTGTACAATTTCCTCTAATTTGAAGGAGTTAAGACTTTGAAATAGCCTTCAACAAAGGTGAAAAGTGACAGCTTGAGGTATGTATGAAGCTATTAATGTCAACTTTTTTAAAGTGCGTACTCGTTTTCATCTTATTTTCTTCAATAAAAATGTAGAAAATTTACCAAGTCTTAACTAAAATTCATGGTGTGAAGGGATACCCCTATCACCATTTGGCTACTTGTACTCCCTTCTATCAGCCTTCCCCAGTCATTCGTTCTTTTGTTTGTTCCATTCGTTATTTTTTTTTGGTTCCCGAACCAAGACCACCCCAGAGACTAATTAGAACTGAGAACGCCATGTATCTATACGTAAACTGCAGACCAATTGAATGCTTCTAGGTGGCCGCCATTTCGTGCATACGAATACACGTGGCGAGAACAATGGGTTGTGGCCATCTTGTCTCCTGAACGCTGCCTGCGGGACTTGGTCGTCGAGTGCCTGGAACTGTTTTCGGCAACGCACTAGCACGAACACTGAAATCGTCTACGTTCAAACGGCATTCGGGAGTATCAAACTACTGAACACAGGGAGCATTCTCCATGAACCAGATAGACTTTAACTATTGCGGTTTTCGTATAAAACCCCACAAGCACAATCCGGCTCTTGCTACATTTCTTCTGGAACTGTTTTCCAGCTTCAAGCTCATGGCAGACCCAGCAACTCTCCCTGCGGTGCCTTTCGGTAACTACAAAACGGATTTGACTGATTTTGTAATATGTTGCTCCCACAGAGACAGGCTACCCAGGGATGTGACTTTTGTGGGTTTCCTATGTATTTGGGGGGTATTTCAAGATATTGTGAAAAATTTTACTTTCCTGACCAGAGGATAATTGAGTTTAGTATGTTTTCTAAACTCAATTATCTCGCTGGGTCAGAGAAGGAGTTATACACTGTATAAATTGAATGCCTGTGTTCTCATTAAACCAGTCTTGTCCCAGCATTAAGCTTTGGCTCATGTGTGGGTTATTATGTGACACCAGTGATATTGGAACCTGTGGATTATTGGCGTATTATTTTATGGGAAAAGGGTATGCAAGACGGTGATATTTTCTCAGACCGTCACACATGGTTAGTGATATACCCCAATCATTATCATTAAATTTTTTGATAAAATCATTAAGGCAATCCTACGTGCCTTTCCAAATAAAAAACAAGTCATCTATGTAGCGGCGATAGGTCACAAGGCCCTCCACCTAGCCATCTCCATGATGTATATACTGGAGCTCCCAATATACCATAGGAGAGAAAGGAAACAATCTGCAGTCTGTTAGAGATGGTGTAAAAGGTGAAATTAGTAGAATGCTCACCTTATTCAGAGCCTTGTAATCCCGGCTCTGTAGTATAATAGTTTTGTGCCAATATTTGTAGGGATGGCACTACCCCTATGAAGATTCAGTAGGCTCCAGGGGACTTCTTAAAATATAAAAATGTATTGGTACAATGTAAACATATAACAAATATTATATAAAATTAAATTAAAATTAAAAGAGTCCTGAATATTGCCGAAACACATTTCAGTCTTTTAGAGCTTCTTCAGTGAGCTGTGAGTGTGGTCCGGCGAATCTTTTATTTTTAAATGTCTTGTTGTCCTTCCCCTTAAGTCACATGGGTGTGTAATTGTCCAATGGCGAGATCTTAAAGATGTCTCTAATTATCATTATAAAGTGCAAATGGGGTAATTTCATAAGCAATTGGCTAAATTTTGGTGCCATTTATATCTTTAAATATCATTGGTGGTCAGTGTTGGTTCGCGGAAATGCGTGACCCCCATGCTGTGGTTGGCGGAAATGACGTTGCATGTGACCACGAGCGTCACCTATCTCCAGCCACGTGGCGTCGTGATCCAGCTCAAGCCCTCCCTCCATCTCACACACTGGCACCTGTCTGCGTGAGAGCAACCCTCGAATAAGGACGGATCGAACGGATCAAACAGTCACAAATGTTCGGGTGAAGCATGGAAACTGCGCATTGAATTGTATGTTGTGTCGTCCCACCCACCGGGCGTATAATGTCATCCCGAAACCTCCCCTTTCTCGGCACAGCTCATGGGAGCCCATGTGCGCCATGGTGGTGGAGGGAAATTGTAAGGGCAAAAGGTGTATGTGGGGAAAATAAAAGAAGAGGGAGAGGACATATGGAAAAACAATGAAATAAAAAGAACAAAACATAGATTAATATTAATATATGTAGCTCTTGAGTTAGAAATGACTTTTATCATTTATATTTATATAAAAAAACTTTGTATTTTTTTTTAAATGGACTAATAGTGTTAATAAATAGATCTAATACACATAGAATAGGAAAATATGGAAAATAGAAAATAATTTTTAGACATGATGGTTAAATATATTACGTTCTTTTTAGGCTGAAATATTGTGTCCTTAAAGATATAGAAGTTAAAAGTGGATGAATAGAAACAATAAAAAAATCTATATTAAAAATATATTTGGAATGTTCATAGATAAAATGCTAGTCATTAAGTACTGTGTAATTGATTGGAAGAGAAAGTGAGCTCTATAATGCAGGCTTTTTAAAGGAGCAACCCTTAGTAATAATAGATTTACTAAATGCTGAAATTGCCCGCAGATATATATAATTAAAACGTATCTTTTATTAATATATTAAAATAAAATAAACCAAAAAAAATCACACAGTGAAAGAGAAGGTGCTATCGTGAAGAAATTCATTTGACAGACCCTGTAAAAATAAAAGAAAAAGAAGAAGAAAAAAATATGTGTTTAAATTACTCCAATTCCCTTGATTTGTCAATAGGCTAGTCTCTTAGTTGGATTGGTAACAAATATGCAACAAATACCTCTCTTTGTTGCTACTCGGAATGAATAACAAAGTGTAGTAGCATAGATAGTCGGTTGAACTAAAGTGTCAGGAGGGAAAACATTATTAAAAGATTATTAAATTCAATAGTCAATTATGTAGTATGGTACTAATTAGTATGGAGCTAGTATTAGTAGCAAAGGTTTCCTGTAGGTACTTCCGATCCAATTTCTGTCTAATTGTCTTATAAGGAGGTACAATTCCTGTCTATAGATGCTCAATATCGCTGTAGATCTAGCTATCTTGTCGGAAGGTAAATACCTATACCTTGCCTTCAAGGGCACCTATTAGCTTTGTGTACAGATTTCAAAAGTTTCTGTCTATATGTGCTTTCAGAGGCACCTATGATTTGGTAACTCCTTAATGTTAAAAATAGCTTCTATATTAATTCAAGTACTGCTGGCTCAGAGAGAATAAAAATGATGGCTGAATTTAAATAGCTGAAGTCTGATCAGCTCCCACTGTAAAATACAGTCAAGGGAGAGTACAAAGAACTCTAAAATCAAAATGCCGATATGCAATTATCTTCCGAGCCTGAGCCCCAATGCGTGTTTTGCCAGGCAGGCACTTCAGGGGGAATTAGGTACTGTGTAATTATGTCTAAATTAATGGGTTATAAGGTCCCGAGGTTGAATATCCACTTCATTTCATTATGTCCTAAGCATTTATTGAAATCTCCTCCACGTCAGTTGCCCATGACTTTCTGAATACCCATAAACTTAAGGTCCCTAGGGTCACTGTATGTCTTTTTTAAAGTACTGTGATACACTGTGCCCTTCATATTATTTTTTAATGTTTCTAACGTAAGTGCCCACAAGGGCATTCCAATAGATATATTACATGTACTGAATGACAAGAAGTTATTAATCCTCTTATATGGAATTCTTCATCGTTAGTGTAGTTTTTAAATTTAGTCATTTTTCTCTTTTTGTTGTTTGTGCTCCTACACTCCAAACATGTGCCACATCCATAAAATCCCTTTACTATATAGAGGACAGTTGGAGTTCATTCTTTTTTTTATATGGTTCTTCACTAAAAGTCTATTTAAATTGAGGGCATCTCTAAAGATTACTTTTGGTTTATCAGGAAGGAGCTGGGACAGTGAGGGGCCCTGCTTTAAGATAGACCAGTGTTTGTTAAAAATTATTTTCACTGCTAAAGTATTATAACTGTAGTTGCATATAATGGGTACATCTTTACCTTTTTCTTTTTCAATGTTATCTTATTCCTGTAGTAAAGTGTGTCTTTGTATCTGTGAAACCTGTGTCAGTTGGTTTTCCAGCATTTCTTCTTTAAAGTCTTTTTCCAATAGATCTGTTTTAAATTTATTGGTTTGTTCTTTAAATACATCCTCATCTGTACAATTCATTTTAATATGAATGAGTTGTGATTTAGGTATACTGCTTAGCCATGGTGAAAAGTGGCAACTTGAAATGTGTATATAAAACTATTGACGTCTACGTCTTTAAAATTTTGTTTTTCACTTTATTGTTGTCTATAAAAATTTCAAGATCTAAAAATGTCACAGTTTTCATGCTAAAATTGGTAGTTAAAATTATGCCCCACTCATTGTGGTTGAGCTGGTTTAGAAAGTTGTGTAAAGTGTCCTCTGTGCCTTTCCAAATAAAAAAATAGGTCATCTATGTAATGACAATAGGTCACCAGGCCCTCCACCAAGCCATGATTTAAATGTAGATGTTGACATTCCCAATCTACCATAAACAGATTTGGATATCTGGGTGCAAACCTGGTGCCCATCGTTGGTCCACATGCCTGTAAAAAGAAACAATTTTCTATTCATCCACTTTTAACTTCTATATCTTTAAGGACAAAATATTTCAGCCTAAGAAGAAGAACAATATATATATATATATATATATATATATATATATATATATATATATATATATATATATATATATATATATAAAAAGATCCAACCTCTGGCACTCAACCTCCAATAGTAATAATCCACAGACATATACCCGGGTGCATCCCAGCAGACATGTAAACGAATTGAAGACAGGAGCACTCACTGGGATTTTTCAAATTTGTATTAATAAGAAATCACCACTTCTACATCAACGTTTCGACCCTTCTGGGCCTTTATCAAGACAATGACAGTGTCAAAAAAATACCTATATATACAGTGAAACTAAATGTATAACTTACCCCATCTGTGCGAAAAGTTTTCTATCCCCTTCCGTGTTTCGTGATTGTGCGCATGTGCATGAACGTGCATCCGTGCGTACTGACGTGTTCAAAGTGCGACCCGGTGCGTCTGCGTGTGAACGTGCAATCGTGCGTGCTGACGTCATAATAACGTGCACCGGACACCTACTGTGTCTAAACAACCGTTCCCATGGATACACCTCCGTGACATGTATGTTACAAGGAGGAAAGAACTACTATGTCCAGAATAGACCAGCCAAGGATTAAGTAAAACCATACACCAAGGACTATATACCAAGCAATAAGTTACTCATGCTCAAACCATGACTCTACCACTAATCTCCATCCTAAAATTAAACCTAGATAGTGCAACATATGTACCGCTATACTATGGATCCAAATCTATAATGACCAAAAAAATATGTGTATCTATAACCGTGACCACGCTACATCCCTAATATAAGCCAGTGTCCATGTAACTCAGTGTGCAGTGTATATACAAAAACTGATAGTGTATATAAGAAGCGTTGTAAAAGTGTGTGTATATGTAACTATGCTCACATTGAATCCTAGATATGAGCCTGTGTGTCCCATGTGAATGAGTATATAGTGTATGTACTAAAGCTAATAGTGTTAATAAAAATGTTGTACACCCAATAAAATCAGTGACAATCAAAATAAGTGACCCACACCCCCAGTGACCATCCAATGTGCCCATCTAAAACCCCCTCCCCATCCCACCCTGGTGAGTGGCGGTGTCCAGGTCTAATAAAATAATAAGAGCTAGATGTACCAGTAATAAAGCATATCATAAATATATATAAGAACTCACCCTACAAAATCCAACCTATACAGACTAAGTCTATCCTGCCATCATACTGACTGATATTCAATCACTAACAAAGATAATTTGTTAAATCTTACGCTGTCCCACATCTAGGATAATGCTACATAAAAATGCAGTTAACTGTGCATATTGATGAATGTCTGCCGTTAAACAACCACTGTATTAACGAGTATCCAAAAATGAACTAAACAATATATACTCATTGAGCCCTCTGGGCTGAACAGTGTCCAATTGTCTGATCCAAAATGTCTCTCTCTGTAATAACAATCTGGAGCGATCTCCACCTCTGGGTAAAACCGGTATTCTGTCTATTGCAATAAATTTGAGTGTAGGTAACCTATGATTATATTGCAGGAAATGCTTCGCCACCGTTTTTTCCGTCTTTCCATCTCGAAATGCTGTTGTAATGGCCGATCTATGACCTCTGATCCTATCCCTTAGAGTCAAATCCGTTTTGCCAACGTAAAACAAACCACAGGGACACGAAATTAAATATACCACATGATCTGTCAAACATGTTATATAATGCAATATTTTGTAGCGCCTGCCAGAGTGCGGATGACCAAAGGATGAGCCAGTAAGCATGTGTCCACATGTAACACAGCCTGGACAGCGAAAACATCCCTTTCTCTCCGATATGATAGGAACCAATTTGTCTCGTGGTAGATCCGTTCTCATCAGCAAATCTTTAAGGTTCCTATTTCTGACATGCGATACTCTGGGGGTATTGGAAAAAATCGTGCTGAGGGTTGTGTCCGTTGATAGAACATTCCAATGTCTTCTAATGCTCCTAGTGATGTCATCACTGGCCGAATGAAATCTCATAGGTATAGTGATCTGGGTCTTCACCGTGCGAGAAGTGCTATTATAGATCCAAGAGGATCCCTAGAGGTTTTAGGGTGCGCAATGCTCCAACGATTGGGAGATCCAATCCTGAGTTTTGCAGGAAATGGGCTAGTATAGCCAATAAGTGTGCCCTGGATTGGATGATCATCACAGTGGAAGAAGTGAAGAGTGAACTGGTGTTGGTGAAAGAATCTATTAACAAGGTCGAGTCATCTAATACACCTTTGCTCACAGCGGCAGCATCCGCACAGCAATTGATTAAATTACAGGACGAGATCATGAGGTACAGAAACGATTTAATCAAGTTTAAAAAACAGAAGTTGGAAAGGGTGAATCATGACTACACACATCACCAAGTGTATCACTGGTTGAGTGGTGAGAGACGTAGACCACACTTTATGCGACAGAAATCGAAAATTAGAAAACCGCAGTTTATGTCAATCGACACCAGTTCCGCTGAGTCCCAGTCTGAAACAGAAGGCATGGAGAAGGGAAGACTAACTAGAGTTAATGCGAGACAGGAGCCGGCGCAGACTTTTTTAGGTGGCGATCAACACCCCAACGACCCTCCCAGAATACCAACAACTATGTATACAAGAGGAAACACAGACCCCGACCTATCAGACGGGGACAGGGAGGGAAGATCCATAAAGCTACGATCCAAACCCCCAATGAAGAAGAAATGAATCCAGTTTTCAATTTGTCCACTAAACAACTAACTGCTGACCATATTAGGATTTTATCAAAGGGGCTTACCTTTGTACCAGGATGTAGCGTGGTCACGGTTATAGATACACATATTTTTTTGGTCATTATAGATTTGGATCCATAGTATAGCGGTACATATGTTGCACTATCTAGGTTTAATTTTAGGATGGAGATTAGTGGTAGAGTCATGGTTTGAGCATGAGTAACTTATTGCTTGGTATATAGTCCTTGGTGTATGGTTTTACTTAATCCTTGGCTGGTCTATTCTGGACATAGTAGTTCTTTCCTCCTTGTAACATACATGTCACGGAGGTGTATCCATGGGAACGGTTAATTAGACACAGTAGGTGTCCGGTGCACGTTATTATGACGTCAGCACGCACGATTGCACGTTCACACGCAGACGCACCGGGTCGCACTTTGAACACGTCAGTACGCACGGATGCACGTTCATGCACATGCGCACAATCACGAAACACGGAAGGGGATAGAAAACTTTTCGCACAGATGGGGTAAGCTATACATTTAGTTTCACTGTATATATAGGTATTTTTTTGACACTGTCATTGTCTTGATAAAGGCCCAGAAGGGTCGAAACGTTGATGTAGAAGTAGTGATTTCTTATTAATACAAATTTGAAAAATCCCAGTGAGTGCTCCTGTCTTCAATTCGTTTATATATATATATATATATATATATATATATATATATATATATATATATATAACCATCATGTTTAAAAATAATTGAAAATTTTCAATAAATGCACCTATTCTATGTGTATTAGATGTATTTATTAACACTAACATAAGTCCGTTTTAAAAAAAAAAAATGACTACGCTTTTATATATATATATATTGTGACAGATCCATCTGTCTTTGAACTACTTCTATCTCCCCCTGGTTCATCTGTTTGTTCGGTTAATTGCCTGTCCCTACACCCCGTTCATTTGTTTCCCCATCTCCCGACTGAACTGCCGAACGGCTGGCCACCCAGCGTGGGAGTGTGCTGCTGGTTAACCTCTTGGCCTCATTAGAACATTGTGGTTAACTGCAGATACCTCCTAATTGTCAAAGGTAAGCTGGGTGGTCGTCGTTCATATGCCGAACATGAGGTGGCGGCCATCTTGGATGTATGAATGCCCAGCAGTGTTCGTCGAGAATTGTATGGAACTAAAAACGGACACTGAATTGCACGAACACTGCTGAAGCCGCCAACCTCCCTTCTCCCATGGATTCTACATACGAACTCCATGCCGTTCGGTAGTTTTATCTCACAAATGGACTCTCCTCATATAGCTATCCCATGGAACCTGTTCGTATACCGAAAAACTATGTGCAAGACTTTGGCTCCATGACAATTGGACTATGTGTATGGGATCTGAGTGCTATTCAATAATAATGTGCCCTCAGATCCAAGCTATCTGGGGATATGTTGAACCTATATATTTCCTTCAGTGGTTGTGATATTATGTATTTTTACCCATTTTCTCCACCTCGTGTAAAATGGAGTTTAGTCTCTACCCTGGTAGATAATTGAGTTACTTCCCAATTATCTCCCCAGTAAAAAGGGGAGTGTTTACACTTGTAAGCCTGTGATTGGTTCATGTAATGTCCTTGTCCCAGTCTTCCACCAGGTCCCCTAGGGGAGTAATTGTAATCAGTCCACTTGAAATCCTTTAACTTTGATCAATTGGAGGGAAGTCTGGTGCAGAGCCACTGACCCATGCGCAGGGCCAGCCTTAGGCCTTTGGGCGCCCTGTGCAAGAAATCTTCACCCTGTCACACCCATGTGCAAGAAATCTTCACCCTGTCATAGGGTCACTTGGCAGATATGGATTGACAAATCCCTGACAAACAGCTACCACATGCAAGGAAGGCAGCAGGGGCGCAAATGATCCACTCCCGACGCGGGAAGGTAGTGACGACAAATAACAATACAGGACTCTTTAGAGGCCCTGTAATTGTAATCAGTCCACTTGAAATCCTTTAACTTTGATCAATTGGAGGAAAGTCTGGTGCAGAGCCACTGACCCATGCGCAGGGCCAGCCTTAGGCCTTTGGGCGCCCTGTGCAAGAAATCTTCCCGACGCGGGAAGGTAGTGACGACAAATAACAATACAGGACTCTTTAGAGGCCCTGTAATTGTAATCAGTCCACTTGAAATCCTTTAACTTTGATCAATTGGAGGGAAGTCTGGTGCAGAGCCACTGACCCATGCGCAGGGCCAGCCTTAGGCCTTTGGGCGCCCTGTGCAAGAAATCTTCACCCTGTCACACCCATGTGCAAGAAATCTTCACCCTGTCATAGGGTCACTTGGCAGATATGGATTGACAAATCCCTGACAAACAGCTACCACATGCAAGGAAGGCAGCAGGGGCGCAAATGACCCACTCCCGACGCGGGAAGGTAGTGACGACAAATAACAATACAGGACTCTTTAGAGGCCCTGTAATTGTAATCAGTCCACTTGAAATCCTTTGAACTTTGATCAATTGGAGGAAAGTCTGGTGCAGAGCCACTGACCCATGCGCAGGGCCAGCCTTAGGCCTTTGGGCGCCCTGTGCAAGAAATCTTCCCGACGCGGGAAGGTAGTGATGACAAATAACAATACAGGACTCTTTAGAGGCCCTGTAATTGTAATCAGTCCACTTGAAATCCTTTAACTTTGATCAATTGGAGGGAAGTCTGGTGCAGAGCCACTGACCCATGCGCAGGGCCAGCCTTAGGCCTTTGGGCGCCCTGTGCAAGAAATCTTCCCGACGCGGGAAGGTAGTGACGACAAATAACAATACAAGACTCTTTAGAGGCCCTGTAATTGTAATCAGTCCACTTGAAATCCTTTAACTTTGATCAATTGGAGGGAAGTCTGGTGCAGAGCCACTGACCCATGCGCAGGGCCAGCCTTAGGCCTTTGGGCGCCCTGTGCAAGAAATCTTCACCCTGTCACACCCATGTGCAAAAAAAATGCACCCTGTCACACACACACACTCAGGCAGACAGCCATACACACGCACACACACAACTGCGACTGACTAGGTTTGTCACCTCCTCGAAAGGACGCATGAGCCTACAGGCATTGCGCATGAGCGTCCAGTAACGTGGCAAAACAATTCCCAGCTCCACAGAGGCTGTCCTAGCACCCCGGTCATACAAATATTCATTATCATTAACAGCTTTTTCTTGTTGGAGCAGGCGGTCGAACATTAGGAGTGTTGAATTCCAACGTGTAGGGCTGTCGCAAATCAAGCGCCTCACTGGCATGTTGTTTCGCCGCTGGATATCGGCAAAGTGAGCCATGGCCGTGTAGGAATGCCTGAAATGGCCACACACCTTCCTTGCCTGCTTCAGGACGTCCTGTAAGCCTGTGTACTTATGCACAAAGCGTTGTATGATCAGATTACACACATGTGCCATGCACGGCACATGTGTCAACTTGCCCAACTTCAATGCCGCTATCAAATTTTTTCCGTTGTCACACACCACTTTGCCGATATCCAGTTGCTGCGGAGTCAGCCACTTTTCCACCTGTGCGTTCAGGGCGGACAGGAGTGCTTGTCCGGTGTGACTCTCTGCTTTCAAGCAAGTCAAACCCAAGACGGCGTGACACTGCCGTATCCGGGATGTGGAATAGTACCTGGGGAGCTGGGGGGGTGCCGTTGATGTGGAGCAAGAAGCAGCGGCACAAGAGGATTCAGCCGAGGAGGTTATGGAAGAGGATGAAGTAGGAGGAGTAGAGGAGGTGGCAGCAGGACTGCCTGCAATTCGTGGCGGTGTCACCAACTCCTCTGCAATGCCACGCATTCCTTGCTTGTCAGCCGTCAGCAGGTTTACCCAATGCGCAGTGTAGGTGATATACCTGCCCTGACCATGCTTTGCAGACCAGGTATCAGTGGTCAGATGGACCCTTGCCCCAACACTGTGTGCCAGACATGCCATGACTTCCTTTTGCACAATCGAGTACAAGTTGGGGATTGCCTTTTGTGAAAAGAAATTCCGGCCGGGTACCTTCCACTGCGGTGTCCTAATAGCTACAAATGTTTTGAACGCCTCAGACTCAACCAGATTGTATGGTAAAAGCTGGCGGGCTAATAGTTCGGACAAGCCAGCTGTCAGACGCTGGGCAAGGGGGTGACTTGGTGACATTGGCTTCTTACGCTCAAACATGTCCTTGACAGACACATGACTGTGGGCAGATGAGCGGGAACTGCTCAAGGCGGGAGACGGAGTGGCGGATGGTTGAGAGGGGGCAAGAAGGACAGCAGTGGTTGACGTGGCTGAAGATGCTGGACCAGGAGGAGGATGGCGGCTTAGAGTAGGCGTGCTGCTTGTACTCATGTGTTGATCCCATAGGCGTTTGTGATGTGAGATCATGTGCCTACGCAAAGCAGTTGTACCTAGGTGGGTGTTGGACCTCCCACGACTCAGTTTCCTTTGGCACAAGTTGCAAATGGCATCGCTGTTGTCAGAGGCAGACACACAAAAAAAATGCCACACTGCTGAGCTCTGCAATGACGACATTCTGGTGGTGGACACAGCATGCGTTGATTGGCGTGCTGTCGGGCTGACCCCGGGTGCCGATGCATGCTGACTGACTGTGCCACTAGCTCCTTGCGACGACCCCCCCCTGCTTCCAACTGGTCTCCTCCTCCTCCTCTCTGTCTCCCCATCTGAACTTTCGCCCTGTTCTTCTTCTCTTCTAGCGGGCACCCACGTGACATCCATGGACGCATCGTCATCATCAACCGCTTCGCTTGTATCTGACAACTCAGAAAAGGAAGCAGCAGCGGGTACAACATCACCATCATCACACCGTACCTCCATGTGTTTAATGCTGCCTGCCTGAGACATATCCCTGTTATCTACATCCTCTAGCAATAATGGTTGCGCATCACTCATTTCTTCAAACGGGTGTGTGAATAACTCCTCTGACATACCAAGTAAAGCGGCTGTGGTGCTAGTTTTGGTGGTGGCGGCAGGCGGGTGAGTGCTATCTTGAGAGGTGCCTGAAGCTAAGCTGGAGGAGGATGGTGCGTCAAGGTTCCGAGCGGAGGCTGTACAAGATTGGGTGTCCTGTGTTAGCCAGTCAACTAAGTCCTCAGAACTTTTCAAGTTCAGGGTATGTGGCTTCTGAAAACTGGGCATTATTCTAGGCAAAAGGGAATCACAGCACCACGACCACGACGGACCCTGCGGGGTGGCCTGCCTCTGCCTGTCATTTTTTTTTGGGATTAGTGGTACTATGCGTGCAAGCTACTGTGAGACCAGATATGATTGGCAATGTGCACTGGAACAGTTCTGCAGAGCACACGCTGAAGGAAGGACTGACAGAGCCGCTTGAAGACAAGTAACTGCTATTCAATCTATAACAGTGAAAAACAAATTTTGGTTGTAAAAGCACGCTATAGAGACACAAGATATGAGTGGCAACTGTCAAAGCACGCTGGCACAGGTCTGCAGAGCACACGCTGAAGTAGGCCTGAAACACAGACACTTGCAGACAACTAACTGCTCTTCTATTACAGTGAAAAAAAATATTTCTTTTAAATCTAAAGCTTAACCAATTGTTAAAACAGATATGAGTGGTGGCACTGGGCAAATAGGCACAGTATCCAATGTGAACTTCACACAGAAGCTGGCAGGCAGGCAACTGCTCTTCTATTACAGTGGAAACAAAATTTTGGTTGTAAAAGCACGCTAAAGAGACACCAGATATGATTGGCAACTGTCAAAGCACGCTGGCACAGGTCTGCAGAGCACACGCTGAAGTAGGCCTGAAACACAGACGCTTGCAGACAACTAACTGCTCTTTTATTACAGTGAAAAAAAATTATTTTTTTTAAATCGAAAGCTTAACCAATTGTTAAAACAGATATGAGTGGTGGCACTGGGCAAATAGGCACAGTATCCAATGTGAACCTCACACAGAAGCTGGCAGGCAGGCAACTGCTCTTCTATTACAGTGGAAACAAAATTTTGGTTGTAAAAGCACGCTATAGAGACACCAGATATGATTGGCAACTGTCAAAGCACGCTGGCACAGGTCTGCAGAGCACACGCTGAAGTAGGCCTGAAACACAGACGCTTGCAGACAACTGACTGCTCTTCTATTACAGTGAAAAAAAAATATTTATTTTAAATGTAAAGCTTAACCTATTGTTAAAACAGATATGAGTGGTGGCACTGGGCAAATAGGCACAGTATCCAATGTGAACCTCACACAGAAGCTGGCAGGCAGGCAACTGCTCTTCTATTACAGTGAAAAAAAATATTTATTTTAAATGTAAAGCTTAACCTATTGTTAAAACAGATATGAGTGGTGGCACTGGGCAAATAGGCACAGTATCCAATGTGAACCTCACACAGAAGCTGGCAGGCAGGCAACTGCTCTTCTATTACAGTGAAAAAAAAAATTATTTTAAATGTAAAGCTTAACCTATTGTTAAAACAGATATGAGTGGTGGCACTGGGCAAATAGGCACAGTATCCAATGTGAACCTCACACAGAAGCTGGCAGGCAGGCAACTGCTCTTCTATTACAGTGAAATTTTTTTTTTTATTTTAAATGTAAAGCTTAACCTATTGTTAAAACAGATATGAGTGGTGGCACTGGGCAAATAGGCACAGTATCCAATGTGAACCTCACACAGAAGCTGGCAGGCAGGCACCTGCAATTACATTACACAGGAAAAAAAAAAAAAAGCAGCCTGATGTTATAGCCCTAAAAAGGGCTTTTTGGGGTGCTGTCCTTACAGCAGAGATCAGATGAGTCCTTCAGGATTGTAGTGGACACTGAATACCCTAGCCTAGCTATCAATTTCCCTATCTAATCAGCAGCAGCTAAACTTTCCCTCCTCTCACTAAGCATGCATCTTCCGAATGAATCGAAAATGGATGCTGGGAGGGAGGTTGGAGGGTGTGGAAGGGAGGGAGTGCTGCTGATTGGCTGGAATGTGTCTGCTGACCGAGAGGCACAGGGTCAAAGTTTGCCCAATGATGACGAATAGGGGGCGGATCGAACTGCGCATGTGTCCGCCCGCCGTGGCGAACGCGAACACGCTAGTTTCGCCTGGAACTGTTCGCCGGCGGACAGTTCGGTACATCACTATATCTAACCAAAGAGCTACATATATTAATATAAATCTATATTTTGCTCTTTTAATTTCATCCTTTTTCATATGTCCTCAACCTCTTCTTCTCTTTTCCTCCCATACACCTTTTGCCCTCACTATTTCCCTCCACCAACATGGCACACATGGGCTACCCTGCGCTGTACCGAGATAGGGTATCCGGGATGAAGTCATTCGCCCGGGGGCAGGGCAACACAACATATGATTCATTGCGCCGTTCCAAGCTTCCCTTAAACATTTGTGACGTTCTTATTGCCCCCCCCTCTCACGCATACAGGCGCCAGTGCACCAGATGGAGGGAGGGCTTGAGCTGGATCATGACACCGTGTAGCTGGAGATAGGTGACACTCGCTGTCACCCGCGATGTCACTTACGCCAACCACAGCGGGTGGGTCACGCATTTTGGCCAACCACCACTGACCACCAATGATATTTAAAGATACAAATGGTGCCAATAGTTGGGTAATCACTTACAAAATTACCCCATCTGCACTTTATAATGATAATTAGAGACATATTCAAGATCTTGCAATTGTACAATTACACACCTAAGGGGAAGGACTGCAAGACATTTAAAAATTAAAGATTCACAGGACCACACTCACAGCTGACTGAAGAAGCTCTACAAGTGTGAAACATGTTTCAGCCATATTCAGGACTCTTTTAATTTCTATTTAATTATTTTAATTAACCTATAGAGGGTTTTAGACATACAGGTGAAAATAGTGACTTCAAGGGATGATACAAAAATATGGACTTATGTTTACCCAATATAACTACATGTGACTTCAAAAAGAGGGTATAGAGGGTCAACAGGACATTTAAAAGACAGAAGATTCTTGAGGCTACACTATATTTAACTGAGGAAGCTCATGGATGAGTGGAACGTGTTTCGGCAATTTGGACTTTTTATTGGACTTTTTTAACCTTCATAATATATACTAAATATGTTTTTTATTTGTAAACAATAAATTCTATATGTTATTTTGATAAAGTCCTTTCTGAAGCCTCAAAGAATCTTCATTGGGGTGGTGTCATCCCCAGAAAATTGGCACTCTGCTTATTACCCTTAGAGCCAGAAATTGAAGGCTCTAAAAAAGGTGAGCTTAATAGTTACTACATGTTTTTAAAGTTATAAGTTTAAGTGGTGTGTTTCTGTCCTAAGAGCACAGAGGTTCCGGAGCATGTGAGTGGTTCCAGCTTTTTTCTATACGATTGATTACGATTTTTAGACTTTCTGCACTATTTTTTGTGTTTGTTTCTTTTCTCCATTTTATGCAACTTCAAGTTCAATAGCATACTGTATTTGTGGGTGAGTTAAAGGAACCCCTACATGGATCAGAGTTGTATAGCGCTCCACTAATAGGTAGTTTCTATACCTTATTTGGCTATTGTTAAAAGAGAATTGTGTCACCGGTCAACTGATTGCCGTCACATAACTCCAGACTGTATTTTAAAAATGTCTCATTATGTCCATGGTTACCTAAGTGGAGGTAGCCAATGGACAGAGGCACGAGCCGCAGCAGAAACCCTGGAGCTGTGAGTCGGCTTCACAGCTGCAGAGTATCGCTAGCCACCTGGAAGTCCGTGCCACCCAATCGGAAAAGGAGCTACCATTCATACTGGGTTTGCTCAATTTTCTTGATAGGTCAGCAAGAGTGAGTGCTGATTGGTCGCTGCCGGGCTCAGGTGACCAGTCGGAGAAGAAGAACCCATTCAAACAGGTTTCGTGCTCTTCTTCCTGATTGGGTAGCAAAACCCCTCTCCTCCCTGAGTGCTGATTGGCACAATTTGGTTTGGGCCCTTTTTCCGGATTGGCTGAATTCACTGGACTAAACCAAGCAATGCTGTGGAACTAATTCCGTGATGTACAGAGCCTCGAGCCCAGACTTTGTACATCCAGTAGCCCTGCTATTTGCAGGGACCCTAGTTGGGACCTGGGGCTATACAGTGACATATGTTTTACATGTGTGACCCCTTCCCATGGTGCAGAGTTCCCCCCGTGTATAATATGTGTACTGTTGGGATCTCCCAGAGCGGGAGATGGATATCTGTAACCCATCCCCCCTCCTGCCTGGGACAAAAGAAAGTGTACTGTAAGAGTGGAGACCTCCTGCAGGGGACTGTGTATAAAATGAAGCTGTACCAATAAAGTATTGTCAGAGTTGTGCCTCCAGAGCTGTGTATTGTCTAATTACTGGGGGAAAAAAGGGTTATCACTGTGTTAGATGTTCCAGCATGTAGAGGATGCAGCGGGTAAAGTCCTTGTAAGGACTGAGTAGCTCCCAGGACCGTGAACCGTTCAGCCCCTGGGAGCGAAAAGAGCTTGTTCCCCTATCCAGGCACAGCTAGAAAGCGGACCATTGGCAGTTGTACCCGGCCGGGATACAGGGAGCTCCACCACAGCATTCCTAACACTGTTTTTTTTAATAAGAATTTATATACACATTACTATATGTGCATTCACTGAGGTTGATGAGAAATGTATAGTTTTTCCTTAGAAATATAAAAAGAATGCAGATGACAGACCTAAGCAACTTCCTGATTATAGAGGAGATAGAGTTTATGAATAAGCAGATAAAGTAGATTAATGGTGAGTATATTCTTTGAAAGGGACATTTTAAGCAACATATCTACTATAGCTCTCCTATTCAGTACTGAACTATAAGCTATTGTCTTTTTGGTGTAGAGGGGCAACCTTCATATCAGCAACATTAATAACTTGGAATTAACAATTGTACATTATACATTTGAATTGTATGTAAACCTGATAATATTGTTTGGCTGAGGGTGCAGGGCAAACCCTAGCACAAGCACTCATAGCCAGTCAATTTATTCCAGGATGGATGAAATTAACATTGATAATATGAAAATATTCTGCATTATCAAAGTCTAAGTAGGGGGTGGTCTCTGGGCGCAGGTATAACCCCCAGTTTAATATCAAACATCTCTATTGTTTTATATTAAACCAGGGGTGATATAGTGAGCGTCAGTGGTTCTTTTACTTAGGGTGTTTCTTCAACATTTCTTTTTGTTATACAGATTGTTTTTTTTTATATTTCATCTTGATAATATCATAAAAAGAAAAATCACCTAAAATGTCCCTTTCACTGAGTTGTCTCAAACTAAAAGAAAAAACCCAAAACAAACAAACTTGAGAATCGTGTGGCTCCCAAAGGGCAACAATAACAACAGTTAAGACATGAGAGGGTAAAAAAAAAAAAAAAAAAACTTAAATATATTTGGAAATTATGCAATTTAAAAGTAAAATAGAAAATCATGATATGATTGGAGCATTGAATTCAGAGGTCTTTGTTAAAGAAACTGTTGAATGGAAATGGTTTAGGGAAATATAATTGAAAAATATTATTATTATTATTTTCATAATAATACTAATATTAGAAATGGGCAGACTAACTTGTTTCTGTGTTCCATTAAAACTTACAAATCTCAGTTTTTACCCAAGGACTCTAAATATCTCATAAACTGGAGAAACATTCCGTTCTCTCTTCATTTTTATTTTAATGAATACTTAACATGCTTTGCAGAGGTACACGCACAAATGATTGATCTGGGTAATTTTAATCCTTACTGTATCAGTGTTAAAATGGGCTGAAATGGCACAGTCATATATAAGGGAAGGCAGTTATCTGTGTTCATGCAATGTCATATCTATATGAAATATAACAGGCCTGATTTGTGCTACATACGTTGTATTTTTTTTTTCTTATTCAGGGGACCAGCTCATAGTTATATCATACAAGAACAGGTGAATTAGGTCCTGTTTAAAAATGGTGGTTAATGATAGGTATGTGACATGAATTCTGAGCTAAACATATGGGATGATTTTTTTTTCATTATGTTGTAGTTACAATGCATTTCATCGCATATACCATGAACTACTTAACTCTTCACTTCTAAGTAGCATTTTAACATGCAACACATCCTTCAAGTACTCAGCAGGATTCAAATGCTTATCCTTTCAATGGCACATTTCTAATTAAGTTATGTTAATTGCTATGAATAGATTTTATTAATTTCTACGGTCCTAATGATTGCTCTATAGTAATGTTTTCAAACAGATTTAATAGTGAAATGGTTCATTCTCAATCATGTGGCTCAAACAATAACCACCTATTTCTGACTAAAAGACCTTCACTTTTTTTTTTGTAGTCAATAAGTGGGACCGTATGTAGTTATGCTGTACAACAGACATCTAAAACTGAGTGATTTTCACTGTAGTGGCTATTAGAAAAAATATACACTAACAGGCTGGGTTCTTACTTATCTGATTGGAAAATGTGTATACCAATTCTGTCAGGGCAAGTCTCTTGCTTGATGAGGAGGGATTTTAGCTATACATTTGTAGCGAAACAAAATAGGTTTATGCCATTTGATAATCAGCTTGTGACCAACTCTTCCTTCTTTTTGTTTGAATTGTCATACCAGGTAAATTGAAGATTGCCTTTACCAATTTCTGTTATTAGAATAAGCAGTGAAGGCAGCACGGCTATAATGGCACAAAATAGTCAGTCTACTGTGCGGCACTGACCCAGGAAGAAACTCCAGTGGCCATCTGAGGAGTAGCCACTTGGAGGTGTCCTTAGGGGGCAATGTAAACACTGCCTTTTCTCTAAAATGCCTGAAGCAATGATTATACTCACCAGAACAACTACATTAAACTGTAGTTGTTCTGGTGACTATGGTGACTATAGTGTCCCTTTAACTTCTACTCTAAAGCTCTATATAAAATTTTAACCAGTAAAGCTAACTCTAAACCCTAAAAGTGACATTCAGGGCACCATGCCAATTTAAGCTGAATAATGTTGTGCAATTGAAGTAGCAGGACATAGCTGAATTGCACCCAATTGAAGACTTTTGGGTTAAACTGTTCATTGACCATTTAACCCTTGAGGTAAGTCAGTGCCCAGGGACCTCTTCGCAACATAATTACTTTATTCTGATTAAGCAGCTATGGTGCCCAGAGTGTTCCTTTAAGAAAAAGTACGTTTTTTGTTGTACTTTATGAAACAGTGTCCATTTAAATTATAAACTCAACCAAATCATTTACATATTATACATACAAAATATATTAAAGATGACATAAAAAACAACATTTGTTGCATCCAGCTATGTACACAAATCACAATTTTCCCATATAGCAAAAATATATTTGTATATCTTTTCTATTCTTTGTCCTAATCTAGATATCTCATGTAATATATAATAAAAATATGCTTTGTAACATGATGTGTGTGCCTTACTTTATCCATGTTCTCTTGTAGTTACCTGAAAGTTTTCTAAATAGAAATACATTATAAGAATATTCACTGGTGCTTACTAGACTTGGAGATTTGTTTCAGACCAAACTGCGATTCGGGCCAATCAGGTGATGGGAAGAAATTTTGATTTCTAATCTGCCATATGCTAGAATCTTTGGAGAAATGACTCTTGCATGCCCGGATATGCTTCTTTTAATTGATAATTCAGAGTTCGGCTCGGCATTCCGAAATTCGGGACTTCCGCAATTCGGGACTTTGGCAACTTGGCACTTCGACACTTCGGAACTTCAGCACTTCGGAACTTCGACACTTCGGAACTTCAGCAACTTCGGCACTTCGACACTTCGGAACTTCGGAATTTCGGAACTTCGGCATTTCGGAATTTCTGAATTTCGGCACTTCGGGACTTCTCTTGCAGCCGCTTAGTAGATAACTCCCTAATTCCCACAGTATTAGGGAGTTATCTACCAAAAGGCTGAAAGACCTAAATTGATCTTTCAGCCAAATGTATTAATACAGTAAAAACTACTTAGTATTAGTACATTTTGCCCCTACTCGCTATACTGCAAGTAGGGCATGTCTATTAAACAGTGAAGACCTATTGCCCCCCGGGACCCCACCCCTGAGCAGCGGGTGGGGGCCCTAAAGTATAATGATGGGGGGGACCTATTGTCCTCCCCTCCGGCCCCCACCCCTGAGCGGTGGGTGGGGTCCTAAATTTTAATAAGGGAAGGGACCTAATGTCCTCCCCCAGACTCCCACCCTGAGCAGTGGGTGGGGGCCCTAAATTATAATAAAGGGGGGGACCTAATGTCCTCCCCTCTGGCCCCCCCCTGAGCGGTGGGTGGGGGCCCTAAAGTAAAATAATGGGGAGGACCTATTGTCCTCCCCCTGGCCCCCACCCCTGAGCGGTGGGTGGGAGCTCTAAATACTAGTAAGGGGGGAACCTAATGTCCTCTCCCCTGGCCCCCACCCCTGAGTGGTGGGTGGGGGCCCTAAATACTAATAAGGGGGGACCTAAAGTCCTCCCCCCTGGCCCCCACCCCTGAGTGGCGGGTGGGGGCCCTAAATAAAAAATTAACCCCCCCTCCCCCAGGTGACTAGGGGTCTCCAAACCCCTAGTCACCCCTCCCCCAAAAAAATAATCCTTCTTCACCCATGGAGGGCTCCGCGCAGACTGAGCTCTGCAGGGTGGGGGAAGGCTTATAAAGCCTTGCCCTGCCCTGCAATTAGGCTCAGAGCACTCTGATTGGTGGGTTTAAGCCCTCCAATCAGAGTGCTCTGACAGGTAAATGATGGCTTAAACCCACCAATCAGAGTGCTCTGAGCCTAATTGCAGGGTGGGGCAAGGCTTTATAAGCCTTCCCCCGCCCTGCAGAGTTCAGTCTGTGTGGAGCCCTCCATGGATGAAGAAGGTTTATTCTTTTTTCACTTTTTTTCACTTTTTTTTTTTAAAGTGCGTCGGCTATTATGAATTTTTTATTTGCCCTTTTTTGGGGCTGAGAAGAGAAGATTTTAGAAGAAATAAAACATCAAATGGTAATTTTTTTTTTTAATGGTCCCCCCCTCATTATTTTTAGGATGACGGGGGTAGGTAGGGGTTAGTTTTTTTGGGGAGGGGTGACTAGGGGTTTGGGGACCCCTAGTCACATGTTGAGGGGGGGTTAATTTTTTATTTAGAGCCCCCACCCGACGCTCAGGCATGGGGGCCAGGGGGGAGGACATTAGGTCCCCCTCCTTATTAGTATTTAGAGCCCCCACCCACCGCTCAGGGGTGGGAGCCAGGGGGGAGGACATTAGGTCCTCCCCTATTCTAATTTAGGGCCCCCACTCACCATTCAATGGGAGGACATTAAGTCCCCCCCTTATTCTAATTTAGGGCCCACACCCACCTCTCAGGGGTGGGGACCAAGGGGGTGGACATTAGTTTCCCCCTTATTAGTATTTAGGGCCCCCCACCCACCGCTCAGGGGTAGGGGCCGGGGGAGGACAATAGGTCCCCCCATCATTTTACTTTAGGGCCCCCACCCACCACTCAGGGGTGGGGGCAGGGGGAGGCCATTAGGTCTCCCCCTAATTGTATTTAGGGCCCCCACCCACTGCTCAGGGGTGGGGGCCAGGGGGAGGACATTAGGTCCCCCCCTTATTATAATTTCGGGCCCCCACCCACCGCTCAGGGGTAGGGGCCAGGGAGAGGACATTAGGTCCCCCCTTATTCTAATTAAGGGCCCCCACCCACCGCTCAGGGGTGGGGGCCAGGGGAGAGGACATTAGGTCCCCCCTAATTGGTATTTAGGGCCCCCACCCACCGCTCCGGGGTGGGGGCCAGGGGGGAGGATAATAGGTCCTCCCTTATTATAATTTAGAGCCCCCACCCGCTGCTCAGGGGTGGGGGCAAGTGGGGAGGACATTAGTTCCTGCCCCTTATTCTAATTTAGGGCCCCCACCCGCCACTCAGGGGTGGGGGCCAGAGGGAGAACAACAGGTCCCCCCCTCATTATTTTACTTTAGGGTCACTGCTCAGGGGTGGGGGTCAGGGGGGGGGCAAAAGGTCCCCCCTTTAGTGTAAAAGCGTGGGTGGGGGCTCGGGAGAGGGGACCTTTTTTGTTTTTTTTGTTTTTTTTAACAGTGAGCAGCCAGAGGCTGCTCACTGTTTAATAGACATGCCCCTACTCGCGGTATAGCGAGTAGGGGCATAATTTACTAATACTAAGTAATCTTTACTTAGTATTAGTAAATTTGGCTGAAAGACTATCAGCCTTTTAGTAGATAGCTCCCTAATACCGTGGGAATTAGGGAGTTATCTACTTATTTATTCCTGTCATTACATTGACTGGCTAAGTAACTAACATTTTATATGAATGTATGTTACTTGATTGTTGTAAGTGTTGCAAATGCTTACAGCTGAATCCTGGCTATGTTTGTATACTTTTTATTTAAAATTGTATACAGTGTAACATTCTTCATTCTTCCACTGGGTAAGTATATTAGTTCTTAGGCAATACTGTGCTTCGGCACTTCGGAACTTCGGCACTTCGGAAATTTGGTAATTTCGGAACTTCGGGACTTCGACAATTTGGCAATTCGGCAATTAATCTATTCGGACATTTGGAAGTACCCTAATGTCCGAATTGCCCGAAAAACATTCGGACCGAAATGAATTGCACATGTCTACTGTTTTCTCTTCACTGATGGTCAGTCCCTGACACTACAGACTGGAAGTGTGGGAAAGCATAGTTCTTCTCAGGGGGGGAAGAGTTGAGCAGGAGGTCAACTGAAGTATGATTTATTTTAGCCATCTGAATTACCCCCATCTTTTTAAATGACATTAAATAGACACTATAGTCACCAGAACAACTACAGTTTATTGTATTTGATCTGGTGAGTAGAATCAGTCCCTTCAGGCTTTTTGCAGTAAACACTTTTTTTAGAGAAAAGGCAATGTTTACAGTACAGCCTTGGGATACCTCCACTGGCCACTCCTCAGATGGCTACTAAAGGTAGCAGTGCTAGCAGTGGGACAGTGCTGCACACTATGTAGCACTAACATTCAGTCTCTCCACCATGGAGACACTGAATTTTCTTCAAAAAAGGCCAATCCACATCTTCCTATGAGGAGATGCTGATTGACCATGCTGTGTTTGGCTTGTGCTGGCCCTGCCTCCTTGGCAATCTCAGCCAATCCAATGCTTTCCTTTGGGAAAGCATTGTGATTGCCTCAGATCATAACTTCTGATGACCTCAGCCAAGCAGACAGATCAGGGGCAGAGCCAGCAGCAGCAGATTGGAATAAAAGTATAAATTTTACTATAGTTAGGTGGGCAAGAGAGGGCCGGGAGGTAGAGGGGGTGGAGGGAAGGGGGCAAGATAGTGATTTTAACACTATATGGTCAGAAAGGCATGTTTGTCTTCCACTCATTTATTTCATGTTTACTAAAGGAAGCAGATACATAGCATTATAAAACAATGTAGTATGATCTCATTATTGCTTTTCTCTAGCAAAACCAGTGATGAATTTCTTGTTCAGCTTTCCTTCAGCCATTAGCCTGATTTCATGTACAACAGCAATCATAACTTTATTGAGTCAGGAGAGTTACTTTACACTCTTTCCTCACATCAATATATAGGTCATTTTCTTCTTTCTATCCCAACCAAGAATTAATTATGAAGTGTTAAAAGTAGTGGACTCCTTGCATATTGATCTCTCTGCGGAATTGCAGGTTTGATCATAGATACAGTAAATGCAATAGTATGGTGGTGGAACTCTATATGTTAATATGTAAATACGTAAATGTGGCAAGTACCTTTTGGGCAGCATGTGGTTGAAAAACACACGCTATATCAGCAGGTCCTTGCTATTAGATAATCTTTTAGGTCACTCTATGCTTTGCCATGTTCTATATAATCAAATTAGCAGTATTTCTCCAATTAACAGATGAAGCCATCAAAAATTTTATTGAATTAAAAAGCTGCTTGGTGTTGGGAAACATTATTTCTCTCTTCCATTTTTGCCTATCACACCTTTGTGAAAGCTTTCTGACCACATGTTACCCTTTCTCTGCAGTGAGGACATCCCCACCTACTCTCAAAAGGAGCATTCACATATTGGTAACAGCAGACTTCAAAATTTATAGTAGGTATAAAATGTTAAAATGTTATACTGATTTATCACATTATAGGAAACAGTTCCCTATACTGATTCCCTATCCATGAAAGTGATCCCTATTTCTCCTTTGCACAAAGTATAGTATTTGGTGTGTACCTAATTTTACTCTGTTTTTAACAGATTTAAAGGTATACACACCATATATACAAATATTGTGTTTTTATCCTGAATTCTAACAAAGCCTTTTTCAAGTGAACCAGCTCCTGGATCCATTACACTGGACTTACAGCGTTAACCACAATACTTCACATTTCAGACAGTTTTTTGGTGAAATTTCTGTCTATATCCAGTTTTGAGCACTTCATTTAAAGTCAGACTCCCTCATCCCTGTGTGTAGCACTGGGCATACCAGACCAACCTGATTTCATAAAAAAAGGACCCCCACTAAAAACAAACAAAAAAAAAAACAAAAAAAAAAACCCAATGTATTTAACAACTACAAAAAAAATTGCATAAGCTTGTGAAAAATCTTACAAGGAGAACATTGGAGGACCAATCAACCTATATTTAGCAATCAAAGGCTTTTTATTTCTTGTGTATATTGTGCATCATACATGCCAAGTGATAATGAAATGCAATAACATGTATCTTTATAAAAAGCAACATATAACATTTTCAAGAGAAAATGCAAAGCTAAATAAAAGTACTTAAAAAACTATTAGTGAGCTAACCGATTTTTAAAGATCATGATTCAAATACGAAATCCATACAACATTAGTTATACATGTAGTATCTGAAAAGTTCTGTCAATAAATATACTAATAGATAGCAACATTAAGTGCAAACCACTAATTGAATTGCTTGCTACAAAGAGATAAAGCCAAAAAAGAGAACTCATGGAAAAAAATAGCCTAAATGATAATATGAATAAAATCCTAATCGTGAGGATAAAAACATTATTATAATTATAGAAATAATTATAAATCTGGGAGACTAAGCATTAAAAAAAAATAATAACATTAAAGTAAAAATAGATTATATGTAATAACGTCATTAATAAGGACAGAGATTACTGCCCAAACCCTGAAGCCTAAAAGAGTATCTGAATATATTCTGAATTTTTTTTATCCACTATCATTCTCTGGATCAGTACTTCTCTCGTTTGAGCAAAGTAAAAAAAAAAAAAAAAATGATTCTTCCCGTTGTAATGGAAGAAAACATTTCATTCAAGGGCACTGGACATGCTGCACTTAATAGACAAGGAGGAAATAAATTAAATAACCTCAATACAGAACCTTGATGCAATATGCTCCATTGCACTCTGTATATATAGTTGCATTTTTATTTGTGTTTATCAGAGTGTGATACATTAACTGTCTCTGGATGGTTTTATTTTTCTATCTTTTCATTTTTCCTATCTTAATTCTCATACCACCTCAGCTGAGATAATGAGATTGCTTAGAGTCTGAGTTCTTGATAAATTGCACATTTGATGCTAAATGTTACTCTGTATGCATTGTTAACTATAAAACATGTAACAACATAATTTAAAGTATAAGTCAGTCTGTCTGTCTGCCTGCCTAACTTAGTTATAGGATATGTTTATTTCTGTAGAGGTTTTTAATGCTTATGTCCCTATAAGTTTACACAGTAATATTAATAATAAAAATATTTAAGGATATTGTTTAGTAAATCCCTACACCACGTGTTTACAACAATGTTACAAAACAATGTTAGAATATTGCATTGCAATATTGCAAGCCTCAATTCACGCAAGTCCATTCTGAGTACAAAATCCAGACATGCTATTTAATAATGTCTGGATGTCTGGATACTGTAAGTTTGGCCCACATGGCTGAAATCCAAACCAAATATATAAAATATGGACCTGGATTTAAAAAAAAAAAAATCCAAACGATTTACTCGCTGGTAGCACAAGCGACAAAGAAGACAAATAGTTAAAAAACCTTGGCAGCACAAGGGTTAATTATATGGCATCTGGTAAATGCTTACTAGCCAGCCTCCACATAAGAAAAAGTAATAAATAAAGTGTCTATGGTGCTCAGTAAGACACCCATACTACTGTCAGGGAGTGTATGCCCCAACCCACCATTATATCAACTGAACTTTTAAACCTTGTGCTTGGGCAGCCATTGCTGGAAATGTTCTCATGCTTTGCAAAAGTTGACTGTTGCGGACCGTTTTGCACACAAGGGGATAAAACCCAGTTTAGGCGATAACCCCTTTGGATAGACCAGCAGCTACTGTAAGCACCAATTTCCCGAACTCCCAAACTGCACGGATTCACCAACTCTCGAACAGCAGACACACGAACCCTGGAAGCAGCCGAACAGGAAAAGCAATACGAACAGCTTACACTCCTGGCAGTCGGCATACAGTCAAATTCCCCCCAAGAATGAGACGACACTTCACTTTGAGGGTTAAGCAGGAACTCTGGACTGACACATCCAGCCTGGCTTTTATTACAAGAGTACACATACAGGCCACACCGAGGGGGAGGCATAAAATAACCAATGACATAGATGTTACCTCCCACACATCCCCTCCCCTTAGTGTGACACATAATCCCATTATTCATACAGTTTAAAATATACTTTTTACACAATATTTATAACTTCAAAACCATACATCACATTCACACAAAATTACATATCCACAATCAATCCATTCAGGGGAACAACATATTAAAAAATGGCATGGATCAGACCAGGGGTTCAAAAGTTACTAAAAGTATCTTTTGTCCCTTACTAGCCGCATGGCAAACCGGTTTAGACAGGTTTTACATAGGCCTCTATCCTGGAGACAAAGAGGAAAGTAATCCAATTATCCAGGGCTAGAAGCAGACTCCATTAACCACATGGTTACAGAAAGACATAAAACACTTTAAAATACAGAAAGTCACCTTTTACACATAACACACAGACATTTCACATATCCCCAGATAGCTGGGATCTGAGCGCACAAAACTACCGAATAGCGCGCAGATCCTATTCACACAGTTCAATTGCCATGGAGCTAAAGTCTTTCCCATAGTCTTTCATTATATGAATAGGCTCCATGGCATAGCTATCTGGGTTAACACATTCACATAAAGTCTGGTCCATAGTCCAAAGGCAAGAGGCGGGCAAGCAGCCCCCTCCAAGGACACGTGGCGAGGTCGGTTTCGCCACACTGACATAGTGTGGGAAGACCTATTTAAGGGCTTTGAACCCTATAAGAGCTCAGTCTGCAGTGAGCCTTCCATGAATGAAGAAGGATTTATTTATTTTGCTGAGCATTTTTCTTTTTTTTTCCTGCACTTTTTTTTTTGGGGGGGGGGGTTCATATTCATTAGTTGCATCGCAAGATAATATATTTTTATTTGGCCTTTTCTTGGGCTACTGAGAAGATGAATTAGAAGAAAGATCTTTTGGTGGTAAGAATTTTTTTTTTATTACCCTCCCCCCTCTTGTTGTATAATTAATTAGGGCCCCCACCCATTAATCCAGCTGGGCAGACCGGGCAGGGAAGCTAGATCTTCCACCCTGAATCTTATAATAGCCCCCACCTGCTAACTGATGGGTGCAGGGGGACATAAGAAGCACCAACATTGTTTTTTTTTAAAGTCACTCACCTGATGCTCATGGGGGGGACTATGTCTAGCGTTATTTTAGCTTTGAATAATTGTCTCTATTTTTTACAAGTAAGAGAGGAGTGATCAACAGGTTCCTCACTACTTGTTGTAGAAGAATAATTTTGTCTATAGATTTTGAGGTTCCTTTGGAGTTGTATGTTTACAGAAGGTGGAGAGGAATTAGTTTATATCCCTCCTGCCATTTAAGCCATTGCTACTACTCAGGAGAAGTGGAAGGCGGAGATCAGGGCTGATTTCCATATTTTTATTTTTTATATTTGCTTTTTCAATATAAGAGATGCAGCTGATATACATTCACTGTGATATGTTTACAAGTAACTTAAATCTGCTTTAGCACATTAATTATGTAAAACTCACAACTTTTTTCCTGACTTCCACAGGCTGCAAATATGTATTCCACAGGCAGCAGTTCAAGGCATCCACCAACTCCTAGTGTGCACTCAAAAGTTAGGAATAGTCAGATGATGTGAGAGTCATATGGAGGCTGTTGTGTGTGTGTGTGTGTGTGTGTGGGGGGGGGTGGGGTGGGGGAGGTTGTGTGTGTGTGTGTGTGTGTGTGTTGTAGCCCTGTCTATTCTTAGCGGTCACATTACTGAATCTTTACAGTCACAAGAAACCTTTAGACCAGGGTAGTAGTACTGGACATGCCATTTGATCCTGGTGAAGATATGTTCAAATGCATGTTTATGACGTAATCCACTTCCATGTACTTAATCTGTACAGATTAATATGTCATAGATCATTGATTATTTTTTAAAGTGAAACTGTCATCTTTGAATAAAACATTACAAAATAACCTATAACTTTATGTTATATTACATACTGTGTTACATTTTGAGCTGACTCATGTGTTTAAAGACTGAGAAAATGATATCATAACCCAATTCAGGCAAGGGAAACTCATGGCAAGCATTGCAGGTGAGGAAAATAAATATAAATTTGTGTACGGGGTAATGAGAGGACGTATAATTAAAAGCATGTAGTTTGATAAGGACAAAAGTCGGTTGAGGTGTGCCGAAACCGACGAGAGGTTAGACCTGTAAAAAAAGGGCCCACCTGGTATATAATTCTGAATAATAAAGGGTGAGGTGGAAGGTGAACTTCCAAAACAGCCATGACAGGTAAGCATGGCTTCCTGGGGGTTTAAATAGGACAAATAACCCCTCCTACAATTTCAGGTATATGACTTCCACATATCATTTTGTTTCTCCTCTTCCCGTAATGCTTCTCTATATTGACAGCCAGGTGCAAAGGACAGAACTTAAAACAACAATTGACAGGGAGCTAAGATGGAGTTACCAATTTGCAGGATAAAGAATTCTACTTTTAATTTTATCTTCAAAAATTTACAAATACATATTTCTCAATATCATAAACATAATATCAAGAATCATGGAAAGTCATAGTTTGCACCTTAATTACTTACAGATGATTGTGATAGCCCCTACCGGAATATTTTGAATAACTGTGTAGGTAATTTAGTAATGGCGTGCCAACCTTTAATTTAGACGTTCTCCATTTTTTTGCATTAAGTGATTTCAGCTTAGAAAAAATTATTTTTGTATTTAGTCCATATCCATTTTTACTAAATGGCACTTTTTGTTTATTGTGAGCCTGATTTTTACAGCACTTTCTTTCAGCTGCTCAGTTCTTTATCATTATTTTCATTTCCCTTTTTAGAAATCTATTGCATTTTACTTTTATCCCAGCAGGAATCCATATGTCATTCATAATAATTTATTCTTAATTTTCTCTCTCTGTGGAACTCTAATGGCCTTTTGGTTAAACACATGAATGTTATTTGTAAACTTGTGTATTTGTTGTTTTTGTGTTGCATTCATAAAATCAATTAAAAAAAAACAGGGCATCAGAAGAAAGACTAAGATAATATGTAGGTGTTCCTGTGAAGCATATATTTTAGAAATAAAAAAAAGAGCGCTCAAGGGATTTGAAAGTCATTAAATCATGAATTATACAACAAACAAAAACAAAACAAAAAAATACTATTATTCAAAGATAGTCACTGCTTCACAGCCAAATATGAATCAATTCGATCATCTTTATACCACTGCTGTTAAACATCGCACAAGCGATTCATCAAGGCCATTGAAGTGCTATTCTGGGTTCAAATTGCAAAAACTTGAGAGATATTTGCTCCTTACCACTTTTTCACCAGAATAACACTTGTTTGCCTTGAAAAACCTTCTGTTAATATTATTATAAGAATTGCAAGCCGTATTGAAAATCTACATCTGAATGGAAACCTAAAAAAACTATTTGAAAAAAAATTAAGTAAAATAGATATTTTTTCACTCTTTAGTATGCTAATGTTCATATCTATATATGCTTGTGAAAGCATTTTTTTTATGAGACGTGTTTACTAATGTATTTAGTAAACTTGTCAGAAAAATTATCTAGTAGTTTCAGATTAAGGTTTCATCCATTTGGCATTTTGTCCAAGCAGTCATTTCAGGAAAAAAGTATTTTTCCAAAACAAAATGGAAAATTGTCCGATATAAACATTATGTATATATTTTGCAGTACACAACTGGTTCACAGGTGAAGTGAGAAGAAGTAATCAATAAAGGGAAAAAAGAAGGAAAAGTAAAAAAAAATCTATATTACTATATTATGTATTTTTTTTAAAGACATAATATATAAATATCTTAAAAAAAAATATATAAAGATCCTCCATGTTTCCCTCTGTTCGTCACTTCTCACTTGACCTGATTATAAAAGCAACACGTAGGTTGTGCCCTAACCATAAATCAGCATTTTTCCATCAATCAACTTTCTTTTTGGACCATGGGCATCATAAAAATAATTAAATTGTCACCAAGTGTCTGTTTTGTTTGTTTCGTGATAGGTCCATTTAGCATTTTGGAGTTCGGAATATTGGACAAAGCACAAGTCCCCTCCCCCCCCCCAAACTTCGGTCAAATCTCAGTTTGTTTGAAACCATATGCACAAGGTTAGTATTTAGACATAGAAACAGTATTTAATTTACATATTTTTTTGTTATAAATTTATACTGGTACAGCTGTAGGATTTTCTTTCTTGTCTCTCCCTCCCTATCTCCAAAATAAGAATTTTTAAATAGGTTTCTGCAGGCCAACATTCATAGATAGACAGAGAGAGAGAGACAGACAGACTGACAGAGGCACACCTAGGCATCAATTTGTTTCTGAAGGTAGGCCAAACAATGCAATAGTATGAACAAATCAAATGAACAAATCTCTTTCTTATAACTGACCACTCTGTGTACTGCTACACATACTGTGTTCTACATCACACAGCTGCACCAGATACTTTATCTATATGTATTAAATCAGTATCTTATTAAAACATAGTCAAGGTCAAACTACCTACTTTAAACAATTTAAGAATTTTTTTGATGAGAGGATAGCATTTACATTCGGCCCTAGCTTCATCTTAACAAAAATAAATGGTTCCCCAGTTAAATCATATTAGAGAACAGATGGGCAAGCAATATATGACAGAATGTAATTAGGAAATGTCATAATCCTCATCCAAATTTAAAAACTAAAAGAAAAAGAAAAAACAAAAATAAACAGAAATAATTATACTGACGCACAAATTTAAACCAGTGCCTGGGTCTGTTTTATTTTTAAAGGGATTTCCTAAATTTGAATATACTAGAACAGAGAATGAAAAACATAATTGCAAATGCTGACTCATTAACTGAACTTATAACAATAGTAAATATCTGGAAATGAGGGATTAAGAAATGGAATCCGTTAATAGTTTGCAGACATATACAATATGCATTCAAGATTCTGATATCAGGAAGGCAATTTTAGGGGCAGATATTAATTTATGCTCCTGTGCTATTGATTGCCAGATATATGATACATATTAGACAGTGCCACTTAAATTGATAATCATTACAAGAAAAAAAAAAAGAAAAAAAAAGAAAATTATGAAGCATTAAAACCCGTTGAAGATGAACATGTGGAAACAGCCGAGGAGAGGCATGGGATATTGAAGGGAGAGGAGGATTATGTTAGCTGTCTCATTCAATCATCCCTTGCCCTATTTGGTGAAGAATAGGCCATAGCTACTTACTCTGGTTGCTTTTCCATCACCATCTTCTATTCGCCATTATGTTCAGGACATCAGCTCGTGTCAGGTCCCTCCAAAACTAACGGAATGCCACCACCAATACCTCCTCAAGGTCACAATATTTGATCACCTGATCAATATGATTCACTAGCAGAACACATTCCAAAGCTGTGTATTGACTAGCACCTTATCCCTTTTCCACTTCCTGAAGTCCTTTAAACTACCTCGACCCCTATTATCAGTGGTCATTCAGATTTAATTGGTCTACATTATGACATGCAGATGTTTTATTAATTGAAGCCTCTGTTCCAGAACCATGTGCAAACGGCTAGGAGTCAGTTTGTATAACTGAACATTCTATTCCACCCCAATTATTTATTTTTGGCGTGCAGAGTTATAACAGGGATATCGTCACAGATATAGAGCAGGCATCAAAAGAGAAGGATATATCCATTAGTTAGCATGCACGCAGAAAATAGCACATTTTTATTATATACAAGTAATAGTTGCAAACATCAAAGTGCAATGCATGTCTAACAAAACAGAGAGAGAAAAAAAAGAAACAAACAAAACATATGCACTTATATCAAAATCACCAGGCTTAAAGTGTGAATAGCTTAGAATATGTAGCTTTACAGGTTTAATAACCGCAGGAATAACCCCTCCTCTCACTGTTCATAAGGTATCACAAAGGTATCACAGATAATAGCCCCTACTGCAGACAAGATACCACTGATAAAAGCCCCTCACTGCTGCCTAAAGGAGTAGAGTGCCCTGGCTGTGTTGGGACTGCAGATGGTCAAGTTGAGTTCCTTGGCCCCGAATAACCCCCGCCGGCCCAGTGGGGGGCGAGGGGCCATATTCAAAGTACCAGCCATCATCAGAGGCAGGGGAGCGGCTGTTAGGAGACCTCAGAAGGCGATGAAGAAATTCCATGTGAAGAGACATCATGAGTGGAAACACTGTGATCCCTGCGGATTCCCCTTTAATGGGGTGACAGAGGTGTGGCAGATGATTCCTTCCAATCGTAGGTAATTAGGTAATTTCGACATGAAATGCGGGAGCTGTATTGAATTGTCTCTGCTCTGCTCAGAAGTCAGGCCCCTCCCCATTAAATTATCATATTACCATCTTTAAAAAAAAAAACTATTTATCCCTATCAGATTTTTTTGTGGATTTTTTATTCTGATACAGCACTCCTTTTGGGACTTTGGTTATGTCATTGTAGTCTCTAGGAGTTTAGTAAATTCTTACAAGTTCTTATAATTTATTGGCTTTTAATGAGATATTCAATCTCCAGAAATATTGGCGAGTATAAGGGACATTTTCTAGTTTTGGATTAACAAATGGCTGCCTCTCTTTTGGAGTCTGAGTAAATGACCTAGAGATCACCCTCGGGCATACAGGTTATTGATTAGAGGATCACAATTTTAAATTCCCTGGTCCAGTTTTTAGTTTTGAGAATAACTCAGTATGTATTTACATTCCAAAAACTACTGGAGACATCTCTGGAAATCCTGAATCTTCTGAAAAGGAGGCAATTGATTTGTATTGATATTTTTCCATCTTCTTATGTTGCTTCTTTATGATGTTATGGCCACTAGGTATTGCCACATACACCACTACTGCAATATTCTGTTCCTTGTCTACCACCATAGGTTGGTTGGCCAGTGCTTGCTTATCTGTGTGGATCCAGAAGTCACACAGGATCCATCATTTTCAACATCCTACCATCTGTTAGAACATTCTTACGGAGGCATTCTCTTGAAAAGTGGGTTTATTAACTAATGGGAGATATGTCTCCCCTGTGATCTAATTTCCTGTAGTTTTCATGTCTGATGCATGAGATAAGGTTATTACAGACTTCTGAAGGAATAAATATAAGAGGTGTGAGTAGGTGTGAGCAAAATGGCAGTTACATGAGACTCTGACACAGGGACTTTCTTTAATTGTGAGGATGTGTAAGTTGTGTCTCAAATACACATAAAGGCAACATAGGAAACACTAAAATTCAGTACGAAATCTTAATAAGGCTTCTTAACCACCCCACAATGTTAGTGGTGCTCTTATCTATATTGTTTCTCCACCGCACATCCTCTTGTGTAGCAAATCTGTGTATTGCTGTTACCACATCTCTTGTACTACCTGCTAGAGTGAAATAATTTGTTGCGTATCACTTCAGGAGTTGTTTTCCAGGGCCCCCAGTTGGCCTGTCAGGCCTTGTAAATCTTTGCAGCTTGTGGCCACATCAGTCTGAAAAAAACTTGCTTAAGGTCTGCCAATAGCTTCTTTATAAAGACCGTTGTAACCGGACATGAGTCAAGACTGGATGGCAGAGGCCTGAGATTATTCAGAGCAGGTAGGTCTTCATCCTTAGCTTCTAAGTAGAAGTCATCCAATAGGTCAGATCATTCTTCTGGGTTGGAAGCCATCTTGAGCCCAAGAGCACCATGTAACTGCCAGAGAAGATCACCAACATTCATGCCCGGCTGCAGATTTTCAGGTTTTTCATTTTTTAATCTTACAACGCATTTGGTTTTAGAGTACCATCTATATCCCCAATATTGGGGTGAAAAGTGTTAATATGATGATAGATAAAGCTATCCGCTTCAGAGCTATTGGATTGTGTGGCGATCTGCTTCAGAAGCTAGATTTGTTTTTCCTAATTCTTCACATGCGTGTAACAATATGGACCCACAAGAATTCTAATCAGTGTGGTCAACCTCAATCTACTAATTACATAACATTGTAAAAATTTTACCTAATTGTGAATAAGGCACCTTGAGATTCCACTTTATTTTCATACATTAATTTCTTTATTAATTAGTTTGTGATTGGAACTGAATAGAGTATCTCTAATGTAGAAGCTTACCAAAATATGCAAATTAATTTGTAAATGCATCTTTAATAAGGAAATCTCACTGGCTTTTGGGATTACTTTTGTTCCTTCTGTTATTATTATCTTTAATTATAAAACATTATCATATCCCAAAGACATGTATAAAAAGGGGAAGAACAATTATGTATAATTAACTTAAACCAGAGCACGAACATCCAAAGACCATTTTAGTTAGATATTAGTCTTTGTAGGTGTCTGATCATGTCTAAATAACATGATTTACTATAATGGGACATTTATTATACTAAATGCACTTAGCCATATTTACATTTTGACAAAAGCTAAAAAATGCAAGATAACTAGCATATGGTAATTATAGTAAGGAGGTAGATGCAGTAGCAATTGACTAATTTGAACCCTTAAAGACTGAAGTTCAGTGTCAATGATGTAGTCATAATATTTTACTCTAAACAATTACAGTGGCAAAATACCCTTTATTTTTGGTATTAAAAGTAATACCAATTGTAAATAAAGTCTCTTGTCAGTCAGATTGTGGAGGGGTTAACAAAAAGGTTATGGAAGATTTAAGGTGTTCCAACATTGAACCTGCCAGTGTCTGATAATAGCAGCTGAATGATGGAAGGGAAGTGACACTCAGTTATAACATACAAAATATTAAATTTATGTCCATTGATTGTGATGATATATAGTTGCATTCAAAAGTGAATCCCAAGGGTACCAGGTTTTAAAGATTAAATATTGGATTGAGAAAGGAAAGTTGGGGTTGCAGAGTGTACACATACAATTTGTGTGAAGCTCAGACTGCTTAATTCTGAATTAAGTAAACTTGTCACTAGTCATTAAAGTTAGAATGAACCCCCCACCCCACCACTGAGCACATTATATATAACAGAGACATGATATATTGAATGTAAAATGTCCAGATTTCAATCAATTCAAGTGCCGCCATTTCTTTGTGAGTGTTACTCTTATTGTAACACCCACCTTCAGTCTTCCCACCCTCCACCCAGTCTCCTCTGATTTGTCCTGCTTGGGTATGCTTCCTGAAGCAGTGCTAGCTTTCTCTGTGACACTTACATGCTGGCTTCCTTGCCATCATGTCACTCATTTCCTATATTCCCTACCCAACCACACCAGTGCTAGCAGTGTTGGCTGGGAAGTTTAGATTGCAACCACAGCACATGCGCTGTCATTGCTAAGTGTGTAGAACAGAAGTACCACTTGTGGGAGGTCTATTCTGCTCTGCCTTGCCAGTAAAGTCTTCAGCATAGAGTCTATGCCAAAGATTTTTTTGACAAGTGGGAGAAATATCTATTTTTAAATAGTTTTTTTTCCCCAAAACTCTACATTTGCTTTCAAAACTGCTAACCCAATGTATTGATAGAATGCTATGCTCTTTAATATGAGCACAAGTTCTATCTAGAAGAATAGGTACTGTCTAAGTTCAATATTGCATGTGCATGTGTGTATATTGGGGGTTTTGCTGTTATCCTGACTTGCTGACTGGCAGTATAAAAACAAGCTTTGTTTAGCTGTTTGTCTGTCCGATTGGAGTATTTGGGGTACCCTCCCTTGACAGTAATGTCATCATTTTTTTTAAGGTAACAACCTCTGGTTACTTGGCGTTTTTACCAATTTTGTGATATAAATTAGCAGAAAAAAAAATAAACACCTATTTTTTCTCACACGAACAATAAATAAAGATGTGCTGTTGCATAAGAACCAATTAAGAACCTTTAGGTTGAAATAACTGAGCTAGATGGCATTTCTGATTCAGCAAGGTTGAAGGAATTTGGCTACAGATTGAATGCTAGCACATATATTAAATTAACACATTTACTTTAAAATGTATCATCAGTGTCTCTAACATCAGGTTCGTAATGATATATTTATCACGTTTTACTATAACTTCCTTTCATATGCTTTGCTAGTGTATTAAAACTATCTGAATTAAATAATGAGATTTTTTTTTGTTAACTCTAAAGTTTATATCCAACACTGCACAACTGAATTTAATAAACTCAATTAATGAGACATGTTTCAAGTACTTTGTAAAATAGTAATAATAAGAGTAAGAAAAAGGGTGAGCTCATTAAACTTATTAATTATTTTCATATATTTTCGCTTACCCTTTTAGGGCATGAGAGGGTGATACCTTCAGGGGAATGTGAATCTGATTGCTGGTGGGCATATATTTCAAGCATTATAAAATCAAGGATGTCACATTAAGCACAACAGAGACTGGATGTTACTCTGGTACTGTATTTATAAGGTGGACATGATGGCTCAAAATGTATTATGTTTTTTGACCCTGTTCCTTAGAGGAAAGTACCAGGTGACTGACAGATAATGTATGTCAAATGCACTATTCCCTCTTAATTTTGATTTGATCTTTTTTATGCTATGCTTGGCCTACATATGCTCATATGCTATGTGTGGTCTATTTTTTATATATGCAATATTTGGACTATATATGTTATTTTTGGTGTATTTTGTTATTATTAGTCTTATATTATATATAATATATAGCGCCAACAGATTCTGTAGAACTTTACAATATTATAAGAGGGAGGATTTAACTATAAATAGGACAATTACAAGAAAACTTACAGGAATGATAGGTTGAAGAGGACCCTGCTCAAAAGAACTTACAGTTTATAGGAGATGGGGGTGTAAAACACAATAAGACAGAAAATAGCAATCAAGGTGGGAGTGAAGCAGAGCTGGAGGAGAGAGTAGAGTGCTGTCCTTTAGGGCAGCAAGAGACAAGTATGTGAGGTAGAGGTTACTCTGGGAGGCCATAAGCTTTCCTAAAGAGATGGGTTTTAAGGCACTTCTTAAATGATTGAAGACTAGGGTAGAGTCTAATGGCGGTAGGCAGGCTATTCCATAGGAAGGTAGCCGCCCGCGAGAAGTCCTGCAAACATGAGTTGGCCACATGCGTGCAAGCAGCGGACAGAAGAAGGTTACGGGCAGAGCTGAGAGACCGAGAAGGGACATACCTATGGATCTGTGAATAGATAAAAGAGGGGCTAGAATTAGTGAATGCTTTATAGGTATGGGTTAGCACTTTGATTTGACTCCTATAGGATACAGGAAGCCAATGTAAGGACTGACAGAGGTGTGAGAGGACTGGCTAGAGAGGAAAATCAGTCTGGCGGCAGCATTCATTACAGACTGTAGCGGGGAAGACCAATTACAATAATTACAATAATTACAATAATCCATGCAGGAAATTACTAGAGCATGGACAAGCTCCTTAGTAGCATCTTGCGTAAGAAAGGGGAGGATGCATGCTCTGTTTTTAAGGTGGAAATAACAGGACTTGGTTACATGCTGGATTTGAGGCTCAAGGTGAGGCCAGAATCAAGTATGACACCAAGACATCGTGCTAGCAAGAATGGATTGATGTTATATTTGATTTACTTTGTTATATACAGTAAGATAGTTGCCTGGGATATAAAAGCTATTACTTTTATAAGCAAAATTTTACTTATGTTTTCATTTTGAATAGTATTTTTCTGTCAGATAGAATGAGCTGTGATGTTAGCAGCGTTTTTACATTATGTTGCAGTTCTAATTACATATTTAACAGATTTGTTTGCCACCTATCAGGCACAATAAGCTGCTGTATTTTAATAGTCTATTTGCATTTGTATCCTTTTCTTTTCTTTGTAAAAGGTACCAGGTGGACCTATTCTATAATTAAAACAGAGCAAACGGAGTATTGAGTACCATATTGTAGATTGAGCATCTTGGCTTTAACTAAAACATAATCAGTTATTCACTGAATAGTGAATTTGATGGGATTTCCTCAGCCACTACTAAGCCTGATCCAGCCAATCCACCATTGATAATACAGGTCTGACCCGTTTTGATTGTGATTAGATATAGGGTTAGTAGAGTGGGAGCCTACTACCCTTATTCTGGACCCTCTAACATCATGGCACGAACACACACCGAATTACTTAATCACCTGATGACCGCGCCGTGCGTGTCCAGGCATCCTCTGGACAGAGTACGCACTGATGGGGTGAGTTAATGTAATTTTTGTACTTTTGTATATTTTTGGGCTATGTTGATATTGCATACTTATCCTGATGAAAGTTTGCTGGGGCAGACTGAAATGTTGATTTTTTTTATCCATGTAAGCATTAAAATCTAAATTTTAACTTTGATGAAGGTAGTCTCTGGAGTGCTCTCTGTTTGAAATTTTTGTATTATTGCTGACAAGCACCGCAGTGTATTTGGAATTTGGGGAGTGCAGGATTGTGTGAATATTGTATTTTAAAGCTACTTTTGTATATATTTGGGCTATGCTTGTATTGCATGCTTATCCTGATGAAAGTCTGCGGGGGCAGACTGAAACGTTGATTTTTTTTATCCATGTAATCATTAAAAGCTAATTTTTAACCTTGATGAAGGTTATATATATATATATTCCAAACAGATAGCACTCCAAGGACTTCCTTCATCAAGGTTAAAAATTTGCTTTTAATGATTACATGGATAAAAAAAAAATCAACGTTTCAGTCTGCCCCCGCAGACTTTCAGCAGGATAAGTATGCAATACAAGCATTGCCCAAATATATATATTTATCAGGCCTTCCTGGTTAGAAATTTAATGCAGTAAATCTCGCCTTGCTTTTTCACCTTGCACTGCATAATATGGTGAGCTGAGAGACAGGCACAATCACGAGTGTCTCACAGTTTGACAGTGATCCCCTTGGAAAACCAACATTATTTTTTTTTATTTTGATTAACGGTTTACCTAATGTCTTATTTCGACCAGAGGGCATTTCATTGATTTACTTCTCGTCAACAAATTCCCCTTAGAAATGAAGGGAGAGTAGAAATAAGTCATACCATTGATGTCAAAGACACCTCACCACCTGACAACTTGGAAACAGACTTAAACAACGTGTTCATGTCAACACACATCCTAAGAATGATTTACCAACAAATTCACAAGCACTACATGCACTGACATTAGTCACATAACAATGCAAAGTGCTACAGTGCAAACTTCAAATGTGGTGAACAAACTACTAAATAGGCTACTATGGTCTATTTAATTATTTATGGTTATAATATGAGTATTTTGAGTAATATGAGTATTTTGAGTTAATTTCTGGAACTGCAAAATAAAATAAAGCATGTCATAGTACATGTGAGAAAGTATTACCAATGCCGCGTTTTACTCAAGCTCTTTCAAAGAGTGAGGCCCTGAAGAACGTTTTTCAAGTAATAATAAGCTACCAATGTTATGGTATGTACAGTATTATGTAACACTATAAATAATAACATATATAAATAAATGAAAAATAAACAAGAAAATAATCATTTGGGGTTGGAAGAAGAGGAAGAAGGAGAAAAATATGTACATGGTATGTGTATATACTATCTACTTTATAGCTGCGATAAAATCTTACTTTCAAGATTAATGACAGAAGACAGTTCATTTTACAAAAACAATAACAATAAAACACAAATATGCCTCATAGTTATGTTATATTCCAGGGGTAGTCAACCTTTTTCTACCTACCGCCCACTAATGCATCTTTCTTGATGGAAAAATTTCCTTACCGCCCACCAGTTTTCACGCAAGGGCAAAATATGTTTTAGAAAGAAGGGTGTTTTAAAATTTTATTTTTATGTTTGCTCATAATATGATTTCTCATCTGTGCATCAGCTCCCCTCCTCTCCCTCCTCAATTCCCGCCCCCCCTTTTTCTTTTTTTCTTTTTTCTATTAGGAAGGCTGAGCTAGGTAGTCCACTTACTATTATTAGCCAACAACAATTCTCTACTTTTCCTTTCTATATTTTTAATTTTACTTCTTTCTCCTTTTTTTACAAGTACTCTGCTCCTTCTTTCTCCTTTTTACAAGTAATCTGCTCCTTCTTTCTCCTATTCTACAAGTACTCTGCTCCTTCTTTCTACTTTTTACAAGTATTCTACTCCTTTTTTCTCCTATTATACAAATATTCTGCTCCTTCTTTCTCTTATTCTACAAAACTCTGCTTCTTCTTTCTTCTATTCTACAAGTAATCTGCTTCTTCTTTCTCCTATTCTACAAGTACTCTGCTCCTTCTTTCTCCTTTTTACAAGTACTCTGCTCCTTCTTTCTCCTTTTTACAAGTACTCTGCTCCTTCTTTCTCCTTTTTTTTTTACAAGTACTCTCCTCCTTTATTTTATCCCCTTTTTTCTATTTTTCTTCCCTTTTTACATTTTTTGGATCTTTTCCTTTTTATCTTCTTTTTATGCTTTTCTTTTACCTTCCTTATGGCAATATACAAAAGTAAGGCTGAGCTAGTTAGCCCACTTATTATTATTAGCCAACAACCATTCTCTCCTTGTCCTGAATTTTACTTTTCTTTCTCCTATTTTACAACTGCTCTGCTCCGCTTCTGCCCATCCCTATTGTGCATCACTCCTCCCCTTCCTCTTCCATGTGTTACACTCGCGTTGGGTGCGCATGCATACGTTCTCTTGTTCGCATGCACGCATTTTAGTGTTTGCATGAGTTTGCGCGCGTTTATACTTTCATGTGTGTTTGTGCACTCGTGCCCGCCTGCCCACTCTCTCAAAAGGAGTATTTAGCATTAGCTTGTTGTGCCCCCGAAACACCTACCGCCCACCTGGAATCCAGAAACGCCCACTAATGGGCGGTAGGGACCAGGTTGACGACCTATACTATATTCTATTTTAGTTATTACTACATGAGGGGGTAAAGAATTTTTTTTAGCAACTATTGCATTGATTTAAATCAATTTAAATACATGTTGAACATCACATATTGGTCTACTGAGTGCTGCAATTTGGAGTTAAAGGGTTACTCCAAACACCATGACCACTTCTGTGATTTGAAGTGGTCATGGTGGTAGGAGCCTGGATGTTTAGCATTTCTGGCTGTACAAGGCTCCTGGCTGATGTCATAAGGGAGAGTGTTAGTCATTATCAGGAGCTTCACCCGGAGCTAGTTTCAGTTAAATCTTGACATGGTTGACTCAGCCCTTCATTCTTCTGAGGTAGATAAATAGTACCATTAAATTGGTTAACAGTAACTGAATGTTGGGCAAAAGGACCTTCAGGACAAACTTGAAAACCAGAGTAGTCTGAATGTGCTTTTCCAGGTGAATTGGTAGAGGTTTACACAGTGAATGAGTTTAAGCATGCATGGGATAGGCTCAAGGCTATCCTAGACTTAAGATAAGGCTAAGGACTAATCAAAGTACTTGGAAAATTGGGCAGTCTAGATGGGCCGAATGGTTCTCATCTACCGTCACATTCTATGTTTCTATTTTTTTTTTTAAATGGAAGACAAACACAGGGGGTGGACCTAAATAAAATGGCCAATAGGGTTTTTTACACAGATGAAGGTTCCTTCCTCCAAAAGGTTGGAGTAAACCTTTAGAAACTTTCATACCTAATAATTTCTTGCTAAACTATAATTTTTTTAATTATTGTAATTTTTCCCATTTATAAAATAATATATTCTACAATGTTGAGTTAAGGGTAATATATACTTGCATATATTGTGATTGAGGAGTCATTCATTCTAATAAATGTTGTCATTCCAATACATGGTACAATATTAATTTCCAGACATGTTTCCATAAAAAAACCAAGTAACTACTGTTTGTTATGTTTTGATATTGATATTTGCTAAATATTAATTAATGCAAATTTATTTTTAAATATTAGGCTAGGCAAACTTTACAAACAGGAAACATATATTAACATAAAAAATAAATATTTATAACAATAACTACCAGGATCTCTCGAGCGAAATTTATGATACTGTTATTGCTCATGAAAATACCCATGACTTAGAATTTAAAATGTGTTACAATGTTTAACAAACGAAGAAAAGCAAATGCTGGCATGTTTTTTTTTTTTGTTTTTTTTTTAAATTATAATATCCCAAACATAAATATCTTTGGGAATTCATTAAGATTCATGGTCACATAACATATTCTTTTAGAGAGAAAGGAATGACAGGGCAATTAGCCATCTCCAGGGACAATCATCCTGAATATACCAACTAAATGCTGCAGGTGATGAAGTTTTTAATTATACAATTGATTTTATCTACTTTATGTGAGATGAATTTATGCCACGAGCAAGTTTTGGTCAAGGGATAGAGATTTATAGGAATAGAATACTGATATATTCTGGTTTGGTGCCGCTGGTGGGAAATTGATGCTAATTTAATTTTCCTTGAAACATTTTAAATTAGATTGATATTAATGATTATAATTAACAAAAGGATCATCTTTCTCCAAATGTTTTCAAGTTAAACTTTAATTTTTATCACAGAAAAAAGAATAAAGTTCAACTGTTTTTTGGCTCTTGTGTAAGTCAATATTAATTTTATTTCCCTAACATACTTTTTAATTAGATTAATATTAACAATTACATTTAAGTAAAGTTTTTGGAAAATTTTCAAGCTAAACTGAAATTTAATGCTATTGTTATTATAGCTAATGTGATTTGTAATTTGTCATTCAATTTAACATTTTCTATAATGTTATGCGTGTTATTTTTGGGTGGCATGTTTTAGGTCAACCTAATACAAGTCAAGAGAAAGCAAATCATATTCTAAAAATGGATCAAAGTACAAGATCCAAAATACATTGGTATAATATACGTTCCCGACTTGGCCATGTAGTTCAGTATACCTATAGACCTACGTGGTTTTGGTGATTGCATGCATTGTGATGCCTGATGGGGTGTAGAATTCACATATTGCTAGAAGAAATCAATTAATTAATCATGACCAGGATCCCAGCTGTCACTGAAACATGTCTCAGCTGACAACTCCGATTCTATGGTGACATGTTTACAAAGGCAGAATAACTGTAGTGCCCGCAGAAGAGTACAATGCCAACTTTTACAAGGGAGCTGTCACTTCTCTGGAATTATACTATTGAATAAATCATTAAAAATCACCTACGACTAGTGTTAATCTTTTTCATGAGATGCTTCGTTTTCTTTTAAATTTATATGAAAGATTTGCAAATGACATCATAATTGAGTTCAGACAAGGTAAATTCAGGGTAAATATTGCAAATGAAGAGGAGAAATAGAAACATTGTTCTTTTCTGTATGTTTTTGCTATGCAGACTGTCAGCTGCAAATGATAGAACTCATAAAAATGATGGTCAGGGAGCTAGGATGGAGATGTCCAGTTGTAGAAGGAAGAGGCCAGGATGTCTACATTAATTTTACACATATCAGAAATACATTTTTGTTAAATTGTAGGTGTACATAAACAAAGTCTTAAAAAAACTGGTAAGTGACAATTCCCCTTTAAGCTTTTACTAGGGAGTACCGTGCACTCAGTGTTTTTTATTTTATTTTAAACAACGTGGTCTTGTAATGAATTGTGGCTTTGTCATGTCCAGTCTTTGCAAGGCCTCCCCTGGGGAATATTTCAATCAGTGGCTTCTTATTAAAAAGACTATGTGACAGTATTATTATTATTTATTAAATAAAATAACTAAATACATTATTTGTAATAATATAGAAAGAGGTGGATTAGGTGGATTCCAAGCAAAACTGTCCAGTACAAAGAGGCACTGTTAGTGGTTTATGTCTGGAACAAATGAATATGTCCATTTCATTTACAAATGCTGCCTTCCTCCATATTACCATAATAAAAAAAAACTAGTTATGAGCATTTCTGGAACAAAAACAAGGAATACACTTGTAACGCAGTATAATAATATCACAGTTAGATAATAAATTGTAAATCAAATTTCCTGTTGAAACCATAACTTCAAAATGAAATTCAAGAACTGTTTTTTCACTTGCTGCCTAATATATCCCACGCCATTGACTGGTGTCATTGTAACAATATAATCAATGTTATTCACTTCACCTGTCAGTGGGTTTAATATTGTAGCTGATCAATGTATTTCCATTTTTCTTTCAAAATAGGTGTGACAGAATAATAAGTTAAAGTAAATAAATGTTTTGGGGTATTTGAAAAGTACTTGCTAGAATTTTTGGGAACACACATTCCAGCAAAAAAGCACTAGAATATTAAAATAATGCCTAAATACGTATAGAATACCAACATACAGTAAGTACAGTTTCTTGCCTCATTATTATTATTGCCATTTATATAGAACCAACAGATTCCGTAGTGATTTACAATATTATAAGAGGAGGGATTTAGCTATTAATAGGACAAGTACAAGAAAACTTACTGGAAGATACTTTGAAGAGGACTCTGCTAAAACGAGCTTACAGTCTATAGGAGGTGAGGTGTAAAACACAAAAGGACAGGGAATTGCAACCAAAATAGGTGGAAGTGAAGAAGAGGAGGAGAGAGCAAAAGACAAATATGTGAGGTAGAGGTTACTCTGGGAGGCCATAAATTTTACTAAAAAGATGGGTTTTAAGGCACTTCTTAAACGATTGAAGACTAGGGGAGAGTCTGATGGAGGTTGGCAGGCTGTTTCATAGGAAGAGAACTGCCTGTGAGAAGTCCGGCAAGCATGAGTTGGCTGTACGGGTGCGAGTAGTGGACAGGAGAAGGTCACAGGCAGAATGGAGAGACCGAGAAGGGGCATACCTATGGATCTGTGAAGAGATATAAGAGGGACTAGAATTGGACAATGCTTGCAGGACCATACCTATGGGTTAGCATTTTGAATTTACTCCGATAGGATACAGGAAGCCAATGTAAGGACTGACAAAGGGGTGTGAGAGGACCGACTAGAGAGGAAAATCAGTCTGGCAGCAGCATTCATTACAGACTGTAGTGGGGCAATATGGTTTTTGGGAAGACCAATTAGGAGAGGGTTACAATAATCAATGCTGGAAATTACTAGAGCATGGACAAGCTCTTTGGTACCATCTTGCCTAAGAAAGGGGTGTATGCAGGCTAGGTTTCTAAGATGGAATCTACAGGATTTGGTAACATGCTGGATGTAATGTTCAAAGGTGAGGCTAGAATCAAATATGACACCAAGACAGCGCGCTTGCAAGGATGGACTGATGTGGATACCGCTGACTTGAAAGGGGAATGAAAGAAGAGGATAAGCATTAGGAGGAGGAAAGAGAAGGAATTCAGTTTTAGAAAGATTTAGTTTCAGAAAGCGGGAGGACATCCAGTCAGAGATCGAAGAAAGGCAAGCAGTGACACGTTGCAGGACGGCAGGGGAGAGGTCTGGGGAGGAGAGATATACCCGGGTTTCATCAGCGTACAGGTGGTAGTGGAATCCAAATGAGGCAATAAATTTGCCGAGAGAGGCAGTATAAAGAGAAAATAGAAGGGGACCAAGGACAGAGCCTTGGGGGACTTCAACAGAGACAGGATGAATGGAGGAGGTAACATTAGAAAAGGAGACACTGAATGAGAATTGGGAGAGATAGGAGGAAAAGCAAGAGAGGACAGTGTCACAGAGACCGAGTGATTGAAGAGTTTGAAGAAGGAGAGAATGATCAATGGTGTCAAAGGCAGCAGAGAGGTCAAGAAGTATTAGTATGGAGTAGTGGCCTTTGGATTTATCTGCGATTAGGTCGTTAGTAGCTTTAATAAGAGCAGTCTCAGTAAAGTGGAGGGGGCATAAGCCAGATTGAAGAGGGTCAAGGAGAAAGTTGGAATTGAGGAAGTGAGACATACAGGTAAAGACAAGTCTTTCAAGAAGCTTTGAGGAAAAAGGGAGCAGGGATATAGGACAATAGTTAGAAGGGGTGGGTGGGTCTAGGGATTTTTTTTCAACATAGGTACTACAGTAGCCTGTTTAAGGTTAGCAGGGACAATGCCAGAAGAGAGAGAGCAGTTGAAGATGTGTGTTAAGGAAGACACATGACAAGGGGAGAGAGATCTGATAAGGTGAGATGGGACAGGAGCAAGCGGGCAAGTGGTGGGGCGAGAGGAAAGGAGAAGCGCAGCCGCCTCTTGTTCAGTAGCCAGGGAGAAAGTCTGAAGGGTAAGAAATGCATGATCTACGTGTGGTTGAGAAAGACAAAAGCAGGGTGGGGAGAATTCTTTCCTTAGCTGTTCAATCTGGTCAGTAAAGTAGCATGCAAAGCTCTCAGCTGTAAGGTTAGTTTGAGGTGTGGCCACAGCAGGGTGATGTAAAGAGTTAAAGGTGTCAAAGACACGCCTGGGATTGCGGAAATATGAACTGTTCAATCTATCGCCAAATCCTGTCATTTCCATCTCAAAAACATTGCGCGCATACTTCCCTACTTATCGCCATATGCGACTAGGGTGTTGGTCCATTCCACTGTCCTTTCTCGCCTTGACTACTGTAATCCGCTTCTCAGTGGTCTTACGTGCTCCCAACTTGCGCCGTTACAGTTCATAATGAATGCGGCAGCGAGGCTTATCTTCCTGTCCGCCCGTACCTCCCATGCCTCACCCTTCTGTAAGTCCCTACATTGGCTTCCTATAAAATATAGAGCTCAATTTAAAATTCTGGTTCTTGCTTTCAAATCTCTACATAATGCTGCTCCCACCTATCTATCCTCCCTTATACACAAGTATGTCCCGTCTAGGCAATTACGATCTGCTGAAGACTTACGTCTATCTTCTGTCTGTACTCTCACCTCTGATGCTCACCTTCAATATTTCTCGAGGGCTACACCGTTCCTGTGGAACTCTCTTCCCTCTTCTGTTAGATTCTCACCCAGTCTCCACTCCTTCAAAAAATCGTTAAAAACCCACTTCTTCATAATTAAACTGTTAATAGCTCCTGACTGATTCCTCTTCTGCAACTGTCACCAGTCTAATACTATCCTTAACTTTTTGTTTCATTTTACCCCACTCCCTCTAGAATGTAAGTTCATTGAGCAGGGCCCTCAACCCCTCTGTTCTGGTGTGTCCAACTTGTCTGGTTACAACTACATGTCTGTTCGTCCACCCAAAGCGCTGCGGAATTTGATGGCGCTATATAAATATCTTAATAATAATAATAATAATGAGAGAGGAAAAGTATGACTGTTTAGCGAGGGCAAGGGCTGCGTTACATTATGAATCCATAATGGAGAAAGTCTGACTGGGTGCGAGACTTCATCCAGAAGCGTTCAATACAACAGGAGCATCTTTGCAGGTAGTGTGTTGATTTAGTATTGCAGGGTTGTTGGCGTGTCCTCCTCAATGTGCATGTTTGGAGCGGTGCTGCTGCATTCAAGGCAGAGGTGAGGGTAGTGTTATATGTGGATATGGAAAGTGAGGGACAGGAGAGGTAAGGGATGGATAGGAGTTGTGAATCATTATCAGCTGACAGCTGCTGGAGGTCAAAAGAATTAAGGTTCCTCCTGAGTTGAGGGGGGGTTAGGCTTAAGTTGTTTGGTGAGGGGGTACTTGATAGAAAATGATAAGAGGTGGTGGTCAGAGAGAGGAAATGGAGTGTTGGAGATATTAGACACTGTACATGCATAAGAAAAAATGAGGTTGAGGGTATTGCCAGCTACATGGGTGGGAGAATTAGCCCACTGCGATAGCCCAAGGGAGGAAGTAATCAAAAGTAGTTTAGAGGCTGCTGAGGTGAGGGGTGGGTTACTAGGAATATTGAAGTCCCCGAGAATTTGGGATGGTATGTTAGAGGAGAGGAAGTAGGGTAGCCAGGCAGCAAAGTGGTCAAGTAAGAGAAGAGGGGAGCCAGGGGGGCGATAAATAATGGCAATGTTAACAGAGAAGGGTTTGAAAAACTGAATTGAGTGACTTTTGAAGGAGGAGAGAAAGAGGGAAGGGGTGGGTGGGTAGAGTTTTGAAGGAGCAGTGAGGTGAAAGGAGAAACCCTACACCACCACCTTTAGTGTCAGATTCTGTCAGAAGAACAGAGACAGGTTTCAGTAAAAGCAAGTAAGTTAAGGGAGCGTGAAAGGAATACATCATGGCTGGAAGTAGATTTAGTTATATTGCACATAGAGCATGCATCCCAGAGGGCAGAATGGAAGGAGTACTTAAAGAGTTACATTTGATGGATATAAGATTGGAGAGGTTTCTAGGATGGACACAAGGTAGGTGGGTAGAGGCAGGACTAGGGTTTGGAGAGACATCGCCAGCTGCCAAGAGTAGAAGTTTAGAAAGTAAGAGAAGATGGGAGTAAGATTTAAATGTTTTGGTTGAATGTCTCTATTTCGAGGATTTACAAGGAGTTGGAGGGGAAAGGGTAGATAGGTAGGAGTATAGTGTATGGGATGAACAAAAAGAGGAGGGTAGTAAACCACGAGCAATAAAGATGGTATAAGTAGGGACAGTTAAGCAGAAAGATAGAGAGATTTTAGTAATGAGAGAAGTAAGGTTGAAACAGAAGATAGTAGAGAGAACATTGTTAAGTAGTGTTTTCTTATAGATGAGGAAATTATAAAGGCAGCTAGGACCATAGCAGAGTGTTGAGAGGTGAATGGTTAACTGGTCTGTGTCGAAGAAGATAAAAGACATGATTGGTGTGTTTGGAAAACCAGGTGATTTGAACTATCTATAAATGTAGTGGGTACCATGGGAAGGGAGGAGTGTGGGGCAGAGAGGGTGGTGTGTGGGGCAGGGAGGGTGGTGTGTGGGGCAGGAAGGACGGGTGGGAAAAAATTATCCAGAAATGCAACCCCAGCATAAGGCTTTAGTGCTGCAAGACGTGTTGGATGTGAGTCCTGGAAACCTTTAAATGTGGGCTCTGACTGAAATATAAATTCTGGGTTTAGATAAAAAACATAAATTATGGGTGGAGAGAGATATGCAGGTATAGAAGTGAAAGAGGGCAATTAAGGGAAGAAACCAGTGGAGAGGAAATTTGAGATTTAGAGATAGAAGAGCATTGTAGAGTTCAAATATGTGAAAGTAACAAATGTACATAAAATAACAGGACAATAAATTAACAGGCCAATAAGTTCAATATCCAAACACTAACAAACAAAATTAAACCAAATACATGTTTGTATAGGTTGTTGCTGGCTACTATTGCAGCAGTACCAAGAAGATTTCATTACAGAGTGGATGGGGAAGTGGCTTGGTCTTTTACAATCATTCCCTAACATAAAAATAGACTGAATGGCGCTCCAAAAGAAACCGATAGGAGAAGTCCTACGCAGAACTAGAGAAAAATTAAATTAATACACATGGGTAGATGGAAGCTGTTATGTCTGTGCCTTGTCTGTTGCCAAATATATGTTTTTGTCAAGATTACATTTGTTTATAAATATTTCCATTTCTAATGGTTTATTTTTAAAGTACATTAATCTAACTAATTATCCTCTTATTTACAAGGTTTCACATTGCAAATTAAATAATTGTATTTGATGCATTTTTATGTCAGTTCATATGCTATTTAGCAGTTGTATCCTTTAGTAATTATGCAAAACCTCTCTAATGCCTGGAAGCACAGCATTGCTTTACTATAAAAAATTACTATCTATGATTCTTCAATTTTCGAAAATGATTATACCCAATAACACACAAGTCTCACTTCATAATAATGAGAGCTAAAATTTTCACGACTCAGTCAGCCTTTAAATGGGATCTGCTTGACATTTTGATATACTATTATTTGATGTACATAATGCTTGAGGTTTAAAGGTGAACACAGATAAGAGATGGAACTGTTGCGAAATGCATTTATCATTAGTTATTTCTGTATAAACAAGTTCCTAGAAACACAAACTATAAAAAAAAAAACTAGAATTGTGCACACTACATATGATCTATTATTTTAATATACAAAATATGTAGTGGATGTTATTGTCTGTAGGTCAGGCAGAAAAGCATGCCCTTAAAGGAAAAGTATCATCATTTTTATTATTATTGAAAATAAATGATTACATGCAATAGATTCTTGTTGTGCAATATTTTGTAATAAATGCAGTGAATCTGCTTATATACACTTGCACTGTGGGGGAAAGCGCCACTAATATGCAAAGACCACATATTGTTTTAAAATGGAAAACAATTCCTTAAAGGGATTCATGAATGCACACAATCTCTTCAGTATCTGCACAGTTGTTGGCCAGATAAGCTGCATTTCTGGCCAAAGTTGGCCATCCTAAGCTGGGAGATGCACTGAAAAGCGGTATTTTCTTGTATTCATGAATATCAAACTAATACAGAGAGAGAAATTATAATAAATCTAAATTTAAAAAAATATATGATAGTTCTTCTTAAGTCAAAAGCTATTAGCCAGGTTTAAAAATGACTAGCCACTTCAAAACTCAACCTGTAATTAGTGATGTACCGAACTGTCCGCCGGCGAACAGTTCCCGGCGAAATTAGCGTGTTCGCGTTCACCGCGGCGGGCGGACACATGCGCAGTTCGATCCGCCCCCTATTCGTCATCATTGGGCAAACTTTGACCCTGTGCCTCTCGGTCAGCAGACACATTCCAGCCAATCAGCAGCACTCCCTCCCTTCCACACCCTCCAACCTCCCTCCCAGCATCCATTTTCGATTCATTCGGAAGATGCATGCTTAGTGAGAGGAGGGAAAGTTTAGCTGCTGCTGATTAGATAGGGAAATTGATAGCTAGGCTAGGGTATTCAGTGTCCACTACAATCCTGAAGGACTCATCTGATCTCTGCTGTAAGGACAGCACCCCAAAAAGCCTTTTTTAGGGCTATAACATCAAGCTGCTTTTTTTTTTTTTTTTCCTGTGTAATGTAATTGCAGGTGCCTGCCTGCCAGCTTCTGTGTGAGGTTCACATTGGATACTGCGCCTATTTGCCCAGTGCCACCACTCATATCTGTTTTAACAATAGGTTAAGCTTTACATTTAAAATAAATATTTTTTTCCACTGTAATAGAAGAGCAGTTGCCTGCCTGCCAGCTTCTGTGTGAGGTTGGATGCCTTGCCCATTTGCACAGTCAGTGCCACCACTCATATCTGTTTTAACAATTGGTTAAGTTTTAGATTTAAAATAAATAAAAATTTTTCACTGTAATAGAAGAGCAGTTGCCTGCCTGCCAGCTTCTGTGTCAGGTTGGATGCCTTGCCCATTTGCACAGTCAGTGCCACCACTCATATCTGTTTTAACAATTGGTTAAGCTTTAGATTTTAAATAAATCATTTTTTTCACTGTAATAGAAGAGCAGTTGCCTGCCTGCCAGCTTCTGTGTGAGGTTCACATTGGATACTGTGCCCACTAGCCCAGTGCCACCACTCATATCTGTTTTAACAATTGATTAAGCTTTAGATTTAAAAGAAATAATTTTTTTTCACTGTAATAGAAGAGCAGTTGCCTGCCTGCCTGCCAGCTTCTGTGTGAGGTTGGATGCCTTGCCCATTTGCACAGTCAGTGCCACCACTCATATCTGTTTTAACAATAGCTTAAGCTTTAGATTTTAAAGAAATAATTTTTTTCACTGTAATAGAAGATCAGTTAGTTGTCTGCAAGCGTCTGGGTGTCAGGCCTACTTCCGCGTGTGCTCTGCAGACCTGTGCCAGCATGCTTTGACAGTTGCCAATCATATCTGGTGTCTCTTTAGCGTGCTTTTACAAAGAAAAAAGGTTTCCAGTGTAAGCTAATAGCAGACAGTCAGTGTCCTTCAAGCGGCTCTGTCAGGCCTTCCTTCAGCGTGTGCTCTGCAGACCTGTGCCAGCGTGGTTTGACAGTTGCCAATCATATCTTGTCTCTCTATAGCGTGCTTTTACAACCAAAATTTTGTTTCCACTGTAATAGAAGAGCAGTTGCCTGCCTGCCAGCTTCTGTGTGAGGTTCACATTGGATACTGTGCCTACTTGCCCAGTGCCACCACTCATATCTGTTTTAACAATTGGTTAAGCTTTACATTTAAAATAAATAATTTGTTTTCACTGTAATAGAAGAGCAGTTGCCTGCCTGCCAGCTTCTGTGTCAGGTTGGATGCCTTGCCCATTTGCACAGTCAGTGCCACCACTCATATCTGTTTTAACAATAGCTTAAGCTTTAGATTTTAAAGAAATCATTTTTTTTCACTGTAATAGAAGATCAGTTAGTTGTCTGCAAGCAAGCGTCTGGGTGTCAGGCCTACTTCAGCGTGTGCTCTGTAGACCTGTTCCAGCGTGCTTTGACAGTTGCCAATCATATTTGGTGTCTCTATAGCGTGCTATTAAAACCAAAATTTGGTTTTCACTGTTATAGATTGAATAGCAGTTACTTGTCTTCAAGCGGGTGTCTCAGGCCTACAGTGTGTGCTCTGCAGAACTGTTCCAGTGCACATTGTCAATCATATTTGGTGTCTCTATAGCGTGCTTTTAAAACCAAAATTTGGTTTTCACTGTTATAGATTGAATAGCAGTTACTTGTCTTCAAGCGGGTGTCTCAGGCCTACAGTGTGTGCTCTGCAGAACTGTTACAGTTCACATTGCCAATCATATCTGGTCTCACAGTAGCTTGCACGCATAGTACCACTAATCCCCCAAAAATGACAGGCAGAGGCAGGCCACCCCGCAGGGGCCGTCGTGGTCGTGGTGCTGTGATTCCCTTTTGCCCTAGAATAATGCCCAGTTTTCAGAAGCCACGTACCCTGAACTTGAAAAGTTCTGAGGACTTAGTTGACTGGCTAACACAGGACACCCAATCTTGTACAGCCTCCGCTCGGAACCTTGACGCACCATCCTCCTCCAGCTTAGCTTCAGGCACCTCTCAAGATACCACTCACCCGCCTGCCGCCACCACCAAAACTAGCACCACAGCCGCTTTACTTGGTATGTCAGAGGAGTTATTCACACACCCGTTTGAAGAAATGAGTGATGCGCAACCATTATTGCTAGAGGATGTAGATAACAGGGATATGTCTCAGGCAGGCAGCATTAAACACATGGAGGTACGGTGTGATGATGATGATGTTGTACCCGCTGCTGCTTCCTTTTCTGAGTTGTCAGATACAAGCGAAGCGGTTGATGATGACGATGCGTCCATGGATGTCACGTGGGTGCCCGCTCGGCAAGAAGAAGAACAGGGCGAAAGTTCAGATGGGGAGACAGAGAGGAGGAGGAGGAGACGAGTTGGAAGCAGGGGGGGTCGTCGCAAGGAGCTTGTGGCACAGTCAGACAGCATGCATCGGCACCCGGGGTCAGCCCGATAGCACGCCAATCAACGCATGCTGTGTCCACCACCGGAATGCCGTCATTGCAGAGCTCAGCAGTGTGGCATTTTTTTTGTGTGTCTGCCTCGGACAACAGCGATACCATTTGCAACCTGTGCCAAAGGAAACTGAGTCGTGGGAGGTCCAACACCCACCTAGGTACAACTGCTTTGCGTAGGCACATGATCTCACATCACAAACGCCTATGGGATCAACACATGAGTACAAGCAGCACGCCTACTCTAAGCCGCCATCCTCCTCCTGGTCCAGCATCTTCAGCCACGTCAACCACTGCTGTCCTTCTTGCCCCCTCTCAACCATCCGCCACTCCGTCTCCCGCCTTGAGCAGTTCCCGCTCATCTGCCCACAGTCATGTGTTTCTGTCAAGGACATGTTTGAGCGTAAGAAGCCAATGTCACCAAGTCACCCCCTTGCCCAGCGTCTGACAGCTGGCTTGTCCGAACTATTAGCCCGCCAGCTTTTACCATACAATCTGGTTGAGTCTGAGGCGTTCAAAAAATTTGTAGCTATTGGGACACCGCAGTGGAAGGTACCCGGCCGGAATTTCTTTTCACAAAAGGCAATCCCCAACTAGTACTCGATTGTGCAAAAGGAAGTCATGGCATGTCTGACACACAGTGTTGGGGCAAGGGTCCATCTGACCACTGATACCTGGTCTGCAAAGCATGGTCAGGGCAGGTATATCACCTACACTGCGCATTGGGTAAACCTGCTGACGGCTGACAAGCAAGGAATGCGTGGCATTGCAGAGGAGTTGGTGACACCGCCACGAATTGCAGGCAGTCCTGCTGCCACCTCCTCTACTCCTCCTACTCCATCCTCTTCCATAACCTCCTCGGCTGAGTCCTCTTGTGCCGCTGCTTCTTGCTCCACATCAACGGCACCCCCCCAGCTCCCCAGGTACTATTCCACATCCCGGATACGGCAGTGTCACGCCGTCTTGGGTTTGACTTGCTTGAAAGCAGAGAGTCACACCGGACAAGCACTCCTGTCCGCCCTGAACGCACAGGTGGAAAAGTGGCTGACTCCGCAGCAACTGGATGTCGGCAAAGTGGTGTGTGACAACGGAAAAAATTTGATAGCGGCATTGAAGTTGGGCAAGTTGACACATGTGCCGTGCATGGCACATGTGTGTAATCTGATCGTACAACGCTTTGTGCATAAGTACACAGGCTTACAGGACGTCCTGAAGCAGGCCAGGAAGGTGTGTGGCCATTTCAGGCGCTCCTACACGGCCATGGCTCACTTTGCCGATATCCAGCGGCGAAACAACATGCCAGTGAGGCGCTTGATTTGCGACAGCCCTACACGTTGGAATTCAACACTCCTAATGTTCGACCGCCTGCTCCAACAAGAAAAAGCTGTTAATGAATATTTGTATGACCGGGGTGCTAGGACAGCCTCTGGGGAGCTGGGAATTTTTTTGCCACGTTACTGGACGCTCATGCGCAATGCCTGTAGGCTCATGCGTCCTTTTGAGGAGGTGACAAACCTAGTCAGTCGCAGTTGTGTGTGTGCGTGTGTATGGCTGTCTGCCTGTGTGTGTATGTGTGACAGGGTGAAGATTTCTTGCACATGGGTGTGACAGGGTGAAGATTTCTTGCACAGGGCGCCCAAAGGCCTAAGGCTGGCCCTGCGCATGGGTCAGTGGCTCTGCACCAGACTTCCCTCCAATTGATCAAAGTTAAAGGATTTCAAGTGGACTGATTACAATTACAGGGCCTCTAAAGAGTCCTGTATTGTTATTTGTCGTCACTACCTTCCCGCGTCGGGAGTGGGTCATTTGCGCCCCTGCTGCCTTCCTTGCATGTTGTAGCTGTTTGTCAGGGATTTGTCAATCCATATCTGCCAAGTGACCCTATGACAGGGTGAAGATTTCTTGCACATGGGTGTGACAGGGTGAAGATTTCTTGCACAGGGCGCCCAAAGGCCTAAGGCTGGCCCTGCGCATGGGTCAGTGGCTCTGCACCAGACTTCCCTCCAATTGATCAAAGTTAAAGGATTTCAAGTGGACTGATTACAATTACAGGGCCTCTAAAGAGTCCTGTATTGTTATTTGTCGTCACTACCATCCCGCGTCGGGAGTGGGTCATTTGCGCCCCTGCTGCCTTCCTTGCATGTTGTAGCTGTTTGTCAGGGATTTGTCAATCCATATCTGCCAAGTGACCCTATGACAGGGTGAATATTTCTTGCACATGGGTGTGACAGGGTGAAGATTTCTTGCACAGGGCTCCCAAAGGCCTAAGGCTTGCCCTGCGCATGGGTCAGTGGCTCTGCACCAGACTTCCCTCCAATTGATCAAAGTTAAAGGATTTCAAGTGGACTGATTACAATTACAGGGCCTCTAAAGAGTCCTGTATTGTTATTTGTCGTCACTACCATCCCGCGTCGGGAGTGGGTCATTTGCGCTCCTGCTGCCTTCCTTGCATGTGGTAGCTGTTTGTCAGGGATTTGTCAATCCATATCTGCCAAGTGACCCTATGACAGGGTGAAGATTTCTTGCACATGGGTGTGACAGGGTGAAGATTTCTTGCACAGGGCGCCCAAAGGCCTAAGGCTGGCCCTGCGCATGGGTCAGTGGCTCTGCACCAGACTTCCCTCCAATTGATCAAAGATAAAGGATTTCAAGTGGACTGATTACAATTACAGGGCCTCTAAAGAGTCCTGTATTGTTATTTGTCGTCACTACCTTCCCGCGTCGGGAGTGGGTCATTTGCGCCCCTGCTGCCTTCCTGTCACGGTAATATACCCCAACACGCAGGAATAGTCCAGATAGTCAAGAGACAAGAAACCAGGATTCGTCTTACCGGACCTTAGAATGGCCGGACTAGACGAGTACAAGAAAAGACAGAGTCCAGAACAAGCCGAGGTCAAGGGAACGGAGAGACAGCGTAAAGTAGAACAAGCCGAGGACTGGTACACAGAAGACAAAGCAGCGGATAAACAAGCAAGGATGAAGAGAGAGCGGAGTCAGGAACAAAGCCAAGGTCAAGCACCAAAAAACCAACTGAACGATACAAGCACTAAAGGGAACTGGACAGAAACCACGATAGGGCAAGGTGCAAAGGAAACAGGTGAGTATAAATACCCTAATGTTCACTTTGATTGGCCCCTGTCATATCCACGCCCCCAAAACGTGAGTGTATGGGGAACGTGGCATGACAGGGGCCAATGGGAGACTGATTCTGATTTTGTCTCCCACTGTCCCTTTAAGAACGCGCGGCGTGCTCTTAGTGTCAGGCGGGACACGTGACCGCTTCTCGCGGTCACTGCCCGCCCGACTGATCTCGTCGTTGGCTGAGCCGCGCGCGGCTCGTGCAGGAGCAGGACCGCGCGCGGCGAGAAGAGAGGACCCCGGCCGGCCCCTGGAGAGGGTAAGTACTGCTACAGTACCCCCCCCTGAAGACACGCCCACCGGGCGGGGAGGAGCAGGCCTGGCAGGAAAGCGAGCGTGGAAAGAACGCGCAAGGCGAGGAGCGTGAACAGCGCCAGCGGAAATCCAACTGCGTTCCTCAGACCCATAGCCCTTCCAATGTACGAGATATTGGAGGCGACCCTGAAGAAAATGAGAGTCAATTATAGCAGCCACTTCAAATTCCTCATGGCCCTCCACAGAAACCGGAGGAGGAGGAGGGACATGCCGAGTATAACGGTTGCACAGGAGGGGTTTTAACAAGGAGGTATGAAACACGTTAGGAATGCGTAGATTCCTAGGAAGATCCAAGGCATACGAGACAGGATTAACCACATGCAAGATACGAAAAGGACAAATAAAACGAGGAGCCAACTTCATGGAAGGCACACGAAGACAAATATTGCGAGTAGAAAGCCAAACCCGGTCCCTCACAGCATAGGATGGAGCCGCCCTGCGATGCTTGTCTGCCTGAACCTTCTGGCGAGCAGCGGAAGCCACCAAACAACACTGAACCTGCTCCCAAGTATTACGTAAACCAGCCAAATGTTCATCCAGAGCTGGCATGCCCTTTAAGGAGAATGCAGCTGGAAGAACCACGGGATGCCGGCCATAAACAACGTAAAAAGGGCTGTTACCGGAGGATTCATGAGCAGAATTATTACGAGCAAACTCAGCCCAAGGAAGAAGGTCAGCCCAATTGTTCTGATGGTGGGACACGAAACAACGAAGATACTGCTCTAGAGATTGGTTGGCACGTTCAGCAGCTCCATTAGACTGGGGGTGGTAAGCGGAAGAAAACGAGAGGGAGATACCCATCTCTGAACAAAACGTTTTCCAGAATCTGGAGATAAACTGGCTACCCCTATCGGACACGATCGAAGTGGGAATACCATGCAACCGAAACACCTCCCTGGCAAAGATAGAGGCAAGTTCCTTGGATGATGGCAATTTGACAAGAGACACAAAATGAGCCATCTTAGAAAAACGATCCACAATCATCAGGATGACAGTTTTACCATTCGAAGGAGGTAATTCAACAATAAAATCAATGGATAGATTGGACCACGGCCTCTCGGGTATGGGCAACGGATGCAACAACCCACAAGGAACTCTGTGTGAGGACTTCATACTGGCACAAGTAGTACAGGCATTAACGTAATCGGTGACGTCCTTGCGTAAGGAAGCCCACCAGAAATATCTAGAAACTGCTGAGAACGTTTTAAAAATACCAGGGTGTCCAGCAGTTCTAGTGTCATGATATAATGACATAATGTCTCGTCTCTCGGGTATATCAACGAACAGTTTATCAGCAGGCCTCTCCCCAGGAGCCATGTTTTGTTTAGCCTGAATAGCTTGTAAGAGGGAAGAAGAAATAGAAAGAACAGTAGTAGCTATTATTCTGTCGGGAGGAATGACAGGGGTAACATCAATTTCTAGTTTGTCAGTAGTCTCGAATTGTCTGGACAGAGCGTCAGCTTTAGTATTACGATCACCTGGTCTGTATGTGATTATGTAATTAAAACGAGACAAAAACAGAGACCACCTGGCCTGCCTAGAAGACAATCTTTTTGCTTCACTAAGGTAGGAGAGGTTTTTGTGATCCGTTAAAATGAGGATGGGATCCCTAGTACCTTCTAGTAGATGTCTCCATTCCTTGAGCGCCAAAATGATAGCAAGGAGTTCACGATTGCCTACATCATAATTCTTCTCTGCTTTGGACATCTGTCTGGAAAAGAAGCCACAAGGGTGTAACAGCTTTTCAGGTGAATCTCTTTGAGACAAGATAGCACCTACCCCAATCTCAGAAGCATCAACTTCAAGAATAAAGGGTAGTGAAGGGACAGGATGCTGTAAAATAGGGGCAGAGGCAAATGAAGCCTTCAGGAATTCAAAGGCCTCGAGTGCTTCTGGTTTCCAGACATGAGTATTACCATCCTTCTTGGTCATTATGGTTATAGGTGCTACAATGGCAGTAAACCCTTTAATAAAACGCCTATAATAATTTGAGAACCCCAGAAAACGCTGAATGGCTTTCAAACCCTGAGGTAGAGACCATTCCATAATGGCAGAAAGTTTCTTGGGATCCATACGAAAACCCTTGGCAGAGATTATATAACCCAAGAATTGGACTTCTGATTGATCAAATGAACATTTTTCGAGTTTGCAATAGAGACCGTTAACAAGAAGAGTTTTCAACACTAATTTAACATGCATGTGATGAGTCTGTAAATCAGTAGAATAAATTAATATGTCGTCTAAGTATACTATAACGAATGTATGTATATATTGACGTAGGACATCATTAATAAATTCTTGAAAAACTGCTGGGGCGTTACAAAGGCCAAAGGGCATCACAGTATATTCGTAGTGACCACTCCTGGTATTGAATGCGGTCTTCCATTCGTGATCCTTTTTGATACGTATGAGATTGTAAGCACCCCTAAGGTCCAATTTAGTAAAAACTGTGGCATGTTTAAGCCTATCAAATAGTTCCGTGATCAAAGGTATGGGGTACGCATTTTTGACGGTGATTTTATTTAGGCCTCTATAGTCAATACAAGGCCTTAATTCGCCATCTTTCTTAGATACAAAGAAGAAACCAGCCCCTGCCGGGGAAGAGGATCTTCTTATAAATCCCTTTTCTAAAGATTCCTTAATATATTCCTCCATAACCAGATTCTCCTGAGGAGATAAAGGATATATTCTCCCTTTGGGAGGCATAGTACCAAGTAGTAAATTAATAGCACAGTCGTAAGGCCTGTGAGGTGGCAACTTTTCAGCCTCCCTTTTATCAAAAACAAATTTAAGAGACAAGTACTGAGGGGGTATGACCGTAGGCACGGGAGGAATATTAGTAGAATTCAAAGGGGTGATTTTAACAATACAAGACTCTTGGCAAGCATCACTCCAAGAAACTATTTGTCCTGACTCCCAATCAATAGTGGGATTATGAGTACGCAACCAAGGATACCCTAACACGAGGTGAGAGGAAGGAGAAGTAATGATCTGAAACCGAATGGTTTCAGAGTGTAACACCCCTGTAGACATATGTAGTGGTACAGTTTCATGTGTGATAACTGGAGAGCATAATGGTCTACCATCTATGGCCTCAACGGCCAAGGGTGTCTCCTTCTCTCTGGTGGGTATGTTATTTTCCTTGACAAAACTGGAATCTATAAAGTTTTCGGCCGCTCCGGAATCAACCAGGGCTAGTATATTCCCTGCTATGCAGTTACTACCAAGGTGCAGGGAAACAGGGAGAAGCAATTTATTAAGAGGCAAATGTGAGGACTCTGATGTCACACCCAAGGCCAGTCCTCTATACGGTCTTAGGTGCGATAGTTTCCCGGACGCACGGGACATTCTTGTCTCATATGGCCCCTCCTACCACAATAAAGACAAAGTCCCTCCTTTCTCCTATAAAGTTTTTCAGCGTCAGTAAGTTTGGCAACCCCTAACTGCATAGGTTCCTCCTCTGACCCTTTAGATCCCTCGGGAGTCTCAGCTCTAGGTGAGTTAACGGGGACAAAACGTCTATTTCTGGACCTGGTATATAACCTGTCACGGATCCTGTTATCTATATCGATGAGATAGTCAATAAGGTCCTCTAGGGGTACAGGGAGGTCCTTAGCTGCTACCTCATCCAACAAAGTTTCAGACAGACCTTTCATAAACGCAGTAGTAAGCACATTGTTAGTCCAGTCTACCTGTGAGGCAAGGGTACGGAACTGAATAGCATAATCGGCTACAGATTTAGATCCTTGCTTAATTCTCATTAAGGCCCTGGCGGCATTTTTTGACCTTTTAGTCGTGTCAAATGTTCTACGAAATGCTGTGAGGTACAGGGGTTACAGGAGGCGCAGGTACAGGTACCGGAGCTGATCTGGATAACAGTGTCTGGATGGCTTGAGCCATTTGATCCATACGGTGATCCTGTTCAGCGAATCTAGCCTCATGAGTGGCCATCTGTTGTCCTAAACCTGCGGGGTCCATGGCCCTATCGTAATGTCACGGTAATATACCCCAACACGCAGGAATAGTCCAGATAGTCAAGAGACAAGAAACCAGGATTCGTCTTACCGGACCTTAGAATGGCCGGACTAGACGAGTACAAGAAAAGACAGAGTCCAGAACAAGCCGAGGTCAAGGGAATGGAGAGACAGCGTGAAGTAGAACAAGCCGAGGACTGGTACACAGAAGACAAAGCAGCGGATAAACAAGCAAGGATGAAGAGAGAGCGGAGTCAGGAACAAAGCCAAGGTCAAGCACCAAAAAACCAACTGAACGATACAAGCACTAAAGGGAACTGGACAGAAACCACGATAGGGCAAGGTGCAAAGGAAACAGGTGAGTATAAATACCCTAATGTTGACTTTGATTGGCCCCTGTCATATCCACGCCCCCAAAACGTGAGTGTATGGGGAACGTGGCATGACAGGGGCCAATGGGAGACTGATTCTGATTTTGTCTCCCACTGTCCCTTTAAGAATGCGTGGCGCGCTCTTAGTGTCAGGCGGGACACGTGACCGCTTCTCGCGGTCACTGCCCGCCCGACTGATCTCGTCGTTGGCTGAGCCGCGCGGCTCGTGCAGGAGCAGGACCGCACGCGGCGAGAAGAGAGGACCCCGGCCGGCCCCTGGAGAGGGTAAGTACTGCTACGCTTCCTTGCATGTTGTAGCTGTTTGTCAGGGATTTGTCAATCCATATCTGCCAAGTGACCCTATGACAGGGTGAAGATTTCTTGCACATGGGTGTGACAGGGTGAAGATTTCTTGCACAGGGCGCCCAAAGGCCTAAGGCTGGCCCTGCGCATGGGTCAGTGGCTCTGCACCAGACTTCCCTCCAATTGATCAAAGTTAAAGGATTTCAAGTGGACTGATTACAATTACAGGGCCTCTAAAGAGTCCTGTATTGTTATTTGTCGTCACTACCTTCCCGCGTCGGGAGTGGGTCATTTGCGCCCCTGCTGCCTTCCTTGCATGTTGTAGCTGTTTGTCAGGGATTTGTCAATCCATATCTGCCAAGTGACCCTATGACAGGGTGAAGATTTCTTGCACATGGGTGTGACAGGGTGAAGATTTCTTGCACAGGGCGCCCAAAGGCCTAAGGCTGGCCCTGCGCATGGGTCAGTGGCTCTGCACCAGACTTCCCTCCAATTGATCAAAGTTAAAGGATTTCAAGTGGACTGATTACAATTACAGGGCCTCTAAAGAGTCCTGTATTGTTATTTGTCGTCACTACCTTCCCGCGTCAGGAGTGGGTCATTTGCGCCCCTGCTGCCTTCCTTGCATGTGGTAGCTGTTTGTCAGGGATTTGTCAATCCATATCTGCCAAGTGACCCTATGTAGGGGTAACAGTCCCTATTCTGCTCTGTGTCAGTGTGTATCATGGTCTCTGTGGACAGGGAACAGTCTCTATTCTGCTCTGTGTCAGTGTGTATCAGGGGTTTTGAGGACAGGTGTCAATCCATATCTGCCAAGTGACCCTATGTAGGAGGAACAGTCCCTATTCTGCTCTGTGTCAGTGTGTATCAGGGGTTTTGAGGACAGGTGTCAATCCATATCTGCCAAGTGACCCTATGTAGGGGGAACAGTCCCTATTCTGCTCTGTGTCAGTGTGTATCATGGTCTCTGTGGACGGTGAACAGTCTCTATTCTGCTCTGTGTCAGTGTGTATCATGGTCTCTGTGGACAGGGAACAGTCTCTATTCTGCTCTGTGTCAGTGTGTATCAGGGTTTTTGAGGACAGGTGTCAATCCATATCTGCCAAGTGACCCTATGTAGGGGGAACAGTCCCTATTCTGCTCTGTGTGAGGAGGAGGAACGGGAAATGAGTAGCTCGGCATCCAACCTTGTGCAAATGGGTTCTTTCATGCTGTCGTGCCTGTTGAGGGACCCTCGTATAAAAAGGCTGAAGGAGAACAACCTGTGCTGGGTATTCTGCTCTGTGTCAGTGTGTATCAGGGGTTTTGAGGACAGGTGTCAATCCATATCTGCCAAGTGACCCTACGTAGGAGGAACAGTCTCTATTCTGCTCTGTGTCAGTGTGTATCAGGGATCATTAGGATAGGTGTCAATCCATATCTGCCAAGTGACCCTATGTAGGGGGAACAGTCCCTATTCTGCTCTGTGTCAGTGTGTATCAGGGGTTTTGAGGACAGGTGTCAATCCATATCTGCCAAGTGACCCTATGTAGGGGGAACAGTCTCTATTCTGCTCTGTGTCAGTGTGTATCAGGGCTGGGCTTTGAGGACAGGTGTCAATGTTAGGTGATGTCTGCCCTTTATGGATTAAAAGCAGACTCTGCATCAACTGTGTAATTTTCCATGGGAGTTTTGCCATGGATCCCCCTCCGGCATGCCACAGTCCAGGTGTTAGTCCCCTTGAAACAACTTTTCCATCACTTTTGTGGCCAGAAAGAGTCCCTGTTGGTTTTAAAATTCGCCTGCCCATTGAAGTCAATGGCGGTTCGCGCGGTTCGCCGGTTCGCGAACATATGCGGAAGTTCGCGTTCGCCGTTCGCGAACCGAAAATTTCGGGTTCGCGACAACACTACCTGTAATGTGATCACTGGGAATGGACAGAACAGGTGTAAACTCCATATGTGTTGGAATAGTCGGTCCATGACACACTTGCCAGGGCAAAATTTCTGTTTACCAATGGCTAATGGATAAAATATAAATAATATAGGAAGGCGCTAAATAAAATTGCATATTTAAACTTAACACAGCAATTTTGCTCATTTGTCCTAATAGTAAATTATTATTTTTGTCATCAGGAAATGAAAAGATGTGTATTCACTGTCAGCTAATGTGTACTAATTTGGCAAATGGATGAAATGGTCAATTGCAGGACAAAATAATAATTGGCCAATTACTTAATGCACATCAGTTTTAAAGTTATCAACTGCAAATGGAAGTTTGGTTTAAATAGAAAATTAGCTAACCTGAACCCGAAGTACAAACAAGTTAACTAACCATCGATATTACATTCTTGCCAGCTGTCCTGTTTTTGCCAGGACAATTCCATGTTTTGGACTCCTGCCTGGGAAAAATGTGTCCAGTACATGTCCCGCATCTTCGGCAGCCACAGGAGCTGTCTCCCCAAATGGAAGCTGTGTTTGGATGAAATGCTTAAAATCTCTTCTTCACAGCACAAAGATAAACATGCAGAGAAGAAAGAGAAATAAGGACGGAATGGAGCAGCGGTGGCTGGCATCAGGGAACTGCACATGCATTTGTGTGCCGTGTGCAGGGCTGCCATCATAAATTTGCTCCCTGAGTCCGCCCACAGGGCCGCCCCTGAGTTTGCCCACAGGGCCGCCCCTGAGTTTGCCCACAGGGCCGCCCCCGAGTCCATCCAGAGGGCTGCCCCCGAGTCCGCCCACGTTATGCAGTGTGTGTATTGAATGTGGTGTGTGTATAGTGGATGTAGAATGTGTGTAGTGGATGCAGAGTGCATGTGTAAAGTCGATGCTGTGAGTGTGTAATGAATGTGGTGTGTAAGGTGGATGCTGTTTGTATGTTTGTGTAATGTATGTAGTGTATATTAAATGCGGAGTGTGTGTTTGTGTAGTGGATGCAGTGTGTGTATAGTGAATGCAGAGTGTGTGTTTGTGTAGTGGATGCAGTGTGTGTATAGTGAATTCAGAGTGTGTATTTATGTAGTGGATGTAGTGTTTGTGTTTATTAAATGCAGTGTCTATAGTTAATGCAGAGTGTGTACAGTGAATGCAGAATGTGTGTTTGTGTAGTGGATGAAGTGTGTATAGTGAATGCAATGTGCATGTGTTTGCGTAGTGGAGGTAGTGTGTGTATAGTGACTGCATAATATGTGTTTGTGTATATAATGAATGCAGAGTGTGTGTGTTATGTAGGGATGTAGTGTGTGTATATAATGAATACAGAGTGTTTGTTTGCACAGGCATGTAGTGTGTGTAAAATAAGAGCTGCAATTAGTGGGGGAGGTGTGAGAGCATTTTTTTTTTTTAACATTTCCGTTAAACAACTTTTATTTTATTCCCCTCTCCCTGCTTCTTACCTGTGGCCAGGGAGCGAGGAGATCGTATTCCCTGGTGGTCCAGTGGCATGGTGTTCAGAGCCAGGCACTGTTCACTGCAGAGGGGGCCAAGCACACTTGGTCTTTACTTCCCAGCAGCTCTCTAACTCTTGTGAGACCAGCCTGTGTGCCATGTGGAGCATTGCCATGGTAACCCGTGTTGATGCTCTGACGTCCGTGGGGCTTGTAAGAGTTAGAGACAGAGGAACTGCTGCATGGTAAAGACTGAGTGTGCTGGGCCCCTTCTGCAGTGAACAGTTGGCCGGGGGCCTGCAGGTATACATATATATAGTGAAAATCACTATATATATGTGCACATAGGGAATGCGGGGCATGGAACTCCCAGAGCAGTCTCTATCTATTTGATCTATAATAATTAACAACAATCTGCCATTTTTTCCGCTCTGTCCATTTTGTGGGAGGAAGTGCGGCCAATGCAACAGAGTTTACCTTTGGTTGGAAAGAGAGCAAAGTTTGAAGATACTATTGCCTATTGATATAGATATTTTTCAACACATTTTTTACACCTGAGATTGGTACTGAAGATAGTGATCTCAGGGTGCCAGCTCTCTATTCTCATCCCACGAAACATGATATCTTAAAAACATAGCCCGCATCCGCCCCTTTCTTACGCAAGATATTACTAAGGAGCTTGTCCATGCTCTAGTCATTTCTTGCATGGATTATTGTAACCATCTCCTAATTGGTCTTCCCAAAAGTCACATTGCCACGCTACAGTCTGTAATGAATGCTGCTGCCAGACTGATTTTCCTATCTAGTTGCTCCTCTCACACCTCTCCCCTCTGTCAGTCCTTACATTGGTTTCCTGTATCCTATATGAGTCAATTCAAAGTACTAATCTACACCTATAAAGCATTGACCAATTCTAGCCCCTCTTATATCTCTTCACTGATCCATAGGTATGCCCCTTCTCGGTCTCTCCGCTCTGTCCATGACCTTCTTCTGTCCGCTGATCGCACCTGTACGGCCAACTCACACTTGCAGGACTTCTGATGGAATAGCCTGCCTACCACCATCAGACTATCACCTAGTCTTCAATCGTTTAAGAAGTGCCTTAAAACCCATCTCTAGGAAAGCTTATGGCCTCCCAGAGTAACCTCTACCTCACATACCCGTCTCTTGCTCTCCTAAAGGGACTCTACTCTCTCCTCCAGCTCTGCTTCACTCCCACCTTGTTTGAATGATATCTCCTGTCTTATTGTGTTTTATACCCCATCTCCTTTATATTGTAAGCTTGCTTGAGCAGGATCCTCTTCAACCTATCGTTCCTGTAAGTTTTCTTGTTATTGTCCTATTTATAGTTAAGCTCCCTTCTTATAATATTGTAAAGCGCTATGGAATCTATTGGCATTATTTAAATGTCAAAAATAATAATAATAATAAGGGGGTACTAGAAAGTAGGATCTGATGACAGCATGGTGTCACTAAAGCATCGTTTATTAGATCAACAGTAACTTTTTTAGATGTACAGTGTGACGGTCTGCCAAGTTATCACTGTCACGGATTCCACTTTTCCAAGAGAAACAACAAGTAATTCACACAGGCAAAATATCACAGGCATAGAATAACCCCCCAAACATGGGCCAAAGCTTAATGCTGGGTAAAGACTGATTTTAATGAAAGTACAGGCATCACATTTATACAGTCCATAAACTCCTCCTCTGTGACTGATAATTGAGTCAATACATATACTAAACTCAATTATCTCCAAGTACAGAAAAATACACAATTTTGCAACACCCCAAAATACAGGTAAACCTGGATAGCATGGATCTGGGTGAACAATATATCCAAAAATCACCCAGATCCGTTTGGTAATTTTGAATCGCCATCGCAGGAAGTTCTGACCGGTCTGCCATGAGGAGTAAGCCCCAAATAGTTCCATGAAAATGGTGGCAAGAGCCTGTCTCCATTCATGGGGTTTTGAATGAAAAACACATAAGATAGAGGAAAACTAGTTTGTGTAGAATGCTCCCCATGTTCGTTAGTCTGGAACTCCCAAACGCCATTCGTATAGGTGAACTGGAAGGTGTCGTGGGTCCATGGTGACCGGTGTTCATGGGAGTGCCTGGCCGAAATTAGTTACAGGCACTCGACGACCAAGTCCTGCTGCCAGCGTTCGGGAGACAAGATGTCCACCATCCATTGTTTTAGCCACGTGCGTTCGTATGTACAAAATGGCGGCCACCCAGTGGTGCATTCGATTAATAATTTCCTTTGTGGTAATGTCCCATGTTCTAATTAGTTTCCAGGGTGGTCTCGGCTCGGGAATTGAACAAAATAAACAAAATGACTATAGGTGCGAACAAAATAAACTAAATGAGCCGAAAGTGATGGGGATATTACTTCACATACAGTAACTAACAATGAGTAAATAATTAACAGTTAAATCCTGCCTTTTAGGTTTGTACAATGAAGCATTGTTGGAATGGTATATATTTTCAGCTAGGAGTTGCTCTGTTTGTTGATAAATACGTGTACTCTCCTGTTGGAAAATATCCACAATAAACAGAACCTGTATGTATCCGGTTAATTGTTTACTTCATGGCTCCTTTTAAAAGTATGTCCCTTATACAGTACTAAGGTTAAAAATTGCAGAACTTTTTAATGTGTCAGTTGCCAAGTGGATAAGGAAATTAAAGTCTGGCTAGCATTCTGTCATTCAAAAAGTTAACCCCATGCACATAAAAGAAAACAAAATCATTAAATAAAGAAAGAATAAGAATAAAGAAAAATAGACTCGTGATTCTCTGCACAGTTTCCAAGGCACTCCAGCCTCATGGTTTTGTCAATGTGCCTTGTCTTGGAACAGAAATGGGGAAATGCCTGAATAGTGGACTTTGGTGTATCTTGAGGATAAAGATGGAATCCAGTGATATTAAGATGGGATGCAGGGTTATTAACAAAAGTGAGAATTGTCAAGAATTCAAGAAAAGTAAATTTCAAGTTTGAAGGCAAAATGGCTGAACCAGAAACAAAGCTGACTTGGAGCATTTTTCCGGAACGACTATCTCGACCCTACGTTTGAAATTCACTTAAAACCCTGTATAGGTATCTTATTTTTTGTTGTGAGAAGCCATTTTACACAGAAGTAGAGTAAGGGTTGCTGGGTAGAGATGAGAGTTAATGTTACCTACCCTTATGTTAGGAACATTGTTTAGTAGATGAAGCCCACAATGCAGAAGAGTGCTGAAAGGACATAATCAGATTCTCAGTACAGAAGGGTCAAACGGAGAATAGTCAGGAAAGCCAAAAGGTCAGGACAGGCAGCAACGGTTCAGAAGTGATGGTCAGGTAAGGGTCAATAGCAGGATACAGCAGAGTAGCCACTGAAGGTCTTAACACAACAGGATCTCAGCATAACTGAGCAATGAGTCCTAGGAGGAGTGGTGTTTAAATAGGGAGAAGAGTTATGAATACTTACTGTAACTCCACCTCCATTCCACACCCTCTTGATCTGTACCGCCTTCTGTCCCTTTAACAAAGCGTTGCATTGGCACACGTGCACCCTAGGTTACTATTGTTGCTTCATCCCTCTGCCATAAGGGAGCAGAGTTTCACTCACATCCACTCTCCACTGCCGACTGGCCACATTACAGCAAGAACAATCGGTGGCATGCCAGATGCGGACATGTCTTGGCGCTGCGTCACTGTGAGGAGACAGGGACATGCGGCATGGGAGCATGGGGTAAGGAGCGAGAAGAGAGAGGAGCCTACACCTTGTTACACAGTGTTAGGACAGCTCATATTAGGTGGTGCCTACAGGAAACAGCACACTTTCATGAACCTTGGTTTTTAGACATGTTCCACATATTAAACAAAGAGTGAATATATTAGAGACTCACCCGGAGGTGAGACTCATAAACTGGGTTTGATACAATAGATACTGAATAACTTAATACAAATGAAAATGACTAAACCAGACGCACTGTATATTGATGCGGTATCTATATTAATCTAGTAGGTAACTCCAAATATGGGGTATTGGGTTGTAATCAAAATACTTTATTATGTTCTCAACAGAACAGAAAATCAAAAAGAAACCACAATTTCCTAAAGGAGTACCAAGGAAAATAGATACAGTGTAAAAAGAAGATAGAGTATTGAGGCTGGAGTGATAGTGGTAGATTCTCTAAACAGTGAGAAAATAGAGAGTCCACCAATATATAGATGGTACACTTATAAAGATGGTACCATTTAAAGTATAACTCCTAATTCTTGAGTCTCCTAAATACAACACCTTCAATGGTGTATTAGGCTATCAATGTTGGATCCGAGGATCTATATACAGATACAGCCACAGTAAGGCAGAAAAGAAAAAAGGAGAAACAATAATATATCCCTACAACTCCTAAGAAAACACCTTCGAGGGTGTTCTATGCTGTCCCTAGGAGTAAAGAGGAGAAAAGAATAATACTGCTCCAAATGTCTACAATAGATTACTTCTAAATAGCATCAAACTGTGCTGTCTGGACAAAAAGTAAGGTGAACCAAATCAAAATTAACCACCTAGTGTTCCCATAGTGTTACGTGAATAGTTAAAAGAATAAACCCGACGCGCGTTTCGGTGCTTTCAAAGGCACCTTCGTTTAGAGAATCTACCACTATCACTCCAGCCTCAATACTCTATCTTCTTTTTACACTGTATCTATTTTCCTTGGTACTCCTTTAGGAAATTGTGGTTTCTTTTTGATTTTCTGTTCTGTTGAGAACATAATAAAGTATTTTGATTACAACCCAATACCCCATATTTGGAGTTACCTACTAGATTAATATAGATACCGCATCAATATACAGTGCGTCTGGTTTAGTCATTTTCATTTGTATTAAGTTATTCAGTATCTATTGTATCAAACCCAGTTTATGAGTCTCACCTCCGGGTGAGTCTCTAATATATTCACTCTTTGTTTAACCCCTTCAGGACCGGCCTGTTTTTGCGATGTTTGTACGTTAAGGACCAGAGCAGTTTTAACACTTTTGTGGTGTTTGTGTTTAGCTGTAATTTTCCGCTCTCTTATTTACGGTTCCCATACAAGTTATATATTGTTTTTTTCAAGACAAGAAGGGCTTTCTTTACATACCAGTATTTATATTATGTCATATATTGTATTTAAAAAAAATAATGAAATATGGTGAAAAATAAAAAAAAAAACATGTTTTTGGACTTTTACTTGAAAAATCTTTTACTTATCTACAAAAGCTAATGAAAAAAACTGCTAAATAGATTCAAAATTTTGTCCCGAGTTTAAAAACACCCAGTGTTTACATGCTTTATTGCTTTTTTTTGCAAGTTATAGGCCTATAAATACAAGTAGGAAATTGCTGTTTCAATATATATATATTTTAAATGTATCAATAGTGACATTGTTACACCGTTATCTGTCATAAATCCCCGAAACACACCTAACATGTACATATTTTTTAAAGTAGACAACCCAGGGTATTTAAAATGGGTTATGTCCAGTCTTTTTTAGTAGCCACCTAGTCACAAACACTGGCCAAAGTTAGCATTTATATTTGTTTGTGTGTTAAAAATGCAAAAACCGCTAACTTTGGCCGGTGTTTGTGACTAAGTGGCTACTAAAAAAGGCTGAACATACCCCATTTGCAATACCTTGGGTTGTCTTCTTTTGTAAATGGTATGCCATCATGGGGCTAATTCTCATTCCTTGGCTACCATACGCTGTCAAAGGCAACCTAACCAATCTGACAAATTTCAATAAAAAAAAAAAAAGTAAAATCAAGCCTTATATTTGACCCTGTAACTTTCACAAACACTATAAAACCTCTACATGTGGGGTACTGTTATACTCAGGAGACTTCGCTGAACACAAATATTAGTGTATCAGAACAGTAAAATATATCACAGCAATAATATCCTCAGTGAAAGAGCTGTTTGTGTGTGAAAAATGCAAAAAACTTCACTTTCACTGACAATATCATCGCTGTGATATGTTTTACTGTTTTGAAACACTAATATTTGTGTTCAGCGAAGTCTCCCGAGTAAAACAGTACCCCCATGTACAGGATTTAGGGTGTCATAGAAAGTTACAGGGTTAAGCACAGTGCTAGCAAATTAAATTATCTGGACTTTTGGCCTGGGTTGGCAGGCAGGTCCCTCAAATTGCAATCATTAAAATTACTTAATTAGGTAAAAATATTACATAAATATGCACGTAGAATTTTAATATATATACATATTTATATATTTGACGTCTACGTGTATATTTATGAAATTATTAATGTAATTTTGTATGTGGACATATGTATATTTCGTATTATTTTTATTTATTTATTTATACATAGATATATATATCATTACATTCTAAGTGTATTTTGATATAAATATATATATATCAATATCAAAATACTGTTAGAATAAAATTGAATATATATATATAATTTTTTTTTAATTATTAAAAATTATTTTTATTTTTTGTTATTTATTTTTATTAACATATTATTTGTATTTTAGAATAATATATATATACCATATATATAGTTATTATATATATTGTATATATTCGTGTGTAATTTAAATATAAGTGTATTTTTATATTAATATACGTATATATAAATATAAAAATACACTTAGTGTGACATTATATATATGATACATATACATATATTATATATATAGATATAATACATGTATATATATCATATATATATACACATATTATAATTTTTTTTACACTGATTGTTTTTTTTTTTTTACTTTATTTTATGATTTTACACTTGCAGGGAGACTGCCTGTCAGCACAGACAGTCCCCCTGCAGGCAGATACAAAGACCCCTATTGCGGTCATGTGATCGAGTGATCACATGGCCGTGGGGTCCTGATCTGCCGAGGGGGGACTGCCCGGGCAGACAGGCAGTCCCCCTGGACCGGGAGGAGAGCTGATCGCCGGCGTGGGACCGACGGCGATCAGGTAAGTAGCCCAAAACCGTTATGACGGTTCAGGACCGTCAGCGGTCCAAACGCACGTTTAACCGCTGACGGTCCTGAACCGTCAGCGGTCCTGAAGGGGTTAATAATTTATTTTTGGGTACAAGCCCTATCCGGTGGAACTGGAACCACCAAACTGACCCCAGTTTGTCACTCACCCTCATAAGTTTATGAGGTGTCTGACACACTCCTCTTATTTCATTCAATGTTCCACATATTTCCACAATAGCATTACACAATTATTTTCCACATGCTTCAAATGCACATTTTTATTATTAACTTTCTGCAATATCAGAAGGCACCACATTACAAACTTTAGAGTTTCTGAGTCCAACCACTTCTTCTATCACAGACCCATTATTGGTAAGGTATCATACTTATATGGGGTGTATATTTTACGAGTCTCTGAGTCATCATTATGGGATATTACTCTGAGGTTCAAGTCTACTTGTCCAGGCTACCCTCGCCAATTAGGACTTTGTATCTATATCATTTATATTTAAAAACTGTAAGAATACCACCATAAGAAACAGCATTAAAACTCTCAATAATTAGCTAATAGCACCCAGGAATAGGAATATGTCTCTTTAGAAAACATCCACAAAGTATTACAGGTCTCTTGAGTAATATGTGCCCTTTAAGGCAGCGTAGTAGAAAAATATGTAAAAATCTCAGATATAAAAGACAAAGAGACTTTCTTGTTATCAATATTTCCTAAAGGGCTTGAACAAGCAGTAATGAAATTGTATTGTAAATATTAACTTTTTTAGACTTCAGCAAACATGAAGAATATCCTATGGCAAAAATAAACATCTGCTACAAGTCTGTCAGTTTTTGGCAGCTTTTCTTCTATTGTTTAATCAAATATTACAGGATTACAGAACATCCTGTTGATTAAAAACACTCAATTAAAATATATCTGTAAAAAAACTCTCATTAAAATTTTCTTTAAATAAGAACAATACTTGAATTTTATATTGAGAACCCAAATGGAAATTGTGAAGAGAAATATTGCTTCTATCTCTTAGGTTTTAGCAACATTTTTATATTCACTGCGGTTAAAGTAGTATATTGAGGGATACAGTTTTTTATTTGTAAAAACATATGTGTGCGTGTATATAAAATACATTGCACAATTAAAAGAGAAAAAAACATGTTTAATTATATTATTAGTCGGATTCATTATATGAAAAGCAGCATACCACCCACACTGTGTGCTGTTTAGTATAATTATTTTCAACTGTAACCACCAACATTGGAATTCGGAATACATTGTTGTATTTGCATATGGATAAAGTGTGCTAATAGAAATATTGATAACATTTTATATGGCTTTTTGCCTGCACACATGCATACACTTTTAGAAAAAAATAATAGAAATGTTTAGTTATTTAATAAATGGTGTTGTGGGATAAGGTTGGGTGAGAGTTATATCATTCTAATCCAGTGATGTGTTATAATCAAAAAATGTCTTACACATGAGTTGCATAGGAGCCGGAATTCCAAAGTTGAAATATTTACAAATACTTTGCATATTTATTCTTATTTAAAGAAACGGTCTAATACATTTTTTTTAGTTAGATCTGTACTATGACTAGATTAGATTCATAGACACTCATTTAAAATGCCATTAAAACATGTATTCCAGCCCCAGGATAGAATCCTCACTACAGCCCAATTCTCCTACTGATCATCATGTTTTATTATCTGTGTCCATTAAAATGCTTCTCATGGAGAAAAATTGTGAATACGCAATCTGCTAATATATTTTTTCAACTATGCTTTAAACCGACCACTTTGGGTTTTATCTGTGCCCTTGGTATAGCAGCAAAGGCAACACACTTGGAGGTCTAGAGAGAAGGTGCATATATATCAGACAACAGAGTACACAGCAGTAGCACCCAACACTTTCATGGGGCATCCCATTAACCCACACCTTTTATATATCACCAAAAAACAACATACAGTGGGTGGAGCGCTATATGATGGTGAAACATGTTTTGGGAGATTGTGCCACTCAGGTGATTTCCTATCTTTACCCATTTGTGTTTTATTATGCATGTTTTATTGTCTTCTTTTATTTGTTAATCTGTTAATGAATGTTTGCTTCAAGCCTTTCGATTAGAGTGATCCTCAGTTCTTCCATGGTGATTCTGCTGCAATATCACTATTATCACGTGAGTGCAACTTCTTTGTATCACATTACATTATTATTATTACATTATTTCTGTTTTTAGCCTTTGCCACACTCTATACAAAAGACACCATATAGAGGAGGGTTTGGGATCTCCCTAAGAATGCTAAGGGACTACAAGCTAGAGCCAAGTAACCAACTGGCTCATCCCCTGTGAGTTTTATAAATCACTTAAATACCTCAAATTTGCTAAAATGTATCTGCACTTTTGTCTTCCCTTTTCCTTTTTCATTTACAGAACACTCATATACCACAAATAATGGAATATATATATATATATATTTTTTTTTTACACAGTTTTCTTTGTGGTAATGATTAATGCTGATTTTCACATTTTGCACTTTGGTGAAAGATTTTGCTCCCCCTAAGACATGACGTTCCAATATACCTTAAATCCACATTTTTAGCAAAATAATTGTATGTATTTAAATTTTTACAGTTGTTCTTTCATTCTTAACATGTCCAGATTTCTGATGATTTCTCTGCAGATTTTTTATTATTTTTAAGAGTCCTATTTCATATATCTGCAGCCATATGTTGACCAGCGGCATGTCAATAACAGACACAAGTTAGATTATGGATTCCCTATTTGATGAATAGATGATGTACTGTTTTATTGTTCTGTAAGCATCCATTAAGCTAATGTAATTGTTTTTGTATTGTTCTACAATTGTATTGTTGTATGTTTCTAAAGAATGATCAGATGTTGCATGTATTTTTATTTTTTATTTTTACTGTGCAGAAAAAATACAAAGAAGCATGCAATGCCAGCAAAAAGCAAGCAAAGTTATGTGAGACATAGTTAAACATAGGTATGGCATTGGAAATATCAGTACAATTTTAACGATAATCTGAAACTGGTAAAATAAGTATTGCAAGGCATATAGACATGAGAGTAACATACATTAGGTGGCCACTGGGTCGCAATTAACTATATTTATATAGCACTGCGTTGGTATAGGGCTTATTGTGCTAGCGAGAAAACAGGATAGAGAATATGCCAGTAGGTATTGAAGTAAAGATAGGTAAGGATCAAGCTGTAATAATACCTATAGGTACCTAGGCTTAAAATAAATAGATAGTCTATTATACAAATAAAAGCATATATCTCTTCTTTGTTATCTGAGATGGTGCCATCGGTACAAGAAGAAGTTATCAGATGTAATCACCCTGGTAGGCCAGAGTAGAAAGTCCAGGCCCATGCAAGCAGTGGCGTACACACAACTTATGGGGCCTTATGGGGCCAACTTATGTGCAAAGCTGATCTGTGGGCCCCCCTTTCCACCTGCCCCTCACGCTCTCTCTTCAAACATACAAACAGACAGGCACACATACAGACAGACACACACACAAGACACACACATACAAAGACACATACATACAAACAGACAGGCACACATACAAAAACACAGACAGGCACACACACACAAACAAACAGACAGGCACATATACATACATACAGACACACAGACAGACACATACATACAGGCAGACACACACACACATACATACAAAGACACATACATAAGACACACATACATACAAAGACACATACATAAGACACACATACATACAAAGATACATACACACATACATACAGACACACACACAGACACACAAGACACACATACATACAAAGACACATACATACATACATACAAACAAACACACACACACACACACACAAAATGTTTAAGTCACCCTCCTGTTTCCTACCTTTTAGGTGCAGGAGGGTGACATTTCCTGGGATCCGGTGGTGGCTTGGGTTGATGGGAGTCAGAGTTCCCACTCTAACTCCCTCTTCCTTCCACCTGCGCCGGCTCTCTGTATGCTGGGAGGAGTGACATGCAGTCACTTCCTCAGAGCAGTGATGATCTCATCACAGGGGGCCCGGTCGCGCTGTTAAAGTGCCCAGCGCTGACCAGGCCCCCTGACAATCCATATCCATCGGGTGACCCTGACAGCATGGGCTACCCGATGGACCCCTTGGACAGCGGCCCCGGCGGTTTGCCGCCCAGGCCGCAAATGATGGTGGCAGGTAGCCGGTCACAGGGGTCCGCAGGGCAGCTGGGCCCCCTGGAGTGATGGGCCCGGTCGCAGCTGCGAACCCTGCGACCACGGTATGTACGCCGCTGCATTCAAGGACTCTTTTTATCAACTGGAATTAAAATAGGTTACGCCTCACTCTTAAAGCACTTCAGCAATGTTTTAAGTATATATAAAAAAATATCTACTAAATGGGGCACAATCTAGTTCTATATAGCAGTGTTTCCCAACCCAGTCCTCAAGGCACACCTACCAGTCCAGGATTTAAGGATTACCCAGTTTTGTCTAAGGTGTTTTTAGAAAAAAAAGAAAAAACACCTTAGACAAAACTGGGTAATCCTTAAATCCTGGACTGGTAGGTGTGCCTTGAGGACTGGGTTGGGAAACACTGCTATATAGGACTCAAAATAACTCATTGTACTAGATATCCAATACTTATACACTGATTGTGTCCAATTTAGTAGAATGAACCTTAAATGCTCAATTTGTAACCTTTTCCAATCAATGGAAACTTACTGAAATTGCATGGGTCCTGACCAATTGGTTATAATTCACTGTCTTATATGTTCAAAACCCATATTCTGCTGTAAATAATGGATTAAACTTTGGTCATATGTACTAAGGGAAAAATAAAAAAATCTAGCAAGACTTTGATCAAATCTACTAAGGAAAAAAGAAAATATATACAGCAAGACCTTTATATTTTACACTGAAAAAAAGGATTTATGCAAAATATTTTAGAACAGTTTATGGAAACTTTTTTTTCCCTTATAATAATTGCAATACGAATTCCGGTAAGGCAATCACCCATATGATGTTAGAATAGAAAACTTACCAAGCTTTATAACTCTAGGGAAAATTGATAAAAATAACTGTGGCTTTCTATGGCAACTAGGATTAATATTCTAAGAACGTAATAACATACCCAATGTCAAGTCTTTATGAAGTTCTAAGAAGATTTTTTTTTACTGTGTACGTAATAACTCCTCCATTTTCAAATACACACTGCAGTTTAAAAATAATAAATGTAGGTGTATGTGCACAATATAATATCTCTCACAATATACCACAAGTGAAACAATAAAAATATTACCCACTCTGGATTTGAATTCTACAATAAAGCAAACAATAAAAGCTTATAGTGTAGCATGTCAGAGTAAATAAACCATAAACAATTTAACTAAATCCACTCACATACTGCTGGGTCACCTAAAGTGGACTCGGACTTAATAGCAGAAATAGGAATATATCCTCATAAGTGCACCAAGGACCTCCCAGCTTAAAATATCCGCAGCAGCTTTTTCCACAATATATTCTTCCACTGTATTAACACTTAAGTGCAGATATAATGGTAAATCCAATAATGGGTGAAGAGTCCAAACACTGACATGTTTAGACTGTAATATGTGTCTATATAAGTTCTGCAGTCCACCTCTATATATTGGAGGCTGGCACGCTTTTAATGAGCGTTTTTTTCAATTACAAGTCCACCTCCAGTCATCCCGTCATCTCCTTCTCTCTTCCAGGTTTGGGTCACCATGTCCTTGCTCACTTACGTCATAGCTTCATGATGTTGATATATTTCCCTCAAAATTGGGCCACTTACATCGCGTGTCATCTTGATTATGGTTTTATGCCCATTTGTCACTTAAAACATAAAAACTGTCTAAAAAATGCCTAATGGAATGCAAACAAGCTAATTTAATTCTTCTTCCAAATTAGATAAGTCCATTACATGATTAAGGAAGTCATGATTAGATAAAAGACTTATAACAAACATTCACATAATGGTCCTAATTATAAATACTATAAATATCAAAAATATCATACACATATTAAATAAACATAACATTGGGAGATTATGTGCCTAAAACGTTAGGGGGGAAATGGAAAGAGAACACTATTAGATGAAAGGGGTAATGTGAAAAAAAATATTTAAAGGGACACTATAGTCACCAGAACAACTACAGCTTATTGCATTTGTTCTGGTGAGTAGAATCATACCCTTCAGACTTTTTGCTGTAAACACTGTATTTTCAGAGAAAATGCAGTGTTTACATTACAGCCTAATGATTACTTCACTGGCCACTCCTCAGATGGCTGCTAGAGCTGCTTCCTATCTCAGTATCTCCTCCCTCTGCATGCAGACACTGAACTTTCCTCATAGAGATGCATTGATTCAATTCATCTCTATGAGGAGATGCTGATTGGCCAGTGCTGTGTTTGACTTGTGCTGGCTCTGCCCCTGATCTGCCTCCTTCACAGTCTCAGACAATCCTATGGGGAAGCATTGTGATGATGTCAGCAAACAGCTTGCTATTCTGAAGCAGACAGGGGCAGAATCAGCAGCTTCAGACTTGAATACATGAAGATTTTACTATATTTAGGGATGCAAGAGAGGTCCAGGTTTTAACACTGTAGGGTTATTATTATTATTATTATTATTATTATTATATTTATATAGCGCCGTCAAATTCCACAGCGCTTTACAATGGGTGGACGAACAGACATGTAGTTGTAACCAAACAAGTTGGAAACACAGGAACAGAGGGGTTGAGGGCCCTGCTCAATGAGCTTACATGCTAGATGAAGTGGGGTAAAATGACATAAAAAGGTAAGGATAGTATTAGACTAGTGACAGCTGCAGAAGAGGAATCAGTTAGGAGCTATTAACACTTTAACTGATACGCTTTTATGAAGCAGTGGGTTTTTAACGATTTTTTGAAGGAGTGGAGACTGGGTGAGAATCTAACGGAGGAGGGAAGCGAGTTCCACAGGAACGGTGCAGCCCTCGAGAAATCTTGAAGGAGAGCATCAGAGGTGGGAGTACGGACAGAAGATAGACGTAAGTCTTCAGCAGATCGTAAGGGCCTAGACGGGACATACTTGTGTATAAGGGAGGATAGATAGGTGGGAGCAGCATTATGTAGAGATTTGAAAGCAGGAACCAGAATTTTAAATTGAGCTCTATATTTTATAGGAAGCCAATGTAGGGACTGATAGAAGGGTGAGGCATGGGAGGTGTGGGCGGACAGGAAGATGAGCCTCGCCGCCGCATTCATTATGGACTGTAACGGCGCAGGTTGGGAGCACGTAAGACCACTGAGAAGTGGATTACAGTAGTCAAGGCGAGAAAGAACAGTGGAATGGACCAACACCTTAGTCGCATCTGGCGTTAAGTAGGGGCAGATGCGCGCAATGTTTTTGAGATGGAAGTGTCAGGATTTGGCGATCGACTGAACATGAGGCTTGAAGGAGAGGTCGGAGTCAAAGAGAACACCTAGGCAGCGAGCCTACATGGTGGAGCTGATGGTAGCACCGTTGATATGGAGGGAGACAGACACAGGAGTAACAACACTTGAGGGAGGAAAGACCAGAATTTCAGTTTTGGTTAAGTTTAGTTTAAGGAAATGGGCAGCCATCCATTTAGAAACAGCAGAGAGGCAGTCAGAGACACTAGTCAAGAGGGACAGGGAGAGATCAGGAGAGGACAGGTAGATTTGCGTGTCATCTGCATAGAAATGATATTGGAAGCCAAAGGAGCTAATGAGTTTACCAAGGGAGGCAGTATAGATGGAGAACAGTAGGGGACCAAAGACTGAACCTTGGGGGACACCAACAGAGAGGAGTTGGGGAGAAGAAGCAGAGCCAGAGAAAGAAACACTGAAAGAGCGCTGGGAGAGGTAGGAGGAGCACCAGGAGAGAGCAATATCTTGTAGACCGATATTGCGGAGGATGAGAAGAAGCTGTTGATAATCAACAGTGTCAAAAGCCGCAGACAGGTCAAGGAGAATTAGGGTAGAGTAGTGACCACAAGATTTTGCAGCGAGTAGATCATTGGATACTTTGGTCAGTGCCGTCAGAAATATATATGTTTGTGTTCCTGACCCTATAGTGCTCCTTTAACCCATTGGGGTTTACTGTATCTAGCTCAAACATCCATTTAATTTATTTTTTGCCCAAACTATTAACTTTATCTCCCCCTCTCCAATGGATCTTCAGCTCTTCAATTCCAAAATTCACTGTCCTATATGTTCAAAACTCATATTCTGCTGTATATAATGGATTAAACTTTGGTCATATGTACTAAGGGAAGAATAATAAATCTAGCAAAACTTTGATCAAATCTACTAAGGAAAAAAGAAAAAATATACAGCAAAACCTTTATAGACAAGGAGACAAGGAGCTCAGTTTTAGAGAGATTTAGTTTCAGAAAGCGGGAGGACATCCAATCAGAGATGGAAGAAAGGCAAGCAGTGACACGTTGCAGAACGGCAGGGGAGAGGTCTGGGGAGGAGAGATATAGCTGGGTGTCATCAGCGTACAGGTGGTATTCGAATCCAAATAAGGTAATACGTTTGCCAAGAGAGGCAGTAGTAAGAGTTCAGAGCCTTGGGGGACTCCAACAGAGACAGGATGAAGGGAATAGATATTATTAGAAAATAAGATACTGAATGAGTATTGGGAGAGATATGAGGAAAACCAAGAGAGGACAGTGTCACAGAGACTAGGTGATTGCAGAGTTTGGAGACAGAGAACATGGTCAGCAGTGTCAAGGCAGCAGAGAGGTCAAGAAGATTGCATGTAATGAATGTCTTGATTTTAAATAGACATGTGCAATTCGTTTCGGTCCGAATATGAATTTGGACGAATTTCAGACAATTCGGACATTCGGGTACTTCCGAATGTCCGAATTGCCGAAGTGGCGAATTGCCGAGGTCCCGAAGTTCCGAAATTACTGAATTTCCGAAGAGTCGAAGTGCCGAAGTGCCGAAGTGCTGAAGTGCCGAAGTTCCGAAGTTGCCAAAGTTCCGAAGTGTCAAAGTGCTGAAGTTCCGAAGCACGGTATTGCCTAAGTACTAATATACTTACCCAGTGAAAGAAGAAGAATGTTACATTGTAAAACTATTTTACATAAAAAATATACAAACATAGCCAGGATTAAGCTGTAAGCATTTGCAACACTTACAACAATCAAGTAACATACATTCATATAAAATGTAAGTTACTTGGTCAGTCAGTGTAATGACAGGAATGAATAAGTAGATAACTCCCTAATTCCCACGGTATTAGGAAGCTATCTACTAAAAGGCTGAAAGACCTAAATTGGTCTTTCAGACAAATTTACTAATACTAAGTAAAGATTACTTAGTATTAGTAAATTATGCCCCTACTCGCTATACCGCGAGTAGGGGCATGTCTATTAAACAGTGAGCAGCCTGTGGCCCTAAATTATAATAAGGGGGGGACCCAATGTCCTCCCCCCTGGCCCCCACCCCTGAGCGGTGGGTGGGGGCCCTACAGTAAAATAAGGGGGGGACTGTAGCGGAACCCCTTTTTGGCTGTCCCATCTATCGTTTTATTTGTTGGCACTGCTGAGGTTTTGCATGCCTGGATTATACAGATTGACATTGCACCAGCTATTGGCATACTTTGTTCGGTATACGAACAAAGTACCGAACAAACGGACCACCCTGATGTACATTAATCATGCAATTTACCTCCCTGATCGTTTCTCTCATTCCCTTGGTTTATACGAATTCACTGCTGTATCCCCTGAGTGGCCGCCATTTCGGCAGCCGAACACATGGCGGTGGCCATCTTAACCCCACAAACAGCGGTGTTTGGTCATCGAGTGTCTGGAAATGAAAACGGACACTCGACTAGCGGAACACTGCTAAGACCTCCAGGACGGCAGAAAGTACCGAAAATAACTCACGAACGGCCCGGCATTTGGTAGGATGAATCCCACGAACTAGGGGATTCATCCGGTTACCGACTCAATTATGTGTGGCATAGCCTTTCGGGTGTTTTGGGGCACGAATAGAGACCGACCGCAGGGCCAAACTTCATGGAACTAATTTCAGCATCTTTACCCATGTGGTCGGTCAAAACTTTACCTTCCCATAACTCCCAAACCCCTGGTCTGATCTGGGTGATTTTTTGATATGTTGCTCACCCAGATCAGGGCTACCAGGGGGGTAAAGGTATATCATACATTTTTGGGGTACATGGGTACATCTGGAAAGTGGGGAAAAGTATGTACAGTATAATCGTATTATCTGTTAAGCTAAGGGGAGGAGATGTGTGGGAGGTAACTTCTGTATGATTGGTGCAAAGTGTAATTAATGTGAATACCTCCCTTGCAAGGGAGAATCTCATAAAAGCAGGAATGTTGCCATTAAACATTAGTTCTACTCCTGATTGTGTGTCGTCCAGTAGTGATGTCGCGAACACAAAATTTTCGGTTCGCGAACGGCGAACGAGAACTTCCGCAAACGTTCGCGAACCGGCCAACTGGGCTAACCACCATTGACTTCATTGGGCAGGCGAATTTTAAAACCCACAGGGACTGTTTCTGGCCACAAAAGTGATGGAAAAGTTGTTTGAAGGGAACTAAAACCTTAACTGTGGCATGCCGGAGGGAGATCCATGGCAAAACTCCCATGGAAAATTACACAGTTGATGCAGAGTCTGGTTTTAATCCATAAAGGGCAGAAATCACCTAACATTCCTAAATCGTATGGATATGTATTGACACCTGACATATGGATTGACACCTGGCATCAGAGACCCTGATACACACTGACACAGAGCAGAATAGGGACTGTTCCCCTTACACAGGGTCACTTGGCAGGTATGGATTGACACCTGTCTTCAAAGCCCCTGATACACACTGACACAGAGCAGAATAGAGACTGTTCCCCGTCCTCAGAGACCATGATACACACTGACACAGAGCAGAATAGGGACTGTTCCCTCTACATAGGGTCACTTGGCAGATATGGATTGACACCTGTCCTCAAAGCCCCTGATACACACTGACACAGAGCAGAATAGAGACTGTTCCCCGTCCTCAAAGCCCCTGATACACACTGACAAAGAGCAGAATAGAGACTGTTCCCCATCCTCAAAGCCCCTGATACACACTGACAAAGAGCAGAATAGAGACTGTTCCCCCTACATAGGGTCACTTGGCAGATATGGATTGACACCTGTCCTCAAAGCCCCTGATACACACTGACACAGAGCAGAATAGAGACTGTTCCCCGTCCTCAGAGACCATGATACACACTGACAAAGAGCAGAATAGAGACCGGGGGTCTAGTAGCGTGGACACCCAGCACCCGTCGTTCTCCTTCAGCCTTTTTATGCAAGGGTCCCTCAACAGGCACGACAGCATGAAAGACCACATTTGCACAAGGTTGGATGCTGAGCTACTCATTTCCTGTTCCTCCTACTCTCACAGAGTGGAATAGAGACTGTTCCCCGTCCTCAGAGACCATGATACACACTGACACAGAGCAGAATAGAGACTGTTCCCCGTCCTCAAAGCCCCTGATACACACTGACAAAGAGCAGAATATAGACTGTTCCCCCTACATAGGGTCACTTGGCAGGTATGTATTGACACCTGTGCTCAAAGCCCCTGATACACACTGACACAGAGCAGAATAGAGACTGCTCCCCGTCCTCAGAGACCATGATACACACTGACACGGAGCAGAATAGAGACTGTTCCCCATCCTCAAAGCCCCTGATACACACTGACACAGAGCTGAATAGAGACTGTTCCCCGTCCTCAGAGACCATGATACACACTGACACAGAGCAGAATAGAGACCGGGGGTCTAGTAGCGTGGACACCCAGTACAGGTCGTTCTCCTTCAGCCTTTTTATATGAGGGTCCCTCAACAGGCACGACAGCATGAAAGACAGCATCCAACCTTTGCACAAGGTTGGATGCCGAGCTACTCATTTCCCGTTCCTCCTCCTCAATGATGTCAATGAAGGTATGTTCTTCCCCCCCAGTCACGTACAACACCACGGGTACCAGATAGGTGACAACGAGCACCCTGGGATGCCTGTTGTGGTTGGTCTTCCTCCTCCTCCTCAAAGCCGCATTCCTCCTCTGACTCCTCTTCCTCACAATCCTCTTCCAGCGTTGCCGCAGGTCCAGCAAGCGATGCTGATAAGGCTGTTTCTGGTGGTGATGGTGACCACAACTCTTCCTCTTCACGCTCATCTACGGCCTGATCCAGCACTCTTCGCAGGGCACGCTCCAGGAAGAAAACAAATGGTATGATGTCGCTGATGGTGCCTTCGGTGCGACTGACTAGGTTTGTCACCTCCTCAAAAGGACGCATGAGCCTACAGGCATTGCGCATGAGCGTCCAGTAACATGTCAAAAAAATTCCCAGCTCCCCAGAGGCTGTCCTAGCACCCCGGTCATACAAATATTCATTAACAGCTTTTTCTTGTTGGAACATGCGGTCGAACATTAGGAGTGTTGAATTCCAACGTGTCGGGCTGTCGCAAATCAAGCACCTCACTGGCATGTTGTTTCGCCGCTGGATATCGGCAAAGTGAGCCATGGCCGTGTAGGAACGCCTGAAATGGCCACACACCTTCCAGGCCTGCTTCAGGACATCCTGTAAGCCTGTGTACTTATGTACAAAGCGTTGTACGATCAGATTACACACATGTGCCATGCACGGCACATGTGTGAACTTGCCCAACTTCAATGCCGCTAACAAATTTTTTCCGTTGTCACAAGCCACTTTGCCGATATCCAGTTGCTGCGGAGTCAGCCACTTTTCCACCTGTGCATTCAGGGCGGACAGGAGTGCTTGTCCGGTGTGACTCTCTGCTTTCAAGCAAGTCAAACCCAAGACGGCGTGACACTGCTGTATCCGGGATGTGGAATAGTACCTGGGGAGCTGGGGGGGGTGCCATTGATGTGGAGCAAGACGCAGCAGCAGAAGAGGACTCAGCCGAGGAGGTTATGGAAGAGGATGGAGTAGGAGGAGTAGAGGAGGTGGCAGCAGGACTACCTGCAAGTCGTGGCGGTGTCATCAACTCCTCTGCAGAGCCATGCATTCCATGCTTGGCAGCAGTCAGCAGGTTTACCCAATGCGCAGTGTAGGTGATATACCTGCCCTTACCATGTTTTGCAGACCAGGTATCAGTGGTCAGATGGACCCTTGCCCCAACACTGTGTGCCAGACATGCCATTACTTCCTTTTGCACAATCAAGTACAGGTTGGGGATTGCCTTTTGTGAAAAGAAATTTCGACCGGGTACCTTCCACTGCAGTGTCCCAATAGCTACAAATTTTTTGAACGCCTCAGACTCCACCAGCTTGTATGGTAAAAGCTGGCGGGCTAATAGTTCGGACAAGCCAGCTGTCAGACACTGGGCAAGGCGGTGACTTTCTGACATTGGCTTCTTACGCTCAAACATGTCCTTGACAGACACATGACTGTGGGCAGATAAGCGGGAACTGCTCAAGGCAGGAGACGGAGTGGCGGATGGTTGAGAGGGGGCAAGGAGGACAGCAGTGGTTGACGTGGCTGAAGATGCTGGACCAGGAGGAGGATGGCGGCTTAGAGTTTGCGTGCTGCTTGTACTCATGTGTTGATCCCATAGGTGTTTGTGATGTGAGATCATGTTCCTACGCAAAGCAGTTGTACCTAGGTGGGTGTTGGACTTCCCACGACTCAGTTTCTTTTGGCACAGGTTGCAAATGGCATCGCTGTTGTCAGAGGCAGACACACAAAAAAATTCCACACTGCTGAGCTCTGCAATGACGGCATTCTGGTGGTGGACACAGCATGCGTTGATTGGCGTGCTGTCGGGCTGACCCCGGGTGACGATGCATGCTGTCTGACTGTGCCACTAGCTCCTTGCGACAACCTCCCCCTGCTTCCAACTCGTCTCCTCCTCCTCCTCTCTGTCTCCCCCTTCTGAACTTTCGCCCTGTTCTTCTTCTTGCCGAGTGGGCACCCACGTGACATCCATGGACGCATCGTCCTCATCATCAACCACTTCACTTGTATCTGACAACTCAGCAAAGGAAGCAGCAGCGGGTACAAGATCATCATCATCACACCGTACGTCCATGTGTGTAATGCTGCCTGCCTGAGACATATCCCTGTTATCTACATCCTCTGGCAATAATGGTTGCGCATCACTCATTTCTTCAAACGGATGTGTGAATAACTCCTCTGACATACCAAGTAAAGCGGCTGTGGTGCTAGTTTTGGTGGTGGCGGCAGGCGGGTGAGTGGTATCTGGAGAGGTGCCTGAAGCTAAGCTGGAGGAGGATGGTGCGTCAAGGTTCCGAGCGGAGGCTGTAGAAGATTGGGTGTCCTGTGTTAGCCAGTTAACTATGTCCTCAGAACTTTTCAAGTTCAGGGTACGTGGCCTCTGAAAACTGGGCATTATTCTAGGGCCAAAGGGAATCACAGCACCACGACCATGATGGCCCCTGCGGGGTGGCCTGCCTCTGCCTGTCATTTTTTTGGGGATTAGTGGTACTATGCGTGCAAGCTACTGTGAGACCAGATATGAGTGGCAATGTGCAATGGCAGAGGTCTGCAGAGTACACACTGTAGGCCTGACACACCCGCTTGAAGACAACTAACTGCTATTCAATCTATAACAGTGCAAAAAAATTTTTTTTTAAATGCACGCTATTGTGACACCAGAAATAAGTGGCAATGTGCACTGGCAGAGTTTGGCAGAGTACACGCTGTAGGCCTGACACCCGCTTGAAGACAACTAACTGCTATTCAATCTATAACAGTGAAGAAAGTTTTTTGGTTTTAAATGCACGCTATTGTGACACCAGATATGAGTGGCAATGTGCACTGGCAGAGGTCTGCAGAGCACACGCTGAAGGCCTGACACACCCGCTTTAAGGACACTGACTGCTATTAGCTTACACTGGAAAACTTTTTTTCTTTGTAAAAGCACGCTATAGAGACACCAGATATGAGTGGCAACTGTCAAAGTACACTGGCAGGGTTCTACAGGGCACACACTGAAGGCCTGAAACACCCGCTTTAAGGACACTGGCTGCTATTAGCTTACACTGGAAAAGTTTTTTCTTTGTAAAAGCACGCTACAGAGACACCAGATATGAGTGGCAACTGTCAAAGTACGCTGGCAGGGTTCTGCAGGGCACACGCTGAAGGAAGGCCTGACACACCCGCTTTAAGGACACTAACTGCTATTAGCTTACACTGGAAAACTTTTTGTCTTTGTAAAAGCACGCTATAGAGACACCGGATATGAGTGGCAACTGTCAAAGTACACTGGCAGGGTTCTGCAGGGCACACGCTGAAGGCCTGAAACACCTGCTTTAAGGACACAATGACTGCTATTAGCTTACACTGGAAACTTTTTTTCTTTGTGAAAGCACGCTACAGAGACACCAGATATGAGTGGCAACTGTCAAAGTATGCTGGCAGGGTTCTGCAGGGCACACGCTGAAGGAAGGCCTGACACACCCGCTTTAAGGACAGTGACTGCAATTAGCTTACACTGTAAAAAAAAATTTCTTTGTAAAAGCACGCTATAGAGACACCAGATATGAGTGGCAACTGTCAAAGTACGCTGGCAGGGTTCTGCAGGGCACATGCTGAAGGAAGGCCTGACACACCCGCTTTAAGGACACTGACTGCTTTTAGCTTACACTGGAAAACTTTTTTCTTTGTAAAAGCACGCTATAGAGACACCAGATATGAGTGGCAACTGTCAAAGTATGCTGGTACGGTTCTGCAGGGCACACGCTGAAGGAAGGCCTGACACACCCGCTTTAAGGACACTGACTGCAATTAGCTTACACTGGAAAACTTTTTTTCTTTGTAAAAGCATGCTACAGAGACACAGATATGAGTGGCAACTGTCAAAGTACGCTGGCAGGGTTCTGCAGGGCACAAGCTGAAGGAAGGCCTGACACACCCGCTTTAACGACACTGACTGCTATTAGCTTACACTGGAAAACTTTTTTCTTTGTAAAAGCACGCTACAGAGACACCAGATATGAGTGGTGGCACTGGGCAAATGGGTACAGTATCCACTGAGCCTGACACAGAAGCTGGCAGACAACTAACTGCTCTTCTTCAATCTATTACAGTGAAAAAAATATTTTGATTTTAAATGCAAGCTTAAGCTATTGTGACACCAGCAGTGAGTGAGTGGTGGCACTGGGCAAATGGGCACAGTATGCACTGTGAGCCTGACTCAGAAGCTGGCAGGCAGGCAACTGCAATTACATTACACAAAAAAAAAAAGCAGACTGATGTTCTAGCCCTAAAAAGGGCTTTTTGGGGTGCTGTTCTTACAGCTTAGATCAGATGAGTCCTTCAGGATTGTAGTGGACACTGAATACCCTAGCCTAGCTATCAATTTCCCTATCTAATCATCAGCAGCTACACTTTCCCTCCTCTCACTAAGCATGCAGCTTCAGAATGAATCTAAAATGGATGCTGGGAGGGAGGTGGGAGGGTGTGGAAGGGAGGGTCTGCTGCTGATTTGCTGGAATGTGTCTGCTGACCGTGAGGCACAGGGTCAAAGCTTGCTCAATGATGACGAATAGGGGGCGGATCGAACCGCCCATGTGTTCGCCTGCGGTGGCGAACGCGAACACGCTATGTTCGCCACGAAGTATTCGCCAGCGAACAGTTCGGTACATCACTATTTCCCAGTGATTGGGAAAGGTGATGGGATACTATTGGATTTTACTGCTGATTGTGCTGTAAATGCTCTTGGATTTAATACTTATTCCTGCATCCTCTGGATATATTGGTGGAGTTGATCTGTGAGAAATCAGCTCTCCGCTACATTGTTTGGCAGCATCCCGATCCAGACCAACAGAGGAGCAAGTACCAGGGAAAGCGACTGCACTAATGGATCACGGATGGAGATTGATAGCACCACTTTAAAGCGATCCACTTTAAAGGATCTCTTAGAAGCAAGGGGTATTCCTGCCAGCAACAAGACCAAGGCAGTTCTAGTTGCAGAAGTCATGGCGGAATTAGAGAGCAGAAGAGGGTCCAGCTTTAGTACAGAACGACCCAGCAGAAGACCCAGGGCGGTTGGAATTTCAAAGGGAATTACAATTCCGACTGTCATTTTATGGGGAGAACCCAGCACCAGAGATTGTGGCCAGAACCATAACAGAGGTACAGCAGTTTGTACTACGACCAAGGGGACAACAAGCTCCAGAGAGGAACCAGACCGTACCCATGGTACAGGAGAGTAAACCAAGCATTTAAGTCTTATGTGGAAGCAGAAGAAGAAATTGACGCTTTTTTAGAAGATTTTGAAAGGCTTTGCCACCTGCATTAAATAAATGTTGAGGATTGGGTTCCTATTTTAGCAGGGCGGCAAACAGGAAGGGCAGCAGAAGCGTACCGCACGGTACCAGATGAGGAGCTAAGAGACTATCACCGGGTGAAAGAGGTCATACTGGCCCGATACGCTATGACACCAGAAGCATACCGAAGGCGATTCAGAGATCTTAAAAAGACAGGCAAAGATTCACATGCAGAGTGGGCTTGTCGATTGCAGAGAGCGGCACTGGGTGGGATTCAGGCAAATAAAGCTAAATCCATGGAGGATTTACTACAAATGATGTTGTTAGAACAATTTTTTGACGGACTGGCACCTGAGATACAGGAGTGGGTGAGGGATCGCAATCCTACCAACCTCACTGAAGCAGCACGAAAGACAGATGATGATCGAGATGCTAGGAGGCAACAGAAAACAGTACTGGGTAAAGTTATAACCCGCCCAAATATAACACCATCCTATCCGTCTAGTACAGCACCTGTACCACGCCAGCTTCCACCACCTGCAGTCGCTCAACCACAATTTAGACAACCTAACAATGTCAAGTGCCATCAATGCCAGCGCTGGGGACATTTTAAAAGAGACTGTCCACAACAGTGAGATCGCTCCACATGGATCCGTCCCGGTCCACCACCACCACCACCCAGGGCAGCAGCACATTATTACCAAGCAGAAGCTGCCGGAGTACCTGCAACCACAGTGGAACAGTGGGAAATGCTCCATGAGGCAGATCTCTACAGGCACACGCAGACAACCACCAACATCATCGGCAGACCGTTTATCTGGAGGGAAAAGCAGTGCAAGGCCTTCGACATTCTGGAGCCACTATCACCTTGGTAAAGAGCCACCTAATCCCCACGGAAGCAAGAACCAGCAGGACTGTAGCCGTAAGGGTAGCCGGGAGAGCCATATACCGGCTACCCACCACCCAAGTGCATTTGAATTGGGGAGTGGGGCATGGGAACGTGGAAGTGGGACTGATGCCACAACTCCCAGCGGAAGTTTTGTTGGGGAATGATTTGGGCAAACTGACCTCGGCATATGAACCTCAGACTCCAGCGGTTGGAGAGGCTCACTCCATGGTCACCCGCCAACAGGCCCGCACCCAGGACTACAACTCACACCCGGAGGTTCAGGTAAGAGATCCTTCCCCCTCTATAGCATGTACACCCTGGGCCCCACCTAGCGAATTTGAAGCCGAGGTAGCCACAGATCCTACGTTACAGGTGTACAGGGGTGGCAGGGTCAGACGGAGAGAGATTCTTATGGGAGGGGAAGTTCTTATATAGAGAGACCGAGAAAAAGGTAGAAGGCGCAGACCCAGTCATTTTGCGTCAATTAGTGGTGCCCCAGAGGTACCGAGCCGAGTTACTCCGGATAGCGCATGACATACCACTATCCGGACACCTTGGGGTCAGTTGTACCCAGTATCGATTGACACAGATTTTCTTCTGGCCAGGAATAAGTCAGGAGGCCCGGAGGTATTGCGGTACCTGCAATACCTGCCAGAGGGTAGGGAAAAGGGGAGATCGCAGGAAAGCCAAGTTACAGTGTGGGTACAGTGTTACCCATAGTGGAGGAGCCGTTTAGCCGCGTAGCAGTGGACATAGTAGGTCCCTTAAAGAAGGCTAGCCCCTCGGGCAAGAAATACATATTGACAGTGGTAGACTATGCTACCAGGTATCCTGAGGCAGTAGGCCTAACTAATATTCATGCAGAAACGGTGGCTGAGGCCCTCATGAAGATTTTCTCCCGGGTAGGATTACCCCGGGAGATTCTCTCCGATCAGGGCACTCAGTTCACTGCCGAGGTCACTCAGCAACTATGGAAATTTTGTGACATGAGGCCAATAATCAGTGCCCCATATCACCCCCAGATCAATGGGCTCTGCGAATGGTTTAATGGAACATTGAAACAGATGCTCCAAACATTCACAGAAACTCATCGGGACTGGGAAAGATTCCTACCCCACCTCCTCTTTGCTCATCGGGAGGTGCCGCAGGAATCCACTGGGTTCTCCCCGTTTGAATTATTATATGGGAGGCGGGTCTGAGGTCCCCTAGATCTTATTAAGGAGCACTGGGAGGGAGAGCACAATGCCACAGGTACTCCCATCATACCTTATGTACTGGAGTTTCTGAACCGACTGGAGGAACTAACCCGAGCAGTACAGGAGAACCTCCAGGCGGCGCAGACACGTCAGCGCACATGGTATGATCAGAACGCCAGGGACCGTAGCCTTCAGGTAGGACAAAAAGTTTTAATTTTAAAACCTGTCCGGCATGACAAGCTACAGGCCGCCTGGCAGGGCCCTTATAAGGTGCTGGAGAAACGCTGTGACACCACCTATATAATTGGCCCCTGTACTGGCTCAGGGGGGCGACGCATGATTCACGTGAACATGCTAAAACCCTACCGGGAACGCTCTGATGAGGTGACCGCCATTTGTGCAACCCCCTCTGAAGAGTTTGACAACCTTCCCCTTCCAGACTTGCTAGAAGACGGAAAATCAGGTAGTGACCTAGCTGAGGTTAAGCTGGGGGAGCGGCTGAGTCCACAGGAGCGTAGTGAGGTACAACAGTTGTTGAGAGAAAAGCGAGAATCCTTCTCTAATGTACCAGGCTACACGCCCCTGGGGACTCACCGCGTAGAAACCCCAGGTCAGTTACCTATGCGCCAAACCCCATACCGCATACCAGAGGCGGTGCGGGAACACATGCACCAGGAGATCAAGGAGATGCTCCAACTAGGGGTGATTGAACCCTCTGACAGCTCCTGGGCGTCTCCGGTAGTCCTCGTACCTAAAAGAGATGGTTGTAGCGTTACTTACCTTATCCGGGGGCCGGCCGCGGTCCTCTCTTCAAGCCGCGTGCGGTCCTGCGGCTGCACGAGCCGCGAGCGGCTCATCCGACTCTCCTAACAGGAAGACGGGCAGTGACCGCGAGATGCGGTCACGTGTCCCGCCTGCAGCTAAGAGCGCGCCGCGAGTCTCGGGCGCGCTCTTAAAGAGACAGTGGGAGCCTAAATTGCAAAAAGGCTCCCATTGGCTCCTGTCATGCCAATCACCCCATACACTTACCTTTTGGGGGTGTGGAAGTGACAGGAGCCAATCACATTAGTTTGAAGGCTACTTATACTTACCCTTTCCCTTAGTTCCTTGCCCTATCGTGGTTTCTGCTACAGTTCCCTTTAGTGCTTGTTGTGTTCAGTTGTGTTTCTCCGTATTTGACCTTGGCTTTGTATTCTGACTTCGTTTTCGCTTTATCCTTGTCTGTTCTGTTTGCCGGCTTGCTGATTCCTGTGTACCAGACCCCGGCTAGTTCTCGTTTACGCTGTCTCTTTGTGCCCTTGACCTCGGATCGTTCCTGACTCTGTACTTCTCCTATTACGTCTAGTCCGGCCACTCTAAGGTCCGGTAGACGTATCTCTCCTCTGTGCTGTCTTCTGTTTGGCTGGATCCTGCGTGTAGGGGTATATTCTCGTTACAATGGTACCACCCATTTCTGCGTGGACTACTGGAGATTAAATGAGAAAACAGTATCCGACACATACCCTATGCCTAGGATAGACGAATTGCTGGACCGGATGGCCAGGGGTCAATACCTCACTACAATTGATCTTTGTAAGGGGTATTGGCAGATTCCCTTAGCCCCAGATGCTATCCCTAAGTCAGCGTTCGTCACCCCATTCGGCTTGTACCAATTTAAGGTAATGCCGTTTGAGATAAAGAAAGCCCCGGCCACCTTCCAGCGGATGGTAGACCGACTCCTAGATGGGTTCCAGGACTATACCTGTGCTTACCTTGATGATATTGCCATCTTCAGCAATACCTGGCAGGAGCACCTGGGCCATATAGGAGCCGTTATAGATAGAATTAGGGAGGCAGGGTTAACTTTGAAACCAGCTAAGTGTAGTATTGGAATGGCTGAGGTTCAGTACCTTGGCCACCGAGTAGGGTGCGGGATGCAGAAACCAGAGCCCGCAAAGGTAGAGGCTAACCCCCAGAACCAAAACTCAGGTCTTAGCGTTTCTAGGGATGGCCAGGTATTATAGGAAGTTTGTGCCCAACTATAGCGCCATGGCCAAACCCCTTACTGATCTTACCCATAAGAACCTTCCCCGTCATGTCACCTGGACCCCGGAGTGTGAGCAGGCATTCCAACGGTTGAAGAACGCACTTGTAAATGCTCCTGTCTTGGCAGCCTTGATCCAACTAAATGCTTTCTTGTTCACACAAACACTTCTATGTTTGGATTGGGGGCAGTACTGAGCCAAATCGGGGGCGATGGCGGAGAACATCCTGTGGGGGGGCCGATGGCGGAGAACATCCTGTGGCTTACATCAGTAGAAAACTGCTACCAAGGGAAGTAAGCTACGCCGCCATCGAAAAGGAATGCCTGGCCGTGGTGTGGGCCCTGAAGAAATTACAACCCTATTTGTATGGACAGCCATTTTCCTTGCTCACGGATCACAACCCGTTAGTATGGTTGAACCGGGTGGCAGGGGACAATGCCAGGCTTCTGCGCTGGAGTTTGGCGCTGCAGCCCTTTGACTTTAATATACAATACCGCCCGGGAAAACAGAATGGAAACGCTGACGGGTTGTCAAGACAGACTGAATTGAAAAAATGATCCGTGAGCATACACGGACATCCCCAAGTTGATCCGTAATAGATCTGACTGTGTATGCCGGCTTGTGGGCAAGGGGGAGCAGTGTAGCGGAACCCCTTTTTGGCTGTCCCATCTATCGTTTTATTTGTTGGCACTGCTGAGGTTTTGCATGCCTGGATTATACAGATTGACATTGCACCGGCTATGGGCATACTTTGTTCGGTATACGAACAAAGTACCGATCAAACGGACCACCTTGATGTACAATAATCATACAATTTACCTCCCTTATCGTTTCTCTCATTCCCTTGGTTTATACAAATTCACTGCTGTATCCCCTGAGTGGCCGCCATTTCGGCAGACGAACACGTGGCGGCGGCCATCTTAACCCCACGAACAGCGGTGTTTGGTCGTCGAGTGTCTGGAACTAAAAACGGACACTCGACTAGCCGAACACCGCTAAGACCTCCAGGACGGCAGAAAGTACCGAAAATAACTCACAAACGGCCCGGCATTCGGTAGGATGAATCCCATGAACTAGGGGATTCATCCGGTTACCGACTCAATTATGTGTGGCATAGCCTTTCGGGAGTTTTGGGGCACGACTGGAGACCGACCGCAGGGCCAGATTTCATGGAACTAATTTCGGCATCTTTACCCATACGGTCGGTCAAAACTTTACCTTCCCATAACTCCCGAACCCCTTGTCTGATCTGGGTGATTTTTGGATATGTTGCTCACCCAGATCAGGGCTACCAGGGGTACCATTTACAGGTATATCATACATATTTGGGGTACATCTGGAAAGTGGGGAAAAGTATGTACAGTATAATCGTATTATCTGTTAAGCTAAGGGGAGGAGATGTGTGGGAGGTAACGTCTGTATGATTGGTGCAAAGTGTAATTAATGTGAATACCTCCCTTGCAAGGGAGAATCTCATAAAAGCAGGAATGTTGCCATTAAACATTAGTTCTACTCCTGATACTGTGTGTTGTCCAGTGATTAGGAAAGGTGATGGGATACTATTGGATTTTACTGCTGATTGTGCCGTATATGCTCTTGGATTTACTACTTGTTCCTGCATCCTCTGGATATATTGGTGGAGTTGAGCTGTGAGAAATCAGCTCTCCGCTACAGGGACCTAATGTCCTCCCCCTGGCCCCCACCCCTGAGCGGTGGGTGGGGGCCCTAAATTATAATAAGAGGGGGGACCTAATGTCCTCCCCCCCGGCCCCCACCCTGGTTTGAAATCCACCAATCAGAGTGCTGTGTGTCATTTTACACAGCGTGGGAAAGTTCTTTGGAATTTTCCCATGCTGTGTCATTTGACTCATAACTCTCTGATTGGTTACTTAATCCACCAATCAGAGTGTTATGAGTCAAATTACACAGCGTGGGAAATTTCCAAAGAACTTTCCCACCCTGTGTAAAATGACACAGAGCACTCTGATTGATGAATTTCAAACCAACCAATCAGAGTGCTGTGACAGGTGAATGTAGAGACTTACCTGTCAGTCATTTGCCATTTGGCCCTTCTGGGACATCAACCCTGTTACATATCTTCGTATCGTCAGCAAAAAGACATACCTTACCATCAAGACCTTCTGCCATATCACTAATAAAAATATTAAAGGGAATGGGTCCAAGTACAGATGCCTGTGGTACTCCACTGGTGACAAGCCCATGCTTCCATCCTCCTCAAGCGGTGTGTTGCTGAACAAAGGTTTAAAATGACAGCTTTGCATATCAATAAAACTGTTGACATCAACTGTTTAAAAAAAGTTCTACTTTTATTTTTTCCCCTTCTATATAAACTTAATGGAGCTTCTAGTAATCTCATGGGTAAGAGCTATATTCCAGTCATTATTATTCATTTCCCTTATAGAGTTAAGAAGAGATTTGTCATTATTATTATTATTATTATTATGTTATTTATATAGCGCCATCAAATTCTGCAGCGCTTTACAATGGGTGGACGATCAGACATGTAGTTGTAACCAGACAAGTTGGACACACAGGAACAGAGGGGTTGAGGGCCCTGCTCAATGAGCTTACATGCTAGAGGGAGTGGGGTCATCACCTTTCCATATTATAAAAAGACCTCTCTATTTTTATAAAATATCATCAAAGTACCTTTTATCTAGGACCACGTTTACCCTTTATCCCTCTTCTATAAACATAGAAACATAGAAACATAGAATGTGACGGCAGATAAGAACCATCCGGCCCATAAAATGTCTAAGTCTAGAAATTCCCTCTTCTATAATTATTATAATTCTACACTTATTATTTTTATACTATTTTTTTGTTTGTTGTGTGAAGTACACATTTGTGTTATTATTACACAATGCAGTTTGATATGGGATAATTAGTAATAATTGGGAGCAGTTTGTAACAAAAGTCATACATAACTATTTAACTTAATTTCAATTGAAAAATCTGGAGTTTAACCCCTTAAGGACACATGACATGTGTGACATGTCTTGATTCCCTTTTATTCCAGAAGTTTGGTCCTTAAGGGGTTAAAAAAACTTTTATAATAAAATGCAACTAGATCAGATCATTCATGAATATAATATAAACTCCTCAAACTCACCAATTATAGTAAAAATTATAATAGTCAATGATGGCCTAGACCTATGGTTAGTGCTGCAACATTAGGAAAATAAATGAAAAAAGAGAAAAGAAATGAGAGGGATTATGATGGGAGAAAGGAAGAAAAAGGGAGAAAAAAACATTGAGGAAAAAAAGATACCATTACACCATTAACAGACACAGAGTTAACTGATTGTATCTTCTCTTTGTTGATTTGCTATGCTCTTGTAACTTCCTTAATAAAGCTTGTAATAAAAAAAAAAATTTAATACATGTTAAAACACTAGAAAGCAGCAAAAGCGAACACGTTGCATTGTTAATTCTATGGTTTCCTATTGAGCATCAGCTGGATTTTTTTGACCATTTTGCTCCAGGATCACTGTGTGGCAAACAGAGGTAATTTTTTTTTAATTTTACAAACAAGTGAATAAGAGGGCCGATCAGTGCTCTATCGGGATAAAAGAGATCATCAACTTTCTCTTGTTACATGCTTGGATTTCAAGTATATTGGTGAAACAAAAAAATAAATAAATACTACTAAGAAGAATACATTTTTTTTCTAGCAGCTAATGAATAAACTGGATTATTTTTAAAGTCTGGTTGCATTCGTAGGAAGCTGAATTCTAGGAAACATCACCAGGTTCCTTAAATTTTCCCAACGCAGTGCAAATTATCTATTTTTCTCATACCTACTATATGAAAAGAAATCTGTTTCTATGCTAATATACCAAACCATATCTAAAATATTCTAACACAATTGATCAAATATATAACCTCTAGACATTTTATCCTGCAATATAAACAAATAAAAAATTTAGGTTGTGTAATTGGACATATTTTTTTTTGCTTTAAGTATCCATAAGCATCAATCAAATATATATTATGCTATTTTACAGTAGCGCGGTAAGAACTTTATGTGGTTAATATCTGTTATTAGTTTTATTCAGGTTCTCCATAATGCTTTATTTTACATTTTAATTTCTTCAGTCCTCATGATTAAAAACTTTGAACAATTTAAATGTTACCAAAAATGGCAAGCAATGGTTCATTTAATAGTATGAAAACCCATGTAGATTCCATTGTTAGTATACAATTTTAATGATTACATGAACATACAGAAATCATTTACAAACTACACAAACATACCATGGCGTGATCTGTGAGATGTCAGCTCTGCTATTTTCTATAAATCAGACTGTCATTCTATAATGTAAAAGCTGGAAAAGATCAAAGAAAATATATTTACCAGCAACCAACCATCCCATGCCACTGACTAACTTGATAATGGAATAGTTATCACCTGCAATGCTGATAGAGTTCTTTTGTAACAGGGTACCAAAACAATCTATATCCTTTCAGCACTGAATCATACTTGCACATAAAACAGGTGTCAACATATCCATAAAAGTGTTTATTTTTGATGTTTCTTCAGCAGATGGAAGCAGTAAGCTTGTTAACTCTGCTCATTCTCAATGTCCCTTTGGGCAACTGGGAGCAGCAAGCCTATTAACAGTGGATAGAAATGTGATTACTTGTATGATCCAGGTATCGGGATCTGCCCAGAGATTCATATGGAAAAATATAGTGTATTTGGCACAATTGACAATTTGATATTTATAATGAAATTAAAATAGAACACATAACACAGTTAGTTTTCCCATTATTTTTAATGATGTTTAAAGGAAAAGTCAAATGGCAAATGTGGTTACCGTATTTATCAAGTGTAAACTATGAGAGGTGTCATCATGTCATGCACAGATGTAGGACTACTTCTAGTGTCAAGCACTTCGGACCTCTATGTAAAGGGACTTGTTTGAAGTTAAAGATCATGTGATGTTTGCGAACAGCCATAACCAGATAGCTTCTCTAAGTGTGATAAGTGTGAGAGAGTGATTATACGCTACTATACACACATACCTTTGCTGTACTGCTTCATCATGCTATAGAGCTGACAAATTGTAATGCTTAATGCCTACGAAAGCACTAAGGGTAAAAAAGCCCTTCTGTGATAGCAAGTAATTGGGAAAAAAGACCTCTTTGGGTTTTCAATGCAAAAAGTCAACATGGGGGAAGAATGCAAATGGAGCTTAGGGGAATAGAATTATATTTTATTATAATTAAGAAATATTGCTTTTGAATTAATATATAGTATGCACAAAGAGAGAAAGGTGTAAATAGTAGGATCAGGGAGCAGCGCCTGTGATGAAATTCCCACGCTCAAAGCGATATGGAGGAGGGAAGGAAAAAGACACAGATATAGTGTAGTATGTTATGATCTTAGGTGATAGTAAATGATGGGAAAGGAATTGCACTTACAATTTTCTGGAGCTTATACTCAGCTCCAGATATGTGCGCCTGGATGGTATATTCCCTGTCTATGGATATGTGGATGTCCTCAAAAGGGAGTCTCCAGAGGTAGTGGGGTATATCTCCTTTCCAATAGCAGTGGGCCGGTATTCGAATAGTTGGTGATATATAAAAAAAGAGGATACAAACACAAAATAGTGCTCTCTCGATGATTCAGAATAAAATGATAAAAGATGGAGGTATACTCACAAGTGAAGAGCAAATGGGATATTGTTCAATATATGTAGGTGTAGGTGGTATGATCCCCACCAAGGAGATCACTCCTCGAGTCCTCCAGTAGGGGTGTTGGAGAGAGTTGAAAGGAATTATATATTTAAAAAAATAAAATAAAATGGATTAAAAGGATAGGCTTGGAGGCACCAATAGCATAAATGGGCTATCTTTATTGGAGACAAAAAAATGTAACATAAAACAGCTTTAAAAACACTAGCGCGTTTCTCCTGCAAAGAGGCTTTATAAAAGTGTTACAGCATTAGAGGCCTATCCTGTTTAAATAGCAGATACAATTGATTACATAATTACAATTAGTGACATCATCAATCATGTGATACAAAAAACACATTAACACGTATTAAAGCAAACAATAATACAGTGCAGGTGGGAGGGGGACATAAAATAGGGGTAAATTATCAAATGGATAAACATATATCTTAAAATTGGGAAAGATAAAATAAGAGGATGTGATAGTTTTATGAAATCACCAAGATGGCTGCCAAATTGAGTTAATTGGGGAAACCAACATGGCTGCCGCTGGCTTAGTTATACCTCTATCAAAAGTGTGGATGGAGTACCTAAATCCCTAGTTTAGGGGATGGGGAAATGGAAGAGATGCCTCCCTGCCGAAAACAAGCATTTTTTAGTTTTCCCGTTTTCAGGTTTTTGGGAAGTTACAGCAGCCTCATACAAGTACTGATATTCCACCTACCCCTCTATACAAATAGAGAAAGAATTGGACACAAAACTATATTGATAAAAGTGTGCTTTTGCTCCAAAATGAACCAGAAACAAATTTTCTCATTTAACAACTTGCTTTTCCCAAGGAGGATTCAAAAATGAATTGACAATACTGATTAAAGTAATGTGAATTGTAGAAACAAATATCAAAACTGCAAATAAAGTAGAATAAAAAAATATACATAGGTCCCCCCTTCCCCCCCAAAAAAAAATGTGGAACACCCCCTCAAGTACTAATATAAATATTTCTTTCTTTTCAGAATATTCTATAAATAACTTGAGAACAGAAAAGGGAAGACATGGGTAACGTGATGTATATGCTTAGCAAAAGAAGAATATTCCACAGTTGGTTAAAAAAGATCAGTAAAAATGTTTTTTAGATGTATTCTTTTTTATTATTATGATAAAGTTTTGTTACAAGTCTTTTTTGATCTCCAAACAGTGAATTTTAATGAAGAATATCAGTCACTTGGTAGTACATGTGATTTGTATTTGTCTCTGGCTTCAGATGTATAACTCTGGCCCCGATTCTTTGGCTTCTGATATAAGAAATCACATTTTGTTTTGTTTTTTTTGAGCTTTATATAATAAAAAAGCAGTCTCCATTAATTTGGCTTATGTTTTAAGGTGTCAAGCCCTGTTTCTCATTTTGTCTGATGCTAGCTAGGATGTATTATAATGTATAATGTGTGAAGCATGAATCAGATCACTTTGGCAGTGCATATTTACTTTTAATTTTATGCAATTTAGCTTCTGTTGTGTTTGTTCTGGAAAAGAAAAACCTTTTAGTCATCGTTGCTGTTGCATATTTCACTTGCATCCTGGATGCCTAATTTTATATATACATGTTTATTCAATTAAACATTTATTCAAAATTGCTTGTCTTTAGATTTGGGCATTTACAAATGCTCTAAAATATTAAAACAATCATTAGTTTGGGTATATTTTAATCCAGCAGTTTCCAAACTAGTTACGCCTACCAGTTCAGGATTTAGGGATTACCCAGTTGTGTCAAGATGTTTTTTTTTTCTTTCTTTCTAAAAACACTGTAGACATAACTTGATAATCCCTAAATTACATACTTACAAAATTACATAGGCTGAACAGAGACGTGTGTCCATCAAGTTTAGCATTCCTCACATTTGTTTTTTGCTGTTGATACAAAAGAAGGCAAAAAAAAAAAACAGTTTGAAGCACTTTCAATTGTGTAACAAACTAGGAAATACATTTCCTCTTGACCACAGAATGACAGTCAGATGCATCCTTGGATCAAGAAGCTATTACCCTACAGGGTATTATATAATTGAATATTCTGTTTTTTGCAAGTATGCATCTAGTTGCATCTGTATGGATTCTGATAAAACCACTTATTCAGGCAGAGAATTCCACATCCTTATTGTTCTTATAGTAAAAAAAAAACCTTTTCTTTGCCTTAGACTAAATTTTCTTTCTTCCAGTCTGAACCCATGACCTTGTGTTCTATGTAAAGTCCGGTTTGTGAATAGATTTCCACACAATGGTTTGTATTGGCCCCGGATATATTTGTATAATGTTATCATATCCCCTCTGAGGCAACGCTTTTCTAAACTAAAGAAGTTTAAATTTGTTAACCTTTCTTCTGTTAACTTTTTCTAGTGCCATAATATCCTTATTTAGAACAGGTTTCCAAAATTGCACAGCATATTCAACATGTGATCTTACCAGTGATTTATAAAGAGGCAAAATTATATTCTCATCTCATTTGCTCAATGCCCTTTTTCATGCATGACAATACCTTACTGGCCTTAGCCACTGCTGATTGACATTGCACATTGTTGCATAGTTTGTTGTCTATAACAATTCCCAAGTTCTTCTCATGCATTGTTATCCCTAATTCGCTCAGATTAAGGGTATAAATTGTTTGTGCATTCTTTATGCCAAAGTGCATTTTTCTGCAATTCTTGAATATAATCCCTTAATAAACGTTCAAATACTTTCCCAGCCACAGAAGGTAAGCTCACAGGTCTATCATTTCCAGGCAAGGATTTTGAACCCTTTTGACTATTGATACCACATCTGCCACCCTCCAATCCTCTGGAACACTTCCTGAAAGAAAGGAATCTTGAAAGATTAAAAACAGAGGTTCACTTATTTCCACACTTAGTTCCTTAAGTACTCGTGGATGATTTCCTTCAAGTCCTGGAGATTTGTTTATATTACCTTTCTTTAGTTGCTGTAGTATCTTGTCTTGAGTTAAACAATTACAATTTTCTGCAAGTTTTTTGAAGCAATCATTTGCATATCTATTGCCATAGGTTCATTCTAATATATACAGAGGAGAAATAGCTATTTAAAACTTCTGCCTTTTCCTGGTCTTCATTAACTAACACCCCTTCCCAGTTTTTAGTATACGTACACTTTCATTTTTTTTAGAATTTATGAACCTAAAAAGTGCTTTGGGGTTGGTTTTAATCTCTCTGGCTAACATTTTTTCATTTTAAAGAACAGCGAATCGAATTGCCTTTCTGCGCTCATTATTGGCTTCCTTATGTCTTTTATAGGATGCCTCTGATTTGTCAGATGTAAAGGCTTTGAATGTTCTTTTCTTAATTTTAATTTCATGATTCACTTTCCCACTAAGCCACATTGGTTTCAATGTGTTTATTTTATATTTATTACCCAATAGTACATACTGAGAAAATATACCTTTCTAATATTTGTTGGAAGATGTTCCATTTGTCCTCAGTGTTCTTTTCACTAAAGAGTTTATGCCAGTCAATATATTGTAAAGCTGCCCTTAACTTATTGAAATTGGCCTTTTTAAAATTATATGTTTTAGTATACCCCATGTGCTTTATGTTTTTTTTTAGTTAATTTCAAAGGACACTATATTGTGATCACTATTTCCCAAATGCTTACGTACTTGATTGTTGGTCAAAAGATAGAACTAGGTCCAGTCAAGCATCCTTTCTAGTTGGTGCTTATACAGGTTGTGACATGAAGGTGTCTGTCAGGATCTTATCCTGACAACTATGTTTTATCTTCATTTATTTATTTTCTTTTAGAAGAAGTTACAGCTCTCCACTACTAGTGGCCTCTCTAGCCACTAGTCACCTCAGTCCTCACCTGCCTAGGAATAATTACTTCAGTTACAAAAGGCTACACTCAACTAACCTCATGGCCTTTACATTGAAGTTGGTGATTTACCTGAATCACTTCATATCCTGGCTCCTGTGAACCTGCTCCATACCAACCTGCTCCTAACAATAACCATCCTTCCTCTGTTACCAGCCTTCCACTGTTACCAGTCTGCTTTTGGTACCAACCTACCTTTGTTACAACCCTACATGGAAATTACAGACATTCTTTATTATTTGCAAGTAACCTGTTCGGTGGCAAGTATCCTGTTTCATGGCATATTGCCTACATTCTGTTTTCACTCAAGTTTCATAATATGTCTAAAATCGCTAATAAAGTACCTGAAGTCAACCCAGGCATAAGTCTCCTATCTGATCTGCTCAAGATCATGACAGTGTCATTTAACAAGTTCAAAAACCTAATTCCCTTTGCTGAACTACTAGTCCCTCTATCCCAATTTATGTCAGGGTAATTAAAATCTCCAATAATTAACGTGTTACCCAGATTTGCAGCTTTCTCAATTTGCTCAAACATTTTTTGGTCCTCATCAATATGATCATTAGGTGGCTCATTATAACATATCCCAACCAATAATTGATTTCCCTTCTTTTGCCCCAAGCAGATATTTACCCATAAACCTTCCACATTTTTCTCATCACATTCCACTTGCTTAAGATTTGGCTTTAACTCACGGTTGACATACGAACATACCCCACCACCTTTCCTGTTTTTTCTATCCTTCCTATACCTATTTAAGTTAACTGCCCAGTCATGTGTCTCATCCCACCAGGTTTCAGTTATTCCTATTATGTGATATTGTTTAGTGTATGCTATTTCCACATTTTGTTATTTAGGCTCCTTGCATTAATAAGCATACATTTAATATTATCATGAGTCACGTGTACTTTTTGTGAATTTTTATCAATTTTATTTACTTCCTCTGTTCTGAGCTTGCCCCTCCCCCCATTTTCACCACCTTTATACTGAGCTAAGGAGACAACAAACTGTCAGGTTGAGCCGATCAGAGCGGCGGATTGCCCTATCAACTCCCACCCGTATTAGAGGGGCTGTTCCCTTGGCTGTTAGAAGGAACAACTTCCTCTAGTACAGCTGCTCCTGAGCTGATGCTCCCAACATCTTGCTAGGTTGCACAAAGTCAGGACTAGCTAGCCCTTTCCTCTTCCCTCCCCCCTGCTACCTCATCCCACTGTCACCCAGCTGCGTGACTGTTTCCCAGCTGTCTTATCTCCTCCCACTCCACTACCTGTCCCCACTAAACTCTGCTCAGTGAGCAACAGACTCCTCTAAAGATTGTCGATCTTCCTCAATTTTGCAATTCGCCTCTCCAGATCTCCAATTCGAGCTTCCAGAGAAGCCACTCGCTCACACCTGTCACAGAGGTATGGACCCTGGATGAGTACATCCAGGCATACATACATACATACAAAAAGATGTGCATTGAGTCAAACCAGCAATGTTTCTAACACCCATTCCCCCAGATACAGGGCAGTAATACAATTACCTTGTTTAATTTAACTTCTGTTTTTTAACTCCTACTTGAAAGAGCCTACTTAACTTGCTTTCAAGCAATGTGAGCAAGCTCAATGAGTTAGGGGTGTGCTTATATGGGAATACAAATCCCACACAGGTGTAAATTAAGGAACACTCCCCCAATTAACAGCCTAGGCTCTATTCTATCCTTTGCAACTCTGTAGAGAGACTGTAATTTCTGCCCTCAACACTATCAAAGCAATTTTTGTGAATAAAATAACAAGACTGCATCCTTGCAATCATGGAAGGGCAGCAAAGAAATAGGGTTCAGAGTTCACTGAATGCACTACAGAGATTATTTCACTGCCAAAATGCACAGTATAGTACAGATGCTTGATGTAACTGTACATAATGTATGTTGGTATCATAATGACATTATGTTTATATTCTACTGGTATTTATTAGAAAACTCCATTTCCAAAACTAGGCTACTTACAAATACTCTAATCACTGTGTTTGACATTATTTTTTCTCTATATTTTTCTATATTAATAATTATTATTATTATTGCCATTTATATAGCGCCACCAGATTCCATAGCGCTTTACAATGTTATGTGAGGGAGGATTTAACTATAAATAGGACAATTACAAGAAACCTTACAGGAACGATAGGTTGAAGACGACCCTGCTCAAACGAGATTACAGTCTATCAGAGTTGGGGTATAAAAAACATTAGGGCAGGAAATAGCAATCAAATAAGGTGGGAGTGAAGCAGAGCTGGAGGAGAGAGTAAAGTGCTGCCTTTTACGAGAGAGCAAAAGACAGGTAAGTGAGGTAGAAGTTACTCTGGGAGGCCATAAGCTTCCCTTAAGAGATTGGTTTTAAGGCACTTCTTAAATTATTGAAGACTAGGGGAGAGTCTGATGGCAGTAGGCAAGCTATTCCATAGGAAGGGAGCCGCCCACGAGAAGTCTTGCAAGCGAGAGTTGGCAGCACGGGTGTGAGCAGCGGACAGGAGAAGGTCACGGGCAGAGCTGAAAGACCAAGAAGGGACATACTTATGGATCTGTGAAGTGATATAAGATGGGCTAGAATTGTTCAGTGCTTTATAGGTATGGGTTAACACTATGAATTGACTCCTATAGGATACAGGAAGCCAACGTAAGGACTGACAGAGGGATGAGGTGTGAGAGGACCGACCAGAGAGAAAAATCAGTTTGGCAGCGGCATGCATTACAGACTTTAGCAGGGCAATACAGCTTTTGGGAAGACCAATTAGGAGAGGGTTTCAATAAACTATGCGTGAAATTACTAGAGCATGGACAAGCTCCTTGGTAGCATCTTGCGTAAGAAAGGGGCGGATGTAGGCTATGTTTTTAAGATGAAATATACAGGATTTGGCAACATACTGGTTTTGAGGCTCAAAGGTGAGACCAGAATCAAGTATGATGCCAAGACAGCACGGTTGCAAGGATGGACTGATGTGGACTGATGTGGATGCCACTAACATGAAGGGAGAGCGAAAGAGGAGGATCAGTATTAGGAGGAGGAAAGACAAGGAGCTCAGTTTTAGTGAGATTGAGTTTCAGAAAGCGGACATCCAGTCAGAGATAGAAGATAGGCAAGCAGTGACACATTGCAGGACTGCAGGGGAGAGGTCCAGGGAGGAGAGATATATCTGGGTGTCATACGCGTACAGGTGGTAGTTAGTGATGTCGCGAACACAAAATTTTCGGTTCGCGAACGGCGAACGGGAACTTCCGCAAACGTTCGCGAACCGGCGAACCGGGCGAACCGCCATTGACTTCAATGGGTAGGCGAATTTTAAAACCCTCAGGGACTATTTCTGGCCACAAAAGTGATGGAAAAGTTGTTTCAAGGGGACTAACACCTGGACTGTGGCATGCCGGAGGGGGATCCATGGCAAAACTCCCATGGAAAATTACACAGTTGATGCAGAGTCTGGTTTTAATCCATAAAGGGCAGAAATCACCTAACATTCCTAAATCACAATGGATATGGATTGACACCTGACATATGACATATTGACACCTTGACATATGGATTGACACCTGTCCTCAGAGACCCTGATACCATGCTTTGCAGACCAGGTATCACGCTGTAGGCCTGACACCCGCTTGAAGACAACTAACTGCTATTCAATCTATAACAGTGGAAAAACTTTTTTCTTTTTAAAGGCACGCTATTGTCACACCTGATATGAGTGGCAAAGTGGACTAGCAGAGGTTGGCAGAGTACACGCTGAAGGTCTGACACCCGCTTTAAGGACACTGACTGCTATTAGCTTACAGTGAAAAACGTTTTTTCTTTTTAAAGGCACGCAATAGTCACACCAGATATGAGTGGCAAAGTGCACTTGCAGAGGTTGGCAGAGTACACGCTGCAGGCCTGACACCCGCTTGAAGACAACTAACTGCTATTCAATCTATAACAATGGAAAAAACTTTTTCTTTATTTAAATGCACGCAATCTATAACAGTGGAAAAACTTTTTTTCTTTTTAAAGGCACGCTATAGTCACACCAGATATGAGTGGCAAAGGGCACTTGCAGAGTTTGGCAGAGGTTGGCAGAGTACACGCTGTAGGCCTGACACCCGCTTGAAGACAACTAACTGCTATTCAATCTATAACAATGGAAAAACCTTTTTCTTTATTTAAATGCACGCTATAGTGACACCAGATATGAGTGGCAAAGTGGCCTGGCAGAGGTTGGCAGAGTACACGCTGAAGGTCTGACACCCGCTTTAAGCATTCCATGCTTGGCAGCCGTCAGCAGGTTTACCCAATGCGCAGTGTAGGTGATATACCTGCGCTGACCATGCTTTGCAGACCAGGTATCAGTGGTCAGATGGACCCTTGGCCCAACACTGTGTGCCAGACATGCCATTACTTCCTTTTGCACAGTCAAGTACAGGTTGGGGATTGCCTTTTGTGCAAAGAAATTTCGACCGGGTACCTTCCACTGCGGTGTCCCAATAGCTACACATTTTTTGAACGCCTCAGACTCCACCAGCTTGTATGGTAAAAGCTGGCGGACTAATAGTTCAGACAAGCCAGGTGTCAGACGCCGGGCAAGGGGGTGACTTTCTGACGCTTGCAGACAACTAACTGCTATTCAATGTATAACAGTGAAAAAAGTTTTTGGGTTTTTAAATGCAATCTATTGTGACACCAGATAAGCGTGGCACTGTGCAGTGACAGAGGTTGGCAGAGTACACGCTGGAGGCCTGACACCCGCTTGAAGACAACTAACTGCTATTCAATCTATAACAGTGAAAAAAATGTTTTTCTTTTTAAAGGCACACTATTGTCACACCAGATATGAGTGGCAAACTGAACTGGTAGAGTTTGGCAGAGTACACGCTGAAGGCCTGAAACTCGCTTGAAGGACACTGACTGCTATTAGCTTACAGTGAAAAACGTTTTTCTTTTTAAAGGCACGCTATAGTCACACCAGATATGAGTGGCAAAGTGCACTTGCAGAGGTTGGCAGAGTACACGCTGCAGGCCTGACACCCGCTTGAAGACAACTAACTGCTATTCAATCTATAACAATGGAAAAACCTTTTTCTTTATTTAAATGCACGCAATCTATAACAGTGGAAAAACTTTTTTTCTTTTTAAAGGCACGCTATAGTCACACCAGATATGAGTGGCAAAGTGCACTTGCAGAGTTTGGCAGAGGTTGGCAGAGTACACGCTGTAGGCCTGACACCCGCTTGAAGACAACTAACTGCTATTCAATCTATAACAAAGGAAAAACCTTTTTCTTTATTTAAATGCACGCTATAGTGACACCAGATATGAGTGGCAAAGTGGCCTGGCAGAGGTTGGCAGAGTACACGCTGAAGGTCTGACACCCGCTTTAAGCATTCCATGCTTGGCAGCCGTCAGCAGGTTTACCCAATGCGCAGTGTAGGTGATATACCTGCGCTGACCATGCTTTGCAGACCAGGTATCAGTGGTCAGATGGACCCTTGGCCCAACACTGTGTGCCAGACATGCCATTACTTCCTTTTGCACAGTCGAGTACAGGTTGGGGATTGCCTTTTGTGCAAAGAAATTTCGGCCGGGTACCTTCCACTGCGGTGTCCCAATAGCTACACATTTTTTGAATGCCTCAGACTCCACCAGCTTGTATGGTAAAAGCTGGCGGGCTAATAGTTCAGACAAGCCAGGTGTCAGACGCCGGGCAAGGGGGTGACTTTCTGACGCTTGCAGACAACTAACTGCTATTCAATGTATAACAGTGAAAAAAGTTTTTGGGTTTTTAAATGCAATCTATTGTGACACCAGATAAGCGTGGCACTGTGCAGTGGCAGAGGTTGGCAGAGTACACGCTGGAGGCCTGACACCCGCTTGAAGACAACTAACTGCTATTCAATCTATAACAGTGAAAAAAAAATTTTTCTTTTTAAAGGCACACTATTGTCACACCAGATATGAGTGGCAAACTGGACTGGTAGAGGTTGGCAGAGTACACGCTGAAGGCCTGAAACTCGCTTGAAGGACACTGACTGCTATTAGCTTTCAGTGAAAAAATTTTTTTCTTTTTAAAGGCACGCTATTGTCACACCAGATATGAGTGGCAAAGTGGACTGGCAGAGGTTGGCAGAGTACACGCTGCAGGCCTGACACTCGCTTGAAGGACACTGACTGCTATTAGCTTACAGTGAAAAACGTTTTTTCTTTTTAAAGGCACGCAATAGTCACACCAGATATGAGTGGCAAAGTGGACTGGCAGAGGTTGGCAGAGTACACGCTGAAGGCCTGACACCCAGACGCTTGCAGACAACTAACTGCTATTCAATCTATTACAGTGAAAAAAAAATGTTGTTGCAAGCTTAAGCTAAAATGCAAGCTTAAGCTATTGTGACACCAGATATGAGTGGTGGCACTGGGCAAGTGGGCACAGTATCCACTGTGAGCCTGACACAGAAGCTGGCAGACAACTAACTGCTATTCAATCTATTACAGTGAAAAATTTTTTTTGTTTTTAAATGCAAGCTTAAGCTATCGTGACACCAGACATGAGTGGTGGCACTGGGCAAGTGGGCACAGTATCCACTGTGAGCCTGACACAGAAGCTAGCAGACAACTAACTGCTATTCAATCTATTACAGTGAAAACATTTTTTTTTTTTAAATGCAAGCTTAAGCTATTGTGACACCAGATATGAGTGGTGGCACTGGGCAAGTTGGTACAGTATCCACTGTGAGCCTGACACTGAAGATGACAGGCAGGCAACTGCAATTACATTACACAAAAAAAAAGAGGCACAGGGTCAAAGTTTACTCAATGATGACGAATAGGGGGCGGATCGAACCATGCATGTGTTCGCCCGCCGTGGCGAACACGAACACGCTATGTTCGCCGGGAACTATTCGCCAGCGAACAGTCCGGTACATCACTAGTGGTAGTAGAATCCAAATTAGGCAATACGTTTGCCAAGGGAGGCAGTATAAAGAGAAAATAGAAGGGGACCAAAGACAGAGCCTTGGGGACTCCAACCGAAACAGGACGAGGTATCATTAGAAAAGGAGACACTGAATGAGCGTTTGGAGAGGTAAGAGAAAAACCACGAGAGGACAGAGTCACAGAGACTTGCAGTATATGACAAAATGGCATTTCAGCCTGTGTACTAATTTGTCAAACGCTGTTTTAGCTAATGTTACAAGATAAGCCATACCATATCATATCTATTTATTTTTTTTATTCTATTTTTTTCTATCCCCCCCCTTAGGGTTATTTCTGAGTGAGTAACATGATGTACAAATAAAGCATTATGAAAATTGTGTCCTTTTTAAATATACATGTATCAGATATCATTGGAAAGCAATTTGCACATTAAGTTGTTATTTTTATTCTAAAACATTTAACACATCCTAAACATCTGTTTAGCTAGCTGTGTAAATAAATGCTGTGCAAACTTTTTAGGAAAAATAATTTGGAGAATGTGCAATGCAGAACACAAGAACACTGTTAAAGACAAATATGTGTATCATAACCATTTGTGTACTACAAATGCCCTGTACTAAATTAATAAATCAACCAAATTCATGACATTTTTCAAAACATTAATTAATGTAGCTCTGAGATTTAGAATTTCACATTAGACAAAACCGTTGAATATGCAATTGAAACTTCAACAGGTTTCCAATATCTACTAATTCCGTTTTACAGGCTTATTTCAACTTAGCTACATTAAGTTTAATATTGTCTTTGCCTTTTTAGTATCTTAGCCATAACATTATTCAATCATGTCTAGCAAATAAATGTAACTCCATCCAATGCATTCAGCATCATAACCACAGGCATTATTGAGATTCAAGCAATGTGTTATTGATAAGTATATTGTTGCATTGTTCTTTCACCTATCAAAAGAGTAAGTACTTTTTATTTTTTGTTTTTAAGTACTTTTTATTGCTATAAGTATAATATAAAATTTTAGTTTTTTCAAAATGTTCTGTTCCCTCTAATGGGATTCAGTAGGCAGTGTAACTGTAGTTAACAAAAACAAATATACCTAAAACATAATATGGAAATCGAACTCATAGGGTAATAACGTTTAAGTTAAAACTATAGTGTCTGGGGTTCCCTGGTGTCATCTTTTCATTCAGCATTAAACAGCTTTTTGTTTGTTTGTTTTTTAACCCCTTAAGAACGCAGGGCGTTCTATGCCATCCCTTTTTTGATGGCTCTAAACGCCACAGGGCAGCATAGAACGCCCTGCGATCTTATGTACTTACCCGGTCGCCGGCGATCCCACACGGGCGATCGCAGTATGGAGACTCACCTGGGAGCCCAGGGAGTCCCCCTCCATCCTCTTCGGCCCCCCTGGGCCATGTGATCGTGAGGTCCTTGTGAGGACCTCGTGATCACATGGACGGCATAGCGTCCAAGGCATTGCCAGCAGGGGGAGTGCCTGTAATGACAGGTACTCCCCCTGCTGTCTGAAAAATAAAAATAAATAAATGATAAAACTGAGTAAAATTAAATTATATATCCTTAGATCTCATATATTTATTATATATATGATCTAAGTATATATACACACATATACACACACATACACTGTCTAAGTGTATTTTAATATTAATATATACATAATGATATATATATATTAATATCAAAATACACGTACAATGATATTGATTATATATATATATATATATATATATATAATTTTCATTATATAATATAAATATATATATATAATAAATATATATATAAATAAAAAAAAATAAAAAAAAAATAAATATGTAAATACGTATAAAAAATAAAAATACAAAAATAAATAAATAAAAAATAAATAAAAAATATAAATATACATGTGTAATTTCATTCTAACTGTATTTTAAAATGTATATATATATATATATATATATATATATATATATATATATATATTGATATCAAAACACATGTAGAACCAAATAATATATATATAACTATATACATAAGTATATACGTATATATCACTATTAGTGATGTACCGAAGTGTCCGCCGGCGAACATTTCCCGGCGAACTTAGCGTGTTCGCGTTCGCCGCCGCGGGCGAACACATGGGCGGTTTGATCCGCCCCCTATTCGTCATCATTGGGCAAACTTTGACCCTGTGCCTCTCGGTCAGCAGACACATTCCAGCCAATCAGCAGCACTCCCTCCCTTCCACACCCTCCAACCTTCCTCCCAGCATCCATTTTCGATTTATTCTGAAGCTGCATGCTTAGTGAGAGGAGGGAAAGTTTAGCTGCTGCTGATTAGATAGGGAAATTGATAGCTAGGCTAGGGTATTCAGTGTCCACTACAATCCTGAAGGACTCATCTGATCTCTGCTGTAAGGACAGCACCCCAAAAAGCCCTTTTTAGGGCTAGAACATCAGGCTGCTTTTTTTTTTTTTTTCTGTGTAATGTAATTGCAGGTGCCTGCCTGCCAGCTTCTGTGTGAGGTTCACAGTGGATACTGTGTCCTCTTGCCCAGTGCCACCACTCATATCTGTTTTTACAATAGCTTAAGCTTAAGATTTAAAATAAATATTTTTTTTTCACTGTAATAGAAGAGCAGTTGCCTGCCTGCCATCTTCTGTGTCAGGCTGGATGCCTTGCCCATTTGCACAGTCAGTGCCACCACTCATATCTGTTGTGACAATAACTTAAGCTTTAGATTAAAAATAAATAATTTTTTTTCACTGTAATAGAAGAGCAGTTGCCTGCCTGCCAGCTTCTGTGTCAGGCTGGATGCCTTGCCCATTTGCACAGTCAGTGCCACCACTCATATCTGTTTTTACAATAGCTTAAGCTTTAGATTTAAAATAAATAAAACAATTTCACTGTAATAGAAGAGCAGTTGCCTGCCTGCCAGCTTCTGTGTGAGGTTCACATTGGATACTGTGCCCACTTGCCCAGTGCCACCACTCATATCTGTTTTTACAATAGGTTAAGCTTTAGATTTAAAAGAAATATTTTGTTTTCACTGTAATAGAAGAGCAGTTGCCTGCCTGCCAGCTTCTGTGTCAGGTTGGATGCCTTGCCCATTTGCACAGTCAGTGCCACCACTCATATCTGTTTTTACAATAGGTTAAGCTTTAGATTTAAAAGAAATAATTTTTTTTCACTGTAATAGAAGAGCAGTTAGTTGTCTGCAAGCGTCTGGGTGTCAGGCCTACTTCAGCGTGTGCTCTGCAGACCTGTGCCAGCGTGCTTTGACAGTTGCCAATCATATCTGTCTCTTTAGCGTGCTTTTACAAAGAAAAAAGGTTTCCAGTGTAAGCTAATAGCAGCCAGTCAGTGTCCTTCAAGCGGCTCTGTCAGGCCTTCCTTCAGCGTGTGCCCTGCACAACCCTGCCAGCGTACTTTGACAGTTGCCACTCATATCTGGTGTCTCTATAGCGTGCTTTTAAAACCAAAATTTTTTTTTCACTGTTATAGATTGAATAGCAGTTACTTGTCTTCAAGCGGGTGTGTCAGGCCTACAGTGTGTGCTCTGCAGAACTGTTCAAGTGCACATTGCCAATCATATCTGGTGTCTCTATAGCGTGCTTTTACAAAGAAAAAAGGTTTCCAGTGTAAGCTAATAGCAGCCAGTCAGTGTCCTTCAAGCGGCTCTGTCAGTCCTTCCTTCAGCGTGTGCTCTCCAGAACTGTTCCAGTGCACATTGCCAATCATATCTGGTGTCTCTATAGCGTGCTTTTAAAACCAAAATTTGTTTTTCACTGTTATAGATTGAATAGCAGTTACTTGTCTTCAAGCGGGTGTGTCAGGCCTACAGTGTGTGCTCTGCAGAACTGTTCAAGTGCACATTGCCAATCATATCTGGTGTCTCTATAGCGTGCTTTTACAAAGAAAAAAGGTTTCTAGTGTAAGCTAATAGCAGCCAGTCAGTGTCCTTCAAGCGGCTCTGTCAGTCCTTCCTTCAGCGTGTGCTCTCCAGAACTGTTCCAGTGCACATTGCCAATCATATCTGGTGTCTCTATAGCGTGCTTTTAAAACCAAAATTTGTTTTTCACTTTTATAGATTGAGTAGCAGTTACTTGTCTTCAAGCGGGTGTGTCAGGCCTACAGTGTGTGCTCTGCAGAACTGTTCAAGTGCACATTGCCAATCATATCTGGTGTCTCTATAGCGTGCTTTTAAAAACTATTTTTTTTTTCACTGTTATAGATTGAGTAGCAGTTACTTGTCTTCAAGCGGCTCTGTCAGTCCTTTCTTCAGCGTGTGCTCTCCAGAACTGTTCCAGTGCACATTGCCAATCATATCTGGTGTCTCTATAGCGTGCTTTTAAAAACAACATTTTTTTTTCACTGTTATAGATTGAGTAGCAGTTACTTGTCTTCAAGCGGGTGTGTCGGGCCTACAGTGTGTGCTCTGCAGAACTGTTCAAGTGCACATTGTCAATCATATCTGGTGTCTCTATAGCGTGCTTTTACAAAGAAAAAAGGTTTCCAGTGTAAGCTAATAGCAGCCAGTCAGTGTCCTTCAAGCGGCTCTGTCAGTCCTTCCTTCAGCGTGTGCTCTCCAGAACTGTTCCAGTGCACATTGCCAATCATATCTGGTGTCTCTATAGCGTGCTTTTAAAACCAAAATTTGTTTTTCACTGTTATAGATTGAATAGCAGTTACTTGTCTTCAAGCGGGTGTGTCAGGCCTACAGTGTGTGCTCTGCAGAACTGTTCAAGTGCACATTGCCAATCATATCTGGTGTCTCTATAGCGTGCTTTTACAAAGAAAAAAGGTTTCCAGTGTAAGCTAATAGCAGCCAGTCAGTGTCCTTCAAGCGGCTCTGTGTGTGCAGGACAAACCCTAATCTTTGCAGAATAATGTACGTTGCCATATGGACACTTTGACGGTAGGTAATGGGTCGTATACAACCTGTACCTTTACTATGCTGCCCTCTTAAAGGCCGGCTACTGTTCAGTATTCTAGATTAGTCATCTATATAAGGTCAGCATTTAATGGGCTTTAGCAATATATACATTTTGTCAGACCATTTAATCTTGCTTTTGTAGCTTGAAAGTAGTGAGGTGTGTTTATTAAATTTTAGTGCCCCTATTCAGCCTTAGGAGGGTAATGTCCCCTAGTCATGGGACACTGAGCTTGGCTTTAACCTCTATCAGATGTTTGGAGACCTTACAAACTGACAGCCACCGGCTCAAAAACAGGGTTCAGGAGAAAGAACAAGGTAATAAACAATTGTGATTTTCGCATTGAGTGTACGAACTGTAGGAATTATGGTAACGTTTCCAAAACGGCACTTGGTTACCAAAATTGGGCTCACAAAAAAAAAAAAATATATATATATATAAATATATTGTTGCCCCCAAGAACAATGGGGTACTATAAGAAATGTTAAACGTTCAATGAAAATAACTTTGCAGTCTTTAGACCTGAGGTAAAGGTGAGCGCTGGGAAGGTGTCCCTACTGTGCCTCATTGTCAGCCAGTCCCTTGAGGCTGTCTTGGGTCCGAGGACCGAGGGCTTCTGTTCCGCGGTACAAACGTTGCGGTGCGCTCTGGGTCCCAATTGGTAGTAGAGGGTCTTGAGTGTGAGTTGGCGGTCGGTGGGTCCAGTCCCAAGGCCTGTATTATTGTGGGTACCTCTTCCATGGAGGCAAGTGTGAGTTGGGATCCGTTCTGTGGTATCACCAGGGATCCGTGTGCCCCCCATCGATAGGTGATGTCTGCTGGCCTCAGTCTGTTGATGAGGGAGCTGAAGGTTTTGCGCCACATGAGGGTTTTGCGCTTGTCCCGCTCCGTAGCCGCCGAGTAGTTTCTCCAGGTCTGGGATTGTGAGCGTGGGGTAGGCCCCAACCTTCCGTCTCCGCTTCTGCTGGGTGGAAGCCGCAAAGAAGGGCATCGATCGGCTCGGGAGTAGGTAGGGAGTCCAGCTGGGGGCTGGAGGAGGTTGGATCGGCTGAGGGTGTTGGGATTTTTAATGGATTGTGCCCGTTTACTGGGGAGCTTGTCGAGATGGCGTCCGTTTAGCTCGCTGGTTAAGCTCCGCCCCCCACGCTGCTGTATTTTAGCTCTGAATGACGTTTGACTTGCGTGACTTATCCGCCACCAACTAGGGTTCAAGCCGCCATGTTTTAGGGCACTTTCTGCCTGTGAAACAAACATCAATTTTTCTGGCCGCTGCTACAGCAGCGGCTGCAACAATACCAAATTTGTCAGACATGTGTACATGCCTAATTTTTAGGCCCACTGGTGCAGCACTGTGGCTTCAAAAACCAAACCAAAAAAAAATCCTCCAAGATGGCACCAATATACCAGTGGTCTAAGCATCTTCCCACCTTGGCCTAAAAAGGGGAGGTGATTCCACAATTAAAAATTGCTGCCATTTACACGTCCACTGATAGGAGACGCGGAAGGTATTAAACTGATCAGAACAATACTAAACTCACCACTCCTATCTGGTGGCACATTAGCTTGCCCGCGCAGTGCCCCAAATTTCAAGTAAGAGGACCGACCAAGCATCTTCTTCCATCTCCCTGTTACATAAATCAATGCCATATCCATAGAAATTGTACATAATATCCAGGAGAGTTTTACAGGGCCAAATCTTGTCGCCTGTTGAAGAGGTGACCTTGCTCGGGTCCCAGGTGTGCGGTTCCTAAAATGGCTGCCATATACACGTCCACTGATAGGAGACGTGGAAGGTATTAAACTGATATGAACATTTACTAAACTCACCACTCCGAGTGCTGTTATTTATTTAATTTTTTTGTGGTGAGGCTTTACAGGACAGAGTGCTTCTCCACGGGACATGTTAACTCACGGGCAGCTGGCTCATCAAGGAACCAGAGCAGCTTGAACGAGGTGAACTTGCTCGGGTCCCAGGTGTGCGGTACCTAAAATGGCTGCCATATACACGTCCACTGATAGGAGACGCGGAAGGTATTAAACTGATATGAACATTTACTAAACTCACCACTCCGAGTGCTGTTATTTATTTAATTTTTTTGTGGTGAGGCTTTACAGGACAGAGTGCTTCTCCATGGGTCATGTTAACTCACGGGCAGCTGGCTCATCAAGGAACCAGAGCAGCTTGAACGAGGTGACCTTGCTCGGGTCCCAGGTGTGCGGTTCCTAAAATGGCTGCCATATACACGTCCACTGATAGGAGACGCGGAAGGTATTAAACTGATATGAACAATACTCCACTCCTATCAGTAGGTCCGTCCCATTGTGATTTATGCCCCCCACCCACCGCGCAGGGATGGGGGCCGGGGGGGAGGAAAGTAGGCCCCCCATTGTGATTTATGGCCCCCACCCACCGCGCAGGGGTGGGGGCCAAGGGGGAGGACAGTAGGTCCCCCCATTGTGATTTATGGCCCCCACCCACCGCGCAGGGGTTGGGGAGGACAGTAGCTCCACCCAGTGTGTATCATGGGCTTTGAGGACAGGTGTCAATCCATACCTGCCAAGTGACCCTATGTAGGGGGAACAGTCCCTATTCTGCTCTGTGTCAGTGTGTATCAGGGATTTCACTATCTTTATTCAGATTCAAAAATTACAATTCCAGGAAAAATTTAACAAACATTTACAAGAACATGTTATGCACATCATAGAAACAACGTGAACCTCTTTAAAGCCACAAACTTAAGACAAAAAATACGTACACACAATGTGTAAGGGTTTGAAAGAATATTCTGAATCCTGTTTACTTTATCATTTGTTTGATTTTTGTGAACCATGTATAAACTACAAGCAGCGTGAAAACTATAAAAACTCAAGTGGCCATGCTGATCAAATTAAATAGTATGCTTTACACAGCGTATAAGGGTGTTGTCACAGCACAACGGGAATCTAACAGGGGAAGAGGTGAAAGTCATCCTCCCCCTCCCACGACCCCGCCATATCTGCCAAGTGACCCTATGTAGGGGTAACAGTCTCTATTCTGCTCTGTGTCAGTGTGTATCATGGTCTCTGAGGACGGGGAACAGTCTCTATTCTGCTCTGTGTCAGTGTGTATCAGGGGCTTTGAGGACAGGTGTCAATGTTAGGTGATTTCTGCCCTTTATGGATTAAAAGCAGACTCTGCATCAACTGTGTAATTTTCCATGGGAGTTTTGCCATGGATCCCCCTCCGGCATGCCACAGTCCAGGTGTTAGTCCCCTTGAAACAACTTTTCCATCACTTTTGTGGCCAGAAAGAGTCCCTGTTGGTTTTAAAATTCGCCTGCCCATTGAAGTCAATGGCGGTTCGCCTGGTTCGCCGGTTCACGAACATTTGAGGAAGTTCGCGTTCGCCGTTCGCGAACCGAAAATTGCGGGTTCGCGACAACACTAATCACTATATATACCTATATATAAATTAAAATAATTTTAAAAAATGATATACATATATATGTACACATATATATATATATATATACACACATATATATATATATAATAATTCTACGTATATATTTATGTAATAATTTTACATAATTAGGTCATTTTATTAATTACAATTTGCAGGACCTGCCTGACAACCCAGGCCGAAAGTTCAGGGAATTTAATTTGCTAGCACTATATTTAACCCTGTAACTTTCCAAGACACCATAAAACATGTACATTGGGGGTACTGTTTTACTCGGAAGACTTTGCTGAACACAAATATTAGTGTTTCGAAACAGTAAAATGTATTACAACGACGATATTGTCAGTTTAATTTTTGCATTTGTCACACACAAATGGCACTTACACTGACGATATAATTGTTGTGATACATTTTACTGTTTTGAAACACTCCCGAGTATAACAGTACCCCTCATGTACAGGTTTAATGGTGTTTTCAAAAGTTACAGAGTCAAATATAAGGCTTGCGTTTCAGTTTTTTCACATTAAAATTCGCCAGGTTGGTTATGTTGACTTTGAGTCCGTACTGTAGCACAGGAACGAAAATTACCCCCATGATGGCATACCATTTGCAATAGTATACAACCTAGTGTATTGCAAATGTGTATGTTCAGTCTTTATTAGTAGCCACTTAGTCAGAAACACTGGTCAAAATTGGCGTTCAAATTCGTTTTTTGCATTTTCAAATATTAACACTAACTTTGGCCAGTGTTTGTGACCAAGTCGCTACTAAAAAGACTGGACATACCCCGTTTGCAATACCTTGGGTTGTCTACTTTTGCAAATGGTATGCAATCAAGGGGGTGATTCTTACTCCTGGGCTACCATATGGTCTCAAAGGCAACGTAACCAATCTGGTGAATTTCAATGTGAAAAAAATTAAAAATGTAACATGCTATATTTGACCCTGTAACTTCCCAAAACACCATAAAACCTGTACATAGGGGGTACTGTTTTACACGTGTGATATCACTGAATACAAATATATGTATTTTATTGCAGTAAAAGCAAACAGTATTTTGACATTCACAGTTAAAATGTCACGTAGAACTAAGAAAATTTTAAAAAAATCTTATTTTCTCCCATTTTTTTATATTTTATTCATATTAAATTATGTTCCATACCTAAATATTTGATGTTAAACCGAAAGCCCTGTTTCCCCTGAATAAAATGATATATAATAAGTGTGGGTGCATTTAATATGAAAGAGGTGAATTACGGTTGGACAGACATATAGTGCAAATGGTTTTGTTTACGTTTTGTTTTCATCACAACTCTTACATTTGGCTGCGGTCTTAACCCCTTCAGGACGGGTGACGGACGAGGTCCATCATCCTGGGGATACCCTTAATGACGGGTGACGGACCTTGTCTGTCACGCTGTAAAATTAACCCCAGATCGCCGCAATCGCGGCGATCGTGGGGTTAATGGTGCTCTGGTCTGCCTCTGTATTAGAGGCAGACCTGGAGTACCCGATAGTGCTGCCCCAGCACATGTGCCTGCTCTGACAGCTTGTCAGAGCGAGCACATGTGCTCTGTATACTTACCTTCCACCTCCCTGCACTAACGGGTTCAGTGTGAAGTGCAGGGAGACGGATCAGTGCTGATCCTGCCCCCTAGTGTAAAAAAATAAAGTAAAATTAAAATCCCACCCCCCTTTACCCATTTTAATAAAAAATTAACCCCTTCCCTGCCAATTGATCACTGACTACAGTGATCAATTGGCAGGGATTACATTTTAATATGATCTGATTTTTTTTTTAAATATTTAAATTAATTAATAAAATAAATGTAACCCCTGAGGGTTAAAAAAAAAAGAATTAACCCTCAGGGGTTAAATTTATTTTATTAATTAATTTAAATATTTTAAAATTATAAATTTAGCTAGCTGGGGAGGATGGAAGTTAGTGGGGAACAGGGCCGCCATCAGGGGGTGACAACCATGACTGTTGTCATGGGCCCGGCGGTCCTGGGGGGCCCAGGCACCCAGGCCCTCCGTTCCCAATGTGCATACATATATATAGCAGTTATCGCTATATACATGTGTTTTGGCAGTGGCAGAACTACCTGAGGGGGCCCATCGGGTGGCCCATGCACTTAGGGCCACCCGATGGGCATATCTCTGAAGGGGCCCGATCAGTGCCGTGGATTTTTAATAGCTAGTCCGGGCCCCTTTAAGGATCCTGGCACTAGCAGTGCTGGGAGGAAGTGAGCTCACTTCCTCCCAGCTAACACCCGCGCGGGAGGAAGCACCGGAGAGTGTGAAGAGGAGAGGAGGGCAGTCAGACCCACACCCACATCAGCCCCAGGCCCCCAGCCAGCAGAGTCCACCCTCCTGCAGCCTAAAGGTAAGAAACAGGGAGGAAGCATTGGGGAGTGTGAAGAGGAGGACAGAGTCAGACCCACACTCACATCAGCCCCAGCCAGCAGAGTCCACCCTCCTGCAGACTAAAGGTAAAAACATGAGGGTGGGAGGAGAGGAGGACAGAGTCAGACCCACACTCACATCAGCCCCAGCCAGCAGAGTCCACCCTCTTGCAGCCTAAGGGTAAAAACATGAGGGTGGGGGGAGAGGAGGACAGAGTCAGACCCACACTCACATCAGCCCCAGCCAGCAGAGTCCACCCTCTTGCAGCCTAAGGGTAAAAACATGAGGGTGGTGGGAGAGGAGGACAGAGTCAGACCCACACTCACATCAGCCCCAGCCAGCAGAGTCCACCCTCTTGCAGCCTAAGGGTAAAAACATGAGGGTGGGGGGAGAGGAGGACAGAGTCAGACCCACACTCACATCAGCCCCAGCCAGCAGAGTCCACCCTCTTGCAGCCTAAGGGTAAAAACATGAGGGTGGGGGGAGAGGAGGACAGAGTCAGACCCACACTCACATCAGCCCCAGCCAGCAGAGTCCACCCTCTTGCAGCCTAAAGGTAAAAACATGAGGGTGGTGGGAGAGGAGGACAGAGTCAGACCCACACTCACATCAGCCCCAGCCAGCAGAGTCCACCCTCCTGCAGCCTAAAGGTAAGAAACAGGAGGGTGGTTAAAAAAAAAAGTGTCAGTGTGTCTGTATCTATGTGTACCTGAGTGTTTATGTGTGTCTGTCTGTATCTATGTGTACCTAAATGTGTGTGTGTGTGTCTGTCTGTATCTATGTATCTATCAGTGTGTGTATCTGTCTGTATCTATGTATCTATCAGTGTGTGTATCTATGTGTACCTGAGAGTGTGGGTGTCTGTCTGTATCTATGTGTACCTGAGAGTGTGGGTGTCTGTTTGTATCTATGTATCTATCAGTGTGTGTATCTATGTGTTGTTTGTATCTGGTTGGTAGTGTGCACCTGAGTGTATGTTTTTGTTATTGTTTTATTCTTTGATTTTTTTTTTTATAGCAGTGCTGCAGCTTTTATGTTCATGGTTTTCTAGTGTCTGTGCTTTTGATTTTTACGTCCACTTTTTGTCCACAATCATTTTCACTACTTAGTTGATATTCCCCATTTATTTTAGTTTTAGTTGTGGCTCTATTTAAATGTTTAAACAGATTGTTAGTTTGTTTTGGTAACTTTGTTGTAATGTATATCTTTTCTATTTGGCGCTGCCTGTCCATGTTGTGTACGTTTTTATCTTGCATAGCCTGTCTTATATTTTATTATGTGCATGGCCCATTTTCGGTCGTTTGCATTTATTTTTTAAAGTGTGTTAGTTAGTGCAATACATAATATATATATATATATATATATATATATATATATATATATATATATATATATATATATATATATAGATATAGATATATATTTTGCTGGAGCGCTCACGCTTTCTTTGTTTTCTGAGATTCTCAACTAAAGCTGTGTTTATTTGGTGTTAATCTGCCCATAGAATTGATTACTTTATTGTTGTTTTTCTACATTTTTACACATATATTTTATTTTATATTTAGTTTTTACGTGTATCTGTTTGTGTGTCTGTATGTATCTGTGTCAATGTGCACCTGAGTGTGTGTGTGTGTGTCTGTATCTTTCAGTGTGTCTGTATATTTACATGTATGTCAGTGTGTGTGTGTGTATGTATCAGTGTTAGTGTGTGTATCTGTGTATATATGGGTGCCAGATTGCACCTGAGTGTGTATCTCTGTGTGCGTGTATCTGGGTGTCAGTGTGTGTGTGTGTGTGTGTGTGTGTGTGTAACCGTGTCTGTATATTTCCATGTATGTCAATGCATGTGCCTGTATCTCCTATGTGTGTGCATGTATGTATATCAGTGTGTGTATGTGTCTGTGTGTCAGTTTGCACCTGAATGTGTCTGTGTATATGTCTGTATGTCTATGTATCTATGTCAGTGTGAACCTGAGTATATATGTGTGTGTAACTATGTGCCAATATGTGTAACTGTGTGTCTGTGTATTTGCATGTATGTCAGGGTGTGTATCTATCTGTGTGTGTGTGTGTGTATACACTACAGACAAATGCACGCTTGCATTCAAACACCAACATTCAAATACACACATGCTCCATTCAATACCATGTTTATATTCAAACACACATACACTGCTGAGTGCTAAATACAGCCCTGCAAATTGTAGATCCCCAGCTAGCAAAGCATTCTGGGACTTACAACAGATTCAGAACTACATTTGGCCACTTTACACACACTGCATCCACTAAACACACACTGTGCATTGACTACACACACACAGAGACTCTGCATTCACTCTACACACATACAGCATCCTTGTGGGCAGATTCAAGGACAGCCCTGTGGGCGGACTCGTGAGTGGGCTCTAGGGGCCCAGACCTTGAACTTTGTCAGGGGCCCCAAAATTTCTGATGGCAGCCCTGGTGGGGAATTGGGGGATTTAGTGTTAGGCTAACTAGGTGTTAACGTTAAAAAAAAGTTTTAAAATAAGCTTTAAAAAGTTAAAAAATTAAGTTAAAAAAAAGTTTTAATAACGTTTAAGTAAAAAATTTTAAAAAATAAACCCTTTACCCAGTCCAAATAAAAATTTACCCCTTCAAATGGCCCAAGAGTCAGACCCGGAAGGACGGTATGTTATAGTCTCGGGTATCTTGCACTTGCATACGATTCACCTCATCAACGTGTATGCCCCAAACCAACCGGACTCGGCTTACTGGCAGAGCCTCCAAGGAAAAATAGCGGCGTTGCCCCACGGTATGGTTTATGTTGGAGGGGACTTCAATGCCACTCCGAACCCAGCAGTAGACAGGAGCACGAAGGATGGCACCCAGAGGTCCCAAGGCAGAGGGGGCCAGGACCGGTTGCTCAATCGGTTTTTGACGGATTCGGGCCTAGTGGATGTTTGGCGTGCCCACCACCCGGGGGATAAGGATTACACGTTTTATTCAGCACCGCATGGCACGTATTCACGGATTGATCTTTTCTTAGCCAACGCAGTGGGGATGCCCCGGATAATCAATTCGAACGTCGGTAATATATCATGGTCATATATCATGGTCGGACCACGCCGACGTGACCATCACTTTGGGCAACCTCTGCGTGGCCTCTCCGTGGAGCTGGAGGTTAAACACGTCCTTGCTACAGGACACTGCTTTGAAGGAACAGATCCGGTGGGAAATCCTCAAATATTTTGATACGAACGATACCCCGGATGTACCGGTGTGCACAATCTGGGCAGCCCACAAAGCAGTTATCAGGGGATCCCTCATAAAGCTAGCTACCAGACGAAAGAAACTGAAACACCTTTGTTTTTTTCAAATTTAATTTTTATTGAAAAAGATTTTTTTTTTTTTAATACAATAAATACAAATAGACATGTATAGGTTCATCCATGGAACCATTTACAAACAGACAAAACAGCAGTTGTTATGGAATACGTCTCATACATCTTTACTGAGGTTTAAAGTTTTTCGCCAATAGTTATTAGGCCCTAAATCCCCATACAGTATTACCATAATTTTCCAGGCTGGAACAGCTGAGGACCCTTGAACTGAAACATCAAATTGGCCCCTGATGCAGTGACATACGATCGGTTGGAAGCGGTTAGGAGGGATATCCGGACTTTACTGTTAGACGATGCGGCGCGCTCCATGGTATGGTCGCGGCGGTCTTTTTACGAAAAATCCAACAAAATGGACTCGCTCCTTGCCAGGACTTTACGTCCCAGACAGGAACGTTCTCATATAACAGTCATAAGACACCCGGATGGCACGACCAAAACGAAGCCTGACGAGATCGCGAGGGTGTTTGAAAACTTCTATAAGCAATTATACAACCACACGCCGGATCGGCAGACGAGTGAAGAAAGTGAGGAGAGGGCCATACTTGAATACCTCGATAAACTTGGGATGACTAAACTCGGGAGAGGGGCGGCGAGTACCTTGGCGGCTGATATCTCCGAGGAGGAAGTAAGTAAAGCCATTTCTACCTTGAAAGGCAAAAAGGCGCCGGGACCTGATGGTTTCGATGGCTCTTACTACAAAATATTTAAGGAAGAATTAGTACCTCCACTGACCAGGCTCTTTACCGATCTCAGGCAGGGAGGTCGGCTGGATCCAACCATGGCCCTCGCAACAATCGTACTGATACCCAAACCCGATAAGGACCTACTCGCACTGGAAAATTACAGGCCTATCTCGCTGATCAACCACGACCTTAAGATCTTGGCGAAAATACAAGCAGATAGACTGAACTCGCTACTGACCTCTCTGGTACACGCCGACCAAGTGGGCTTCATCCCGGATCGACAGCTGTTCGAGAACACACGGAGAAATATCGATCTGCTCTGGCAGCAAGTGACCTCGAAAATACCAACGCTGTTGGTCGCTATCGACGCAGAAAAGGCTTTTGATAGGGTGCGGTGGCAATTTCTGTTTACGGTGCTGAAACATCTGGGAATCCCGGACGAATTCATAACAACCACGAAGGCCATGTACCACAACGTTCAGGCACAAGTACGGATCGCAGGAGTCCCTATGACGCCATTTCGGCTGTTTAATGGAACAAGACAGGGTTGCCCGCTCTCCCCCTCCTGTTTGTGCTGGCACTGGAACCCCTGCTCCAAGCTATAAGGCAACATCCGGACATACAGGGAGTGCGGGTGGGAGATAGCGCATTCACCGTTTCGGCGTACGCCGACGACATCCTCCTTACAGTTACCAACCCTCCGGATTCAATGGCAGCTCTACAAGAGGTCATCAGTGAGTACGGCGCGACGTCGGGCTACAAGGCCAACATGGGCAAGACCAGTGCAATGCCGATTCATTTGCCAGATGCCGCCGTTCGCCGCATTTGAGAGACCTACGGCCTCAAAATAGAAAGAGACGCTCTGAAGTACCTGGGTATACAACTAACTGCCGACCCTCTACGCCTTTCCCCCGCTAATTACGATCCCATGATTCGCACACTGACCGGTGATCTGGAGAAATGGATAGACAAGCCTATTTCTTGGATCGGACGGATTAACTCGGTTAAAATGAACATCCTTCCACGCATCCTGTTCCTATTCCAAGCTCTGCCGATCCGAGTTACAAAAACCCAACTGATACCGCTACAAAGATCAATCGGCGCATTTATATGGCAGAATAGGAGACATAGGATATCTTGCCAAGTCCTCTACAGACGTAGGGATAGAGGGGGATTGGGCCTACCAAACGTATACTTCTACTATCTGGCAGCCCAGCTGACACAGGTCGCGATGTGGCACTCGTCGACAGAGGAGAGGAGATGGGTGGAGTTAGAATCCATGATGACGGGGAGTGACGCCCCCCACTTTACCATGTGGGTCCCAAAAGAATACAGGCCCCCAACTCGGGCACTTTGCCCGTCCATCCAGAACTCGCTCCGCATTTGGGATGAGAATAATCGCAAATACGGACTGTCATCTTTCCCCTCCCCCTTGACCCCGATTCTCCGGAACAGGGAGTTCCCACCGGGCATGGCTCCTGGAGATTTTCGGAATCTAGAGGGATTAGGGTTAAGGCGGATTCACCAACTTTACCGCGACGGGCAGATAATCCTGTTTGACGACCTTCGACGGGACTCCCATTTAACACCATCAGACTTCTTTCGCTATCTTCAGATTAGGGACTTTGCCCAAAAACCCCACATAAAGAGAGCGGCGCAAACAGGGATGACTTTCTATGAGAAACTGTGTTGCGAAGGATCCGTCCCCAAGGGCATGATAACACTCATGTATGCCCACCTTAGCACAGAGAACAAAGAATGGGGCCGTTTGGCCTACGCCGACCAGTGGGAAGCAGATCTGGGGGAGGTTCTGGAGGGAGGGGAATGGCAGGACATATGGGAGGCTAATAAGAACTCCTCCGTCTGCGTCACTCTCCAAGAACAAACATGGAAGACTATGTTCCGCTGGTATACCACCCCTGTCAAACTATATAAGATGCACAAACTGGACACCGTGGACAAACTGGTTACCTGTGGTAACCGAGGTACGTATATTCACATGTGGTGGGAATGTCCGAAACTACGTAGCTTCTGGAAGGCAGTAGAAGACCTATTGACACAGACCTTTAACAAACCATTACTACTGGATCCATGGGTATACCTACTGAACAGACCCCTTGACGGATGGACCAAACGGGAGCAGACATTGGTACATAAACTAACCCTCGGGGCTAGACGTACCATTGCTACGACTTGGCTTTCTCCGGAGGGCCCGGAGATCTCGGGCGTGATATCACGGATCCGAGACTGCCGATTGATGGATGACCTGACAGCACGGGTGAAGGGTACGATAGAGAAATTTCTGAAACTATGGGAGCCCTGGGATAATAGTGTAGCAGGATCGGCGTAAATGGAAACAACTAGATGCTTATGTACTGGCGGCCTCTTGATTTTTAAATATGTCTGAAACACTACGGAAACATGTCCACCGGGAAGATGTGGCATCGTGGGTCCGTGGGCTTTTCTTTCGATGGTCCCGCTGCGTCCCGGTCTGATTGCCCCGCTCTCGCTGCGTCCCGGTTCCAGCGCCTCACCTCTTCTTCTCTTCTCTTTCTCTGCTCTTTTTTCTCCTTTCTCTTACATAACTGCCCCTGATCTCCCGGCATCGGGTTTCGGGGGTAGGTTTTTTCTTTTTATTTGAAAGTATTATTCTCCTTGATTCCTCACTCTGCCTATCTAACCAACATCTCTCCGGGTACGAGCGGTGTGATAAGGGTAGGCGGAGATATTATTTTCTCCGGATGCCTTTTTCCTGATGGGACCCTTACGGGACAAAGCGTAATTGCCCAAGTCTTATAAACTTCCTCCGACTAGAGCTAGTTGACCGTGACGACCCGAACGGGGATGCTAGGGGTGGTTTAGCAATTGCTATAAGGTGACCTCTTTTATCACCAATGTTGGTTGCCGCTAACCGGATACGTTACCTTGTGATCCTGGTCCTCTAATCGATTGGAAATCGGAAAACAATAGCCAAAACGTTTAGCATTAAAACTAAATCCCCGACGGGGAGCAGGCGCCACTGAAATTAGGGACAAGCGTGTCTGGGGGACAGTTACCAACTAGGATTGTTTTTCCTCAGATTGATTTCTCCCACAGAGGCTCCTAAGCAAGACACACAATAGCACTGTTCCTGTTATGGCACCCTAGGGCAAATGTGAGGAATCTTAAAACTGATGCTGTATAAACATTACAAAACCCTCGATGGGAGACGAGTTGTATAGAACTACCAAGGTGGCTTGTAATATATGATGTTGTTGCATTGTTACATTTACAAAACTGTTTGTGTGTATTTTGGCTTCTGCGCAAGCCTTCAAGTTATATGATTCTTGTCTTACCTATCGTGTGCAAAAATAAAGAATTAAAAAAAAAAAAAAAATTTACCCCTTCCCTGCCAGTCGATCACTGCCTACAGTGATCAAAATACAGATCACAGTATTATACTGTGATCTAATTTTTTTTAACCCCTGACGATTAACTTTTATTTATTTTTTAACCCTCAGGGGTTAAATTTATTTAATTAACTAATTTAAATATTGTATAATTAAATATTTTGCTAGCTGGGGTGGGTGGGAGTTATGGGAAAATGGGGAATTTACTGTTAGTGCTGCTTACTGCTAGTTAGTGGTTAACGGTAAAAAAAAAAAAGCTTAGAAAAATGTTACATCTGTAAAAAAAAGTTTTACGAAAGTTTAGGAAACTTTAAAAAAATTAATAAGCAAAACAAAAGTTTTAAAAATAGTTTTAAAAAGTAAAAAAAGTTTTAAAAAGTAAAAAAATACATTTAATAACGCTCATTACCACTACACCTGGTACAAGCTAGCGGAAAAATGATCCCACGCTATGGTTCAAAATATGCTTTTTGAAATACCCTGGGGTGTCTACTTTAAGAAATGGTATGCCTTTGTGGGGTAGTTTGAATTATATAGCCTGGTAAAATACTCTAAAATGGGACATGGGCACAGCGTAAAAAGTTAAAGTTTGAAAAAAACTGGAATGACTATGTCCCAAATGTGCCCCTCCGATGTCCACATATACCTGGCAAAGGTACATACGGGGATATTTTTGTACTCAGCTGACATAGCTGAGCAACATATGAAGTATTATACAGTCATAGCACACATAAGGTTTGCAAAATATACTGTGCAAACTCACTTTGTGTGTCAAAAAGGCAGAAAAAACGCTTATTACCACTACACCTGGTACAAGCTAGCGGAAAAATTATCCCACGCTAAGTTTAAAATATGCCTTTTGAAATACCCTGGGGTGTCTACTTTAAGAAATGGTATGCCTTTGTGGGGTAGTTTGAATTATATAGCCTGGTAAAATACTCTAAAATGGGACATGGGCACAGCGTAAAAATTTAAAGTTTGAAAAAAACTGGAATGACTATGTCCCAAATGTGCCCCTCCGATGTCCACATATACCTGGCAAAGGTACATACGGGGATATTTTTGTACTCAGCTGACATAGCTGAGCAACATATGAAGTATTATACAGTCATAGCACACATAAGGTTTGCAAAATATACTGTGCAAACTCACTTTGTGTGTCAAAAAGGCAGAAAAAAACGCTTATTACCACTACACCTGGTACAATCTAGCGGAAAAATTATCCCACGCTAAGTTTAAAATATGCCTTTTGAAATACCCTGGGGTGTCTACTTTAAGAAATGGTATGCCTTTGTGGGGTAGTTTGAATTATATAGCCTGGTAAAATACTCTAAAATGGGACATGGGCACAGCGTAAAAATTTAAAGTTTGAAAAAAACTGGAATGACTATGTCCCAAATGTGCCCCTCCGATGTCCACATATACCTGGCAAAGGTACATACGGGGATATTTTTGTACTCAGCTGACATAGCTGAGCAACATATGAAGTATTATACAGTCATAGCACACATAAGGTTTGCAAAATATACTGTGCAAACTCACTTTGTGTGTCAAAAAGGCAGAAAAAACGCTTATTACCACTACACCTGGTACAAGCTAGCGGAAAAATTATCCCACGCTAAGTTTAAAATATGCCTTTTGAAATACCCTGGGGTGTCTACTTTAAGAAATGGTAGGCCTTTGTGGGGCAGTTTGAATTTAAAACCTGTGAAGATGCTTGAAAATTGCACATAGGCCCAGCGTCAAAATTCAAAGTTCTGTAAAAACTGATATGGCTTGGTCTCCAATATGGCACTGTAGCTTCACAAAATAGTGCCAAAGACATTCATTGGGGATGTCTTTTTACTCAGAAGACTTAGCTGAGCATAATTTGGAGGTTTTGAACTTAGTGGCACATATGAAATATACAAAATGCCCAGCAAAAATGCAATCCGTATGTAAAAAAATGCCCCAAATTATTTTTTACCACATACTTTGGCATATATTGGTGAACAAATGGGGGCATGCTAAGGCACAATATGCACCTTATAATATACCCTGGAGTGTCTACTTTTACAAATGGTAGGCCTTTGTGGGGGTTTTTTGAACAGTCAAACTGTTATAATACCCCAAATGGAAGCATAGGCTCATTAAATCCATGTCTCAAAATTCTACTGTGAATACTGAAAAGGACAGGTCTCCTGTATGGCACTGTAGCTTCACGAAATAGTTCCATAGACATACAATGGGGGTGTCCTTTTACTCAGAAGACTTAGCTGAGCATAATTTGGGGGGTTTGAACTTAGTGGCACATATGAAATATACAAAATGCCCAGCAAAAATGCAATCCGTATGTAAAAAATGCACAAAATTATTTTTAGCACATACTTTGGCATGTAATGGTAAAAAAAATGGGGACATGTTAAGGCACAATAGGCACCTTATGAGATACCCTGGAGTGTCTACTTTTACAAATGGTAGGCCTTTGTGGGGTTTTTTTTGAACAGTCAAACTGTTATAATACCCCAAATGGAAGCATAGGCTCATTAAATCCGTCTCTCAAAATTCTACTGTGAATACTGAAAACGACAGGTCTCCTATATGGCACTGTAGCTTCACGAAATAGTGCCAAAGACATACAATGGGGGTACCGTTGTACTCAGCAGAAGTAACTGAACACATAATAAAACTTTGTACAGGAATAGCACACACCAACTTTACAAAATACACATGAGAAGTTCTTTGTTATAAGTTTGTGTGCGAAAACCCCCAAAAATCACAATTTTACTCCAATATTTAGCAGAGGTTGGCGGTAAAATGGCTACGTAGAAAGTGTCAAAACAACCTTAGGTAAATAGCCTGTGGTGTCTACTTTATATAAATATATACTTTTGTGTGGCAATGTTGTTTTCTTTTATGGCTATTAAGCTTACAAGACAAACATACCAAATTCTAAAATCGCTCCACATTAAGTTTATTTTACTCCTTGTGCTTTGTGACCTGTAACTACCAAAAAAAACTTAAAATCCCAGACACATTATATATTCTGTAAATCAGAACAACTAAATGAATTTATTTTTAATCACTTTCCTTAACCTGCACTAATTGTGCACACATTATTATTGCAAAAACTGTAAAAAACAAAAACAAAATTTTTCATATTTTTTTGCATTTTTCTGTATTTTTTTATAATAAATAAGCATTTATGTAAATATATGTTACATCAAATTAAAGCCCTTTCTGTCCTTTAAAAAACGGTATATAATATGTGTCGGTGCAATAAATTAGTAAAATGCAAATTGCAGTTGAACGCAAACAGCAAAAAATGCAAAAAATGCCGTTGTCATTAAGTGAAAGACAAGCTTCTGAAGCTCTGTCCTTAAGGGGTTAAGGGGTTAATGAAGTTTTCAAGTTCACCGTTTACACATTCAAACATATGAGCAGTACATCAGCAATAAAGACTTTGGAACTAAGGTTAAACAATATAAAATTTCACCACAAATGAAGTCACAAGAAACATATAAATAATGTCCCAACATAAATTTGACAATACAAGTTTTGTTTAAAGGGGTGTTAATGTTTTAATGTTAAACAAGAATCCCCAGAAGCCCATACTCTCTGTGCTAATTGAGCTAATGACCAAGGCTGCTTGTACTAAGCATTAGCCTAGGCCCTAGGCAGTAATGGGCAGTTGTAATTGACTGAGAGTGTCGTCTGACCACTTTAAGCCTATCACAGCACCCAATGCTGCTATGTATTACTTTACTGAGAGGGTAGTGGATGCATGGAATAGGCTTCCAGCCGAAGTGATAGAGGTTAACACAGTAAAGGAGTTAAAGCATGTGTGGGATATGCATAAGGCTATCCTAACTATAAGATAAGGCCAGGGACTAATGAAAGTATTTAACAAAATTGGGCAGACTAGATGGGCCGAATGGTTCTTATCTGCCGTCACATTCTATGTGTCTATGTTTCTATGAATTGGTATGACAAGAAAGAAGAGTTTAATGTCTGCCATAGTTATATTTCCAGTGGGGGCCATACTGATTTTGGCCAGGGACTCTTATTTTATACATAACTGCTCAAACATAGTTTAACAGTGTATGGAGGAAGAGAGACAGAGGACTCCATTCATTATAACTAATTATTTATGATGAAATGGCTATAACGCCTACAGTCCCTTTAAATACAACCTAAACCTGTACACAGATAAACTAGAGATTTAGAGATCTAATGTTAACCACGTTGCATTTCTATATATTTTTTTTAATATTCTTTATTGACAAATTTCCTATGATACTTAGTTTCAAATTCCAGCTTACATTTCATTTATACTATTGTGTTCTCATCCTATGTGATCTATGCTTAAGATTTAGCTATTTCAGAACTTGGCACTAAGTGACCACCCTTTCACTACAAAAAAACTCTGTCTATGGATTTTAAAATATTGATTTATTTGAGCTCTTGCTAACAGCGCATCACAGAAGCGTCTGAGAAAAAAAATTGGCCGCTGACTAGACTTTATAGTCTCTTGTTTTTCTACCTTTGACCTATTCAAGAAGAGATGCCTTGGGATAGATTCAGCATTCTCCTTCATCTGAGAGGCAGCAGTTTTTCAGTATATTTAGCTTTGATATATTTGATTCTTTTTTATTTATTCTCTTTATGTGGATGCTCATGTGCCATATTGCCTATTGGTTTGAAGAGAACTATAGTATATTTTTATTCTTTTATATTTTGAGACCCTCATTAGCTCATACGATGAAAGAAAGATAATAGCTGGTTTCGTAAGCTATAGAATTTAGCCTTTTAATTTAATTTAGAATGTAGTCATGAGTTTGTTTTTTAATTATTGCTTTAATGCTGTCAGGGTACCTGTAGTCTCTACCTCAGAGCAGGTGAGAGACTTAGACGTTTATCCTCCCAGAGGGGTTGTTTCTTCCGTTCCTCGCGGTTCTCTCGGCCATTTACAAGCCGACCGCGAGGGATCCACTTCCTTATATGACGCGACGTTCAGTAGTCGACGTCATGACGCCAACCCGGGTCGACCTGTCAGTCAAGTCCCGAGCACTAATCAGGACTCGTCGGGGGCGTGATTACCCTCTAGAATCAAGGTATAAAGTAAGGCTTTCGGCATCTGCTCATTGCCCTGTCGTGGTTCTAGCCTGTCTAGTCACTCAGTGCTCTTGTATTCTAGTTGTCTCTTTGGTTCTGACCCGGCTTGTTTGTACTACCCTGTTTATCTCTGTTACCCTTTGACTCGGCTTGTCTCTCGCTTACCTGTCCTCTCGTTCCCTCGACCTCGGCTTGTTCCTAGACCATTCTCTACTTACTCCTTACGTTAAGTCCGGCCATTCTAAGGTCCGGTATACGTACCTACCACCTGTTTGTACTCTGCGTGTTGGATCCCTGTCCCGATCCTGACATTACGACAGGGCCAATGGATCCTGCAGGTACAAACACTCAGGTTGGTCCTTCTGACTCTAGGTTCGACGCCATGGATCACAGAATGGACCAGATGGCTCTAGCACTACAGGCGTTACTATCTCATTCTGGTAATCAACCAGAGGAGATGCGTAATACTTCTATCTCTCCTGTGAGTTCAGGTCTAGAGGTAGCCACTGTAGGTGCTTCTTCCCGTATCACTCCACCTGTACGTTATGGTGGTTCTCCAGAGAAGTGTCGTGGTTTCTTAAACCAAATAGGTATCCATTTCGAATTACAACCCCGCTCCTATCCTACAGATAGGGCGAAGGTTGGATTTATTATCACATTACTTGTTGAGAAAGCTTTGAGATGGGCCAATCCATTGTGGGAAAATGATAATCCGTTAGTATGTAATTATAATGCCTTTGTAGCTGCTTTCAGAAGAACTTTTGACCCTCCAGGTAGAAAGGTCAATGCAGCTAGATTACTGTTGCGCCTTAGACAAGAAAACCGAACACTTGTGGATTATGCACTAGAGTTCAGGTCCTTGGCGGCAGAGGTTAAGTGGAATGAACAGGTTATATAGATGTATTTTTAAACGGGTTATCAGACATAATCCTTGACGAGGTTGCTACTAGAGAGCTTCCTGAAAATTTGGAGGATTTAATTTCTTTTATTTCTCGCATTGACGAACGTTTAAGAGAGAGGCAGAACACTCGAGAGAGAAACCGTAGACCTTCCTTTAAACTAGCTCCTTCATTTCAAAGTTCTGAATCCACAACCTCACTTTTTCCAGAACCTATGCAGATAGGCAATACTCGCCTCTCAGAAGAGGAGAGACAGTACAGGAGAAGGGAGGGGTTGTGTATGTACTGTGGAGTCAGAGGTCATTTACGCCTAAATTGTCCTAATCGCTCGGGAAACGCTCGCACCTAAGTTTCTCTAGAGGACAGGCCTTGGGTGTTTCTATTTTGTCCTCTAATCTTAATTATAAAGATCACAGGCTTCTGCTACCCGTTTCTTTAACTTGGGAGAAGGGAGTACTAGAAACTATGGCATTGATAGATTCCGGAGCTGCTGAGAGCTTTATCGACCAAGTTTTTGTTACCAAACACGCTATCCCATCCCAGTTAAGGGAGACACCCTTGGCCGTTGAGGCCATAGATGGTAGACCTTTAGTTGAGCCTGTTATTTTCCGTGAAACCATACCCGTTAAATTAACTGTTGGTATCTTACACGAGGAAGACATATCTTTATTGCTTATTTCTTCTCCTTCTGTTCCCATAGTCCTGGGGTACCCTTGGTTAAAAAAACATAACCCTATTATTGATTGGGAATTAGGGGAGATAATCTCATGGGGTCAGGGTTGTCAGGACAGGTGCTTACGGACAGTGTCACCGCTTTGCGCAGTTAACACACCGATTAATTCTACCTACTCTACAGAGGTACAAATACCGCCCCTGTACCTGGATTTAAAGGCAGCATTTGACAAAAAGAATGCTGATACTTTACCTCCACACAGGTCTTTTGATTGGAAGATTAATCTACTACCTGGTACTATGCCCCCCAGGGGTAATGTATATCCTTTGTCCACTAAAGAGAACTTAGTCTTAGAGGAGTATATTCATGAGAACCTTGAAAAAGGATTCATTAGGAGATCCTCCTCTCCTGCCGGGGCTGGGTTTTTTTTTTGTTAAAAAGAAGGATGGTACACTAAGACCTTGCATTGATTATCGAGGTTTGAACAAAATAACCATTAGAAATGCCTACCCAATTCCTTTGATTACCGAGCTCTTTGATCGTCTAAAAGGCTCCAAGATTTTCACCAAGTTAGATCTCAGAGGGGCGTATAACTTGGTGAGAATTCAGCAGGGACACGAGTGGATGACGGCGTTCAATACCCGTTATGGGCACTATGAATACACAGTAATGCCTTTTGGCTTCTGTAATGCACCGGCAGTATTTCAGGACCTGATCAATGAAGTTCTTAGGGAATTTCAACATGACTGCGTTATTGTATATCTGGATGATATACTTATACACTCTAGAGAGATTGAGACTCACCACAGACAAGTCAGAAGGGTATTGCGCAAGCTTCTTCAACATGGCCTGTACTGCAAATTGGAGAAATGCAGCTTTGACCAATCCCAGATAAACTTTCTTGGTTATGTGATTTCTGGGGAAGGGTTTAAGACGGACCCGGATAAGCTCCAGTCCATTTTGGATTGGCCTTTACCCAGGGGCCTCAAGGCCATTCAGAGGTTTATTGGATTCTCCAACTATTATAGGCGCTTCATTAAGGGTTACTCTTCAATTATAGCTCCTATTACCAATATGACCAGACAGGGGGCTGACACTAAGAACTGGTCTACTGAAGCCCTTCTTGCCTTCAAAACACTAAAGGAACTGTTTGCTTCTGCACCAATTTTAGTTCACCCTGATACGACTCTGCCTTTCCTACTCGAGGTAGACGCCTCAGAGACAGGTATAGGTGCTATCCTGTCCCAAAGGTTAGGTGTGGATAAGCCCTTACATCCATGTGGTTTTTTTTCCAAGAAACTATCAGGCCCTGAGAGCAGATATGACATTGGTGACAGGGAACTACTAGCAGTTATCATGGCTTTAAAGGAGTGGAGACATTTATTGGAGGGCACCTTACATCCTGTTACTATTTTGACAGACCACAAGAACCTGTCCTATATTGGGGAGGCCAAGCGCTTGTCCTCCAGGCAAGCTCGTTGGTCTTTATTCCTCACGCATTTCAATTACGTGCTCACTTATAGACCTGGTTCTAAGAATTCTAAAGCCGATGCTTTGTCTCGACAATATGAACCTTCTGCGATATCTGAGCCGGTTTTGTCTTCTATAGTACCCAGGTGCAATATTATCGCCAACACGAGTCTTAAGATTCACTCTCCGTTGCTTGGTCAGATCATGAAGTTGCAGCATCTGGCGCCTAGACAGACTCCTGGGGCAAGGCATTTCGTTCCTCCTGAACTCCAACTGGAACTCTTACAGTGTTTTCACAACAGTAAGGCGGCTGGGCATCCGGGTATTCGCAAGACATGTTCCTTGATCTCTAAAGATTTCTGGTGGCCTTCTTTACGGAAGGATATTAGGGATTTCATCGGAGCATGTGAGGTCTGTATGAAGACTAAGCAACCTCATACGCTTCCATGTGGGTTGTTACATCCCTTGAACATTCCAGAGAGACCATGGTCCTGTTTGGCTATGGACTTCATTGTAGATTTGCCTGTTTCTAAAAAACAGACTGTGATCCTCACGGTGGTTGATAGGTTTACTAAGATGGCTCATTTCGTGCCCTTAACTAAACTCCCGACTTCTCCTGAATTGACGGAGATATTCGCGAGAGAGATTTTTCGCTTACATGGGATACCTTCCGAAATTGTTTCCGATAGAGGTTCCCAATTTGTTTCACGTTTTTGGAGATCCTTCTGTTCTCAACTAGGCATCAAATTGAATTTTTCTTCTGCCTATCACCCTCAGTCTAACGGAGCTGCTGAACGTACCAATCAAAAGATTGAACAATATTTGCGTTGTTTTGTTTCTGAACACCAGGACGATTGGGTCGGTTTGATTCCTTGGGCGGAGTTTGCACACAATAATCTCGTTTGTGATTCTACTCGTTCCAGTCCCTTCTTCATGAATTATGGCTTTCATCCTTCCATTCTTCCCTCGGTTTCTCCTTCCCAAGGGGTACCGTCGGTTGATGTTCATGTTGCCAATTTGAGGAAGTTGTGGGATCAGACTCGACAAATTCTCCTACATAATTCCATGTTGTTCAAAAAACACGCTGATAAGCACAGAAGGGCGGCTCCGGTTTTTGTTCCAGGTGATAGGGTATGGTTGAGTACTAGAAACATTCGTTTGAAGGTTCCTTCTATGAAATTCGCTCCTCGTTACATTGGCCCTTACAGGGTTCTGTCTCGAATTAACCCAGTTGCGTATCGCCTAGCTCTTCCAGCTGCCTTACGCATTCCTAACTCCTTTCATGTTTCTTTACTGAAACCGCTAGTCTGTAACAGATTTTCCTCCACTATATCCTCTCCTCGCTCTGTTCAGGTTGAGGGTCAGGAGGAGTATGAAATCAACTCCATCATCGATTCTCGAATCTCCCGGGGGAAGTTACAATATCTTATTGACTGGAAGGGATATGGTCCTGAGGAGAGGACTTGGGTACCTCAGGAGGATGTACATGCTCCTCGCCTCCGCAGGGCTTTTCACTCCCGTTTTCCATCTCGTCCCGGTTCCTTCCGCCCGGTGGGCGTTTCTGAGAGGGGGGGTACTGTCAGGGTACCTGTAGTCTCTACCTCAGAGGAGGTGAGAGACTTAGACGTTTATCCTCCCAGAGGGGTTGTTTCTTCCGTTCCTCGCGGTTCTCTCGGCCATTTACAAGCCGACCGCGAGGGATCCTCTTCCTTATATGACGCGACGCTCAGTAGTCGACGTCATGACGCCAACCCGGGTCGACCTGTCAGTCAAGTCCCGAGCACTAATCAGGACTCGTCGGGGGCGTGATTACCCTCTAGAATCAAGGTATAAAGTAAGGCTTTCGGCATCTGCCCTGTCGTGGTTCTAGCCTGTCTAGTCACTCAGTGCTCTTGTATTCTAGTTGTCTCTTTGGTTCTGACCCGGCTTGTTTGTACTACCCTGTTTATCTCTGTTACCCTTTGACTCGGCTTGTCTCTCGCTTACCTGTCCTCTCGTTCCCTCGACCTCGGCTTGTTCCTAGACCATTCGCTACTTACTCCTTACGTTAAGTCCGGCCATTCTAAGGTCCGGTATACGTACCTACCACCTGTTTGTACTCTGCGTGTTGGATCCCTGTCCCGATCCTGACAAATGCAATTTCAAACTGGAAATTAAATAAAAATTAACAATACGGGAAATATTTAGCAAAGATATGGTTCCCTTTACTGTACTTTCTCTCAAAATTAGTAAACAAGACACTAACTCTTTAACCCCTTAAGGACACATGACGTGTGACATGTCATGATTCCCTTTTATTCCAGAAGTTTGGTCCTTAAGGGGTTAAAGAAGCACATAACTTTTTTTTTTTTAAGAAAAAAATCAGGACGCTATGTTTCTTGAAAAAAGTTATATTTTAAGGTTTATTTTCAAAAATAAGACTTGAAAACAATTGATAAGGAATCTGCAAATGTTTGGTTAAAATAAATGATTGAGGAAAACATAATGAATTTGAAACTGTCAGATTTACTATTTTGCCTAAAAAATGTGTTTGTTAATTTTCTGCAATTACCAATTTAGCAAAAAAAAAAAATAATAATAATAATAATAATTTGAATATAGAATTCTACCTGTGTACCTCTTTAGTGGTTCCAAAATTCTAAAAGCATAGCCAATATCTGCATTAAACTTTTGTATTTGGAATATATAAGGATATATTTATGACATGAAGATCATTTTGAAGACATGAGAATATGCAAAACACACACACAAAAAAAACCCTTGCACTTTATTTAATTCATACTCTGCTGCTCCATTAATAAAAGAAATCCATGCTTAAGAACAGAATGACAGGATGTTTTATTGTTTTTTTTAATACATTTTGCACAATCGAGGCATTGGTATCCTGAAATTTCCTCCCCTTTGATAAAATATGATGCATAATGTAATTATTTCATCTGTAGAGATTTCTATCTCATTACATAAGGGAGGCAATTATTGTTTTCAGGATGCACCGCTGGCAATAAATATTGTTAGAAGGATTGCTTGTGATCTTAAGATAAGATTTTATACAATTATATAGAAGCTACATTTCTGATCTTGGTTTTTACATAATTAACATTTTTCACAAGTTCAGGTTAAAATGTGCTGCCAAGTATAATACGTTTAGTGAAATCCTTCACATAGAAATTGTGCATTGTACTACTCAATAGCTATCTTGTGTGCAATAGGTAGTTTGAAGAATATTGGCATGTCTATGATGTACTGTGCATTATCATATATTTTTCTAGGGGTCTTGACAACGTGTATAAATTAAAGCAATGCAATGATCCTATGTTATTATTATATTTTGCCGAAGGGTTATTCCAGCATCAGAAGTCATACCAAAAATGGGATTGGGTAAAAACATGCTCATGCAGACTCTTAAATAGAAAAGCAATAAAAATAAATAAATAATATGATACAGCTTTATCATATACGGATTACAATATATGTTGTTGTGCTTTGTAAATGTAGTAAGTAGATAAAATTCAGCTAAATAAATGTCAGATCATCTGGCGAAATTAAATTGATTTTGCTTTTGCACATGGGGAAGTGACTGACTTGAGCAATATTTTTGCAAGTACTAAGAGAGTTAATTGATCGTTGTGTTATGGTCACCCTCTGTCTCCAGCAGTTTTATATTGATTCAGATTTATTATAAAGAAGATTATGTCTTCAGTGTTGATTAATATTGCTAATCGTGTGCTTTTTTATGTTAAGGTGGCAAAAATCTAAATATGTGAAAAAAGTGGGGAAGAATGTTGTAAAAATCTAAATCTGCATCAAGTTGTACAACTTGTATATAATGGTACATTTGTGGATGTGACAGGTATTGTTGTTTTCCCTGTGTGGATCGGTTCAATGTCTGGGTGAAAGACGTAGCTCATCTAATTTTTATGAACCTCATTATTATTAAATCTAGCAAAAGATTTAATAAGAGGACTGGAGTACTCAGTTTATCTTAATAGCATTTTAGATGTCACTAGAGTTGCTATTTGTGGGTTGTTGTTTTTTTGCCATTATATTGATTAGACATCGATGACCATCTTTTGGTTGTGTTGTTTGCTCTTTTAATAATATCCTTCCTTAATAATATGCTTAGATAGAATGCATTAGATTTAGGTATAGACTCAACTGAGGTGAATGAAAATCTTTCAGTTGAAATTGGCAGATCTTTCATTGTTAAGTATGTATGATGACACAACTTCTGAAAAGATTTGAACAGATCTATTCTCACTAATTGACCTCTTTTAAAGGAAAAATGTCTTTATGGTCATGTCTCTTAATTAGTTTATCGGTGATGAACAGTATTTCAAATAGACTGAAGAGGCATCTAGGTATAAAGGATAATCCTTCGGAGAGCACTTGGCAATGTGTTGCTTAAACAGAAAATTTGCTCAGATTGATTTTGTTGTCTACTATGTCGTCTCCCTTTAGAAACAGCAGCCTGTGTTTTTTATTTTTATCTAATTACATGTTTTCCATTTCCGGTTTAGGTCTGTTAAAATACAATTTTGTTTTCGTGTGGCACATTTCAGCACATTTAATCATTAATTTCTGACATAATTTGCAGTAAGATTATTTGAAAAGCTTCACACACACACATCATAAAATACTTGAGAATTTCATTAGGACCAGTGTATACTGCTGCATTTAGATCTCCTAAATACTTAACACATGTTGGGATGTTTTAGGGTGAATATAATGACTTGCCCTAATATTTACATGCCTCTTATAACATCACTAACTAACTAAACAAATACAAATCTGATTTTAATCCTGAATATGATTCTAAGTCAATGTCAGGAGGGTACACATTCCCCAATTCAGCATGATTCAGCATGGTCAAGAAACAAACTGAAGTCAAAGCAGTACAGTACAGTACAAAATAACAACAGAGTGAGCAAACAAGCCAAAGTCAGGATTGGAGAGGTCAGGATAGTCAAAATACAAGCCAAAATAATAGGACTCTTGACAACACATGAATAAATGAAAGCAAGCCTGAGTGTATGTTATAGGATATACACTTGCACCTAAAAGAGATTAGTGCCCTATTGCGGTCTCTAGTAGCCCGAGAGTGTGTTCTACATGATTACTGCTATTTTGTTTTTTTTATTCTGATGAAAGTTCAGTGGTGAACTGAAATGTCGATTTTTACTGGCAATCTATGAATAAAAGCTAGGTTTTACTTTTTTATATTATTTGAAGCCCCTTCAGTGCTATCCTTTGACATTGGGGTATATATATAACCCCAGAGTCTTGCAACATCAAATGGTGCCAATATGTCATAGAATGGTGACATTTGAATGACATTGTGCCTGAGCCATTGTTGCTTTATAAACATAGATAAAGCATTCCTTATCATTCTTGACACTGAAACAACACTCAGTGTTATTATGGATATATGTTGGTTTGATAGTTTACATCTTGTGTGATTATTAAAGCCATGAAAGCACATATTGGCTTTATAGCGATGATGACAGAGATATCCTGCATCATATTTAATATGAAAATGGTGTCGCATTTAGAGGGAGAATGATGCCAGTGAGAGGTGGCTGGCATTCTAATTGTAAATCTGACCCCATTCTAACACTAAACCTGGGACACCCATTATACACCCATTGAGCTTCTAGAGGAATAAATTGGCATGCAGTGAGATAAGGATTTGTTGAAGGTGATATTGTTAGGTTATAGCTGTGGTCAGAAGTTTTAAGTTTCGTGGCTCACATTTGAGGACTGAGCCCACATTCTTTCAGAAACATGTTCTGGAGTAACATTACCAAACCTACACGATGTATTCAGAAAGCACATTTTTCAATTATTTTAAAAGAATGATTTTTTTTGTAAGTTGATAACATATGGACATAAGGATATATTTTGGGCCACAGTTTTTAAGAAACATAGAACTTGCTAAATTGCATAAAAGACAGAATATTTTTATTACAATAGAAGATTACAGTTTTGATTGAAACCTAGGAAAGCTAAATTGTTTACACTAGAAAAAAAAAAGTATCTCAACGGAGATATATGGTACATTTTTAAAAATTCATACAGGGTCAATATAAAGAGCTCTCTGGCAACCTGTTCTTTAAAATGAGTAAACTCTGAATAAGAGCAAAAGTTTAATTTCCTGGCTGCAAACAGTAGAAAAATATGTAACAAATGCTAAAATCTGTTTTTCTCCCACCTATGTCACAGAGAAATATGATTTATTTTCTTTATTCATATGTGCCTCTTTATCTCAATGAATTGGTCTAGGTGCAGTTGATATGTAATAACTGCATGGAGAGTTACAGGAAATGCCAAAGAGAGTTAATCCGCTAGTGCTCTATCTTCATTTTAACATGAGATATTGGACAGTTCAATTTTCAGAGAAGGTTAGTCAACCATTAGCACTCCAGATGTTGACTACATCTCCCTTGATGCGTTCCTATCAGGAACTCTCATCTGCTGATTACACCCAAGTACAATGAGGAACAAGAAAAAATAGTCAAAGGATCTCCCACCTCCTCCCCAGCAACTGGATGACAGGGTACAACTGAAGTTCATAGGCACATACATGGCTTTTATGCCCAGTCCCATGCAAGGGGGTTCACATACAATAATGCAGGGTCTTTTAAGATATAGAGATAATTTTCCGAGAAAACTCCTCTAATTTAATTATCTCCCAGGTACAGAAAATCCAACAAAATATCCTGTACCCCAAAAGTACATCAACCATACCCAAGAACCCACTGAAAGGTACATTCCACAATAGCCCCAATCTAAGTGTCTAACATTTCCAAGAATTACTCATATCGGTTTGGCAGAACGGGAATGGCATAATGGTAAAGTTTCAACCGGCCAGACACGAGGTGCTAGTACAAAACAGTTTCAGGGAAATTGGTGCTCGGGCCGGTCTCCATTCATGGGGTTCTTGTGCGAACACTATACAAGGCAATCTCTTTATTTCAGGATACGAATGCTCTCCCTGTTCGTTAGTTCATATATCCCGAACGTCGCTCCTGCTGATGGGAATCCCTTAATAAGTGTTTCCCTTGCGGTTTCACACTTAAGTAGTTGGTGTCAATGTTCTAATGGAGCACAGGGATGGTCCTCATTCGGGAGACGAAAGGGATTCCGTTCAGATGAAGCCTCCTGAACGGCCAAAGAGGAACCACACGAAAGGTGGAAGTTCTGCTATAGGGGATACGGACAGCCTCAAAGGGGGAATGAAATGTATCTGGCAAGTGTCCATTCCACTACACTGCTCCCCGTAACCACAAGCTGGCATACATAGTCTGATCCTCAATGGATCAGCTTGGGGATGTCCGGGGGTGCTCACAGATCATTTTTCAAGTTCTGTTTATCTGGAATACCCGTCAGCATTTCCGTTTTGTTTCCTGGAGTGGTAGTCAAAAGGCTGCAGTGCCAAACTTAAGCTCAGCAGCCTGGCATTGTCCTCCACCAACCTGTTTAGCCAGCCTTGATCTGTGAGCAAAGTGTAGGGCTGTCCATATATATGGTTATAACTTTTCCAGGGCCCACACCACAGCTAGGCATTCCTTCTCAATGGTGGTGTAGGTTACTTCTTGAGGTAAAAGCTTGTGACTGATGTAAGCCACGGGTTGTTCTCCGCCATCGGGCCAGACTTTGCTCAGTATGGCTCCCAATCCAAACATAGATGTGTCTGTATGAATGAGAAAATGTTTAGTTGGATTGGGAGCTGCCAAGACAGGGGCATTTACAAGAGCTTGTTTTAACTGCTAGGCCACACTCTGGGGCCCAGACCACTTGGCGGGGAAGGTTCTTACGGGTAAGATCGGTAAGGGGCTTGGCTAGGGCACTATAGTTGGGCACAATCTTCCTATAATACCATGCCATCCCAAGAAAGGCTAACATCTGTGTTTTCATCCTGGGGGTAGGCCACTGGGCCACTGCCTCAATCTTAGCGGGCTCAGGCTTCTGCTGACCGCATCCCACTCTGTGACCGAGGGGTACTGTACCTCAGCCATGCCTATATTGCACTTGCTGGGTTTAAGGGTTAAGCCTGCTTCCCTGATCCTATCTAGGACTGCTCCTATATGGGTCAAGTGTTCCTGCTGAAGATGGCGATATCATTGAGATATGCACAGGGATAGTCTTGAATCACATCCAGGAGCTGGTCCACCATCCGCTGGAAAGCAGCCGGAGCGTTTTTCATCCCAAACTGCATGACTGAATGGGGTGACATACGCAGACTTAGGGATGGCTTCGGGGGCCAAGGGGATCTGCCAATACCACTTACAAAGATCAATTGTAGTGAGGTATTGGCCCATAGACATTCGATCTATTAACTCATCTATCCTAGGCATAGGATAGGCATCTGACATAGTCTTATCATTCAACCTCCGGTAGTCCACACAGAAACGGTTCGTACCACCCCGTTTCGGTTTAAGGACTACTGGGGAGGCCCAGGGGCTGTCAGAGGACTCAATAACCGCCAGCATTTTCTGGATCTCCTTTCACATATTCTTCCATACCGATTCTGGGATTTGGTATGGGGGCTGACACAATGGGAGTTGACCTGGTGTCTCTACTCGGTGAAAAACCAAAGGGGTGTTCCCGGGTACATTGGAGAAGATTACTTTCTTCTCCTTTAATAGCTGCCATACCTGGGAACGCTCCTGAGGGCTTAGCCGTTCTCCCAGCTTGACCTCCTCTTACTCACCTCATTGACTCCTGTCCCCTAGGAGGTCTGGTAGGGGAAAGTTGTCAATATGCTCAGAGGCAGGGACTCAAATCACTGCCACCTCCTCTGCTCGCTCATGGTAGGGCTTCAGCATGTTCATGTAGGGCATGCGTTGCCCTCTTGCTCCAGAGCAAGGGCCGATCACGTAAGCGGTGTTGCACTTCTGCTCCACCACTTGGTACGGGCCCTGCCACGCCACCTTTAGCTTGCCATTCCGAACGAGTTTTAAAATGAAAACTTTCTGCCCTACCTGAGAGCTATGGTCCCTGGCGCCCTGATCTTACCATGTGCGCTGGCGGTTCTGTGCCAACTGGAGGTTCGCTCATACGGACTTAGTCAACTCCTAAAGACGGTCACGGAACTCCAGTACGTATGGGACGATAGGGGTCCCATCCTGGCTAATATTCCCTTCCCAATGTTCCCAGTCTTGGCTGGTGTGTGTGAACGTCCTGAGTATCTGCTTCAATGTTTTGTTGAAGCGTTAGTGTAATGGTATCTATTAATTAATGACTTTACATCATAAAGAAAGCATATTTAGTGTAATGCTTTGGAGGCACCACTAGGGGCAGTGTGTCGGAAGACACGTGCTTCTGGCAGTGACATCACAGGCCAGCCTACTTACACTGAATAAAAACCAGATTTAGGAGAAACTCTGTCTCTTTGCCTGTACCTGACTGAACCTAAGATGTAGTACCAGCTCTGACTTAACCCCAGCCAAAGGGCTGGTGCCTTGTAAGTAATATGAATCCATTGTAACATTTAGCAATTGTAATAGCGTTTTGTATAACATTTAGCAACCAATAGCGTTTTGTGTAGTATTGTATTGTATAATTATTGTGGTAAATTGACATTCTGCTAGCATCTGTTTATTTATTATAGTTATATTAAATATACATTTAATATGACAACGTTTTGTGTATTTTCCATCCACATATTCGACCATAATACCATGAACTATAAAAATATTAATGTTGTTCCATATTGCTTAATTATTATGTATTAAGAGATTAATATTCATATTTAAGTCACGACCACAACATATGCTGCGAGCAGGGTTATGCTTGAATATTGGGGAAAATATAAATGTTATGCATTTTGCTTAAATCATACAATAAATTGTCTGTATACAAATGAATAAATGAATGATGATTTGGTTTTAATGGAATGAATGCAGATAGTAGATAGGGATTAGATATTTGTTTTTAAGGTATCTCTTGTTGTAGAACATAGTGACGAATTATTGTGTTGCTGTTACGTTTTACCAACCTTTGGTCATTTTTATATAGAAAAAAAAACAAACAAAAAAAAAACTATTTTACTTTTTGTCTGACCATGTGGGTTTCAATCCACCATTGACCACATGGTGTGAATGGGTTGAGGCCTAGTACCATTTGCATAGGAAAAGACTTTTCACTAAACCTGTTCACCAAATTTTTATTGCTGGTTACTTGACCTTGTTTGTTTGTGTACAAATTTACATTTGTTTGGCATTCAAGGATTTGTTTAGTTGAAAAGACATTTGGACTAAACTGATTCAATTAGTAGTTAAGAAAAAGATAAGTTTAGCAAAGCAGATTGAGCGAATAATAGATTTATGTGAGCGTACACATAGAATATTAGTATGGATATATATATATGATTATGACTCATGATGGAAAGACCACTTTTTTATTTAACAGCTGTGTGAACATGTAGTGTACATCCTAGTCAAAACAGTGAAGCACATGTTTGGGGTATGGTTGGTGATGTAAGAGACCATCCTTTTCAGCTACAGCTGGGGGAGAATTTGTCCTTGTTGGGGGCGGGTAGTCCTGTATGAGAAAATAAACTGCATAGTAAAGGATGCATTGTTTTGTAAATGTAATTGCCTAAACTAATCCATTTGTGGAGTGTTTTTCAGCTTTCATATCCAGGACTAAGGAATTACAGGATATGTGTTCAGGAAGTGGTAACAAATGAACAGAAAAAATGGTAAAATAATTCCTTGTTGTCCTATTTGGTCTGGTTAGAATATTTTAACAAGTTAGCATTTTTAACAAAGTAAGTGTATGGGCTCAGATTGACATTTATATTCTTTTAGAAGCCCTCTATATAACTGATTTTAATATTTCCATCCTATGAATATACGTGTCCGGAGAAGGGGGAGCATACCCAATAGTTGTTGTGCAGTTCTATCCTGTATTTGAAATCCTGTATTACTTATAAGTAGCCTTTTGTAACTTATTAGTAATAGTTTATATATATTGCTCTGGGAAAGGGATATGCAAAATCTCTGAGAGACCAGGAAATATATAAAATAAGGACGTATTACACTAGTGGTAGGGTTTCCTATCATGACCATAGAGACCCTTGGTGACTAGTTTTCATTGTATATTGCCTGGGAAGGGGATAAGCTATTTAATAGAAATTCCTGAGAGACCAGGAAATATACAATAAGTGATACGTGAGTGTACTGGTTAAATTTCAGACATATTGGCCCATAACCTTTAATCGAGCCGGAAAAGAGGTTGCTGTATGTTTGCAACTCTATAATTTTGCGGGGGCAGTCACCCCCATGCGGAAAGCCACTGCCACCACAGGGTGGATAGTTGTGCAGGCCCTTAGCCGCGAAGTGCAGACGTGTCCGTGGAAAGGCTAAAAATTAATAGGGAGTCACTCATAGATGTCAGAAGTGTTGAACTTTGAGACATATTGACCTATAGTCTTTCATCAGAGGCGGAAGAGGTGTTGTAATTCACTCCTCTATAATTTATCCAAAGGGTGGAGAGTTATTAAACATGTTTAAGTTGGCTAGAAATTTGCTTCGTGTACTCCTGAATTGCAAGGAAGATGCAGAAAGCAGCTATTAGCTGATTGTTTATTTTAAGAGCCGAGTAGAAAATTAAGAAAGTTACCTTGTTGAACAAATTGTTTATAAAATGAAAAGTTGAAGGAATGTATGTATATATATGTACAAATGTATATATGCTAAGTAAAGGATTTGGCAGTATACGCTATAAGTGACTAGGAAAAGTAATCCTGATCTGTTTTCTTACCTTTTTCAGATATAGCAGAAACCAGTGGTGGACATTGAATCACAGATAGAATACCAGATGGAGACCAGTGGTTAAATGTTGACCTGTGATTAGCTATTGAATGTGTTTTATTTTATTGTGTCTATTTAACATGTCTATGCTATGATTTTGTGCATACTATTCTCTTATTTTTAATGATTGTATTGCAATTGAAAACTTTATGTGTTTTTGTTGTATGTATGTATGTAGGCTTGCCTGGAAAAGGGGGAATTGACCCATAGGGACCAGGGGGTATTTGTGTAAACAGAACTGGGGTGGGAGGGCTCCAATGAGGGAACCCCATTGTCCAGTGGGTGCTTGATTTGTGTCTCTGTAAAGTGCATGAGTGGACAGAAGAGTGATAAGAGGGATAAGAGAAAGTACACATTTAGGGTTATCTATACATGTTTAAATAGAAGGGTGGTAAATTGGAATTTATTTTGTTTTGGTGGGTGTTTAGGTTAAATTGGTTAAATACGACAGTGATACTGTGTTTATCTGTGAATCAAGAGTGCGCTGGGTGTGAAGAGAGAATTATCAGGAGGTGTGTAGGTATTTACCGATCGCCATAGGGTAAACATAGTTAAGACACCACAGTCAAATAATACTTGTGATAATTGGCACAAAGTCATCTGCCATTTATGTTTGTGTACATCATTGCCTGTGTTTTCATTCAAGAACTTTCCAGCAAGGAGCTTTTTTATTGCAACTCATGAACCAGAAGAAGAAGAAGCTCTGGACACTCTATACTCAATTGTTGAAGAAAAATATTGCAGCTGAGAGTGATGAGAGTAGGGACAAAATGCATCAGGAGCAGGAAACTGTGTTACGTCAAGGTGGTAAACGGAATGTGACCACAAAAGTCCCTGAACACATGAACTGTTTTTATGAGAAGAAATACTGAAGCTGAGAGTGATGGGAGTAGGTAAAATAATATATCCAGAGCAGGATACTGTGACAAGTGAACACAAAACACACAAAAGTCCCTGCACACACGAACTGTTGTTTTACAAAATCCTACGTCCTTGTTTGCTCAAATTATTTCATTCATCCCTGTCTACATGTTTATTTCCTGGCTAATCATGGCAGCATTTAACATATGGGTTTAGCTCCTCCCTCTAACCCTCAGGACAGGAAACACAATCAATCAAACAATTAAGCCTACCTTCCCCTACTATATTAGGTACCCCAGTATCCTCCACACCTCAGTCTTTTCCTGTCCTCCTAGCCCTAGGACAGTTTATATTTTTTTTTTTTTCTTTTTCTCTCAGTTTATCTGAAATATTTTTTTTTTGCTCACCTGACCATGTTTGATATGGTCTTGTCCCTGTGGAGGTCAGCCTCCCTCCTCAGGAAGCCCAGGCACATGTAGCCCAATCTCCATGGAGTTGGGAACCCCTGGGAGCCTGGGTGGTTAGTTCCACAGGCTGTGGGAATCCTCTGGCGTCCTGTGTGTGCTTCAGACCTCGATCAGACGATCAGCATAACGGTAAGACGCTCGCGCATGCGCAATGCGTCCGACCGGACTCAGAGTGAAATTTGCCCATGTCCAAAATGGCGGTTTCGCGATCTCGCGACCAAGTGCGCATGTGCGATCCTTTAAAGGTGCAGAGCGGGAAATTTGAAATGGCGGTTTTCAGATTTAAAAACGCTCGTTTTCAGTTCCCTTTACAGATACAGTGCTCTAGTAGACTATTCTTAAAACTCTGCAGGTAAGTGAATTACTTTTCTTTTAAAATCTTCATAATATTGGGCTGGGAATACATTACCTTTTTTTTTTTTAATGTTCTTAGCCCTACAGTCAGTATGGATCCATCATCCCCTTCTGCAAAATCAACGAGATCTGCTATAGGTCATAGGTGAGCAATGTTTTTTATGTTTTCTTCACGTTACAAAAAGAGTGCATAGAGGGTACAGTCTTATGACTTCTGTTTCTTACAGCCCTCGTGACCGGTCCTGTCCCAGATCCCCATCGAGGAGAAGGGAAAAACCGGCAGCCTGCCCGGGATGTGGAGCAAGGCCTATGGATAACTGCAGGCTCTGCAGAAGATGCTTAGCCATGGTCGCAGGTGAATCTGATCGCCAGAAGTCACCGCAAGCCTCTACCTCCTCAGCAAAGGATATTGCGTATTGGATCAAGCAAGCAGTGGTAGAGGGAATTGCTGAATCTCACAAGAATAAGAGATCAAGAGGTGAGACCTTCGGCATGGATTCAGATCAGTCTGAAGACGAATACAGACAACCTTCAGCGTACCAGGATTTAGAGCCAATCTCTTCCAGCGAAGAGGAGTATATGGAACAACCTTGCTCCTTGGACTCCAAAGCTATGGAGCATTTGATTATGGCTGTTAGACGTACATTAGATTTGCCGGAAGAGGCCAAAGAATGTTCGGCTTCTGACAGACATTTTGGAGATTTGCATAAGAAAAGACCTTCCTTCCAAGTTCACAGCTCGATTAAAGACCTGATGAGGAACGAGTGGCAAATTCCTAGTAAAAGGATTACTAGTCAGGGAAGGCTTTCAAAGTTATACCCGATCAAAGAGGAGGATTCCAGATTGTGGACTACGGTACCTAAAGTGGATGCTCCTATCATTAAGGTTGCTAAAAGATCTACGCTTCCGATTGATAGCAATGCTTCCCTTAAGGAGCCCATGGATAAAAGGATAGATGCTGATTTATCTAAAGCCTTCATGACAGCGGGTTTGGGTTGCCACCCGGCCGTATCCATCTCTGCTTTGTCTAGAGCCATGCGTTCCTGGTTGCTTGACTTGGAGGATGACATCGATAAAGGTGTTAGTAGACGTCAGATGGCAGAATCCTTAAGGGATATCAAACTCGCCAGTGACTGGCTTTTGGAATCCTCCACTGACCTTATTAGAATTCTTTCGAAGGTTATGGCCCATTCAGTCACCGCTAGACGGGCGCTTTGGCTAAGGTCCTGGGGGGCAGACCTTTCCTCTAAGAATAATCTATGCTCACTTCCCTTTATGGGAGAAGTGCTTTTTGGGAAACCGCTGGATGAAGCTATTAAGAAAGCAGCGGAGGTTAAACAGGTCATGCTGCCTCAAGATAGACGTCCTAAGAGACCTCATTTGGACCGCAGACCTTTTAGGGATCAAGGCTACTTTAGAGAAAGTAAGACCTACAGACCAGGCAGAGAATTCTCTAGGCATTCCAATTGGAAGAGCGGCCAGAATGTAAAATCCTCTAGGGGCAAGACGCAGACTTCTTCCTTTCGCCCCAACAAGCAGTTCTGAAGGTGGCTTACTCCAGGTTCCTCGAGTGGGAGCACGTCTTTCATTCTTTCAGAGGGCCTGGGAAATCATTCCAGATGCTTGGGTCAGATCCATTATCAGCGGAGGTTATCATCTGGAATTCGAAGAATATCCGCCTCCACCAAGGTTTGTTCGCACAAGGCTTCCTGCCAACATCCAAAAAAGAGAGATTCTGAGTCTCTATGTCTACAATCTTCTTATGGAAAAGGCCATCGTACCTGTACCCATAAGAGAAAGATTCCAGGGTTATTATTCTCCCCTGTTTTTGGTCAAGAAACCGGAAGGAAAATGGAGACCTATTCTAGACCTCCACCAGCTCAACCTTTACCTCAGAGTCAGAAGATTTTGCATGGAATCCATTCGCTCCATCATCCCTGTTGTTCATCACCAAGATTGGATGTTATCAGTAGATCTCAGGGATGCCTATTTTCATGTCCCTATCACGATCGCCCATCAAAAGTTTCTCAGGTTTTGTGTCCGGAACGAACACTTTCAATTTCAGGCCCTTCCTTTTGGTATAAGCACGGCCCCAAGGACCTTCTCGAAGGTTCTGGTCACCATCATTGCCTTGCTCAGAAAAGAAGGTGTAGCGGTGTTTCACTACCTGGACGACATCCTGGTAGTGGCCCCGGACCTGGGAATAATATTTCAACACAGACAACTAGTCCTCGACACTCTCTCTCATTTCGGTTGGCTCATCAACTACGAGAAGAGTCACTTGCATCCTTCAAGAGAACTAATATTCCTGGGAGCGAATTTCAATACAGACACGGCGATTGTATCTCTCGCACACGACAGAAAGATTGTACTTCAAGATCGGATAAGAGACTTCAGACTGAAGACTTCGGCCTCGGCAAGAGAGTTTATGAGACTCCTGGGGACTCTCTCCTCCACGATAGAGCTTGTCAGGTGGGCGCAGTGGAACCTTCGCCCTCTTCAACAATTTTTTCTGAGAAATTTCAGGACCAGCTCGAGGGATTGGGAGTCGCTGATTCACATTCCTTCGGCTCTGAAACAGAAACTCCTTTGGTGGATGTCGTGGGAACATATCTCCCGAGGATTCCCCTTACGAGAAATAGACTGGGTGGTCATTACGACGGATGCCAGTCTGACAGGTTGGGGGGCACATTTAGGCAATCGATTTTTTCAAGAAAAATGGCCACCGAAAACTCAATGCTTGCCTTCCAACATCAGAGAACTAAGAGCTACTTTCCTGGCTCTTCTTCATTTTCAACAGGTCATCAGGCATTGCTGGGTCAAGTTGAGAGTGGACAACAAAGCAGCTGCTGCCTACATAAACCATCAAGGCGGAACAAGGAGTGTAGCCCTGATGAGAGAGATCGTTCCCATTATGACCTGGGCTCAGAATCATGTGGAAGGCCTGTGTGCCACCTATCTTCCAGGGAAGGAGAATGTATTAGCGGATTTCCTCAGCAGACACCTGATAGAAGCTTCAGAATGGCAACTTTCCAAGAGGATCTTCACCCAGTTGGTCCAGAAGTGGGGTCTTCCCCAAGTAGACCTCATGGCAACCTATCGGAATGCGCAGGTTCCATGCTTTGTGTCAAGAAGATTCCATCCAATGGCAGTTGCTCAGGATGCTCTATCCATCAGTTGGGTGTTCAATCTGGCTTATGTCTTCCCTCCGATTCCGCTCATACACGCTGTTCTGAGAAAGATCTCCAAAGAACATTGCAAGGTGATAGCTGTTCTTCCCTTCTGGCCTCGTCGTCCTTGGTTTCCCCTGTTGCAGAGACTATCGATGGACCTGCCTTGGGAACTTCCAATATCAGAAGACCTGCTGATTCAGGGTCCAGTGTTTCATCCGGAGCCTCACAAATTCAGGCTCCATGCATGGCTATTGAGAGGAAGTCTCTAGTTGAACATGGCCTTTCGGACCAGGTTATCTCAACCCTATTACGTTCCAGGAATCCTTCTACTTCTTCTACTTACCATAAGGTATGGGAAGCCTTTGCACGATGGTGTAATTCCACGGTTCAAGATTTAAGTTCCCCTTCCGTGTCTCAGGTTCTGGGTTTCCTTCAAGCAGGCCTGGAGAGAGGCCTTCAACTTAACACGCTTAAAGTGCACTGCTGCCATGATTAGCCAGGAATAGAGAAAATTTATTTATACTTACCGTAATTTTCTTTTCCTGGCTATTATTCATGGCAGCATTTGGTCTCCCGCCCTCTCTTGGTTTATTTGTCTTGTTACTGGACTGAGGTGTGGAGGATACTGGGGTACCTAATATAGTAGGGGAAGGTAGGCTTAATTGTTTGATTGATTGTGTTTCCTGTCCTGAGGGTTAGAGGGAGGAGCTAAACCCATATGTTAAATGCTGCCATGAATAATAGCCAGGAAAAGAAAATTACGGTAAGTATAAATAAATTTTCTCTAGTTCTATGAGACTGTCCAAGAAGAGAGTATCCAGTTTCCAGAACTAATGTTTGTGAAAATGCCAGGCACACAGACCAGCCATGGGCTACAGAAAACGAGCTCCAGTGACTGTCCATCTGTGTCATGATTCACAGGTGTTATAGGTTTGTCGTGTCTAATGCTATATTAAGCTCCAAAACACATCCTCACATGAACACAATATCATTGGTTAATCATTGGTTAATCTAAGAAAACATGGTTTGAGTTGTTCATTATTATAAGGGTGGGTATGTGCCAACTGGTAATGCATGTGCTCAATGGTGAACATTTATATAAGCAATAAAATGTGAATGGGTAATAATTAATGGGTAAATGGGTATCGTTCTTGTTTTGTTGTAGGGCAGGTAGTGTTAAAATGGGGAAGATTCAAAATTTACTGGTTTTATAACTGCTTGTTTTATGACATAAGTCAAAGGGTGGTTTGTAATGGTATCTATTAATTAATGACTTTACATCATAAAGAAAGCATATTTAGTGTAATGCTTTGGAGGCACCACTAGGGGCAGTGTGTAGGAAGACATGTGCTTCTGGCAGTGACATCACAGGCCAGCCTACTTACACTGAATAAAAACCAGATGTAGGAGAAACTCTGTCTCTTTGCCTGTACCTGACTGAACCTAAGATGTAGCACCAGCTCTGACTTAACCCCAGCCAAAGGGCCTTGTAAGTAATATGAATCCATTGTAACATTTAGCAATTGTAATAGCCTTTTTGTATAACATTTAGCAACCAATAGCATTTTGTGTAGTATTGTATTGTATAATTATTGTGGTAAATTGACATTCTGCTAGCATCTGTTTATTTATTATAGTTATATTTATTGTATAATTATTGTGGTAAATTGACATTCTGCTAGCATCTGTTTATTTATTATAGTTATATTAAATATACATTTAATATTACAACGTTTTGAGTATTTTCTATCCACATATTCGACCATGAACTATAAAAATATTAATGTTGTTCCGTATTGCTTAATTATTATGTATTAAGAGATTAATATTCATATTTAAGTCATGACCACAACAGTTAGCATAGCCCATTGATCTGGGGGTGGAATGGGGAGTTCATAATCGGCTTAATGCCGCAGAGCCTCCAGAGTTGGTGGGTGACCTCTGCGGTGAATTTGGTCCCCCGATCTGACACTATCTCCCGGGGAAACCCAATGTGGGAAATTATTTGCATCAGGGTATCCGCGACCTTTGCTGCATGGATGTTGGTCAGCGCCACCGCCTCTGGGTACCTGGTTGCGTAGTCCACCACTGTCAAGATATATTTCTTGCCAGAGGGGTTAGGCTTAGCGAAGGGTCCCACCAGGTCTACCTCTATTCTGCTAAAGTGTTCCTTAATCACAGGGAGAGGGTGAAGTTTGGCCTTGTGGCGGTCTTCCCTCTTACCTACCCTCTGGCAAGTATCGCAAAAATCCTGGTTCAAAAGAAATTCTGTGTAAACTGATATCTGGTTCGGCTCACCCTAAAATGCCCAGAGCATAGCGGGATGTTGTGTGCTATGCGGAGCAGCTCCTGCTGGTACCTTTGGGGTACCACTAAATGTCTAGTGGGGATTGGTCCTGACCCAGCCACTACCCTCTCAGACTCCCTGTGAAGCAGTCCCCTGTCCCACACATACCTCTCCCTCTCTAACCTTACCTGAGTAGAGGTGACCCTATCTCTGTAAATCTGTAGCATGGGGTCTGCGGTCACCTCTTTCCCAACCTCAGTAGAAGCATCCATGGGTAGACATTCTAAGGGTGGGGAAGGGTCTCTTACCTGAGCTGTGGTCTCTGGTGTGGGCCTGTTATTATTTATTATTATTATTATGTTATTATTTATTTAACGCTGACAAATTCCGTAGCGCTTTACAGTGGGTGGACGAACAGACATGTAGTTGTAACCAGACAAGTTGGACACACAGGAACAGAGGGGTTGAGGGTCCTGCTCAATGAGCTTACATGCTAGAGGGAGTGGGGTAAAGTGACACAAAAGGTAAGGATAGTATTAGACTAATGACAGTTGCAAGAGAGGAATCAGCCGGGAGCTATTAACAGCTTAATTGATACACTTTTATGAAGAAGTGGGATTTTAATGATTTTTTGAAGTAGTGGAGACTGGGTGAACATCTAACAGAGGAGGGAAGTGAGTTCCACAGGAACGGTGCAGCCCTGGAGACGTCTTGAAGGTGAGCATCAGAGGTGAGTTTACGGACAGAAGATAGACGTAAGTCTTCAGCAGAGCGTAAGGGCCTAGACTTGTGCATTAGTGAGGATAGATAGGTGGGATCAGCATTATGTAGTGATTTGATATCAAGAACCAGAATTTTAAATTGAGCCCTATATCTTACAGGAAGCCAATGTAGGGACTGACAGAAAGGTGAGGAGTGGGAGATGCGGGCAGACAGGAAGATGAGCCTCGCTGACGCATTCATTATGGACTGTAACAGTGCAAGTTGGGAACACGTAAGACAACTAAGAAGTGGAATACAGTAGTCAAGGCGAGAAAGGACAATGGAATGGACCAGCACCTTAGTCGCATCTGTCGTTAAGTAGGTTTGGATGCGTGCAATATTTTTGAGATCGTAATGACAGGATTTGGTGATAGACTGAACATGAGGCATGAAGGAGAGGTCAGAGTCAAAGAGAACACCTCAGCAGGTAGACAGACACAGGAGTAGCAACACCTGAGGGAGGAAAGACTAGAATTTCAGTTTTGGTCAAGTTGAGTTTGAGGAAGTGGACAGCCATCCAGTTAGAAATAGCAGAGAGGCAGTTAGAGACACTAGTCAAGAGGGATGGGGAGAGATCAGGAGAGGACAGGTAGATTTGCCTATCATCTGCATAGAAATGATATTGGAGGCCAAAGGAGCTAATGAGTTTACCAAGGATGGCAGTATAGATAGGGAACAGTAGGGGACCAAGGACTGAACCTGGGGGACACCAACAGAGAGGAGTTGGGGAGAAGAAGCAGAGCCAGAGAAAGAAACACTGAAAGAGCTCTGGGAGAGGTAGGAGGATCACCAGGAGAGAGCAATATCTTGTAGACTGATATTGTGGATTATGAGAAGAAGCTGTTGATGATCAACAGTGTCAAAAGCTGCAGACAGGTCAAGGAGGATTAGTGACCACGAGATTTTGCAGCGAGTAGATCATTGGATACTTTGGTCAGTGCCGTTTCCACAGAGTGCTTAGCATGGAAACCAGACTGAATAGGGACTAGCAGAGAGTTAGACCTGAGGAAGTCTGTCAATAAAGCATACACAACTCTTTCAAGGATCTTTGATGCAAAAGGCAGTAGCGAGATACTGGAGGTGGAGTTATGGTCAAGGTTGGGCTTCTTTTGAATTGGGGTTACAGTAGCATGTTTGAAGGGCTATGGAAATATGCCAGAGGAGAGAGAGAGATTGAGAATTTTAGTGAGAGGTGGAGAAAGAGAAGAAGACAGAGTACAGATGAGATGCGAGGGAATTGGATCTAGGGAGCAGGTGGTGGGATGGGAGGACTGGAGCAGAGCAGAAACCTCTTCCACTGTAGCAGGTGCGAATGAACATAGAACAGCACAGGGAGTGAGGTTAGGGGAAGTATTGTAAGGGGAAGAAGAAATATGAGAGATCTCTTCCCTGATTGTAGAGATCTTGTCAGTGAAGTGAGTTGCAAAGTCTGAGATGGTTAGTAGGTGGAGGAGGAACAATAGGGCGAAGAAGAGAGTAAATGTGTGAAATAGTCGTTTGGGTTCACAGGAGAGTGTGGTTATGAGGGTATTGACGTAATTTACTTTTGCAGAGGAAAGAGCCAAGCTGTATGAGCGCAGCATAAATTTATAGTGGAGAGAGTCAGATGCACAGTGAGACACAGATGCATCGAGTGAGCTTGGTGTGCCAGGGTTGTTGTTGGGGGTGCCTGCTGCGTTTATATGTAGGAGGTGCCATGATGTCTAGTTGAGAGGAGAGGGTGGAATTGTAGAAGGAGATTGCAGAGCTAGGACAGGTGAGGTTTGAGATAGGTAAAAGGAGAGTTTGGAGATTAGTGGAGAAATGTTCTAGGTCAAGACATTTGAGGTTTCTATGAGATTGATGTTCAGATGGTAGTGTCAATTGAGTCTTAGGTATGCCGATGTCAAATTTTAGCATATGGTGGTCAGATAGAGGAAAAGGAATCTTGGAAAGATTAGAGGCAGTTCAGAGATTGGTGAAGGCGATAACCACCGGTTCCTCCGTCTGTCCTTGGGGCCAGGGCCAGCCTTAGGCCTTTAGGCGCCCTGTGCAAAAAAATCTTCACAGCGCCCCTCCCCCCGTCATCCATGTATGATGTAATATTTGTGTTGTCTGTGTATGTGATAGGTGTGATTACTGTGTGTGATATGTATGCTATGTGTTGGCTGTGGGTGATATTTGTAATGGGTGTATTAACAGTGTGTGATATGCGTGTATTGGTTGTATGTGATATTTGGGCTTTGTTTATTGGCTGTGTGTGATGGTTATTTAATTCAGATAAAAACATGCCTGTGTGTGAATGCAGGTGTATATTTTTGCAAAGTTATGTGCAGACAGTCCCACAGTCAGATGCACACAGTTATACATATACACTGTCAAATCCACCACATGCACATAGTCGCAGGCAGATAGTCACATACACAGGATCAGGCAGAAACACACAGGTACAGGCAGTAACACACATAAACAGTAACAGGTAGATAAACACACTCACACACAATTACAGGCAGACAGACACACACACAAACACACACACACACACACACACACACACACACACACACAGGCAGACAGTCATACACACACACACACACACACACAGACACACACACACACACACACACAGGCAAACAGTCATACACACACACACAAGCAGACAGTCACACACACACAGGCAGATGGTCATACACACACAGACACACACACACAGACAGTCATACACACACAGACACTCACACAGTCAGACAGTCTCACACACACACACACACACACACACACACACACACACACAGGCAGATGGTCATACACACACACACACACACAGAAACACACAGGCAGACAAACACACATAGACACACACACAGGCAGACAGTCATACACACACACACACACACAGGCAGACAGTCATATACACACACACAGGCAGACAGTCACAAATACAGACTTTTAGCTCCGCCCCCACGGTTAATTTTGCTTGGCCGGCCATGTGTGAGCTGTGTCCGGCTGCAGAGCGCCCCCTGCTCCATGGCCGCACAGCTCGCACACCCCTAAGGCCAGCCCTGTCTGGGGCTCAAAAGCAGGTCATTCCCCAAAAGTACTTCTGAAGGCAGTTCAGCATCAACCCCCACCTCCACCATTCCAGACCATGCTCCCCAATCCAAATGTACCCGGGCAGTAGGTAGCTGGTATACTGCTCCCCCGGCTACCCGCACCACCACAAACTCGCGGTCTTTGCTGTGTCTGGTACCAAATGTCGCTTTACCAGAGTAAGGATGGCTCCCGTGTCACGGAGCCCTTGAACTTCCCTACCCTGAAAGTGTACAGTCTGCCGGTGATGCAGGCAATTATTGGAGCCACTTGAACTGGGTCAGCTTGGTGCAAAACATTCCAATGCTCTACTGTTGGGGCTGGAGCAGCATACTGGGTGGGGGTCTCTGATGTCGGCGGGCATCCAGATATTCATCTGCCCGCCTTGCTGCTTCTGTGATGATAGTAGGATTGTGATCTCTGCATATTATTTTTAATGTAGGGCTTATATTAAGAGCATCTGTAACAAAATGCTACCCTATGCCTGGGAACATCTGCTATTACTGTCCCTTTAAGAGCCAGACGGGCACCTACACAGGAACAAAGACATGGGATTATAACAATATATTGTTTATCCAGTAAAAGATATCAAACTGAATATAAGTTGAAGATGCTTACCTGCTTTCATGGGGATTCTTCTTTAACCCCTTAAGGACCAAACTTCTGGAATAAACCGCAGCTTAATTGATGAATACTGGGCGGCCTTTGTTCGTTTGCCGAACACGTGGCGGCGGCCATTTTAAACACGCGATAGACCAGCGGTGTTCAGCGAAGATTCTATGGAACTAGAAATGGACACTTATTGGCGCGAACACCGCTGAGCCATCAGCCTCCCTACTTCTGCCTTCGGTCATTTAACCGACTGCCTGTTCATTCGGTAGTTTATCCATATGAACAGCATCACCCCAGATAGCCATGCCATGGAGCCTATTCGTATAACGAAAGACTATGGGAAAGACTTTGGCTCCATGGCGATTGAACTGTATGTATGTGCATAATGTGCGCTCAGATCTAAGCTATCTGGGGATAGGTAGAATGTATATGTTTTATTCATTATTTGCAATATTATGTATTTTATTGTATTTTAGTGTTTTACTGTAACCATGTGGTTAATGGAGTTTTGCCTCTGCCCTTGGAGATAATTGGATTACCTTCCAATTATCTCCAGGATAGAGGGGAGGGATTGTAATGTACTGTGGGAGTGTTTTAAACCTGTATGCCTTTGATTGGTTATTTTACCATTTGTCTCCCAGTCTTCCATCTGGTCACCTAGGGGAGTGTCCACCAGGTGGAATACCTGCATAAATACCGGGCAGGTAGCCCACATTAAAACAGACCACTGCTTGACCCTCAACACGGAGCTCTGACTCATCTTTGGGGGGATTTACTGTATGCTGATAGAGACTGATTGCTAGGAGTGTAAGCCGCTTGGATGCTTTTCCTATTTGTCTGCTAGCAGCTATTCATGAGGTTCCAGTTCGGGAGTTTGGAGTGCTATTTTATATGCAGTTTGGGAGTTTGGAGCATTCCCTTGTATCAAGTTCGGGAGTTTGGTGTTCTACAGTAGCTGTGCCTGTATCTCTGGAAGGGGAAGATCTCCTAAACGGCTTTTAACCCCTTTTATGCCTGGAGGTGCTGTTACAATTGGTGGCAAGTGGCGGGATCGTTCCTACAGCCAGAAGGACAGCTACAGGAGACACCATTTCTTTGGATTTTACAATTTGAGGGCAACACATGTCCCAGTACAGCGACCCTGACAGCACCAGGATGGAACCAGCAGTGGAGTACAGATACTCTCTGAGAGAGTATGACAGTATGGTGTGGTTTCACCTAAGCTTCTTCAGACCCGATCCACTGAAGAGATCTGTGCGGTTTGTGAGGAACGCAGTGTTCGCGATTCTGCTAGACAGGGCAGAGAGAGAGGGCCAGCTGGCACTTTGGGAGGAACTCCAGCGGCAGGTACAGTTACGGGAAGAGGAGAGCACAGTCTCCATTCCCCAGCGGCAGTGCGACATGCAGGGAATTGGGAGCCCAGTCTCCATTCCCCAGCTGCAGTGTGATATGCAGGGAATTGGGAGCCCAGTCTCCATTACCCAGCGGCCATGTGATTTATTGGGAATTGGGAGCCCAGTCTCCATTCCCTAGCAGCCGTGTGATATGCAGGGAATTGGGAGCCCAGTCTCCATTCCCCAGCGGCAGTGTAATTTATTGGGAATTGGGAGCCCAGTCTCCATTCCCCAGCGGCAGACTAAGTTACAGGGGACAGAGATAGTTGCTTCTGTCCCCCAGCAGCAGAGTGAATTGCAGGGAATTGGGAGCCCAGTCTCCATTCCCCAGCGGGAGATACAGCAGGGAATTGGGAGCCCAGTCTCTATTCCCCAGCGGGAGATACAGCAGGGAATTGGGAGCCCAGTCTCCATTCCCCAGTGGGAGATACAGCAGGGAATTGGGAGCCCATTCTCCATTCCCCAGCGGCAGAGTGTCCTACAGGGAATAGAGAGCCCAGTCTCCTTTCCCCAGCAGCAGGACTCTGTATTGGGAGCAGAGACCTCCCCTGCTGCTGGAAGTATATATGGGAGAGGAGCTTGTTACCCCCTCTCCCCAGCGGCAGCTTAATGTACCAGGGGAGACAGTAAGCCCCACAACTGTGCAGATGGGACCGTGGTCTCTGCACTTACAGCACAGAGGGTAGGGACGGTCAGTCCTGCCCCCCACGACAGGGCTGTTTAGCCAAAGGGGAGACAGTCGGTCTCCAGCAGCAGAGCTGTGTATCTAAAGGGGAGACAGTCGGTCTCCCCCTCCCACAACCAGGCTCCAACCAGGCTACTTCCACAGTAGCGCTTTCACCAGGGCAGAGTACCGCTTGTCTCTGCCCACTAAGCAACCCACCAAGGCAACCTACCAGTCCCCCGCACAGATGTGGTGAGGCACCTGGACATGGACAAAGTTCTCCTCTACCCAGGTGTAGTAACCAGTTATTGTGGGTGGGCTGTATTACTGATTGTGTTTTGTGAGTGGGCTGCTGGACTAACAAGGGCACTGACCAGCAGGAGGTCAGATATCCTGTTAGTCTGTTTGGAAAAGGGGAGAGATGTGACGAGACCAATCTCGCCACATTGCATTGGAGGAGCCTGGTTGCCCGCCTGTTGCCTCTGGACTATGGCCCCATGTTTAAAAGTATTCCTTTTCGCCTGCAGAAAAGGCTTGTTCGTGCCAATCTGCCCGGCGGTTGGTAGATTGAATCGAATGACTGGACCACCTGGGAGCTGGAGTGTGTCGGCAATTTACCTCCCAGAAGCTGCGGTTAACTGCAGCTTAATTGCCGAATACTGGGTGGTCTTTGTTCATTTGCCGAACACAGGGTGGCGGCCATTTTAAACACGCGAAAGACCAGCGGTGTTCGGTGAGGATTCTATGGAACTAGAAATGGACACTTATTGGCGCGAACACCGCTGAGCCGTCAGCCTCCCTACTTCTGCCTTCGGTCATTTAACCGACTGCCTATTCATTCAGTAGTTTATCCGTATGAACAGCATCACCCCAGATAGCCATGCCATGGAGCCTATTCGTATAACGAAAGACTATGGGAAAGACTTTGGCTCCATGGCGATTGAACTGTATGTATGTGATCTGAGCGCCATTAATAATGTGCGCTCAGATCTAAGCTATCTGGGGATAGGTAGAATGTATATGTTTTATTCATTATTTGCAATATTATGTATTTTATTGTATTTTAGTGTTTTACTGTAACCATGTGAGTTTTGCCTCTGTCCTTGGAGATAATTGGATTACTTTCCAATAATGTACTGTGGGAGTGTTTTAACCCTGTATGCCTGTGATTGGTTATTTTACCATTTGTGTCCCAGTCTTCCATCTGGTCCTCTAGAGGAGTGTCCACCAGGTGGAAGACCTGCATAAATACCGAGCAGGTAGCCCACATTAAAACAGACCACTGCTTGACCCTCAACACGGAGCTCTGTCTCGTCTTTGGGGAGATTTACTGTATGCTGATAAAGACTGATTGCTAGGAGTGTAAGCCGCTTAGATGCTTTTCCTATTCATCTGCTAGCAGCTATTCGTGAGGTTCCAGTTCGCGAGTTTGGAGTGCAATTTATATGTAGTTCTGGAGTTTGGTGTTCTGCAGTAGCTGTGCCTGTATCTCTGGAAGGGGAAGATCTCCTAAACGGCTTTTAACCCCTTTTATGCCTGGGAATGCCGTTACAGGGTTAAAGCAGTTCGTGACTTTTAAAACATTCGCTTAATTGTGAGACCCAGACGGTATGGACCCAGCATTCATCATACGAATGCAAACTACCGAACACCGGGCCACCCTGCTACCTAATTGTGTGGTAATTTACCTCACTGATTGGCACATCCAGTCATTATGGGAAACACACGAACGCTTTGTTTAAGTTCCTGGGTGGCCGCCATTTCGGGACTTTTACACGTGGCCGCGGCCATCTTAACTCCCGAACAGTGGTGTTTTGCCGTCGAGTGTCTGGAACTAAAGACTAAGTAGCATATGGGGATTCTGAAGAACATCAAGATACCCACGGATGGAAAGCTTTTTGGGACCGACCGCAAGGCCAAAATTCACGGAACTATTTTCGGCTAGTGTGCCTGTGTGGTCATTTAAAACTTTAAAGCTCCATAACTCCCGAACCCGCTAACCGAATGGGATGATTTTTAATTATGTTTCTCCCCCAGATCAGGGCTATCTGGGGATACTGGATTTATGAATGGGGTACATCTAAAACTAGGGTAAAAATGTATCTTTGTTAATTATGTTAAAGGTTTATCTGAGGGGAGGAGATGTGTGGGTTGTACCTTATATTTTATTGGTTAATTATGTAGGTGTCTCCCTTGCATGTTAATTATGTAGGTGTCTCCCTTGCATGGGCAGCATCACATAAAAGGAGAATGCATGCCATTAAAGTTCAGTTCTTCTTGACCCTTCAAAACTTAGCCTTGTCTCGTTCTTGGAATGGGATTTACAGCATAACTACCTGACTCTTTTAAATGCTCTGCCTGACGCTTCACTTGGATCTCGTGAATGGGAATAAGCAACTCCACTACTATACAGCGACTTGCTGGGAAAAAGGACGTCTCCAACGGCTGATACCCTCTTGCTAACTGGGTAGCCGTTACAGCATCCCCCGAAAATAAGCTAGGCCTTTTTTTGGGGGGATGTCTTATGTTTGGCTTTTATTTAAAGGTTAAATAGATACATAAATTAAAAAAGTGTATACAATGTATATATGTATAAACGTAAAACATTTTTTAAGCAACTTCTTATTAAGTAGGTTAAATATAATTGTGCATTTTACCCATTATATATATTTTTTTATGCCATGGAATGTAATGATTAAAAGAGAGCAATATAAATGATTGTGTCACTTTATATTTATTTCTTGTCTATTGTCCACACAATCTCTTATTAAACTTTGAAATTATGTAAAACAGAATTACTTGGAAGACAAATGATCAAAATGAATGAGAATACAGAACTGATAATATATTGTATAACAAGCCAGCATTTCAAGAATATGCTGTTAAATTCCTATAATTCAATTGTAAAAAGCACGAATGTGATCTTGACACTTATGTCACCTCTGCCTTGTACATTGTGACATATAGTAGACAAATAATAATGTCAAAATAGTCATACCTCTAAAATAATTTGCAAAAGACATGCATAAGCACTGTTCATGACTCATATTAGAAGATCATGCTAAGGAGGCATAATACAGTTTTGTATACCACCGTATGAAAACACTACTCAATCATTTTCAAAATTGTAAAAGCTTGGCTTTTGACAATACGATTTATTTTAAGCATAACCAAATAAAAGTTTACCAGAGGTAATCACAGCACATTTACATTTACTGAATTTCCTACATTTCTTAACTATTGAGTAGACAGTATATACTACATTTAACCCCTTATGGAAGTAGGCACTTGTACACGTTTTGATCTAAACAAAATGTAAACAAAACCCGATTTCGAGCTATATTTCTGTTCAACCGTAATTCACTGCTATTATGTGAATCCACACTTATTATATATCATTTTGTTCAGGATAAACTTGGCTTTCAATTCTCATCAAATTATTTTATATATTGAACATAATTTAATATGAATAAAATCGAAAAAAGTTGAGTAATTAAGAAACGTTGCTATTTTCTGCATGGCATTTTAACTGTAAATGTCATAATACCATTAGCTTTTACTACTAATGAAATTCACATATTTGTGTTCTCCAATGTTTCACACGTACAACAGTACCCCCATATGTAACCGCAGGCTTTATGTTTTTTTTGGAAAGTTACAGGGTCAAATGTAGGGCTTTCCCCTTTCCATTTTTGCACATTAAATTTTGCTAGATTGGTTTGATGGGCCCATTACCATTGAGACCACATGGCAGCCGAGGAAGTTATACATGTGATAGGCATAAGGCTATCCTAGATAACAGATAAGGCCGGGGACTAATGAAAGTATACAGAACTTGGGCAGACTAGATGGGCAAAATGGTTCTTATATGCCGTCACATGCTATCTATCTATCTATCTATACAGTTGTAATCACAATTATTCAACCCCCACTCAAAATCAGGTTTATTGTCAAAATTTACAGACTTTCAGGTGTTTGCAATGATCAATCAAACAAAGCAATTCCCCAAATTCAACTGAAAATATAATGACTTATCCAGTCTCAAAATTATTCACTTATTCACTAAGAATGAAATTATATATATTAAAAATTGATTTTCTCACCCCTCCTGGGTGGGATGTTTATTCCTCATTCTCGGGTTCTCTACCAGAGGCCTGGGAGTCAGAGGGTTCTGCGCAGTATCTTAGCTGTTCCAAGAACGGCACTCTTCTGGACAGCGATCTCAGATGTCCTACATGGGATCTGCTGAAGCCACTCACCCAACTTGGGAGTCAAAGCCCCGAGTGCTCCTATCACAACTGGGACTACTACTGCCTTCACTTTCCCCCATCCTTTCTAGTTCTTCTTTTAGTCCTTGGTATTTGTCCACCTTCTCATGTTCCTTCTTCCTGATGTTATAGTCACTGGATATTGCCACATCCATCATGACTGCAGTCTTTCATTCCTTGTCTACCACCACAATGCCTGGTTGGTTGGTCAGTACTTGCTTGTCTGTCTGGATCTTGAAGTCCCACAGGATTTTAGCCCAGTTATTCTCAACTACCCTTTGTGGTATCTCCCATTTGGACTTAGGCAGGTCCAATCCATATTCTGTGCATATGTTTCGGTACACAATCCCAGCAACTTGGTTGTGTCTCTCCGTGTATGCTGTTCCTGCTAACATCTTGCATCCGGGTACTAGGTGCTGAACTGTCTCAGAGGCCTCTTCGCACAGTCTGCACCTTGGGTCTTGCATGGTGTGGCAGACTCCAGCTTCTATTGATATGGTGCTGAGTGTATGCTCCTGTGCTGCTAGGATTAGTGCCTCAGTGCTGTCTTTCAGTCCTGCCTTTTCCAACCACTGGTAGGATCTTGTCATGAGAGTCACATCCACTATCTGCTGGAGAGGTTTGTCTTGCCAAGGAACCTCCTCATTTTCTGCATCGTTGTTCTGTGGAAGTCTCAGGCATTCCCTTAGCAGTTCATCTTTGGGATCCATCTTCGTGATGTACTTTTGGATGCTCTGTGTTTCATCCAGGACTGTGGCCTTGACACTTATCAGGCCCCAACCTCCTTCCATGTAGCAGGTGTACAGCCTCTGGGTGCTGGATTTCGGGTGCAATCCTCCATTCATAGTGAGTAGTTTCCTGGTCTTGACATCCATGGTTACCTGTTCTTCTCTTGGCCAGGTTATTATTCCAGCTGGGTACCTGATGACCGGTAGGGCATATGTGTTGATGGCTTGGATCTTGTTCTTGGCATTGAGCTGGGACTTCAGGACCTGTGTGACTCTTTGGAGGTATTTGGATGTTGCTATGCTCCTTGCCTCTTCCTCATGATTGCCATGTGTTTGTGGTACCCCCAGGTACTTGTAGCTGTTCTCTACATCATCTATTTGACCTTCTGGAACTTCAACTCCTTCTGTCCGGATCATCTTCCCTCTTATTGCTATAATCCACCTGCACTTCTCTAGTCCGAACGACATTCCGATGTCCTTGCTGTATATCCTAGTTAGGTTGATCAGTGAGTCAATGTCTCGCTCATTCTTGGCATACAGCTTGATGTCATCCATGTAGAGTAGGTGGCGGATGGTAGCTCCATTCTTGAACCTGTATCCATATCCACTCTTCTTGATGATCTGGCTAAGGGAGTTGGGGCCTACGCAGAACAGCATTGGGGATAGCGCATCACCTTGGTATATGCCACATTTAATGTTCACCTGAGTTATTGTCCTGGAATTAGCTTCTAGAGGTGTTTTCCACTTGCCCATCAAGTTCTTGATTTAGGCTCTAATTGTGTTGCTAAACTTGTAGAGAGCCAAGCATTACAGTATCCATGTGTGTGGCATTGTGTCATAGGCTTTCTTGTAGTCAATCCAGGCCATACACAGATTTGTCTGTCTGGTCTTAGAATCCCTTGTGACTGATTAGTCTACCAGTAGTTGGTGTTTTGATCCTCTGGTGTGGTTTCCAATCCCCTTCTAAATTTTGCTCATATATTGACTCATATGCCCTTGGATCTTGGAGACTATGATGCCTGACAGGAGTTTCCATGTTGTGGGGAGGCAGGTTGGATGGTGCTGTTTCCTTGTGAGGGTCCTTCATTACCAGTATTGTTCTGCCTTGTGTTAGCCAGTCAGGATGGAAGCCTGTTGCTAGTAGCTGGTTCATTTGTGCTGCTAGGTGTTCATGAAGCGCTGTTAACTTCTAGTAGTTGTGGATCATGTGGATCACTTATCCAGTAGTTGTGGATCATGCCACGTCCTGGGGATGACCAGCTCTTCATGTGTGCTGCTCTCTGTTGGATATCTTCGACTGTGATGATGACTGGTTCCTGTTCTGGCAGCATGCAGTGGTCTGCTTTCAAGTGTAGCAACCACTGGGCCTCGGTGTTATGAGATGCTTTTTGCTCTCAGATATTCTTCCAGTACTGTTCAGTCTTAGCTGTGGGTGGGTCTTGTGAGGAGATGTGGTAGTTACCATGTAGCTGTGCATACACCTTGGGTGGTTCTTTGGTAAAGAGGGCACTTATTCTCTTAGTCTTTGTTTCTCTGGTGTTTCCAGCTCCTCCGGTATATGCATATCCTTGTACTTCCACAGCAGCCAGGATCTATCTTTAATCTTTCCACCTCTGTTAAGTTGATCCAGCTTACTAACTTCCTTCCGTGCTGTCTTTATCTTGGCTTCCATTTGTAGTCTCCATGGTGGGAATTGCCTCTCTTTGAGCCTGATCTTGTAGTCAAGTAGCTGGAGGACCACTAATGCTGTGACATGTATGAGCCTGTTTGTTTCTGTGATGGTGCAGGATGGGATTGTGGAAAATGCTTCATTAACTGCAGCTAGTCTGGTGGTTGCTTTCCAGTGATCTTCGGTAGTCTTGTCTGCAGGTTAACGACTGCTAGTTTTTCTAGGATCATTTCCCTTATATCTGTTGTTCTGCCATCTTGGGGTATGGATTCAGGTTGACAATTCTCTGTAGGTAAGAATGTGGGTATGGGAATTTCTTCCTCCTCGTTGTGTATGCTTGATTTTTTCTGTAGTCCATTTATTTCCAGTTGTGGTACTAGATTTCTCTTTAAAATGTTCAAACGTTGTGTAACCAGCTGTTTTGGTGTTAGGGTAGATGATGGTTTCTTATTTCAACCATAGCTCCCACATACGTTTCATGTATCCTCTCTCATTGGGTCTGCTGTTGTACTAGCATTCAAGCAGGTTTAGGTTTTCTCTCTGTGTCCAGTAGCCCACTTGTGGTCAGATTGCCCTGGTTCCCTAGCATCTGACGCGGACCTTGTTAATCCAAGTGACATTCGAACCGGCATGACTCTCTTGGTTTGTGTTGCTCTCATATTATTGATAACATATATTTTTAATATATATTTTGTAAAAAAAACAAGTGCACTTCTGGTCATAAAACAAATGAGTGGTTTAAGCTACATCAAAGTGAATGTTTTGACTCTGCAGGTATTTTTTAAGATTATATATATATATATGTATATATATATATATATATATATATATATATATCATTTCAATATTACTAGTTTATGAATATCCATAGCTGGAATTGTGACCATGTGATCATGATGTCATTACGATCACAGGGCCCAGAAGGGACTGCCTAGTTTGTGGGTTGGGTTTCTGGAAGGTAAGTATTAGGTGGCTCATTCTATACACCATAATGGCGGATAAGCCTACTTAATGTGGGACGGCATAGAACACTATAATGGCATTGAGGGGTTAAACATAATAAAAGCTTTGTCGTTAGTAAAATAAAAACTACTTGGAGTTTTCTTTGTAATGTTGTCTATAAAGAAAACCTATCACTTATTTAAATATCTACAAATCTCTAAATAGCTCACCGATAGAAACCTATTGAACATATAATAAAGAATAATTTCAGTGTATTACATCGAGTTAAAATAAGGAAAGTTAGGTCCAATTCCCTTTCCCTTGCAGTTTTTTTTTTGCCTGTTCTTTGATTACCTATCATGAATGGTATTTTAAAATAGTTCATGCATATGGGTGCACCTTATTATCTATTTATGGAATAAGCATGTGGAGTGGGCAGGATGGAACATGTGACCAGTCAGGTGGGTATTCCTGCTACATTTTTGAGATGTCTCGATGTTCGGCGGGTTGCTTTTTTTGGGGGAATGGCATCTTATTGCTGGCATTTGTGCAAAAGGGCTCTGGCTGCATTGGAGCATAGTACTCAGGCTCTTCGTCCACATAAGCACCCCGAGCAGCGATTCCAGATGTGGCAGAGTCCATGTGGTATAGGTCCAGGCCTTCATCTCCGCTTAGGCGTTTTGGGTGATAGAAAGAATGGCATTAGTCGATGCAGCTGGAGCCCCTGAATCTGTTGAGGGGTCTGCGGACAATGGATTGCACAACATTGTTTTTGGATAGATTAAGTACATTTTTCAGGAGCCGTCAGAAATGGTGACTCCCCTTCATGCTTGCTATTTTATAAAATTGATCTTGGATTGATGATGTATAAGACCCTGCAGTTGGATTCCAACCGTATGATCTATCTCACATTACATTGTGCTGTTGTGATTGTGTTAGCTATTTTTATTGGAATATTTAAAGGAGCCATCCAGGCACCAACACAACTTAAGTGAAACTGAGGATTTTGAGCCATATCCATGGAATGTTTTTTTTACCATATTCAAATCTTTTCAGTCTTGCTAAAAAATGTATTTGCTGCTCTCTTCATCATAGCCCTGCCCCCTTGGGTATGACTCCTATTTTCACAAAAAGATCTTCCTGATTAGAAATTGCACAGTGAGATATGAGTGTGTGATAAGCTGATGACATCATCCACTGCACAACCAATCACTGTCTTCTTATTATCTGTTAACAGCATTCCAAAGCTATGCTAAGGGGAAAGGGTGCAAGTAATAAGAAAATAGTGATTGAGTGTGGGGTGAAGTTATATAATCAGCTCAGCTCACACTGACATTCTATTGGCTGAGCTAAGTACATGCCTAGAGTGACTAAAGTGACTTAAGTATGCGGAATAAAGCTGCAACACATTGTATTTGAATGTTAAGAAAACAGCAACATGAATATGAGGTCAACTTTAATTGCTGTTCTGTTGTTGGTTACTGAAATGTGCCTGGAGTATCACTTTAATTTGTGGAGATCTATATTTAATTGAAATGAAGCTTATGTAATTGAGCAGTAATGTCATGAGTTTGTTTCAATAAAAAATGTAGTGCTGTCTTAGTTTATGTAAAATATATAAAACTTGGAATGAGCTCACTGTCTCCTCAGGCAAAGCTGTGACAAGTTACTTTAACAACCTAATGCTATATCACCTCAGCCCCCTCACAAGATGCTGAATTATTCATTACCTGATTAAGCTGACATAATGAAAAAATATAAAGATTGTTTTGTATTGTAAATAAAGTTTTAATTACATAGTTAATGTTACACACCTTTGTGTATATACAATGTATGTATTAGAGTTTGGATGACAATACTTAATAGTAATTGTTGACACTTTTTTAAAGGTTTCTTGGGGGACTGAAATTTAAACTACAAAATATGAAAAACATTTTGCTCCATTCCCTTCACTTCTTTTGGATGATATGAATCCTATTTGAATTTGCACAATAATTACTAATATTTTTATATTTCAAATATATATATGGCGCACTGGAAGCAAAAACATTAAGCTACCATTATATTATAATACATGTATTATTTTAATAATTTGCATAGAGCTGTGATGTTGTACCACAAATATGTTAAAGTGGGAAGGAGCAACAATTCTTGTTTGTCTTTTTGAGAAACAAGTAATTATTTATAGATTTAAAACATTCCCCGCAATGAAAAAAAAACTGTAAGCAAAGCAGATTGTTGAATACATGTTGAATAATAATTTGTTCAAGAACTGCCAGTTTTTCCCATGAGAGGCTCCAGCGTATAACCCTTATATTTTAAAGCGTCTGTTACACCATTTTGAGTTTTGAAGATGATGAATTATTTAGTCAATGAAACAGTTGTGCTTTGAATCCCTACAGCTGTAAATACCTCTTGCTTTGTCAAAAATAGATCTAATTAAAGACGTCTCTGTACATTTTTAGAAATCATTTTTCATTTATTTTGTGAGAAGCAAATACAATAATGTATCCTTTTGGTGTGCAGTTTCATTTTTCATCTTAGTATTAACACTTACAAATGATTTCCATATGTCATATATTTTGATTTTTTGTTTTTAAATCTTTAATTAGGGTGGCATTCATAGGTGGCACAACAGGGAGGCAAGAGGGGTCAAGTGCCCACAAGATTATTCCTTGCACCCTTGTGTGTCTCGCCCACCTAACTTGTAAATTCCTTGTGGCCAGCATTCCAGTTAGGAAGAGAGGATGCTCTCAGCAGCTATACTGCCTATCTGGAGCGCTCTCGTGTGATAATATGCTGGTGGGGTTACTTAAAGAGACATGCTGCCAGAAGGAAGTAGGAGCAGTAATTACACTGCTCAACTACTGCCTGTCTGGCATCCAGGCAGGATATGGTATGGCATCTAAAGAACAGGACAGCACAAGACCACTTCCTGCCCTATTCCTGGAGAACATTAAGCAGAGGAAGTACCATGCTGTTTGAAAGTGGCTGCATTCAGTGCCCCAGCATCCACCTGAGTATAAAAAGGAGTAGGGAGCGCTGTTTGGGTTTGCGTGTGTATGTATTTAGCAGTGTGCGTATGTCTATGTCTATTAAGCAGTGTGTATTTATGTATTATGCATTATGTGTATATGCATTAGCCATTTTATGTGTGAATTAAGCAGTTTGTGTGTGTGCAATAAGCAGTATGTGTGTGTAATTAGGCAATGTCTGTGTGTATTATATGTTAGAAAGTTTGTATGTGTCTATGTATAAGTATCGGGACCCCCGGGTCCCGATACAAGAAGACACTAACGATACGTAGACTAAATGTAGCTAAACAGGTGCTCCCACACTTCTGGAAGCAAGCAGTTAACCCTCCCCAATAACCACTTGGTTCACTCAGATGGAAGACCTAAGGGCAATAGAGGAACTCAGCATGGGTGCAGCTAACGCTCAGTACCTAGAGATATGGTCACACTGGCTACTGACCACTGACTCATGAATCTCACGGACTCTTCACCCCTTGACAGAACCCCAACCCCCCAAACTGACCCTTTCCCCCCACTCCTTCCTATACTTTGCATAACAGAGAGAAACGCACCACGCAGCCCAGAGATGCCAACCTAATAAAGTAGATCACGGACACCAGGTGACATCTGCTTCATGACACCAGATAGGGGTAGGCAGTACACTAAACTTATGAGACATGCTAACTCCCAGCCCACATGACCAGCCTGGACGAACCGCCTCAAACAGATGGACTCTACCTCAGAGGGGAAGCCGATCGAGGACCAGACCGATCGAGGACCAGACCCATGGGTCGCTAATCTACTTAATACAACACCCAAAACCTGGGGACTCAATCAGACAAACTCAGGTTCGGCACTGTGACGAACTGAACCTCGTCACGGGTTCTTGGAAGGGCCTACTGGCCAGCCTCTTACATCAGGACTATGGCCCATGTGTTAGACTTTGGTTCAGGACTATGGAAAGGCTTTGTTCATGCATTTTTCCTTGTCTGGTTCGATATATAGGATTTACCGAATGGATTATACTTGCTGAACCAACAACCGAACAGTTGGACAACCTGGAAGTGGAGTGTGTCGCTTGTTAACCCTATTGACCTCGTTAACAAGCTCTAATCCCAACATTCTAAATGGTCGCTGGGTGGCCGTCGTTTGTATGGACGAACACATGGCGGCGGCTATCTTTAGCTGCGAACACCTACAGCGGTGTTTGGTCGTTTAGTGCATGGAACTATAATTGGACTCCATCTCTTCGTACGTTCGGGTGGATTCAGTTGAGAAGAGTGGTGTTTGGTGGAAACACACTCTCAAACAAAAGACACAGACTAAGTGTACATACGAACTGGTTGCATTCGTATTTCTGTTGTATTGTGAACCCTGAAAGAGACCGACCGCACAGCCTGATTTCATGGAACTCTTTTGGTCAAGAGCCTCATGTGTGGTCAGTCAAATTATGACCTCCATGGAAATCCCGAACCCCTGAACCGATCTGGGTGATTTTTGGATATGTTGGTCCCCCAGATCGGGGCTATCAGGGGATGTGACTTTGTGGGGTTTCCATGTGTTTAGGGGTTCTTTTGGGATGTTCTTAAAATGTATGTTTTGTGTGCCTGGTGATAATTGAGTTTAGTACAGTTCCTGACTCAATTATCTCACAGGCACAGGGGAGGGATTACCTTGTTGTGTGTGGGAGTGTCCTGGACCTGAGAGCTAATGTACCAGTGTGTGCTTTGTCATAGTCCCCTCTCAGGTCCAGTGGGGAATGCCCCTGGAATATGTTAGAGTAAACTACTTGCATGGGAACCTGCATATAAGGCCAGTTGTGGCTCCTATTAAAAGAGTTCCTCTTCACCCTCAACATAGAGCCTCGTCTCATGTGTGGAGGGGACAGCTATATTCACTCTGGGGATTGCTATAACACCCTTGGATTACAACTCTCGCTCTTGTAAGAGCAGCCTGCTTTACTCTCTGGGCTAGGAGAGGTCTACCCACTGCAAGCTGGATCCTGGTCTTTGGTCCAGGGTGGGTGGAGGACAGCGAGACCCCAACCAAGCTGTAACACTGGTTGTGGTTTTACGGTGGCTATGGTGTCTGGTGTGGTGCTTATGGTATTCAAGGATTACTAGGAAGCAGTGATTGGCGGAGGCACCTGGTCGGGGCGAGTCAAGGTGCGGGATATCTGTAAACTATAACAGATGTTGTTATATAATTATGTACTTGTATACTTTGTTTCCAATCCACGCTGAGACCTGTGTGTCTCATTACATGATGCTAAACTGGAGATCTGCGTTTCTCAAAGTCTTAATCGCTCATTACCATGTTTTAAACCTGTGTTTGAAACCTCCTACTTATGATTTAAAAATCTTTAATATAAAAAAAATATTTACAAACAAATGGGTTATAGTGGTGCGAAGGCAACAAACTTTCACAAAAGGAAAATCCAGACTATGAAGCTTCTCCTGCCGCCATTTAAATGTTTTTTGGAAATGTTTTTTTGAAATGCCATAATTTCATGCTGTTGCAACAATGAAGAATTAAGCTGTTTTTTGCAAGTTTGGCAAACATCTGTGCTCTTACAATAGACCCCACAGTACTGTTGTTACTCTAATTTGTAAACTATAGATATGGCACTTGCCATTCTCTGAATATATGGTTATGTGTGTATGTATATGTATATATATATATATATATATATATATATATATATATATATATATATATTAGGGAAAAAAAATATGTATATATATAATAGGAAAAATCCTTGCACACTGGCTATAATGTTGTATGCTTGCCGGGTGCTCAGCCTGGGACTTTAGTTATCCAAATAGCAGTAGAGATGGCAGCACTCACGGTCTTCAGTAAAAAAAATCTTCTTTATTTACAAGGTTAAAACATGAGATAAAGAGATCAACGTTTTAGTCCCTGTACAGGACTTTCATCAGGATCAATACAATACATGTAAACAGACTCACAATATATAGGAGATATAATTAAGGAAATAGACTCACCCCGGGTGCAGTGCATAACAAGCGGCGTCCAGCCGAGAGCTGTGTGCATGTGTGACCCAAACTCCACCTCTGAAAATGAAGTGCAGCATGCATGTGGGGTGACAGGTTACACCCGGGGTTAGACATGCGCACAGTACTCTGCTGGACGCTGCCAGTTATACACTGCACCTGGGGTAACTAAGGTTACCAAGGACAACATGCCGCGTTTGTATAGTGACGCGTACGCTGTCACCACGCATGTACATTGCACGTCATTTTCGGAGTTGGAGTTTGGGTCACACATGCGCACAGCTCTCGGCTGGATGCCGCCGGTTATGCACTGCTCCTGGGGTGAGTCTATTTTACATGTTTACATGTATTGTATTGATCCTGATGAAAGTCCTGTATAGGGACTAAAATGTTGAGCCCTTGATCTCATGTTTTAAACATGCAAATAAAGAAGATTTTTCGACTGAAGACCGTGAGTGCAGCCATCTCTACTGCTATATATTTGTGGTCTGATTTAGTGGTGGAAAGTATTAGTGCCCCCCCTCCTCACAGTTTTGACTGTGGTATCTTATGTGCCCCCTATATATTGTTCCCTAGAGTCACCATTGGGGGGTGTATCCAAAATAAAGTACAGATAAAAAAAAAAAGAACAATTATATTTATATATTATGGCCTTCTCATGCTTGCCCGTATAGATGAAGCAGACCCAATAAAATTGATGTAGCTGATATTTTGCCACTGTGATTGAGGCACTATAACATATATGTCCCATTGATGATGAAAGTTCTTCCTTAAAGAAACACTATAGTGACTGGAATACAAACATGTTCCTGTCACTATAACTGTGTAAACCGATTTTAGGTGTGTGGCCTCTCTGACAGCAAAGCAAAAAGTGATTTTACTCACCTTTTTCCAGCACCATGCGGGTCTCCTTGTGACTGGCCCTGCCCCTGCCCTGGCTCTGCCTCTTTGACTGAGATAAAACTTGACGATCTCAGTTATTCCAATGCTTTCCCATAGGAAAGCATTGGGAGGCTATTGCGCAATCGCATAAAAACGCCACAATATGCAAATCAGCACCTCCATATTGAATCAATTAATCTAGATACGGAGTTTTCAGTGTCCCCATACAAAGTGTGGAGATGATGAACGTCAGTGCTGCACAGTGAGCAGCACTGCCCAGGAAGCACCTCTAGTGGCCGTCTGAGTTACTGCCCCTGGTGGTTTTCCTAGGCAGTAATGTAAACACTGCCATTTTCTCTGAAACGGCAGTGTTTACATTAAAACACCTGCAGAGACTTAGTATATATAACAGAACCACTGCGTTAAGCTATAGTTTTTCTGGAGTGTCCCTTTAATGTATATCCTCCACCATTATCAAAACATCAACCACTACTCAAAAATAACCCCTACACTACACTAAACATTAACCACTACACTATACTACACCATTGCTAAACATTAAAGGGACACCAATACTGCTTAAATACATTTGATGGCTTCATTAATATGCTTTATATTTTGCATGATCAAATCTTTATAGGTTTTGCATAAAATAAATATATGTTTTGCAGAATGCCGCACTATAAGTCCTCCTTTCTAGCAACACCTCCGCATTACTTTCTTTAAAAAACGAGATACATGATTGTGAACCATATATTAATATTGTGAAAATAATTGCACTGATGGGGTTCTGGAGACATTTAAATGATATCACAATAATGTGCAATGTATATTATATTAGCTTAACTAGGTGAAAGGGCATGACAAAAACTATTATTAATTTTTTTTTATTTATATATTTTTTTCATTTTGGGAACACTGCATTATTTTTACAATGAGCACTATGCACAGGTGTTTATGTTGTCTAGAATCGTCATAGTTTTTTTCCAAGAAAGTTATAAAACATATACTCCCTAAATCAAACATTCCAAAGAATTAGTTGTAACATTTTCCATTTTGAAAGTGGTGGATTATTTCTCACTATTACTGATCTTTGCATGCAGTTAACAATTTCAATGTAGGTATCAACATTCCAGAAAGACAGATCATTTAAACATTGGACAATCCTGATGGAGGGGTGTTGTGCTATTTCAAAACATCAATTTAAATTAAAAAAAGAGAAATTGTTAACTGCATTAAACCTAGTGTTTGTTAAACCATTAATTACCGATGAAAATTAGGTGGACCTAGCAGGGGCTTTGTAAACTACAAAACACTTTCTGAGCAGACGTGTGCATGCTGCTGATATGTACATGCTGGTAATAGTATACTTCTTTGTGTATTGCTGTTCTCCTTACTATTCTATGTAAAAAGGAGATGCATAGAAGTTCTAACATTAAATAGATGATATAAAGCATAATATTTCAGCAGACAGAGCATTATCACAATAGATTACTCCCGTAGTCATTCAATTATGCTTTATATACACGTTTCAAAATGTTGTTGCAACAATAATTAAACTGTATGCATTTGATGCACTCACGGAGACTCTGGGGTACTGTTTGACGTCAGATGTTTTAAATATGCTATTAATAATTTATTAGCAGCACTGTTTTGCTATTAAAATCAACCACATTTATTAAAATGCAAGGCAGATAATGCCAAATGAATCCAATGCTTTTGGCATTTCCCCAATATATTTGCCTTTTTAAAGATTTTATAGCTACTGTTTTGGATTGTAGATTTAAAACCCAATGTGAGTCTATATCCACTGCAATGAGCGATGAGCTGCTGGAGGAGGAATGATTTAGGAGACAAACAGCTAAGAATAAAACCCTGTTTTTTTGATAACTATTCACCAAAGTGTGCACCATATGCAAGTGTAGCACATTTCATCAGGATGTGCATCAGGGATTTTATTTCAATCAATGGAAACTCAACCATCATACGGCCATTGTTATTTTTATGAAAAAAAGCCTAGTCTGTTCCTGAGACCTGCTTGCTCACTCGAGGTGGGGAAGTTGGCTGATTTTACACTCCTGAGTGGTTACTGCTTTTGTACCAGAGTTGTCATTCCCCTCTTTGGACCAGAAGGGTTTTCCCAGTCCACACTGGAGCGATCTCTGGTTACTGCTTGAGAGACTTTCTGTGCTTGTCCTGTTTCAAAATGGTGGCTGTACCAGATCATAGCAAAGGTTAATTTCTTTAGGCATTTGACAACCTGTGAAGGCGGTTCATAGTAAAGCTTGCTCTCTGGGTCTTCAGCAAAGCATCACAACGGCTTACGTAGGTGAGGTTGAGGTTATCTATCTGACTCTGAAAAAAGAAAAAGAAGGAAACCGCGCCCTTAGTGTAGATACGTAAGAAAATACAAGTATACGTACACAATAGTAATATCAAGTAGTCTTCTTATACAATTGACCTCAAGAAAACATAAAACATAAAAACAGTAATAGTGTAGTATATTAAATATAGTGGGTGGATAATTGGTAATAAGTAATCCACACTCACATGGCCCAGAGCTAACTTAGAGCTCAGCTGTTAATACGCCTGGACGGAACAATCCCCGCCTAAGGATATATAGTTGTCCTCACAGTCTCAGATGGGCAATATATGGAAAGATAAAATAACTCCAAATAGTGCAATATGTATAGATAAAAAAACGTGAATAATTAATAAAGTATTATACTCACATTTGCTAGAGCAGAACTTGCTCTAGTCTTAATAGCTTGGGTGGTATGGTCCCCACCAAGGAACAAGTTGGTAGCCAGGAATAAAAAATAATAAAAAATCCCAATATAATAAAAAGGATAATTTATTAACAAAAATAAGTATTTAAAAGTAAGTAAAAATTAAGTATATAGTCTCTATATAGTTCCGGGCCGACACCGGAAGTTACGTCAGACGAACCCGAAAGACTTAACGAGCAAATCCTGCAATAAGATCTACATTTTTTCCAATGGTCCTTATCCAACCCAATGGAACACAGCATCACTATCATAGTTTTGTATGTGTTCCATATATGGAACACGGATATAACCACGAACATATTGCGCCGCGTCACTTCCGGTATGACGCGTGCGGTTCACCAGTGGTTACAGGAAGCATCAATTGCACAAAGCAGGAAGCAATTATCATTATTAGGACTCCTATATAAACGATTGGTACCAGGACATTATCCACACTTCTGAGGAAGCCTTTTTACAGGTGAAACGCGTCAAGTGGACTACTAGAGACTATATACTTAATTTTTACTTACTTTTAAATACTTATTTTTGTTAATAAATTATCCTTTTTATTATATTGGGATTTTTTATTATTTTTTATTCCTGGCTACCAACTTGTTCCTTAGTGGGGACCATACCACCCAAGCTATTAAGACTAGAGCAAGTTCTGCTCTAGCAAATGTGAGTATAATACTTTATTAATTATTCACGTTTTTTTATCTATACATATTGCACTATTTGGAGTTATTTTATCTTTCCATATATTGCCCATCTGAGACTGTGAGGACAACTATATATCCTTAGGCGGGGATTGTTCCGTCCAGGCGTATTAACAGCTGAGCTCTAAGTTAGCTCTGGGCCATGTGAGTGTGGATTACTTATTACCAATTATCCACCCACTATATTTAATATACTACACTATTACTGTTTTTATGTTTTATGTTTTCTTGAGGTCAATTGATCATCAACCTGTTCCTTGGTGGGGATTATACCACCTATGCCCTTAAGACTAGAGCAAGTTCTGCTCTAGCAAATGTGAGTACGATATTTTATTACCTATTCACACATTCTATTTATATACACACTGCACTATTTGGAGTTCTCTTATTTTTTCATATATCGCCCATCTGAGATCGTGAAAGAAAGCCACATATCCGTAGACGGGGATTGTTCCGTCCAGGCGTGTTAACAGCTGAGCTCTGAGTTAGCTCTGGGCCATGTGAGTGTGGATCACTTACCACTATTTATCCACCCACTATACCTGATATACCACACTATTATTGTTTCTATGTTTTATGTTTTCTTTGAGGTCAATTGTATAAGAAGACTACTTGATATTACTATTGTGTACGTATACTTGTATTTTCTTACGTATCTACACTAAGGGCGCGGTTTCCTTCTTTTTCTTTTTTCACATCCATTTACTACAAGGTTGGGGTTCCTTGTACTGGTTACTGCTGCCATACCATCCTAAAATATATAGTGAGAGCCTAATCCACCAAAACTTACATTCTATCTGACTCTGGTTATACAATAGTCCATGGCACTCACCCTTGCTAAGAACCCCTTCATACAGCTCTTACACTTAGAGAGTCCCAGCACAGCACCACTGAGAGTTTACACCAATACGATCCTGAGACCACAAGTTAGGCACCGGCATTTGACATTTCAATTAGAGCTTGGTGATGACATGAAATATTGCCTGGGGAATGTGGAGCATTTTGCCTGGACTTGCTGGGCCCATGCCTCTGTAAGGGCTTTCCTGAGGTTAGAGTCCAGAGTGCAGACATGTTACTTACCCTTGCAAACTATCACATCCCATGGTGACTAGTTACATTCAGGGCTGAACTGGGGATACAAAGCAGCCCTCTAAAAAAAAAAAAAAATCTATGCCATCCCCATAAGTCATTGCACAATGTATTGTCACATGTATTATGTAAGGCTATGTTCTGTGTATATATATATATATATATATATATATATATATATATATATATATATATACCGTATTTTTCGCTCCATAAGATGCATTTGTTTTCCCCTCAAAAGTGAGGGGAAATGTCTGTGCCTCTTATGGAGCGAATGTGAAGGTTTACTTACCTGTCTTGTAGCGTGGGCCGGCTTAACAGCACGCACCGCGGTACTTGAACTTCAATTTCAGGTTCCGGTTTCCGGCGGGACTGAAAGGAAGTGCGCACTCAGTGTGCACACTTCCTTTCAGTCCTGCCGGAAACCGGAACCTGAAATTGAAGTTCCAGTACCGCGGTGCGCGCTGTTAAGCCGGCCCACGCTACAAGACAGGTAAGTAATTATGGGACACTATGGGGCAAGGGAAGGGGAGGGGGGACACTATGGGACAAGGGGAGGGGGTGGGACACTATGGGGGAAGGGAAGGGGAGGGGGGGCACTATGGGACAAGGGAAGGGAAGGGGGGACACTATGGGAGGGAAAATGCACTATGGGACAAGGGGAGGGGGTGGAACACTATGGGAAGGGGGAACACTATCAGATGAGGAGAGGGGGGAACACTATGGGATGAGGAGAAGGGGGAACACTATGGGATGAGTGGAGGGGGGAACACTATGGGATGAGTGGAGGGGGGAACACTATGGGATGAGGAGAGGGGGGAACACTATGGGATGAGGGGAAGGGGAAAACTATGGGATGAGGAGAGGGGGAACACTATGGGATGAGGGGAGGGGGAAACACTATGGGATGAGGGGAGGGGGGAACACTATGGGATGAGGAGAGGGGGGAACACTATGGGATGAGGGGAGGGGGGACACTATGGGATGAGGGGAGGGTAACACTATGGGATGAGGAGAGGGGGGAACACTATGGGATGAGAAGAGGGGGGAACACTATGGGATGAGGAGAGGGGGGAACACTATGGGATGAGGAGAGGGGGGAACACTATGGGATGAGGAGAGGGGGGAACACTATGGGATGAGGGGAGGGGGGGACACTATGGGATGAGGGGAGGGGGGAACACTATGGGATGAGGAGAGGGGGGGACACTGGGATGAGGAGAGGGGGAACACTATGGGATGAGGGGAGGGGGAACACTATGGGATGAGAACACTATTGGATAAGGGGAGGGGGGAGAACACTATTGGACAAGGGTGTTAAAGAACACTTGGACAAGGGGAGGTGGGGGTTAAAGAACACATGAACAAGGAGATGGGGGTTAAAAATCACTATGGGCCAGAGGAAAAGGGGGTGGGGGGTTAAATATTATAATGGGACAGAAGAGTGGGTGGTAAGAAACACTATGGGACAGTTTGTTCAGAATATTTTTTTTTCTGGGTTTCCTCCTCTAAAAACTAGGTGCATCTTATGGTGTGGTGCGTCTTATGGAGCGAAAAATACGGTATATATATATATATATATATATATATATATATATATATATATATATATATACCGTATATACTCGAGTATAAGCTGACCCGAATATAAGCCGAGGCCCCTAATTTTTCCCCAAAAAACTGGGAAAACTTATTGACTCGAGTATAAGACTAGGGTGGGAAATGCAGCAGCTACTGGTAAATTTCTAAATAAAATTAGATCCTAAAAAAAATATATTAATTGAATATTTATTTACAGTGTGTGTATAATGAATGCAGTGTGTGCGTATGAGTGCAGCGTGTGTGTATGAGTGCAGCGTGTGTGTATGAGTGCAGCGTGTGTATGAGTGCAGCGTGTGTATGAGTGCAGTGTGTGTGTGTATGAATGCAGTGTATGAATGCAGTGTGTGCAGGGCCGGTGCAAGGATATTTGCCCCCCCCCATATGTCCTGACCTCCCCTCCTCCTCCCTCAGTGGTCCTTACCTCCCCACCCCCGTGTTCCTTCACCCCCCTCCCCCAGTGGTCCTGACTCACCCCTCCCCTAGTGGTCCTTACTTCCCCCTCCCCTCCCCTAGTGGTCCTTACTTCCCCCTCCCCTCCCCTAGTGGTCCTTATCCCCCCCTCCCTCCCCTAGTGGTCCTTATCCCTCCCCTCCCTCCCATAGTGGTCCTTATCCCCCTCCCTCCCATAGTGGTCCTTATCCCCCCCCTCCCTTCCTCCCATAGTGGTCCTTATCCCCCCCTCCCTCCCATAGTGTTCCTTTTCTCCCCCCCTCCCTCCCATAGTGGTCCTTATCCCACCCCCCTCCCTCCGATAGTGGTCCTTATCCCCCCTCCCTTCCATAGTGGTATAGTGGTCCTTATCCCCCCCCTCCCTCCCATAGTGGTCCTTATCCCCCCCCCCTCCCTCCCATAGTGGTCCTTATCCCCCCCTTCCCTCCCATAGTGGTCCTTATCCCCCCCTTCCCTCCCATAGTGGTCCTTATCCCACCCCCTCCCTCCCATAGTGGTCCTTATACCCCCCCCCCTCCCACAGTGGTCCTTATACCCCCTTTTTTTTATTCTTTTTTTTATTATTATTATTTTTTTTTTATTATTATTTCTTATTTTATTTAATTTTCGTCCCCCCTCCCTGCTTGATACATGGCAGGGAGGGGGGCTCTCCTTCCCTGGTGGTCCAGTGGCAGTTCAGTGGGGGGAGAGGGGGGCTGGCAGAGCTGTACTTACCTGTTCTGCAGCTCCTGTCAGCTCTCTCCTCCTCTGCGCCGTCCGTGCAGCTCCTTCTATCAGCTCACACTGTAAGTCTCGCGAGAGCCGCGGCTCTCGCGAGACTTACACTGGGAGCTGACCGAGGTGCTGAACGGACGGCGCGGAGGAGGAGAGAGCTGACAGGAGCTGCAGAACAGGTAAGTACAGCTCTGCCAGCCCCCCTCTCCCCCGGTCTGTATTATGGCAATGCAAATTGCCATAATACAGACCTTGACTCGAGTATAAGCCGAGTTGGGGGTTTTCAGCCCAAAAAATGGGCTGAAAAACTCGGCTTATACTCGAGTATATACGGTATATCACATTTTTTTCCCCACCATAACCTTTTTGGCTTTTGAGACTTCAGATGGAAGGGGTTTGCAATCACATTTTTTTCCCCACCATAACCTTTTTGGCTTTTGAGATATATATATCAAAAGCCAAAAAGGTTATGGTGGGGAAAAAAATGTGATTGCAAACCCCTTCCATCTGAAGTCTTTGGATAGTTAATACAATGTCAAACAAAAATCTGCACACCAGTAAAGACATGATTTATGTGGGAAAAGCAAGTCTTATGGCTTGACTGGTGAGCAGATTTTTGTTTAACATTGTATTAACTGGGGCGGGGCCAGGCCGCCGAGCCATATGGCAGCAGATTAACAGGGCTCCCGGCCCAAACAAACTAATCTGGCTCTGAAACGACCACAGAAGGCACAAAGACCAGATTGCCCGCTGAAATGCTGAGGAGGATGGCATCAGCTTTACAAAGATACCGATCAGACCCGAAAAGCAAGCTGTGAGCACCGTACAGGACTTTCAAGGCCTACCCAAGACCGCAAAACCAGACCTAGGTGACCACGAGCCGGCCAGAATACATGCTGATCCTTGAAAAGCACCTTACTCTGGCAACGGAAGCTGCTGGCTCGGGGCATGGCCCCGCTCCCCCCCCCGGCCGGTGGGGTTATCCGGCCTCATGGAGGTGTCACACGCTGAGACGGGAGCTCCCCGCGCTGGGCCCAGATTGCCCTCCTAAACTGGCAAAGGCTGCCGAAAAGGAGCCCGCCAGTACAAGAGCTATGAGGACCATTTTCAACACAGGCTCACTACAACGAAGGAACGGCACAAAGGGGACTATCAAAGGCTCTGGAAGGGCTGGCGAGTGCGGCACATGTGGCCACGGATGACGACGGCGACTACATGTAATTCCCGACAACCTGCCCGCTGAAGGAGTGACGGCCCGGACTTACCGAGTCTGTGGGGGTCCTCGGGGAGTCCAGTCCCTGGAGCTGCGAGTCCTGTGGATCAGGGGGATGCAGGCCTTCCGGTGGACCGGTGACCGTGAGGGACCGTGAGGGACACGAATCGCCCCCAAGTGTGTGGCCGGCACCGGGAGTGACGGGGGCCTACACTCCAAAGAAGCCTGAGAGGTGCCGGGGAGGTGCAGGGGACGGGGGGCGCTCAGAACCTAGGTGTGGATGTTCTGTGGTCGGTCTCTGGCCCTGAGTGCCCACGGGGCCACGGAGAGCCCAATCGGTGGACAGTGTCTGTCTGGGGAGGACAGACGGAAACCTGATGCACTGGAACCATATTGTCTCTGAACCACGAACGGCCCGGATCGGACCAATATAGGGTCCCCGACTACAGCCACTAAGCCTGTACCTTACAGACTCATATATTCTGTATAACTCTGCCTGATACTAGGACGATGTTTGTTTTTGCTGCTTTGTTTTCCTCTTTTTATTTTTATTGTTTATTTTATCTTTTTTATTTTTTTATTTTAATATTTTCACGCTTGTATTCACAATTTAAGCGATTCGCATCAATGTGCAGGTCCTTCACGAATCCAGGGGCCGTTAATAAGCCCAGTAAAGCATGTACGCTGCTTTTGTAGCTCCACTAATTACTGCACACAGTGCGAGGCATGCCCATATTGTCCTTAACTAGCGGCTGCAATGATGTAAACAGGATATATTGATGCCTCAAGATGCCAGACTAATATAAGTTAATGCACGTGTCCTATACCAGACAACAGCATTTTATTAATGCTATGATTATACTCCTTACTGATTGCATACTGGATCCTGCAAGCATGCATCTTCTAGTTGTTGCCAGAGTAATTAACCTGACAAATGCTACTAATGGCCTACGTATAGTTATAATGGTTGACATATAGCGCCTTTCCTCTCGCAAAATTTAGATACCTTACATTCACTTCAATGCCTGTTTATTTTGATATCTCTGCCTCTGCGCAGGCAACCAAATGTTATCTCTATGAATCCGCAATGTGCCTGCTCACAATTTATTTCGACTCCAATAAAAATATTCAAAAAAAAACAAAAAAAAACTAAAAAACATTGTATTAACTATATACTTATACTTATACATAGCCTTACATATTATATATATTAATTTTCTTACTCTGAAAGGACCAATATTTTATATTTATTTTTCTAGTTAAAATATTGGTCCTTTCAGAGTAAAACATTTAATTATACAGTGAGCATACTCACATGCAGACACAGACAATCTCACACAAGCTCATTGATACACAGCCTGATAGACACACAATCTCACTGACATACATAAGCTCATTGACCTATAAACACAAGCTCACAGATGCACACAAATAGGCTCACTAACAGACAATTTCACTGACACACACAGCCAAGCTTATTGGTAGACACACAAACGTAGTACAGACAAACTGACATGCACATGCTCACTAGAGACACACACAAATACTCACTACAGACAAGTTCACTGACACACACACACATGCTCACTACAGACAAGCTTACCGACACATGCATACAAGCTCACTCACAAGCAGCCACACAGTAGCATTGGGATATAAAGTTGTTGTTTTTTTCAATTGGAATTTTTTTGGGTACTACAGAAGACTTCTAAAGGTAAGTGTGAATTTATTTTACAAGTAATAGATTGATTGCCCCTCACTATTATTAGGGTGAAGAGGGGAAGTAGGAATATTATTTTTATAGTGAGCGGGGGTGGCTAGGGGCATGGGGACATGTTTTGATGCTTCCATTTTTGGGTTTTGGCTTGTGAGCACAGGCCAGCCAGCACAGAAACTAACCATTGTAACACTGATAGTTTCTTTATTAACTGTTTGTTTGTTGGCTGCTAGTGCTGCCGGCTGCCAAATAGTACTTCAAATTACAGTGCAAATGCAAATGCAAAAAACCAAGAGAACGATCATTTCAGAATGTGCATCCTGCTGGAAACATTGTTTCTGATTGTGTTTAAAATTCCGGATCCTATAATTTGTATTGGATTACTTTACTTTGGCTGCAAAAAAGCACAGATTTTAAACCAGACACACTATACATACTACAGATGGTAAACAACCTGGTCATGTTAATCAATGTTCAACTGAAGTTGGCTCCAGTAAATGTAATAATTGCCATCCGGGTTAAATTTGGCAATTTTTACCAGATTTTATCAATCCAAACAACGAGGCTTTAGTAAATAAACCCCAATGACCCTAATGATCATAATCATTTATAACTGAAAAAATACATTGCCTTATGAGATACAAAGGTGAGGTTAATTAACCTCATGAGTGTCTCTACTTGTCTCTAGTCTTAGCTTTCAGTAATTAATGTTTGTTTGTTTTTACAGAAATTAGCTTAACTTTCAATTCGTCCATCTATTAAATCCCTAGTACTAAGCCTTCATTTCCTGGATACTGTAGTGGTATTTTGTATTTCCTGTTACTGCAGTTTCCTGAAGTTTTCTAATTGGTTAATTTGCTGATCGGGCTTTGTCCATGGCTGCTGGTTGTCTAGATCATAGATTGACTGACTCTTTTATTTTATATTAAGTTACCCTGTCTGTACTTTTACCTTTGGGTTTACTCTCCATTCTTTTAATCTCTAACCAGTATCAGTTTGATACTAGTTTGATTCACTGCCATACTCGCTTTGATTCTCCTGGACAATGACTGATCTATCCTGTGATTCAGCTCTACCCTGCCTGCCTTCACAACCAGTATCTGAGAAACAGTAAGGCTCCACCACATGTTCTCATATGTATGGGTACTCTTCAGTCACAGCCTTATTCATCCACTGTTTGAAATAAGCTGATTTTCTATAAGCAGGAAAGGTCTGATTTTATACCATTATATTAACCAATGAACACGTATTTTGCTGCACTCGTTGTTATAAAGCTCATGATGTTCAAGAAGAATAATGTGTAAAATATAATGCTACACAGCTTCATGTTTTGTATATATATTTTCGATTTTATCTTTCTTGATTTAAAAAATAAATAAATACTTGCACTCTAATCAAATAAGCCATTATACATTGCACATAAATGAATTGGAGTTTGCCATACTCTTTTTCTAATACAATTTTAAACAGAAGCTTAAACTTGATCAATTATGAAAAAAACACACAATCATTTAATTTAACGGTTAAGTTACAAAAGACTCACACCAGGGCAACTTGCTATAGATTGGTTTGAAGTTGACTATGCAGTAAATGACTGTTGCAAATTCACACCGTAACCTACTGCTCAGTTGAGTTAAATCAGGAATGATTAAATACAGTCCATTTACTGGAGTTTTGTGTGTAACTCATTTGTCAATTTCATACTCATTAGTTATATTCTTCTGTCATCTATGTAACAATATCATAATGTCAAGATTGTTTTATACTATGTATGTCTTAGGCTCAAAACAACTAAGAAACAATTTTATTTAACCAATCACTACTAAGTTCTTATCATTTAAAAAAATAATAATAAAAAAATAGCATAACATCTATTTGCAAAATAAGCCCTATTGTTAACTTATAAACATAGAAAATAAATGCAGTTTGATGTACAACTGCTATTGATGGATACTTAAAAAATGTAATATGGTACAATAAGGTACGTCATATTGGGTACATATTAAATTTAGTGTAATACATATGTACCAGAGCCTAAATGGAGTCCCCACGGCCCCAATAAAGTATTTGCCAGCAGTTATCTTTTTTGGCCAACAAACATAGTTGCACTAATAAAAAAGAATATTGTTTTTTTCAGAATCTCTCTGTTTATGAAAAAAGATTTTGAAATGCTAGTTTTCAGATTTTTGTTCTGACGATCTGAAGCTTGACTCAGGTATCATATTGAGCAATTGTTTTGAAAGGAACTGGGATTTGTCTGAATTTTGGACTGAATTTTAGTGATTGTGAATAGACGTATGTTTTGCATGGACATATATTCAAACAAATGACACACGCAGTGGACAAACATTTTGTTTGTTTTGTGATTCAGAGTTCCATCCATGGAGTAAAAAAAAAAAGGGATGACTGATGGGAAAAAATATTATTAAAGGTTAGGGGACAACCAATAAATGTTGATTTTATTCCCAGATAGGGGACAACCAATAAATGTTGATTTTATTCCCAGATGGTATGGGTAGTGACAAGTAGAGCAAAATAAGGAGCTGCAGTAAAAAAAATCTATATTATTAAATAAGTCTAACATATGGTTTAACACAAATTTTGTTATGCAACGAAGGAACACACCCTTTTGGACACATTTGCTTTACACAGCTTTTTTAAGTATAAATTGCTATTGCTTTTACGTCTTATACCCTTACATAATGGTGCAAAAGAGTTAATTTTATGTGTCCTTGCACACAGTCATTTACAATTGCAACAAATTGCAAAAATTACTATTGTTGAACCCATGCCCGGTTCCTCCCATATATCAGACATTAAATCTATACCTTTTACTCTTATAATGTCAAGATTGTTTTATACTAGATACTAATAAACACTAATACTAATAAACAATCTTCTTTGGCCCATCACTACCAAGTTCTTCTCACCTCTAAAGAATAGCTTATCAACAGAAAATAAATGCTGTTTATGTCCAATTGCTATTAATTACACAGTTTTCATTTTTCATTTTTTTAATTCATACTATAAGATATGTGGATGATATAAAAGGTTTAGGGATTGTCAGGTACCTTTTACTTAAAGGAACACTGTAGCATTATGCATACATATTTGTATTCCTGATGCTACAGTCATGATGCCACTTGTCATTTAGGCCCCCTTATGTGTCAAATAAAAAAATTAAATAAAACAAAAATAAAGAAATTACTCACCATTTCTTCGGCGCCAAGTCTCCCCTGCTATGACCTACTGCCACCAGAATGATGGGCAAAACCAATGTTATTCTTACAAGAGCATTAAGGAACATAGGCACATGTACAGCCCTCACCGTGATGCACCTAAGTTTCTTCCATAGTGAATCATTGTATTCAATGATTATCTATGGCCGACCGGGACAGCAGTAACATCACAATATGTTATTGTATGAAAGCCAGGAAGTACATTCCCTGGCTCTCATAACCAGCGGGTTTGAAGCCATGCTACCAAGTCTTTTATTTAAAGGGTTATGGGGGGTAGGAGAGAGTGGCCCGCATTGGCATTATAACAACATCAAGATGCTGATTAGACAGCATGATTAGTGCAAAGGTGTGCCTTAGACTGGCCACAACAAAAGGCTACTCGAAAATGTGCAGATTTACTGTATTGGGGAGGCACAGGGGAGGTCCTGAAAGCCAGTCAGTATCTGGTGTGACCACCATTTGCCTAACGCAGTGCAACACTTCTTCTTCACATAGAGATGATCAGGTTGTTGATTGTGGCCTGTGGAATGTTCGTCCACTCCTCTTCAATGGCTGTGCGAAGTTGCTAGATATTGGCAGGACCTGGAACACACTGTCATATACACCGATCCAGAGCATCCCAAACATGCTCAATGTGCCACATGTCTGGTGAGTATCCTTGCCATGCACGGACTGGGATATGTTTCAAAGCTGTTGTATACAGCAAACACAGACTCCATGTTTAAAATGCAATGAGGCAAACGTGATTCTTTGTTAAACTAATTTGCATATGCCCACCCAGAATCATTTGCAGTAGTAACATCACTGCAGATTTGTGATTTCTGTGGAAAAAGCAAGTCTTATGCTTGACTGGTGTGCAGATTTTTAACATTGCATTAACTATCCACAGTCTTCAGGTGGAAGGGGTTTTCAATCACAATTTTCCCACACCATAACCTATTTGGATTTTGCTTCCCAAGCACTACCAAGCCTCAGTAAGCAAACCAGTAACCAACCTCATGCTGATGATTTTCATTAACAACGAAACAGCTGTCCATGAGTGGTTTACTAGATTTACATCTTCTCCTAAGTTGTGTTTCAAAGCTGTTGTATACAGCAAACCCAGACTCAAAGAAATCCATGTTTAACATAGAATGAGGCAAAAATGTGATTCTTTGTTAAACTAATTTGCATATGCCCACCCAGAATCCTTTGTGGTAGTAACATAGTAACATCACTGCAGATTTGTGATTTCTGTGGGAAACGCAAGTCTTATAGCTTGACTGGTGTGCAGATTTGTGCTTAACATTGTATTAACTATATATATATAGTATATATAGTATAGTATATATAGTATATATATATAGTATAGTATTTATATATATATATTGCAAAATATAAAAAAATATAAAAATGGCAGTGTTGCTTAAAGATAAAATGTCTCTTGAAAATATTTAACTAGCACCAACATATGCCACAGCACTTTACATTTATAGAAAGCGAACATTTAAAAATAAGCTTGAAGCAGGCAGACATTTATCATTAGGTGTCTTGCCAAGGAATACTAGTGAGATGGTTTGACCGGGATTTGAACCTGTGCTTCAGTTTTAAGGTGGTGACGTAACCACTGTTCTAACATATGTATAAGTGCTATGTCCAAAGTGCCAATAGTCTATTGAGTTTGATATACTATGCTAGCATAAGCGGAGTAAGTAAAATATAATTTTATGATACCATTCCCGTCGTCTATTTGTTGACTTTCTACCAACTTTCTCTAGCCTTCCCTAGCTCGAACGGCATAAAGACTGCCAATTGTATCAATGTATTGAATGACAGCAGAAGTAAAAAATAAAAATCATAGGATGTAGTCAGAAGTAACATACAAATCACAACCAACTTTCAATGTGTTAGTAGGGATGTTTATTAAAAAGTAACAGATACCGCTCATAAAATAACTGTATTTTGCATAATATGTACAAATTATCTTGGCTAGAATTGAACACAGCATCTGTCATGTTTGTAATACTCCAGAGTCACTGATCATTTCAAATTAGGTGAATATTTGTGTGAATATATAATATACATTAAAGTCAGGCATGCTATTTCCTCATGTGGATAATTGAAGCAGATACAATTGTTTTCTATGGTATAATATTACAAACAGTGATGCAAAAGCACACATTTTAATCAACATTAATAGGGTAGGTTAAGAAAAGATCATAGGTATAGCACTTCCAATAATTGGTAGCACCATCAATTAAAGTACACAGCCTGTGCAAATGGAATGTGCAAAACTGATGTGAAGGTTGGAATTAACTCTAAGTGTTGGCCTGTAAATAAAACATTTTATGTCCTATTCTGTAAAGATTGATTTCAAATACACAGCTTAGACTGGGGTTAAAATACATCATATAACTTATTTTGTAAAACAAAATGCCTAGTTATGTATTTCTATGACAGAGAATTGATTTAATATTGTATTTAAGAATTGTATTTAATATATTTGTTACCTATTTTGTTAATGCATTATTTAGATCAGGAGTCTCAAACATATAGGCACCAGCTGTAACTGATCTACGGGGCTTGAGTGCATAAGGAACATGTGGAATGTGAGATCTCACAGTCCCACTGTAGAGTTTGACTGTTGACTGGGTACCTGTACTGGGTACAGGCAGCATGGTGGTATTGACACCCTGGATTTCTTCTATTGGGGAATTAGGGTTCTATTGTCTTACCATGCTTGGTAAATGAGAGAACCAATTATTTCCTTACTTAGTTCTTCCTGTGTATGTTTCTTTGTATCAAATTGGTTTCTAGGGCTTCACCATAGATGTAGCTGGAAGATGAGTTTTGTTATATCCAGTAACATCTCTCTTAGGGACCAATATTCCGTTTTCTCGCTCATTCTATTAAATTGCCACATTAGGCCCCTCACAGGAAGGATATGTAGATAAACAAACCTGGATGTTTGTAGAATAAAAGAGAAATTAAACAAATGGCATGGGAAGAAAAAAAAATGTTCTTGGGAAAGGCACTTGGCTATATAAATGCCCCTACCTTAAAATCCGCAAAGATTGTAAGCTTGTTTAACCATGAATTTCTTAACTCTAAGTATACCCTTCTATATTTGTAAAGTGCTGCAGAAGATGCTGATGCTATATACAAAAATGCTAGTAATAATAATATTGTTATTATCAGAAATTTAAAATAAATTTCAAATATTACGCTGAATATCGCACTGTGTTTACGAGTAGATTCACTGCAATATAAGGTGTATAAGAATATATCACCGTATTCCAAAACAAGACATGGTAATGCTCCATGACTAAACTGCGCAATTCAATAGCAATAAAAGCCATATTCTTTCTGCTCTGCAGCAAGATAATTCAGAATATATTAATAATAACATGCACCACATATACTATGTCAAATTGCAGAGTTTAGAATATGGTTTACAATATGGTTACCAAAGTTAGTTGCCAGTTTAGCACTAACCCTAACTTTAATCTATCTCTGGTGTCATCGTCACTCTTACCCTAATAGTAGGATTACTGTTTCGATTGAGAAAACAATTAATAAAATAGGCAGTTAAGGATGTAGAAAAACCATGTCACACCAGCAATTAAGTGAGCCATAAGAGAAAGGTGCAGCCATAGAGAACCCATTTCAGACCACAAGGTCTTTACTCATATTCCAATTATGGCTGCCCCTATGCATGATGTTTGTATTGATAAGTATGTGTATTTTATTGCAGTATTTATCGCAGTAAAGCAAACAGTATTATAACATTCACAGTTAAAATTCACACGCAGAACAAAGAAAATAACAAAGTTCTTAATTTCTCAATTTTATTTTATTTTATTCAAATTAAATTGCGTTTCATATATGAATATTTAATAAGAAATTAAATCCCTATTTTTCCAGAACAAAATGATATATTATAAGTGTGGGTGCACTTGCACTTAATATGAAGGAGGTAAATTATGATTGAACAGACATATAGCTCAAATTCCAGGTTTTGTTCCAATCAGAACTTGTACAATTGCCTCTGTCCTTAAGGGATCAATAAGTTATGGTTTAGATACATACACAAATTTATTTTAACATGTTGCTGACAAATTGAGAATTTTTAATCTAAAGGTAATTTAATTTAAAGTAAATCTAATATTTCAAGGGTGATCCAATTAAGATATCAGTCTACAGGACATGTCACCATAAAGATATTTGCTTTTCTAGAGACAAATCCAGATGGATACCATCTGCCTTAGGAGAAACCTTAGTATCTTGAAATCTCCTATGATAGTTTTGTTTGTAAATAGTGATGTCGCGAACACAAAATTTTCGGTTCGCGAACGGCGAACGCGAATTTCCGCAAATGTTCGCGAACGGGCGAACCCGGCGAACCGCCATAGACTTCAATAGGCAGGCAAATTTTAAAACCCACAGGGACTCTTTCTGGCCACAATAGTGATTTAAAAGTTGTTTCAAGGGGACTAACACCAGGACTGTGGCATGTATCTCTGTATTGCACACAGTATCTCTAAATTACACTCAGTATCACTGTATTACACGCAGTATCCCTGTATTACACTCAGTATCTCTATATTACACACAGTATCCCTGTATTACACTCAATATCTCTGTATTACACACTGTATCCCTGTATTTCACTCAGTATCTCTATATTACACACAGTATCCCTGTATTACACTCAGTATCCCTGTATTACACACTGTATCTCTATATTACACACAGTATCCCTGTGTGGCGAAACCAACCTCACCACGTCTCCTTGGAGGGGGCTGCTTGCCCGCCTCTTGCCTTTGGACTATGGACCAGACTTTATGTGAATGTGTTAACCCAGATAGCTATGCCATGGAGCCCATTCGTGTAGTTAAAGACTTCGGCTCCATGGCAATTGAACTGTGTGAATAGGATCTGCGCGCTATTCGGTAGTTTTGTGCGCTAAGATCCCAGCTATCTGGGGATATGTGAAATGTCTGTGTGTTATGTGTAAAAGGTGACTTTATGTATTTTAAAGTGTTTTACTGTCTTTGTGTCTCCATGTGCTCAATGGAGTCTGTCTCTGCCCTGGGAGGTAATTAGATTACTTCTACCTTGTCTCCAGGAGAGAGGGCTCTGTAAAACCAGTCTGAACCGGAAAAACAATCTGGCAGGGGTTTTAAAAGATACTTTACTAACTTTTGAACCCCTGGTCTGATTCATGCCATTTTTTTAATATGTTGTTCCCCTGAATGGATTGATTGTGGATATGTATTTTTATGTGAATGTGATGTATGGTTTTAGAGTTATGAAAGTTGGGTAGAAAGTATGTCTTAACTGTATGTATAATTGAGTTTCCTCTCAGGATAAGGGGAGGGAATATGTGGGATGTAACTGTGATGTGATTGGTTGTTTTATACCTCCCTGTGGGCGGACCTGTATTTGTAACAACTGCAATAAAAACCAGGCTCGGTGTGCCAGCACCTCAGATTCTGCTTGACCCTCAAACCGATGTGTCGTCTCATTTTTGGGGGCATTGGATTGTATGCTGACTGCCAGGAGTGTAAGCGGATTGTATGCTTTTCCTGTTCGGCTGATTCCAGGGTTCGTGTGTTTCCAGTTCGGGAGTTGGTGAATTCGTACAGTTTGGAATTCGGGAGATTGGTGATTGCTCTAGCTGCTGGTCTATGGAAAAGGGGATTATCGCCTAAATGATTTTTATCCCCTTCTGAGCGAAACGGTCTGTTACACCCTGTATTACACTCAGTATATCTGTATTACACACTGTATCCCTGTATTACACACTGTATCCCTGTATTACACTCAGTATCTCTGTATTACACACTGTATCCCTATATTACACTCAGTATCTCTATATTACACACTGTGTCCCTGAATTACACTCAGTATCTCTATATTACACACAGTATCCCTGTATTACACTCAGTATCTCTGTATTACACACTGTATCCCTGTATTACACACTGTATCCCTGTATTACACACTGTATCCCTGTATTACACTCAGTATCTCTATATTACACACAGTATCCCTGTATTACACTCAGTACCTCTGTATTATACACAGTATCTCTATATTACACACAGTATCCCTGTATTACACTCAATATCTCTATATTACACACAGTATCCCTGTATTACACTCAATATCTCTGTATTACACACTGTATCCCTGGATTTCACTCAGTATCTCTATATTACACACAGTATCCCTGCATTACACACTGTATCCCTGTATTACACTCAGTATCCCTGTATTACACTCAGTATCTCTGTATTACACACTGTATCCCTGTATTACACACTGTATCCCTGTATTACACACAGTATCCCTGTATTACACTCAGTATCCCTGTATTACACACTGTATCTCTATATTACACACAGTATCCCTGTGTGGCGAAACCAACCTCACCACGTCTCCTTGGAGGGGGCTGCTTGCCCGCCTCTTGCCTTTGGACTATGGACCAGACTTTATGTGAATGTGTTAACCCAGATAGCTATGCCATGGAGCCCATTCGTGTAGTTAAAGACTTCGGCTCCATGGCAATTGAACTGTGTGAATAGGATCTGCGCGCTATTCGGTAGTTTTGTGCGCTAAGATCCCAGCTATCTGGGGATATGTGAAATGTCTGTGTGTTATGTGTAAAAGGTGACTTTATGTATTTTAAAGTGTTTTAATGTCTTTGTGTCTCCATGTGCTCAATGGAGTCTGTCTCTGCCCTGGGAGGTAATTAGATTACTTCTACCTTGTCTCCAGGAGAGAGGGCTCTGTAAAACCAGTCTGAACCGGAAAAACAATCTGGCAGGGGTTTTAAAAGATACTTTACTAACTTTTGAACCCCTGGTCTGATTCATGCCATTTTTTTAATATGTTGTTCCCCTGAATGGATTGATTGTGGATATGTATTTTTATGTGAATGTGATGTATGGTTTTAGAGTTATGAAAGTTGGGTAGAAAGTATGTTTTAACTGTATGTATAATTGAGTTTCCTCTCAGGATAAGGGGAGGGAATATGTGGGATGTAACTGTGATGTGATTGGTTGTTTTATACCTCCCTGTGGGCGGACCTGTATTTGTAACAACTGCAATAAAAACCAGGCTCGGTGTGCCAGCACCTCAGATTCTGCTTGACCCTCAAACCGATGTGTCGTCTCATTTTTGGGGGCATTGGATTGTATGCTGACTGCCAGGAGTGTAAGCGGATTGTATGCTTTTCCTGTTCGGCTGATTCCAGGGTTCGTGTGTTTCCAGTTCGGGAGTTGGTGAATTCGTACAGTTTGGAATTCGGGAGATTGGTGATTGCTCTAGCTGCTGGTCTATGGAAAAGGGGATTATCGCCTAAACGATTTTTATCCCCTTCTGAGCGAAACGGTCTGTTACACCCTGTATTACACTCAGTATATCTGTATTACACACTGTATCCCTGTATTACACACTGTATCCCTGTATTACACTCAGTATCTCTGTATTACACACTGTATCCCTATATTACACTCAGTATCTCTATATTACACACTGTGTCCCTGAATTACACTCAGTATCTCTATATTACACACAGTATCCCTGTATTACACTCAGTATCTCTGTATTACACACTGTATCCCTGTATTACACACTGTATCCCTGTATTACACACTGTATCCCTGTATTACACTCAGTATCTCTATATTACACACAGTATCCCTGTATTACACTCAGTACCTCTGTATTATACACAGTATCTCTATATTACACACAGTATCCCTGTATTACACTCAATATCTCTATATTACACACAGTATCCCTGTATTACACTCAATATCTCTGTATTACACACTGTATCCCTGGATTTCACTCAGTATCTCTATATTACACACAGTATCCCTGCATTACACACTGTATCCCTGTATTACACTCAGTATCCCTGTATTACACTCAGTATCTCTGTATTACACACTGTATCCCTGTATTACACACTGTATCCCTGTATTACACACAGTATCCCTGTATTACACTCAGTATCCCTGTATTACACACTGTATCTCTATATTACACACAGTATCCCTGTGTGGCGAAACCAACCTCACCACGTCTCCTTGGAGGGGGCTGCTTGCCCGCCTCTTGCCTTTGGACTATGGACCAGACTTTATGTGAATGTGTTAACCCAGATAGCTATGCCATGGAGCCCATTCGTGTAGTTAAAGACTTCGGCTCCATGGCAATTGAACTGTGTGAATAGGATCTGCGCGCTATTCGGTAGTTTTGTGCGCTAAGATCCCAGCTATCTGGGGATATGTGAAATGTCTGTGTGTTATGTGTAAAAGGTGACTTTATGTATTTTAAAGTGTTTTACTGTCTTTGTGTCTCCATGTGCTCAATGGAGTCTGTCTCTGCCCTGGGAGGTAATTAGATTACTTCTACCTTGTCTCCAGGAGAGAGGGCTCTGCAAAACCAGTCTGAACCGGAAAAACAATCTGGCAGGGGTTTTAAAAGATACTTTACTAACTTTTGAACCCCTGGTCTGATTCATGCCATTTTTTAATATGTTGTTCCCCCGAATGGATTGATTGTGGATATGTATTTTTATGTGAATGTGATGTATGGTTTTAGAGTTATGAAAGTTGGGTAGAAAGTATGTTTTAACTGTATGTATAATTGAGTTTCCTCTCAGGATAAGGGGAGGGAATATGTGGGATGTAACTGTGATTTGATTGGTTGTTTTATACCTCCCTGTGGGCGGACTTGTATTTGTAACAACTGCAATAAAAACCAGGCTGGGTGTGCCAGCACCTCAGATTCTGCTTGACCCTCAAACCGATGTGTCGTCTCGTTTTGGGGGGAATTGGATTGTATGCTGACTGCCAGGAGTGTAAGCGGATTGTATGCTTTTCCTGTTCGGCTGATTCCAGGGTTCGTGTGTTTCCAGTTCGGGAGTTGGTGAATTCGTACAGTTTGGAATTCGGGAGATTGGTGATTGCTCTAGCTGCTGGTCTATAGAAAAGGGGATTATTGCCTAAACGATTTTTATCCCCTTCTGAGCGAAACGGTCTGTTACACCCTGTATTACACTCAGTATATCTGTATTACACACTGTATCCCTGTATTACACACAGTATCCCTGTATTACACTCAGTATCTCTGTATTACACACTGTATCCCTATATTACACTCAGTATCTCTATATTACGCACTGTGTCCCTGAATTACACTCAGTATCTCTATATTACACACAGTATCCCTGTATTACACTCAGTATCTCTGTATTACACACTGTATCCCTGTATTACACACTGTATCCCTGTATTACACTCAGTATCTCTATATTACACACAGTATCCCTGTATTACACTCAGTACCTCTGTATTATACACAGTATCTCTATATTACACTCAGTATCTCTGTATTACACACAGTATCTCTATATTACACACAGTATCCCTGTATTACACTCAGTATCTCTGTATTACACACAGTATCTCTATATTACACACGGTATCCCTGTATTACACTCAGTATCGCTATATTACACACAGTATAAGGGGGGGACCTAATGTCCTCCCCCCTGGCCCCCACCCCTGAGCAGCGGGTGGGGGCCCTAAATACTAAAAAGGGGGGGACCTAAGGTCCTCGCCCCTGGCCCCCACCCCTGAGCGGTGGGTGGGGGCCCTAAATACTAATAAGGGGGGGACCTAATGTCCTCCCCCTGGCCCCCACCCCTGAGCGGTGGGTGGGGGCCCTAAATACTAATAAGGGGGACCTAATGTCCTCCCCCTGGCCCCCACCCCTGAGCGGCGTGTGGGGGCCCTAAATACTAAAAAGGGGGGGACCTAAGGACCTCCCCCTGGCCCCCACCCCTGAGCGGTGGGTGGGGCCCCTAAATACTAGTAAGGGGGGGACCTAATGTCCTCCCCCCTGGCCCCCACCCCTGAGCGGTGGGTGGGGGCCCTAAATACCAATAGGGGGGGACCTATTGTCCTCCCCCCCCGGCCCCCACCCCTGAGCGGTGGGTGGGGGCCCTAAAAAAAATGTCCCCCCCAGGTGACTAGGGGTCCCCAAACCCCTAGTCACCCCATCCCCCCCAAAAAAAAATATCCCCCTACCTCCCCCCCTCACCCTAAAAATAATGATTGGGGGGACCTTTAACTAAGAACCTGTAAAGAAAAAGAAAAAAACTTACCTTGGATGTTTTCTTTCTTCTAAAATCTTATTTTTTCAGCCCCAAAAAAGGCCAAATAAAAAACCATAATAACCAACGCAATTAAAAATAAATTTAAAAAAAACGAGCGCAAAAAATAATAATCCATCTTCACTTATGGAGGGCTCCGCGCAGACTGAGCTATACAGGGCGGGGGAAGGCTTATAAAGCCTTGCCCCGCCCTGCAATTAGGCTAAGAGCACTCTGATTGGTGGGTTTAAGCCATTACAGGGAGTGCAGAATTATTAGGCAAGTTGTATTTTTGAGGATTAATTTTATTATTGAACAACAACCATGTTCTCAATGAAACCAAAAAACTCATTAATATCAAAGCTGAATATTTTTGGAAGTAGTTTTTAGTTTGTTTTTAGTTTTAGCTATTTTAGGGGGATATCTGTGTGTGCAGGTGACTATTACTGTGCATAATTATTAGGCAACTTAACAAAAAACAAATATATACCCATTTCAATTATTTATTTTTACCAGTGAAACCAATATAACATCTCAACATTCACAAATATACATTTCTGACATTCAAAAACAAAACAAAAACAAATCAGTGACCAATATTTTTTTGCAAGGACACTCAAAAGCCTGCCATCCATGGATTCTGTCAGTGTTTTGATCTGTTCACCATCAACATTGCGTGCAGAAGCAACCACAGCCTCCCAGACACTGTTCAGAGAGGTTTTCCCTCCTTGTAAATCTCACATTTGATGATGGACCACAGGTTCTCAATGGGGTTCAGACAGGGGAGGGCTGGCAGCCTTAGGCCTGGGGGGCAAAACCAGACAAGTGGCCCATTGCGCCACCCCCCCCCATGTGACATAACAATGCCCCACCCATATGATCTGCCATATGAACTAACGCCAGTGCTGCACACAGTGTGTGTTTACATTAAAAAGCCTGCAGGGACCAGCTATAGACACCAGAACCACTTCATTAAGCTATAGTGTCCCTTTAATGTGAGGTAAATTATAGATTAGTGTCACTAATAATATACTAGATTGCCTACTTACAATTAGATGAGGATGATGATGGGCTGCAGTTTGGCTCCACTGGTCTGGTGTAGAACAGGACCTCTGGAGGCTGTTTGCAACTGTGGTCACAAAATTCAACGTTCTGGGAGAATTGGAAGCAGCTCCATTTTTTGGGGGCCTCTTACACAGCTCAAGGTCTGGGCTCCAGTGCCTGACGGTGAGTATGCCCATAAGGCCCACTCATAAGTCCACTTATATGTTCCACCCACCCATGAGCTCACTCACAGGGAGTGGAGTGTGTAGGGGATGTGTTATGTGTTATCTGATATGTGTGCTTATGGTATGTAGTGTATAGGGATACCAGTTTGTGCAGGTGATGCAGTGTGTTTGTGTGTAGTGGAAGCAGTGTGTATTTGTGTATAAGGGATGTATTATGTGTTTCTGGTTGTGTGTGAGGGATGCATTGTGTGAATCTGTGTTTGTATGCATAAGGGATGCAAGGTGTGTGTCTGTATGTGTGTGCATTGAGTGTAAGAGATGCATTGTGTTTCTGTGTGTATGTAAGAAAAACAGTGTGTGTGTTTGCATGTGTGTGTAAGGGTTTGCAGTGTATGTTTCTGTGTATGTGTGCAAATGATGCATTGTCTTTGTGTGTAAGGGTTGCATTGTGTGTGTGTGTGTGTGTAATGGATGCATTGTGTGTTTCTCTGTGTGTAAGGGAAGCATGTTCTGTTTCTGTGTATGTATAGGGATGCATTGTGTGTTTCTGTGTATGTATAGGGATGCATTGTGTGTTTCTGTGTATGTATAGGGATGCATTGTGTGTGTGTGTGTGTGTGCGCGTAGTGTTAAAGAGCTCCCTGTCTTGCCCCCTGTCCTATAGAGCTGTCCCTTCTGTCCCTTAGAGCTCTCCCCTGCCCCTTAGTGGTCTCTCCTCTCCCCCACCCTCCCCTAGCGGTCTCTTCTCACACTCACCCACCCTCCCTGTGCTCTTCTCATCCCCCCTCCACCCTCCCTGTGTTCTTCTCACTCCTCCCTCTGTGTGTTCTCACCCCCCCTGTGTTCTTCTTACCCTCCCTCCTCCCTGTGTTCTTCTTACTCCCCCCCTTGTTCTTCTTACCCCCTTCTTCTTATTACTCCCCCTTCTTCTTACCCCTTCCTTCTTCTTCTTACCCCCCTTCTTCTTCTTACCCCCTTCTTCTTTTTACTCCCCCCTCTTCTTCTTACTCCCCCTTCTTCTTCTTACCCCCCTCTTCTTCTTACCCCCTTCTTCTAATTACTCCCCACTCTTGTTCTTACTCCCCCCTTCTTCTTCTTACCCCCCTCTTTTTCTTATCTCCCCTTCTTCTTACTCCCCCCTCTTATTATCCCCCTCCCCTCTTCTTACTCCCTCTCTTCCCTCTTCTTACTCCCCCCGCCCCTCTTACTCCCCCCTCCCCTCTTCTTACTCCCCCTCCCCTCTTCTTACTCCCCCTCCCCTCTTCTTACTCCCCCCTTCTTCTTACTCTCCCCCCTCCCTCCCCTCCCCTCTTCTTACTCTCCCCCTCCCTCCCCTCCCCTCTTCTTACTCTCCCCCCTCCCCTCCCCTCTTCTTACTCTCCCCCCCTCCCTCCCCTCTTCTTACTCTCCCCCCCTCCCTCCCCTCTTCTTACTCTCCCCCCCTCCCTCCCCTCTTCTTACTCTCCCCCCCTCCCTCCCCTCTTCTTACTCTCCCCCCCTCCCTCCCCTCTTCTTACTCTCCCCCCCTCCCCTCTTCTTACTCTCCCCCCCCTCCCCTCTTCTTACTCTCCCCCCCTCCCTCCCCTCTTCTTACTCTCCCCCCCTCCCTCCCCTCTTCTTACTCTCCCCCCCTCCCTCCCCTCTTCTTACTCTCCCCCCCTCCCTCCCTCCCTCCCCTCCCCTCTTTTTTACTCTCCCCCTCCCCTCTTTTTACTCTCCCCTCTTTTTACTCTCCCCTCCCCTCTTTTTACTCTCCCCCTCCCCTCTTTTTACTCTTCCCCTCCCCTCTTTTTACTCTTCCCCCCCTTCTTCTTACCCCCTCCCCTGTAGGTGGCCGAGCTGCACTCCGGTCCGCGGTCCCGGCCGGAGTGATAGGAAGGTGCTCAGTGTGCACCTTCCTGTCAGTCCGGCCGGGTACAGGAAACAGAAACTCCTGTTCCGCGCGGAACTTGAGTTTCTGTTTCCTGTACCCGGCCGGACTGACAGGAAGTGCACACTCAGTGTGCACCTTCCCATCACTCCGGCTGGGACCGCGGACCGGAGTGCAGCTCGGCCACCTACAGGGGAGGGGAGGGAGGGAAAAGCTGCTGCAGCCGTCTGAGCGCTCTTTACAGAGCGCTCGGCGGCTGCAGCATTTAAAGGGCCGGCCCGCCGCGGCCGGTCCTAAAAGAATTTCGGGCGGCCTGGGGGGCAATTGCCTCCCTGCCCCCCGGCCCAGCCCGCCCCTGGGTTCAGATCAGGTGAACAAGGAGGCCATGTCATTAGATTTTCTTCTTTTATACCCTTTCTTGCCAGCCACGCTGTGGAGTACTTGGACGCGTGTGATGGAGCATTGTCCTGCATGAAAATCATGTTTTTCTTGAAGGATGCAGACTTCTTCCTGTACCACTGCTTGAAGAAGGTGTCTTCCAGAAACTAGCAGTAGGACTGGGAGTTGAGCTTGACTCCATCCTCAACCCGAAAAGGCCCCACAAGCTCATCTTTGATGATACCAGCCCAAACCAGTACTCCACCTCCACCTTGCTGGCGTCTGAGTCGGACTGGAGCTCTCTGCCCTTTACCAATCCAGCCACGGGCCCATCCATCTGGCCCATCAAGACTCACTCTCATTTCATCAGTCCATAAAACCTTAGAAAAATCAGTCTTGAGATATTTCTTGGCCCAGTCTTGACGTTTCAGCTTGTGTGTCTTGTTCAGTGGTGGTCGTCTTTCAGCCTTTCTTACCTTGGCCATGTCTCTGAGTATTGCACACCTTGTGCTTTTGGGCACTCCAGTGATGTTGCAGCTCTGAAATATGGCCAAACTGGTGGCAAGTGGCATCTTGGCAGCTGCACGCTTGACTTTTCTCAGTTCATGGGCAGTTATTTTGCGCCTTGGTTTTTCCACACGCTTCTTACGACCCTGTTGACTATTTTGAATGAAACGCTTGATTGTTCGATGATCACGCTTCAGAAGCTTTGCAATTTTAAGAGTGCTGCATCCCTCTGCAAGATATCTCACTATTTTTGACTTTTCTGAGCCTGTCAAGTCCTTCTATTGACCCATTTTGCCAAAGGAAAGGAAGTTGCCTAATAATTATGCACACCTGATATAGGGTGTTGATGTCATTAGACCACACCCCTTCTCATTACAGAGATGCACATCACCTAATATGCTTAATTGGTAGTAGGCTTTCGAGCCTATACAGCTTGGAGTAAGACAACATGCATAAAGAGGATGATGTGGTCAAAATACTAATTTGCCTAATAATTCTGCACTCCCTGTAAATCAGAGTGCTCTGACAGGTAAATAAAGAGACTGACAGGTAAGTCTCTACATTTACCTGTCACAGCACTCTGATTGGTTGGTTTGAAATCCACCAATCAGAGTGTTATGAGTCGAATTACACAGCGTGGGAAAATTCCAAAGAACTTTCCCACGCTGTGTAAAATGACAAAGAGCACTCTGATTGGTGGATTTCAAACCAACCAATCAGAGTGCTGTGACACGTAAATGTAGAGACTTACCTGTCAGTCTCTTCATTTACCTGTCAGAGCACTCTGATTGGATGGCTTAAACCCACCAATCAGAGTGCTCTGAGCCTAATTGCAGGGCGGTGCAAGGCTTTATAAGCCTTCCCCCGCCCTGCAGAGCTCAGTCTGCGCGGAGCCCTCCATGGGTGAAGATGGATTTTTTTTTTTATTGCGTCGGTTATTATGGTTTGGGTGGTAGGTAGGGAAATCCTTTTTTTTTGGGGGGGAGGGGGTGACTAGGGGTTTGGGGACCCATAGTCACCTGGGGGGACATTTTTTTTAGGGCCACCACCCGCCGCTCAGGGATGGAGGCCAGGGGGAGGACATTAGGTCCCCCCCCCTTATTTTTGTTTAGGGCCCCCACCCACCGCTCAGGGGTGGGGACCAGGGGGAGGACATTAGGTCCTCCCCCCTTACTTTTGTTTAGGGCCCCCACCCACCGCTCAGGGGTGGGGGCCAGGGGGGAGGACATTAGTTCCCCCCAATTTGTATTTAAGGCCCCCACCCACCACTCAGGGGTGGGGGCCAGGGGCAGGACATTAGGCCCTCACCCCCTTACTTGTGTTTAGGGCCCCCACCCACCACTCAGGGGTGGGGCCATGAGGGAGGACATTAGGTCCCCCCCAATTTGTATTTAGGGCCCCCACCCACCGCTCAGGGGTGGGGGCCGGGGGAGGACATTTGGTCCTCCCCCCTTACTTTTGTTTAGGGCCCCCACCCACCACTCAGGGGTGGGGGCCAGGGGGGAGGACATTAGGTCTCCCCGAATTTGTGTTTAGGGCCCCCACCCACCGCTCAGGGGTGGGGACCAGGGGGAGGACATTAGGTCCTCCCCCCTTACTTTTGTTTAGGGCCCCCACCCACCGCTCAGGGGTGGGGGCCAGGGGGGAGGACATTAGTTCCCCCCAATTTGTATTTAAGGCCCCCACCCACCACTCAGGGGTGGGGGCCAGGGGCAGGACATTAGGCCCTCACCCCCTTACTTGTGTTTAGGGCCCCCACCCACCACTCAGGGGTGGGGCCATGAGGGAGGACATTAGGTCCCCCCCAATTTGTATTTAGGGCCCCCACCCACCGCTCAGGGGTGGGGGCCGGGGGAGGACATTTGGTCCTCCCCCCTTACTTTTGTTTAGGGCCCCCACCCACCACTCAGGGGTGGGGGCCAGGGGGGAGGACATTAGGTCCCCTCCCCAATTTGTGTTTAGGGCCCCCACCCACCACTCAGGGGTGGGGGCCATGAGGGAGGACATTAGGTCCTCCCCCCCTTACTTTTGTTTAGGGCCCCCACCCACCACACAGGGGTGGGGGCCAGGGGTGAGGGCATTAGGTCCGTCCCCCCAAACACAGGTTACTGGCTATGGGGGGATAATGAATAATAAACACAGGTTACTGGCTATGGTGGGATAATGTATAATAAACACAGGTTACTGGCTATGGGGGATAATGTATAATAAACACAGGTTACTGGCTATGGAGGATAATGTATAATAGACACAAAAAGAAAATTATACAAACAAAAAAAAGAATTTATGCAGCTTCCGAATTAATCTAAATTGTATGCTGTCTAGGAGGTGGGAGGGTCTGGGAGGGAGGGTCTGCTGCTGATTGGCTGGAATGTGTCTGCTGACTGTGAGGTACAGGGTCAAAGTTTACTCAATGATAACGAATAGGGGGGGACCGAACATCACATATGTTCGCCATCCATGGCGAAGGCGAACACGCTATGTTCGCCAGGAACTATTCGCCAGCGAACCGTTCGGGACATCACTATTTGTAAATAATAAAATATTAAAGTAAGAACATTTCTAAATTTGTGAAAAAATAAATATGTTATTTCTCTCCTACTATTCTTAATTTACGTGTATAAAAAGCAACAATCTTTTTTAATGACTTCAACATCAGGGATATAGTTAACCACAGTGTGGTGTTTTCCCCCCTTGTCTGTGTTGACCCTCAGGGAAATTGCAGTCCAGTTCCATGAATGGTTAGAATACTGAATTAGTAACAATTATTAAGGCAGCACATATAACTAATTTTAAAATTAAAAGAAACCTGCCACTTCCTATAATTTTTACTTTTCTGTTTACTGATCTCCATATTTAACAAATTTGAATCTTATCAAGTGGGTATGCAGAAGCAAAGCTGAAGCCCCTGTTCAACGCCCCTTTTGTTCTCTCTCTACACTGCCTCTCTTGACAAACTCATTAATTAATTTGGATTCCATTACCACCTGTACGCTGATGACACCCAGATATATCTCTCCTCCCCTGACCTCTCCCCTGCTGTCATACAATGTGTCTCCATGAAGGTTGATGGTACCTGCCTCACCCCATCCTTTCAAGCTCACTGTCTTGGTGTCACTTTTGATCCTGGCCTCACATTTGTGCCTCATTCTGTTGCTAAAACCTGTCAATTCTAACTTAAAAACATTGCCCACATACGCCCCTTTCTTATGCAAGATGCTGCCAAGGAGCTTGTTCACGCTCTAGTAATCTCTAGTAATCTCTCATCGATTACTGTAATTACTGTGATTACTGTAATTCTCTCCTAATTGGTCTCCCCAGAATCCATACTGCCCTCCTACAATCTGTAATGAATGCTGCTGTCAGGCTGATCTTTCGGCCTCTCCCCTCTACTGTTGACCTTCTCCTTACTGCAAATTCACACCTGCAAGACTTCTCACAGGCAGCTCCTTTCCTTTGGAACAACCTGTCTACCCCTGTCAGACTCTCTCTAGTCTTCGATCCTTTAAGAAGTCCCTCAAAACCCATCTTTTCAGGAATGTTTATGGCCTCCAAGATTAACTTCTATCTCTCAAACCTTCTCTCACTCTCTCCACACCCCACTCTTACCTCCAGTTCTGCTACTTTACCCCCATGTATATTTGCTGTCTCTCTCAATACCCTTCCTATTGTGTTTTTATACCCCACCTCCTCTAGATTGTAAGCGCGTTTGAGCAGGGACCTCTACTACCTATTGTTCCTGTTACATTGTGTTCTTGTCTCATTTGGTAAATTCCCCTTTTATTGTAAAGCGCTGTGTTATTAATAATAATAATAATAATAACTGAAAAATATGCTTATTTTTAAGAGTTAATAAAACAATATTTAAGATATCCTTTAAAAAAAAGCTTCTTATTTTAGATGCTTGAACCAACTCTTCTTCCCGTAGAGCCTCATAATTTATATTTCTCTATTTCTCTTTTTGGTTTGATTATTCTTGAACAGAGGCTAGACATGCCTGAACTTTGAGGTAGATCATCTTCTAAAAAAAATGATCACGATCATCAAATTCAGTTCCTCCAAAAATGTATTTTTCTATTCATGATTTAGGGGAAGATTTATTGAGTTACTGGACTCTTCTCTACCATACAGATACCAGTGTTGCTTACACTTTGATTTAGGATCTGTTTGTTCATTTATTCAGCTTCTTATGGGTTTTCCCACTCTGGTTTTATGAGTATTATTTCACCTATGATGTGCTTTTATATATTATATAGTATTACTTATTGCCCACAGTGAAGTACTTTATATATTGTTAGAAGCAGTGCAATGGCTAAACTGTTGCATTTTTTATGTGTTTTATTTTTGTTAATAACATTTTGTCAATAGAGTATTTGCATTGAATCTTGCTTCACTATTTTATTGTATATATTAAACATAGTAGGTCCATCCACTAAACATAAATGGTCATGAAGTACATAAGTTAGATAGGCTTCTAGTTTTGCTGAAATTCACTTTGAATAACCAACAATTCTCACTTTAGTAAATAACACATGTTAAAGGGTTACTCCAGCCACCATGACCACTTCAGCTTTTAGACACTTAGCCTCTTTGAAAAATAAAAACAGAAAACTTAGTGTTAAAAGAAAAAGCGAAGAAAAATATTTTACTTGTTTCAAGTTGACTTATGATCTACAATTGAAATTTAAATGTTTAAAACACAAAAGTGGACTTTCGATGAAAAAAAAACTAAAACAAATTTCTCCAATGACACTCTGGTAACAAACAACAAATCAGCGAATATTTATTCCGTGTATGTATAATAAAAGGTAATATGAATAAAACATTCTTGTATTAAAAAATAAATATCTAACATACTGATCACCTAATTGGACATAGAATACTAATTATATCAGAAATAATCAAGACTGTATATTTCAATTACATCTGGTTATAATTATGTCATTAACTATCATATAATATTTATAAGTGATTAAAAATCACATATACTGTAATAACATGATTATGGTATATGATATATTTAGTTACTGAAATAAATTAAACAAAGTTGTAATTTATAAAGTTTATGTGAACCATTTCATATAGTTCAGCACTACATATATAACTATGTAAGATCTCTGAATGTGTCCTGTAGTATCTGGTACCAAGACATTAAAGGGACACTGTAGGGACCCAGACTACTTCAGCTCATTGAAGTGGTCTGGGTGCTGTGACCATTTTGCACTTAGTGCTGCAATGTAAAACATTCATGGAATCCAAATAGACTTTTGGTCCGTTATCTGACGTTGGACATCCTCACGGACCTCCAGCGTCAGATTTTCCCCATAGGAAAGCATTGAATAATGAGCTGGATTCAGGTAAGTGGCTGAAGGGTTTTTAACCCATTCAGCCCCACTGAAGGGGGGGGGGGAGGGGTGGCGCGAGGGAGGGGGGGTCCTATTAACCCTATAGTGCCAGGAAACCGGCTTTGTTTCCTGACACTATAGGATGCCTTTAACAGCAGTGTACTTCAAATTGCAAGGTGGGGCCTCCATGGATCGGATAGGTTGTTCCAGCACATCCCACAGATGTTCAATCAGCTTGAGATCTGGGGAATTTGGAGGCCAAGCCAACAGCTTGAACTCTTTGGCGTGTTCCTCAAACCATTCCTGAACATTCTTTGCAGTATAGGAGTGTGCATTATTTTGCTGAAAGAGGGCACTGCCATAGGGAACACCATTATCATGAAGGTGTACATGTCTGCAACAATCACTAGGTAGGTGATATGTGTCAAAGTAACATGCATATGAATTATAGAACCCAAGGTTTCCCAGAAGAACATTTCCCAAATCATAACACTGCCTCCGTCGGCCTGCTTTCTTCCCATAGGGCATCCTGCTGTCATCAACTCAGATCTTTTTGCTTGCCCATTTTTCCTGCTTCCAACACATGAAATTCAAGAACTGAGTGTTCACTTGCTGCCTATTAAATTCTACTCCTTGACAGGTGACATTGTAACTATATAATCAATGTTATTCACTTCACCTGTCAATGGTTTTAATGTTGCGGCGGCTGATCAGTTATATAATATACACTTGTTCAGCTTTAGTAAGGTATAAGGCATAACCTAAGCACAGAAACCTTATGTAAATTCAGAAGTCTACTGCTTCAGTTGGGAACTTTGCAAGTACTCTACAGAAGAGGGTCATGTCAGTTATCCACTGTGTTTCAAGGACAGAGATCACACAAAGAGTTTAGACTGGCAAGACAGTTGAGTTAGCAGATACAATGCTCATCTGTAACAATTCTTTAAAGAGTGGAGTTCACTATTGTATTACATTTCCCTTTAGATCAGTGGTAGTCAACCTTTTTCTACCTACCGCCCACTAATGCATCTTTTTGGTTGAAAAAATTTCCTTACTGCCCACCAGTTTTCGCGCAAATGCAGAATATTTTTAAGAAAGGGGGGTGTTTTTAAAAAAAATAAATGTACGTACATTTATCTTTTTATTTCTACTTAATGCAGGTTTATAAGGTTTTTAACTTTATAACGTTTAATGAGAAAACAATAAAGTAAATTGAAATTACCTTTACTAGTGATTAATGAGATCCTTGAGGTTGATGCTGCGAGACTAAATATTTGATATCTGGTTCGATTTTCGTAAGGAACAAACAAAGGTCTCTTTCAGTGATATTCAGACGACTTCTCTGTTTGCGCATAATATGATTTCTCATTTGTGCGTCAGCTCATCTCCTCTCCCTCCTCAATTCCCCTCCCCACCTTTTATTCCCCTTTTTTTCTATTTTTTAACCGTCCTTATAGCAACGCCCAGTAGGAAGGCTGAGCTAGGTAGCCCACTTACTATAGTCCACTATAACATACAGACACACACACACACAGGACACACACACAAAGACACAGACAGGCACACATACAAAGACACAGACAGGCACACATACACACACACACGTATGTGTGCCTGTCTATGTCTGTGTGTGTGTGTCCTGTGTGTGTGTGTCCTGTGTGTGTGTGTCTTGTGTGTGTGTGTCCTGTGTGTGTGTGTCTGTATGTGTGTGTCTGTATGTTATAGTGGACTATAGTAAGTGGGCTACCTAGCTCAGCCTTCCTACTGGGCATTGCTATAAGGATGGTTAAAAAATAGAAAAAAGGGGAAAAAAAGGTGGGGAGGGGAATTGAGGAGGGAGAGGAGATGAGCTGACGCACAAATGAGAAATCATATTATGCGCAAACAGAGAAGTCGTCTGAATATCACTGAAAGAGACCTTCGTTTGTTCCTTACGAAAATCGAACCAGATATCAAATATTTAGTCTCGCAGCATATACATACAAACTAACAGGCACACATACACACAGACATGCACACACACATAAGACATACATAGACACACACACATGCAGACACACAAACAATGACACATACATACAAAGACAAGACACACATACATACAGACAGACACATACACACACACACAAGACACATACAGACACACAAGACATACATACAGACACAGACAGGCACATATACAGACACAAGACACACATACATACACACACAAAGACACAGACAGGCACACATACACACAAGACACATACATACAAACAGACACACAGACATGCACACACACATGCAGACATACATAGACACACACACATGCAGACACAAGACACACATACAATGACACATACATACAAAGACAAGACACACATACATACAGACACACACACACACAAATATATACACAGACAGACACATACACACACACAAGACATACATACAAAGACACATACAGACACACACACACATATATACACAGACAGACACACACAAGACATACATACAAAGACAAGACATACATACAGAGACACACACACACACATATATACACAGACAGACACATACACACACACAAGACATACATACAAAGACACATACAGACACACACACACACATATACACAGACAGACACATACACACACAAGACATACACACAAAGACACATACAGACAGACACACACAAGACATACCTACAAAGACACACACACACACATTATATTTAAGTCACCCTCCTGTTTCCTACCTTTAAGGTGCAGGAGGGTGACTTTCCCTGGGGTCCAGTGGTGGCTCAGGTGGATGGGAGTCAGAGTTCCCACTCTGACTCCCTGGTGATCCTCCCGCGCGGCTCTCAGTTTTAGCTGGGAGGAGTGACCGGGGAATCACTTCCTCCCAGCTCTGTGATGTCATCACAGGGGGCCCGGTCGCGCTGTTAAAGCGCCCAGCGCTGACCGGGCCCCCTTACAATCCGCATCCATCGGGTGGCCCTGACAGCATGGGCCACCCGATGGACACTTTGGAAGGCGGCCCCGGCGGTTTACCGGGCGGGCCGGAGCCGCAAATGGTCACGGCGGTACCCAGTCGCACGGGTACCGCCGGCTCGCACCCGCCCGCCCGATCAACCTGGAAATCCCTACCGCCCACCTGGAATCCTGAAACGCCCACTAGTGGGCGGTAGGGACCAGGTTGACGAACCATGCTTTAGATTGTGTTAACATTTATCTCTATTGAGAGAGTGTGTGAGTTAAAGGAAAGGCAGACACTGTGACCTGCCTGTTAAACATATAAGTATGCACCAACATTGGCACTGTTGCATTTGAAATGGTCATGAATATCTTTGTAGAACTCAAAGATGTAGCATTTATTGATCTACTTTTGAAACTTAAAGAAACATTACTTTTTTTTTTATATCTGAAAATTAAAAAAGAAATGGAACCAAGTTTTCATGGTGTCATAGCAAAGCACATTGTTTATCTGAAACACAGAAGTCAAAACTAAAACAGTGTTTCTTAGCCTCTTGGCTGGAACACAAATTCAGGTCCCCATGCAATTTCATTGGGTCCCAATAGATGCAAAAGGGTCCTCTGAATTAGAGAACTGTCTAATGTGGGAGTTATACCGAATTAACTATACTATGTCTTAGCATATAAATCGTAGATGTATAAATAGATTTTATTGTACATTTCACCTTGTCTTACTATGTTTCTGCAAACAGAATTTCAGGCATTCATTGAGAAATTAGTCATACAACACTAAATAGTGTTTCCTTTCCCATTCCAACTACGTCAAAGTACCCCATATTCGGCAGGTCCTATCCTACTAGCAGCCTAATGCTTGCTCTTATGAGATTAATCCACTTACTTGGGAAATACTTGGGGAATACTGCAGAGAGTCCCAGTAAGGAAGTATTTCCCAAGTAAGTGGATTAATCTCATAAGAGCAAGCATTAGGCTGCTAGTAGGATAGGACCTGCCGAATATGGGGTACTTTGACGTAGTTGGCAGGCTTATGCAATGTATGATCATATAATGTAACTAAACCCCCATCGTTTTTTGCCTAGGTGAGGTGTTTTTAAATAAAACTATTACAATCTCTAAGATTTGAAATCACTGTTTAGTTAATAAGCGAGTGCGCTGGATTCTGTATTTTGTATATATATGTGTGTGTGTGTGTGTGAGCGAGGGTGCTGTGTGTGTGTGTGTGTGTGTCTGAGGGTGCTGTGTGTGTGTGTGTCTGAGAGTGCTGTGTGTGTGTGTCTGAGGGTGCTGTGTGTGTGTGTGTCTGGGGCTGCTGTGTGTGTGTGTGTCTGGGGCTGCTGTGTGTGTGTGTGTCTGGGGCTGCTGTGTATGTGTGTGTGTCTGGGGCTGCTGTGTGTGTCTAGGGGTGCTGTGTGTGTCTGGGGGTGCTGTGTGTGTCTGGGGGTGCTGTGTGTGTCTGGGGGTGATGTGTGTGTCTGAGGGTGATGTGTGTGTCTGAGGGTGATGTATGTGTGTGTGAGGGGGTGATGTGTGTGTGAGGGGGTGATGTGTGTGAGGGGGTGATGTGTGTGTGAGGGGGCTGTTGGTGTGATTTTTTATTTAAATGTAAATATTTTTTTTGTTAATAAAAAATAAATAAAAAAAAAGTGATATCCCCCCCTCCCCTCCCTTCTTACCTTTAGCCTGGGAGGGGGGAGGGGGGGTGCCGTGGTGCCATTGAGCAGCCATGCTTCCTTCCCTGGTGGTCCTAATGGAGGTGGGGCAGTTGCTTAATATCCCCCCTCCCTTCTTACATTATGCCTGGGAGGGGGATTCTTTCTGCAGCTTCCTTCCCTGGTGGTCCAGTGGTGAGAGTGAACTCTAACCTGCAGGCTAGAGTTCACTCTCTCGAGATCTGAGCGTTGCCGCGCTGGATAGAGCTCCGCCGGTCCTCTCTCCTGCTTCCCTCACTCCTCAGCCCTGGGCGGCCGCCTTTAACAGTGTCTCTGGGCCGGTGAGGGAGACCTTTGATCTCCCCACCGGCCCATGGAAGCACACAGCGGGGCCGGCGCTCGGGAAGCTCTGGCCCTGCACGGGATGGCAGGGGAGATCCTGTGATCTCCCCTGCCGGCCTCGGCCCCATGGCCATCGCGGCCCACCGGGCATTTGCCCGGTATGCCCGATGGCCAGTCCGGGCCTGACTACAGTAGAAAAGCAGCAGAAGATTAATGAGGTTAATGCATGGCTAAAGTCATGGTGTAGAGGGAAGGTTTTGGTTGGGATATATTATAAACAACTTAATTGATGAGGATGAATAGCTGTTAGAGCACATTTTTAAAGCTGCACATCTGAGTAACACATTAGTTATTGGAGATTTCAATTACATAAATTGGGATAGATGGACATAATAGTTCAGCAAGGAGATTCAGGTTTTTGAATGTGTTAAATGACACCTTGATGTCACAATGGGTACAAGCACCAACTAGAAAGGAGGATTGTCTGGATCTGGTTATAACAAGCAATATTAACATTTTGACATTCCAGTGTTAGAGCACTTGGGAAACAGTGATCAAAATATAGTGTTTTTTTAAATAAACTAAAAAAAGCAAATACACAAGGGGTATACTTAAACATATCATTTTAAAAAGGCCAATTTCAATAAGATGAGGGCAGCTTTACAACTCATCGACTGGTATAAACTCTTTAGTGAAAAAAAACAAATACCACTGAGGATAAATGGAATATCTTCAAACAAATATTAGAAATGTACATTTCTCAGTATGCACCATTGGGGAAATAAATATAAAACAGACACATTTAAATCAATGTGGCTTAGTGGGATGGTAAAGCAAGAAATAAAAAAAATAAGCAAAGGGCATTTAAAGCATTTTAAATCAAAGGCATCCTGTATAAAATATGAGGAAGCCAATAATACATGCAAAAAGACGATTTAATGGGATAAACTAAAAAAAATCAGTGAGCAATAGCCAAAGAGAGCAAAATCAACCCACAATACTTTTGTAGGTGCATAAATCAAAAACTCTCCCCCCAAAATTTAAGTGTATGTGCATTGAAATCAGAGATGATGTGTTGAGTAGTGAAGACCAAGAAAAGGCAGAAATCTTAAATCTCCTCAGTATATATGAAGGAGGAACCTATGGCAAGAGATATGCAAATCATTGCTGCAAAAACCATGCAGAATAATTGTGATTGGGTGGCTCAAGAATAATTGTGATTGGATGACTCAAGGTGCTACAGCAACTAAAAAGTAAATGTAAACAAGGCCCCAGGGCCTAATGTCTGGGTAAAAAACAAACAAACAAAAAAAAAACATATCTGGGTCCACTATTAGTGGAATAAAATCTCCTATTTACATAAGTCATGTGTTGCAACCTTTCTAATTTTTATTTTCTGTATCCTGAGGGACTGGAAAAAGACGGCCTTGTGAGCACACACCCGGAAACTCTTAGTGTGCCTATTTCCTCCATTTGATTTTTACTGTGATTTGAGTGACAGCTTCATTAGCAAATGAGATAACAGAAATCTATGGAAATGCAAAGAAGTCAAGTGTTTGGTTTTAGTATGGTTTAACCCCTTAAGACCGGAGGGCGTACTATTACGTCCTTTTAAAAGCGGCTCTAAACGCCGCAGGACGTAATAGTACGCCCTCCGGTTTTTAGTAACTTACCCGGTCGCCGGCGATCCCACGCCGGCGATCGCGGTTGGGGGGACTCCCAGGGAGCCCCCCGCGGCACGACCGCCCTCCAGGAACCCTCCCGGCCATGTGAGAGTGAGGTCCTTGCGAGGACCTCACAATCACATGGCCGGGATAACTGGTTGCTGCATTGCCAGCAGGGGGACTAACTGAAATGACAGTTAGTCCCCCTGCTGGCTGAAATCAAATAAAAATAAAGTTAAAACAGTGTAAAAAAAATTAATTATATACTTAGATCATATATATATATTATATATATATATGATCTAAGTATATATATACACATATTCACACATACACATACACTGTCTAGGTGTATTTTAATATTAATATATATCATTATATATATATATATATATTAATATCAAATTACACGTAGACTGATACTGATTAAATATATATATATATAATTATTGTTTTATATACATATTTATAAATAATATAAAAAAATTAATATGTAAATACGTAAAAAAATAAAATAAAAAAAATAATTAAAAATAAAATATTAAAAAATATATAGATGTGTTTTATTTCGTTCTAACTGTATTGTGATATTAATATATATATATTTATATCAAAATACACTTATAACGAAATAATATATATATCTATATACATAAATATATACGTATATACCTATATATAAATAAAAATATTAAAAAAAATTATATATATATATATACGTATATATACACATATGTATATATATTCATATATTAATTCTACACATATATTTATGTAATAATTTTACATAATTAGGTATCCTAATTCATTACAATTAGCGGGACCTGCCTGACAACCCATGCCGAAAGTAAAGGGAATTTAATTTGCTCGCACTATATTTAACACTATAACTTTCCAAGACACCATAAAACCTGTACATGGGGGGTACTGTTTTACTCGGGAGACTTCGCTGAACACAAATATTAGTGTTTCAAAACAGTAAAATGTATTACAACGATGATATCGCCAGTAAAAGTGAAGTTTTTTGCATTTATCACGCACAAACAGCACTTACACGGACGATATTATTACTGCAATATTTTTTACTGTTTTGAAACACAAATATTTGTGTTCAGCGAAGTCTCCCGAGTACAACAGTACCCCTCATGTACAGGTTTTATGGTGTTTTCAAAAATTACAGCGTCAAATATAAGACTTGTGTTTCATTTTTTTCACATTAAAATTCGCCAGATTGCTTACGTTGCCTTTATGACCCTATGGTAGCCCAAGAATGAAAATGACCCCTATGATGGCATACTATTTGCAATAGTAGACAACCCAAGGTATTGCAAATGGGGTATGTCCAGTCTTTTTTAGTAGCCACTTAGTCACAAACACTGGACAAAATTGGCGTCTTTTGCATTTTTCACACACAAACAAATAGTAACGCTAACTTTGGCCAGTGTTTGTGACCAAATGGCTACTAAAAAAGACTGGACATACCCCATTTGCAATACCTTGGGTCGTCTACTATTGCAAATGGTATGCCATTATGGGTGTAAATTTATTTCCTGGGCTACTATACAGTCTCAAAGGCAACGTAACCAATCTGGCGAATTTCAATTTCAAATGTAACGCGCTATATTTAACCCTGTAACTTCCCAAAACACCATAAAACCTGTACATAGGGGGTACTGTTTTACACGTGAGACTTTGCTGAATACAAATATGTGTATTTTATTGCAGTAAAAGCAAACAGTATTATGACATTGACAGTTAAAATGTCATGTAGAACTAAAAAAATAAAAAGAAATCTTATTTTCTCCAATTTTTTCCATATTAAATTATGTTTTATAGCTAAATATTTGATATTAAATGAAAGCCCTCTTTCCCCTGAATAAAATGATATATAATAAGGGGGGGTGCATTTAATATGAAAGAGGTGAATTACGGTTGGACAGACATGTAGCGCAAATGCCAGGTTTTGTTTACATTTTGTTTCGTTCACAACTTGTACATTTGGCTGCGGTGTTAAGGGGTTAATGACCTTGGTAGTGAATCTAAGCCTATGTATAGATGGATCGGGATTACTCTGCATAATATGCAGTCTGTGTGTATACAAAGTGTAGGGATGGCAGGTATTAACCCCTTAAGGACACATGACATGTGTGACATGTCATGATTCCCTTTTATTCCAGAAGTTTGGTCCTTAAGGGGTTAAAAGACAGCACTATTTACATGGACTTTCTCATGGATCTATTCAGCTCCCCTCCCCTCCCATATTGTGACATCACAATGTCCAACCTGAGTGCCTGCTTCTACAGCAGTCTGGGCAGTATTAAGGCTCTTTGCTGGGTCCGCCTCAGCAGCTCATTTGCCCAGACTCCAGTAAAGCTGCCACATGTTACGCATAGGCGTGCGCAGCCCATTTCATTAGGGTGTACTTCGGGAAATTCTTACCCTATGTTATGTAATGTGAATATTTATTAAAATGTTGAGTGGATGTGTGGTGTGGGGGTATGTCTTGTGTAGGGTTGCTGTAAGTGTAGTAGCTATGAGGTGTGTGTTGTGGCTTTCTGTACATGATGCATAAGGCTGACTGTGTGTAATGTGTGCATAGCTGTGAGTGGCTGTGTATGGGTAGGTGTGAGTTATATTTACAGCAGTGTGATTAGCTGTGAGTGATACATTTGGGCTACTGTGAGTGTTGTGTGTGGCAATGTGTGATATGTGTACAATACACGTGGGAAGTAGTGGAAGATGGGAGGTGGAACATATACATGCTGTAGTGAGGATTTAACCCCTTGAGGACACATGACATGTGTGACATGTCAAGATTCCCTTTTATTCCAGATGTTTGGTCCTTAAGGGGTTAAAGGCAGCTGGCAGGTTTAAGGGTGGTAGTGGTTGTTAGGGGCAGTAATGGATGATAGGAGCTATAGTGGGGGATAGAAGCTGCAGTGGACCGATAAGTGCTGTAGTGGAGAGTTAGGTGGTGTTGTGTGGGGTTAGAAGCTAAAGTGGGATTACAAGATGTAGTGTGGGCATTAGGAGTTGGAATAGGGGTTAGTGGCAGTAGTGGGGTGTTAGAGGCTTAAGTGATGGGTTACAAGCTGTAGTGCAGAGTTAGAGGCTAAAGTGGGGGGATAGAGGCAGGAGTGGAGGGTTAGGACATGTAGTGGGAAGTTATGGGCAGGTGTGGGGGTTAGGACCTGTAGTGGGGGTCAGGACCTGTAGTACGGGTCGGGACCTAGAGTGGCAGTTCGGGGGAATAGGAGGTGAGGACCTGTTATGAGGGGGGTAGGGGAAGTAGTGGGGGGTTATTAGCAGTAGTGGGGGGTTAGGATTCGTAGTGGGGGGTGTAATAGCAGCAGTGGGAGATTAGGACCTGTAGTGAGGGAATGGGGCAGTAGCGGGGGTTAAGGGGTATGGTGGGGAGTTAGGGGCAATAGTGGAGTAGATGGGGCAGTAGTTGGGTGTTAAGGGATATGGTGGGAAGGTAGGGGCAGTAGTGGGGGGTTAAGGTATATGGTGGGGAGTTAGGGGCAGTAGTGGGAGGTTAAGTGATTTAGTGGGGAGTTAGGGACTGTAGTGGGGTACAAAGGAAAAGTTGGGGGGAATTAAGGGAAAGGTGGGGAGATAGGGGCATTAGTGGGGATTTAAAAGATAATAAGAGTAAGGTTACAAAATATATATACATTGTCTAAATTAAACTGTTTCTTCAACCCTCCCTGGGGCTAACCTTGGTCCAGGGAGGGAGAGAATCTGGTTCCCTGGTGGTCCAGTGTGAAATGCAGTATGTCTGCACCTTCAGTGGGTGCAGACAGCTCCTTCCAGCTGGTGCCAGGAAGTGTATCAGAGCGTTGCCGCGGTAACATACAGCAACACTCTACACCAAGTTCTCCCTCCTCCCTCGGCAGCAGGGGTGGCTTGAGTGACCGCGGACAGTGGCTTCTGAGGGAGGAGAGACTTTTGCTGGGTGGATAATTTAGCAGCACCACCTGTGTGCACGCCTCTCCTGCGGCGCCCTAGGCCACTGCCTAATGAAAGCGCCGGCCCTGTACATTAATAAAATAGGAAGATAAAATGTTCATGTATAGCAAGGATAAGTAGCACAGGCTTGTGGCTCTTAAGAATATGAATGTGCAAGTTTCAACTGAAAATGAGTGTACTGTGGAACTTTGGAAGTTGGAACTCGACCTTAATCCATTCGAGAAGGCTGTTTGAGATTCAATTTGTTCGAAAACCAAATCAAAATTTCCCATAGGAATTAATGTAAATTTGATTAATCTATCAATCCAGACCCCCAATATAACAACATTTTAACACAAATGTCACAGTTTAATAACACCTTACATGCATATAATCATACAGAAAAACAATAAACAATGTAAATTAAATGAATATTTTAATTCACTTTAGTTGTCAGCTCTGTTTGCTGAGAGAATGGAGCTGTTCGCTGACAGAATGGAGCTCTTCTCGCTTTGTCTAGTGCTAGGATACTGATGCATCATACCAATGATGTACCAATGGGGGTACTACCATGTGATTTGTTTGGGTACCGAGTTTTATTCAGATACTGAGACATTTTTTTTCTCAAATTTTATGTTTTACTAGTGAATTGTTCGAGTAAAGGAGCATTCCAGTTCTGAGCTTCCACTGTATTTGCGTTATGACATAACAAAATAAACATCTACTCAGTTATTGAACATTACAAAACTACACAAGTAATTATATCTAAGATAAAATATTGTATTTTCAAGCATGCAATATCGAAACTGTCAGCACAATCATCTTAGACAAATATATAAAAAATAAAAAATTTAAAGTAATTGCCTGTTAATATATTTGATTATTTCATACTGAACATGGCTACTGTCATTTTATTAAAATCCTCTGCCTGATATAAGGCTGTAACTCTACTGGCTAAAATATAATTAGGAAATAACCTAAGATTAGAAAAAGCCGATTGCTGAGACACAAGCTTTTCTGTGTTACGTACTTAACTTGACGATATTAACTAATGTGTATTAGAGACAATTTTAAATTTTTGTGTTAAAAATGGGTTTTATGTGTCAAAAGTGTTTTTTTCTGTCTTAATAAAAAGATTGAAACAAAAGAGATAATAAGCCATCTTATTATTCAAAATCAATCCCAGATTAGATTGTTGATGCAAATGTCTTGATAACTGATAACAGAGATTTTAGACCCTTGTTGCATTATAATGGTTATATAGAAAAGTAACCGAATCTACAGAAGATATTTGTGCAATTATTATACACCAAAAGCAAATAATCTGTGATCAATAATAGCAAACTAAAAAATGTATTTTTTTAAAAGTAGAAAATAGGTTAGTTTGTTAAATAAATTCATTTTAAGAAAGGTGCTAGTAAAGCATTTAAAAGTAGGTTTTTGAGAGTAGTTATGTGTTTTAAGAAATCAGAAACTGTTTTATCTGACATAGAAAAGGCTGTGATTATGTATTGAGTGCCATATCAGCTTATATTACAACTCCTATGAGGACTGAGTACAGGGCCGGCGCTTCCATTAGGCTGCATTAGGACTCTCCGACCATGGCTGCAAATGTCCGGGTGACCAGCAGGAGCGAAAAACACAGTGCTCCTCTTTTGAAATAGGGGCAAAAGACAAAAGAGAGTGGATATGAAACACTAAAGGGAGTAATACATTCAAAAGGGGGGCTACGAGGCACAGAAATGAAGATGCATCTTTTGGGGAGCGGGGTGCAGCAAAATGCATCTTCTCCGGTGTAGCCAAAAATCCTTGCACCGGTCCTGACTGAATACTAGACCTCAGTTATGAACTCAACTATTTCCTGTTCCACACATAGCAGTTCTCAACCCATCAACATTTTGTGGAACACTGGCCCATAACTTAATCTTATGCTACTTACTTATTGCACAGTTAGTGTGTTTAAAGTAGAAATATACTGCTATACAAAAGGTGTAGTATGTAGAAGAAATTCCTGGCACAAGGGAACAGTAAAAGCAAGCAGTGAAAAGAGAAGAGGATGTCTCCGGATGCATACAGTAGCACTTGGCTTAGGTATTAATTTAGATACATTTGACAATACATCTTTAATATAGGCAGCAAATAGTAAAAATAAATATTGCACAGTGTGTCCCAGCAAAAGTCTGATGTGTTTCATTGGTTTACTAATGACTCAGTCTGAGGATTTTATGTAGAGGACACATATCCACTCTGTATATGAAAATACAAGTTCATAAAGAGGTTCAAAACTCTGGGAAGTATCACACTTGTAATTCAAGGTAACTAAATTATGGATTTCTATACATAATATATGATTCTCAGATATGAAAACCAATTATGATACAATGTTATGGGATACTATGGACATGGAGACCACTTTATCTCAAACAGTCACAAGTTGATGTTTCCTGGATCTTAGTGGAGTAAAAATTCGCTCTCAGATTTTGGATGCTTAATGCAATCTATGTTCTATGTAGGCAGCTCTAGTGTGACCTTGTCTTAAGTAAAACCTATGCCTGCCATGCATGCGCATTAGGTCCCCAATGTTCCTCTATTAAAAGCATTGAATTCGACAATTTGCAGAGGAAAACATTCCTCTTCTTTGATGTCGCTGACTGAGTAGAGCTAAGCAGTGCTTTAAAAAGCCTTGGTGCTATAAGTAAACCTTTTATTTTATTCATTTTATAGTGACTGGGGATGGGGGTGGAAAGACCAGGAACTGGATCACTATACCGTTAGGAATACAGATTTGTATTCCTAATTAGAGATGTCCCAAACAGTTCGTTGGCGAATAGTTCCCGGCGAACATAGCTTGTTCGCCACGGACGGCGAACATACGCGATGTTCGGTCCGCCCCCTATTCGTCATCATTGAGTAAACTTTGACCCTGTACCTCACAGTCAGCAGACACATTCCAGCCAATCAGCAGCAGACCCTCCCTCCCAGATCCTCCCACCTCCTAGACAGCATACAATTTAGATTAATTCTGAAGCTGCATTCTTTTTTTTTTTTTTTTTTTTTTAGACAGAAGTGTGTTATATTTGAGCATGCTAGGCTGAACGTGCGTATATCATGGCTAGTTGCACTGAGGGTATGAGTATATAGCAGTTCATTGTTGTGAAATATGGCTGTCATGTTTAAGGTGTAGCTTGCACGTTATCAACTGTGTATTTATATCAGCAGCTCCACCACTAGTTATAAATCAAGTGTGAGTCGCCCCATGAGATGAGACTAGTGAATAACATAATACATGAACGGTTAAGGTAAAGGCATGTAAGGAACTACGACAATGAACTCTTTAGGAGGTGAAATAATGCTTGCTACTTTACGATTAGTTAATGTGCAGAGAGCAGTTCATGTGATCAAAGGCATGGTGTGGATGATCGGCTATAGTGGGACATGCTTGGCAGGCTGCTGTTTACTGCTTGTGCTCATCCGATCCCTTCTGGGCACCAGGTGCAGACCCTGGGAGTCCCTGATACCTGGAACAACAAAAGGCAAGTCTCTGGCTGAGTGCCGGGTTCACGGCTTGAAGTGGTGGAAGCTTGATTTGTCGGGTGGTCGGATCTGTCCCAGTGGTGCTTCATGTCCGGTGCGGGATTGTGGTGGTTTAAGGTGGAGGCGAGTGCTTGACGTGGGGCAGGCTCTGCATTTCTGTTTATGCCTCCAGTCCTGTCCTTTTGCGTTGGTGGATTTTAATGGGGACTGCTTCGCTTAGCTGTGGTGGAGCTTGTTTGGGCTGTGGTGGAGCTTGTTGGGGCTTCCTGCTTGTTATTTGCTTCCAAAATTGATTAAAGAGTCTGTCCAGCTTAGACTCAATATCCTGCCATGGTTTGCTGGTACCAGGAGGACACGCGGCTGCCGCCATATTGGGAGAGTCGCAGATGAGTATGTCAGCCTGGGCAGGTGTGCACTGTGCATCCATTAGCTCCAGACAGTCTCTCAGGGGTGGACCGGGATAACCCCCACCGGTCCGAGGGGGGGGGGGTAACAGAGCTCCTGACGGGAAGTAGCTGCTCCTGGGCATCCCAGGATCAAGAGATCGGCCGCCTCTCCCGCCCGGTGAGCACCAGGCCACACTTGCCACGCGGAGGTAAGTAAGACTCTGTCGAGTTGCTGACCGCTATTAAGCATGTCGGGTCGGTCAGGTAGGAGCAACATTGCTGGGTAATCCCCTTCTGGGGTGAAATTCGCTTGTTGATAGCTGCTTAAAGTGAGATATTGAGGGAGCTCACACGAAATGCGTCTTTCCTCCATGACAGCTAGGCCCCGCCCCCCGGAAGCTGCATTCTTAGTGAGAGGAGGGACAGTGTAGCTGCTGCTGATTTATTAGGGAAATCGATAGCTAGGCTAGTGTATTCAGTGTCCACTACAGTCCTGAAGGACTCATCTGATCTCTGCTGTAAGGACAGCACCCTAAAAGTAATTTTTAGGGCTAGAACATCAGTCTGCTTTTTTTTTCTTCTGTGTAATCTAATTGCAGTTGCCTGCCTGCCAGCGTGTGTGTCAGGCTCACAGCGTATACTGTGCCCACTTGCCCAGTGCCACCACTCATATCTGGTGTCACAATAGCTTGCATTTAAAAAAAAACAAAACTTTTTTGACTGTGCAATAATAGCAGTCAGTTTCCTTCACACGTGTGGGTTTCAGGGCCTGCCAGGGCACAGTGTCACACCAGTGCAACTCATATCTGGTGTAACAGTAGTGTACATTTAAAAAAAAATACAGGGGGCTTGTTGTCACCTTTCGGGGACCCTTGGTGTTGTACGTGGCTGGGTGGAGGAAGAGACCTTCAATGACATCAGTGAGGACAAGGAACGGGACATGGCTAGCTTGGTATCCAACCTTGTGCAAATGGGGAGTTTGCGGTTGTGCAAATGGACTGTTTGCGGTTGTTTGTGGTGCGTTAAACGGGGAGTTTGGTCTGTCACTGTGAAGCGGGCGTAACCCTTACACTACCTGATCGATACAACATCATACCTGATGTTTTAAAGCACGTTATTCCAAACAATTTAGGAATGTTAGGTCATTTTTCGGGATTAAATCCAGACTCTGCATCAACTATGTAATTTTCCATGTCAGTTTTGCCATAGATCCCCACCAAAGAGTCCCTGTGAGTTTTAAAATTCGCCTGCCTATTGAAGTCTATGGCGGTTCGCCCGGTTCGCCCGTTCGCGAACATTTGCGGAAGTTCGCGTTCGCCGTTCGCGAACGGAAAATTTTATGTTCGCGACATCTCTATTCCTAATGCTATAAAGTTCTTTTAACTATGATTCGAAATAATAAAGACAATATTAATGGTTTATTAATATTTTTCCTTTTATTTTTTCTGGTATTTGTTTCACAGAAAATGTATCAACGCTATCATGATGGATAGATAGATGATAGATATATAGATATAGAGATAAAGAGATAGAAAGATAGATTTTGATTGCTAAGAAAATGCCACGCTCACTCAAAAATACTTAATAATTTTCATAATTATCAGTAATTTTTAGATTTTACAGCCATTTAAATAGCACTCTGTCACTGTACATTGCATGTTTAAGATTCGAATAGAGTGTAAATTATGTATTCCTTAAAATAACCATATTTATGAATTGTTGGAACAGCTGTTAATATACATTAAAGTGATTTGATTTAATGTTCTAAGGTACAGTAGAATAAAAGCAGCTGCTAAATCCTGCATCTAATATATTATATTGTATGATTGTTAGGTGTATTAAGTATTTTTTTTTAATGTAAGTCTCTAATTAATGTTCATAATTATTATGTCTAATTGTCACATTTTTTATTTTTATATGCTTGGAAAGTACAAAATGTTTTTTTTATAATGTCTCTTATTCACTTTAAACTGTGTGGGAGTATACGTGAGCAATCTACTTTAATATCTCATCAAGTATAGCTTGGCAGGGATCAAAAACACCCACACTTTGCTAGAATGACTTCCAGGGGGAAAAGTGATTTGTTTGGATACTTTTTAAAGACCACCTTGTTTGATCAAACTACTATTATTACTCCTAAATGATTTTGTGTGGTCAACGTTTAATTTAATGACTAGCTCTTTAGGCAACTGATAATATAGTATCGGTTATGTCTTCATAGGCATATGCACAGTAATCATATTTTTAAAGAAAATATTGGCACTAAGATAAAATATTTTTTGCGTTTTTCAATCAATGGATGTGACTTGAATGAACCCAGAACTTAAAATGATATTTAAAAGAATGTGATATTTCACTATGTAAAACTAATATTCATCATGGCATTTTAAAGTGAATGAAGAATTAATAATACTTGTTAAAAAAAATTTATAAAACATATTTTATCACATACAGTAATTCTTCAATATCATAATACAGTTATCACTTATCAACTTGTATTATGGGCTAAAGTCTAATAAAGGTGGTTATGACAACCCAGGGCATGTGCAGTTCCATGAAGGCAAGTCAGATTAAGGGCAGTGATTAGAGGTGGTGGTGGGGGTTACTCTGGTTAGAAGTAGTGGGAAAAGGGGAGGACCAAGCTTACAGTTAGATGTAGGAAAGGGGAACCTACGTTAGGGATCCAAACAGAATTTTTTTTTATATTATATTTAAATATTTAATTTTGTAATATCTTGATATTTTTATAACATTATTTTTTATATACGATATATTGCTTGATATTTTAACTTTTTAAAAAAAATTAAAACATGTATCCAAACATATTAAATCCAACAATATTAAGTCAAGGGCAAAGTTCTACTGAGATAGACCAAGTTATATAGGTATAAGGTCATGTCGGAACTACTGCACCGGGTCCTTTGGGTGATGTGGGCCTATTGTGTGCGAGACTAGAGGGGGTACAGACGTGAACACTGCAGACATGGACAGGCTTCTGACTGCCATCAAATACAAATTAATTATTTACTCCTGAGGAAGTCGCACCTGATGAAACATGTCAAGTGGAGGACCCCATGAGACGGCAAGCAGTGATCGTATAGATCCTGGACTTTTGTGCTTTGCTGATTAGACAATAGAACTGTGCCTATATAGGCCACTATGCGAGTTATGTACATTTAATTAATTTAATTTGAGCCATTTTTAATGTGAGTGTTTAATTTGTCTTTCATTACCTATCGTTTTTGTTTTGATACTCCCTGCACAAAGAAAAAGAAAGAATAAAAAAAAAAGATGATTTCTTTTTCTTCTTTCATTTTCATATGAGAATGTATTCCATTCAATTGATAATTATACTATCACACATGTGATTGTGGTGCAGTGTATTGAGTGTAAAGTGGTTTTATATGCATATTTTTGCCTCAGCCAGCCCAAAAAAACACACTCCTGCACCCAAAAGGTATGGAAGAGCGTGGCTAAAAATATGGGAAACTGAGACTTGTATGTGTGTCAGTGTGTATGTGTGTTTGTGATAAATATACAAACACGATGAAAGAGAATCTAACACTAAGTCTGTAATGGTTGCGGGGTAATTAGGTCATAACCCAATATAGAAATCAATAAGAAGATTAGTAAAGACTAGTGAGAAACAAGTTCATTACCAATCATATTACCCTTATTAACCCCTTAAGGACCAAACTTCTGGAATAAAAGGGAATCATGACATGTTACACATGTCATGTGTCCTTAAGGGGTTAAAGTACTAGTCCAACATTGGAATTAGAAAACCTTAAAAATGTATAATTCACAACTTTCTTAAAATCCTATAAGGATGATTAAAAAATATACACAAAAAAACAGTGCCAGAAAAATGCGATAAAGTGAAAAAATAGAAAATAAATAAAATTGGACAAGCAGATGGATCCTATGTAGATAGTCAGAATGATCTCCCAGCTTGGAAATAGACTAGAAAGCAGGTGAAAACAAACTGATACTATGTTGCAAAATTGCATACAAATTGAAGGCACCCAGCTAAGTCTTACGAGCTGCTGGGGGCTAGGAAAGTCTGATATAGTATCTAATATATAACAATAATTGTAGATAAAGAGTAGCAGACTGATCCTAAGGCAGTGTAAAGCTCATAGGCAGACGTTGTAGAGTAAGGAAGGCTCTGTATGGTGTTAACCAGTGACGCTGTCTTATTAATCAGCTTAACTAATCGTTAAGAAACCATAGAAAGAAAAGGAAATTGGAATATATGGGGTAATCCAAAGCAGTAAACCCCAGGCTGAGACAGTATAACAGCCGGCAAACCAAAAATTGAATATGAAATCGCCCCTAGTATAATATCCCTTATGGTCAAGTGCTGAGAGCCAATATAATAATATATAGATGATAGACAAGTATGCAGATCTAAATTGGTCTACTCATAAATGAAGGAACAAGTAGTCCCATATAGGATACACCCTGAAGATACAGAGATTAGCCAATAGTATAGAAAAGATAACAAAAACAAATATGTTAATAACTGCTTCAGGGTAACCCCTCATAAACTAGATATTGCCAGTGTAAAATAAGCTAAACACTGCTGCTTCAAGGCAGCCTATCATCTACCTCAAGTAGCCAATACTAACTCATCTACTACTGCCTCAAAATAGAAACTGCCTATTTGCACAGGGGGATCGTTAAGATTTATAGTAATAGCAAGTTGCTGAGGCATGCAAAACCTGTCCAAGTATTAAAAATGACTAGTGGAGCATCTGCTTGACGCGCATTTCGGCACTTATATGCGCCTTTGTCAAGAGCTAAGTTATTTTTGTTTTTCAGACTCCCATCAGCCTCAGCCAGCATAAAAAGCCACACTCGTGCACCCAAAAGGTATGGAAGAGGGTGGCTAAAAAAAAAAGGTAAACTGAGACTTGTATGTGTGTCAGTATGCATGTGCATTTGTATGTGGGTATATGTGTGTGTCAGTGTGTACGTGTATCTGTGCACATGTCAGTGTGGGTATATCTGTGCATGTCAGTGTGACTATATGCAAGGGGAGGAGGTGGGATGAAGAGGGTGAGAGGGGTTTTTTTTGTTTTTTTTTTAATATTACTTCAATAAAGAGAGGTAGGAGGGAGAAGCAAGCTTTCCCTTGAAGATAATCTGCCTTCGAGGGAGAAGATCTTTACATCTGTCATCAGACAAAATATATGCACAGAGTACACATTAGGCAGACGAGAAATCTGTTCCAGACTTCTTAAGCCATGTGAGCAACTAGCCCTCGGCACAAAAGTGCTAATTACTCAAGCAGAAGCACTGCACAAACATAAACCTATCACCATGACCCCTTCAAATCAATGAAGAGGAGTAACCCTTTAATGCAGTAGTTTTAATGTAAAGATCATGCCCTTGCAGTATCACTGCTCAATTATCTGCAATTTAGGAGTTAAATCCCTTTTCATTCTGTCCATACAGTGCCATTGAAGGGGAATGATCTACACACCAAAGCCACTTCATTAAGCTAAAGTTGGTTTGGTGCCTATACTATCAATTTAAGATAGAATTAAATTTGCTAGATCAAAAGAAAACAGCCAGTCAAGCACTGCAAATGGTAATTTACAAATCATTAATTACATCACGCACATCACTAAGTGACAGTCACAATGTAGCATAACCCTGCCCCCGTCTATTAGTTAAACCCTGCTTGCATTCATAAGTTCATTGAGCTGGAGCACAGGGCTTCAGAGCAAAGGGACCAGTAAAGCAAAAAAAAAAGCACACATTTCATAGATGCATCTTATACGAGATAATAGGTAACACTATATATTACAGACATGTATAGCATACTTTTTTTTAGTAATACACCTATATACACACATACATATTCATTGACCCACTTTTCTGTTTGAAACACAATATGAGTATTTTTTTTTTCATTCACAATGTGAATTTGTGGCTATACAATAAACACTTAAACAAGTTAATGAGTCTGAGTGACTAGCTGACTGAGCGCGAGGGACTATAGTTAGTAAGGAAGAAAGGGTATTGGAAAGAAGAGGGATGGGGAGGAGAGGAACATATGCTGTCAGAGGTAGAAAATAGCTGAGGTTGTCTACCATGAAGGCAGAGAGAAGGAAATGGTGATGGTCCCAAGTTGACAGAGGAAAGGAAGGGGTTCTAATGGGATATGGTGGGTGCCAGAGAAAATAACTACACTGCTACTGAAGGGCAGAATAAATTAAAGTTGTTTGAAGAGTTTGGTAAGTCATTGCTAGAATGAATCTAGAAAATGGCTTGGAGTAAAAACATTTGGACAATATCAATACCAATATGAAAGAGGTCCATGTGAAATAGGATAAAATAAGGGATTGAAATAGGAATACGAAGACATAAATCCAAAGTGAGTAAAGTCATGAAACATATAATAACTGTTGCAATATTGTGGGGAATTTGGCAAGGGTTAGACTATGAGGAGTGAAATATGACTTTAGAATTATATTAAAGTTAATCTTGATAACAGACTGTAACAGTGAGGTCTATCTGAAAATGAAAGGGGTAAATAGAATCCTGTTTCTGACTACCTTATCGGTGTCTACAAAAGGCAAAAAGTTACACCAAATGAATCCAGATCCTACCTAAATCACTCCAGATTAACTCCACAGCCATCACATAAAAACATTTGAACATTTTATTGGGGCACCCAAATAATTCCTCAGTTATACTTATAAAAACAAATGCTGTAGGGGGGCGGAGCCTAACCGCCGAGCGGGAAAGACGCACAACATAAGAGCTCCCGACTCCAAGCAACTGTTTTGGGGATAAACACCCCACAAATCGGTGCAAATTCTGCTCAACGGCACGATGAATGCAGGGGAAATCCGGGGGAATCCAATGACCCCAAAATCGAGACATACGCTCCCCGGGAAACCTCACAAGCCACTGGGGCCTACACGAAGCTGCGACAGCAAAAACGCGCACGGACCCCTCGACACACTAGCTTCCTACCCCCCCCTGTGGACCGGCGGGGGATATCCCGTTCCCCCCTGGACAACAGGGGCAACCCAGCGAAGTCCTACCATAAGGCCGAACTTGCAACACAGAGGGGCAACCCGGCACACGATGCCTTTAAAATGGCGGCGGCCTGGGAGGTCTCTCACATCCCAGCGGACACAGAGCTCCGAATGGCCGCTATTTTCAACTCCTTTTGGGAGAAGTTGGAGGCACTTATGCGACCTCCCCACCTGGAGACCCAGACAAAAGGCAAGCGACCAAGCCCACAGCGGGTGACCGCAAAGCAGAAAGCAAATGCTATTACAAGCCCCAGGCGTCTGAAGGGCTGGAGCTACAGGGGTGTCGCCCTGAAGAAAAGCTTGGGGAGACCCAATGAACGCAGAGGCGGCCTGCCACTGACCAACAGGGCAAAGAAAGCGGGCAAGTTAGACTACTCCAGCTTCGCACGTAATCAGGCAATACCCAGCAACAGATCCAGCGAGAACACCGCAAAACATGATCGGCAGTGGAAAAAGCGAGCCACGAGGCCCAAAATGGCGACATCGTCCAGCCGGACCAACGGAGGCACCCCAACAAGACAGAGGGAACCTCCCGAGCACCAGCGCCGACAGAGACCGAAACTTACTCGGCCCCTTAACCGGGACTGTGATATACCACTGGCGGGAGTTGGCTGAGCGGGACATTGTGGGATAACCTCCCTACTCTATCAGAGACCGACACTGGCCTATTGTTTCCATATGATTTTCCATACGATTCACATCCAATGCTCATACATCAGGCTCAATAGCAAGACAACAACCCCACTGGGCTCTGCTTTCGTCCCCACACACTCACCTGATGGCAAGCGGGGAGAAGCATCCACACACTAAAAGGGCTAGTTAATGCAGCATATGTTAACCTTTGTTTTAAGTTTAATATTTTTCAGATGATAATGCAAACTGTATAAGGTGTATGCTTAACGCACCGTTAACCTTAATGTTTAAACTACTGTTGAACCGTGGCATGTTTATATATTGGGCACCCAGACATTTCACAAAGCTTACATAGCCTTGCACACCCAGCAGTCACTCACTGGAATGACTGACTAGCATTACACAGCACAACATCTATATAGATCGACTCTTACCAAGTTAACCTCCTGTCATTACATAACAAAGGGAACAGTATCTCGTTCAACCACGCCTGAAGTAACTATGCATGTCTTATTCACACTACCGATCCTGCACCTAACTTGGAGACACACTAGAATTATTTCACTTTACACTTCGCTTACCCTAAGACGCAAGCGTAACTAGGTGGACTGACTTGTACTCTTGAAATCAGTGCTCTCACTTTGTTTTAAACCGTTATCTTGAAAGCAAAGATCTTCTTTAGCATGCATACTCTTCATAAACAAATGTTTAAAGCGACAATGTTTAAAGCGACAATGTTTAAAGCGACCAATGCTTAAGACTAGTTTAAACAATGTTCAAGCCTACTCACAGTTTAAAAATACTCTCACCAATTGAATACATGAGCAAATAATTATAAAAAAAGTGCCTGATAATCAATTGCCCCGCATGTTGTGCGGAGAAAATGCCTGAGGACTGCTTTTGGGGCACCTCATGCCTGCTTGTAACCCTGTATGCGCACTGCAAAAATAAAGAATTAAAAAAAAAACAAAAAAAAACAAATGCTGTAAACATACCAATATCCTACACAACTAGGAGTTTGGTGATATGTTTATAAACTTATTTTGTATGATTATGATTATGAATTAGGTTATTAGAACCTACACAGAATTGGGTTAATTGGGTTAATATTTTAATAAACGAAAAGACAACTAAATGTTACACAGTGCCAAATTACATAAAACAAACGACAAACAAAAAGCACAATAAACCAATGCAAAATCAGTACTTAAAGTAAAATGGGACATAAACAAAATACAGAACCTACATTTCTTAATTTTTTTCAATGTTTCGTTTTTATTGGATTTTTTTATGTTATCTATGAACAGCAATGGGGTACAGAAAAAAGAAAGGGAGAGGGAGACTGGAATAAAAACAAAGATAAACACACAGATCGTCAATGGAATTAAAAATTGTCATGCAGGGGGGCGGGGTCTGACCTCAGAGCTGAGAGGACGCTCAACACAGGAGCTCCTGCTGAATAAGGCAATACAAGCTGAATTTCACAGCCAAAATGGCAAAATCAGGACAAAAAGGGCTACCCAGAGAGAGGGGACATTGGGGTGCACATGTGGATACCACACAAGTGACAATCCAAACCCCATACACCCGATGCACTGGTGAAGCCTACAAGCATGACAGGCGCGGGAAAGACGGCCGCTCTCCTGCTGCCGTGACCAGCCAAGTATTGGGACACGGGCCCCCGTCCCCCCCCTTCTGGACCGCTGGGGGTCATCCCGGTCTACCCTCACAAGATCCCCCTGCAAAGCGCTGGAAAAGCAAACACAGTACAGAACTCTGAACCTACCTTCACAGTGGTCTCCAAAATGGTGGATGCTACCCACACAGCCCACTTACAAAATGCATGGCTGGAAACTGAGCTCCAACTGAACAAAATCTTCGCCATCTTTTGGCAACAGCTAAGGGTTCGCATGCGACACCCGGTGCCCATACCACTGCCAACAGACTGGCCACGCAATCTGCCACAAAAACTTCCCCTAATACTGCACCCACGAATGCCCAGATCCAGCATGGGGTCTTCCCGGGACTACACTCGAGTCCCAGGGTGAGCAGCAGCAAGCCAAGACCTATGTCCCCGGGGACATCCAGGAGATGACTGTCAGGGTACCTGGAGTCTCTACCGTTGAGAGAGGTAGAGACTTAGAAGGTTATCCGTCCGGACGCCATGTCTCCTCGGTCTCCCGCGGTTCACTCGGCCTTGCTAACGCCGGCCGCGAGGGAGTCACTTCCTTTTATAACAGAAGGACCGGAGGTAGACGTCATGACGCTAACCCGAAACATCCTGCCACTCAAATCTCGGGAGACGAATCAGGACTCGCCGGAGGCGGGCCTCCTCTCCCTAGCCAGGATACTTAACGGGGGTTCTCTCATTCACTCATTGCCCTGTCGTGGTTCTAGTCCTTCTAGTCACACAGTGCTTTGTGATTCTCTTGTCTTTTGGTTCTGACCCGGCTTTGTTATTTACTCTCCTGCCTTTCTGTATTCCTTGACCCGGCTTGTCTCTCGCTTACCTGTCTTCTGTTATCCTCGACCTCGGCTTGTCTCTGACCATTCTATTGTAGTTCTACGTTAGTCCGGCCATTCTAAGGACCGGTATACGTATCAGCTACTCTTTGTACTCTGCGTGTTGGATCCCTGACCCGATCCTGACATTACGACAGGGCCATGGATCCTGCAGGTACAAATTGTCAGCTTGGTTCTCCTGATCCTAGGTTTGACGCCATGGATCATAGGATGGATCAGATGGCTCTGGCACTACAGGCGCTGCTGTCTCGCCCTATTAATCCACCTGAGGAGAGGCGTAACACTTCTGCTTCTTCTGTGGGTTCAGGGTTAGAGGTAGCTACTGTAGGTGCTTCTTCCCGAGTTACCCCACCTGTACGTTATGCTGGTTCCCCTGAGAGGTGTCGTGGCTTTTTGAACCAGATCAGTATTCACTTCGAGCTACAGCCCCGTTCATACCCTACTGATAGGGCAAAGGTGGGATTTATTATTACCTTACTCATTGAGAGAGCTCTGAGATGGGCGAATCCGTTGTGGGAGAATGATAATCCATTAGTCTATAACTATAATTCCTTTGTAGCTGCTTTTAAAAGAACTTTTGACCCTCCTGGCAGGAAGGCCAATGCAGCCAGATTACTGTTGCGCCTTAGACAAGACAACCAAACCCTTGTGGATTATGCACTAGAGTTCAGGTCTTTGGCGGCAGAGGTAAAATGGAATGAACAGGCCTATATAGACGTATTCTTAAATGGATTATCTGATGTAATACTTGATGAGGTAGCTACTAGAGAACTTCCCGAGAATCTGGAGGACTTAATTTCCTTTGTCTCCCGTATTGACGAACGCCTAAGGGAGAGACAGAATACTCGAGATAGAACCGCTAAATCTTTCTCTAGACTAGTACCATCATTTCAAGTTGCTGAAACCAAAGATCCACAGGTTTCAGAACCTATGCAGTTAGGCCTTACTCGTCTCTCAGAGGAGGAGAGACAGTACAGGAGAAGAGAGGGACTGTGTATGTATTGTGGGTTCAGAGGTCATGTACGTTTGAGCTGTCCCAGCCGTCCGGGAAACGCTCGCACCTAAGTTTCTCTAGAGGACAGACCTTGGGTGTTTCAATTTTGTCCTCTACTCATAACTACAAAGAACATAGACTCCTTTTACCGGTCTCGTTAACTTGGGAGAAGGGAACTTTAGAAACTATGGCATTGATAGACTCCGGCGCTGCTGAGAGTTTTATCGACCAAAAGTTTCTCACTAAACACACTATCCCATCCCAGTTAAGGAAGACACCCTTGGCTGTTGAAGCCATTGATGGTAGACCTTTAGTTGAGCCTGTGATTTCCCGGGAGACCACACCTCTTTACTTAACTATTGGTATTCTACACAAGGAGGAAATATCCCTACTACTCATTTCATCCCCTTCTGTTCCCATAGTCCTGGGATATTCCTGGCTTAAGAAACATAACCCCGTTATAGATTGGAGATCAGGGGAAATAGTTTCTTGGGGCCAGAATTGTCAAGAGAGTTGTTTAAAGAAAGTGTCACCTCTTTGTAGTGTCAACCCAATTAATAACGCTACTGACTCTACCAAAGTACAGATACCGTCCTTGTATCAAGATTTAAAGGCAGTATTTGACAAAAGAAAGGCTGATACCTTACCACCACATAGGCCTTTTGATTGCAAAATTAATTTACTTTCTGGTACCATGCCCCCCAGGGGTCATGTATATCCTTTGTCCACGAATGAGAACTTAGTTCTAGAGGAGTATATTCGTGAAAACCTAGACAAGGGGTTCATTAGAAGATCCTCCTCCCCTGCTGGGGCTGGATTTTTTTTTGTTAAAAAGAAGGATGGCTCTTTAAGACCTTGCATTGACTACCGAGGCCTTAACAAGATAACCATCAGAAATGTTTATCCGATTCCCTTGATCACCGAGCTTTTTGACCGATTAAAAAGTTCTAAAATTTTCACTAAGTTAGACCTTAGAGGTGCTTATAATTTAGTGAGAATCCACGACGGTGACGAGTGGAAAACTGCATTCAATACTCGATATGGGCACTATGAGTATACGGTAATGCCTTTTGGTCTCTGCAATGCTCCGGCAGTATTTCAGGACCTTATTAATGAGGTTCTTAGGGAGTTTCAAGATGACTGTGTAATTGTATACCTTGATGATATTCTTATACATTCCAGGGATATTGAGACTCACCACAGGCAAGTCAGGAGGGTTTTACACAAACTTCTTCAGCATGGCTTATACTGCAAACTAGAGAAATGCAGCTTTGACCAATCCCAAACTACATTTCTTGGTTATGTGATTTCTGGGGAAGGGTTTGAAATGGATCCGGAGAAGCTCCAATCCATACTAGACTGGCCTTTACCTCAGGGTCTCAAGGCTATCCAGAGATTCATTGGTTTCTCTAATTACTACAGACGTTTCATTAAGGGATACTCCTCTATCATTGCTCCCATCACTAACATGACCAAACAAGGGGTTGAGACTAAGAATTGGTCTACTGAAGCTCTTCGGGCTTTTGAGACACTCAAAGAGCTGTTTGCTTCCGCACCAATTTTAGTTCACCCTGATACTACTCTACCTTTCCTACTCGAAGTAGACGCTTCTGAGACAGGTATAGGTGCTGTTCTGTCCCAAAGGTTGGGTGTAGATAAACCACTACATCCTTGTGGATACTTTTCCAAAAAATTGTCCGGTACTGAAAGCAGATATGACATTGGTGACAGGGAACTACTAGCGGTTATAATGGCCTTGAAGGAGTGGAGACATTTATTGGAGGGTACCTTGCATCCTGTTACTATTTTGACGGATCATAAGAACTTATCCTATATTGGGGAGGCTAAACGACTATCATCTAGACAGGTTCGTTGGTCCATATTTCTCACTCACTTCAACTACGTACTCACATATAGGCCAGGTTCTAAGAATTCTAAAGCCGACGCCTTATCTCGCCAATATGAACCTGCTGCCGTATCTGAGCCGGTTTTGTCCTCTATAGTACCCAAGTGTAACATTATCGCTAACACTACTCTCAAAGTTCATTCCCCGCTACTTGATCAGATAAGGAACTTGCAGCATCTGGCACCTAGACTGACTCCGGTTTCCAGACTTTTCGTTCCCCCTGAACTTCAATTGGAGCTCTTACAGTGTCTTCACGAGAGTAAGGTGGCTGGTCATCCGGGTGTCCGCAAGACGTATTCTTTGATCTCCAAGGATTTCTGGTGGCCGTCGTTACGGAAGGATATTAAGGATTTTATCGGGGTTTGTGTGGTCTGTACTAAAACCAAACTACCGCATTCGCTTCCTTGTGGCCTTCTACAACCGCTGGAGATTCCTGACAAACCTTGGTCCTGTGTGGCTATGGACTTTATTGTGGATCTGCCGGTTTCTAAAAAACACACTGTTATCCTCACCGTAGTCGATAGGTTTACCAAGATGGCACATTTCGTACCTTTGCCTAAACTCCCGACTTCTCCTGAATTGGCAGAGGTCTTTGCTAAAGAGATTTTTCGTTTACATGGGATTCCTTCTGAGATCACTTCTGATAGAGGCTCCCAATTTGTTTCACGTTTTTGGAGGTCGTTCTGTTCTCAATTAGGCATCAAATTGAATTTTTCGTCCGCCTATCACCCTCAGTCTAACGGAGCTGCTGAACGAACTAACCAGAAGATTGAGCAATACTTACGTTGTTTTGTTTCCGAACACCAGGACGATTGGGTCGGTTTGATTCCTTGGGCAGAGTTTGCGCACAACAATCTTGTTTGTGACTCCACGCATTCAAGTCCCTTCTTCATGAACTATGGCTTTCATCCATCTATTCTTCCCCCGGTTTCTCCTTCCCAAGGAGTACCGTCGGTTGATGTCCATGTGGCCAACTTGAGGAAGTTGTGGGATCAGACTCGACAGATTCTTCTACACAATTCTGTACTGGTAAAGAAACATGCTGACAAACGTAGAAGGGCGGCTCCGAATTTTGTTCCAGGCGATAGAGTGTGGTTGAGCACTAGGAATATTCGTCTTAAAGTTCCTTCCATGAAGTTCGCTCCTCGTTATATTGGTCCTTACAGGATCTTGACTCGAATTAACCCAGTGGCATATCGTCTAGCTCTTCCAGCTACTTTACGCATCCCGAACTCCTTTCACGTGTCATTGTTGAAACCTCTAATCTGTAACAGATTCTCCTCCACAATCGCCCCTCCGCGCCCTGTTCAGGTGGAGGGTCAGGAGGAGTATGAGGTTAACTCCATTATTGATTCTCGTGTCTCCCGGGGACGAGTACAATATTTAGTTGACTGGAGGGGATATGGTCCTGAGGAGAGGAGTTGGGTACCACAAGAGGATGTTCATGCTCCTCGTCTTCGCAGGGCATTTCACTCCCGCTTTCCATCTCGCCCCGGCTCCTTCCGCCCGGTGGGCGTATCTGAGGGGGGGGGTACTGTCAGGGTACCTGGAGTCTCTACCGTTGAGAGAGGTAGAGACTTAGAAGGTTATCCGTCCGGACGCCATGTCTCCTCGGTCTCCCGCGGTTCACTCGGCCTTGCTAACGCCGGCCGCGAGGGAGTCACTTCCTTTTATAACAGAAGGACCGGAGGTAGACGTCATGACGCTAACCCGAAACATCCTGCCACTCAAATCTCGGGAGACGAATCAGGACTCGCCGGAGGCGGGCCTCCTCTCCCTAGCCAGGATACTTAACGGGGGTTCTCTCATTCACTCATTGCCCTGTCGTGGTTCTAGTCCTTCTAGTCACACAGTGCTTTGTGATTCTCTTGTCTTTTGGTTCTGACCCGGCTTTGTTATTTACTCTCCTGCCTTTCTGTATTCCTTGACCCGGCTTGTCTCTCGCTTACCTGTCTTCTGTTATCCTCGACCTCGGCTTGTCTCTGACCATTCTATTGTAGTTCTACGTTAGTCCGGCCATTCTAAGGACCGGTATACGTATCAGCTACTCTTTGTACTCTGCGTGTTGGATCCCTGACCCGATCCTGACAATGACCCCCACGACACCCTCACTGGCGACCGCGACTCCAACCTCAGAGGGGCAAACTTAGCCCAACATGGAGGGTGCGACGCAGGGGTGAAAGACTCAAGGAGACTACCGCATCAGGAAGGCAAGCAAGGAGCAGCTCAGGCCCATGACCGGCGAACCCAGCTCAACACACAATATGGAGAACAGGAGAAAGGACACAACAGCCAATGGAAGAAAGTAAATAAATAAATAGATACAATCCTACATTGGGGTTGGTAAGGGTTGCAGGGTATAAGGGCATAACCCGTGGGATATAATATAGAAAAGAAGAAGGCTGACAGAAAGGGATTACAAAGCAGGTCCTCCCAATCGTCAGTCTCAATACCCCTGAATAGAATAGTCCATAGTAGTGGCTAGGAATTGCCGGTATGGAACATACATGCAAAATATGAAAAATAATAAATTTTTATTAGTCCCTTCAAGGGAAGAAAAACACGATAAGGTATAAAGTAAAGTAAAATAAATCAAATAGTGTATGTACAGTGTTAAAAGTGTATATACAGTGAGCAAAAAGTGACAGAGTAGGGATCCTCTATCAAAAGGTGACCTCACAGCAAACCTTGTTATCAAGATATATATATATATAGATTGCAACAATATTTCAGACGCTATAAGTAGCTATTAATCTGTATCTAGGGAAAGACAGTAGTGTCACCCTAGTAACGTTACAAAATAGCGGAGTCGCTAGAGAGGAATGACAACATAAAACTCCCCTCACAAGGTGTACTAATACAATAGGGTGTAGTAATTGGAAAAAATATATGATTTGGACCGGCACCCTAAAGGCTGGCCCCAGATAATAGAGCTGATTAGCATAAGTACCTCCTTTGTACAATAGCAGACAGTGGACCCCTAATATAGATAACCCACTGGCTGTAAATAGAGGGTAGAGCTTAGCATCCCATGCAGTGGGACTGCAGTGACGAGAGCCTGCAAAAGAATTGGTGGCTCCTAATGTTCCGTCACTAAAGCATATAGCTCAGAACGCAAAAAACATAGACAAAAGTCCTAATATAGAGTAAAAGTCTAAAGGATAGAACGATGAGTAACACCCCATCAGAGAACCAAACAAATACTCAACAGGACTGGTCTATTAACGAGCTAAGCTAGAGAGAGCTCCCTGCTTGCAATATATATGATAGGAGCTAAGGTAGGCAGTCTGGGTGCTATGTTAGCAGAGTGAGGCAGGTGCTGGCTGAGCCCAGAATCCTATATTTGAATAGCGCCCCATCAGAGGACCAAACAAGTACTCAACAGGACTGGTCTATTGACGAGCTAAGCTAAAGAGAGCTCCCTGCTTAAAACATATATGATAGGAGCTAAGGTAGGCAGTCTGGGTGCTATAATAGCAGAGTGAGGCAAGTGCTGGCTGAGCCCAGAATCCTATATTAGAGAGGCATACATTCTCTTATAACTACTGCTAACGTCTGTTTAAACAAAGCTCGGACCCCAAAGGTCCCGGTACTGGCTAGTGCTGACTAGACATCGATTCCTATCGTTAAGAGGTAAAGAGCTTCCATAGTGCTAGTGGTAGATAGAGAGATCCCTAATTGAATCTCGGACCAAATGGTCCTGGTATTCGCTCAACGCGCGTTTCGGCGCTTAACCTTGCGCCTTTGTCAAGAGTTAGTACACCTTGTGAGGGGAGTTTTATGTTGTCATTCCTCTCTAGCGACTCCGCTATTTTGTAACGTTACTAGGGTGACACTACTGTCTTTCCCTAGATACAGATTAATAGCTACTTATAGCGTCTGAAATATTGTTGCAATCTATATATATATCTCTTGATAACAAGGTTTGCTGTGAGGTCACCTTTTGATAGAGGATCCCTACTCTGTCACTTTTTGCTCACTGTATATACACTTTTAACACTGTACATACACTATTTGATTTATTTTACTTTACTTTATACCTTATCGTGTTTTTCTTCCCTTGAAGGGACTAATAAAAATTTATTATTTTTCATATTTTGCATGTATGTTCCATACCGGCAATTCCTAGCCACTACTATGGACTATTCTATTCAGGGGTATTGAGACTGACGATTGGGAGGACCTGCTTTGTAATCCCTTTCTGTCAGCCTTCTTCTTTTCTACAATATGGAGAACATCACACTCGCCAACAAGCATACTGGGCTGCCCCGCACTTTGGAGACTGCACAAGCCACAACGGACGGCGCAGAGAGTACACATCCAGCCCCAACATGGCATTGGCTGAATCAAACGAAACTGGGAATCAAGGACAGGCATAGTGCCAATTGTCTCCTATTTTTTTATGCCCCGACTGAACTCCCACACACCACTGTTGGTATCTTTTTTAAATGCTTTAATATTATTTTTTCTCATTTTTGATAGCACAGGGGATCACAGCAGCATATCATATTTAGCCAATCGACTAAGTGTGCTAATGTTTAGAACAGTTTACATTCAAGCAAGTTGTCTTTTTTCCTCTTTTTTTTTTTACCTCGACTATAATGTACAGTCTTATCGAAATGCTGCTTAACAGTTACGTACTAGCGAGCCGATCCATGTAACTACATGTAGACTCAGTACATAGGCTTAATCTAATCTCTTATTGGGCTTGTCTAATTACTTATTGTCTGCTAGCCGGGTACAGTAAATGTTGACAGAATCTAATATTATAAAACGTGCACATTTATCTTTATATTATGGAAAGCACATGTACTTGGAATTGCAAGCTATGCAGTATTTTACGTGAGTTGAACGTAACCTAACATGGCAGCATGTCACTAACTTTTTAAGTATCCTCACATCTCTGCTTAAGATCACTCACAGAATCAGTCTGAGAAACCTATTATGTAATGCTTATGATGCTACTACACTGACATGCCTCTACTACTTGTCTTAGCCCTTTACCTTTAACCCAAATCTACTGTTCATTCTTGTTAATCTATCTATAAAACCAAAAAGGTGCTTTGTTAAAGCTTTACCATTGTACAATATTGCATCCAATGTCTGGTTAAAACTGTAATGTAATACCATGACCTTACTATGCACCACCAAAATAAAGAATTAAAAAAAAAAAAAATTGTCATGCAATGTGCAAAACATAAGGGAAAAAAAATAACATATCACAGTTACTATTTATCCTACAATGTAATGTGCGGATTACAAAGCAAGTTGTCAAGCATAAAAAGCATAGTAGGTTATTAGTAGGTTATGGAGATCTCTGTTTATCACCCCCAATCCACCTTTCCCAGGCCTTTGTATATGCATTGATCTTTCTGTGCATCCAATAGGCCATCTCCTTATTTGTAAGTAACCTTCCAGCTCAAAGGGGACAGTCACTGTTGTCGTCTGGTGGATAAGACTTTCCACCTGGTGCCAAAATTGTGTAATAATAGGGAAGTCCCAGAAAATGTGGTTAATGGTACCATTGGGAATAGAAACAACAAACCATGGGAAATGGTCGTATAATCTAAAAGAAAACACAAAAGCAAAACATAGTGTATTACTGTTATAAATTATATATGTGAGCTGGTAATCTTTTGCACTCACAAGATTGTAGATCAATAGGTTCAATACGCTTTGAAAAATACCTTATCAGTTGAAACGCGTTAGTGAGTGTAACTGGACGTTACTATATTCCTTTACAGTTCATATTACTGTTTATACTTTGTTTATTTTGGAAGTAATGTTTTTTTAACTCTTCCTTTTGACCATTGATTTTTACCTGAAAAGGTGAACATTGGAATTGCTCTGATAGCCAGAATAAACTGATTATTCAATTGCTGATACAGCTAGAGCCTGCTTCCATAGGCTCTACAGAGTGTGAGTGACCCAATATCCGTAGGCTCTACAGAGTGTGAGTGACCCAAAATAAAATAAACTATTGAAATGGACAAATTGTCAGCCTTAATCCATGACACCACCACATCTTACCACAGAATATGGGACCCATGGCTAACGAGAACCGCGCTGGCACCATAGTCCCCAATGAGGCCAACCATCGCCACCTGAACCGCCCCCCTTCACCCCTCCTCTGTAACCCCCCCTATGCCCCACCTCCCCATCTCCAAAACATCCCCCTCAAGGGGGGCCTCCTCTCTCTCTTTTTTTTCTCCTCCCTCTTTCTCTCTCCCCTCCCTTCCCCCCTGACAGACACAACCAAACTGAGCAAACCTAAAGTGGCCTCACAGTGAAAGACCGTAAACAACAACCCCAGACAGGACCAGGGACACAAAAAGTCACCCCCTCTGGGAACCCACACGCCAGACCACACACAGACGTAGTCCCGACGACCCCCCCCAGCCCGACAAAACACAAGACAATTCAAAACCACAAGATCAATGCAAGAGATGACCCACACACACAAAGGGTCTACACCATAACCCCACATCCAACCTCACCCGACCCACCTGAGGCACCAGCCAATCCACCTCCCGAAAATAGATACAATGCACACATGCCTTCCAAGGCATGTAGTGACGGCTTTCTTCACAAACCCCCAACCCAACCACCCCATTCAACCCCTCCAAAACACCAGAAACCCTTGACAGAAGGCAACCAAAACTCCACACTTACATAGCATAATATGTGTAACAAACGAATCAACCTTCCATTCTGTACTCATAGATTGTGAAACTGTGAAACTGTATTCTAAGACGGCTTTTGCACAAGCCCTGTTCATGCTTTCTGTCATCACAAAATAAAGAATTGAAAAAAAAATCTGTTAGTCCAATAAGAAAGGTATAACAAGATACAAACTTTATCTGTTTTTATATATAGTATATACTGATATATATATAGTACATAGTATATACTGATATATATATAGTACATAGTATATAGTATATATATATATATATATATATATATATATATATATAGTATATAGTATATATATATATATATATATATATATATATATATATATATATATATATATATATATATATACTACTTATTTATCAAATTATTGCATCCTGCAATGACAAATCTGTGAGTAAAGAAAATAATGTCAAGCATTTTGTAGAAAGAAGTCAAGCCAAAATTGAAATAATTTTGGAATGTGTATTGCTTCTGTAAAGTCATAGAAATTATGCTTGGGTAAGAACCAAATGAGACTCCAGGGCTGAATCATTCTTCTGCACTGTATTACATGAAATCAGTTTGTTTGCCACCATTAGTTAAGGGGTGAAGCTCTTAATGAATGACACATACATATCTATAGAAGTGATGCCAAAGAAAGACCCAGAGGACTATAGGCCAATAATCCTTTTGAATACAAGTTTTAAAATCCTCTCTTTAATTATAGCCAGGGGGTTAAATACTTTTGTACCTACTAATCCATGTAATGGCTGTTTCAATTATACCAAGCTGGGACAATAAGATAGATACAATAACTGTGACATTATACTAGGGATTTGTTAATGGGATAAAAGGATATTATAATGCATAACATGATAGTGTCATTTAATGGGATAAAAGGATATTATAATGCTTAATATATGTATTATGCTGGGTGAATGGCAAGATAAATTGTTTTTCTATTTGTACGTTAATGTAAATAAAATGGTTACCCTAATTCAAATTACAAGATGATGAGAAGACATTACAAGATAGACTTTTCATACGTTTTTTGGACTGTCTTAGAATGCTTTGCGACAGTTTATGAAGGATGCTAAGAGAGATTTAGGTCTGCATGAAAATAATGTGTTTGTACCTGCATCATCAATGCTGGAGCAAGTTGTAAAACTTAAATACTCTATATTTCATTTTGATTGTTAAAATATTCTGTGTCACATTGTTAGATTGTCTTGAAAAAAGGCCCTAGTGGACTGAAACGTCGACACTATGTAATCAACTTTTGAAGCTTGAATAAAGGGCACATTTCTGGCAACAGTATCGAGTCCTGTGAGTGCACGTCCAACAAAGTATTTTATATTTTGAGGTCGGAGTGGCACCTAGGCAATAAACAAGAGTGGGAGCAGGAGTGCGGGACCCAGCGTGAATTTTATATATATAAAAAACACCAAAAAATGAAGCAATGATCTATTAGCCAATTTGATCTATTTGTGATTGTTTGGAAAACTTAAGTTCGATGGTCTTGCTTCGATTTCCATCTCTGAATAGAGACTTCTCAATTATGCCTTTTTTTTCTATATTACAGTATCAAAATTACATATTCATAAAACACATACATAGTAGAATTTCCTATATTGTCGGATCTTATCTGTCATCAGCAATCTTAATTCTTATTTGACAATCTTTTTTCTATGATACAAAGACTATAGAAAATTTTCTCCATACTTACCGTAATTTTATTTTCCTGGTTATAATTCATGGCAGCATCACTTAGGGGTTAGCTCTGCCCCCAACAGGAACAGGACAAGAAACAATTAATTAATCATAACCAGACTGTAGGCATAAAAGGTCCCTCCTCCCTCAAACCCACAGTTCTGTATAAAGCTTTAAAAAAAAAAAAAAAAAAACAATGGGAGGGTAGCTGATGCTGCCATAAATTATAGCCAGGAAAAGAAAATTACAGTAAGTATGGAGAAGATTTTCTAAATTCCTGGCCATTCATGGCAGCATCACTTATGGGTAATACCCAAGCTCAGAACAAAGGGAGGGTTAAAATATATATATATATATATATATATATATATATATATATATATATATATATATATATATATATATATATATATAAAATATATATTGGCTCCTGCACTCCAACCTTAAATTGATAATTACCCGGTGCTCTGGGGGCTAGTGTAGATAAAGCAAAAGAAATACCGTCACTCCTGGGCTTTTCAAAGTGTTTTCTTCTTTATTCAAAGGAAAGTCACATCAACGTTTCAGCTCCGCTTAGGGAGCTTTCATCAGGATACTCATCTCATTTACAATGAAGAATCTTATATAGGGCAAACAATTAGAGTAAAAAATTACTAAATTACAGTTGATTACTTACCCACAGATGTTCTGCATTCTCCTCTCCCGCCGGATGCGTCCGGGTGACTGGCGCGCTCACCTACCACTTCCGGGTTCGAAGTCACATGACTCGGAACTCCGAGAAGGTATGCTGCTATTGGTTAGCCATGACGTGTCGCCGAGGCAACCATGGACGCTCACGTCCCATTGGCTGTCCCCGCACATACTGGGGCTGTAAGGGATCAAAATACCATTTCATACACAGAAATGCGTTCTAGCAGTGGAGGTTGCCAGGCAACCAGGACGCTCCGGAAAAAGCAATAAAGGAGAGCATAACAGGCTGAAAAATAAGAGCAAAATCACTCTATGTGATCAAATACTAGTTTTAAAATGATTATTAATAGTGAAATGAGATTCCAAAGTTATTAATAGTTATAGAATGGCATGTATCTACTCCATGTAGAAAATGCACTTATAATACCACTATGTGTATTGGATATATGGTAAAAAATAAGAGTGTTATAGATCTTTGTGAAAACAAATATGTGGTGTGGCTGGGTGCTGAATATATGGTGTGAAAAAATGCTCAGTGTGTTCTGATGATGGAAACAATATAATATCTATTATTAAAAGAAAGTGGCATATGTTTACTTGCTTCCACAAGAAGTGAAAAGTTAACACCTCTGGATGTTCTGTGTATGTAGCATCGATTGGGCTGTGTATCTGTATATACGGAGATGAAGCAAGTGTCTATATAAAAGATATACAATCTATATAAAGGTCTATAGGAAAGATAAAAAGAGAAATAAAAGTGAAAAAATATTATTATGTGGAACTAAAATGCTTAAATGAACTATAACTCAATGAACCCCTTTCCGGGAAAAAAGTAAAGAGTAAATGAAAAAATATAAATACGCCTGTAAATGGAACATCCGTGGGTAAGCATCTCTATGTATATCAAAATGTTTGTTTTTTTAAAAAAGGACAACCAACATAAAAATCGCTTAGTTACAAAATAGTTGAAGATATTAAGCAATTAAAAACTAAAAAACTATGTGTGGAATATTATCCCCCTCCATATGAAGATCTTGCGTAACTCTCCATCGTATTTTACTTATTGTATGCCACTCTCTTAAAAGAGAGGGCACTGTTGCTGAGTTTAAAGTCTCTAGAGAGTTATCTACAGGAACAGTTAGAATGAATTTTTATCGTTTAGACCTCTAGGAGATAAGGTTCCCAATTGAAAAATCCAGAAGCACTCTGTCTGTAGTAGCATAAGGCCTCTATTCCCCCCTCGTGCTGGAGTGGGAACATGCTCAATAGCAATGCATCTCAAGGTTGAGAGTTGATGTTTAACCCCTTAAGGACACATGACATGTGTGACATGTCATGATTCCCTTTTATTCCAGAAGTTTGGTCCTTAAGGGGTTAAACTCCAGAAAATGTCTGGCCACTGGCTTGTCCGACTTGCCATCACGATAGGCTAGTCGGATACTAGACCTGTGGCCTCTGATTCTCTCACAGAGAGCTGTCTCTGTTTTGCCAATATAATTCAGTCCACAAGGGCACGACAATTTATAGATGACAAAGTCTGTGCGGCAATGTATGCTTTGCTGGATCTTATATCTTCTGCCCGTATGTGGGTGTGTGAAGGTTTTAGAAGGGATGATGTGGCCACAAGTCACGCATCCCAAACACCTCACACATCCTGCATTTATATTGCCTTTCTTTGGACTGTAGCAATGTTGGGGATCCGTTTTTACCAATAAGTCCCTTAGATTCTTGTTACGTCGGTAACACAACATTGGCTTATGGCGAAAGGTTTCAGGGAGAGAAGGGTCTAGTTCCAGTGTATGCCAGTTTGTACGTATGGCAGACGTCAACTCAGTGTTAGCTGTGTTATAGAGCATTGGAAAAATAGGGCGGTGGGTCTTATCTTTCTTCGGTTTTTGTAAGGGGGAGGAGAAGGCTATTCTTGCTCCAGATAAGGCTTTATCCAATACTGCCCGTGGGTAGCCTCTTGTGAGAAATTTTTCATACATCCGGAGTAATTGTTCCTCACATTGTTGGCTAAGTGAGTTGTTTCTCATAACTCTCAAAAATTGGGAGTATGGTAATGACTCTTTCAAGTGTCGTGGATGGAAACTGTCAAAGTGTAAGTGGGTGTTCCGATCTGTTGTTTTCGTGAAGAGTTTGTACTCTATCTTCTCATTAATGATCATGATCTCTACATCCAAAAATTGGACACTGTGTTCGTCTATGGTGGCTGTCATCTTAACCCCTTAAGTCCGGCGGACGTATATTTACGTCCTTTTAAAAGCGGCTCTAAACGCCGCAGGACGTAAATATACGCCCGCCGTTTTTTTTTAACTTACCCGGTCGCCGGTGGTCCCACGCCGGCGATCGCGGTTGGGGAGACTCCCAGGGAGCCCCCCCGCGGCAGATCTGCCTCCTCCGGTCCCTCCCGGTCATGTGAGAGTGAGGTCCTTGCGAGGACCTCACAATCACATGGCCGGTATAGCTGGCTCAGGCATTGCCAGCAGGGGGACCAACTGTAATGACAGTTGGTCCCCCTGCTGGCTGAAAATCAAATAAAATAAAGTTAAAAGTGTAAAAAAATATATATATATATACTTAGATCATATATATAATATATATATGATCTAAGTATATATATACACATATACACACATACACATACACCGTCTAGGTGTATTTTAATATTAATATATATATAATTATATATATATATATTAATATCAAATTACACGTAGACTGATACTGATTAAATATATATATAATTATTGTTATATATATATTTATAAATAATATTAAAAAAAATATGTAAATACGTAAAAAAATTAAATAAAAAAAATAATTAAAAATAAAATATTAAAAAATATATAGATGTGTTTTATTTCGTTCTAACTGTATTGTGATATTAATATATATATATTTATATCAAAATACACGTAGAACGAAATAATATATATATCTATATACATAAATATATACGTATATATCACTATATATATACCTATATATAAATAAAAATATTTAAAAAAAAAATATATATATATATACGTATATATACACATATGTATATATACATATATTAATTCTACACATATATTTATGTAATAATTTTACATAATTAGGTATCCTAATTAATTACAATTAGCGGGACCTGCCTGACAACCCATGCCGAAAGTATAAGGAATTTAATTTGCTAGCACTATATTTAACCCTATAACTTTCCAAGACACCATAAAACCTGTACATGGGGGGTACTGTTTTACTCGGGAGACTTCGCTGAACACAAATATTAGTGTTTCAAAACAGTAAAATGTATTACAACCATGATATCGCCAGTAAAAGTGACATTTTTTGCATTTTTCACGCACAAACAGCACTTACACGGACGATATTACTGCTGCAATACTTTTTACTGTTTTGAAACACAAATATTTGTGTTCAGCGAAGTCTCCCGAGTACAACAGTACCCCTCATGTACAGGTTTTATGGTGTTTTCAAAAATTACAGCGTCAAATATAAGGCTTGTGTTTCATTTTTTTCACATTAAAATTCGCCAGATTGCTTACGTTGCCTTTATGACCCTATGGTAGCCCAAGAATGAAGATTACCCCTATGATGACATACTATTTGCAATAGTAGACAACCCAAGGTATTGCAAATGGGGTATGTCCAGTCTTTTTTAGTAGCCACTTAGTCACAAACACTGGCCAAAATTGGCGTTTTTTGCATTTTTCACACACAAACAAATACTAACGCTAACTTTGGCCAGTGTTTGTGACCAAATGGCTACTAAAAAAGACTGGACATACCCCATTTGCAATACCTTGTGTCGTCTACTATTGCAAATGGTATGCCATTATGGGTGTAAATTTATTTCCTGGGCTACTATACAGTCTCAAAGGCAACGTAACCAATCTGACAAATTTAAATTTCAAATGTAATACGCTATATTTGACCCTGTAACTTCCCAAAACACCATAAAACCTGTACATAGGGGGTACTGTTTTACACGTGAGACTTTGCTGAATACAAATATGTGTATTTTATTGCAGTTAAAGCAAACAGTATTATGACATTGACAGTTAAAATGTCATGTAGAACTAAAAAAAATCTAAAAAAATCTTATTTTCTCCCATGTTTTTCATATTCAATTATGTTTCATAGCTAAATATTTGATATTAAATGAAAGCCCTGTTTCCCCTGAATAAAATGATATATAATAAGGGGGGGTGCATTTAATATGAAAGAGGTGAATTACGGTTTGACAGACATATAGCGCAAATGCCAGGTTTTGTTTACATTTTGTTTCGTTCACAACTTGTACATTTGGCTGCGGTGTTAAGGGGTTAACTGGTGTGGGAAACTTGTTAAGCCTTTGTACAAATTGTAGGGCCTCGTCCTTAGACCCCCCTACAAAATCAAAATGTCGTCAATGAACCGAAAGTACTCAACGATCTGATGGTTGGACTGTGTGAGAATGTGCTCAGTTTCATACTCATACATGAAAGCATTAGCGTACATGGGGGCCATAGCGGCCCCCATGGACGTGCCTGCTATTTGTAAATACCAGTTGGTCTCGAACCAGAAATAGTTGTTTCGAAGTGCTATGCCCAATAAATCCAATACAAATTCCACTGATGGACCTTGGTAGTTTGAAGAGTGGGTCAGGAGGTGTCTCATTGCTTGTATCCCTGCATCGTGTGGGATGATGGTATAAAGACTGCCCACGTCCATGGTGATGAGAATCCCTTTGTAAGGTCCCACCTTCTTCAAGCGTACCAGGAGGTCAGGAGTGTCTTTGATACAAGTGGTTAAGGATGTCACTGGAGTTTTAAACAGAAAGTCTAAATACTTAGCAATTGGTTCCAGTATACCTTGGGTTGCTGATACAATTGGTCGTCCAGGGGGATGTTCCTGGTTCTTGTGTATCTTTGGGAGGGAATACAGGACTGGTGTCCGTGGATGCTTTTTAAGAAGAAAGTGAAAGAGATCTAGGTTAATGTGGCCAGCTTGTAAGCCAAACATTAGTGTTTCTTCAATAGTTTTTGCAATCATATCCGTTGGATCCTCCTGAAGGCGTTTGTACGTTGTAGTATCACACAATTGTTGTTTTATTTCCTCTGCATAGGTATCATAGTTAAGGATAACTATGCCCCCTCCCTTGTCTGCCGGTCGTATTACGATGGTTGGATCTGCTGCCAAGTTTTTTATTACAGCATATTCATCTTTTGATAGATTAAAGTGCTTTGGATGGTGTTTTTGCAGTATACTTTCTGTTTGCCATTTGGTCGTGGAAAGAAATGACTTGATGGAAATCTGGTTAGAGGGAGGGTCGAAGGAACTCGAGGTTTTGAATTGGTATGAAGTTGTGGCCCTCGGTGTTGACGGTCTTGGGGAGTTTTTGAAAAACTCCTTAAGTCTCAGTGAACGGCCAAATTTAAATAGATCCACTTCCCATTGAAATAAGTTGGGAGGAGAAGTGGGGATGAAAGACAAACCTTTACTTAACACTTGAGTCTCCTTTGTAGATAGGTTTCTCTTAGACAGATTAAACACAGGAACTACTTGTAGGCTGGTGGTTTGCCTTTGGGTCCAGTGGATTCATCCTTTCTGTCCCCTTCTAATAATGGGCCTTTTACGTGTTTGAACCTGCTTCTTGTTATCGTTGTGGAATTCGGTACTTTGTTGAGTTCCCTGTCTTTGTCTAAAAAAGTGGTACTCTCAGTTTGTACCACCACATTCTCACCGTCAGAGGCCGACTCCCCCGAAGTTACATCTATTGTGGTAATATTGGGTTTGACTATCTTTCTCCAAAATCTTCTTGGTTTTTGTTTGTGTTCACCGGACAACCATCGGTAAACAGAGGACTCCTGGTAGTCAAGTTGTACCATCTCCATCTTTTGGCACTTAAATTTGATTAGTTGGTTCTTGTACTTCAAGACCTCCTCATGTAGTTTCAATAGTAATTCAGAGCCTTCTTGTGTATTTAATTGGAGGGCAAACTCCGTCTCCACAGCTTGGATCTTTTTCCTGATCTCCGTTAAATCTTCCCTGACATCCTGGATAGTTACTAACATAAGGTCAAGGGAACATTTGTTTAATACCGCTGTCCAATCCCGACATACCCTAGCTTTAGTTCTACCTATGGTAGGTATGTTTCTCACTCTAAACCCCCGAGGGATTTGTTTGGCTCGATGGTAATCTGACAAGAAGGTGCCATGTAGGTCTAGGTCAACCTCCTCCTTCTTTAGTTTTAACAGTTTGAAGTATATATCTCGTAGGGTAGTAGTGGTGGGGAATTCCAAACTAGTGGTGTTCCATAGAATGTTTTCCGCTTGGGCGTCAGTGAATTGCAGCGTATTGGCCTGTGTAGCCCCTGCACCTGATTGCAGTAGAAAATCTTCCATTTCTCCCACTATATACAAATGTACATTGAAAAATGGACAGTCCCAGGATTCCAAAGTAATGTGAGGGATGTATGAAAAAAGAAAAAAAAGAAAGAAAAATCGCTAAAAAGTAGATACTTTATTGGTATACTCTAAAAAGTGTGTTGTCTCTTTAAAAAAAACAAAAAATATTTTAAAAAAAACTTAGTATAGGCTCCTATAGAGGGAAGCTCTATAGTGCACTGATACTGGAAAAAAAATAGTCCCAATGTCAGCTTCACTCCCTTCAAAGGCTAGGGAAAAAAACTTGCATATGATTGCAATAAATCTTGTGGGTGCATAGAGAGAGTGTTTAGCCAACCACTCAATTTGTACAAAAATATATTGGCTCCTGCACTCCAACCTTAAATTGATAATTACCCGGTGCTCTGGGGGCTAGTGTAGATAAAGCAAAAGAAATAACCGCACTCCTGGGCTTTTCAAAGTGTTTTCTTCTTTATTCAAAGGAAAGTCACATCAACGTTTCAGCTCTGCTATGACATTCATCAGACATTACAAGCTGACTGATATACTATCAGTCAGCTTGTAATGTCTGATGAATGTCATAGCAGACGACCAGGTGGCTGCCCTGCATATGTCGTCAGGAGAAACCTCTGCCCAATTAGCCCAGGAGGTAGCCAATGCTCTACTAGAATAATTTTGTAGCCCGCCTCTGCACTTTTTCTAGTGCCATAATATCCTTCTTTAGAACAGGTGCCCAAAATTGCACAGCATATTCAATATGTGATCTTACCAGTAATTTATAAAGAGGCAAAATGATATTCTCGTCCTGAGAATGAATGCCCTTTTTCATGCATGACAATACCTTACTGGCCTTGGCCACTGCTGATTGACATTGCACATTGTTGCATAGTTTGTTGTCTATAACAATTCCCAAGTCCTTTTCATTTGTTGTTAGCCCTAATTTGCTTCCATTAACGGTACACGTTGCTTGTGTATTCTTTATGCTGAAGTGCATAACTTTGCATTTTTCAACATTAAAGTTCATCTGCCATTTGAGTGCCCAGTCCCCCAGTCTATCTAAATCCCTCTGCAGCAAAGTAATATCTTGCTCACATTGTATTATTTTACAACGCGAACGCGAATTTCCGTAAATGTTCGCGAACAGGCGAACCGGGCGAACCGCCATAGACTTCAATAGGCAGGCGAATTTTAAAACCCACAGGGACTCTTTCTGGCCACAATAGTGATGGAATAGTTGTTTCAAGGGGACTAACACCTGGACTGTGGCATGCCGGAGGAGGATCCATGGCAAAACTGCCATGGAAAATTACATAGTTGATGCAGAGTCTGGTTTTAATCCATAAAGGGCATAAATCACCTAACATTCCTAAATTGTTTGGAATAACGTGCTTTAAAACATCAGGTATGATGTTGTATCGATCAGGTAGTGTAAGGGTTACGCCCGCTTCACAGTGACAGACCAAACTCCCCGTTTAACGCACAGTCAGTTTAATCCCTGTTATGTCCCCTATCAGGTTTTAGGAACTGGGAGATGGAAAAAGATGCTTGGTTGGTCCTCCTACTTCAAATTTGGGGCACTGCGCATGTAATCTAATGTGCCACCAGATAGGAGTGGTGTGTTAAGTAGTACTATTCTTATCAGTTTAATCCCTGTTACGTCCCCCTCATCATGCCTTTTTTAGTCGAATGTATCGCCCACTGTCAGTCCCTTCGGGATCCATCCCTCATTCATCTTAATAAAGGTGAGGTAATCTAGACTTTTTTGACCTAGGCGACTTCTCTTCTCAGTGACAATACCTCCTGCTGCACTGAAGGTCCTTTCTGACAGGACACTTGAAGCGGGGCAGGCCAGAAGTTCTATCGCAAATTGGGATAGCTCAGGCCACAGGTCAAAACTGCACACCCAGTAGTCAAGGGGTTCATCGCTCCTCAGAGTGTCGATATCAGCAGTTAAGGCGAGGTAGTCTCTTACCTGTCGGTCGAGTCGTTCTCTGAGGGTGGACCCCGAAGGGCTGTGGCGATGCGTAGGACTTAAAAAGCTCTGCATGTTCTCCATCAACAACACGTCTGTAAAGCGCCCTGTCCTTGCCGGTGTTGTCGTGGGAGGAGGAGGATTACTTTCACCTCTTCCCCTGTTAGATTCCCGTTGTGTTGTGACATCACCCTTATACGCTGTGTAAAGCATACTTTTTAATTTATTTTGGAACTGATGCATCCTTTCTGACTTGCGGTAATTCGGTAACATTTCAGGCACTTTCTGCTTATACCGGGATTCTAGTAGCGTGGACACCCAGTACAGGTCGTTCTCCTTCAGCCTTTTTATACGAGGGTCCCTCAACAGGCACAACAGCATGAAAGACCCTATTTGCACAAGGTTGGATGCCGAGCTACTCATGTCCCGTTCCTCGTCCTCAGTGATCTCACTGAAGGTACGTTCGTCCCCCCAGCAACGTACAACACCACGGGTACCAGATAGGTGACAACGAGCACCCTGGGATGCCTGTTGTGGTTGGTCTTCCTCCTCCTCCTCCTCAAAGCCACATTCCTCCTCTGACTCCTCTTCCTCACAATCCTCTTCCAGCGTTGTCGCAGGTCCAGCAAGCGATGCTGATAAGGCTGTTTCTGGTGGTGATGGTGACCACAACTCTTCCTCTTCCTCTTCCCGCTCATCTACGGCCTGATCCAGCACTCTTCGCAGGGCACGCTCCAGGAAGAAAACAAATGGTATGATGTCGCTGATGGTGCCTTCGGTGCGACTGACTAGGTTTGTCACCTCCTCAAAAGGACGCATGAGTCTGCAGGCATTGCGCACGAGCGTCGAGTAACGTGGCAAAAAAATTCCTAGCTCCGCAGAGGCTGTCCTAGCACCCCAGTCATACAAATAGTCGTTAACATTTTTTTCTTGTTGGAGCAGACGGTCGAATATTAGGAGTGTTAAATTCCAACGTGTCGGGCTGTCGCAAATCAAGCGCCTCACTGGCATGTTGTTTCGCCGCTGAATATCTGAAAAGTGTGCCATGGCCATTTAGGAACGCCTGAAATGGCCACACACCTTCCTGGCCTGCTTCAAGATGTCCTGTAAGCCTGGGTACCTATGCACAAAGCGTTGTTCAATCAGATTACACACATGTGCCATGCAACTTGCCCAAATTCAATGCCGCCAACAAATTTCTTCCGTTGTCACAAACCACTTTGCCGATCTCCAGTTGGTGTGGAGTCAGCCACTGATCCACCGGTGCATTCAGGGTGGACAGGAGTGCTGGTCTGGTGTGAGTCTCTGCTTTCAGGCAAGTCAACCCCAAGACGGCGTGACACTGCCGTATCCGGGATGTGGAATAGTACCTGGGGAGCTGGGGGGGTGCCGTTGATGTGGAGCAAGACACAGCAGCAGAAGAGGACTCAGCCGAGGAGGTTATGGAAGAGGATGGAGTAGGAGGAGTAGAGGAGGTGGCAGCAGGCCTGCCTGAAAGTCGTGGCGGTGTCACCAACTCCTCTGCAGAGCCACGCATTTCATGCTTGGCACCCGTCAGCAGGTTTACCCAATGCGCAGTGTAGGTGATATACCTGCCCTGACCATGCTTTGCAGACCAGGTATCAGTGGTCAGATGGACCCTTGCCCCAACACTGTGTGCCAGACATGCCATTACTTTCTTTTGCACAATCGAGTACAGGTTGGGGATTGCCTTTTGTGCAAAGAAATTTCATCCGGGTACCTTCCACTGCGGTATCCCAATAGCCACAAATTTTTGGAATGCCTCAGACTCCACCAGCTTGTATGGTAAAAGCTGGCGGGCTAATAGTTCAGACAAGCCAGCTGTCAGACGCTGGGCAAGGGGGTGACTTTGTGACATTGGCTTCTTACGCTCAAACATGTCCTTGACAGATACCTGACTGTGGGCAGATTGATGTTCTAGCCCTAAAAAGGCCTTTTTGGGGTGCTGTCCTTACAGCAGAGATCAGATGAGTCCTTCAGGACTGTAGTGGACACTGAATACACTAGCCTAGCTTTCGATTTCCCTATTAAATCAGCAGCTGCTACACTGTCCCTCCTCTCACTAAGAATGCAGCTTCCGAATTAATCTAAAATGGATGCTGTCCAGGAGGTGGGAGGGTCTGGGAGGGAGGGTCTGCTGCTGATTGACTGGAATGTGTCTGCTGACTGTGAGGTACAGGGTCAAAGTTTACTCAATGATGATGAATAGGGGGCGGACCGAACATCCTATATGTTCGCCCACCGTGGCGAACGCGAACAAGCTATGGGACATCTCTATCCCTTAATAACCTTTCAAATATTTACCCAGCCACATAAGTTAAGCTCACAGGTCTATGATTTCCAGGCAAGGATTTTGAACCCTTTTTGAATGTAGGAACCACTTCTGCCTTCCTCCAATCCTCCGGAACACTTCCTGAAAGAAAAGAATCTTGAAAGATTAAAAACAGAGGTTCACTTATTTCTACACTTAGTTCCTTAAGTACTCATGGATGTATACCGTCAGGCCCTGGAGTTTTGTTTATATTAAAGGGAAACTCCAGTGCCAGAAAAACGATCCGTTTTTCTGGCACTGGAGGGTCCCTCTCCCTCCCACCCACCAATCCCCGATTACTGAAGGGGTGAAAACCCCTTCAGTGACTTACCTGGGACAGCGGCGATGTCCCTCGCCGCTGTCTCCGCCTCCGCGACGCTCCTCCTAGTGATTACGTCGGCCGGTGGGCGAGACTAATCTCGCTCACCGGCCGAGGAGACCTAATGCGCATGCGCGAAAATCATTTCAATGCTTTCCTATGGGGTTTTGAGCGACGCTGGAGGTCCTCACACAGCGTGAGGACGTCCAGCGACGCTCTAGCACAGGAAACCTGTGCTAGAAACAAGGAAGTGACCTCTAGTGGCTGTCTAATAGACAGCCACTAGAGGTGGAGTTAACCCTACAATGTAAATATTGCAGTTTATGAAAAACTGCAATAATTACACTTGCAGGGTTAAGGGTAGTGGGAGTTGGCACCCAGACCACTCCAATGAGCAGAAGTGGTCTGGGTGCCTGGAGTGTCCCTTTAACTTTCTTTAGTTGCTGCAGCACCTTGTCTTTAGTAGCAATCATTTGCACATCTAATGCCATGGGTTCTTCCTTAATATATATGGAGGAGAAATGGTTATTTAAAATTCCTGCCTTTTCCTGGTCTTCATTAACTAACACCCCCGTTTCAGTTTTTAGTGTACCTACACTTTCATTTTGTATTTTTGTAGAATTTATGTACTTAAAAAATGCTCTGGGGTTGGTTTTGCTCTCTTTAGCTATCATTTTTTAATTTTGAAGTTTAGCAAATCTAATTGCCTTTTTGCACGCATTATTTGCTTCCTTATATCTTTTATGAGATGCATCTGATTTGTCCGATTTAAATGCTTTAAATGCCCTTTTCTTATTTTTAATCTCTTGTTTTACTTCACTACTAAGCCACATTGGTTTTTATTTGTTTTCTTTTATATTTATTTCCCAATGGTACATACTGAGAAATGTACCTTTCTAATATTTGTTGGAAGATGATCCATTTATCCTCAGTGTTCTTTTCACTAAAGAGTTTATGCCAATATATTGAAAAGCTGCCCTTAACTTATTGAAATTGGCCTTTTTAAAATTATATGTTTTAGTATACCCCATGTGCTTTTGTTTTTTTAAGTTTATTTCAAAGGACACTATATTGTGATCACTATTTCCAAAGTGCTCAGCTACTTGAATGTTGGTCAAAAGATCAACGTTGTTTGTTAAAACCAGGTCCAGACAAGCGTCCATTCTAGTTGGTGCTTGTACAAGTTGTGACATAAAGGTGTCATTTAACAAGTTTAGAAACCTAATTCCCATTGCTGAGCTACTAGTCCCTCTGTCCCAATTTATGTCCGAGTAATTAAAATCTCCAATAATTAAAGTGTTACCCAGATTTGCAGCTTTCTCAATTTGCTCAAACAGCTGTTGTTCCTCGTCAATATTAACATTAGGTGGTTTATAACATATCCCAACCAATAGTTTGTTTCCCTTCTTTTCCCCCAAGCAGATATTTACCCATAAAGCTTCCACATTTTCCTCATTGCATTCCACTTGCTTAAGATTTGGCTTTACATCATGGTTGACATACAAACATACCCCACCACCCTTCTTGTTTTCCCTATCCTTCCTAAATAACATGTACCCATTTAAGTTAACTGCCCAGTCATGTGTCTCATCCCACCATGTTACAGTTATGCCTATTATATCATATTGGTTGATTAATTGTTTTTATTATCGTCAATGTAGGAGTATCTGGGATTTTCCATAGTTTTTCTAATGACAGTTTCTTTGTGACCAAAATATGTATTACTAGGAGATTTTCTGATTTTTTTCATTAAACGCCAGTCTAGATGTGGTAATGTGCTTGAAAAGAGATTTATTTTTTACCAAAAGCCCCCCAGTATGTCTTACTACATCTGCCCATAATTTATTTATCCCATGACATGACCACCATATATGAATATGATTGGCTCTGGAGGCATTGCATCTCCAACAGCTTGAGGAGATAGAATTATACATATTTGATAGGCTTAATGCCACATATGCCACCTATTTACAACCTTATAATTCACCTCTACCAAATTTCTACAATGAATTGCTTTATTTATATGATTGCTTTATTCCATGACTTATTATTTATCTGAGTCTGCAGATCTTCCCACGACTGTATTGTGGTAAATTTATATGCGTTTGTCTGCTTGTGAACTATTTGTATACATTTATCAATTTATTTTGGTTAACATTATCTATTATCTCTAATATGTTTTTTTTATTTCATTAGATAAATTATTCTTTCTGTGTTTTTGTTTAAGAAATTTTCTTATGTATGCATATAATTCTTTTACATGTAACTCATATTCATCCTGTATATTTTTAAATGATTTGTCTTGTTAATAATTTCTGTAATTGTCTTTATACCTCTTCTCATCCAGATATTTAAATTTAGATCTGCTACATTATACGTTATCACATCTATTGGTAATTCATCCAGAATTTTTTTTCTGAAGGTTCATCTTCTTTCTTAGGTTTATCCAGGTCTCATGTCTTCTGTTATTATTAAATTCTTAACTTTGTCTTTTTTTATATACGTTTGATCTAATTTACACTGAATTTCATTATGTTTTATCTTTAATTTAATTTAATGTTTCACTTTGATACCAAGGTTCTTTGTTAACATTCCTTTTCAAATTACTAGATAGATTCTTGATCATATGTATGTCATGGATTTCTATTTCATTTGTTTTTTTTTGGCTTTTCTGGTAGTGCCTTTAAATAGATTATTAGTTTTTTTTCCCTTCCAAATAAATCTATTGAATGTTGCCTGAATAATTTTTAACCAAGGGCTTGGAATTAAGTGGTTTTGATCTAAACATATAAGTCCATTTAGATAAAATATACACTTTTAAAACTTCATCCTTCCAAACTAAGATATTTCAGAACTCTTTAATTCATTGACTTTTTTATTAGTCAGTTTTAGAATTGGTAAGATATTTGCCTCCATGATTCTGCTTGGATCCCTGGTCACTTTTATTCACAGATATGTAAAACTTAAAACTTGCTTTTTCTTCTTTATAGTTTTGCCATTATTGTAGTTTTATCTATAGTGGATTTATAATTTAAATATAGACTATAATTCTTTATGACTTTAATTCTTGTCAATATGTTTTTGGATCTTGTATTGTAATAACCACATTATACTGTATTCTCTTTTATATATTTTAATTCCTGTTATTTTTAAATTGTTTCTGATATCGCATGCAAATGTTTCGATAGATAACAGGTATTGTAAGGGCAGATAGGGGCAATCGCGTGCGGTGCCATTTGTTATTTTGAACCAGTCAACTGAAATTCCCCATCCTATTGTTCTTGCTTTTAGAGATGTATTTATTGTCATTATAACATTATACATCCAATCTTGAATACCACAGGCTTTCAATGTGCACATCTAGTTACAGGACTAGAAAAGGGAGTCCAGAATGATGCACTACATCCAGTATAATAATCATTCTTCTAATACTATTAGCTGATGAACGGCTTTTAATAAATCCAACTTCATCTACATGGACTAGATTTTGCATTATTGTCTGGTGGCAAGATTCATAGCATATATTTTGGTGTTGATATTTAGTAGAGAGATTGGACAATAATTCCCCACCAGACACACAGATTTGCTTGGCTTCGATAGTGGAACAATATTTGCATAAAGCATATCAGCATTAGTTTTTGTTCTGTTATTTCATTGAGAGTCCTTGTCATATGTTCTTTTAAATTGTCAAAAATGTTATGAATTAACAAAATGAAAAACTTTATAAAAAATATTAAAATAGCCTCGGGTCTTTTCTTAATGCATTTATAGCATTTTTGATTTCTCCTGTATTGATGGATATATTTAATGTTTCAATCTGTTCCTCAGATAATGTCTCCATTATCCGGCTTTTAAAATACATTTTTTGGATCAATGCTCTGAAAGTATGCATTAAATTCAGCTCCTTTTTTCTCTGGCACTAATTGTATACCATTTTTTTGTTTTAATTTTATATCTATAATTAGTCATGTTTTTCCCTTTAACTTAGTTTGAGAGCAGTCGATCCTGATGATTTCATTTTTAGTACCAATAAGGTCTTTAGGTATTCAACATTTTTACTAACTTAGTCTATTAACACTTCATTAATTTTATGTTTCAGCTCCAATATTTTAAAAGAGATCTATTCTTTGGATTTATTCTTATTGTTCTTATTGTCTTTAACCAATTCATATAATTCTTTATAAAGTTTGGAAAGAGTTAAACCCTTATTTATCTTTTTAATTGAACCTTTTGAAAAACTTATAAGCACACCAAAACAATGGACCTGGTGTTTCACCATTATTATTATTATCCAATACATAACATTTAGTTAATTCCTTGATGTTATTTATATCTTGTGTATTCGTTAATAATCTATCATTTAACTGCCAGCTAGTTCTTTTTCCATATTTTAACTCTAGAACTATTACATTATGGCCCAATCATGTAATCTTGTGTATTTGAACCATTTTACATGCTTAGTTAGACTCCTATTGCCATAAAATTAATCTTAGAATAAAACGTGAAGTCTATATCCATTGGATGAATGTTCTCTATATATCCAATGGCTTTGATAATTTACTATAACATGAAGGAAACCGTTTAGGAGATAAAACCTTTCGTGCAAAGAATAACCCAAAAATTAAACATCACTTTTAATACGATTATTTAAAATTTTCTAAAAACACATCATAAATGTAGTTAATATCTATAATAGGATGGAAAACATACAAAAAAGTAATTAATCCAAAGGAGGATTATAGTGAAAAATAAATGTTCAAATAAATCTTAGTAAAGAAAAAATATATATAATCAAAAACAAATTAAAACGAATTACATTTTTTGATTAAATATATTTGATTACCCTTGTGTTTCCTTCATTTTATAGTAAATTTTACCTGGGGGTAAACCCCCCTCCTTTATTAGAGTAACCTGACACTTTCTCTCTAGAAGGTTACTACCACTTAGCTTCGATATTTTAACCATCTGAGAAAATTGGGGATTGATATTTTTATTTTTATTAGTCTGAGTTTTACCTTTTAATTACCATCTATTTAATTTGACATCCTGAATATAGTTATAATCACCACTTATCAGTAATTTTCCTTGTTTCATTTTTTTTTACTTTATTCAATGTTTTCGGATTAAGTTTAAAGATGATGTATTTGGGGCATATAGATTCACTAGTAAAGAGTTCATTTTGTATTCAGTAAACAACAATAATGTAATACGTGTTCTCCATTTTTGAGGAACTCATTTGTCCATATTTATTTTCTGTGTTAGTATCTAGAATTGTAGAATTCATTAATTTATTGGTTGTTGCATGTTTACTTTTTTAACTGCCAAATTGGAAAATATGAGCCATCGTTTTTCCCTTTTAGCATTTTGTTTTATCTCACCTGCATTTTTGTTTGCCATCTTTAATCTTATATGAGGTTTTTAGGAGAAACGATTTAATGTAGTTGCTTTAACCAACTTCTTCAATGAGGAAGGCAGTTTAAATTAATTTCTGCCTGGATACTATTCCCAGGGTGTGTCTCCTTAATTCATATGCACACACCTTGGCAAATAGAAATGTATCTGATTTTAGTAATGCATGCTAATTGAATCTGAAGTATGGTCCCATAACAAGTATACTTCAAGCAAAGCAACCACTAATCTTTAGGGAATTATCCTAGGATAAATATTTTTCTAATTTACATTTCTTTTTCTTTTTTTGTCTTCCATTTCCTTTCCCTTTTCCTTTCTTGTCCCTTTCCAAGCACGTAGATATCAGTTGCTATTCTCTAGCCTGTGTCTCTGTCTGTATGGGATAATCACAGCGCTTTCACTTAGCCTGTACTACAACATGCAGTTAGTTAGAATATGCAACGTAACTGCTTTAAGTGCCTACTAGTCCTTTACTAGACACATTAGTTACAAACAGTAATCTTACCCAATGCTAGCCACTTTAGGTTTAGTAGTTTAATAGAATCAATTGGTCATACAGTCCTGCATCCTGCACAGATCAGACAGACAAACCTGTTTCAGCAACTCTTTCTTATCTGAATCCCAGAAACATGAATAAACTTTATTTTTCATCCATATATATCAGAGACATTTCAAGGATGTTTAGGCTAGAAATGTAAAATAATGGATTTGGAAGAAGGTCATTTATTTCCACAGATCAATTACTTTGACCTACAAATTGCAAATCTATAGTACTGTATATACTCGAGTATAAGCCGACCTGAATATAAGCCGAGGCCCCTAATTTTACCCCAAAAAACTGGGAAAACTTATTGACTTGAGTATAAGACTAGGGTGGGAAATGCAGCAGCTACTGGTAAATTTCTAAATAAAATTTGATCCTAAAAAAATTATATTAATTGAATATTTATTTACAGTGTGTGTATATAATGAATGCAGTGTGTGTGTGTGTGTATGAATGCAGTGTGTGTGTATGAGTGCAGTGTGTGTGAGTGCAGTGTGTGTGTATGAGTGCAGTGTGTGTGTATGAATGCAGTGTGTGTAGAAGTGCAGTGTATGTGTGTGTATGAGTGCAGTGTGTGTATGAGTGCAGTGTGTGTGTATGAGTGCAGTGTGTGTATGAGTGCAGTGTGTGTGTATGGGTGCAGTGTGTGTGTATGGGTGCAGTGTGTGTATGGGTGCAGTGTGTGTATGGGTGCAGTGTGTGTGTATGAGTGCAGTGTGAGTGTGTGTGATGCAGAGTGTGTTTGTGTATGTGTTGCAAAACCTTAGTGGGGGGTGGGCATTTTTATTATTATTTTTTTATTATTATTTTAATAAAAAAACAAATTTTATATTATTTTTTATTTTATTATTTTTTATTTTATTTTTATTTTATTATTATTATTTAAATATTTATTTATTTTTGTCCCCCCTCCCTGCTTGATACATGGCAGGGAGGGGGGCTCTCACTCCCTGGTGGTCCAGTGGCATTGGCAGTTCAGTGGAGGGGGGCTGGCAGAGAGCATTTACTTACCTCTCCTGCAGCTCCTGTCAGCTCCCTTCTCCTCCGCGCCGGTCCGGTCAGCTCCCTCTTCAAGTTCCAGTGTAAGTCTTGCGAGAGCCGCGCTATGACCCCGCGGCTCTCGCGAGACTTACACTGAGACTTGCAGAGGGAGCTGACCGGACCGGCGCGGAGGAGGAGGGAGCTGACAGGAGCTGCAGGAGAGGTAAGTAAACGCTCTCTGCCAGGCCCCCTCCTACACAGCCCCTTGTCTGTATTATGGCAATGTAAATTGCCATAATACAGACATTAACTCGAGTATAAGTAGAGTTGGGGTTTTTCAGCACAAAAAATGTGCCGAAAAACTCGACTTATACTCGAGTATATACGGTAAGTTCTCAACATTTAAATTTAGTGCATACACAACTGAATATCATACTGTGACTAGTAAGCACATTGTATTACACTGAACTGAGAGTACAAATAAGTGAATAGCACTTACTGAATTTGGGTGCCGCAGAACCAAGCCAAATTTCATCCATTTGCTCATTCACATTCTGAAAAATACTACCATTATTTTAATTTTCTAATTTTCTTTGTAGGATTAACATATTTAGTATTTAGTACATAGTACTTAGTGTGACGTAGTCACCGGCACTGGGGATGGAAGACAGACACTATGTGTGGGTGGGTTCCCAGATACCTTTTGTGTTTTGGTCTCCCTGTTACCAATATTGGTGCAGTGTATGTTAAATGTATTTCTTGTCTGTGCCTCTACCCCTCCCCCTTTTTCCTATCCTATTGATTCCCCAGCAGGGCATTGTCCCTGGGACACTGCCAGACCAGTTTGAACTAGCTGCCCTGTCCCTCCTCAATCCACCTTCAGCTTTTGATTTTGTCTTACCCCACCCTTCCATGTACTATTATACTCTATGCACCCTATCGTATGTAAATGAGGCTGTTGGGGGCTTTAAATATGTGTGCTATGTCTATTAAAAGTGAGTTGCTCTTTTAACCTTCACCAATTGTTGTCTGGTGTTTGGACCAAGGTGGAAAATGCCCTCAGTGATCCCGGTCAAACCTCAGCGACTGGGTCTGAAGTGCTCCAGGGTCTATGATAGCTATGAGGAAGCAGGCTTCCCGAAGGTACTCGGTCGGAGTACTGGAGCTCTGTTACACTTAGTATTAGTAAATGATGGAGGTTAAATCTTCAATCATGCTCCTACCCGCTGCTGTCTGCCATAAGAAAAGTGAGTGGGCAGCTATTGCTGCCTAGTTGCTAATCCAATAAACGGGGACCTAGTACAGATCCCCCAGTTCCCCATGGTGAGGCACCTAATAAATAAATTAACTGGGAGAGCATAGTGGCCCCCATACCACAACCTGTGCATCGCAAATGAGGGCTATTAATCCCTTCAAGACGGAGTCAATAGTACACATTCTGATCAAAACAAAATGTAAACAAAAACTGGAATTTGCGCTATATGTCTGTTCAACCGTAATTCACCTACACTTATTATATATCATTTTGTTCAGGAGAAACTAGGCATTCATTTCATATGAAATATTTATATATGAAACATAAGTATTGTCAATTTTTTTTTTACACATTTTTAGTTCCGCCTCACATTTTAGCTGTAAATGTCATAATACAGTTAGCTTTTACTGCAAAAAAAAGCACATATTTGGATTTAGCAAAGTCTCACGAGTACAACAGTAGCCCCCATTAACAGTTTTTACGGTGTTTTGGAGAGTTAAAGGGTCAAATATAGCACATTCCATTTTTCATTTTTTTCACATTAAAATTTGCCAGATTATTAATGTTACCTTTGTGACTGTGTGGTAGCCCAGGAATGAGATTTACCCCCATGATGGCATGCCATTTGCAAAAGTAGACTATCCAAGGTATTGCAAGTGGGATATGTCCAGCCTTTTGTAGTAGCCACTTAGTCACAAACACTGGCCAAAGTTAGCGTTCATATTTGTTTTTGTGTAAAAAAAACAAAAACGAATATTTAGCCAGTGTTTGTAACTAAGTGGCTACTAAAAATGACTGGACATACCCTGTTTGCAATACCTTGGGTTGTCTACTTTTGCAAATGGTATGTCATCATGGGGGTCATTCTTATTCCTGGGCTACCATACGGTCTCAAAAGGCAACATAACCAATCTGGCAAATTTTAATGTGAAAAATACAGTTAGAATGAAATTACATATTTATTATTATAATTATATACATATATATATATAGATGTATTATATATATAATATATATCTTATATATGTAACGTCATTCTAAGTGTATTTTAATACTAATATATATATATACTTATATTAATATTAAAATACATTACGTATCACGTTACATATATACAAGATGTATATATATTATATTTATAATATATATATTTTATATTTATATATAAATGCATTTAATTTATTTTAAAACATGTTTAATTTTTTTTTATACTTCCCACCAGCAGGGGGACTGTCTGACAGTTCAGACAGTCCCCCTGCTGGCAGATCCACAACCAGCTATAGGGGGCCATGTGATCGCTCTTTTAGAGCAATCACATGGCCCCCGGGGGCCTCATTTGCCATGGGAGCGCTGCCTGGGCTGTCAGGCAGCACTCCAGAAGAGGATCGCGGCGGAGGTGAGTAAATCGGAGCTGCTGGGGGCTTCAGCCGTTACGGCGTTCTATGCTGCCGCAACGGCTTTAAAGCCCATTTAATGCGGGACGGCATAGAACGCCGTAACGGCGTTAAGGGGTTAAACATAAACATAAAATAGCAAAAAACATGAGAAACATATAGCATCATCATAAAAATTGAGATACCTTTCACGACCATTCATTTAGATTTACAAAATCGATTTTTTGGTAGACCTTCAGAATCTCATGCTTGGAAGAAAGGCCTCATCTTTATCCTATCTTAATCCTCCCAATCACGATCACATACATTATTTTAAAACAATTTCCAGTTTACCGCAAGTTTGTTTTTCTTACTTTTTATTTGCATGAATATTTAAATAAAGAGATGCTTCATAATTACACTTATTACTATCAAAAGGTTACTTGTTTTCATATTCTGCAAACTGAGAGAAAACTGAGAGAATAACAGAGAGCACCCATTTTAGATTAGTGAGATAATTAATTGCCACTCAATGCAATTCACATAATTTTATTTATATGAGATGTTTTCCAAGTATATTTTGTTTTAAGGACATTAATGAAGTGACAAAGGTGTAATTAGATTTTAATTGATTTGAAATTATGATGATAAACAATTAAAGCATTGTTTTGCAGGAGAAATTGTTCATAGGTTGTTATTTGTCACATTTGCATAAATAATACATGCAATACATGGGAAACTTTAATTTATGCAAGTGGCAAATGCAATATTTTTTTCTATTTCTATTTTCTATTTTCTTTTATCTGCAAAATTTTAAGCAGAATGAAAGAAAAAAATATGTTAATTATATTTACACTTAAGTTGTTTTCATCATGATTCATAGGTCTCAGGATATATTACTGTAATAAATAAAATATAATGTTGAAAGATAAAATGCTATAAAAAAGAATCTTTGTATACTGTATTATTATTATTATTGTTGGTATTTATTTAGCGCCAACTAATTCCCAGCGCTTTTATATTCATAATATTATTATTATTATAATTATTGTTGGTATTTATTTAGCGCCA